>NC_045615.1:60983000-62395000 GCF_009829155.1 Mustela erminea | reverse complement strand
TTTCTTTTATAATGGAGCTCCAGTGTCATGTTTTGTTAGGTCTTCCAGATCACTCAATTTAAATTAGCTTCACCTCCCCCATATCATTTTAGTTTATCATTATTCTTTGTTTTTCATAGAACTTATAACTATCTAAGTGATTTTGTGTTTCCCACTTACTGATTCTTTTGCTAATTAGAATGTAGACTTTGGAGAGGAGGGGTCTTATCTGTGTTTTTCACAAATGCATCCCTAGTGCCTTTTATACTCAATATAAAATTTTAAAGGAATGCATGTAAAAGTGTTTCAAACCTAAGGGGTTTCATTATTATTGCACAACAAGAAACTATTGCATGAAACCACTGAAGGCTGGACAAAATATATAACGGGATGTACGCAGACATAAACTATTAGAATATGCTGATAATAGAGAAAGTTAGAATTCTCTAGAATTGTAGAGAATTATAAATTCTCCACAATATCAGTTCCTTTAATTTTACTTGTGTTGATCATAGCAATACATTTTCATGCTAATATCTCCTTTAGAAAATTGGTGGTTGAGTTGTATAATTTTTCTTTTCCCCCTTGGCACCTGGCTCAATCTTCAGTTTTTCAGCATCTGTCCTTTAGTGATAAAATAAAAAGTGAGATATTCTTTTTGGTTTACCCATCCATAAACTCATTGGCCAAAGGATCAGTTAGAATTAATCATTTAATGAGGAGGGATTGGTCCCTTTCAAAGAAGTGAGAATGAGCTCACAAGCCGATTCATGTGAATTTCTGTTTTGCTTTACATTTAACACCCAAGGATCACTTGGGAGAAGGCTGTTCTTAATCAATAGTATTTAAGCAAATGGGGAGGGGGGTGCGGAGAACACACAAAGCTTAACAATGTAGAGAGAGCATCCCTCCAGAGACTTAGGAGACAAGTTTTGTGATTTTGATTTCAACAGACTAATTGGCATGATAAATTATATAATTGTCAGCATGTATCAGGAGAGCAAGTTTAATATATATATTACTATAGTACACATTTTAATATAGTGAGCTAGAGAAACTCACTGACTAGCAAGGAATTGAAATGTTGAAATGGAAATCCAGGCTTTGAGATTCCTAGAATCTCTGAAACCATCTTGCATCTTTCTCTCCATCTGCCTGTCAACATGACTTTCTGAAATAACTAATCTCAAAGGAATATTTTAGAAAAAAAATCATGTGGATGCGTTTTTTTTTTTTCTCCCTAATAAATGCCAATCTTCGGCAGTGTTTTTGTCAGGAGTCTCTGTTCCAGCTTTAAAAGCCAAAAGAAAGATGAAAATGAGTACACCAAAATGTAATTTAAAATGCAAATGCAGATTCTGCAGAAAAGCAGCAAAAGCTAATTGTAGTTTTTCTTCATGCTTGGCTCCATAGACACAGGGTGATGTTACCTTCCTCCTGCTGGGGATGCTCAGCCCCAAGCTGCACTACCACGCCACAACCTCTCAGATAAAATATACCTGATCCAAGAAGAAACCCCCTAAATCCAAGTCACAGAAGTCAATAGGAACTTAACCCCACCCAGTACTAGGTGGAAAGGAGACCATATGTGACAGTGTGGCTGTAAACTCATGAGAAATCCCCAGAATAGAAATAACAGTTACATATTATAAAGAAAGGGCAGCAAATCTATATTCTCCAAGAGCTCACATAGGCTAGATTTAAAAAAAAACAAAAAACAAAAAAACAAAACTCAACCTCTGAATGAAAGAGCCCATTTGTTTTTCATTTATTAATGTTGTACTAATATTCCATATTTAGATGAATTTGGAGTCAATTCTAAAATGTGCAATTCTGGTTTCTTTTGATTTTTATTCCTGTTATACCTGAAAACTAATAGACTACATATTCTGCTAAACTTGGGTAAATATATTATTTGTGATAAAACCCTGGTCACTCTTTTAGATTTTAGAACTTGTTTGCACAAAAGTACAAAATTATTTGTGGATCCCATCGTTTTTTACTCTGTCCCCTTTTTTCCTGGATTGGATGAATATTAACCATCCTTTTGTCACAAAATATGAGTGGTCTTGCACACTTGCATAGGAGAGCCTGCTCAAAGATATTTAGAGTCTAGGAGAAAGAATGAATTTACCAAATAAAATAACTTAGGAAATGCTTGTCAGTCACATTATTAGAATTTTGAATTTTCAAAAATGACTCTAGGACTCGAGAGTGGTCCACTCTCCATTATGTATGTTAATTAGAACAACAGACCCTATCCACGGAAGAAATTCTTCATCTTCACTCAAAACTTTATGAACTCCATTAATGGAGTTCTACTGGTTCTTCATGCCCTTTCCTGCCCTCTAGTGGGGGAGCTACTGTTCTAGAAAACACAAAGGAGGCTGTGAGGAGGAGTTTGGCTAATTTTATTAACCTTACCAGAGCATAATGAGGATCCTGATATCCACACGTGTGCCAGGGTCCAAAAGACCTCAAGGCTGCTCAGTGTGGGAGAGGGGCAGAGCTTCCCTTGTGAAGGCTTAGATTGTACCAGGGCTTGGGACCCACAGTGCTTGTATTCTGTTGCTTTGTACCTACCTCAGTTTCTCTTTCCAGGCTTTGCCATCTGGTATTATTCTGCCTGATAACTTGTAATTCCTCTTAGCAATACATACATTTTATGGTGAAAGACAGAATGCTTTGTTCAACTATATCAATTACTGGCACAGGGAAGCAAATCTACCTGTTTGCATGTCTGTGCTGGCTTTGAGGCAGAATGCACATAAAGAGAAAGAAAAGGAGTTAGAGAGTTCCCTTCTAAATTTTGTGAGAAATACCAATTTACAGGAAGAACAAGCAGTAAAGCAAGTTTTGCAGGTATCAGTCATGTTTATATACTGGTCTTAAAGTTCTACTAAATGAGTCAAACTATGCTAGTGTTCCTCATGTAACTGCTTTCATTCTCTGTGCAATTTCTTGCATTTAGTTCTAAAGAACTTTTTTTTTTTTTTTTAAATTCCATCTTTTCTTTGGGGGAGGCGAGGACATGAACTCTGAGTTTTCCTTGCCAGAAATCTTATGCCTGAGTTCATCTGTGTGAAAAATAGAGGGCAGAAAACACTTTTATCATACTAGTCAGAAATAGGTTTCTTCTTTTAATAATTATTTTTGTGTGAGTATTATAATTTGTTTTGTAAAATGAAGACTGGCACTGTCTTTTACTGCCTGTCATACAAAGAAGGGGAATACATTCTAAATTCAACTGAACACTTCTTGGAACATTATAAACATCATACACAGGATGTCAAATTGAAAAAAAAAAAGAAATTTCAAGTGAATCAGGAGGTAAGGGAAATCCAAAGGCAGGAGGATAACAGAAGGTCAATCAGAAGTAGGAAAAGGTTCAGAAAATCCAGCGTAAGGCTGATTATAGTCAAGCCTGTGTCTCTGACATGTAGTTCAGTCTCTTGCATTACTAGTTCTACATTTTCCAAATGTGTGGGTGCTCTTCCCTGCCCACCCAAACCCAAAGGTTTATTTCCTCCTTCCCCTTGCAGCCAGTCGTCATTATTTATAATGTGATCCTGGCAGTTTGAGTAAAAAAAAAAAAAAAAAAAAAAATCAATTGTTTTGCTAAGCTTTACAATTGTTGAATAAAAAGGACCAATTTCCTTTACTTTATTGAAGGCCAACAAGAAATCTCTATTAACATATAATGTATTATTTACTTCAGGGGTACAGGTTTATACCCCTGTCAATCTTACACAATTCAGGGGTACAGGTCTATACCCCTGTCAGTCTTACACAATTTACAGCACTCACCATGGCACATACCCTCCCCGATGTCCCATAACCCAGCCACACTATCCCATCTCTCTACCCCCAGCAACCCTCAGTCTATTTCCTGAGATTAAGAGTCTCTTATGGTATGTCTCCCTCCCTGGTCTGTGTGATTCTTAAGTGCATTTCCATTTTATATGATTTTCTGAATTCCTTCTTTATGACTCATACATCAGAGTATTCCCATTTATACAAAATTGCTCCCTTCTTCCTCTGAACAATGACTATAATAACACTAATATAATAATTCATCTACTTTTAATAATGATAGTAAACACGATAACATCTCTATGTGTCAGGCACTATTTTAAGTGCTAATATTAACTCATTTATCCTCTAACGACCCTGTAGCTACTCTTATTTATACCTCACAGATGAGGAAAATGGGGTGTAGGTTGATTAACTTGGTGAAGATCACACAGCCAATGATTTTGGAGCTGTGATCCCAAACTAAGCGGTGTGGATCCAAAATTAGTTCTTAAACACAAGGAGTCATTTTTTGATGATAATTGCTAAAACTTGTCTATTTATCGTCAACAACATAAAACTATACATCACTATTACAGTTACTGGTAGAGCAGCCCGTGTCCTACTGGTACTCATATGACACCTTGAAATGGAGAGGCCAAGAAAAATATTATTTTAAGCCTCTGGGAAACCCACATAGGATTGTATGACCATTCAGAATGTTAACTAGACCCTAGGTCTGAAGAAGTGACTCTGTGCCAAAGGAACTTTGCATAAATTGTCCTACAGAGGCCTGAGGAGCCACAGCACCTGCAGAGGGGTCCAGGGCTGGATTTAGTTGCACGACTTCAGGCAGGTTGTCTAACCTCTCTAAACATTAGACTCTTCTTTAAAAAAGATAATTTCAATCCTTCAGATTGCTGGAGGCTAAATAGAGATTGAAAACTGTCATTATATGCTGTATGTGCAAAAGTTTGGCTAGAGTTTTAGAAGAGGCAAATAATGGTAGAACTAAGTCATCATTTTGTATGTAAGAGTTTAAGAATAGAACAAAGAGCACATATACTGTAGTGGTATTACCATTTTTATATTGTAGACATAAATGTGTAGCAAAACCACTCCTGTGTGTCTCCTTTACTCACATGCAATATCTCTGACACCAGATGTGTGATTTCCCCCCACACACACACCAAGCAATTCTGTGATACCACCTAAAGTGTTACACAATTCAGCTGATATCTCTAGTTGGAGTAAGTATCAGACACCACAAGTTTAGGGTTCAGTCTCAGAAAACTGCACCCAGTTGATGTGTCAGTCACAAGTTTTAGGTTATCTATGGTACTTTTGACTGAATGGCCAGAACATTTCCCGGGGTTCCATAATTTATTAGAATGGTTCACAGAACTCAGGAAACATGCACTTATATTTACCAGTTTATCATATAAAGGATACAGATGAGCAGCCAGATGAAGAGATACTTAAGGTGAAGTTTAGAAGGATTCTGAGCCCAGGAGCTTCTGTCCCCATGGAGTTAAGGTGTGTCATCCTGGTATTGGATGTGTTCACCAACTCAGTGAAGAGGCTCTCCAAATCTCCACTTTTGGGATTTTCTATCAAGGTTTCATCACGTAGGCATAATAAGATATTAGCTCAATCTCTAGCCTTTCTTCCCTATCCAAATGATGAAGAAGAGGCTAAAAGATTTAAGTTTTTAATATGGCTTGGTTTTCCTGGTGATCAGTCCCCATCTTGAAACTTTCTAGATGTCCACCAAGTCTAGACCCAAAAGGACGAGAGACATTTCTATCACTCAGTAAATTCCAAGGTATTTAGAAGCACTATGTCAGGAACTGGGGTCAAAACCAAATATTAGAAAAAAAGGTATTCTTAGTGCTCTTATCACATAGGAAATGACAAAGATTTTAGGAGGTCTGTGCTAGGAAACTGGCAGACAGAAATCAATATTTTGATTTCTATTTCACACTTAACTAGAGGTTATCACCTTTGTGTATACCAAATGGGAACAGTTTATTGGTGGTAGATGTAAATGTTCCTTATTAAGAACTGCATTAGATGGGGCACCTGGGTGACTCATTCGTTAAACAGCTGGCTTTGGCTCAGGTCATGATCCCAGGGTCCTGGGATCGAGGCCTACATTGGGCTCCCTGTTCAGCAGGGACCCTGCTTCTCTTCTCCCACTCCTAGCTTGTGTCCCCTCTCTCTCTTTGTCTCTCTCTGTCAAATAAATAAATAAAATATTAAGGAAAAAAAAAGAACCGCATTAGATTTTTAAAGCACAGAGTTTAAAAGTATAACATGTGACAAAGATTAATAGTTGCTTACTCTGATAAACATTTTCCTCTTTCACCTTAGTAACAAACCCAGACGCACTGCTGCATGGAAACGAAAAACAAACTTCTATTTCTTTTCTTCCTTTGCAACTAGGTATGGCCATATGTTTAAGTTGAGGCAAATAGGATGCAAGTAGAAATAGTGTGCTGAAATTATGACAAAACTCTTTGAAGGAAGCCAACTCAGTGGAGAGGAATACTTTTTGCCCTTTTGCATTTTCTCCTTTGTTTTCAGTGTGAAGATGGTAATTGGAATTCCAGCATATGCTCCATGGATGATGGGGTGACTTTAGAAATGTAAGGTATGATTCAGGAGCAGAAACATAGGAGCCTGCATTCTTGATGATATCATAGCCTTCCTGTATCAGTCATGGACTGCTGATTTCTAGACTTCTTTTATGATAAAAGAAAAAAAAATCTAAAGAATTGAAACCATGTTTTTTTTGTCTCTACTGCCAACTAATCTTACCTTGTGTACAGAAACACTAATCTTCAATTAAACTGGTCATTTGTATAGTTATTTATATTGGTATGTGAAAATAGATTATTGTAGTTTTGATTAAATGTAAGATCTGATTATCCTGAAGTAGCAAGAAAAATCTCAAAGTTATTAATTCCCTTATATGCTGCATGCTTAACTTAAAAAGACATTTTTAAGCACTAAAACTACTGAATTCAACACACAGAAATAGCTAAAATATAGAATCAGACCTGAGGACATATATTCTACCATTTATAACATCAACTTCCGTTTCAGTAAAAGAGCATCATCATCTATCACATTAACTTGATAACTTAATTTGAATATATCCATGGTTTTGATTGTATCTAATACATGTATTTATTTTATTTTTTCCAAACATAAGGTTATGTAATGCTAAACAATCAAACAAAAAACATCAGAGGCTCCATAATGACTGTTTTCTTTTAAAAAGTGAGAATAAATTACTTTTTCGAAAAATAAAACATCTGAATATAGCAAAAGTTAAATACGAGCTATAAATTAGTCTGAATACAATAGATACAAAGAATACATCCAGAATCCAGCTTCAAGAATTTTTACTGAGGGGGTGCCCGGGTGGCTCAGTGGGTTAAAGCCTCTGCCTTCGCCTCAGGTCATGATCCCAGGGTCCTGGGATTGAGCCCCGCATAGGGCTCTCTGCTCAGCAGGGAACCTGCTTCCTCCTCTCTCTCTGCCTACTTGTGATCTCTATCTGTCAAATAAATAAATAAAATCTTCAAAAAAAAAAAAACAAAACAGAATTTTTACTGGGTTCTGTAGTTATCTAAACCTCTGTATATCTCTTTCTGCCACAAATTTATAGTTTTTGTTTGATTCACTAAGAATCTATATTATCACTTTAGTTTAAGAAAGACTAAGTTTTGATTACCTGAGAAACATTTCCTGGAGAATACTACTAACTTCTGACATTGTGCCTTTTGTCATCTGTCTTTTTCCAGCTAAGGCTGGGCTCTTCCAGTCTATGTTGCCCTTAATTCCAGAGCTATTTTTCTAGTAAGAAACCAAAATTCACCTTGATCAGTCACATGCATGGATATTGTACTATTATTATTATTACATTAGCAAACATAACCATATTAAAATAACTAGAATTTGAATTCAGAGTCCAAGGTGGGGAAGAGCTGCTTGTTCCATTAAAGCAAGAGGTGGCAGGAATGGAGGAAACGTGCTGACTCTCAGGGAAAGCTTGACAATCTTCATAGCTTTTCTAGGAGGAATAATATAAAACAGAATAAAATGAATTCTGGCTTTGTAGACGGCCCATGTGGGAAACTTTGCTGTGCTATCTAATACTATAATATTATAGTGGCAAATATTATGACTTGTTTGAATCTTAGATTACTTGTGTATAAAGCAGGGATAACACTTACCTTGGAGGATTCTTAGTATTTGGTGCATAGTAGGTATTCATTTCATGGTAGGTGTTATTGTTACCAGTCTAGATTGTGACTTTTTAATGTTGTGATAAAAACATGCAGTGAGGGCCTATAGGTCCCAAAAGGTGACAGAAACCAAAAGCTAGGAAATGGAGGCAAAGCTGTTGCCATAGGTGTTATAGTCTGTGTGTTTGTGTCCCCACAAAATTTAAAATTTCAATATGTTGAAATCCCAATGCCTGCAGAAGTGGTATTAGGAGGTGGGTTCTTTGGCAGGTGATTAAGTCATGAAGACGGCACTTCCATGAATGAGATTAATGTTCTTTAATTACTGAAATATAATGTTAGTTTCAGTTATAAAACATAGTGATTTGACAATTCTATACATTACTCAATGCTCCCCTGAAAAGTATAGTTACTATTGATCACCACACAATGCTGTTATAATATTGGCTCTATTCCCTGGCAGGGCTTTTCATCTCTGTGATTAATTTATTTTATAAATGGAAGTTTGTACCTCTTAATCCCCTTCACTTATTTGTATGTCTTCTTTGGGAAGATATCTATTCAGTCCTTAGACCATTTTTAATATGGCTTTAATATGGGTTTTAATATGGGTTTTTTAATATGGGTTTTGTTACTGAGTTGAATGAGATCCTTACATATTTTCAATACTATTTCCTTATCTGATATATAGTGCACAATATTTGCTTCCATTCTGTAGTTTTTCTTTACATTTTGTTGTTGGTTTTCTTGCACAAGCTTTTATATTGACATAATACCACTTGTTTATTTTTCCATTGTTGCCTGTCCTTTTAGGGTCATATCCAATATAGCATTGTCAAGACCAATGTCAAAAAGCTTTTGGTGTCATACAAAAAATCTTTGTTAAGACTAATGTCTTATGAAAGGTACTAAAGATAATTCCTTAGCCCCTTCTACTATATAAGGACACAGAAAAAAGATGGTTGTGAACCAAGAAGCATTCCAGATACTAGATCTGCTGGCAACTTTATCATGGAGTTCCCAGCCTCTGGAACTGGGAGATATTTATTTATGTTGTTTATAAGCTACCCAGTATATGACATTTTGCTTTAAAAGCCCAGACAGGGGACGCCTGGGTGGCTCAGTGGGTTAGGCCGCTGCCTTCGGCTCGGGTCATGATCTCAGGGTCCTGGGATGGAGCCCCGCATCGGGTTCTCTGCTCAGCGGGGAGCCTGCTTCCCTTCCTCTCTCTCTGCCTGCCTCTCTGCCTACTTGTGATCTCTCTCTGTCAAATAAATAAATAAAATCTTTAAAAAAAAATAAAAATAAAAGCCCAGACAGTAAGGAATCAACTTAATATTCTTGTCAAGTTCCTCTTCTCTGTTTTTGAGGGTGGAACCCTTCTCTTCTCTTCCCTTTATAATATCGCCCATGACAATGCATTCACTAAAGGGGTTACTTACAACACAGCATTATGGTAGGGAAAAAATGTGCTACTAACTTTCAATTACATTTTTTTTAAAAGATTTTATTCATCCATTTGCAGAGAGAGATCACAAGTAGGCGGAGAGGCAGGCAGAGAGAGGAGGAAGCAGGCTCGCTGCTGAGCAGAGAGCCTGACGCGGGACTCGATCCCAGGACCCTGAGATCATGACCTGAGCGGAAGGCAGCGGCTTAACCCACTGAGCCACCCAGGCACCCCTCAATTACATTTTATAATCTGGGATGAAGTTAAAAATATTTAAGAACCAAATAGGGGCACCTATGTCCCACATTCCAACTGACAACCCATTATCAGCCCCACGTGTGTAACCATGAACAGTCACAGTCGACTCAGACTATGCCAATGTGTACTTTCCAACTAACTACATAAATGGTTTACATATCAGGATGTGCATGAATTAGAAGGAAAGAGACTTTGAAGGACTTTACTACTCAATGTGAACTGCTTGGAGAAATATACTCTGTGAAATGCGTGCACTTTTGCTTAGTTTTTATATCCAAATATTGCTTTCCCTTTCCCTATCAGTAAGGAAAAATCCCCAGTTCTTTAACAAATGGAATAATAAGTGAAGTTTTAATCCTGTGCCTCAAAGAGTAACAGTGTACTAATTGGAGGTTTCTCTGCATATACATCAAATATTTTTAAATACATGTGACAACAGGGATGCCTAGGTGATTTAGTTGGTGAAGTATCCACTTTTGACTTGGGTCATGATCCAGAAGTCTGGGGACTGAGCCCCATATTGGGCTCCCAGCTCAGCAGGGAGTCTGCTTCTCCTTCTGCCCCTCACCCCTCTCCTGCTCTCTCTCTATCTCATTCTCTCTATCTTCCTTGCTTTCTCTCTCTCTCTCAAAATCTTTGAAAAAAATTTCATGACAACTTTTACTTTGGTAAATATTTAATTAAAGAAATCACAGATGATAAGGAGTAACCAAATATCCAATACTTCATTTTCAAGATCAGTAGTAGTTTAAGTAAATGTGAACTGGACAGCTTTAAAAAATATTAAGATGTGGGGACGCCTGGGTGGCTCAGATGGTTAAACATCTGCCTTTGGTCAGGTTATGATCTCCAGGTCCTGGAATTGAGCCCCATGTCTGGCTCCCTGCTCAGTGGGGAGTCTGCCTCTCCCTCTGCCTCTTCCCCTGCCTGTGCTCTCTCTGTCTCTCTCTCTGTCTCTGTATCTCTCTCAAATGAATAAATTTTAAAAAGTCTTAAAAAATAAATAAAATATTAAGATGTAGACTTAGGTTTAGAGATACAACAACATTTATTCCCTGGGTAAATGTTTAATACCTTGTATATATCTTTGATTTATACCCCTATTAGGTGTGACTCTATGACTTTGTGGCTGAGTTGAGAACATGTGTATAGAAGAGAAATCCATTGGTTTGATGAGAATCTGTGAGAACATGAATTTCTTGGTCTGTGTTGGGTATTAATATGTAAGAGCTGCCTATTCCTGGATTTCTCTAGAGGCAGGCAATTGTCATTTCTGTCCTGCCAGTCTGAAGAGGATGGGAAGTTCTGAGACTTAGGCCCCACTTCCTTTTCTTATATGATACTTTCTGGAAACATGTTAAGTTGGCCTAGGAAGTTTCTAAGAGTCCTCTCAACCTCATGTTGAAGAGCGATTTTTAAGAAACTCATACTGCCAGTGCTGGAAAGGCAAGAAGAACAGAAAGGCAAAGCCCATTTACTGAGCAGCAGTATACTCCTGGCATTTCTGGAGACAAATCAGTTTTATCCAAATCCCTTGGCTGGTAGGAATCTCCGGGAATTAGCTCACTGTTGGCATTATGTTCCTTGGCGTACATGTCTTCATTGAAAATCCAAGAGATGTTGGAAGCCAGGGTTGATTATGGATTTTAAACCTTCCAAGGGTCTTCAGGCCACAAAAGAACAACCCCAACCAAATAGGGAATGGCATTTTAGGAAGAGTCTGTGCTATCTTTCCATTTCGTGTATATTAGAAATGGTTTAAGAGTATTCAAAACCTTGGGGTTTACTGTACATTGACTGGATCATTGTAACAGAGCTGTTGGTAGGCTGATTCTCAGCCTGAATCCAAGAGTTCAGCTAGAGCTGTTTTTTCTCTGCCAGCACAGTGAATTAATCATGGTATAACTGGCAGAATGCAGTTCTGGGTCAATCGTCAGAACAAACTCGATTACCATGTCTATCAAGGGTCATATTAACTGCCTATTTGTATATGTAGTAAATATTCTCCAGGGGCAGCACTAACTGGTATAAACTAAACTGACCTTGTGCCAAGACAATAGGTATGCACACTGCACACAGCACACAGCTTGGCCATCTTCTGTTGCTTCTCAGGTGGTGTGAGTTCTGGCAGGAGTCAAACTCCAGGATGGAGACTGGCTTCTTTGGCCCACCAGCTGTGTTGGGCAGCTTCACAGGGCATGTGAAGGAGTTCCAACTGGCAAACAGCCCCTTCCTTTTAATAGAGTCATTGGCACCTTCCTTAGGAGAGAAACAGAAATGGTAAAGAGCTCATCTTCATTATGAACTGAGGCTGTCAAACTGGTACATTCTTAAGTTTAGCTTCAGACCTTTTTGTCTGAAAGTATCAACAAATGCAGAAAAAACCTAGAGCTTTATCTTCCTCTTCCTCCTCATCCTCCTCAGGAGGTTACAGAGGGAAGAATTAAATAGTACCCTGAAGACTCCTAGGTTCCCAGAGCAGATCCACTATGACTTGGCACCTATGTTGCTAGAACATCTTGTAAGCAGGTTCAATGCCAAATGAACACATGTGAACAAGAATACTCAGCAAGGAGGAAATGTTGATTTTATCAGTGAGCATCAAACCTAACTAGAAGTAGGAAAGAATTGTTCCATCTGCTCCATTGACAGAGCCATCCAGGCTGCAAGACAGTAGATCACTGCTGGTATAGAAGTCAGGGGGGGAAAAGGAAAAACGTACACCTGGTCCTTTAGTGAAGTCTGGTATGTAAGCATTTTCCAATGTATAAGTGTGGGTTTCCAGCCCACCATCATAGAGCAGGGAAACATTGTAAATCAAATTTATATGCTTTGCTACTCATCAGGCATTGATTATTATTCTCTTGGGCAAGTACGGAGAGTGGCTAATTGTTTGGCTCCTTTTTGCATGTGTAAGTATATTATCCATGAAGACTGCATACTTTATTTGATAGTTCATAAATTTGCAGGTATTATCAGGGGTAAAGGAAGTTCAGTGTGTGCTAACAGAAGACAACTTGGTTTGTTTACCCCATATGGTATTCTAGCATTGTCTCTGGGGAGTGTTTTCCTTTTTTTTTTTAAATACAGCATTATTGAGAAATAAATTATATACATTCAGCTGCACACACATCAAGTATACAACTGATAAGTTTGTATGTATGTATATATCCATGAAACTATCACTAAAATTAAGATAAAATTAAATTAAAATTAAAATTAAGATTGGAATGCCTGGGTGGTTCAGTCAGTTAAGGGGCTGCCTTCAGCTCAGGTCTTGATCCTAGGGTCCTGGGATCAAGTTCCGCATCAGGCTCCCTGCTCAGCAGGAAGCCTGCTTTTCTCTCTCCCTCTGCCCCTCTGCCTGCCACTCTGCCTGCTTGTGCTCTCTTTCTCTCTCTCTGTAAAATAAATAAATAAATAAAATATTTAAAAAAATAAAATAAAATAAAGATGATTAACATATTCATCACCTCAGGGGTTTTCTTGTGTTCCTTCGCAATCCCTTCCAAAATCCTTTCCCTCTGCCTCCACCCTATCCTCCCCACCCCTTTCCCTCTTTCCGTGGCAACCCGGATCTGCTTTTTGTTACTATAGTTTACTGTACTATCTAGGATTTTATATAAATAGAATCTACAATATGTATTCTTTCTGTTTAATTTCTTTCACTCATACTTTTTGAGATTGTCATATGTCAGTAGGCCACTCTCTTGTATCGTAGAGTGGTATTCTATGATGTGGATAAAGGATCATTTGTTTATCTATTTATGTGTTGATGGCATTTGGAATGTTCACAGGTTTTTCGCTATTGCAAATAAAGCTGTATGAACATTGGTAAACAAGTCTTTCTGTGGACACAGGTTTTGTTTCTCTTGGGTAAATATCAAGGAGTGGAATGGCAGAATCATAACAGTAGGTGTAGGTTAATTTAATAAATTGCAACGTTGTTTTCCAGAGTGTCTATACAATTTTACTGTTCCATCAGCAGTATACAAGAGTTCCAGTTCTTCCATATTATTAAAGACCGTTGCTATGTTTTAAATTTTGTTCCAGTAGATGTGTAGTGGTATCTCATTGTGGTTTTACTTTGTATTTTCTTATTGACTAATGGTGTTGAAAATGTTTTCATCTGTTATTTGCAGTCTGCGTGACTTCTCTGGGGTAAGGTCCTGTTCAAATTTTTTGCCTATTAAAGTTTTTTTTTTTCTTACTGAGTTTTAAGAGTTATTTACATTTTCTTTAAACAAATCTTTATATATATATATAACTTATAACTATTGTTTCCTAGTCTGTGGCTTGCCTTTTTATTCTCTTATTAGAGAATAAAATCTTCTCTTATTAGAGAATAAAAATTATTGCCTTTTTATTCTCTTATTTTTAAAAGAGCAGATTTTTAATTTCTGTGAAATATAATTCATTGATTTTTTTTTTTTTTGGTGGATCTTGCTTTTGGTACAATGTTTAAGAAATGTTTACGAAGTCTTTTGGGGAGCGGGGCTTGCGTATTTTATTGGTGGTGCATGACAAGGTGTCTTTGCCTAATCCAAAGTCATGAAGATTTTCTTCTATGTTTCCCCTTTCTCTTTCCTTTCATTCTTTGGTTCCAAGAAGAGAAGTTGTAGAGCTGGTTACTAGATGTCAGGAGACTCTTGTTTTCTGCATTGAACAGCTCTGTGCCATCTGACTACTTGCCATTTGGATTTGAAGCATTAGAGGGTGGGAATAAGACCTTTGAAAATTTGCTATGAAACCTCATATTCAAATAAAGAAAAAAAGCCAGTAATTACTTTTAGAGAACTTGTTAAGAAGGTTTCAGAGGTACTGATTAGGTTTTTCCAAGAAAAGGCAAAAGCCATTTTTTTTTAACAGTATCTTGAATCACTGACATTTATTATTTGGTGGGAAATGGGAAGAACTTTCTTGACACTTAAATCTTTCTTTTTAATTGTAGTAAAATTGACATATAACATGTTCATTTCAGGTATACAACATGATTCAATATTTGCATGTATTGCAAAATGGTCATCACAATATATCTAATTAACCTCCATCACTATGCATAGTGACAGAATTTTTTTTCTTGTGATGAGGACTTTTAGGATTTACTCTTAGTAACTTTCAGATGTGTAATATAGTATTATTAACTACAGTCACCCTGTTGTACATTATTATTCCATGACTTAATTGTGTTATAACTGAATTTTGCACCTTTTGCATCTATTAAGAAATCTTAATAGATTTCTTCCCCTTTCCCAACACCTGTAGCAAACACCAGTTTGTTCTCTACCAATGAGCTTGGTTTTTGTTGTTTTTAAATTCCACATGTATAAGTGAGATCATATGATATTTGTCTTTGACTTATTTCACTTAGCATAATGCTCTCAAGATCCATTGATGTTGTTGTAAATGGCAAGATTTTATTCTTATGACTGAATAGTATTCTGGTGTGTATGTGTGTGTGTGTACATGTATCACATCATCTTTATCCATTTATCTATTGATGGGCTCTTAGGTAATTTTTATATCTTGGCTATTGAAAATAATGCAGTTATCATGAGGTATATATATATGCATTTCAAGTTAGTGTTTTTGTTTTGTTTGGTGAAAAACCTACTAGTGGAATTTTTAGATCATATGGTAGCTCTGTTTTAAGTTTTTGAGGAAACTTCATTCTATATTTTTGTCTCAGCTTGACCAATTTACATTTCTATCAAGAAGGCACAAGGGTTTCCTTCTTTCCAAATTCTCACTAATACTTCTTATTCCTTATCTTTTTGATAATAGCCATTTTAACAGATGTGAAGTGATAGCATGTTCTGGTTTCATTTTGCATTTCCCTAATGATGAGTGGTGTTGAGCATCTTTTCATATGTTTTTTGGCTATCTATATGTCTTCTTTGGAAAAATATCTATTCAGAGCCTCTGATCCATATTTTAATCAGACTGTTGTTGTTTTGCTATTGAGTTGTATGAAGTCTTTATATATACTGGATATTAGCCCTAATCAGTTGTATGATTTGCAAATATTTTGACCTATTCAATAGGTTGCCTTTTCATTTTTTTGATGGGTTCCTTGTCTGTATAGAATCTTTTTTGTGTAGTCCCACTTGTTTTTATTTTTTTGTTTTGTTTTGTTTTGCTTCTGGAGTCAGACCACAAAATTCATTGTCAAAACTGATGTCATGCCTTCTTTTAAGAGTTTTATGGTTTCAGGTCTTACTTTCAAGTCTTTAATCTGTTTTGAGTTGATTTTTGTGTGCAGTATAAGCTAGTGGTCTAGTTTTATTCTTTTCCATGTAGTTGTACAGTTTCCCAACACAATTTATTGAAGACGCTGTCTTTCCCATTGTATGTTCTTGGCTCCTTAGTCACAGTTTAACTGACCATGCATGTATGGGTTTATTTCTGGGATCACTATTCTGTTTTATTAATTTATGTGTCTGTTTTTATGAAAATACTATACTGTTTTGGTTGTAGTAGTTTTATAATGAGTTTGAAATCAGGGACTGTAAGGCCTCCAGTTCTTTTTTCTCAAGAATGTTTTGGATATGTGGGGTCTTTTGTGGTTACATACAAATTTTAGGATCGTTTGTTCTATTTTTGTGTAAAATGCCATTGGAATTTTGATAGGGATTGCACTGAATTTGTAGATTGCTTTGGTTAGTATGGGCATTTTAACAATATTTAGTCTTTCAATCCATGCGCATGAAAGATCTTTCCTTTTTTGTGTGTGTCTTGGGGACTTTAATCTTGAAGTTTAATTAAAATATTATTTCTTTCAGTTAGTTCTCTTTTCCTTAATTTGGATTAAATATTTCTGGAATCTGAGCTCCACTGATGGCTCAAAATGAACAATCAACGTGGATGCAAAATGGGCAGTTCTGAGGGCTTAAAATTAAAGTGGTAACAATGCAAGCTTCAATATTCCATTTAAAAAATATTTCTCATGAGTTACAATTCTGATATGAGCTTTATTTGCTCAAATTGCTTAAATTCAAGGCAGACTCCATATGATGTTTTCCTAAAGATCCTATTATTTTAAGTCACCTAATATAGAAATGAAATCCCTCCTTGAAACCACCTACTTTAAAGCAAACCTCTTACCCGTGAGAACAAAAGTATTTGAAAAGTTTCCATTTAGGTAATTCATATAGAACAGATAATCTAAGAGAGTTGCTTAGTTAATGCTATCTGGCTATTTTACTGGATATTTATTCTGATATTACTGATATTGCTTATTACTTTTGGAACTTTTGAGATTATGTTGTAGAAAACATGCATGCTTAGCATTCTGATTTAAACTGCATATTCTGCACTGAGGAAGAAAGTCTATCACTAAAGCTGGTTAAAATAGTTTAAATGCAGTTAGAAAAGTCATTTTGCATTGACAGTGTAAGAGCTGGCTGAAGGGTTTGGAAATGCTCATATAAGAGAGAAGGAGAGGGGCTTGAATTTCTTGCCATGGGCCACCACTAGAGCAACTGTTAACAATTTAAACAAGGCTTATTTTTAAAAGCAAAACTGTGCTTTCCTCCAGGCGGGCAAAGGACATGGCTGGGCTCATACATTTTCAGCAGCTGATGTGTTAATGAGACCATTTCCATTGAAATCAGCTAAATACTATTACCATTTGTGGACTTCCAACTGATTTCTGAAGCATTGACTTCAAAATTTGCTTCCAGAATCAATTAAATACAATTTTTAGATTCAACTTGCATGCACCCAAGACTAGTCAACATTTATCTTTATCTGACTTGGCTCATATTGTGTCAAATTTTCTTTAAAGGATTGGTGTTCTGATAGTTAAATAACAATAGAAATGAAATCTAGCAGAATTTGTAATCTAATTCAGCCAACTTCTCAAAATTTTAATTTTCCTATTTTGGGGGGAATTAACCAAAATATCCACTGACCAAAAGCCACTCATTAGTTGTTTAAGGAGAATAACTGGAAAGTAAATGCATTTTACAGCAGTAGGAAGAAATGGAGCTCTTTTTTAGTTTCTGAACCTAAAGTAAAATGTTAGTGGATGGGAATTATAACTTTGGAGTACAATAGTGAATTTGTCAAAGCACTGATCTATTTTGACTTTGGTTATGATAGCTCATTTTTCCCCCCATACTTTATGTTAGTTATCTTATTGAGCTCTCGCAAGTGATATTACCATGCACAACAGAGAATTAGAAACAAAGAAAAGTTAAATATTTTACAAAGTAACATTGCCTGTTAGCAGAGAAACCAGGATAAGAAGACTGTTTTTCTCTACTAGTTTTTCCTCTATATGTGACTGCCATGTTTTTAGAAAAGCACCTCTTTCTGTTAATGGGGTATCAGACTGTAGGTAATTCTGCTTCTGTTAATATCCATCAATAGATAAAGGTAAAAAATAAATGCTAATGATCTTGGTGGCAAAAGAATGAAAACAGTAAGTTTCCTATGCTGTCCAGACACTTCATATTCAATTTGCGGAGAAAAAGACTGTTCTACAGTTTGAACTTAGACACTGCAGTGAGGAGTGTGACCCTCACTAAAGCTTCTTCCATGTGATCTTTCCAAGGGATTCCACTGTGAGGCTTCTCTGTGCCCAATCTACTACAGAATGATCAGATTCCAGGGTCTGTTTCTGAGCTAAGATAGTCTTCAAGTGCTCTATCCTTTTTGCAGATATGAACTTCATGTCCTAATTTTAAAAAAATAGAAAGTACATACCTGTGACATGTGGAGGCTGGTGGGATCAGGAACTGAGGGGGAAAGACTGTTGACGGCTGCTGAATCTGAAAGTATGTCTGTGCTGTAGCGGGCTGTGCCATGTGACTTCCATAAGGCTCCTAAGAAAAATAAGGGGTAACAGAAAGATGCTCATTGCTCCTCAGAAAAAAAAAGGTGTAGCCCTATATTTATTCTCATGAGCCCTGGGACTACAAATAAGATGTTAATCTAACCTAGAAATTTCCTTACCTGTGATAAAACTTTGAAAAGGAGTATCATTTCCTTTTGCACAAAATGCCTTTTTTTCAGCTTCCGATTTGTTTCAGATGACAAAAGAAATGGTCCTGATTTTGGCCTGCAGCACATTTTAATGAATGCTGACTTATTAGGTCACTGTTATAATGGCATACCAACTTTCCTTGAAAATGAGACAGCTGACGGGGTGCTCTGATTTTCTCCAGTGTGTTCTCACATTTTAGGGAAAAAAGAATATTTCTGACACCTATCCGATGACTCTCACACTTGGTTCAAGGCTTTAGTAGTTATTTGTTGTTTTGAGTTTTCTCTTGCTCTCTCTTTTTAGTAGCAGCACCTTAATTTCACTGTGGAGTTTGACCTTTTCCCCATGTGTGTGTTGATGGTAAGAATGTACACCAAAACTCCTTCATCTAGCTAAGTGGTCATCATGTGACTCAAGCCAAGCCAATCTGATTCTCCCCTGAGACTTTGAATCTGGAGAGAATGTCACAAGGATGAAAAATAAGCTCTGTATAAATTTGTCACGGTGGTGGCATCATGACAATAGTGTCAGGAGTTTTTGCTACTAGACTCCAGAGCTTCCCTGTTTTCTGTCTTTTTACAAGTCTGGTTTCTCAGTAGTCAGTTCTGTGATTTACCCCAAATAATTTTAATCTCTTTTCTGCATCAGGGTTCACACTGGAGGAGCTCTTAAGTAAACTTTGGAGACATCAGGGAAAGATTTCTGAATGTAGTATATAAGTTGAGTCTTGAAGGACCAGCACAACTTACCCAGGTGAAGAAATGTAAAATTTGATAAAGGTAGAGGGAACAGTATGTTAAAAGGATAGGGTTCATGGCAGAGCAATGGCATATTAAGGAAAAGGTATTTATGTGTGTTTGTGACTTAGGAGAGATGGTTGAGAATGGGGACACAGTTAAGAGTGAGATCCTTGAGGGAATTTTTGTCATGTTCAGTGATTTATATTTTATCCTGAAAACTTAGGAAACCATTGGAGGGTTCTCAGTAAGGCAATGGCATGAGCACTATTGCTTTTATTTATTTATTGCTAGAAAGCAATGTGCAGATTGGAGTGGGGAGGAGCAAAACTCCATGTGGGAAGGTAACATTGTAATCTTGTTGGAAGATGATAGTGACCTTGGACATGGGAGGAAGTGGTGGGGAATAGGGAAAAGCAGAGGAATTTGAAAGCATAAGAAAGTAGATTGACAAAATTTAATAAAGGATTTGATGAAGAGCATAGTGAAAGAAAAGAGGAATCATTGTTAATCCCTGGGTTTCTACCTTAGACAATGAAGTTCCTGGAGGTATCCGTAACTGAAGTAAATACGAAACAGGAAGATCAGGTTTGTGGGAAAAGATTCATTTCATTTTAGACACAACAAATTTGATGGGCTTATGTGATATTTGAGTAGAGATGTCCATGAAGCTGTTGTAAATGTGGATCTAAATTCAGGAGTGAGATATGGGTTAGATATATCTAGAGGTTAGATATATCTAGACAGAAATTGTCTCCTTGTGGGTCACTGTTTTCCCAACTTCCCTTTAAGTGAGTGAGTATTCTAAGTAAGTGAGTTTTCTGCTCCAGGAATACCTTACTTCTCATACTATTACAAATACCTCCTGGACAATCTTATCCCTGCTTATGGCTCCCACTACCACATGCAAATTGATTAAAAACAAGACAAAACTCTGAAATTTACTTTCCTATTTTTTTCTGACATTTCTATCCAACTATATTCTAAACATTTCCATCTGGTTGTCCATATTGGTGCCTTCACTCTTAAGAATTTCAAAATTGAACTCATTATCTTTTCCTGAATACCTACCCTGAATAACAAGTAAGAAATCTCCCCGTCCTTTTATTTCCCCTACCTCCAGTAGTGGTACCACTCATCATCCAGTGGTGGAGCTCTTGTTCCCTGTGTTAGTTTCATATTACCAGAAATTTAGTAACTTACACACACACACACACACACACACACACACACACACACCCCCCCCAAATTATCGTTTTACAATTCTGGAGGTCAGAGGTCAGCCATGGTCTTATTTGGTTCAATCGAGCTGTCAGAAGGGCTGCTTTTGTTTCTCAAGGAGGGAGGGGAGAACCCATTTCCCTCCCACCTGAAATTCTAGAGGCCAGTCACATTCCTTGGTTCATGGTGCTTTCCTTTTTTCTTTTTAAACTTTCCCCTGCTATTTTTTTTTAAATTTTAACTCCAGTATACTTGTGCATAGTACAGTGCTACATTAGTTTCAGGAATATAATATAGGGATTCCACAATTCTACACATGCTTATCATGAATGAACTTTTTTTTTTTTTTTTTTTTTTTTTTTTTTTAAGATTCTGTTTATTTGACAGAGAAAGCGAGAGAGCATGAGCAAGGGGCACAGCAGAGGTACAACAAGAAGCAGGCTCCCTGCCAAGCAGGGAGCCCCATGCAGGGCTCAATCCCAGGACCCTGGGATCATGACCTGAGCAGAAGGCAGATGCTCAATCATCCAAGCCACCCAGGTGCCCCATAAGTGTACTCTTAATCTCCTTCACCTATTTCACCCACCCTCCACCTCCCTCCGTCTGGTGACCATCAGTTGGTTCTCTGTACTTAAGAGTCTGTTTCTTGAATTGTCTCTTTTTCCTTTGGCTTCTTAAATTCCACATATGATTGAAATCATATGGTATTTGTCTTTCTTTGACTTAGTTCACTTAGCGTTATACTCTCTAGCTTCTTCATTGTCATTGCAAATGGCAAGACTTTGTGTTTTTTTTTTTTTTAATGGCTGAGTAATATTTTGTTGTGTGTATATACATACCATATCTTCTTTATCCATTCATCAGTTTGATAGACATTTGGGCTGCTTCCATCATCCTGCTATTGTAGATAGCGCTGCTATAAACATTGGGGTGTATGTATCTCTTTGAATTAGAGTTTTCGTATTTTTTGGGTAAATACCCAGTAGTGGAATTACTGGATCATATGTGACTTCTATTTTTAATTTTTTACTGTTTCACAGTGACTGCACCAGTTTGCATTCCTATCAAGAGTGTGCAAGGATTCCTTTTTCTCCATATTCTCACTAACACATGCTGTTCCTTGTGTTTTTTATTTTAGCCATTTTGATAGGTGTGAGGTGAGCTCTCTTTGTGGTTTGACTTGCATTTCCCTGATAATGAATGATGTGGAGCACCTTTTCATGTGTCCTTTGGTTATCTGGATGTCTTCTCTGGAGAAATGTCTGTTCATGTCTTCTGCCCATTTTTTAAATGGATTATCTGATTTTTGGGTGGCCAGTTTTAAAAGTCTTTATGATAAACCATTTGTAAATATCTTCTTCCATTCCATAGGTTGCCTTTTAGTTTTGTTGATTTTTTCCTTTGCTATACAGAAGCTTCTCGTCTTCATGTAGTCCCAACAGTTTACATTTGCTTTTATTTCCTTTGCCTCAGGAGACATATCTAGAAAAATATTGCTAAGGCTGATGTCAGATACATGTCTGCCTGTGCCCTCTTCTAGGATTTTTATGGTTTCAGTTCTACATTTAGTTCTTTAATCCATTTTGAGTTTATTTTTGTGTATGGTATAAGAAAGTAGTCCAACTTCTTTCCTTTGAATGTAGGTGACCAATTTTCCCAACACCATTTGTTGAAGAGATTGTCTTTTTCAAATTGGATATTATTTCCTGCTTTGCTGAAAATTAATTGCTATATAATTGTGGGTTTATTTCTGGGTTTACTATTCTGTTATATTGATCTATGCATCTCCTTTTATGCTGGTACCATACTGTTTTGATTACTATAGCTTTGTGGTATATCTTGAAACCTAGGATTGGAATTCCTTCAGTTTTCTTCTTTTTCAAGATTACTATGGATATTCAGGGTCTTTTGTGGTTCCATAGAAATTTTAGTTTTTTTTTTTTTTTTTTATTCTGTGAAAAATGCTGGTATTTTGATAGGGATTGTGTTAAATCTGTAGATTACTTTAGGTGGTATGGACAATTTAATAATATTTGTTCTTCTAATCTGTGAACATGAAATATTTTTCCTTTGTGTCATCTTTCTTTCATCAATGCATTATAGGTTTCAGAGTACAGGTTTAAGCTGTACTCCTTGCTTAAGCTCATTCTTAGGTATTTTATTCTTTTTGGAGCAATTGTAAATGGGACTTCTTTCATAATTGCTCTTTCTACTACTTCATTATTGGTGTATAGAAAGGCGGTGAATTTCTTTATATTGATTTTTGTATCCTACAACCTTACTAAATTCATTTATCAGGTCTAGGTTTTTTTGTGTGTGTGTGTGGAGTCTTTAGGGCTTTTTATATGTAGTATCCTATCACCTGCAAATAGTGAAAAATTTACTTCTTCTTTACCCATTTACTTTTACCTTTACCATTTCCTTATTCAGGCATTTTATTTCTTTTTGTTGTCTTACTGCTGTAGTTAGGACTTCCAATATTATGATGAATAAAAGTAGTGACAGGGGACATACTTGCCTTGTTCCTGATCTTAGGGGAAATACTCTCATTTTTTTTTCCCTATCAAGGGTGGTGTCAGCTGTGGGTTTTCATATATGGCCCTTATTATGTTGAAGTCTGTTTTGTCTAAACCCCACTTCATCGAGAGTTTTTATCATGAATGGTTGTTGTACTTTGTCAAATGCTTTTTCTGCACCTATTGAAATGATCAATTGAAATGATCATTTCTCTTATTGATGTGATATATCATGTTGATTGATTTGCAAATATTGAACCAATCTTATTCCCAGAAATAGATTTCACTTGATCATGGTAAATGATTTTTTAATGCATTCTGTGATTCAGTTTGCTATTATTCATTGAGGATTTTTGCATCTATGTTCATCAGAGATAATGGCTTGTAGTTTTTTTTTTTTTTTTTTGGTAGTTTTTTGGTTTTGGCATGAGGGTAATGCTGGTCTCATAGAATGAATTTGGAAGTTTTCCTTTTCCTTCCTCTTCTATTCCCCCCCCCCCGAAATAGTTTGAGAAGAATAGGTATTAACTCTTTTTAAATGTTTGGTAGAATTCACCTGTGAAGCCCTCTGGTCCTGGACATTTGTTTATTGGGAGGCTTTTGATTACTGATTCAATTTTATTGCTGGTAATCAGTCTATTCAGATTTTCTATTTATTCTGATTCAGTTTTGGGAGGTTATGTTTCTAGGAATTTATCCATTTCTTCTTGGTGGTCCAATATGTTGCTATATAAATTTTCACAATATTCTTTTATAATCCTTTGTATTCTGTGGTGTTAGTTATTTCTCCGCCTTCATTTCTGGTTTTGTTTGCATCCCCCTTCTTTTTTTTTTTATTTGTTTTAATAAGTCAGGCCAAAGATTTATGAATTTTGTTGATCTTTTCAAAGAACCAGCACCTGGTTTCATTGATCTGATCTATTTTTTTGTTTGTTATTATTTTGTTTATTTCTGCTCTAATTTTTATTATTTGCTTCATTTTGCTGTTTTGGGGTTTTGTTTGTTCTTCTTTTTCTAGCACTTTTATGTATAGGGTGCAGTTGTATATTTGAGGGTTTTTTTTTTTGCTTCTTGAGGCAAGCCTGAATTGCTATAAAATTCTCTATTAGAATCTTTTTTTGCTGCATCCCAAAGATTTTGGACCATTGTGTGTTCATTTTCATTTGTCTCTATGTAATTTTTAATTTCCTTAAGTTTCCCTATTTTTGATTTCTTGGTTGACCCATTCATTGTTTAGTAACATGTTACTTAACTTCCATGTATTTGTGCTCTTTCCAGATTTTTTTCTTGTGGTTGGTTTCTAGTTTCAAAGCATTATAGTGAGAAAAAATGCACGGTATGAATTCGATCTTTTTAAATTCGTTGAGACTTGTTTTGTGGCCTAATATGTGATATATTCTGAAGAATGTTCCATGTGCACTTGAAAAGAATGTGTATTCTGCTGTCTTAGGGTGGGATGTTCTGAATATATCTGTTAAATCCATCTGTTCCAGTGTGTCATTCAAAGCCACTGTATCCTTGTTGATTTTTGGTTTGAATGATCTACCCATTGATGTAAGTGGGGTGTTAGTCCCCTGCTATTGTTGTATTACTATGGATTACTTCCTTTATGTTAGTTATGAGTTGCTTTGTGTATGCTGGGTGCATAAGTATGTGCAAATGTTATATCTTCTTGTAGGACTGTTCTCTTTATGATTTTTTAAATTAAATTAAATTTTATTCAGTGTTCCAAAATTTACTGTTTATGCACTACACCCAGTGCTCCATGCAATACGTGCCCTCCTTAATACCTACCACCAGGCTCACCCAACCCCCCACCCACCCTCCAAAACCCTCAGTTTGTTTCTCCGAGTTCAGAGTCTCTCATGGTTTGTCTCCCCCTCTGATTTTCTTTATGATTATATAGTGTCCTCTTGTCTCTTGTTACAGTCTTGGTTTTAAAGTTTATTTTGTTCAATATGAGTATGCTTTTCCATTCCTTCACTTTCAATCTGCATGTGTCTTTAGGTTTCAAATGAGTCTCTTATAGGCAGCATATAGATTACTCTTTTTTTTTAATTCATTTTGTCTTTTTCTGTCTTCTGATTGGAACATTTTATCCATTTGAAGTAATTATTAATAGGTATGTACTTATTGCCACTTTGTTACTTGTTTTATGGTTGTTTTTGTAGTTCTCTGTTCTTTTCTTCTCTTGTTCTCTTGTCTCATGGTTTGCTGACTGTATTTGGTGATATACTTGGATTCCTTTCTCTCTTTTTTTGCATATATATTGCTGGTTTTTGATTTGTGGTTATTATTAGGTTTGTATATAGTGTCTTGTGCACACAGCAGTCTATATTAAGTAATGGCCACTTAAGTTTGAACCTGTTCTTCACTCCCATATTTTAGATATACGGTGTTATACTTTATATCCTTTTATTTTATGAATCCCTCGACTGATTTTTATAGATACACTTATTTTTACTGCTTTTGTGCATCTTACTTTTCTTTCTCCTACTAATGATCTTTCCTTTCCACTCAGTCTCCTCTAAAACTTTTTGTAGGACTGGTTTAGCGGTCATGGGTTCATTTAACCTTTGTTCATCTGAGAAACTCTTTATTTCTCCTTCTTTCCACCTTGATGGATAGAGTATTCTTGGCTGTAGATTTTTCCCTCTTAGCACTTTGAATATATTGTGTCACTCCCTTCTGGCCTGCAAAGTCTGCTGAAAAATATCAGCCTTATGGAGTTTCTCTTGTATGTAACTGTTTTCTTTTCTCTTGGTACTTTTTAAATTCTCTCTTTACCACTACTTCTTGCCATTTTAATTACCACGAGTCTTGGTGGCAGATCTTCTTGGGTTGATTGTGTTGAAGGCTCTCTATGCCTCCTGGGTCTGGATTTCTATTTCCTTTCCCAGTTTTAGAAAGTTTTCAGTTGTTATTTGTTCAAACAAATTTTCTTCTCTCTTTTCGCTCTCTTCTTCTGGGATCCCTATAATCCAAATGTTATTACAGCTGATGATATCACTGAGTTTCCTAAGTCTATTTTCATTTATTATTATTTTTCTCTCTCCTGCTCAGCTTGATTGCTTTCCATTACTCTGTCTTCTAGGTTGCTGATCCATTCCTCCACTTCTTCTAGCCTTCTAGTTATTCCAATAAGTATATATTTTTTTGTTGCTGTTGTTATTGAGTTTTTCATCTCTGGTTCTTTTTTTGTTTTGTTTTCTATCTCTTTGTTAAGGGTTCTTTCATTTGGGACATATTCCTTTGCCTCATCATTTTGTTTAAGTCTTTGTCTGTTTCTTTGTTTTAGGAAAGTCAGCTGTGTCTTCTGCTCCTGTAAGTACTGGCCTTATGAAGATGTCCTGTGGTGCTCTGCAGTGTAATATCCCCTGTTCATTCGAGCCTGGTGACAGTACAAATTAAAGGGAATGGATATGAATATAAGAAACATCCTATCAAGGTCAAATTTACAATCTTTACTGAGAAATTAACTTTTACTCATTCATTTACTGAAAGAATATTTATGACCTTTTCTGTGTGTGTTGTGTGTGCACCCTAATATTATGATTGAGGTGATTTTGCCTCCAGTCCAGTCCTCTCCAATAGCTCCCTTTGCCTGTTGTAGACAGGGTTTGGTCCCTTTTAGTGGGCCTGTCTGGGGCCGCCTTGGCATAAAGTTCAGTCAGACCAGGTGTTTGCCAGAGATGCTATAGCATCACACTACAGGGTACTTTTCCATGTGTTGTCCCCTGCGAAGCTTTTATTGTTAGACCAGATGTCTGCCCTTATCCTACTGCTGGGGCTATAGTGAAACAGATGTGTATGGTTATCTTCCCCTTGCCCTGGGGCAGGAGTCACTTTAGAGTGTGTGGGAGTTGCTTGCACACTGCCAAACTTGTGGCCCTGCTTTAGATGGGTGCTGTTCAAGAGTATATTAAAGGGGGAAGGTCTGCAGAAGAGTGAGGGGCAAGGCACATACATGGCACATGGTGCCAGCAAGTTCTTCATTGTGTCTTGCAGGAGGGGACCTACAGCTGCTGGGGCCTGATGCTAGCCAGGTTGGAGGGGTACAGAACCATGCAGGACAGATTGTGGTGGGGTGCTAGCAAGGCTTGCATAGGCCTTCTGTGGGAGGAAACATGGAACCATGCCCTGGCTAGAGGGAACATGTGCAAAAAAAGAGGGAAGGGTGCCCTGCTAGCAAGTTATGTATGTATGGACTGTTAGCACTGCACACTGGTTCCTATAGGTGTCTGTGTATCTAGGTTAGGGCTTCAGGAAAGGAAAAATCACCTGTCACCTCCTTTGGTCCTGGAAAATTCTCCCAGGGATCCCTGCTTCTCTAGCACATGCTCTGAGATTAGTAAACAAATCTTCTCTTATACACAGGTATTTTTCAAACTGTTGCTTATATACTGTATCTCCATGGTGCTGTATCTTTAAAGATGGGGGCTCAGTTTCCTCTTTCCCTCTCTGTTCTCCCAGAGCTGAGCCCATTGATTTTTAAAATTCCAGGTGTTAAGTCCTGCTGATTGTAAGAACTCATGAAATTCGGCTTTTCCGGCTTCTAAAGCCAGATGTTATGAGGCTATGTCTTCCTCCTGTCTGTGGTGCCTATTGTCAGGGTCTGTTCTTTCCTCTGTCTGTGCTGGTGGCATCCCATGGACACTCCCATGGTCAGTTTAGTGCCCGACCATGTCCCTACCCTTTTATCCTCTTTGATGTGGCCTCTTTTCTATATTTAGTTGCAGAGAATCTGTTCTGCCCATGTTCAGGTGGTTTTCTGGGTGATTTACCCTGATGCAGGTGTTATCTCCTTCTACCTATGGGACAAACGGAGCCCAAGATCTTCATACGCTAAGATTTTCCCAGGAAGTCTGAGTTTTTTCCATCTTGAAAATCAGCAACATGAAACCGAGTCCTGCTCAAACTGCTATCTCCCTTTCTCTCTCTCTCTCTCTCTCTCTCTGTGTGTGTGTCTTTTTCTTATTTCCTCCTTCACTTTTAAGGGCCCTTGTGATTATGCTGAAATTGCCTACATCATCTAAGATAATCTCCCTATTTTATAGCTTGGTGGTGAGTCCCTTTAATTCCATGTCAAACTTAATTCCCTTTTTTTTTTTTTTTTTTTTTTTTTTTTTTAATGTGACGTAACGTCTTCCCAGGTTCTGGGGTTTAAGATGCGGACATAGAGGAGGGATCATGATTTGCTTTAGCACCTTCTTGTCCTCTCACATTGTCCTGAGCACACACCCACCAGCACACTTTATGCTGCATTTTTCTTCACTGCACTTCTTGCCTATTATTACTATAGCCTTGTTTACTGTGTGCTTCTCTCGCTGGGATATACCTTAAAGTGTCATAAGGCAAAAGACTTTGTCTTGCCCATTGCTGCATCTACAGCCATACCAAAAATTGGTTAGGTGCTTCATAAATATTCTTTGAATAAATGAACGAGTAAAAATTTTTCAGTGAAGATTGTAAATTTGACCTTGGTAGCATGTTTCTCATATCCATTCCCTTTAAACTGTCATTTGTGGGGCTCCTGGGTGGCTCAGTGGGTTAAAGCCTCTGCCTTCGGCTCGGATCATGATCTCAGGGTCCTGGGATTGAGCCCCGTATTGGGCTCTCTGCTCAGCGGGGAGCCTGACTCCTCCTCTCTCTCTGCTTACCTCTCTGCCTACTTGTGATCTCTGTCAAATAAAGAAATAAAATCTTTAAAAAAAAACCTGTCATTTGTATGTTTCACTCCATACTCTCATTTTTTCTTAAGTTTCCCTATTTTAGTAAATTCCTGGCTAGTGTGTCTACCACCAGATTCTGCACCTATTTCTAAAGCACAAATTTTCATGTTAATTCCTAAAACTTTTCAGTGGCTCCTTAGAAAAATTTGAGATTAAGTTCAACCCGCCCTTTGCCATCTCTTCAGAATAGTTTTTCCTAGTCTCTCTAGCTTATATTCTAGATTCTGGAATACCTGTCCTTGCTGTTTCCTCAGTTTTGAATACCTTCCCTTCTTTGACTACCTAGAAAAATCTTCTTTCCTCAGGGATCTACACTGAACATATCTTTCTCCATAAACCTTTCAGTAGAAGCATCTCAACAAAGTTAGTTACTTCCTCTTGTGAGGTCCTCTTATCAGAAATAACAAGATGGGGAGGCTGCTACAAGGGACCAATAAAACTCAGACTGTGAACATGTATAAGAGATATCTTGGATGCTTCTTGATCCTGAAAGAAAGATTTAGAAGTTAGGTTCGCATGAGTCTGCTAGTATATTTAACCAAATCATTATTCTATTTTTACAATTATTATGACTTTTTAAAGCCACTACCTTCCTCCCTAATGGCTGCACACATACATAGTACATTTGGCTTTTCCAGGTTAGAGGAGATTATAGAATTTTATATTATACTATTTTTAGTCAGTGTTTACCATTTCCCTGCACTATGCATTATGCATGTTCTAGATGAATATATATTTTATAAATCACATATGTTTTTATGTGATGTTTTTCATACTGTTTGGCGTTCTGGATTCAGATTTTAGCTTTGTCACTTAACAGCTTATATCCTTGAGCAAGTTACTTAAGCTTCTCCAGTCTTAGTTTTATCTGAAAAATGAAAATAATAGTCTGATTTTGTAAGTTTATTGAAAAGATCAAATTAATATGTGTAACATGCTTAAAACACTGCTGAACACAGTGTCTGATAAATGTTAACTGTTGGTATTACTGTTGTTATTCTAGATGCTGAGTTTTCTGGGGGAAGGTACTATTTGCCTTTCAACTCTGTATCCGTGAACCAGATACAAGTATGGAACATAGCAAGTGATTAGTGAATATTTTTTGAGCAACAAATGTATATTAGCTATTCTCAGAATGTTAATACATAATTTTTTGAAAGATTTTATTTATTTATTTGACACAGAGAGAGAGAGAGATCACAAGTAGGCAGAGAGGCAGGCAGAGAGAGAGGGAAGCAGACTCCTCACTGAGCAGGGAGCCCGATGCGGGGCTCGACCCCATGACCTGAGCTGAAGAGGGAGGCTTTAACCCACTGAACCACCCAGGCACCCCTGTTAGTACATAATTAATGGACAGAACACTAATCTGAAATAAGCCTTGTTGTTAATAGGTTTTGAGAATTTGGGCAGTTTACCTCTTTCCCTCTTGTTTATCCTTCCACTCTGTGAATTAGAATTTTTATTTTTCCTGTCCAAATGCGTTCAGTATATAGTTAAATGGTGTTTATTAACTTGGAATTAATAAAAAATGAATTTAGGAATTATTTTATTCAGTAAATAAGTATTTATGGAGGAACTAGTATGTATGTGGGACCTACTTGGTGCTAGAGTTACATCATTCCATTCTCCATAATTGGAAGCAGGCAGTTTTCTGTCTCTAAATGACAGAGGCTGGCAGGAACCTCGTATTGGCTGTGCTTTCTCCTCACTGCACATCTAGGAACAGTCTTTCACCAGAGTGAATAAGGGACCAATGCAAATCTACTGTTCTCTGTCAGGTCCCATGTTGTTCTCTCTGGAACAAATTTCTTGACCTTGTGGATGGTTTCACCTAAATTTCCCTGGTGTGCTCTCTCATTGTTCATCTTTGTAGGTCTGGGTGTCTTCTCTCTCCCTCATTTCTTCTGGTGCTTGGCTCTGTTAGACTTCCTTCCTCAAGAGAAAACCCCTTGAATGGACACGATCCAATGTGACTCTGGTGATTTTCCTAATTGTCAGACTTTTTCATGAAGTTTTAGAGAAATTTTGGTTCTTGAAGCACTATTCCAGAATCTTGGCTGTCCTCTTATTGCATTCATTTCCATATCATTGGCATATAATCGACATTCATAAGTAAAAGCTGTTGATATGAATCCTGGTGTGTCTGTAAGTACTGACTCTTCAGATCCCCAGGACAGAAGAGATCACCATATGCTCATTCCAGAATTGTTTAGTATTCTGTTGTGCAGTTGTAATCTACCCAAAGCTTAGGGTAAGAAATCCGATTATATTATTTTTTATCTTAGGAACAACTCATCCTCTTATAATCTATTAATCAACACTTTCTATGTGAAATATTCTCTTTGAGTATTGATGTCTACTCTGAGAGATGTTATATCCTACAACTTCTGTTGTTTGTGTAGCCCTCTCCCTGATTAGCCACAGTCTAGTCCCTGACATACCTTCCTGTGCATCAGTTTCCCTATATGCAAAATGAGGTGATATTAGTACCTAGTTCATAGGTTTGCTGCGTGCATGAGATGAGTGGATAACATCTGCGTCCTGCGCCTGGTGCCGGCGCTTCGCAAGTGCTCACCAGATGATACCTATTGTTAATTTTTTATCAGGAGTATTATTACTTTTAACTCCCAAGGGATACAACTGTTTTAGTTGTAAGTATTCCTAGTATTTCTCTATATAATTGGGATGGTACAGATAATTAAATATTTTTTAACATAGTCTTAGGTTTACACATGGACTGCAAAGATAAGAGTTCCACATCCAGGGTCCCCCATTGTTACCATCCACTAGATTTCCTCTAATGCCTTTTTTTTTTTTTTTCCTGTTTCAAGATCCCATCCAAGATACTAAATTATACCGAATCTTCGTATCTTCTTTGTCTCCTCTTGCCTGTGAAAATTCCTCAGACTTTCCTCATTTCTGATGAGCTTGACAGTTTTGAGGAATACTGGTTGGGCATTTTGCAGGCTATCCCTCCTCTTGGATTTGTCTAGCTGTTTTTCTGCTGATTGACTGGAGATAAGTGTTTCTGAGAGAAAGGCCATGGAAGTGAAGCAGCCTTCTAACCATAGGTTATTAAGAGTACTTTCTATCAACCTGACACATCATTGTTGATGTTGATCATCTGGCTTAGATAGTGTTTGTCAGTTTCTGCTACTTAGAGTTACTTTTTTTCTTATTAACTTTTCATACCCTTTAGAATCAAGTCACTAAGTGTGGCCATCTCTCAAAGAATGGAGAACGCATGCCTTCCTCCTTATGGGAGGGTATGTGCATAAGTTATCTGGCTTCTTCAATGGGAGAGATTTGTCTTTTCTACCTAATTTATTATTCAATCTTTTATTTAAATCAGCATGAACTCATAAATATTTACTTTATAGTATAGCTTCATTCTACTACAATACTACATTATTTAGCTTATTCCTGAGAATTTTCCAGTTTGGGCCATGGAGATCTCCTTCAGATGCTTGGATGCCTTTGTTCTTGTTGCTTCCTTATCTTCTAGCACTGTAAGTTGCTTGCTTTGTATTTTCTCTGCTTTAGGTCTAGCATCAGTTATTTATCCTCAGTAGCCCCGGCTCTTTTATTGGAGAATATATTAGAAGCCAAGATCTGGGCACTGGGTGATTAGCTTTTACTGATTTATTTTGCTAATGGCAGCAGGCTTTATTTTTATATATCTCTTTACAGTAGTCTTGGGTCAATTTTGTGCCTTTTATAAACTACCAGAACAATGTTTTATTCTTAATACTTTTTTGCCTCAACACAGTTTTATAAACACTTGGTTTATACTGCTTGGAACAGTTCAATTCTCTTTCCTTCTGTTTGAGCATCCTGATAATTGTTATGTAATATCATGAAATAAATCTTTCCTTTCTCTTCTCTCCCTCAATCCCACTCTCCCAAGAAGTTGCAAGCAATTATAGTCAATTATTTCACAACCCATCTGTGGTGTCCCACCATGCAATTAAAATGCACAAATCTTTACAAAAGACACCTAAGTTTTGATGCCAGTACTAGGAGTTTAGTGTACAAAAATGGAGCCACAATGAATGCAGCGGACATTGTCATAGATTAATATATATCCTGATACTTTAAAAATCTCCCCAATTTTAAATACTTCAGTAATAAGAAATATTCTGTAAGCAGTTTGCAGTGGAAAGCAGTAACACCTATTGATAGATCATGGTTGACTAAGTGATTTCTTGAAGACACAGATTCAAAGCTGAGAAAAACTGGGAATTAGCACATACCCCAAGCTTTTAAGAGTATGTGCAAAATTATAAAATCTCACATATCAAATCAAGGAATGCCCAAGGCTTAATTTAATAGAGAAATGCCACCTTGCATCTCGCTTAGAATATATTCCTTGAATCCTATCAGAACTAGCTGTTGTGATGCAAAGATAGAAAATGCATCATTTTGCTATTGTCTCCACCTTAATTTTGTCCCCATTTCCCCCACAGTTGGCTGAAAAGCTAGACAGAATGTGAGGTTGGCAGGGATGGAAATTAAACAAAAGAGAAGTTATTCTTTGAAAGATGTAAATATAAGTGGGTAGGGACACAAATTGTACAGTAAGCACAAATAAAATGTCAGTGAAGTAAAGAATGAATCAGATATGGGACTTCTGAAAAATAAGGAAATCATAAGGGCCAGGGTTATGGATTGAGACTTGAGTGAAATTAAGGAATTAACATGTAGGGAATTGGGGATATAACATTCCAGGTGCGGGCAATAAAAAGTTCAAAGGCCTAGAACCTTTGCTTTTGTGTTATAGGAATGACAAAAATGCATTCTGATTACCAGTGATTTCTAGGTGTTTCTTAGGAACTTCTAGTTATGGACTCTCTTCAGGAAATTTAGTCTGATTCTGAAGTCTGTGGAGTCATGGAGATGTACTTGAACCAAGACGCTGTCATATTTTCTTGATTTTGAACAGGGAGAGTCTTTTTCCTCTTTCTTTGAAAATTTTCCCAAGTAAGACTTTGGAAGTATTGAGAGTGAATTAATACAGCAAGGACTTGACTTCATTTCCTATTCCTGGGAATTCTTTAACTCTCCAGGAAAATCTGGTGAATTTCCTCTAAAATATATAGTTCTCTATATACATTTTTCATTAATTCTCAGCAGGGGCTAAAACTTGCCATCAGCATGTCCAGGGAAGCTTTTGGTAAGCTTGTTTATTTGTAACAGGTGTTAGAATTTGACATTTGATTTGACTTGTCCATATTTTTGGAGACTGTAAATTAAGAAAGCATCTGATATATGCATACACTTGTTACAGAGAAAGATACAGATATATGGGTAGAATTTTTTTTAAAGATTTCAATAAAATTCTCCTTTTTTACTTTAGGTTTGAAAAGACTTGATAGTTTTCTAATGGTTCTCAGCCAGCTGATTTCTGTCCAGGAGGCTAAAAGGAATATAATAAGAAACCTGTTCTTGTAAAATGTTCAGTCTGTCTGAAACAAGTTAGAGCAGGAAGTGTTTGTGAGAAGCTCGTTCCCTCATATTCTCCCTCCGTTCTTCATTCCAGGAAGCTTCCTCCACACCCAAATGAATATCGGAGACTTCAGTGATTTTTCCATTTCATACCTTGATATTAAATGGAAATTGAGAAATTGGGTCCAATCTCTCCATAGAGGCTAGTGCCACAGCCATTCCCATTTGCTTCTGATGATACTTCTGGATCAATTCAACATGGTTTTGTTATTCTTTAAAGCCAAACTTTAATCCTTATAACTTAGGGATACTGCTTCACTGGTTCTCTTTAGAGTCTATTGGTTTGTTTCTCCTGGATATATAGAGTTAACCCAGATCAGCTGCTTTGAAGTCAGATTTAGTTTAACACCACGCACAAGGTGAACTCTCAAAACTACTAAAGACACTTGAAATATTTTCACCCTAACTAATGTGTATAATCAACCACAACACCTGATCAACAATGTGGGGGAAAAAGAAAAACTTAGGGATATTTCCAGTATTTTATGCCCTTTTAACCCTTCCAGACCTGTGTACGGGCATTGCACTCTAAGCTGTGAAGGCAGGACCACATCTGTCTCGTCTTCTACTGCGTCTGCAGGGCCCGGAGAAATGTCTGTCACACAGAGTGTGTTTGGTAAAAATGGATTAAACCTCTGAATGACTAGCACACAACAGCTGTCTGTCTATGGTATCCCATGGGGAGAACTCAAAACCCAAACCATTTTTAGGAATTATTTACCCAGAATTGACTGTCTCATGCTTCCAGTGGTTTTTTTTTCAGTTTTTATCCCAGGAATAATTGAGAGTAATTGCTCTTCATAACTTTCAAAATACAGAAAACAGATCTTTTGTTAAAAAATACTTTTTCAGGGGCACCTGGGTGGCTCAGTGGGTTAAGCCTCTGCCTTTGGCTCAGGTCATGATCTCAGGGTCCTGGGATCAAGCCCTGCATCAGGTTCTCTGCTTGGCAGGGAGCCTGCTTCCCTCTCTCCCCCCATCTCTCTGCCTGCCTCTCTGCCTACTAGTGATCTCTCTGTCAAATAAATAAATAAAATCTTTAAAAAAATTTATTTTTTCCAGATAAGGGTAGCAAAATAAGAAATGCACATGACTTGTTGGCAATCAGATGATTATTTTAGTACTAATTCTATGTTCACAAGTATTATATTGCCAATAATGATGTTGGTAATAATAGAAATAATATTTAGTCTTTATCATTCAAAATTATATATATTAGGTGTATTAAATACCATAATAGATAGGTATATGTGCATGAATACAGAAGAATCCAAGGAAATTGGTGTCCAATTTTGAAGCGCATTTAAAAATAATAATAGTATTTACTGAGTTAGTGTGTGCCAGATACTAAGCTAAATCCATACCTTAATTAATAATATGACTCTTATAACAGGCCTAGGGGTAGGGTACTAATGTTTTCTGCATTTTATAAATAGAAATTAAGGTTTAAGAAGATTAAATAATTTGTCCCTGGTCAAGCTAATGGGAAATAATGGAAGAAAAATTTGACCTTGATTTTTTTTCAACAATATAGCTTACAATATTTCTTTGAATATTTAACTTTTTTATTTCTTCTTCAAGTTTACTTTCTAGTTGAGGGCTTACAACATACATATGAAGTATTATTTGCCAACTCATACATAAATGACTATAAACTATAACCTGGATTACTAAAACCAACAGTGAGTGTGTCCAAACGAAGAGATAATTCACACTGGAAGCATTTCTTACAAGTGAATTTTTTTTTTAATTTTATTTATTTATTTGACAGAGATCACAAGTAGGCAGAGAGGCAGGCAGAGAGAGAGAGAGAGAGGGAAGCAGGCTTCCTGCTGAGCAGAGAGCCTGATGCGGGACTTGATCCCAGGACCCTGAGATCATGACCTGAGCCGAAGGCAGCGGCTCAACCCACTAAGCCACCCAGGTGCCCCTCCTACAAGTGAATTTTAATATTTCCAGGATATGATGAATATATTTTTGTGAAGTTAAAAGACAGAATACAAATAAAAGATAAGCCTTTATTTTTTTGTAATTGTTTTTGAGATACAATTGACATAAAACATTGGTTTGAGGTATGCAACAAAATAATTTGATATTTGTGTATGTCGTGAAATGATCACAATAAATCTAGTTAACATCCTTCACCATACATTTTTTTTTCTTCTGTTAGGAACTTTTAGGATCTACTCTCTTAGCACTTTTAAATATACTATGTAGTATTATTAACTGTAATCATCATGTTGTACAATATATTCCCATGACTTATTTAAACAGAGTTTGTACTTTTGACCTCCAAACCTTTAAACAGAGTTTGTACTTTTGACCTCCAAACCTTTCCTTTTTTAATGTATAATTTTAGGCTCCTGGTTAGGTAATAATAATAACAAAAATAATAATACTGTTTTATATCTACATAATATCAAGAGTTTAAGAAAACATGATTTGATTTCATTTATAGATTAATGGTCTGTATTGTGATAAGCCTTAAATAAAAATTCAAAAAGAACTATAAAATCTTCATATAAAGTTTTGGAAAAATGCAGCCTTTGAAAACCTCAACATTTAATATATGTTAAGGTAATAGACACAGCACAGTTTTGCCATGAATTACTTTTAAATTGTTTATGAAATTGTGAAAGCCCACAATATCTTTCCCACACTACCCCACCCTACTTCACCCAATTCCCACCACACACACAATGCTCTTCGTACCAAAGAAAGAAAGAAATATTCCCACTTTATAGCCGTGACTTACATAATCATGGACAGAACAGTTCAGAACATTCACCAACCAATTCCATTCTTTGGAAGTATAGCTTCATTGACTTGTTTCAAGTTAAACCTTTGTCAGTAGAGACTCCTAATGTTATTTTCTATTATTATTAAAGATGATACTCCCACTTCTCTATTTTATATTGCATTTTTTATATCAAAGGATTCTTATTTTAAGTTTCCTTTAGAGGAAATGTATATGTTTGTAATGAGAGAAAGTCTCTAGTTCATTGGGATTCTTCTTGTCTACTTTTCCCCTTTTTAGAAAAGCATGTTGTGATGATTTAACTAAACAGAAGATTGGAGAAAAAAACAAGTTAAAATATTTTGGCACAGAATAAAAGGAAAAATTTTTAAAGGAACTAAAAGTAAGACCATGAGATACAGATAGGAATGAAGAAGGCACCAGAGATGAGACTTTGTTGATGTAAAATGTTACTGAAGTTTTGGTAATAATACTCCGAGATTAATGGATTTGAGTGACTATAAACTACGAGTTCTAGATTTTTGTATTTATATGTAGGAATTCAACATTTTTGTATATTTTACAATATATAAGGGAGAATAAATATAAACTTTTCAAGGAGCAACTCCTAAATCTACAAAATAACAACAACAAAAATAAAAAAAAATTGTCTAGCCATTTCTTCTGTAAGAGTTAATAAGTAGAGACTTGTGATGGCACAAAGAGAGCCATTATTAGAGATGACAAGAAGAGAGTAGCTCTGAGTCAGAAGGAACACATACTGACTGAATGAAGAGACCAAGTTTCTATCCAAGGAACAGACCAGATTTATATTAGGAACATTGTTTCCATGCAAATATCCTATTTTCGAGTCAACGCCTCTCCTGGCAGTTTGGATTAATTTAATACACCTTTTGATGCATTTTTGTGTTCTTGATAGCTTCTAAGGAAAAAAAAAAGTGTATTAAACACTTACCAGTGTATGGTCCCACATTGAGATGGGATGAAAATAAACTTAATGTTACAAATCACTTATGGGCTCTCTGTTCTCTAATAACATTTTATTCTTAATCCTACGTATGTACTGTGGTTTACAGAAGCAAAAGCAAAGGTATAGGATCCCTTTTTAATGTTGCAACCATTTTTACCTCATATGAGACATTTTCAATAAATTTAAATCTCAGAACTATTTCACCCCTTATATTTCTCTACATTTGAGTAGGTATGGCAAGGTGGCCCCTTTCATTGTATTAGTGGTTAGCTATTTAAAAATAAATATTGAAGTTGAGTAACAGAAGCAAACAGAAAATAGATATTGAATACTTGTTCCCCTGTAAATTAAAAAAAAAAAAAAGAGGAAACCAAGCATTTGGTCATATTTGTGTTTGTTTATGATTTTAAAAAAAAACCAGAAAATACAAAGTAAGATGATGAATATCCTTAATCCAAACCTTAAAATATTTTTGTATTTGGAAATCTTGAGCCAGAGAATTGGACCTAGCTATTCTCAACTGTCAGAAAACACCCGTTGTAAGAGTTCACAGACTTAGGACAGGTTTGGTGGTGAATTGGCAGGTTAGGGCATGCAATTTGGTAATCTGAATTCATTTATTCATTCAAAAAATATTCAGTAGTCAATATTCAAATTCTCTAATCCCAGAACTTTTTGTTAAGTGCTAGGGATGGAATGATGAGCAAAGACAAAAAATTGCCTCTTGCAGCTTATATTCTGAAGGAAAAGACAGTGTTAGTTCAGCAACAAACATGTGAAATTGTAACTGTGAGAAGTGCCCTGCGGGGGAGGTCCCAGGAAGGCCTATTATTAGGGTATTTTTAATATGCGGGATGTAAGCAGAAGCTTCCTTAAGGAAGATGCCTAACAGGTCTGCAAGTTGATTTTGTGGATATAAGAGGAATGGAGATGAAGGAAGTTGAGAGAGAGAGAGAGAGAGAGAGAGAATATAGTGAATTGGACATCACTGCTGGGAGCAGAGATTTGGGAAGTAGTAGGGAACCCACCTTATAGGTACTTGTAGGGCATATGAAAGATTTATCTTTATCCTGAGAAAGGTGGGAAGCCATTGCAAAGTGTGAAACAAGTAGGTGGGTGACGAGACTTTCACCTTGCATTTTGAAAAATCCTCTGGCTGCCCTATGGAAAATTGGTTGAGGTTCATGGGGAGTGGTCATGTTAGAGCAGGGTAGTCTCAGCAGGCAATAATTGGGGAGGGAAGCTCAGGCAAGAGATAGAAATTACCTATATCTGCTAAAAGGTGGCGGGGAGGGGGTGGTGTGGAATGAAGTTAAGGGATTCAAGAGATCCATAGGGATAAAACTGATATGCCCTGATGGTCGAGAAGATATGGGTGGGGTGTGTGTGTGTGTGTGTGTGTGTGTGTGTGTGTGTGTGTGTTTCAAAGTGTGCTTTATAGAATGTGCTCAAATAAAGCTATTTTATTGTTAATTTTTCTTTTGAAAGCAGGTTTTCATTCTTTCCCTTATTTTCCTTACTAGGTGTAATGGTCAGGATTTTCATGTAAACAGAATATAAGATGACTGAGTAAAAATGGAAGGGGAAGTTTTCTCTTTATTGAAATGATTTTGAACATTAGTTTAAGATAATTATAGCACATACATTATACTTTCTTAAACTGAGTTATGCCAAGCTTTCCAAAATCACTAATCAAAGACATCACTTAAATAATGACTAAGTTATAATAATATATCACAGTTAAAGTGACAATAGAAAAGAATTAAAAGTGAAGAAGACTGAATAATGCTTGACTGTCAGTATCCAGGTGAGAAATGAATGATTTAGGGTCAGCCTGAAGAATGATATTAGTAAAGTAACTGGGTTCAGGAATTGAGGCTTAAACCTTCTGGATTTCTTTGGTTTATTGATTTTTTTTTTTTCCTGCCATGATCATGCCATCCTTTCTGATGAGTCTCACAATTTTATGATTCTGACTTGTGTAATAATAAAAGTGTAACTTGTAATTATAATTTCCACATGCTTTTCATACTAAGTTTTATTCAGCTAGCAATTAGGTGATTATCCTACAAATATCACTTTAATAGTCTAGCCACCGGTATGGTGTCTGCCACAGAACGTTTTATCTTAGATAATATATCTTGGGGACTTATATTTCTGTAGTATGGGTCTTATTGCTTATTGAATAATGGGTGATAGGCTGTATCTATAGGAAACATTCAGTGTGTGGAATGTGAACATTGAGATCCTTTTGGATAACTTTAGATACAAATCAAATTTCCTTTTGGAAATAATGAGCAATGGGAAATGGCAATGTGTTTTAAAGGGGAGTGTTTTAAGGGATGAACTAAGTTACCACAAAGCCCTAAAGTAAGTTAAGATTTCATGGAATGATATATCTTTGGTTGACGAGGATGGTCAGCCCTCGTCACCATTGCTGCTAAGTGTTGTAGCAGTTTTGCAGTGGTGTGTTTACTGAAGGATATATGAAGGTTCCAGGACGAAATGAAGCCAGTGTACTGTGCATTACTGCATTACCTCAATATGCTCATAGCAGGAGGAACATTTTAAAATGCATTACAAGAGCTCTCCTACTCAGTCTTTCATCTTCTAGATCTTTTTTTTTTTCCCTGTCTTTAATTATATGTCTATCATTGAAAATGAGCTACAGGAAATCACATGGCAACCTAGAGAGGTTCCGAGAAATGTTTAGCTTTGACTTTAAGTCTGTACAATTTTCTTTATGACATAAATAGGCATTTTAGTTGATGTTTTTCCATCCTAAATGATAAATTTGGCTTGGAATATCTTTGTACATTACTGTTAAAATATTTTGTTTCTTGAACATCTATGAAATGTAAATGCCACGGATGGGGACTTTTTAAAATGGCTGCCACTGTGACTCACAACCACTTCAGCTTAGGCTTCCTATTTGTGTTCCCTGTCTGACAGCAATATTTCTCTCTGCTTTTCTGATAGCATTATTTCTGGGAAATCAAGCTAATTTCTATTTTTCTTTCCCTTTTTAAAGGATTACTCATACTCCTTCCCCACTCTGGTGTGTCCTTGTCTCTGATTAAGATAACCTATAATAATAATCCATGGGACTCTTTTGAAATAATTTTTCTTTAACAACTGCTATCAGCTTTTTTCCCCTCATTTAACTCCATATATTTATGTCTGGTTCAGTTCCTGTTATCTTTTTTTTTTTTTAAGATTTTTATTTATTTATTTGACAGATAGAGATCACATGTAGGCAGACAGGCAGGCAGAGAAGAGGAAGCAGGCTCCCTGCTGCTCAGAGAGCCCGATGCGGGGCTCGATCCCAGGACCCTGAGACCATGACCCGAGCCGAAGGCAGAGGCCCCAACCCACTGAGCCACCCAGGCACCCCAGTTCCTGTTATCTTTATGAACAGTTTTTTCTAATTCTTCCTTTAACTTGAAATTTTTAACTCTATGGAGAGAAACATTTATTCAAGACTTTCAGTGTGCACAGCATTACTTATAATGCAATTTGTGCTTTTAAATTTGTAAAGTATATCTATAAAATGAATCTCATTCTTTTAAGATAGCAGTTGTTGTCTTTATAGTCAAAAAAATCAAGGTTTAGAGAAATTAAGTAATTTTCTCATGGTTATAATTTTTGGAAAATGAAAAGAGTAGGACACAAACTGGGTAATATTATTTTAGAATATATAGTTCACAAGTTAAAAACATTTAGTAAATGCCCATTATATATAAAACTATGCCCTTGGAGTGGGGGATAGGGCAGTGAATAAAAAGATTAAGTCCCTGATTTTGACTCAATTGTTTTCAGTAAAAATTAAAACACCAGGTGACCCCTCTTACCTAACCAGTTTATTATGAGTTACTTAATGTACCCTAATCATGAATCTCCTTTTTTTCCCCCTAAGGAATGTGCTGGCTATTAAGATGACCACTGAATTATTATAAATACAACATGTCCATCACATTTTCTTTATATGGAGCTAGAGCGGAGCTTCTGGGTTTTTTTCTCCATATGACTGATAGTGTGCATTTTCAGAACAGTTGGTTGAGCTGAGGGGTGCTGTGGCAACTATTAATTGGAGCCAGGCTAAATGATCTGTACACAGAATGGCCTCCCAGTCTTGGCTAACTACTGAACCTCATGAGGCAGCCAGCTAATAGAGCATGCCAAGAGACCATCGCCTAGGTGTTGCTGGAGAGCATATAGCTACTTTGCTGACATCAGTATAATTGTTTTGTTAACTTACTCAATAAATCCTTTGTTTCTAACTCCCAACACAGAGCAAGAATTCTAATAACAATTTTAATATATCCTACAAAATAGCAAGCCATGTATTCTATGAAATAATTGTTTCATGTCCTGTAACCACTTGGCCGGAAAACAACTCGGTGATTCCAAATATGCTGGAAATGGCTTTTTGCCTTGAACTTTTCGCTAAGAATTCTTAAGATGCAAAATTTCTCCATAATACTTTGCTGTAACCCAGGTTTATGCCTAATTCATATAGAAAATAGCTTAGAAGGCATTTGTCACCAAGATTAAAACTATGAGACAATAATCATAGTGGAAACAAAACAATTACTCAAAACTATAGTGCATTTTCCAGACTTTACTATCTTAGAAAAGACTGTATTTTGGGGACAGTGAGTCCATGGAGTCTAAGAAATAGAAAGGACCCAGATTTGATGCCAGTTGCCTGGTGCTCACAATTTGAATTAAGATAGAAATGAGGTAGAAATGTGATAGAGAAAGTGTAAGATTAAATTATTAAAAGCTTTGTCTCGGATTCATGGAGTATGCTGAAGCAACCTTTTCAATTAGTTATTTTGATATTGCCATTGTGATACAGAGCCCTCTCTAAAATAAACGCACCCCCTGAGGCTGGGTGCATGCAAAAAAGATGCCTGCCTTTTAGGTAAATTGGGAGAGAATAGGTTGCAGTTCTACACAGTTCCAGCAGGGGTCAGTATGTTTTCATCATTACGTACTGAATGCTCAGTGAGCAAGCCGCAAAAGTGTTGATCCTAATTGGAGCAGACACAAGGATCTTCTATAATCCTCTGACATCCTTTTCAAATAATAATTCTTAGGTGGGTGGTGGGCTGGTGGCTGCAATGCCAATGCAGACTTCTCCACAATGAAGCCTAACCATTGTCAATTATTTTTGATGTATGCTAGCTTAACTTAAGTCTCCTTCTTGCTGGTTTTTCCAACCCACGGAAGGGTATTGCTCTTCCTAATTATTGAGACACGGTACCTAGGCTGGTCAGGACAAGTGTGTTATTTTGGCTTAATGCATTCTCTAAGACCCATTCCCTTCTTTTTCAGCCTCACTTGCTCTTCCTACTCAGCACAAAGAGCTAGCATACCCTTCAGTCAAATACCTTAAGAGTATTTTACTTAGAACCTTAATTGCCATAGTCAATTGACTTTAACACATCAAATGCCAGCACTTGGAGGCAACTGGACATACAATAAGAAGTATATTTGCTTATGGTTGCATGTATAGAACTCCCACGGGTTAATAATTGAGACTAAACCCTCCCCCATGCCACACGCTTTCTTCTAATAATTTGTTTAGGGCCTCCGCCTGCCAGTGGTAGTCAGGGAACAAACCCTCATACTTCATGTGTATGTTAAAGGTGGTCGCCTGAGTCTCAGACTGTCACTCAGAAGCTTGAGTTCTCTGAGTCAAAAGAAAAAGAAAAAAAAAAAACCACGCGTGTCCTGCCTCACATTTGTAAGCTCATTTTTTACTCTCCTTGGCCCTGACTGCAGCCCTTTCTGTTGCGCAGGAGAGTGAATGTCTCCGTGTAGAGACATTTTCAGAAATCGGATTCAGGAGAGCTGAGGAGTGATGTGGCAGGAATGCATTACCCGGATACTTAGAAGGTGGTTAACTGCTTGAGTACCGCTGCCTGCTGGGTGTAGTGGGAGGAGAGGGGAGGGCACCCTGAGAGAGCCCTAGCCCCACAAAGCTTAACCAAACTGGGATTTTAAAGAGATGCCCTCACACGTCGCCGCAGGGAGGGGCATGTCTTTTGGAAGGTAAAACACCAAGTCGGAAAGGTGAAGTCTGAGTTAGCCAGGAAAAATCAGCAGGGACTGATGATCTGAGTTCACTGGGGTGGAGATCATTTTCCACTTATTCTTTAGAGCTTGAGAGGTGCCTAACATACTTGATCACAGCCCAAAGCTGCAGTATCAGCAAGGAATATACTTATTCATGCATGTAGGTACATTTTAAATAGTTCTTTTCTGGAAATGTGGAGGTTTCTTTTATATTCAAAGATTACCAGCACCCTTTAATGCATCAATTATAAAAACAAATCAAGTCATCCTTATTATTCTTGGAAAATCTGTCTTCAAAGCTCATATTGGCATATTTCAGCAGAGCAGGTGATAAAATTCTTTGATGGGATTGTTCTTTATCTCTTTCAATTTAATTCAATATTTACTTAAAAAACAAAATCTTCTGCAAATTCAGAGAGAGTAATAAGGTACACATATTGTAAGCTGATGAAGAGGACAGCAGTGATTCCTGCTTGGACCTGACAGTCACCTGACAGGTGATACCCATGTCTTTGGTGAGTAGTTAGAAGAAACCGGGAGGAATTTTTAGCTCATTCTTGACTGTTGCAACAGACAGATTACTTTCTTTATTTTTTAAAAGGTCATGGTTAACATGAGAGAGAAAACAGTTTAGATGCATAGTAATGCATCTCTTAAAAGAAGTATATATTCATTCGAAGAATATTTGTTGAGTGCCTACTATATGTCAGGTACTGATGAAGTATTGGGGCTATATTGATGAATAAGATAGGCGAGGACTGTATTCTCACGGAGCTTGCTTACTTCTTGTTAAGATATGCATGCTTTGAAAGTATATAGGTTCCAAAAAAAAAAAAAAAACCTCAGTGTATTTTTATTTCCTCACTTCACACATTTGCTTCTTCATACTTAAAATGTAGGCTGAAACACTCCTTGTATTCTTTGAAGGTGAAAAAAAAATGTAACTATAGGGTGAACTACAGAATTTCAGAGACTGCAGAATTGCTTTAAAACCTAAGTCAAGAAAAGAGTGGATGTAAGATGGTTTACAAATAATTAGCAGAGTAGGATGCTTTTTAGTTAGTGCATCCATTCATAAAACTGAGGAAAACCCATCTGAAGCAGCTGACACCAGAGTTCAAGGTTGCCCATCTCCCCTGCAGGAGGTCACGACAACTAAACATGGCCATTTCTTGTTCTCACAGCATGGCTTCAGGAAAACCAAATGGTCTCTGCCCTCAGAATCCTGATCTCATGAATTAGGATAAGTGAGGAGAAATGGTGTCCAAATTGTGTGTTAAGACTTGTGAGGATTTTTATCCTTACCACAGAACTTATCATTAGGCAGTGAGGCAACCTGAAAACAGAATAAATAGGTATCTGTTTCATTTATTTATTCATATGTAGCTCTCTGTGCCGGAATAACCCCCTATATCCACTGACTTAAAAACAAAACAAAACAAAGCACAATTTTGGAAATTTAATTGAAACCCACAATTTGCAGCTCGGCTATATCTTCGCTTATTATTAGGATATTAACTTTTTCAAGATATCTGGGAAGCAGGGCTGCAGGCATCTACTCTAGCCTCTTGTAAAGGACTTGCAGCTATTTTACAATCTTGATTTGGAGACTTTATTACCCATTCATCTAGGGAAGAAAACTTCAGGACCAAAGATAGGACTTATTCCCTTCTCTATTGCTTGGGTTCTGACATTCTCTCTTTGCTCTCCTTGTACTAAAATATGTGATGGCTGATGTTTCCTTGTGAATATTTACCTTGAATTAGTGAGTAATCACAAACTGCCAGGTCTTTGTGTCTTGCATACTTTCTGAGTACAAGGAATACTCCAGAATTTCTAAAAGACAGGTTAAAAGTTTCTTTAGGAAAGTGTCAGAAAATCCAGATAGTCTCTTGCTTTTGAAAGGTTTGAACATCTTTCTAGAAAAGAGGCTCCCATTTTCCTAAAGTAGACTTTATTTCCTAACTAATTTACAACTCCTTGACAGGTATTATAACCTTCACAGTAAATAGGAAACAGGCTGACAGTGAAAATGTTATTCCTTCTCTTGAGAGCCCCCTCAATCCCCTTCCCCAAGATTACCCCAATGTTTGCATATTTGTTATATGTGAGTATTTCTGGATTTCTTACATGACTGGGATTTTCTTGTTTACTACAGAGGTAGTAGAAGAGATAAATCTGTATAACAATTCAGTCTTTCAGAACTGCCCAGACTGATCGCTCCCTCCCCTCAGGATGCCAATGTAAATGTTTAAGGAAATAATGATTTTTTTGTTTGTTTTTGTTATCAGTTTGGAGCAGATACTTCTTTTTTCTTCCTTGTGAAAAAACTCTTTTTTACCACAGTGAAATCTTTCTTTTTCTACTAGGTATGGGATAAAAAAGTGTTAAGTAAATTTTGGATATTCTATTAAAGCCCATTAATCTGAATCAGTGGGCAATAATTCAAAAGCTTAGGTTACACCTTGGAAATTTAATCTCCAAGTTCTAATTCCTCTCTTACATTGTGCTATTACTTGACCTAAAAGAAAAAACTTCCTCTTGGTTCTGAATACTGAAGGGCTTGTTTCCTCCTTTCTTTCATCTGCTAGGAAACTCAAATCAAATTTGGGAGCTGAATGTAGAAATTAGGAATTAATTCTTTAAGAATGTGTATTGTGTTTTAACTTTGGCAACTCTATTATACTTTGTAACTTTTTCCCTTAACTCTATTTTTTCCTATTGGATTATATATGTTCATAGAAACTGTAATAATTTTAGAAGGAAGTTAGATCATAAATCAGTAAACAAAAAATATAGCTTACTGATTGTTCACTGTGTTGTTACACTCTTAGCTAAGCACTTCACATATGCTATCATAATAATATTCAAAACAATGTTGTGAATAATAGGTATCAGGTAGTTGAATATCTTTAGTGCAAGTAGTAGTATATCTAGTGAATAGTAACCTAAACAGGAGAATATTTAACAAGTCTAGAGAAAATGCTGTTGGCAGTGATTTGACATCATATGCGTTTCAGGACTAACATCACTGAAATTCTCTTGCTCTTTCCCTCATGGACTTAAAATAGCCACAGTAGCTCTGAATATTATGCTTGTATTTAACACAGGATTAAGATGGGAGGGCTAAGACCTGTCATGTTTGTTGCTTTCATCAGAAAGCAAAGTTTCTCCAGCAATCCACAGTCAACTTCTGCTTACTTCTTCTACATGTAAGAAATGGATGCTGGCAAAAGAGAAGGGATTTGGCAGTGGATGTGGCAAGTATAAATTTAAAAATATTTAGCAACTGTTACTGCACAGACACTGACAAATTAGAATGGGCACTGCTTGCAAATAATTAGTAGGACCTTACCAGTGAGTATTTATGGAAAATTGGTGCTGAGTGCAGAGTATCCTACACTATGTAGGTAGTTTATTATCCCCATTTTACAAATGAAAAAACTAAAATTTAGAAAAATTTTATAGCTCAAAGTCATAGAGTAAGTACATTTACTGTGCTGGTGGGGCCTAGATTTTAATCTAGGGTGGTTATCTTGACAGATTTTATTTTTAGCCAATGTTCTACACTATATATCCCAAAATAGATATTTAAAAATAGTACACATGCATGCATTCTAATATTATCATAGTACTAATAAAGCTGGGCTTTTAAAGTGTACCCTAGCTTACTTAGTGCCTACTGAATTGAACATACATAATCTGTTTCAACACATACCGAAAGGAAATCCACTGCTGGTAGCAAAATAGCTTGTATTGGACAAGACCTCTTCACAGATAATAATTATAAACTCTGGGTAAAAATTCACAACAACAAATATTTGAAGGCTGAAACTGGAGGAGAGTCGCTCTTGAAAATAAGATCCTGCATTGGGTGATAAATGAGTTTATATAGTTTTTGGTTTGAGACATCTCTTTAGCTATAAGGCTTAGAAAAACTAGAACCTAAGTAATAAACCACAGTGTTAATGGCTTGAGCAGTCAGAAGACGAAGTCAGAACTGACAAGGTAGGTTAAAAAAAAAAAAAAAAAAGGAAATCCTAGAAAAAACTGCGTAAGGTAAAGTCCCAAACCTGGAAATAACTTTAATTCTTGCCTAAACTGCATATGAGTAGATGGGGTAGGGTAGCTGTAGGGATCCTGGTGAGAAAGAATAGGTTAAAGGCTGAAGTAATTAAGCAAAGATGTCAGCCTGCCCACCACACTGGAGGCATGTTTTGAATATGAATCCAGTCATATTACACACTTGCTAGAATAAAAGTAAATACTCTTCAGAGGAAAGTAACAGAATCCAGAGACTCTACAATATAATATCCACTAGGTCCAGAAGAGTAAAAAAATTATTAGACATGTGAGGAAGCAGCAAGAATGTAACTTCTAGCAATGAAGTAAAGTAGTCCATATTGAAATCAATCCCAATGACATAAATGGTAAAATTAGCAAACACTTTAATTAACCTATTAAAATATGTTTAAGATAAATAGAAATTATCAACAGAATAAATAGAAATTAAAATAAATAGAAATAAATAGAAATTAATAGAAAATAAAATAAATAGAAATTAATCAACAGATGGGAGATCTCAGCCAATAAATGAAAATTATAAACGAGAACCAAATGGAAATTCTCAAACTGAAAGATTTAGTAACTGAAGTCAACTTCAGTGTAAGACTTATGAGCATATTAGAAATAGTAGAAATGTTCACTGAACTTTAGATCAAAAGAAATTGTTCATCTGAGGAACTCAGAAGAAAAACTATTAAAAATAATGAACAGAATCTCAGTTGTTCCTATAAGACAATAAGAAATATTCTAATATATTTGCAGCTGGAAATCCTAGAAGTTGAGGAGAGAGAAGTAGAGTGAGAACAGAGGTAGGAATAATTTTTGGAGAAATAATGACTGAAAACTTACAAACTTGGAGAAAAATATAAATTCTTTGAGAGAATGCAACTTACAGCACTAATGAAAAAGTAGAAAACATGAATAATCTCATATCTATAAAGTAAGTAAATTCATTACCAAAATTATTCTTACAAAGCAAAATCTATGTTGAAGATTAGAAAACATTGTTAAGAAAATTGAAGAAGACCTAAATAAGTGGAGTCATTTATCATGTTGATGTGTTGGATGAATCAGTATAGTTAAGATGTCAATTTTATTCCAGCTCAGCTTTTTTTTTTTTTTTAAGATTTTATTTATTTGAGAAAGAGAAATCACGATCATGGAGAGCAGCAGAGGGAGAAGCAAGCTCTGAGCAGGAAGCCTGTTGTGGGGTTTGATCTCAGGACTCTGGGATCATGACCAGACCTGAAGGCAGACCAGACCTGAGGCATCCAGGTATCACTCAGCTATCTGTTTAATAAAACCCTAACAGTAACCTCATCAGGCTTAAAAAAAAAAAAAAAGTAATTTACAAGTACATTCTAAAATTTACATGGCAATGCAAAGAAACTAAAGAAATGAAACAATTTTGAAAAAAACAAATTTGGAGGACTAAAATTACCTGACCTCATTGTGTACTATAAAGCTATGGTAATTAAGACAGTACATTTTTGGTGTAAAAATCAATAAACCATTCAAAGAAACAAAAAAGAGTTCATAAATAGGCCCATAGTTGGTTTCTTTACCAAGGTACTGAAGGAATTTAATGATAAATGAAACATTGGCTTGACAAATGGTTCTTGAACAACTGAGTAAACATATACAAAAATATTGATCCCTTCTTCACACCATGCATAAATACTTACATTGAACATGGAGCTAAAGAAAGCTCAAAGTTCTAGAAGAAAGTATAGAAGAATATCTTAACCTGGAAGTAGTCGTAGTCAAAGATTTCTTCAAAAGAATGCAGAAAACACTAATCATGAAAAGAAAACATTACAATTTAGACTTTACTAAGTTAAAACTGTTTATCAAAAGTCACTATTGAGAAATCCAATAAGCTACATAGGGGAGGAAAATATTTGCAAAACATGTTTGACAAAGTACTGGTAGGAAGTATACATAACTCCTACAAAGTACAGAAATGGAAAGAACAACAACTCAATTTTAAAAATGGGCAAAAATCTTGAACAGACACATGGCCAATAAACATATGGAAAGATGTTCACCATCATTATCAGGAAAAATGCAAATTAAAAGTGCAGTGGGATGTTAGTGCATATCCACTAGAATGGGTGACATAAAAATGACTGATAGCACCAAATATTGGTAGCATATGGTACAATTAGAGTAAACATACATCACTGGTAGGAATGTAAAATGGTACAGCACTTTTGGAAAAAAGACTGTCAGAGTCTTCACATTATCATAACAATCCCATTTGATAACTTAAATGAATTATAGATGATCTGTGGAATAAAAGATGCCAAAAGCAAAAGACTAAAAACAATGATTTCCTTTATATACCATTCTGGAAGAGACAAGACTAATTTAACTTGTAAAAAAAAAAAAATCAGATTGTGACATTTCTTGGGGCAGATGCAGGATTGATTGGGAAGGGCAGAGGGAAATTTCTGGGGTAATGGGAATGACAGGGGTGTAGATTATTTAGGTGCAAATATTTTTCAAAACATTAAATTGCACACCTAAGTTTTGTGTATTTTACTGTATGTAAATTTTACCTTTAGTGAAAAATACTGCTGTAGATGTTTTTTTTTTTTTTCACAGTGATATGGTAATCAGTTTTGAAACTACTTCTTTTTATTTTAAGCTTTACAAAATACATATTTTGAGGATAATGGGAACCAGGTTACTCACTATTAAATGAGTTAAAAACATGCATGGGGAAAAGCCTAGAAGGACCCCTGTAGAGTGTGTGTGTGTATACTGTATATATGTATATGTGTGTGTGTACAAATATATACATATATAAAATATGGAGATAGAAATGTAGATAAACATATGGGTATATATTTACATAATGCACACACATTCGCACACACACATTTCTGAGTTCTATCAGCTATGAAGTTCTAGAAGCAAAGATACACTTGAAACAATGAACAAACTTAGCATTCAGATCTTGATTTCTAGACACTATTCTCTATTAAAAGGAACCAGTGCTTCTTGAAGAATGGCTACTTCTAAATGGTGACTTTGACAGTGTCAAAGTAAATGCAAGATGAACCTATTAGTGCCAGAAAGTAAGGAAGTGCTAAGAAAATTATGCGGATATGTGAGGAAGATATAGTAACAGTTTCAGCTCTGACATGTAAAGATCTTAGAGGTCAACACTTTCATCTTTACAGTAAGAAAAAGGTAGACAAACTGAAAATCAGTGACTTTTCTTGAACGCATCAGAAATTGAGGTCATGTGTCAAGCCACAACCCTGAAACCTAGAGATACTGCTACATCCAGAAAGTTATAGCAACTGAAATTTGTTTATTTGGAACAGAAGCCCCTAGAGCCATAAATAGGTATGCTTGGCCATAAACAGGAACACTTAAATGGCAATTTTGGCAAAGTGATAGGGGCTGAGTATGCACTAAAATAAGAGTGAGAAACCCCTGGGGATGACACATTTTTCTGGGATTCTCTTTAAAGAGTCTGCCAGCTTCTCAAAGAAAGCAACCAAGGAAGAGCCTCTTGTGGCTCTGGAGGGGAAAGGGGAAGAGTAAACATTATGAAATAAATCAGAGTCTTCTTCATAACAAAGATCATAAAACAGGACTTTGCCAGAGTACTGTTCTAAAACCTTTCCCCAGCTGGGGTAAAAGAATTTCACCTACTCCTATGCCCTCCAGCCTTCTTGTCTCACCTTATAGAGAAAAGGAAAATGCAGAAAATAATCAGCAGAGGTCAGGCAAAAAAAGAAAATATACATAAAGAGATAGCTAGCTAACTAATACTGAAACCAGGAAAGGAATGTTGTTCAGGCAGAAAAAAGAAAAATGCCACTGCAGAGATACTTGTACAGTTTAAATCCCAAGACACAGGTCCACTAGGACACTAAACTTTAATTGGAATACTGTGGACTATATCTATTTTCTATATGTTACCACAATTACAAAAATATTCCAGCATAACAGGAGATTATAGTTGAAAGAACTGTAAGACCTATCCTTTTGTTGAGAGGAACAGTGAAGGCCAAAGTTAAGAAGGGGGACAAAAACAAGGACACTGCAAAAATTGAAGTGAAACTTGTAGATATATCAAGCATCAAACTTAGGCCAACTTACAGGCAGATTAACAGATACCTTCAAACTAAAGGACTGTTCACCTCAGTAATTATTACCCAATACAACATGTTTGAATTTAAAAAATTACAAGGCATACCAAAAGGCAAGAAAAAGATACACACTTTGAAGTAACAAAGCAATCATCAAAACCAGAGTCAAGAATGACACAAAAGTTGGAATGATCAGACTGGGAATTTAACTATGATTAATAAGTTAAAGGCTTTAATGAATAAAGTAGACAACATGCAAGAACAGATGGCCAATGTAAGCAAAAAGATGAAAACTTAAAGAACCCAAAGAAAGTGTAGAAATTAAAAAACAAAACAAAACAAAACACATTAAGTAAAGAATGCCTCTGATGGACTTACCAGTAGACTTGACATGGGTGAAGAAACAAGAGTAATCAGGAAGATAGGTCATAGAAAACTTTCAAAACTGAAATGCAATGAGAGAAGAAGGGAAAAAAAAGGAACATCCACAAGCTGAGGAACAATATTAAAACATTTAATTTGTAATAAGGAATATTGAAAGGGGAAGAAAGAATGGAGAAGAAATAGTTGATGTAATAATCACAGAGAGCTTTAAAAACATGATACAAAAGAAGCTCAAAGAATACCAACTAGAATAATTACCAAAACCAAAACCAAAAAAAAAAAAAAAAAAAATTTCCAAACACAGTTAGGCATGTCATAATCGAACTACAGAAACTCAAAGACAGAAAATATTGAAGGAAGCCAGAGGAGAAACATAACCTTGCTTATAGAACAGTATAAATTCTATTTATAGACTTACAGTTCTATTGTAATTCTATAATTAAAGGGGTTTTTTTGGTCAGAAACTATGCAAGTAGAAAAAGAATGGAGTAAAAAAAGTGTTAAAAGAAATTTAAAATTTTGAAAAAAACCCTTACCAACCTAAAACAACATATCATCCTTTAAAAGTGAAAGCAAAATTGTCCACCAAAGGTAAAAGAGATAAAAGGACTTCCTCAGAAAACAAAAACAAAAAACAAAACCTGAGGGAATTAATCTCTAGTAGACCTACTCAATAAGAAATGTTTAAAGTTCTTCAGGCAAAAGAAAAAGATACAGACAGGAATTGGGATCTACATAAAGAATATTAAAGGAAGAATAAAGGAAAGTAAAATAAAACATTTTATGAAAAATCATCTTAATCTAAAAATTTACCATTTCAAATGGTAATAGTAACAATGATGTTACTATGATGATAGCATATATAGTGGGAATGAAAGCAGTATTATAAGGGGCAAGAGAGGATTTGGGAATATTCTGTTGTAAGATACCAACAGTATATGTGAAATGCTATAGTATTATTTGAATGTGGATTTAGGTTAGTTCAAAATATATATTATAAATTCTGGGTCAACCACTAAATTTTTTAAAACTAGGGGCCCCTGGGTGGCTCAGTGGGTTATGTGCCCCTCTGTTGGTTTCAGCCTAGGTCATGATCTCATGATTCATGAAACTGAGCCTTGCACAGGGCTCTGTGCTCAGTGGGGAGTCTGACTGGGACTCTCTCCTCTGCCCTCCCCCCACTCATATGCTCTCCCTTCCCTTCTCTCTCTTTCAAATAAATCTTTAAAAAAAATATGATACATGGTAACAGAGTAGATAAAATCTTTAATTATATCCAGAGAAGGAAGAAATGGAAGGGGGAGACCAAATTCAATGAATACAAAGATGGTAAATATTAATCCAGCTACATCTATAATCACTCTAATATGAATAGTATAAATACGACAATTAAAAGACAGACTGGATTTAAAAAATTGTCAGACTAGATAAAAAACACTATATATTATCTACAAGAAATCCTCTTGAAACAAAGAAAACTAGGAGGTTAAAAGTAAAGGGATTAAGATATATAATGCTAATACCACTCAAAAGAAAGCTGAAATATAAAAGATGGAGTAACTATATCAATTTTAGATAAGTCAGTCTTCAGAACAAGGAGTATTATTAGGAATAAAGAGAGAGATGATAAAATAATTAAGAGGTCAGTTTTGTAAGAAGACATAACAATACTAAATGTGTGTGCACCTAACAACAGTGTCAAAATATAGGAAGCAAGAACTAAGAAGATAAGCAAATCATATACACAAAAATAGCTGGAAAATTAGTATTTGATGGATCAAACAGGAGGAAAATCAGTAAAGATATATATAACCTCAACAGCATTAGAAATCAACAAGATCTGTAAGACATTTATACTCTACCTAATAAGAACAGAGTATACTTTCTTTTCAAGTCCATATGAAGCATTCACTAAGTTCACATTCCTTTTTTTTTTTTTAAGATTTTATTTATTTACTTGACAGATAGAAATCACAAGTAGGCAGAGAGGGAGGCAGAGAGAGAGAGAGAGAGAGAGACAGAGAGAGAGGAGGAAGCAGGCTCCCTGCTGAGCAGAGAAACCAATGTGGGGCTCGATTCCAGGACCCTGGGATCATGACCCGAGCTGAAGGCAGAGGCTTTAACCCACTGAGCCACCCAAGCACCCCCCAAGTTCACATTCTGAACCAGAGAACACGTCTTAACAAATTTAAAATAATAGAATCATATAAATTTTTGAGTCAAAATGGAATTAAACTAGAAATTAACAAAGATACCTGAAAAATCCCAAAATATTTGAAGATTAAACTACATACTCCTAAATAACACAGGTCCAAGAGGTATCAAGAGAACTTTAGGGATGCCTGGGTGACTCAGGTAGTTAAGCATCCGCCTTCTCTCAGGTCATGAGCTCAGGGTCCTGGGATCCAACCCAGATCAGGCTCCTCCCCCCTGCTTTCATGCTCTCTCTCTCAAATACATAAAAGCTTTTAAAAAAGAGTACTTAAAAAAATATTTTCTAACAATTATGAAAATACTAATCAAAATTCGATGCAATGAAAACAGCGTTTAGCAGGACAGTTATAGCATGAAATGACTGAATTAGAATGTAAGAAAGGTCTACAATCAATAACAACCTAAACTTTCACCTTAGCAAACTAGAAAAAGAAGAGTAAACCTGAAATAAGAAGGAAGACTATAATGAAGATTAGGGCAATATTAAAAAAAACTAAAATACAAATTAAATCATTTAGAATGTTGAAGAATCACAGGATCTAATGCAAACTATGGAGGAAGAAAGAATCTAACTGCATTACAAATATATGAACCAATTTCTCTGAGGAGACATGGAAAAAAAGCGCCCACTTATGTAAATTGGGGAATGAGTGGAGACTGTAAACCTAAAAGAAAAGGGAATGTAATAAACACTGCAGTCGAGTTGCTAAAGCTGTTTCACATGGGGGTAGAAGTTAGTAAATTTAAAGCACTCTATGTGTATACTAAAATTGAAGAACTAAGCAAGCGGATTTTGTAAGGTGGAAGCCAGGTTTCTTAGGATTGCAGTGGGAGGTTACAAACTAGCAAGGGGAGACATCTACATTAATCCATGTAGGTGGGACAATTCCTCATACTTTGTTTCTGACAATCTTGAAAATGTTGAAGAGGATTTGTCAGGTGTTTGGTAGGGTATCTATCATTTGGGATTTGTCTGAGGTATACATGCATGTACATGCACAAGTTATATATGCATAAATATTTTATTGTTTCATCAGCTGAGTGGGCTTAGAAGCAAGCAAACCCTGTGGCAATGAACATACCTAACAGCAATTTCTTGGTTTCTAATACCATTTTTAAATAAAGGAACCAAGTCACCTTTGAGAAATAGCAGGTCTTAGAATTAGGGCATGGAATATAGAAGATGAGCCTGGAGAACAGCATAATGCCAGAAAGCAAGGAAATCCTCAAAAATAAATCCAAACAATGACAAAGGTGTGTTGAAGGAACATAAGAGCTAACTGGAAGGGCTCCCAATGGCCAAAGCTGGCATAATTTGAAGAAAATATAGCAATATTGGGTTATAACTTAAAATATAAACTATCCATAGGTACATACTGATATAAATAAATGATGAAGAAAATAGACATATTGGTGCAGGAAGTTTTCAAATAATTTATGCACATACTTTATTTTCAAGGAAACAGAGCACAATCCCACATTCTTTAAGTGTGTGTGCTCAGCATACAAAATTTCTCCTGAAAAGTAAAGTATGGGACAGGGAAAACAGTAACTTTATAATGGAGAAACTTAACAAACACTACCACAGGTAGGTGATCAGGATTACTGTCATTAGTGATGTCATATTGATAGCATGCATCTTTGATGTGATATGACAGGAATGTCCTTTACCTTCCATGGTCATCCTCCTAAAAACCCATAACCCCAGACTAATCATGAGAAAAACATCAGACAAATGTAAGGTGGTATCCTGGATAGGGTGCTGAAATAGAAAAAAAGAACACTGGGTTAAAACTAATTATATCTTAAAATGTGTAATTTAGTTAATAATTCTTAAATTTTGATAAATGGTAGAATAATAGGAGAAAGTGAGTATGAGTTATGGAGGCTCTTACTATCTTCACAGCTTTTCTGTAGGTCTAAAACTATTTAAAATTATTATTGGAAAAAAAAGACATCAGGCATAGTTTGAAAGTCTTCCCATTGGTCAGGTTTGGGAAAACCATTAAAATAAAAAAGGTATAATGGATTACAACCTATTGGATATAATAAAAATCCATGAGTCCTATTGATGAATGAATAAATAGTTGGGAGAAAAGAGGATCATCTTTATAATACCAACCAATAAATGTAGAAGAGATTACAGAATTAGAATATTATCAATGGATTCTTAAACTAGTATGTAAAAATTTGAAGAGGAAGAGGAAATTCACATAGTCTCAAATTTGTCCCATAAGTTCCTAATTAAATCTGTTGGAGAAATTATGAACTTTATAGTTGAAAAACTTGGCAGAAATGACCTTAACCAAAGGACCAAAATTAACATCACCAATAATGGGACAAAAATGCCATCTGCCTATGGGTATGATGTATGGGGAAGCACCAGAATCTCTTCTGTGACATTCTTGTCAAATATAATTTACCCATGAGAAAACATCAAGCATAATTTGAGAGAGGATCTAGAGAAAATTAATGTTTTTTAAAATATTGAGGTAAAAGAAAACACAAGGGAAGGTCATAGACTGGTTAAGATTAAAGGGTAGTAGTGAAATATGACACTTAATTGCAATGTGTAACCCCAGATTGGATCCTGGTCTGCAAAAACATAGCTTTGAATCCACTATGATAAATGATGAATTTGAATATGGACTATGAATTGGATGACAGTATTGTTAAGTGTTCTGAGTTTGATAATTGTACTGTGGCTATATAAGGGAATGCCCTTATTTTGTTTTATAAGGTATATACAATAGTATTTTGATATAAAGAGGTGCAATGTCTTCAATCTACACCTGGATGGTTCCCAAATAACCCTATTTCTGTCTGTCTCTTTTTCCGATTCTTTCTATCCATCAGTCTATCTGGATAATTATAAAAAGGAAGATGCTACAATAATAGTGAATCTGAGTGAAGGGTATATGGCAATTCCTTGTTTATTCTTGAAATTCTTCTATAACTTTGCAATTATATCAGAATAAAAGTCTCAAAGTAAGCACTGTGGGAAATCTGACCTCTATGGACTTATATTCAAAATGTAGTCCATGACCAGCAGTATTTTCATCACTTGTGAGCCTAGACCTGCTGAAACACCTACCTCACCTTGATCTACTCTATCAGAACCTGTACTGTAGCAAGACATTCAGGTGTTTGTAATACACATTAAAGACTAAGCAGTCCCCTCTTTTTTTCTTTTTCTTTTTTAGTAGCCCACTCTTTCAAATTTTGTGAAAGTGTTTAGCACCATCTGTAGGTGTTGTAGAAAATCAGAGCGGGTGTTCATTTATCCTTTTATATCGGCAGGCAGGCCTCATGGGTGTTCTATCCCAATTCCCATTTCTTTACTTAATCCATGCTACTCTGATGTCCATGGTACATTGATAACACTCAGAAACTTTTAATTCAGTAACATCTGCTTAGTGTTTATCTTGCCTTTATCCTCTTTCAAGGCTCAGTCCAACTCTTCCCTCATCCATGAACACTTACCTAAACTTTTTGAACATATTTAAACCTCTAATTATTGTCATTAAGAAACAATCTGATTGGGAGAGACAAGATGGCTGGGAAGTAGGAGGAGGCGCCCTTTCAACCTGTACCCTAAAGTGAGCTGATTACCTTCCAAAGTACTCTGATCACTCACGAAATCAGCCTGAGATCAGAATTATACATGGCTGGATCTCTACCGGAGCAGAAGACGCCAGTGGGCAGAGTAATTGAGACAGAAGATAGAAGTAATGATCTGGAGGACAAACAGATAGAGAGAAAGGATCAGGAGGAAGCCTGGAACAAACAGCTTAGAAGCCACGAAAACAGAATCAGAGAAATAAATGATGCCATGAAATGTTCCAACGTCAGAATTATTGGAATCCCTGAAGGGGAGGAGAAAGAAAGAAGTCTAGAAGATATAGTGGAACAAGTTCTTCATGAAAATTTTCCGAATCTCGTGAATGGAACCAGTGTTCATGTACTAGAGGCCGAAAGGTTTCCCCCCAAGATTACAGATTCTCAAAAGTCCTCAAGACACCTAATAGTAAGAATGAAGAATTATAATTGTAGGCAGAACCTCTTGAAAGCAGCTAGGACAAAGAAGATCCTTATGTACAGAGGAAAGCCCATCAGAATAACATCAGACCTGTCCACAGAGACCTGGCAAGCCAGAAAGGGCTGGCAAGATCTATTCAGGGCACTGAATGAGAAGAACATGCAGCCAAGAATACTTTATCCAGCAAGACTGACATTCAAAATGGATGGAGAGATAAAGAGTTTCCAAGACCGGCAAGGCTTAAAAGACTATGCAACTACCAAGCCAATACTGCAGGAGATATTAAGGGGGTTTCTGTAAAGGAGGAAAAAGCCCAAGAATAGCATTGAACTGAAATATAGAGACAATCTATAGAAAGAAATACTTCAAAGGTAACACGATGTCAATAAAAACGTATCTATCAATAATCACCCTCAATGTGAATGGCCTAAATGCACCCATAAAACAGCATAGGGTTGCAGACTGGATAAAACAACAGGACCCATCCATATGTTGTCTACAAGAGACCCATTTTGAACCTAAAGATACACCCAGACTGAAAGTGAAGGGATGGAGAAGCATTTTTCATGCCAATGGGCCTCAAAAGAAGGCAGCGGTAGCGATTCTCATATCAGACAAATTAGATTTTAAACTAAAGACTGTAGTCAGAGATTCAGAAGGACACTACATCATTCTTAAAGGGACTATCCACCAAGATGATCTAACAATTGTAAATATCTATGCCCCCAATATGGGAGCAGCCAGTTACATAAGAAAACTGTTAATCAAGATAAAAAGTCATATTGATATGAATACACTAATCGTTGGAGATCTTAACATGCCTCTCTCAGAAATAGACAGATCATCGAAGCAGAAAATCAATAGAGAAACAAGAGCATTGAATGACACATTGGACCAGATGGACCTCATAGATATATACAGAACATTCCACCCTAAAACAACAGAATACTCATTCTTCTCAAGTGCACATGGAACTTTCTCCAGAATAGACCACATACTGGGTCACAAATCAGGACTCAACCAATACCAAAATACTGAGATTATTCCCTGCACATTCTCAGATCACAATGCTTTGAAACTGGAGCTCAATCACAAGGAAAAGTTCCGAAGGAACTCAAACACCTGGAAGCTAAAGACCACCTTGCCTAAGAATGCTTGGATCAACCAAGAGATCAAAGAAGAACTGAAACAATTCCTGGAAATCAATGAGAATGAAGACACTTCGGTCCAAAGCCTATGGGATACAGCAAAGGCGGTCCTAAGGAGGAAATACATAGCCATCCAAGCCTCCCTCAAAAAAACTGAAAAATCCAGAACACAGCAGCTCTCTCTACACCTTAAAGAACTGGAGAATCAACAACAAATCAAACCAACTCCACACAAAAAAGGGAAATAATCAAGATTAGAGCCGAGATTGATGAGGTAGAAACCAGAGATACAGTAGAACGTATCAATGAAACTAGAAGCTGGTTTTTTGAAAGAATCAATAGGATTGATAAACCATTGGTGACACTAATCCAAAAGAAAAGAGAGAAAGCTCAAATACATAAAATTATGAATGAAAAGGGAGAGATCACAACTAACACAAAGGAAGTAGAAACAATCATCAGAAGTTATTATCAACAGTTATATGCCAATAAGCTAAGCAACCTAGATGAAGTGGATGCATTCCTGGAAAACTATAAACTCCCAAAACTGAACCAGGAAGAAATTGACAACCTGAATAGACCAATATCTAGTAACGAGATTGAAGCGGTGATCAAAAACCTCCCAAAAAACAAGAGCCCAGGACCTGATGGATTCCCTGGGGAATTCTACCAAACTTTCAAAGAAGGAATAACACCTATTATCCTGAAGCTGTTTCAAAAAATTGAAGCAGAAGGAAAACTTCCTGACTCTTTCTATGAAGCCAGCATTACCCTGATCCCAAACCAGGCAAAGACCCTACCAAAAAGGGGAATTTCAGACCAATATCACTGATGAATATGGATGCTAAGATTCTCAATAAGATCCTAGCAAACAGGATCCAATAGCATATTAAAAAGATTATCCACCATGACCAGATGGGATTCATCCCTGGGCTACAAGGATGGTTCAACATTCACAAATCAATCAATGTGATAGAACAAATTAAAAAGAGAAGAGAGAAGAACCACATGGTCCTCTCAATTGATGCAGAAAAAGCATTTGACAAAATCCAGCATCCATTCCTGATTAAAACGCTTCAAAGTATAGGGATAGAGGGAACATTCCTGAACTTCATCAAATCTATCTATGAAAGACCCACAGCAAATATCATCCTCAATGGGAAAAAGCTTGCATCCTTCCCTTTGAGATCAGGACCACGACAAGGATGCCCACTCTCACCACTCTTGTTCAACATAGTGTTAGGAGTCCTAGCAACAACAATCATACAACAAAGAGAAATAAAAGGTATCCAAAATTGGTAAGGAAGAAGTCAAACTCTCTCTCTTTGCAGATGACATGATTCTTTATATGGAAAACCCAAAAGACTCCACCCCCAAACTACTAGAACTCATACAACAATTCAGCAACGTGGCAGGATACAAAGTCAATGTACAGAAATCAGTGGCTTTCTTATACACTAATAATGAAAATACAGGAAGGGAAATTAGAGAATTGATTCCATTTACTATAGCACCAAGAACCATAAGATACCTGGGAATAAACCTAACCAAAGAGGTAAAGGATCTGTACTCGAGGAACTACAGAACACTCATGAAAGAAATTGAAGAAGACACAAAAAGATGGAAGACCATTCCATGCTCTTGGATTGGAAGAATAAACATTGTTAAAATGTCTATACTGCCTAGAGCAATCTATACTTTTAATGCTATTCCGATCAAAATTCCACCGGTATTCTTCAAAGAGCTGGAACAAATAATCCTAAAATTTGTATGGAATCAGAAGAGACCCCGAATCGCTAAGGAAATGTTGAAAAACAAAAATAAAACAGGGGGCATCACGTTACCTGATTTCAAGCTTTACTACAAAGCTGTGATCACCAAAACAGCATGGTACTGGCATAAAAACAGACACATAGACCAGTGGAACAGAGTAGAGAGCCCAGATATGGACCCTCAACTCTATGGTCAAATAATCTTCGACAAAACAGAAAAAAATATACAGTGGAAAAAAGACAGTCTCTTCAATAAATGGTGCTGGGAAAACTGGGCAGCTAAATGTAGAAGAATGAAACTCGACCATTCTCTTACACCATACACAAAGATAAACTCAAAATGGATAAAAGACCTCAATGTGAGACAGGAATCCATCAGAATCCTAGAGGAGAACATAGGCAGTAATCTCTTTGATATCAGCCACAGCAACTTCTTTCAAGATATGTCTCCAAAGGCAAAGGAAACAAAAGCCAAAATAAACTTCTGGGACTTCATCAAAATCAAAAGCTTCTGCACAGCAAAGGAAACAGTCAAGAAAACAAAGAGGCAACCCACAGAATGGGAGAAGATATTTGCAAATGACAGCACAGACAAAAGGTTGATACCCAGGATCTATAACGAACTCCTCAAACTCAACACACACAAAACAGACAATCATATCAAAAAATGGGCAGAAGATATGGACAGACACTTCTCCAATGAAGACATACAAATGGCTATCAGACACATGAAAAAATGTTCATCACCACTAGCCATCAGAGAGATTCAAATTAAAACTACATTGAGATATCACCTTACACCAGTTAGAATGGCCAAAATTAGCAAGACAGGAAACAACATGTGTTGGAGGGGATGTGGAGAAAGGGGAACTCTCTTCCACTGTTGGTGGGAATGCAAGTTGGTGCAGCCTCTTTGGAGAACAGTGTAGAGATTCCTCAAGAAATTAAAAATAGAACTTCCCTATGACCCTGCCATTGCACTACTGGGTATTTACCCCAAAGATACAGATGTAGTGAAAAGAAGGGCCATCTGTACCCCAATGTTTTTAGCAGCAATGGCCACAGTCGCCAAACTATGGAAAGAACAAAGATGCCCTTCAACGGATGAATGGATAAGGAAGATGTGGTCCATATACACTATGGAGTATTATGCCTCCATCAGAAAGGACGAATACCCAACTTTTGTAGCAACATGGACAGAACTGGAAGAGATTATGCTGAGTGAAATAAGTCAAGCAGAGAGAGTCAATTATCATATGGTTTCAGTTATTTGTGGAGCATAACAAATAGCATGGAGGACATGGGGAGTTAGAGAGGAGAAGGGAGTTGGGGGAAATTGTAAGGGGAGGTGAACCATGGGAGACTACGGACTCTGAAAAACAATCTGAGGGTTTTGAAGGGGCAGCGGGGTGGGAGGTCGGGGTACCAGGTGGTGGGTATTGGAGAGGGCATGGATTGCATGGAGCACTGGGTGTGGTGCAAAAATAATGAATACTGTTATGCTGAAAATAAAAAATAAATAAATAAAAGAAAAGAAAAAAAAAAGAAAATCTGATCTTCTACTTTTTATCAGATGCTATTTTCTTGTTCTGTTCATGAGTTCCCATAGATTGTATTTTTCCTACTTTTCCCTGCCAGATTTTATGGATGCACCTGTCTTCCAGGTTCTCTGTTGTAACTCTCTCCATAGTATGATGCTTATTCTCTAGAGTATGGGGAAGGTGATTCATTCGAAATGATGAAGAAAATACTAGGACTTCTAGTTATTTATCAAAAACTGAAGAAGATACACTTTATTAATATTTGATAACTAGATTGGCAGAATATATATAATTTATGATTTTTATAAAGCTTAGTGGAGATGCAAGCTCAAAACATTTTGCTGATGTTGTAATGCAATCAAAAATGTTTGGAGACCACTGCTTTATAGCACCACAGAAAATATTCAACATGTATTTCTTTCTTTTTTTTTTAAGATATATATCTTATTCCTTTTAGTAATAAAGGGAAAATTGAAGGAAGAGGCAATGACAACCAATGTTTGACCTAAGAATCTTAATGGTAGAGATGTTGGGTTCAGAGACTATCCCACTCTTTAATGGCTAGGGAAATAGGGATATGGGGATCATTTTTAGGTGGCATTGTACCAGAATTATTATAAAAAGTTAGGATCAAGTTTCTATGGTCAGTGATTCCTTATTTGATATCTTAGATATCCTAGGACAATCTGACATTGAGTCAAATAAACTCAGAGATTTTATGATTGTGAGAAAGAATTTAACTATGTTTTTCTATAATATCTCTGATCATTTTACATTCAATTTAAAAAAAATGCTAGGTCTTTAAAATAATATGCTGGATCTAAAATACTATGAAACCTTTTTGATGAGGTCCTGGTTTGTATAGCTCTTTGATAAACACAAAGCAAAACTTTCATGTAAATAACATGCCTAAAGTCCAAAGATCCTTTTTTAGAAGAAACAGAAACTGCTGATCTTTAAAGTATTTGCTGTTTTATTACTTTTAAGACACAAAATAACTTATACTGGTTCTGATTGTGAGAATAGAAGTAGTTGGAAAACTAGTAACAAAGTATGTGTTATTTAATAATGCATATAATTTAAATAATTTTCTACTTGGTAAAAGATGAAACAATTAGCAAGTCATATTACAGATAAAGTATTGTTATTCCTAATATGTAAACTGTTCCCAGAAATTTGAAAGAAAGGAAAACCAATCACTCCATTGAAAAAAAGTAGGCAATGGATATGGAAAAAACTACTCAGGTAATGTGTTTTTTGGTCCTTTGTACTTCCTTAAGAGATATATGAATTAAAACTATACTGAAACATTATATCACCCATAAAATTTGTAAAATTTCAAATACTCAGTAACACATTTTGTTGTTGAGACTGTAACATGTACATTGTGTTGAAGGTAAATTGGCACAACATTTATAGAGGGCAATTTGGTTGAGATATTAATGTAACAAATTACTTACACATTTTGATCTAACAATTTTACTTTTGGAAATTTATTCTAGACATACTTACACGTGTTAGAGATCATGCATATATTAAGCCTTTAATATAAACATAGAGACTTTCACTGTATGGTCCTACATTTTAAAATTTTAATATTTTATTTTATTTTATTATTATTTAATTTTTTAAAATAATTTTTATTTTTTATAAACATATATTTTTATCCCCCGGGGTACAGGTATGTGAATCACGAGGTTTACACACTTCACAGTACTCAGCATAGCACATACCCTCCCCAATGTCCATAACCCCACCCGCCTTCCCCCAACCCCCGTCCCCCCAGCAACCCTCAGTTTGTTATGTGAGATTAAGAGTCACTTATGGTTTGTCTCCCTCCCAATCCCATCTTGTTTCATTTACTCTTCTCTCCTACCCCCTTAAACCCCCTGTTGCATCTCCACTTCCTCATATCAGGGAGATCATATGATAGTTGTCTTTCTCTGCTTGACTTATTTCACTAAGCATGATACCCTCTAGTTCCATCCAAGTCATCGCAAATGGCAAGATTTCATTTCTTTTGATGGCTGCATAGTATTCCATTGTGTGTATATACCACATCTTCTTGATCCATTCCTCTGTTGATGGACATCTAGGTACTTTCCATCGTTTGGCTATTGTGGACATTGCTGCTATAAACATTCGGGTGCACGTGCCCCTTCAGATCACTATGTTTGTATCTTTAGGGTAAATACCCAGTAGTGCAATTGCTGGGTCATAGGGTAGTTCTATTTTCAACATTTTAAGGAATCTCCATGCTGTTTTCCAGAGTGGTTGCACCAGCCTGCATTCCCACCAACAGTATAGGAGGGTTCCCCTTTCTCCACATCCTCGCCAGCATCTGTCATTTCCTGACTTGTTAATTTTAGCCATTCTGACTGATGTGAGGTGATATCTCATTGTGGTTTTAATTTGTATTTCCCTGATGCCGAGTGATATGGAGCACTTTTTCATGTGTCTGCTGGCCATCTGGATGTCTTCTTTGCAGAAATATCTGTTCATGTCCTCTGCCCATTTCTTGATTGGGTTGTTTGTTCTTTGGGTGTTGAGTTTGCTAAGCTCTTTATAGATTTTGGACACTAGCCCTTTATCTGATATGTCGTTTGCAAATATCTTCTCCCATTCTGTCAGTTGTCTTTTGGTTTTGTGAACTGTTTCCTTTGCTGTGCAAAAGTTTTTGATCTTGATAAAATCCCAATAGTTCATTTTTGCCCTTGCTTCCCTTGCCTTTGGCGATGTTCCTAGGAAGATGTTGCTGCGGCTGAGGTCGAAGAGGTTGCTGCCTGTGTTCTCCTCAAGGATTTTGATGGATTCCTTTCACACATTGAGGTCCTTCATCCATTTTGAATCTATTTTCGTGTGTGGTGTAAGGAAATGGTCCAATTTCATTTTTCTGCATGTGGCTGTCCAATTCTCCCAACACCATTTGTTGAAGAGGCTGTCTTTTTTCCATTGGACATTCTTTCCTGCTTTGTTGAAGATAGGTTGACCATAGAGTTGAGGGTCTATTTCTGGGCTCTCTATTCTGTTCCATTGATCTATGTGTCTGTTTTTGTGCCAGTACCATGCTGTCTTGATGATGGCAGCTTTGTAATAAAGTTTGAAGTCCGGAATTGTGATGCCACCAACTTTGGCTTTCTTTTTCAATATTCCTTTGGCTATTAGAGGTCTTTTCTGGTTCCATATAAATTTTAGGATTATTTGTTCCATTTCTTTGAAAAAGATGGATGGTACTTTGATAGGAATTGCATTAAATGTGTAGATTGCTTTAGGTAGCATAGACATTTTCACAATATTTATTCTTCCAATCCAGGAGCATGGAACATTTTTGCATTTCTTTGTGTCTTCCTCAATTTCTTTCATGAGAACTTTATAGTTTTCTGAGTATAGATTCTTTGCTTCTTTGGTTAGGTTTATTCCTAGGTATCTTATGGTTTTGGGTGCAATTGTAAATGGGATTGACTCCTTAATTTCTCTTTCTTCTGTCTTGTTGTTCGTGTAGAGAAATGCAACTGATTTCTGTGCATTGATTTTATATCCTGACACTTTACTGAATTCCTGTACAAGTTCTAGCAGTTTTGGAGTGGAGTCTTTTGGGTTTTCCACATATAGTATCATATCATCTGCGAAGAGTGATAGTATGACTTCTTCTTTGCCGATTTGGATGCCTTTAATTTCCTTTTGTTGTCTGATTGCTGAGGCTAGGACTTCTAGTACTATGTTGAATAGCAGCGGTGATAATGGACATCCCTGCTGTGTTCCTAACCTTAGTGGAAAACCTTTCAGTTTTTCTCCATTGAGAATGATATTTGCGGTGGGTTTTTCATAGATGGCTTTGATAATATTGAGGTATGTGCCCTTTATCCCTACACTTTGAAGAGTTTTGATGAGGAAGGCATGCTGTACTTTGTCAAATCCTTTTTCAGCATCTATTGAGAGTATCATATGGTACTTGTTCTTTCTTTTATTGATGTGTTGTATCACATTGATTGATTTGCAGATGTTGAACCAACCTTGCAGCCCTGGAATAAATCCCACTTGGTCGTGGTGAATAATCCTTTTAATGTACTGTTGAATCCTATTGGCTAGTATTTTGGTGAGAATTTTCACATCTGTGTTCATCAAGGATATTGGTCTGTAGTTCTCTTTTTTGTTTGGGATCCTTGTCTGGTTTTGGGATCAAGGTAATGCTGGCCTCATAAAATGAGTTTGGAACTTTTCCTCCCATTTCTATTTTTTGGAACAGTTTCTGGAGAATAGGAATTCGTTCTTCTTTAAATGTTTGGTAGAATTCCCCCGGGAAGCCGTATGGCCCTGCGCTTTTATTTGGAGATTTTTGATGACTGTTTCAATCTCCTTACTGGTTATGGGTCTCCTCAGGCTTTCTATTTCTTCCTGGCTCAGTTGTGGTAGTTTATATGTTTCTAGGAATGCATCCATTTCTTCCAGATTGTCAACTTTGTTGGCGTAGAGTTTCTCATAGTATGTTCTTATAATGGTCTGTATTTCTTTGGTGTTGGTTGTGATCTCTCTTCTTTCATTCATGATTTTATTTATTTGGGTCCTTTCTCTTTTCTTTTTGATAAGTCTGGCCAGAGGTTTATCAATCTTATTAATTCTTTCAAAAAACAAGCTCCTCGTTTCATTGATTTGTTCTATTGTTTTGTTTTTGTTGTTGTTGTTGTTGTTGGTGGTGGTGGTTTTTATTTCATTGATTTCTGCTCTGATCTTTATGATTTCTCTTCTCCTGCTGGGTTTAGGGTTTCTTTCTTGTTCTTTCTCCAGCTCCTTTAAGTGTAGGGTTAGGTTGTGTACCTGAGACCTTTCTTGTTTCTTGAGAAAGGCTTGTACTGCTATATATTTTCCTCTCAGGACTGCCTTTGTTGTGTCCCACAGATTTTGAACCATTGTGTTTTCATTATCATTTGTTTCCATGAATTTTTTTCAATTCTTCTTTAATTTCCTGGTTGACCCATTTATTCTTTAGAAGGATGCTGTTTAGTCTCCATGTATTTGGGTTCTTTCCAAATTTCCTCTTGTGATTGAGTTCTAGCTTCAGAGCCTTGTGGTCTGAAAATATGCAGGGAATGATCCCAATCTTTTGATACCGGTTGAGACCTGATTTAGGACCCAGGATGTGATCTATTCTGGAGAATGTTTCATGTGCGCTAGAGAAGAATGTGTATTCTGTTGCTTTGGGATGAAATGTTCTGAATATATCTGTGATGTCCATCTGGTCCAGTGTGTCATTTAAGGCCTTTATTTCCTTGTTGATCTTTTGCTTGGATGATCTGTCCATTTCATGAGGGGAATGTTAAAGTCCCCTACTATGACTGTATTATTGTTGATGTGTTTCTTTGATTTTTTTATTAATTGGTTTATATAGTTGGCTGCTCCCATGTTGGGGGCATAGATATTTAAAATTGTTAGATCTTCTTGTTGGACAGATCATTTGAGTATGATATAGTGTCCTTCCTCATCTCTTATTATAGTCTTTGGCTTAAAATCTAATTGATCTGATATAAGGATATAAGAATTGCCACTCCTGCTTTCTTCTGATGTCCATTAGCATGGTAAATTCTTTTCCACCCCCTCACTTTAAATCTGGTGGTGTCTTCGGGTTTAAAATGAGTTTCTTGTAAGCAACATATAGATGGGGTTTTTTTTTTTTAAGCCATTCTGATACCCTGTGTCTTTTGATTGGGGCATTTAGCCCATTAACATTCAGGGTAACTCTTGAGAGATATGAATTTAGTGCCATTGTATTGCCTGTAAGATGACTGTTACTGTATATTGTCTCTGTTCCTTTCTGATCTACTACTTTTAGGCTCTCTCTTTTCTTAGAGTGCCCCTTTCAATATTTCCTGTAGAGCTGGTTTGGAGTTTGCAAATTCTTTCACTTTTTGTTTGTCCTGGAAGCTTTTAATCTCTCCTTCTATTTTCAATGATAACCTAGCTGGATATAGTATTCTTGGCTGTATGTTTTTCTTGTTTAGTGCTCTGAATATATCATGCCAGCTCTTTCTGGCCTGCCAGGCCTGTGGATAAGTCTGCTGCCAATCTAATGTTTTTACCATTGTATGTTACAGACTTCTTTTCCCAGGCTGCTTTCAGGATTTTCTCTTTGTCACTAAGACTTGTAAATTTTACTATTAGGTGATGGGATGTGGACCTATTCTTATTGATTTTGAGGGGGGTTCTCTGCACCTCCTGGATTTTGATGCTTGTTCCCTTTGCCATATTGGGGAAATTCTCTCCAATAATTTTCTCTGTATACCTTCTGCTCCCTTCTCTCTTTTTTCTTCTTCTGGAATTCCAATTATTCTAATGTTGTTTCGTCTTATGGTGTCACTTATCTCTCAAATTCTCCCCTCATGATCCAGTAGCTGTTTGTCCCTCTTTTGCTCAGCTTCTTTATTCTCTGTCATTTGGTCTTCTATATCACTAATTCTTTCTTCTGCCTCATTTATCCTAGCAGTGAGAGCCTCCATTTTTTATTGCACCTCATTAATAGCTTTTTTTATTTCAACTTGGTTAGATTTTAGTTCTTTTATTTCTCCTGAAAGGGCTTTTATATCTCCCAAGAGGGTTTCTCTAATATTTTCCATGCCTTTTTTGAGCCCAGCTAGAACCTTGAAAATCGTCATTCTGAACTCTAGATCTGATATATTACCAATGTCTGTATTGATTAGTTCCCTAGCCTTCGGTACTGCCTCTTGTTCTTTTTTTTGTGGTGAATTTTTCCACCTTGTCATTTTGTCCAGATAAGAGTATATGAAGGAGCAAGTAAAATACTCAATGGGTGGCAACAACCCCAGGAAAATATGCTTTAACCAAATCAGAAGAGATCCCAAATCATGAGGGGGGAGAAAGGGGATAAAAAGAGGTTCAGAAAGAAAGGAAGAAAAAAAAAAAAAGCAAAGAACAGAAACAATTAAAAAAAGAAAATGAATAAAGAAAACGTATAAAAAAGAAAATATATATATATATTAGATAAACTAGTTAAAAAACGTTAAAAAAAGAAAAGTGTAAAAGTTTAAAAAAATTTAGCAGAAGAAGAGAAAAAAAATTGAAAAATAAAATAAAATTAAATGAACTGCAAGACTAAAGAATCATGGGGAGAAAGCCATGAGTTCCATGCTTTGCTTTCTACTCCTCTGGAATTCTGCTGCTCTCCTTGGTATTGAAACTGCACTCCTTGGTAGGTGGACTTGGTCCTGGCTGGATTTCTTGTTGATCTTTTGGGGGAGGGGCCTGTTGTAGTGATTCTCAAGTGTCTTTGCCCCAGGCAGAATTGCACTGCTCTTACCAGGGGCCGGGCTGAGTAATCCTCTCCACCATAAAGTTATTCTTTTCTTTTATAGTTAATCATCTCTAATGCAAGATACTTTGAGACTAGACAAATCTTGTTTCTCCTTAAACTTTTGTCACTAATTTTAGTATCTATTGGTGGAGCGCACCTGCAATAATGGCTGTGGTGTTTGATTAAAGTTGATTCTCTATTTCTCTCTTCTAATTCACTAGGTAGAATTTTATTTTTAAAGCTATTCCTCCTCTATTTATGTATTTACTCAATTACTACTCAGTTACATGTATCACTACATACTCATGAATATTTAACTCATTCTATAAATCCAATACCATTATTGTTTATTTTGTTCCTCAATTTGATTCAGCTTCAGTCATTAGGACCATTTGTCATTAGGTTATAAGTCTTGTTGGCTCTTCTGTTCTTTCAAAAGTCCCCATTTGAGCATTTTCTTATTTTTCCTAAAACAACATATAATTTAGGTTAACCTTATATTTTCCCTAACCCTGCCCTGGAATCAAGCACTTCCAGTGTCTCCAGAGAAATCATTTTTGTGTCATTTGTACCAGAAATGCATAATCCCATATTAATTATAAAAAATAGGTAAATCTGTATTAAGGTAAATTTTATAAAATAATTAGTATTGCTCAAATGTCAAGGCCATAAAAGACAAGGAAAGACTGAGGAACTCGTTCAGACTAGAAGGCCAAGGTGTTATAACAAAATGCATGTGGGATCCTAGATAGGATTATGGAACAGGAAAGACATTAGTGGAAAATTTGCTGAAATTATAATAAGGTCTGTGGTTTAAGTGATAATCTTATAACAATGTTTATTTCCTGTTTTTGATAATTTTCCTAGAGTATATAAGATGTTCACATTATGGAAAGCATTGTAATAGATATAAGGAAATTTGTCATATTTTTATAACTTTTCTGTAAGGCTAAAATAAGTTTAGAATAAAAAATTAAAATATTAAATTAAAAAATATCTTGAAGTAGTCTGAAAACTCTCCCAAATGTAATCTAAGTCTCAGAAAGAAAAATTCAATTGTATATTATGTCAAAATATGTGTGTTTACAGATAGAATATGTTTGGAATGACACAAAGGAAGCTATCAATGTTTGTAGCCTCTGTAGGGATTTTGAGAGACAAAATGAAATAATTTCTATTGTATATTGTTTTTCTTTTCTTTTTTTTTTTTTCTTTTTTAATGTGCAGGTCTTCTCTACCAAAAAAAAAAAAAAAATAAAAAAATCTAAAGGGCATTGTATTGCCAAAGTAAGTGTAATGATTTACAGGGTTAATATAAAAAATGAGTAGGTTATTATCAAACTTATAATTAAGTAAATAATGATATTTTAATCTTATTGAGGTTAATTCATACATTTTAATATCGAAAGATCACTTAAAATTTATTTTTGTCTCTCTCTGCTTGACTTATTTCACTCAGCATAATCTCTTCCAGTCCCGTCCATGTTGCTACAAAAGTTGGGTATTCATCCTTTCTGATGGAGGCATGTCTCTTTAATTTTTTAAGTAGTTGTCTTCAGAGGTTATAGTTCTTAGACTCTACTCAAGTAGGCTATAATTTAAAAAATGCTTGATCCCCACTGCTGTACAGGTCTTCTCTGTCTGAATAATTGATTCTTTTCCACATCTGTTCTTTTACCTAGAATGGCTTTCTGACTTTTCCCTTAACTGGCTATCTCCTCTTTAAAACTCAAACTAGATTTAATCTTCTCCAGAAAACTTTTCTTGACCCCTAATCACCAAATTTGGGCTTGAAACAATCCTACATCCTTTCATTACACTGTGTCATAAACTCCATTTCATTAAAATTATTTGTTAGTCTCCTTCTTAGATTACATGCAGTTTAAGGGAAGAGACTAAGTATTTCATCACTGTACTATTTATACTTTAGAGAGTGACAAACCTTTATCTAAAATAAGATATTTTTAAAAAGAATACAATTAAAATAAGTCTAAACTATGAATAAATAAATCTCGTGCTTCCTGCAATGAACAGATCCACACAAGATTATATCATCTGTATGAAAACAGAGTGAACTCACAAAGTCTAAATTTTGAGGAAAAAACCCCACTTAATTTAAAGGAAACAATAGATAATAGCTTGAAGTAATCTTAGAGATGAACCATTAGAGTAACTGTTTTCATTCTATGCTTTTTTAAAAAAAATTGAGTTATAATTGACTTATGGCATTAGTTTTAGGGCTATGATATAATGATTCAATATATGTGTATATTATGAAACATTTGCCACAGTAAGTCTATTTAACAGCCATTACCATAGTTATAACTTTTCTTTTTCTCATGAGAACATTTAAGATCTTTTTTCTTAGCAACTTTCAAACACACAATGCAGTATTACTAAGTATAGCAACCAGACTGTACATTATATTCTCAGAGCTTATTTATTTTACAACTGGGAGTTTGTACCTTTGAGCCCCTTTACCATTTCACTTACCTCCAACCCCCCCACCTCTGGCAAACATCAATCTATTCTTTATCCGTGAGTTTTGATTTTTTGTGTTTTTGTGTATAAGTGAGGTCATATGGTATTTTTTTTTCTGTCTTATTTCACTTGGTTTAATACTCTCATGGTCCATCCATGTTGCTACAAATGGCAGGACTTCCTTCTTTTTTATTGCTGTATGATATTTCAGTGTGTATGCGTGTTTGACATTTTCTTTCTCCATTTATGTATTGATAAATATTTAAGTTGTTTCCATGTCTTGATACTTGATACTGCAGTGAACATTGAAGATACATGTCTTTTAAAATTAGTGTTCTTGTTTTCTTCAGAGAAGTACCCAGATGTGGAATTGTGTGATCATATGGTAGTGCTGTTTTTAATTTTTTGAGGAAACTCTGTACTGTTTTCCATAGTGGCTGCAGCAATTTAGATTCTCACCAACATTGCATGAGGGTTCTTTTTTCTCTACATCCTCATACTTGTTGTTTGTCACTTGATACTAGCCACTCTAAGTATGAGATGATACTGTGAGAGCCCATTTTTTATTCACATGAGGAAAATATAGAGCAACTTGCTGTTTCAAAAAATAGATACTTTTGATTTTAAAAAATAGATTTCAATAGTAAAGGGGGACTTTATTCTAACAATTCGCTTGGTGTTACGGGTGGGGTCACAGTGTGAAAATTAGAAGACACTAGAGTGGATGTATGAATCCTACAAAGGTGTTATTTTCTCCAGACCACCACAGGTCTGAATGTGGGTTGGGTGTCACTGGGGTCCTCTATCTTAAACCTGACACTTTCATAAAAGCACAACCTTTACAAACATTCACCATGGCCATAGACAAGAGAAATAAAACCTCACAGAAATCCCAGGAACCTTACATAGAACTGTCTACACACAGACACTATAGGCCTGGGATCACAGTAGAGGGAATTCCTGGGTATCCTTCCTACAGCTTTGCCATTAACATGACTCCTTAGCTCTCCCCATTTTGCTTTTTGTGTATGTTTCTACTCCCTATTACCAATAAGTTCCTTCTACTCTGTGTATATTCAAAACAAAACAAAACAGAACAAAAACTATGTGTTGTAGCTTCTAACCAAACTTTATGAATTATCATAACTCTGGTCTTTAGAATACCTTAGGGTCTCTTTCATGGCTTTTCTTACAAATATAAATATATAAATATTAATATATTAGCTATGTTTTTCAGTACCTCATTCTCTTTTCATTTTCCAGTTTAGTTTCTGGAGACAGTCTGTGCTTATTCATTAAGTGTGTGTGTATGTTTCTGTGTGTGTGACTGGGCCACAGTTCTGTCTACTATGTGAAATAATGTTTAGATGGCTTAGGAGTCCACATATGGGCTCAGTTATGACTGGAGGAGACTTGGAAGATGGGATGGGCTTCTTTTTCTCAAAATATAACCTCCTAGAAAGTAAACATCAATACTCTAAAAAAAAAATCAAAATCAGAGAATATAATGGGCAAAATTAAGATTGTAGTTCCTCAAATATTAGTGGTCTATCAAAAAAAATCAAAATATGGCTTGGAAATAAGACCAAAATAGACTTAAGTCGTCAATTTACATGAAGTTTGAACTTGTTTACACACATACATAGTAAACTGCAAATTCTGGGGATCCAGAACTGCTTTGGATGTGTTAAGTTTGATGCTTTATACAGTATGGACATTCCATTAATATTAAAAAAGTATGATAACAGCAGGAGATATTTGACAAGATGCATTTTTCCCCCTTTTCCTGTTGGTGTTCTCAAGCTTTGCTTAGAATAATGTTAGAATGAATGTTCCACATTAATTTCTAGAACTCTAAATTTAGTGTCTATGGAAACATCTTGATATTTAAACATCTGAGCTTCATTTCAAATATTTTGGATAGTTCATTAATTTTTTCTTTGTAATAAAGTGACTTGTTATTTTTAAAAGTTACTATTATTTAAAAAATCATATCTAGGGAATAGAAGAGAACCAAGATATTAGTGTTATTTTCTCTTAATAATATTAAGATTTTTTTTTCCTATAATTACTTAAAGAATATGCTAAATAATTTCTTCTCCAAGGTCTGGGACAGATTTTTTTTTTTTTTTTTAATGACAGATGTCACTGATTCTTCTGTGAACTCTCTGTCTCCCATTCTCATTTGTCTTAGGAAGCATAGATAGTGTCTAGGTTGGGTTTACATTGATAACAGAGTTCACTTAAGGTATTTCAGAAAAAACAAACAAACAAACAAACATGTATCTGGAGTTTATACCTGTGACTTAAAGAAATATTATTCTTTATATAAAGGTGATTAAAAGCCACAGGACCTTGATGTTGGATGTTGGGGAAAAAAGAGAGATATCTCAAAGAGTGCATTTGAAGGAAGTTGTTGTTAAATAATGATGCCGTTTTCTGACTGTATCTACCATATTCAATCCACTTGATAAAATGACTCTAGCTTCAGAAATCATTTATATGTCCTTGGTCCCCAGTCTCCATTTCCAATTCACTTTCCTAAACTCTAGACCCATATACTCACATGTTTACTGGATATTTCTATTTGGGTATACTATGGAAAGCTGAATCTAAAATGTACCAAAGTGTACTTCTTGTTTAGCTCTCCCATTTCCAAACCACATTTACCTGAGTTCCTATTGTGTTGAATGACACCGGCATCCACTTAGCTAATCAAGGCAGAAATATATAAAACTCTTTCTTTCCACCTCATATTGGATACCTTCCCAAGAACACTAAATCTTGTTTTTCTACCTACAAAGTATTTCTGTCCATTTTGCGTTTAGTCTCCCTGTTCAAGCCACCAATTTTTTTACTTAAAATACTTCATTGTATCTCTAGCTTTATTCTTTAGCTCTTTCTCTCCTTGGGAGCTGAAGTGATTTTACTAAAATGTGAAACTGGTCATTTCTCTTTCCTGATTGCTTCTTTAGCAGAATCTGTTTCTTTTCTGATCTTCACAATACATTCTAGACTGCTTGAATTTCTTTTGGTTTGCTGACTACATATTCTTATTCTTTGCTTTAGTCCAACAAACTTGTGGCATGGTTGCCTGAGAAATGCTTTCTTTGCCTGGCTAATTCTTGCCAATTGCTTTGGCTCTCTGTTTCAAAGTTGAATCCTTCAGGTAGATTTCCTCAGCTTTATAAGGTTAAGTCCCTCACTGATGAGCTTCTAGAGCACTTTGTATTTCCTCCATTCTAACACTCTGACTTAAAATACCTTATTCAATAAATATCTGCCTGGTAGGTTATAAGCCTTGTAAGAATGGAAATCATGTCTAACCTCTTATTTGTCATAACTCCAACATCTATATAATTTACCTAGTAAGTATCAATGAATACTTGTTAGATAAAAGGTGACTGAAAGTTCTCTGATTTAACCTATTTAATAAGAGTATATTGGTCCTATTCCATGCTTAATTGATTATCAATTAACAACAAGGATTCCCATAATTGATATGCAGAGAACACATTTTTTTCCACAGTCTAGGTGATTCTTCTCATATGAAGGGTAATCCACTTACATAATAATCGTGGCCTATATCCCTAACTTCACATGCTTCTTTCTGGAAGGAATGGGTGACTTTGTGACCAAAATTTTGGAAGAATAAATTCAATATGCTTGCCTAGTTATTTCTTTTTATCTTTCTCTTTGGATCCAAACCTGTTCAGAGAAACTGTGCTTCTCTATGTGTTAAGATTTACAGATATAGTCTCCCATATGAGAAGGTCTCTGGTGTCTTAACCCTTCCTGTGCCTGGGTTTAGTGTTTGTTAAAGTCTGGGTTCATAGTTAGGAAACTTCCTTGCTACAGTTATAACCCCATTCTCTTTTATCAAATTGTTTGGCATTAAAGGAGATATTTGTAATAAGTCTTTTGTCTTAGTCTGCTCCAGCTGCTACAACATAATAACATAGACTGGATAACTTAAACAACATGCATTTATTTCTCATGGTTCTTTAGGCTGGGAAGTCCAAAATCAAAGTACCAGCAGAGTTGTTGGTGACTGGTGAGAGCTTCTTCCTCATTTGTAGATACCACCTTCTTGTTGTATCTTCTCATGATAGTGGGAGAAAGGAAGGGAAAGAGGACTCTGGTCTCTGGTCTCTTTCTCTTCCTAAAGGGCACTTATCCTACCATGGGGGCCCCACCCTCATAACCTCATAACCTCATCTAAGTCTAATTATCTCTCAAAAGATCTACCTCCAAATATCATCTCACTGGGATTAGACCTTCAATATACGAATTTTGGGGAGACACAAACATTCAGATCAGAGCATCCTCCATTAGCTTTTCTATCTTGTTTTTTAACTGGCTCAGGGAAAAAAAGGAAATAGAGTACTACTTAGCCTCACCGAATCTCAACATAGTCACTGTACCATTTCTGCCTTCTAGGCTATTTTTTCCATTCTTTCATAGTCAAAAAATACTTATTAAGTGTCCACTATATGCCAGGTCATCCCTAGGAAGGTTAATTCTTCCATCTGGGATTTAAAAATAAAAACAGTCATTGGAAAGTTCATGGTTTTATTCTCACTAGACTGTAAACTTCATGGTTGAAGTTGTATTGGGTAGTGTTTGGAGTTCATATTATCCTAAGTGGATTTCAAAGTGTGTACAGTTTGCTTTGAAAAGTATTTTGCATGTATAATTCATTTTGGGAGACTAGTTTATATGTTCATCCCCTTTTTACCACTTTTTAATTCTTCTAGGTAAGAAGAGTAAACTGTTCTTTAAGCTTCTAAGTGATTCTAGCATTGCGCCCCTGCCTTCAATTAATTTAATTTGTACTTAAAGGATATCTATAACTACATTTCAGGGAAAACAGTTTCCATAGTAACATCATAGATTTTCTAAATTCAGGCTATGATGTAATCAACTAAAATGACTATCATACCAAAATTCTTATTTATTTCATCTGCAGCATTCCTTATTTAAATCTATTGTGATGCATACATATTTTCCACATCTGAATTTAACTTAGAGGTATAGGACATTTTCCAATTGCTTCTATTTTAGAAATTCTTGTTTGATTTCACAGCATTATGGAATTCACATTTCTGCTAGAGTTAAGATATCGACAGAATAGGCTGGATTATGTAGAGTATATCTATATGATGTTGACCTAGTTTTTATAAAATTATGGAAATTTTCTATCCATGCTGACAGCTTGTGGAATATCACTGTAGTCAAAATATTACGGAAGAGTGAATCTCACGCACTAAATTGATTGTTACTGTTAGATCTATTAACATTATATTACGAAGTAGTTGAGGATCTTGTCTTTAGTTTCCTAAAGTACCAAATTTAATAAGATTGTCTTTGCATTTATATAAATTTTTTACTTAATTGCTTTTCTATTAAGTAATCATGAATAGTAGTTGTGAATGCCTATTCTGTATATGTGTATACAATTGGTATTACTCTCCAAAGGGCTATAATGGTAGAAAACTTCGAGATCTTTATTTTTGGGTTCATATCAGATAGTTATTTGATAAAATCTAGCCTTCTAAGCCTGTAAATTCTGGATAGAGAATTTAGTAAATAGATTTTCTTTACTCACACAAAATCTTTCTTTTTTGCTTATATTTCCCTTTGTTCCCTACTTATGCCATAGTCAGAAACAAAAATGTGCAGGATAGAAAAATTAAGATCATCTATTTGTGGACATAAGTTATATTTCAGAGGATAAAAGAAAAAGGGACAAAGGAAAAAAGTCATTACATATGTTAATACTGCCCAAGCTGTCCCATGTACTGCTTAGGAACCCCAGGGGAGTTCAGTATAGTCTTCAGAGGGAATCCCTCACAATAATTTACCAAGATAGATCCAGTTGCTTTTTCCTCTTTATATTCAAAGAAAAACATCTTTTAATTTTATGGCACATTTTATTACATACATATTATTATATATGCAAAATGTCTCCACTACTAATCTCTAGGTTCTATAATGATAGTAAGTTTCAAGAACGCATTTGTCACATTGGCAACAGTTTGAGAGACATCAAATAAACATGAAAATATGCTGGGTTTGGGAAATTTGGAGATTATTGGTGATATGTGCTAGAATAAATTCAGGGAGTGTTTGGGTATATTCATCATCATTTACTCAGGTAATATATGCCATTCCGTGTATTCTATGCAGAAAGTGTTTCATATAGAATGAAGGGTTTACAGGGCTTGTTGGAGGAACTGAAGGATTGAAGCTCAGCCATAGAGGATAAGGGTAGCTATTGCCCAAAGGTCAGAGAAGTTGGCATAAAATATTTGAGCATAGAACTCTAAAGGAAGACTTTCTCAAAAGTTTGCCAGAAGCTCCAATAGACACATGAAAAATGCTCAATATCACTCATCATCAGAGATAACACAAATCTACACTACAAATGCGGTATCACCTCATGACTATCAGAATAGCTAAAATCAACAACATAAGAAACAACAGGTGTTGGTGAGAATATGGGAGAAAGGGGAAATCTTTTACACTGTTGGTGGGAACGCAAACTGGTGCAGTCATTCTGGAAAACAGTAAGAAGTTTCCTCAAATAGTTAGAAATAGAACTTCCCTGTGATCCAGCAACTACCCTCGTAGGTATTTATCTAAAGGGTACAAAAATACTAATTCAGAAGGATACATGCACCTCGATGTTTATAGCAGCATTATAAACAATAGCCAAATTATGGAAATAGCCCAAGTGTCCATCAATTAATAAATGGATAAAGAAGATGTGTCTCATCTATAATGGAATATTACTCAGCCATAAAAACGAATGAGCTGTTGCCATTTACAGTAGTGTGGCTAAAGCTAGATGCTAAGTGAAATAAGTCAGAGAAAGAAATGTTAAATGATTTCACTTATATATGAAATTTAAGAAACAAACAAACAAAAAGAACAAATAAACAAAGACAAACCAAGAAACAAAATCTTTGCTGTAGGGAGCAAGGTGATAGTTATCAGAGAGGAGGTGGGTAGAAGGATGGCTAAAATAGTTGGTGGGGATTAAAGACTTGTGGTAAGCACCAGGTGATATATGGAAATGTTGGATCACTATTCTGTATACCTGAAATGAATATAACAGTGTATGCTAACTCATTGGAATTAAAATAAAAACTTTTTTAAAAAGTTTGGCAGAAGTTATCACAGGTCTCAGCAATCCATAGCAAGTCCCCAGAAACTCTCTTAGTTGTGGGGGAAAGCAGATGGGTCCTAGGAGCTTCCCCCAAACTATGGGCTCTTTTCTCTACTTCACTCCTATGTTACCTGCTTTGCTTCAGCCTGATTGTCACCTGGGTTTCTTGTGCTGATAAGCGTTAACCTAGAACCATGTAGAGGGAGGAGTTCTTGGGAGTGAATTTCCCAGGCCTAGAAAGGAGGGGTAGTGCTCCTGGGCTGACAACAAGCAGTCCAGGGCAGGAGTATTACTCCATACAAATTAGACTGGTTGCCATGGCTTAAGAAAAAAAAGTGGGCCACAAAGCAAAGCACAGAACTTTTTTTTTCCCCCCCCAGAAAATTAAGAAAGTGTGAAGGAGATAGAGTATATAAAAGACAATCAAAGGATTTACAGAATTTTTGTGATTTAGAATTAGCGATGATGGGGATTCTCTGTGGCAATGTTCCTAAGGTAATTAACTAAGAAGACTAGGCTGAGTAGGAAAAGAAAATGAGGCCAGCAGTGGCCTCATAAAAGGCAGTAAAAATGAAGGAAATGGTGGAAGAAAAGTCTTAAAAATCTGAAGAACAGATTTAGTGTGACTAAAGGAATGAAAAAACTAGAAATAAAAACCAACAAGAATTGTAACAAAGAGTGGATTACTGGGATTATTTTTAGTGTTGTAGAACTTCAGATAACAGAGAAAAAAGTTTGTTATAGCTGTAGAATGGGCAAAGGGGTCTGGAACTGAGAACACGAAAACAAAAACAAAAACAAAAACAGACAACAACTAAAGAATATGGGTAGCAAGAAGGGCTACTGTCTACAGTTGCACACTACACTACATCCTCCGTGTGGATGGCGCTCCCTGTAGGTGGGCATCGCATACCAGTGTGGTCACCCTTGGTGGTCCTGGACTGGGTGTTATGTCTGTGAACCTTGTTCACTAACACCCTTGTGGCAGGGATTGCCTTTTGGTTCTTATAGTTACATAAGTGGGAAGGTCAGGATTAATTGGGAAAGGATGATTGGAGGCTCTCTGGATAGAATAGAAAAAGAAATGAATTTTATTGGAAACAGGTTTCGCAGGGTATAGGAATGATCCCTTCAGTCATGAGGAACATTTTGTGTCACAGAAAGGGATAGATGCATCACAAACGGGGAGAGCAGCAGAAACAAAAACTAAAAGGCCAGAGAGTTCTCTGTTTGTACAGAAAATACATTTTGTACTTTCCAGAGCTGTTCAGAATACAAACCTTACCATGATATACCTCATGATACTATGATAAAAATTATGACTCATGGCATTATGACAAAAATAGAAATCCTGAGCATGGGAGTTATTGACCCCTGGAGAATATATTCCAGTGAAGGAAAGCAATTTTGGACCTATAAGAATGGGTCAGAGCAAAAAGTTATCTACTTTTAATGGATGGGCAGAACATACAAATCAGAGCCAGAAATTCTCTGCTGCTTTTATAAGAAGTAAAGCTAGTTGGATTAAAAAAAAAGAGGAAAGAAACGGATTAGGTTTTCGTTGTTACTAGAGATAATTATTAGTCTTATCTAAGCATTTTAGCTTTGTAACTCTGAAAATGGAAGACTACAAAATGGATAGATTGTACCAAGTGTTTCTTTAATTTGTTCCATGAAATTATTCTGATATATTCACAGTGTTTACTTCAGAGAAACAATTGTTTCTGTAAATAGTTGTTTTGTATTTATATTGTGCAATATTATTCATTAAAATTATAGTGTATAATAAAATGAACATCATTATATTGCTTTATATGGAGCCTTTGCTCCAAGGACCCCAAAAAGATTTATGAAAATATTGCAATAATCCCTATAACATCCTTCTGTAAGAGGTACATTTCATTAAAAATTTCTGTTGGTAGTAACTCTCAGAAACAATGAACCAGTCATAGAAGAAATCTAAGTGGAGGGAAGAAGGTGGGTGGCAGCCAACATATAGGATCTTTTAAATTTCCTGTATCAGCTTGTATCAGCTATAATTGGCTGTTGTAATAAGTAAACTCTTTTAACTCAGTGACTGAATACAATAGAAATTTATTTTAGCTTTTCTAAAGTCCAGCTGATCATGAGAGGTGAGGAATGATGTAGGAATAAAGAGGACAATCATATGCCTACAAAAATGATAGGAACCTGTACCATTTCAATACATGGCTTCCAAAATTGACTTAGACGTTGTCATATAAACTATGGATGGTAGAATTTAGAGACAGAAAATTATACAAGAGATTTTTATTGGCTATCCACTTTCCATAGGGCAGAACACAAGCACATGACTACATCTAACCACAAGAGACCAGGAAATATCACTGTGTATATCAGGAAGGAAGAGAAATGGGTTCGATTAACAATCTGAGTTTATGCTATAATCACTGATCAGCAGTTCACAAAACATGCATGCTTTCTGATGAGAAACTATAAAATATGCCCCGAGTTTTTTATCAACTATTTAGCATCTTGACATAGGCAACAGTACAGCAAAATTTTCTAGGAAATAGATTTCCACAGTAGTACTTCCATAGTGGCTCTGTAATGTAACTCTCAAGCAAAAATTTCTGGTATGATATAATTATTTGGGCTATGCATACATGAGTGGGTGTTGCAACTTTAAATGTATCCACAATAAAGAAAAAAGAGAAGCAAGAAAGCATTCCCTCCCAGTCATCACATCCACATCCATCCTAACCACTCACAAATCCTGAATGTAGAAATAATGCTGGTTCACATAAACTGAAGGAGAGCAGCTCAGATTATTTCACAACCCAAGATAAAAGTGAGCTTGGATTTAATTCTGGAAAATAATAAAAGAGGCAAAGACTGTTTTGACTATAAAGAACAAGATACTTCTCAGAAATGATCCCTATGTCTTGAGGTTAATTATTTCTAAGGATAAAAACAATGCCTAGAAGAATATCTATATTAAAATAACATAATAATTCTCAGTTTTGGTCACTGGTGAACTGAGTGGTCGTGGACTCTCCTTTGAGAGTCAACATATAGAAAGCACGAGAGAATAGATAGAGAATGCAACCTGATTTTTAAATTATCCTTCAATGTGTGTATTCTCAAGGAAGACATCCAACTTAAAAAAAAATAATCTTTAGGTAGTTTAAATGCTTGACCTTCAATGCCAGATTCCATATTCATTTCTTATGCTATAAAGCCTTCAAGACTAATCCCAAATAGTTAAGTTATAGATCTTCAGTTTATATACTTTTATAGGTTTTTCTTTTTCCTGAGTAAATAGCAAATTAATAATTAGTGCATGTATATGTTTACACAAATATGTAATAGCAAACAATTGAATAGGCTAGATTAAGAAAATCTCTGTACCTTGATGACAACTCTTTTCATTTTGTTAGTAAAACATGATGAATTGGACTTTGTTACTGAGCAATTCAAGAACAGTGAAAGAATTCAAGGACGTTAACTCATTCACAAGTGGTAGTGATATCAATAAATCCACAAAAGTATTAAGTTGGTACAGAAATACTCTACTAAAAGTAACTCTAATAAAAATATTTATAATCATTTCCCCAATTTATCAGCTCAGATTTTAGATGGTAATGTTTTATAATCTTTTTGGAGAGTGAGAGTATCTGTCTTGGGGGTGACTGGGAATTCTTGTGCCTGACAATTGGCTTCCATAGTAAAGGGTGTTGTCTCTCACCTAATTCAAACTACATATTTCTATTGGCTTTATCTTGCTCAAATTTATTTTTCTAATTTAATATAGGATAATATATTGAAATTGAAAAGCAATTCAAAATGAAAATAGCATAAATAAAATATTGGCTTTTATTTTTGATATGTTGATATTTTCTAGTTTGATATTTTGTAAATTGTCCCTCTTATAGGAATATTATTTTACATAATAAATTATTTTACATAATAAATAATATTAATAAATAAATAATATTACATAATATTATTTTACATAATATTCCTATAAGAGATTCCACACACACACACACACACACACACACACACACACACATTTGGATTTCCCAGTGACATACACATTAGGTGAAGAAACTTCTTCAATTATCCTTTGAAATTCTAAGAGCACAAGATCTCCTTTAGAAAATTCTATGGCAGTTGGTTCTATATATTGGGAAAAAAAGGAAGTCAGTCATTGTGACAAGTTGGTGCTATTATTTTTCCATTTCTTTCTTTCCTGTGCTTGGGAATTTACAGTCTAACACTTCTAAGAACTCCTCAAGTACTCCACTGAAATGTGAAACTTCCTTTAATTTCAAAAACAAATTCTCAAATTAAGTCAATGCAATTTAGTTCAGTCAATATTTATTGGTTGCTTGTGTGGATATTTAAAGGTCTATTTATTTATTTATATGGGAGAGTGAGAGAGAGAGTACATGCAAGTGCGGGGAGGGAGGTAGGGCAGTTGAGAGGGAGAAAGAAACTTAAGCAGTCTCACCCCACTCAGTGGGGAGCCCCATAGGGCTCTATTTAATGACCCTGAGATTATGACCTGAGCAGAAACCCAACAGTCAGCTGCTTAACCAACTATACCACCCAGGTGCCCAAATAAAACTTTTGCTGATCTTAAAGAATTTACAGTCTCACCAGAACTATTATTTTTATTTTTTATTATCTTTGTTCCTTTAATACATATCCTTTATAGTTGTTAATGGTTTGATCTTCAAATTCTGCAAATATACCCGTTGGAAAAACTTGCAAATGCCTTATTCTTTGTGTTGTTGTAATGGGAGGGTTTTATAAAAAAATAAAAAATTAAAAAACCTACTGCTTCTGGTGGGAAACAACATACCTCCAAGACAGATACTATCATTAATCTTTCCCTGCGTTTTTAAAAGATCTTTACATGGTGTTTACTTCCTGTGTGATATTATCAATTTTTGCAGTACCTTCAATGGCTAAGGTTAAACACTCTTTATTTTCTGTTTTGCTGTGGTTTGGCTATTTAACTCTTTCATGCTTTTTATGTATGTATTACAAAGAAGCTAAATACTAAGAAATCTTGAAAATGTGTAGAAGACCTAGAGTTATGTGTCAATAAACAGATTTTAACTTACCCTACATTTTTCCACTCTATAATTTTCCCAGGTTCCCTTTTGGGATCCCCTCCATCAAGCATACATTCATACAGATGTGTGCCCTAAAATCCCAACTGTGTGACAAACAAAAAAATACACAGGAAGTAAGAAGAGAAGTAAGGAACACAGAGTGAGTGGTCCCTATGCTAGGAAGGAAATAAAATTCAATCAGATAAAGTAATCTGAATGATAAAGAGCACAGATGTGAATAAACTTAAAAAGTACAATACTGCTTTTATAATTTTGAGAAACACAGACCTCTGATTGTCCATGATGGGAGTAAGGGAGTAAGAGTTAATCTGCTACAAACAATTAAAAAAAAACAGACAAAAATACAAGAAACAATTTCAGGAAATGGAGGACAGGAAACACGGAACTGAGAAAAGGGAAACAAAGTGAACTCTATAACTGTCCATATATTATGAGTTGTAGGAATTTCCAGACTGTGGAGCAGGAAGGAAGAACCCAAATGTGGTCTGGTAATTTCATAAATTACCAGACCACATTTGGGTTCATAAAATACCAGTTTGGTATTCAGGGAGACCGAGTTGGCTAGAATTCCTGGGACAGAGAACTTAAGATTATGAAGCTACACAGAAAAAGAATCTAAAGGAATTTAACCACTTGCCAAAAAAAAAAAAAAAAAATCAACATTTGTAAAGGGATAAAACAAAAAATCAGTCTTCGAGAATGCAAAATTCATAGTGTCTAATATCCAGTAAAATTGCTAGATATACAAATAAGCAGAAAATGAGAAGCATAGTCAGGAGAAAAATTAATTATAGAAGACATGAAAATGTACTGCAGCAGAGAGCATGGTTGAACAACCTCTCCAGTTACTGTCATTCTAAATTCACTCTTGTTTTGGTGCTGAGGACATACTGCCTTTAGGTTGCTTACAGCCAAAGCCTTAGGATGGTGAGGGCATTGATGTGGGTCTATTACAGAATGACTAGGGACTCCTTTAATGGGTGACTTTGGCTGAAAGTCTTGTTGAGTGGGTTTTACTGAACATTATTTAGAAATATGTTTCAGTCCATGATTTATCTTTTATCTTTCCTTCTATACATGTCAGATCAGATCTATGTCATGGTCTAAAGATGCTCCATACCTTCCATTGTTCCTCTCACCATGAAATCTCTTGCATACCTAAACCTCATCACACCATTGATTCTCGGTACACCCAAACTAGCACAACTGGTGCCAGGAACTGTCCAGATAAACAGGTGGTAATACTGGATTCGGACCTGGCTCATTCACTAAAGGGCAGGCAAAGTGGAAACCACCCTGAATGGTAGGTCTGGCATGGATAGTCACTGGCACATGGCCGTGGCGTCACTGATACAGATCTCACCATCACTGAACTAAGAAAATGTGGCAGTGGAACAAAATGCCCTTGCAGTTTCAGTGAGCCATTTGAAAGATATGGGAAAAAAAAATTACTGCAAAGATTATGGGGTTGACTGTTTACTGATGCATCGCATTTGTGATACATAGAAGGATGGTGAGAAACTGAGGATTGTCAATAAGTAGTTAAATACTAAATATGAGAGCAGGAGGTCTCATTTGTAGCTTTGGAAAAAAAAAATCCTTCTCTCCTGTACTGGAAAGGCAGATATAACTGAGCTGTAGTCTAATAATCTGATAGAATTAGGGAGTTCCAGAGTCGTTTGGATTCTCATCCAAGGATGATCTGTTCTGCTGATGTCAGAGCCCTGATTAGGGAAGCTTGGTACACTGAAACATGGAATTTGGGCAAATGGTTGGATACCTTTGAGGATATATTGACTGTATACCTCTCCCTTCCCTCAAACCCTCAGAACTTTTAGAAGTTACCCTCTGTGTTTCTATAGAAGTTAATACTCCTCCACAGATAGACAATGCTGAAGAGATTTCTCTCCTAAAAGGCAGCAGATACTCCCATAAGAGGCTGCCCCTAGCTTCTCTCCTGGTTGCCATGCTGGTTGGAATTTAATCAAGAGAGCTAGAATGAAAGATTAAATAAGTAAAAATAATTAATCGGGGATACCTTCTCAGTATGTGAGATTTATCATCCTGGTAAGGACCCTAGAGGAAGGGACACATTCGTTGACAAGGTTGCCCTTAAGAAAGCGATCTCTCAGTGCCGTCCAGGGAAAGCCCACCAGGAACACATACATATGACTGGACAAGCTAGATTTATTCCTGGGTGCAAGGAAGGGAGAATTTCATTGGGCAATGTGAGACATTTCAGAAGTTTTTTGAAGGGATTATCACAGGATCAAGACAAATGTGAAATGACTTGGGGGGATGGCTTAAGGAAGTGGCTTTGCCCTCATTTGGATGTTATCAGTAGTTGGGGATAATTCTATCATTGGGTATTTTTAAAAAAGATTTATTTGAGGGGCGCCTGGGTAGCTCAGTGGGTTAAAGCCTTTGCCTTCTGCTCAGGTCATGATCCCAGAGTCCTGGGATCGAGCCCTGCATCAGGCTCTCTGCTCAGCAGGGAGCCTGCTTCCCCTCTTTGCCTGCCTCTCTGCCTGCTTGTGGTCTCTCTCTCTGTGTCAAATAGATAAATAGAATTCTTAAAAAAAAGAAAAGAAAAGCGATGGTGATGGTCAACACTGAGTGAAGTAGAAATGACTGAATTGTCTTGGCATACTTAGAGGGAGGAATAAAGATGCTGAGTGGGTGAGTATGCTGGATTGGATATGTGAGATGAGTGGATCCATTAAGGGTTGGTCCCATAGGAAGGCTCAGAGGACAATACCATTCATTAAGGCCATTAAGAACACACTAATGAGAGGCACCAGTATCACTAAGTTCACTGGTGTCCTTTGCAGGAAGGGCTGAAGATAGGAGAGGTAGTCACAGACCTCAGTTTAATACACACAAGAATGTCGGGGTCGTGAAGTAATGGAGGCCAGGAGATGGCACTTAATCATCAGAAACGAGGAGGCTGCAATTACTTTAATTACCAGCAAGATCAAAGGGGCAGCCAAGAGGACTTGTCCCTGAGGAAATTATAGAGATGTTTGATAGAGTATGGTGTCTTTTGGGCAAAATAGTGTGACAATCAACAAGCATGCCAGTAACAGCTATAACCAAAAAGTTGCAAAAATGGAGGTGCTGAGGATGGTCAGCCCAATAAAAAGTTGTTACCTGTTGCTCAGTTTCTGAACGTGAGCAAATTTTCAGATCCAGAACCCACTGATTGGAAAGGAGGCTGGGTCCATAGGAGAAAATACTCTGTAATATCACAGCACACGTATGCCGTAGTCCTCTCACTTTCCTTCCACAAAGAGACCTATGACAATTTACTTGGGGGACCACACACTAAAGGACAGGGATGTATTAGTTCCCTTTTGCAGCTATAACATAATGTAATAAATTTAGCAGCTTAAAATAGGACCCATTTATTTTTTCACAATTCTGTAGGTAAGAAGCACAGGGTGGCTAAGTTGATTCTGTTTAGGGTCTTGTAAGGCCAAAATCAAGGGGTTTGTAGTATTATATTCCTTTTTGGAGGCTTTTTTCATGGGGGGAAAAATGATGCCATATCACTAAGGCTGTGAGCAAAATTCTGTTCTTTATTATTACAATGCAGAGGTCTCCATTTTCTTAATGCCTGTCAGGAGCCTCTTTTAGCTCCTTAAGGCCATATTTATTCCTTGTCACACTGCCTCCTCTATCCTCAAACTGGCAATAGTACATTGAATCCTTCTCAAAATCAAAATCTCTTTTACTTCTTCTAATGGATCTCTAAATTTAGGTGGCGAATGTTCTCTGCTTTTAAGGGCTCAGGTAATTAGATTGGGCCCACTGAGATAAACCAGGCAAATCCCTGTGCTTAATCTATAGCCTAATTACATCTACAAAGTACCCTTTGCCATGTCATGAAATATATTTACGGCTTGTAGGGCTTAGGGCATGGGTAACTTCGGGGTCCATTCTGCTTACCACAGGGGAAGACTCTGATCATTGTTTTGTCATGGCTAATAGAGACCAGGTAGAAAAAAAGGAGACTTTTTTTTTTTTTTTAAATTCAGCCATATTTAGTTTTACAATTGCCCCAAAGGAAGCACATTGTAGCTTCTTAATAAGTGGTTATTGAATAAACTGAGATTTATCTATAAACTCTTCTTTTTTTTTTTAATGGAGTGGAGTAAAATTGCCTCATGGTAGGCTTCTTGAGTTCACAGATTCACCTTATCAATGTGTAACTGGAACCGATATGCTTGGTAGCTGGAGCAACTGGCGCATTGGCTGTGGACAAAGAGCTATTATAATTGGGAACACCAAGTGGGAACATCTGAAGTAGTGACAAAAAAATAATAAAACATCTTAAAGGAATGGCAAAGATTAGGGAGACCATTAAAAACCTACAAGCAGAAGGTTTCTATTTTATCTCTATTTAATTTTTCAGTCTTGCCCCTGTGTGAACTGGATGATCCTGGCAAATGACTATAGATTAAACCAATCTCAGTGAAGTAGTAGTCCCTGTAATATCAGTTCTTCTATATGTGATTTTTTTGCTAGAAGACATTAATAAGGCCTTGAATACGTGGTAAGGAGCCATTGATTTGGCAAATTCATTGTTTTTCATTTCAAGTCAAAAAGTGGATCTACATAGTCTGCATTTATGTAGGATCAACAACAATATTCATGTACAGTTTTGCCTCTGGGCTATTTTAACACTCCCTTCTATTGTATTATAATATGCAGAAATCTGAAGTGTTTGGACATCCTACCTGTCTTCATACTGATCCATGAAATTTATTGCATCATGGTGATAAGGTAGGATGAGTAAGATGTGTCTAGTGAAACGGAGACCTTCGAAAGACCCAGGTGTACTAGAGGTTGGGAAAGAAATCCTCTGTAGTTTCAGACACCTGCTTCAGAGAAAATTTTATTGTCACGGTGCAATCATATCCCCTCCAGAATGAAAGACAAATTGCTTTGTCTTGTCTCTACACCAAAAAGTGAAGCACAGTATTTGGTATACCTCTTTGTGTTCTATAAGCATCTCAATTATTCTACAGACATTAAAAGTACAATAAGTGAATATTATAAATCATCTTATAATAATAAATTTGAAAACCTAGATAAAATGAGCAAATTCCACATAAGGCACAAATGATCAAACCTGATGAAGAAATTGAAATCTTAAATAGTCCTGTATCATTTAAGAGAAATTTATAATTATCTTCCCACACAAAAGTCCCCACACCTAGATGGCTTTACTAGCAGTTGCAATATCTAAAAGACATTGTGAGGAATTCTACTTCCATACAGAAGGATATACTTTTCTAAGAACTTTACTAGGTAAACATTACTTTGGCTTGAAAATTGCAAAATCTTAAAAAAAAAGAAAAAATATTGCACATTGTGTTAGATTTCTAAGGCTGCCATAAAAAAGTACTGCAAACTTGTTGAGTTAAAACAACTGAAATTTATTCTTTTACAATATGGAAACTAGACGTCTGTAATCAGGGCTGTGCTATTTCCTAAGTCTCTAGGGAAGGATACTTCTTTGACTCTCAGCTCCTGGTAGCTCTGGACATTACTTGGCTTTCAGTTGAAATGTTCAGTCTCTACCTTTTACTGTTGCATGGCATTCTTCCCATGTGTCTGTATGAGAAGTTCCTCCTTCTTAAAGAACAGCAGGTTTGTTGGATTTGGGCTTTCCTTAATGACCTTATCTTAACTTGATTAGTTGTGGTACTGGCCTTGGGGAAATACAAAGATTTCAAAGTTGTGAAAGGGAAAGAATGAGCCATAAAGAAAAATTAATAATTTAGGGTTCATGAAAATTAAAAACTTCATAAAAGGCAATTCATAGATGGCGAGGAAATATTTGCAACAAACAAGACTGCAAAATAATTGCATCCACAACATGTAAATAACTCATATATAATAATAAGAAAATCCAATAATAATAAACAATGTAGTTTAATAGTCACTTTAAAATAAAGGATCTATAAATGGCCAGAAAGTCCATGAAGAGATGGTGAACATCATTAATAATCAAGGAGATGTAATTTAAAAATAATAAGTTACTATAGTATTTCCATTGGAATAGCTAAAATTAATGAGACAATATCAAAATCTTAAAAAAAGATCTTAAAAATCTTAAAGAAAAAATTACGATATAGAAGATGCAATGCCAGTGGGACTCCTATACATTGCTTTTGGGTTACCAAAATGTTAGAACTACTTTAAAAATAGTAGACATTCACACACAAAAAATGAAAACATAAGTCCACTTAAACACCTATACACTAATTAATGCTATTAGCAGTCTTAATCATAGTAACTCCAAAGAGGAAAGGACCCAAATGAATATCAGCAGGTTGGTGGACAAATAGTGTTATATCCATATAATAGAACACTATTTTATACTATTATATACTAGTATGTATTATATTATAACTATAATATTTAGGTGTAAAAAAAAATGACTGGTGTACTCAGCACCATGGATGAAGCTCAAAACCATTATGCTGAGTCATAGAGCCAATAGTACACATTTTATGATTTTATTTTGTAAAACAGGTAAACATAGATGATTGTGACAGCAGATTAATTACTGTCTATGGCCTAGGTGGAGACAGGGACCTGATTGCCTAAAGTACTAGGAAAACTTTTGAAGCAATAAAACTCTTTTATCTCATTACTATTTTGGTGGTAATTTCAGTGTATACATTGGTCAAAATTCACATGTACACTTAAAGTGGGTTCAGTTCATTGTATTTAAACTGCACCTAAATGAAGTTGTTTTTATAAAAGTTTTACCAATCTAAAATAAGAATTCAACTAACAACATTAGACTAAAGTGGTCAGAGTTATCTTATCTGCTTTATCCCAATAATGGATAAGAGCATTTTCCCGTTATGTTTGGGTATAGAGCCTGATAATAATAGATAATACTTACTCCTATGGAATATGAAAAAATGTGCTTTTATTAAAACAAATTTATATAGTTTTATTTTTTTTCTTCCAAGTTGTACTACTAGTTTCAGGTGCAGAATTTAGCGATTCAACACTTATATATAACATCTAGGGCTCATCACAAGTGCCCTCCTTAATCCCCATCACCTATTTAAGTTATGGCCTCACTCCCCCACCTCTGGTAACCATCAGTTTGTTCTCTAGAGTTAAAAGTCTGTTTCTTGGTTTCTTGGTTCCTCTTTTTTATTTCCCCTATGTTTGTTTGTTTTGTTTCTTAGATTCCACATATGAATGAAATCATATGGTGTTTGTCTTTTTCTGACTGATTTATTTTGCTTAGCCTAATACATGCTAGCTCCATCCATGTCATTGCAAATGACAAGATCTCATTCTTTTTTATGGCTATCTAATACTCCATTGTATGTTTACATCCTGTATCTTCTTTATCTGTTTATTAGTCAATGGACATTTGGACTCTTTCCATAATTTGGCTATTGTTGATAATGCTTCCATAAATACTGATTTGCATATATCCCTTTGAAATAGTATTTTTGTATCATTTGGGTGAATATCTAGTAGTGCAATTGCTTGATCATAGGTTAGTTCTATTTCTCAGTTTTTGTGGAACCTCCATACTGCTTTCCAGGATGACTGTACCAGTTTGCATTCCCACCAAGAGTATAAGAGAGTTCCCTTTTCTCCACATCCTTGTCAACACCTGTTGTTTCTTGTGTTGTTTCTTTTATGCTATTCTGAAGATGTGAAGTGATATCTCATTGTAGTTTTGGTTTTTATTTCCCTGCTGATGAGTGTTGTTGAGCATCTTTCATGTATCTGTTAGCCATCTGTATATCTTCTTTGGAAAAATGTTTACTTATGTTTTCTGCACACTTAACTGGTTTATTTGTTTTTGGTGTGTTGAAGAGTTCTTTATATATTTTGGATATTAACCCTTTATGAGATATGTCATTTCCCAATATCTTTTCCCATTTCATCAGTGTCTTTGAGTTTTATTGCTTGTTTCCTTTGTTGTGCAAAAGATTTTTATTTTGGTGAAGTTCCAATAATTTATTTTTGCTTTTGTTTCCCTTATCTCAGGAGACATATCTAGTAAGAAGTTGTTACAGCTAATATCAAAAAGGTTATTGCTTGTATTCTCTTCTAAGATTTTGATGGTTTATGGTCTCACATTTAATTCTTCCATCCATTTTCAATTTGTTTTTGTATATAGTGTAAGAAAGTGGTCTAGTTTCATTCTTTTGCATGTTGCTGTCCAGTTTTCCAAACACCATTTGTTGAAGAGACTATCTTTTTTCCACTGGATATTCTTTCCTGCTTTATCAAAGATTAATTGAGCATTTATAGTCTTAAAATATATACACATACATATTCCTTTTTTTTGTTGTTATTATTATGTTATGTTAGTCACCATACAGTATGTCATTAGTTTTTGATGTAATGTTTCAAGATGCATTGTTTATGTAAAATACCCAGTGTTCCATGCAATACATGCACTCCTTAATACCCATCACTGGGCGAACTGATCCCCCACTCCCCTACGGCCCCACCACCAAACCCTTAGTTTATTTCTCAGAGTCCACAGTCTCTCGTGGTTCATCTCCCTCTCTGATTTTCCCCTCTTTATTTTTCCTTTCCTTCTTCCAAGGTCTTCCATGCTATTTCTAATGTTCCACAAGTAAGTGAAACCATAAGATAATTGATTTTTTCTACTTGACTTATTTCATTCAGCATAATCACCTCCAATCCCATCCATGTTGATTCAAAGTTGGGTATTCATCATTTCTTTTTTTTTTTTAATTTTTAATTTATTTTTAATTTACTATTTTTTTTGCTATTTTTAAATTAACATATAATATACTATTAGCCCCAGGGGTACAGGTCTGTGAATCGTCAGGCTTACACACTTCACAGCACTCACCGTAGCACATACCTTCCCCAATGTCCATAACCCAACCACCCTCTCCCTATCCCCTCCCCCCAGCAACCCTCATTTGTTTTGTGAGATTAAGAATCTCTTATAGTTTGTCTCCTTCCTGATCCCATCTGGTTTCATTATTTTCCTTCCCCACACCGCAAGTCCCCACTTTGCCTCTTAAATTCCTCATACCAGGGAGATAATATGATAATTGTCTTTCTCTGATTGGTGTATTTCACTCAGCATAATACCCTCTAGTTCCATCCACGTCATTGCAGATGGCAAGATTTCATTTCTTTTGATGGCTTCATAGTATTCCATTGTGTATGTGTGTGTGTGTGTGTGTGTGTGTGTATATATATATATATATATATATATATATATATATATACATATATATATAAAACACATCTTCTTTATCCATTCATCTGTTGATGAACATCTAGGTTCTTTCTATAGTTTGGCTACTGTGGACATTGCTGCTATAAACATTCAGGTGCACGTGCCCCTTCAGGTCAATATATTTGTATCTTTAGGGTAAATACCCAGTAGTGGCAATTGCTAGGTCATAGGATAGCTCTATTTTCAACTTTTTGAGGAACCTCCATGTTGTTTTCCAGAGTAGATGCACCAGCTTGCATTCCCACCAACAGTGTAGGAAGGTTCCCTTTTCTCTACATCCTCACCAGCATCTGTCGTTTCCTGATTTGTTAATTAGGCATTTTGACTGGTGTGAGGTGGTATCTCATTGTGGTTTTTATTTGCATTTCCCTGATGCCGAGTGATATGGAGTACTTTTTCATGTGTCTGTTGATCATCTGGATGTCTTTTTTGCAGAAATATCTGTTCATGTCCTCTGCCCATTTCTTGATTGAATTATTTGTTCCTTGGGTATTGAATTTGATAAGTTCTTTACAGATTTTAGATACTAGTACTTTATCTGATATGTCATTTGCAAATATCTTCTCCCATTCTGTCAGTTGTCTTTTGGTTTTGTTAACTGTTTCTTTTGCTGTGCAAAAATGCATGGGAATGCATTTGATCTTCATGAAGTCCCAATAGTTCATTTTTGCCCTTGCTCCTGTTGCCTTTGGCGATGTTTCTAGGAAGAAGTTGCTGTGGCTGAGGTCGAAGAGGTTGCTGCCTGTATTCTCCACAAGGAATTGATGGACTCCTTTCTCATACTGAGGTCCTTCATCCATTTTGAGCCTATTTTTGTGTGTGGTGTAAGGAAATGTTCCAGTTTCATTTTTCTGCATGTGAATGCCCAATTTTCCCAACAACATTTGTTGAAGAGGCTGTCTTTTTTCCATTGGACATTCTTTCCTACTTTGTTGAAGCTTAGTTGACCATAGACTGGAGGGTCTATTTCTGGGCTCTCTATTCTGTTCCAATGATCTATGTGTCTGTTTTTGTGCTAGTACTATACTGTCTTGATGATGAGAGCTTTGTAATAGAGTTTGAAGTATAGAATTGTGATGCCACCAACATTGGCTTGCTTTTTCAACATTCATCTGGCTATTCAGGGTCTTTTCTGGTTCCACATAAATTTTAGGATTATTTGTTCCATTTCCTTAAAAAAAATGATGCTATTTTGATAGGGATTTCATTAAACGTGTAGATTGGTTTAGGTAGCATAGACATTTTCACAATATTTTTTCTTCTAATCCATGAGGTTGGTATATTTTTCCATTTCTTTGTGTCTTCCTCCCCATTTCTTTCATGAGTACTTTATAGTTTTCTTTGCCTCTTTGGTTAGGTTTACTACTAGGTATCTTATGGTTTAGGGTGCAATTGTAAATGGGATCAACTCCTTGATTTCTCTTTCTTTTGTCTTGTTGTTGGTATATAGGAATGCAACTGATATCTGTGAATTGATTTTATATCCTGACACTTTACTGAATTCCTGTACAAGTTTTAGCAGATTTGGAGTGGAATCTCTTGGGTTTTCCACATATAGTATCATATCATCTCCAAAGAGTGATAGTTTAACTTCCTATTTGCCAATTTGGATGCCTTCAATTTCTTTTTGTTGTCTGATTGGTGAGGCTGGGAATTACAGTGCTATGTTGAATAGCAGTGGTGATCATGGACATCCCTGCTGTGTTCCTGAACTTAGTGGAAAGGTTCTCAGCTTTTCTCAGCTTTTTTCCATTGAGAATGATATTCGCTGTGGGTTTTTCATAGATGGCTTTGATGATATTGATTTGTGGATGTTGAACCAACCTTGCAGTCCTGGAATAAATCCCACTTGGTCGTGGTGAATAATCCTTTTAATGTACTGTTGGATCCTACTGGCTAGTATTTTGGTGAGAATTTTCTCATCTGTGTTCATCAAGGATATTGGTCTGTAATTCTCTTTTTTGATGGGGTCTTTGGTTTTGGGATAAAGGTAATACTGAGTTTGGAAGTTTTCCTTCCATTTCAATTTTTGGAACAGTTTCAGGAAAATAGGAATTAATTCTTTAAATGTTTGGTAGAATTCCCCTGGGAAGCCATCTGGCCCTGGGCTCTTGTTTTTTGGGAGATTTTTGATGACTGCTTCAATCTCCTTACTGGTTATGGGTCTGTTCAAGTTTTCTATTTCTTCCTGGTTCAGTTTTGGTAGTTTATATGTCTCTAGGAATGCATCCATTTCTTCCAGATTGCCAAATTTCCTGGCATATAGTTGCTCATAATATGTTCTTATACTTGTTCGTATTTCTTTGATGTTGGTTGTGATCTCTCCTCTTTCATTCATGAGTTTATTAATTTGGGTCCTTTCTCTTTTCTTTTTGATAAGTCTGGCCAGGTGTTTATCAATCTTATTAATTTTTTTCAAAGAACCAGCACCTAGTTGTGTTGATTTGTTTGACTGTTTTTTTGGTTTCCATTTCATTGATTTCTGCTCTGATCTTTATTATTTCTCTTCTCCTGCTGGGTTTAGAGTTTCTTTGCTGTTCTTTCTCCAGCTCCTTTAGGTATAGGGTTAATTTGTGTATTTGAGACCTTTCTTATTTCTTGAGAAAGGATTGTATACTATATATTTTCCTCTCAGGACTGTATTTGCCCTGTCCCAAAAATTTTGAACAGTTGCATTTTCATTATTATTTGTTTTCATGAATTTTTTGAATTCTTCTTTAATTTCCTGGTTGACCCATTCATTCTTTAGTAGGATGCTCTTTAAGCTCCATGTACTTGAGTTCTTTCCAAACTTCCTCTTGTGACTGAGTTCTAGCTTCATAGCACTGTGGTCTAAAAATATGCAGGGAATGATCCCAATCTTTTGGTACTGGCCGAGACCTGATTTGTGACCCAGGATGTGATCTATTCTGGAGAATGTTCCATGTGCACTAGAGAAGAATGTGTATTCTGTTGCTTTGGGATGGAATGTTCTGAATATATCTGTGATGTCCATCTGGTCCAGTGTGTCATTTAAGGCCTTTATTTTCTTGTTGATCTTTTGCTTAGATGATCTGTCCATTTCAGTGAGGGGGGGTGTTATTATTGTATTGTTGTCAATGTGTTTCTTTGCTTTTGTTATTAATTTGTTTATGTAGTTGGCTGCTCCCACGTTAGGGGCATAGGCATTTAAAATTGTTAGATCTTCTTGTTGGAAAGACCTTTTGAGTATGATATAGTGTCCTTCCTCATCTCTTATTATAGTCTTTGGCTTAAAATCTAATTTATCTAATAAGGATTGCCACCCCAGCTTTCTTTTGATATCCATTGGCATGGTAAATTGTTTTCCACCCCCCTCACTTTAAATCTTGAGGGGTCTTTGGGCCTAAAATGAATTTTTTTAGACAGCATATTGATGAGTCTTTTTTTCTTTTTTTTTTTTTTATCCATGCTGATATCCTGTGTCTTTTGATTGGGGCATTTAGCCCATTTACATTCAGAGTATCTATTGAAAGATATGAATTTAGTGCCATTATATTCTCTGTAAGGTGACTGTCACTGTGAATTATCTCTATTCCTTTCTGGTCCACTACTTTTAGGCTCTCTCTTTGCTTCAAGGACCCTTTCAATATTTCCTGTAAAGCTGGTTTGGTATTTACAAATTCTTTTAGTTTTTGTTTGTCCTGGAAGCTTTTTATCTCTCCTTCTATTTTCAATGATAGCCCAGCTGGATATAGTATTCTTGGCTGCATGTTTTTCTCATTTAGTGCTCTGAATATATCATGCCAGTTCCTTCTGGCCTGCCAGGTCTCTGTGGATAAGTATGCTGTCAATATAATATTTTTACCATTGTATGTCACAAACTTCTTGTCCCGGGCTGCTTTTAGGATTTTTCTCTTTGTCACTAAGATTTGTAAATTATACTATTAGGTGATGGGGTGTGGACCTATTCTTACTGATTTTGAGGGGGGTTCTCTGTACCTCCTGGATTTTCATGCTTGTTCCCTTTGCCATATTAGGGAAATTGTCTACAATAATTTGCTCCAATATACCTTCTGCACTTCTCCCAGCCCCCATTCTTCTTCTGGAATCCCAATTATTATTTCATCTTATGAATTATTGTTTCATCTTATGGTATCACTTATCTCCCAAATTCTCCCCTAGTGGTCCAATTGTTTGTCTCTCTTTTGCTCAGCTTCTTTATTCTCCACCATTTGGTCTTCTATATCACTAATTCTCTCTTCTGCCTCATTTATTCTAGCAGTAAGAGCCTCCATTTTTTATTGCACCTCATTAATAGCTTTTTAAAATTTTAGCTTGGTTAGATTTTAGTTCTTTTATTTAGTTAGATTTAGTTCTTTTATGTCTCCAGAAAGGGCTTTTATTTCTCCAGGGAGTTTTCTCTAATATATTCCATGCTTTTTTTGAGCCCTGCTAGCACTTTGAGAACCATCATTCTGAACTCTAGATCTGACATAGTACCAATTTCAGTATTGATTAGGTCCCTAGCCTTCAGTACTGCCTCTTGTTCTTTTTTTTTGTGGTGAGTGTTTCTGCCTTGTCATTTTATCCAGATAAGAATATATGATTGAGAGAATAAAATACTAAAAGGTTGACAAAGCCCCCAGAAAAATGTGTACAAGCCAAATCAGAAGAGACCCCAAATTGGGGGGAGAAAAAAGGGGGCAAAATAAGTTTAAAATATTAAACACAAAAATTTATACACACACACACACACACACACACACACACACATACATATACACACATTAGACTGGTGAATAGAACAGAGCCATCCACTTGATTTTGAACGTATTTTGGTCTCTTAGAAGAAACTACCTCCCAAAATTTTAAAGAAAGAAACACACACACACACACACACACACACACACACACACACAAATAAGGGTAAACACGATGAAGGGATGGAATATGACTGTAAAGATGAAAAATTTTAAAAATTCTAAAAAAAGAATTGATAAGATAAGTTGGTTGGAAAAAGAAAGTGGAGAGAATTTGCTCAGGTTGGAAACTAGAGCAAGGCCCTGTGCTAGACTTAGGGTGTACTTTGATCTATTAGAAGAAATTGTATCCCAAAATTTTTTAGGAGAAAAAACCCTATATGTTTACAAAAATAAAGTTAGATACAATGAAAGATAAAATATGACTATAATAATGAAGGTTTAAAAAGTTTTTTTTTTCCAGAAAGATATTGCTAAACTAGTTAAAAAATGTTGAAAGAGGGAAAAGGAAAAGTTAAAAAAAGGAAAAAGAAAAAAATAAAATTAAAAAAATTTAATTAACTTTGCAAGACTAAAGAATCACGGGGAGAAAGCCATGAATTCCATGTTTTGCTTTTCCCTCCTCTGGAATTTCACTGTTCTCCAGGATCAATGATCTTGGTCTTGGCTGGATGTTCTTGCTGATCTTCTGGGGGAGGGGCCTGTTGTAGTGATTCTCAAATGTCTTTGGCCAAGGCAGAATTGTGCCACCTTTGCCAGGGGCTGGGCTAAGTAATCTACTGGGATTTGCTCTTGGGTGCTTTTTTCCCTGTCTGTAGAGCTCTGGAGGACAGGAATGAAAACAGCTCTCCTAATCTCCAGGCCCTGAGGAGCCAAGAGCTTGGGGCCCCACTCCTCAATGTGCCCTCAGAGAAAAGCACTCAATCACTCCCATCTCCCTGGTCTCTGCTCTGACCTCACCCAGCCTGAGTCCAAGTGTTTCTGTCTCTGGTACACAACCCTGTTTGGAGTCTCCAAACCCAGCAGATTCCTGCTTCTCTCCTCTTCTGGCAGATGAAGGTGGGTCTCCCTGTATCTGCCACTTGTGGGGTCCCTGTTCAAAAAGGTCTTATTGTGCCATGGATCACAGTTTAAGGTAACCCTGAGCTGAGAGCTCACTCCTTGGCTCCATCTCTGTAGCCTGCTTCCCTGCTCTGATACCTGTAAGCTCTGCTACACTCAGACACCCCTGATATTTCTGTGACCCCGTGGGACCTGAGACCACACTGTCCCTGAGAGGGCTCTACCCTGCTTAGCCTCTGGAGTGATGTCCCTCTGTGGAGCAGACTTTTAAAAGTTTGAATTTTGTGCTCAGTTGCTCCACTGCTTGCCAGGAGCTGGCCCCTCCCCACACAGTGGCTGATTTTCTGTTTCTAGAATTGTTGCTCTTCTCTTCAATCTCCTATTGTGTTTGTAGGTGTTCAGAATGTTTTGATAACTATCTAGCTGAACTGCGACCTGAAATCATCGCAGTCTGCTACTCCTCCACCATCTTGACTCATTGTAGTCATCATTTCTGATGGCTGAGTAATATTCCATTCTATGTATAGACCACATCTTCTTTATCCATTAATCTGTTGAAGGACATCTCAGCTCTTTCCACAGTTTTGCTCTTGTGGACATTGGTACTATGAACATTGGAGTACATATGGCCCTTCTTTTTACTACATCTGTATCTTTGGGGTAAATACCCAGTAGTGCCATTTCTGAGTCATAGTAGCTCTATTTTTAATTTTTTGAGGAACCTCCACACTGTTTTCTGAAATGGTTGCACCAACTTGCATTTCCACCAACAGTGGAAGAGGGTTCCCCTTTTACCATATCCTCTCCAGTATTTGTTGTTTCTCGCCTTGTTAATTTTTGCCATTCTGACTGGTGTAAGGTGATATCTCAATGTGGTTTTCATCAGAATTTTCCAGATAGCTAATGATGATGAACATTTCTTCATGTGTCTGTTAGTCATTCATATGTCTTCAGTGGAGACATGTCTGTTAAGTCCACCCCATACATGAGAAGTGAAATAATTAAGATTAGAACAGAGATCAATGAATTAGAAACCAGAGATACAGTAGAACACATCAACAAAACTAGAAGCTGGTTCTTTGAGAAAATTTAATAAGATAGATAAAAAACTGGCCAGACTAATCCAAAATAAAAGAGGGAGGACCCAAACTGATAAATTTATGAATGAAAGGGGATAGATTATGACTAACACCAAGGAAATAGAAATAATCATCAGATTATCATCATTATTATCAACAGCTAAATGCCAATAAGTTAAGCAACCCAGTAGAAATGGATGCATTCCTGGAAACCTATAAACTTCCAAGACTGAAACAGGAAGAAATTGACAACCTGAATAGACCAATAACTAGTAATGAGATTGAAGCACTGATCAAAAATCTCCAAAAAAACAAGAGTCCAGGATCTGATGGATTCCCTGGGGAACTCTACCAAACATTCAAAGAAGAAATAATACTTATTCTCCTGAAGCTGTTTCAAAAAATAGAAACAGAAGGAAAACTTGCAGACTCTTTCAGTGAGGTCAGGATTATCTTGATCCCCAAACCTGGCAAAGACCCCATCAAGAAGGAGAGTTTCAGACCAATATCCCCAATGAATATGGATATCAAGATTCTCAACAAGATCCTTGATAATAGGATCCAACAGACATTAAAAAGATTATCCATGATGACCAAGTGAGATTTATCTCTGTGATGCAAGGATGTTTCAACATTTGCAAATCAATAAATGTGATAGAACAAATTAATAAGAAAAGAGAGAAGAACCACATGGTCTTCTCAATTGATGCAGAAAAAGCATTTGACAAAATATATCATTCTTTCCTGATTAAAACTGTCCAGAATATAAGGATAGAGGGAACATTCTATAACTTCATAAAATCCATCTATGCAAAACCCACAGCAAATATCTTTCTCAATGGGGAAAGGCTGAGAACCTTCTCATTGAGATCAGGAACACAGCAAAGATGCCCACTCTTGCCAGTATTGTTCAACATAGTACTAGAAGTCCTAGCAACAGCAATCAGACAACAAAAAGAAATAAATGTTATTCAAATTGGCAAGAAGAAGTCAAACTCTCTCTCTTTGCAGATGGCATTATATATTATATGGAAAACCCAAAAGACTCCACCTTCAAATTACTAGAACTCATACAGTAATTCAGTAATGTGCCAGGATACAAAATCAATGCACAAAAATAAGTTGCTTTCCTACTATAAATAAGATATCCTAAAATAAATCTAACCAAAAAGATTAGGGATCTATACTTGAGGAACTACAGAACATTCATGGAAGAAATTGAAGAAGACACAAAAAGATGGGAAAACATTCCATGCTCATGGATTGGAAGAATAAACATTGTTAAACTGTCTATGCTGCCCAGAACAATCTATACTTTCAATGCCATACTGATCAAAATACCATTGGTGTTTTTCAAAGTGCTGGAAAAGATAATTCTAAACTTGTATGGAACCAGAAAAGACCCCAGATTGGCAAGAAAAACAAAAGTGGGGGCATCTTCAAACTTTATTGCCTGACTTCAAACTTTATTACAAAGCTATGATAACCAAGACAGCATGGTATAGGCACAAAAACAGTCACATAGATCAATGGAACAGAGTAAAGAGCCCAGAGATGGATTCTCAACTTTATGGTCAACTAATCTTCGACAAAACAGGAAAGAATATCCAGTGAAAAAAAACTAGTATCTTCAATACATGGTGCTGGGGAAATTGAACTGCTACATGCAGAAGAATGAAACTGGACCATTCTTTTACACCATACACAAAGATGAATTCAAAATGGATGAAAGATGTCAATGTGAGGCAAGAATCCATCAAAATCCTAGAGGAATACACAGGAAGCAGCCTCTTTGATGTAGGCCATAGCAACTTCTTTCAAAACACGTCTCTAAAGGCAAGGGAAACAAAAGGAAAAATGAGCTTTTGGGACTTCATCAAGGTAAAAAGCTCCTGCACAGCAAAGGAAACAGTCAACAAAACAATGGCAACTCACGGAATGTGAGAAGGTATTTGCAAATGACACTACAGACAAAGGGCTGATATCCAAGATCTATAAAGAACTTCTCAGTTCTCAGATAATCAAGTCAAAAAATGGGCAGAAGACATGAACAGACACACATATCTTTTAAAATGTGTTAGCAGGCTATGTTTGTCTACGTTCTTCAGATTAGAAGTTTAGTTTCAATGACCTGAGTGAATATGTGTAGAGACTGTTGTCTTCCATGAAATGAGGAGTGATGAAGAGGACAGCAGGGGATTTTGTATGGGAGGTTGTGCGTGCAGTTGTTATGAACTGGGAATTCCTATAAGGCCAATGAGCATGTCTCTGATTATACCTGCTGGCAATACAGAACCTTTGAACATAGGTTTTAGGTCCTGCATATTGGTCTGCATGCTCCAAGACCCATCAGTGAGTTGATCTAAATGATCCTACTTCTTTGATGTTCTCTCTTTAGACTTCAGCTTCCCAAGAATCAGCCCCTCTCTCTTCCCATTACCCCTTCTACTTCCATATTCAGGATGCGTAGTCACTCTGCACAGATCTCTTATTAGTCAAGGGAACAGCACTTCTCTATTTCTACTAATTACTCTTTCGCAGTTTGCATTACTTTCTTAATGTCTAAAAGGTAACTCATAGGAAGAGAATTTCCCATGGTCATGCACAGGATTTCCAGAGATCCACATCTGGGTCTTTTTTATAAACCCAGTATTTTTCTGGCATCTCCTCTTATATGCCTAGTATGTTTGGCTTGTCTCCCTATAGTAAGCAAATGGAGAATACAGAATGAAAAAATGTCTAAGAACCACTTCAAACCTCGTCCTCTCTCCCCTCTGCTTCTCCTTTCCATGTATTTCCACTTTTGCACCACATTTTTATACCTCGTTGTTTTAGATTCCAGAGTAGCTGTCACATTTTCACCATGTTTAATGTGTTACCTTTACTGGCAAAGACAGGGGATGCCCTGTGTGTAATTTGAATGAGAGGTTTGTGTTGCATAGCTGTTATATGAAGAAAATATATATATATATAGTAAACACTTGGGCTTTTGTATCACATATTATTGGTCAAGAGTTAAGAGAATCCCTTAACCTGAATTCCCCAGAAAGCAGAATCAAAGCAAAAGGCTAATGCACTGTTATTTTATATGGAGGAAAATTCCAGAAAGGAGGAGTGAAGAATAAAAGGAATCATTCTGGGAAAGTGGCAGAATCAAAGAGGGTCTGTGGTATTAAGCTGACTGCAGTACCATAACCTGGAGATGCCTACAAATTGCATCTCTAGATGACCATACCTGGGGAGACAAGGAAGAAAGCAGAAATGGTTTATCTGCTGGCCCTTGTAAGCTTTTGGTAGTTGACCTTGCAACATATTAGTTTCCCCATACTTCCAAGGTTGTATGTGCAGGGTATGGGAACTGAGCAGAATCCTGTGGTATCACCAGCAAGGCAGTCCTGGAGTAGGAAATCAGAGATACATGAAAGGGGCAAAAAATGGCACATCTCCAGTTGCATTTGTGTGAATTTTGTCAGAACACAGGGAGAGCTGGAACAAGGATGCCAAGAGGATGTGAAGAGAAGGATAATTTGTATCTGATAGGAAAAAGTCTTTATTTCCTTCTGCAAATATATATGGTGGAACTATATCCTCATGGACATGAGATCTTGTAGGCTCAGTCTCAGCACTGCATACAACTTCTTTTTTATTGAAATTATCTCTTTATTGGATGTGGCTGATGGGATTTCTGCTACCAAAGGCTGGTGCATGAGGGACATTCTAAGGTAGATGGAGAGCCTTGGGTCCATACCTGCAGAGGGAAAAACATAAGAGGATGCATGAAGAACAATTCTTCTGTCTTTTGACTGCTCCCTTGAGAGTACTCTTTCTGGAGAATTTCTGCCCAGTTACAAGGAGAACTCACAAATGTGAGGGCTGTATATTGCACACTTCAGAGTGGCCAAGAACAGCTGGTCAGATAGCTGCCAACACTGTAACTCACAGAAAGAGGATGCTTGGAGTCAGCACCCCAGTGAGGAAATGCAGAAACATCTAAGGAGGTTAAAACATGCTGAAGTTAGTGCTTAGCAACAAGTCCTGGTTCATGAGTCAATACTAATTTCAAATTTCTTTAAAAACCTTCAGATGTAGACTTTATTTACTTAAAGTATATTGCTATGTGATTATTCCATTTTCAGAAAAGAAAACTGAGTAACAGTAAACAAGTTAGTCTTCTATTCACTTTAGTTTTATCTCAGAAGGGATGCCTGGGTGGCTCAGTGCGTTAAAGCCTCTGCTTTTGGCTCAAGTCATGATCCCAGGGTCCTGGGATCGAGCCCCGCATCGGACTTTCTGCTCAGTGGGGAGCCGGCTTTCTCCTCTCTCTGTGCCTGCCTCTCTGCCTGCTTCTCTGCCTGCTTGTGATCTCTCTCTATCTGTCAAATAAATAAATAAAATCTTTAAAAAAAAAAGTTTTATCTCAGGATTAGAATCCAGTCCAATTGTACCTTTTCAGGGAAGACAGAACTCTATTATGAAAACTGAGTGTTTTTTCCCCAAAAATGCATCTTGCACTTGTCATTTTATGCATATTGGTGCACATATAGAAGTGTATAAAACTTCAGACCCTTGAAATCTCTTTCTCTAATAAAAGCAAAAACAAAAGGATACTCCTACATGCTCTTTATGAAACTGTGAATAAGAATTAATTTCAAGCAAACCTATTTCCCAAATAGAATTTCATGCTTACTTTCTAAAAAAATTAGGTAGGTTATAAATAGCACTGTTTTTTTCTCATTTTCAGGAAATGACTGAATTTTTTTTTTTTTTTTTTGAACAGAGCAACAGAGCATGCCCTTTTTTTTTTTTTTATAAACATATGTTTTTATCCCCAGGGTTACAGGTCTGTGAATCACCAGGTTTACACACTTCACAGCACTCACCAAAGCACATACCCTCCCCAGTGTCCATAATCCCACCCCCTTCTCCCAAACTCCCTCCCCCCAGCAACCCTCAGTTTGTTTTGTGAGATTAAGAGTCACTTATGGTTTGTCTCCCTCCCAATCCCATCTTGTTTCATTTATTCTTCTCCTACCCACTTAAGCCCCCATTTTTTAATGCTACTTTTTTTCTCTTTATGGACAAATAAATGTAGTTCACAGGAAAACCACAAAATATAAGAAATTCAGGAGGGATTGGATATATGATAAAAGGTTAGTAGAGCTGGGAATTTCCCAATCTGAAGAGAAGAAGGCCAAGAGGAGACATGATAGCTTCTGAAAATATGTTAAGGGGTATTATCAGGAGGACAGGGACCCATTCTCATTAGTCAATGAGAGTAGAACAGAAAGTAATGAGCTTAAACTGCAGCTGGGAAATGTAAGTTAAACATAAGAAAACTTTTTAACCATGAGAACAATTAACTGACGGCTCAAATTGTCAAGGGAAATAATGAATTCACCTTTACTAATAATATTCACAGTAGTGCTTGACACTCATCTATCAGGGATAAGTTAGGAATAATAAAAATCAATTCTACCAACATTCTGGGAATAGATTAGATGATCCAAGAGGGAATACTTCTCAAAATCCCCACCATGTACAAAAATAGACTTATTGGAAAAAGGTAGTTTTTAAAATGCGCAAGAAGAACAAAATATTCTACAAATAGTTGTTAGTTTTCTATCACATATGAAACTCAGAGTTAGCTTCTATGGAGGAATCAGATAAATCTCAAATGGGGCTCAAGTCCTTAAGTTGCTTATTTGCTAACAAATTGGTGTCCTCGATTTTTTTAAAATTATACATCCTTATTAGGAACATTTGTTTTGAGCATTCAATCCTACTAAAAATATACTAATTTATGGATGTTAAATATATACAAAACAAATGTTATATAAATTGAAAGGGTGAGATAAAGATAAAATTTTATTTTAAAATTATTTTTCAAATTATAGTACCTTCATCTATCATTCGCTTATTATTCACATCTATAATAACCAATTAGACCAGTGTCCATTTCAACCATGCCAATTGTTACTCTTTATGTCAAATCATATTCTTGCTAATTTTAAGGTTCTTGGCTGACTTCCTGTCACATCTGGTTAGATTGTCATTATTTTTACCTTCTACAGTGGTATTCTATTATTATTTATTTATTTTAAATAAAGCATTCATATTAGGCATAGGAGAATCACTAGCTCTGCTACACTAGATAATTTTCTATACTGTTATTGTTAGTGTTACTTTCCATCTGTGATTCTTCTATAGAAACAGTTTTAGGGCTCTGGTCCCTTTTATGAGGTTTGTTTCACTGGAACTAGATAAAATAATCCATAAAGCTACTTAAATTGACTTGTGTTGTCAAGGCCTCATGTTCTGCAGGTGACTGGTGACCTTAGAACCTATAAAATGAGTGATGATACATTAATCTATATATTGAATTAATCTATATATTAATCTATATATTGAATATATTGATCTATATATTGAATATTGGGGAAGTTTAATTATGTTTATGGGTAAAATAGTTAGAAACAGACTGCTGCTTCCAGAATTATAGTAGGCTAGATTATTCTAGAAGCCTTTTTTTGCAAATGAAATTAGATTTTAAATAAACATACTTTTTAAATATAATCGTGAACTTATGGGACAATTTTATGATCTCCAAGATTCTCCCCATTAATAAATTTAAATCCAGAAAAAAGATATTTAGCGAATATAGACAATAGGAAGGTATTTCCAGGAATAACAGATAATTTTAGGAATTATCCTTAAGATAACTCCAGAAGATGTATAAAAGAAGAAAGAAAAATCATTCTAGAAGATCTAAAATGCAGGGAATAGTGGTAAAGATATTGGTAAGGATGGCAACAAATATAGACCTATATTGTATAAATGATTATGTCTAAAATGTGAGGATCAGATCAAATGGGAACCAAGATAACTAAGATACTAGGTAGTAATATAAAGTAATTTTGGATAAAAACAATCAGAGTTAAAGTGTTGAAGTTGAAATGTTGTAAGATCTTTATATTGTTTGGCAGAAGGAATAATAAAGGGATTTTTTTAATGTTAAGAACGGAAGGTGAATTTTCAAAGATAACCACGAAAAATATATGACTTCCATATAGACCCAAACATTGTCATGAAATAATAATTCTAAAAAATCTGTGCAATTGATGCAAAAGAAAGGAGAAATGAGAAAAAGGCAGCAGGAAAAAAAAATGGGATAGGTAGAAAACACGAAATAAGAAACAAAAATACAAATATATCAGCAATCATAATAAACCTAAGCGAATAAATTATTAAATCATTAAAATACTGATATTTCTAGATTGCATAAAATACCAACATCCAGCAAAAACTATTTGCCAGGGACTCACCTCAAACAAAGGTAAGCATATATTTTGGTGTAATAAATGGGAAAACTATACCAGACAAATAAGCCTTAAAAAAGATAGATATGAATAATACTTTCTGATATTTAAATTAAAAAAAAGCAGTATAAAGGATAAAGAGAATCACTAGACAATGATAAAATTCCAACTCACTGGGAACTTACAAAAATCCTCAACCTGTATACACTTGATGAAATAATCTTGACTATAAAAGGCAACATTTGACAGAACTATAAGGAGAAATGAACAAATCTATTAGAATAGGAGATTTAAACAGGTCTCATGTTATGTGATATCACTTAATCTGAATAACTCAATGAACAACTGTCTTAGTGAACTTCTAAGGAACTTTGCTCTCAACAATTATAGAATACCCATTCTTCTTCAAATGCCATGAAAGAATAGGGATTTCAAAGGACATATTCTATGGACACAAGATAATGAGATTAGGAGATAAAAGATTTTTCAAACATTTAGGAAAAAAACTTATAAATAGCATATGAGTCAAAGAAGAAATCTTAATAGAAATTTGGAAACCCTTAGAATTGTGTAACAAAAATACTGTGGTCAGTTTGTCTCTTCAAGCTCTCTGAGAAGCCATACAGAATTAGATGTACAAGAGATACACTGGGGAAATGCCTTTGCAGGATAACATGGAAAGGAGCAGGAGCAGGCTAGAGGAACCTTTAAACTGTAATGCAGGGCAGATATCTGTAAAAAGAACAAAATAAGAAGTATTGAGGAAGAAAAACTTCAGCCAATGGCATAGTTTTGAGAAAGCATCCATCATGGGGCACCTGGGTGGCTCAGTGGGTTAAAGCTTCTGCCTTCAGCTCAGGTCATGATCCCAGGTCCTGGGATCGAGCCCCACATCGGGCTCTCTGCTCTGCAGGGAGCCTGCTTCCTCCTCTCTCTCTCTCTCTCTTTCTCTCTCTGCCTGCCTCTCTGCCTACTTGTGACCTCTGTGAAATAAATTGAGCCACCCAGGTGCTCAAAAAAAAAAAAAGAAAGTATCCATCAAGTTGATGGGAGTTCCCCTATCAAGGCTGTCCATTAAGAGGAGACCCACACCCAGCAAACATAGCCTTTCTCCAGCAGTCTGGCTATACTGAGTCACTGGCTAGAAGCAGCATGGCCTTGGTGAATGCTACAGTGGATCAGAAGAAGTTGTAGCAGCTGGAGTTTTCCATGTCCAGTGTCCCAAAGTACATCCCAAAGGAGATCTGAGCAGCACACCTCCATAGCCACAACAATACAAAACATACACTGCCACACTTCTGGAATAGAATTAACAAACTTTTAGAGGGAAATGTAGGGTAGTAAGTACTCCTGTTAGAGTAAAACTTAATAAAATTTGTGTTCACCATACAAAGTCAGATAAAATGCCAATAGAATAAAACCAAAGAAAATAGGAACAAGGAAATGCTAATGATAACAGTATATATTAATGTGACATAAGTAAAAAAAAAATGGGATACACGTGTTAAAGATTATTTGTTGAAAATTTTAGTAAAATATACAAACCATTGGCAAAATGGATCAAGAAGAGAGGTATAAAATATTAAGCATAAAAAGGAACATGATTGGAGTGTCTGGGTGGCTCAATGGGCAAGGCATCTGACTCTTGATTTGGACTCTGGTCATGATTTGGGGGTCCTGAGATTAAGCCCCAAGTCAGGTTCCCTGCTCAGTGGGGAGACGACCTAAGGATTCTCTCTTCCTCCCCTTTGCTCCTCCCTACCCTCCACTCACTCTCATTCTCTCTCTCTCTGTCTCAAATAAATAAATAAATAAATAAATAAATAAATAAATAAATCTCTTTTTTTTAAAGGAACATAACTATAGTTGCAGTGACTAGTTAAAATGATAGAAGAATAAGAAGAACAATGTAATACTATATATATGAAAACTTAATTAAAATTAGTTGAAACCAAAAACACAAAGTCCAAATAATTTTTAGATGAGTTCTGCCAAACATTTAAGTATATGATTATTCCAAATAAATAAAAATTCTTCTAGAAAATATGAAATGGCAAACACTGTCTTGTTTTATATAACCATATATAAAATTACAGATATGTTATATGTAACATATAATACATATTGTATAATATTTATGTATAAGTACATATATAAATAGTATAAACGCTAGCACCCAAAGAATAGTAGAGAAAAATATAGAGATATCTCACTCATGAATATAGATGTTAAAATCCCATCATTAGTATACATCCAAATATAGAAATCTCTTAAGCATAAGTAAAAACCCAATTCAGAAATTGCACACAACATGATATAATTTTAGAAAGTTCAGAACACACGCAAGTAACCAATATATTGCTCAGAAATGCATGCATTCGTTCATGAAAACACTTAGAATTGTGGGTTCCTGTGTGAAAAGGAGAGGAATACAATCTCTGAAGGCCAATGGCAAAGATATGAGCAATTAGTAACACTGTCTTCAGCTGGATGGTGATTATTTGAAATTATCTTTTGTAGCATCAACTACTTTTAGAGTTGGAAAAGATCTTTGAAATAAGTAAGGCCGGCTTCTCATTTTACTCATGAACAAAGCAAGTTCGGAATTTCTAAATGCTTCACATATAGTCACAGAAATCTCTTGACTCTCTTACTAACGTTCTTTCCATCATAAAATACTGATTGAAGTTGAATGATTCTCCTGTCTGAATTTTTCTTGGTCCATCTGAACTGTAAGTATGACATCCTTATGCCAACCATTAAAATACAGTACCTAACTCAATACCAAAGGAAAAAAATTCCAGTTGGGAAACTGGGCAGAGGACCTGAATAGATATTTTTCTTTTTCTTTCTTTCTTTCTTTTTTTTTTTTTAAAGATTTTATTTATTTATTTGACAGACAGAGATCACAAGTAGGCAGAGAGGCAGGCAGAGATAGAGATGGGGAAGAGGGTCCCTGCCAAGCAGAGATCCCAATGTGGGGCTCGATCCCAGGACCCTGAGATCATGACCTGAGCTGAAGGCAGACATTCAACACACTGAGCCACCCAGGCGCCCCTGAATAGATATTTTTCCAAAGTAAACATATAGATGGCCAACAGATGCATGAAAAGATGCTCATCATCACTAAATCATCACAGAAATGTACATCAAAACCACAATGAGATGTCACCTTACACCTGTCAGAATGGCTAAAATCAAAAAGACAAGAAATGACAAATCTTTCCCCACAAATGAAGATGTGGGGGAAAAGGACCCCTCATGTACTGTAGGTGGGAATGTATATCGGTGCAACCACCGTAGAAAACAATATAAGTTCTCCAAAAGTTAAAAACTGAACTACCATATGATCCAGTAAATCCACTTCTGAGTATTTACCCAAAGAAAATGAAAACACTAAATCAAAAAGGTATGCACCCGGATGTTTACTGCAGTTATTTACAATACCCAAGATATGTAAGTTACCTAAATGTCCATCAGTAGATGAATGAGTGAAAAAAGTATGGAATATTACTCAGCTGCAAAAGAGAATGAGATCTTGGGCGCCTGGGTGGCTCAGTGGGTTAAAGCCTCTGCCTTCAGCTCAGGTCATGATCTTGGGGTCCTGGGATCGAGTTCCGCATCGGGCTCTCTGCTCAGCAGGGAGCCTGCTTCCCCCCGCCCTCTGCCTGCCTCTCTGCCTACTTGTGATCTCTGTCAAATAAATAAATAAAATCTTTAAAAAAAAAAAAAAGAGAATGAGATTGTGTCATTTTCAGAACATGGATGGACCTAAAAGGTACTACGCTAAATGAAATAAATCAAACAGAGAAAGACAAATACCATACAATTTCACTTCTATTTGGAATCTAAAAAACAAAACAAGTGAACTAACAAACCAAGAAATAGACACAGAAACATGGAGAACAAATTGGTGATTCCTAGAGTAAAGGGTGTTGGGGGATGGGTGCAATAGGTGATGGGGATTAAAAGGTATAAACTTCCAGTTATAAGTCACAGAAATGAAAAGTACAGCATAAGGTACATAGTTAATAATACTGTAATAATGTTGTATGGTGACAGATAGGGACTACGCTTACAGTGAGCATAGTAGAATGTACAGAATTGTTGGATAGTTATGTTGTTCACCTGAAACTAACATAATATTGTATGTCCATTATACTAAAAAAAGTTACTCGGCATTATTTGTTTCAATCATTTCTAACATGGTATAGAATTAATTTTTTAAATAGTAAAAAAAGAATAGCTATTACTTATTAAAAGCTCTCTGTGTGTTTATCACCATGATAAGTTCTTTCCACATGTTATCAGCTAATTTGATGTATAGTTTTATTATAATTAGAGCCAAAGTTTATCTTAGGGACTATTTCCCTAATTGCATCATTATCCATTACAATATATTGATCTAATTTGCAGAGAAACTTGGTGGGGGGTGTCAGGAAGGTTTTCCCAGAGAAAGAGAAGTAAGAGAAGTCAGCGGGATGAGAACTGGATTTAAAGCTGGGCAGAGGAACAGGTAGGGCCGGGGAGGGGGAGGAGAAAGAGAATGATTGATTGATTCTAGGAGAAATTTATACCCTGCAAGTGAAAGGACAATAGATTCCTGTGTCCTAAGCATCATATAGAAAGAGCAGAAAATCTATTGACCCTGAACATAAAACATGGGCTAGGTTGATGGAACATCTTTTTAGAAATCTTTGAGATTCGGTGGTATCAGATGTGCTACTTAGCTCCCCCACTCCCACCCCAGACCCTTAGCACTGCCTACAACTCCAAAGCTGCAACCTTACTTGCAGGGACCCCTAGAAGGGCTACAATTTTCTTCCATCCGTCTCTAGAATAACCTCTCTGAGGCAGAAATTAAAATGAGTTATAATCCTTAGCTATTTGCCTTTATGGATTGAGTTTAATACCCATGAAAGAGTGATTAGCATATAATATGCAGTTGAAGCCATGGGAGACACTGAACAGGTGACATGAGAAGCAGCGGTGCCAGTGGCAGCAGCCTGAGGGACACCAGCTTTTAAAAGAACAGAGGAAGCAGGGCTTACCGCTGAAGCTGGAAGAACATGCATGGAGCTAAGGGGAAAACCTGAAGTGTGTAAAGTTATAAAAACCAGGGAGGGATGGAGGATGTTTGCTTTGGAACAGGTGATAGGATGAGATAGGGTGGTGCTTGCGAGCAGATGTGGGAAGGAGGACATACTTCCTTTGGAGCAAGTGAGTGGAGATGTTGAACTCCAATGGGAAAGGATGGGAGGAATTGATGGAGTGAAATCTCAGAAAATAGAAGAAGAAAAAGTACAGACATTACAGACGAGAGGAAGTCTATTTATAAATTTGGAGGCAGAAACGAGCGATGAGAGAGGTTTGTTTTCTTTCTTTCTTTTTCTTTTTTCTTTTTTTTTTTTTTTTTTCCGATTCTATTTTCTCTGTGAAGGAGGAGGTAAGGTCATCCCCCGCAGTGAGTTGGGAGGGGAAGGCTGAAGGCTTGACAACAGGGATTCTAACCTGTGGTCTCAACCTCACCTGCACATTGCAATCACCTGGGGAGTTGTCAAAACTCCCAACCTGTACCTCATGGGCAAATCAAATCAGAACATGGGAGGGCAGAACCCAGAATCAGTACTTTGAATAACTTCTCAGCTGATTTTTATCTGTTACCAAGGCTGAGGATGCTGCCCTAAACCTTGGCTGTGCATTAGAATTATTCAGGAGAGGAATGCCTGGGTGGCTCAGTGGGTTATGCTTCTCCCTTTGGTTCAGGTCATGATCTCAGGGTCCTGACATTGAGCCCCGCATTTGGCTTTCCACTCAGTGGGGATCCTGCTTCCCTCTCTCTCTCTCTGCCTACTTGTGATCTCTGTCAAACAAATAAAATCTTTAAAAAAAAAAAAAAAAGACTCATTCGGGAGAGCTGCTGCCTGGATGCTGTCACCGGGTCTGGTTTTATTGGTCTGGGATAAGGCCCACTTACCAGGATTTTTAAAGAGCACTGCAGTATTCTAATGTGTACACCAGGGTTGTGAATCCCTGATGTACATGGTGGTCAGCCAGCGTTGAGGACCAAACAGAGGTTTGCAACAGCAGCAGCCTGCAGAATGGAGTGATGCACTGAGCACTCAGTCATCCTGTTACAGAATTGGAAAGGATGGATAGTTGCATTCATCTGAGCCCAGGGTTTTGTTGTTACTCTCTCAGAAGGAAAAGGGAGAGAGAGACTAACAATAGAAGGATTTAAGTGGTGGATTAAGAGGTGTAAGCTTAATAGGAAAGGAGGTTAAGATATGAGGGTGTCCATAAGGGAAAAATAAAGGGATCCTGAGTCAGGAGCTTCCTGTGAGGTTGAAGAAGAAATGTAGAGCAGGCAGCTGCATGAACAAACTGGTGAGGTTTCTGGAGGATAATCTCAGATGGATTTAATTTTTAACTTGTTCTTGTTTGTTGACATCACTGACATCGGCTAATACTGACGTTAGTAGCTATGCCAAAACGAATGAACAGGTAAGTATTAGAGATGATCCTTATATAAAATACTGTGCCATTTTAGGATAATATAGAGTAGCCACAGAGTCTTCACATTTCTGGGTGTATTTTGGAAGTGTGGACTCCTCTTTGCCTTTGACAGTTATAACAGATGCCTGATTCTGATGCTGTTTTTAAAGGTTGGGTTCCTTTAAGACCTGGCTGTTTGCAGCAGCGAATGAAGCAGGAGGACAGGAGGGTAAATGAAATAAGCTGGACATAGAGAAAATAAAATTGCACAATCTCCCTTATATTGAAATCTAAAGAAGTTGAGTATATTAGAGGTCGAGGGTGGAACAGAGGTTACTGGGGGAAGGAGGTGAGGGAAATGGGGCGATGTTGGTCAAGGGGGTACAAAGTTGCAGTATTGCGGGAGAATAAGTCCTGTAGGAGATCTAATGTGTAGCATGAGGCTAGAGTTCATAATGCTGCATTGAATAATGGAAATTCACTAAGAGGGCAGATTTCAGGAGCTCTTATACACAAACATGGTAACTATGTGAGAGGAAGTTATATTAATTGGCTTATAGTGATCCTTTCACTATGTTTATATCAAAACATCACGAGGCCTTACATGTATACAATTATTATTTCAGAAATAAAATTGAAAATGAAACAACAAAAAAGAGGTTGGCCTCCTTTATGCGAACCTCACAGAAATCTCCAAGGCTTAAGATCGCTGGAGAGCTCTCTGTATGGCTTTATACAAGACATTTAGTTGGACCACACCAAGTAATTGTATTTCCTAAAACTGACCTTCCTCTTGGGGGTGCTTCACCCCAATTAGCTGCTTACCCCAAATCTGGCTCTTGGGGATAGATACACTGTTGTCTTGTTTATACTTCAGCTCAAATGGTGACACTTTTCTTTTTTCAAAGGGTAATAAGGTAGATAAAAATCTTCAAGTGATAAAGGAGAAGAAAATACAAAAGTAAAAAAGAAAGAAGAAAAACAAAAGGCAGCTTGATGCTTCCAAAGACCATGTTTCTGATTCTACAGTTTAATTCTAAAAATTTGAAGGCATTTGTTGGTCTTGGTTGCCTCCTTGCTTCTTCTAGGGCTTACATGGTGTGCAACTTTATGGCCTCTCACTTGAAGAAGGTGATAGGGAACTTGTACCCTTTTTGAAGCTAGTCTTAAGCATTTGATGTAATTCTTCTATCATTCTGGTGCTCCCCTGTTCTGCATGGGTTTGCACTTGTGGTGTTAAGAGCAGGAATACAGTGAGACTACTCCATTTTGGAGTAGATCCTTGTAATGCCCAGTCACCAGGAAGTACCTTCTGTCCATTGTAGAGCAGATGAATGTATGTGTTACATAGCTTGAATTTATGTAACTAATAACAGCTAATATTTACGGAGTATGGTTGTATATCCGACACAACTCCGAATGTATCATGTAATCTTTACAACAGCCCTTTATTTTCCAGATGAGCACGTTAAGATAGGTTTCTTAAGATCATATAGGTAGTACATGGTTGAATTCTATTTTTGATCTGCAAATTACGTTCTGATAAGATGGCTAACTCTCCCAGGCTAAATTGCTTCTCTCTTCAAACCCACTACAGGAAGTACCAAGGTGGTATGTAAAGATGGGGATTCCTTAATCAACAGGGAAACTATCAAGAAATCCCTAAAGAATTTCCCCTTTCCTTCATCACTGAAAAGCAGACAAAGCAAAAGCTCTAGGCTAAGTGCAAGATATCAGGGAGAGGGGATCAACTTTGGGTTTAATGTAATTTCTGTGTTATATCTATACATTCCTGCATTACCATATATCAGAGCCAGGTCTCCAGTCAAAGAAATAACAGTTCTAATTCTTCACTCTCTTCTAACCTAGCTTTCCCAGCAGGAAAACAATCTGCAGCAAGAGCTTGGTTGGTGGTAGTTTGTTTTGGAAGTGATTTCCTGGGGCAGTAACATTCTTGTACTTCCAACTTGTGCTTGCCTTAATACCTATTGGGTAAACATTACCTTGAAAGACTTCTGACCTGCGCAGCATGACTTGAGTTGGTAATTGGCTAATCTGGGGTTGTCTTTTCTTTTTTTAAGGTTCTTAAGAAGTTAACAAAGGGTTTGTTAATGGAACATTATCTCTCTTTCTTTTTCAGGCTGCTCACTTCTGAGCAGCTGGGAGTTCCCAAAAGTGTCCCACACTGCTGTGGAGTAACTGAAGCCCCAGAGCACAAAACCAGTGAGATATGGAGGAGCAGAGAAAAAGTACTGCCAGGATTCATTCAGACAGCCAGGATTCATTCTGTTTTTGGTTACTGCAGTAGAGGCTAACGTACAAGATAAACCAAGGAAGGAGCATGCCAGAAGTCCAGGATACCGTCTTTCCAAATCTTACTTAAATAGAGCCCTCCAATATAGATGCTGTTACAAATGCTTCAATATAACTGTTCTGTTATGGAACATCAGAGCAGAAAAGAACTTTGGGGATTTTTCCTTCACCACTGTCTCAGGATCCCCTCAAGTGGGGCTGTCCACTTGAGGGGATCCTGAGGTAGTCAAGTCCACTTGACTACCGCTTGGTAGTCCATATTTGACTAGGAGCAATATACCAAAATAGTCCATTGTTGAACCAAGTCCACATTTTTTTTTTTTCTCCTCTGCCTTTTGAATTATAGCATTGACAACACCCCTGTGAGGGCTTTGGTATTATTTGAGGGAAAGCATTGGTGCAACAAAGGTAAGAGAGATGAGATTTGGGACCACATATTCATAGAATTTCTTTGTACTTTCTGGATATGCTTGCTACAATCCATCATATAATGGATCACAGTCTCATTACCCAAACTTATAGCTCAATGGCTGGGGTAATATTCAGCTTTGGTGGCATATTCTTTATATCCCATGGTCAGGGTATTCTTTCTCTGTTAAGGCTTAGTAGTAAGTCAGGAACTGCTTTTCAATTGGAAAAGAGTTTTCTATGTTAAGACTCTTCTGCTGGAATTTGCCAGACATTACCCTCAGCGTTAGAACCCACCACAGACACTTCCAGATCCATTGAATCCATTGTGTCCTATGGCCCATTGGTCAGGGAAGCTTGGACTGGAGTTAGAAACTACTGTAATGCCATCTCTTGTCCTGAAATCCACTCAAAACTGGCCATGATAAATGGGCTTGAGAAGTAGTCCCAAGTGCAGCGTACTGTCTCTAAAATCTTAATAGGCCTACTACTTGTTATACTTCTGTCTTAGTAGTGAGGGTACAAGGTCCGTCATCTTGTCCTTTATCTCCCAGGGTTGGCTTAGAGTTTGGGGATGTCTTGGCTTGCTTCAGACCTTTTGACCCCTAGAATTTTATTGATGTGGCAGGTTCATCAGCACAAATTCTCTGGTTTCACATTTAAAAAAAGTCCTAATATTTCTTTTTTTTGTCTGAGGTTATGACTCCTTCCTCAAATCTTGGCTAAGGCTGTGCCCACATCTCTAAATTATTTATTATCAACCAAGCTTCAACATGCCACCCTAGCAGCAGTTCTAGGTTTCTTTATTAGAATGTTAAATCCTGAAATATGAATGCTTTGTGTCAATAGATTTTCTTTCATGAAGCTTTACAGTCTAACCACTTGGTATAAAATGTCCTCATCTTAGGCCTTGGAATGCCATTGATTTTCCTATCCAGTCTTTGATGTTAGAATATAAAAGTTATTTAACTCATGCATTCAGTCTCTGTTGTAATTCTGTCCTTACAATTAAATCCAAGGCTTAAATTTTACTAAAGTCTGCCCTGTAGATTGCAGGAGACAAACCCCTCTCTAAATGTTTTCTTGGGATCCTTATGACTTATATAGGTTCCCGACTAAACTCTGGTGCTAATTGAGGTAGACCAGCGTGCTGGGACTTAATTAGGACCTCAGCAGCTACTACAGTGATGGAGTCTTTATCTCAGTGCACTTGTTGAAAGATCCAATTCCAAAATCCCATATTGAGGCTTTACTTTCTAAGGCTACTTGTTTTTTAGTCTGTGATCCACCAACAAATGGTAGTTTGAGACAGGGGTTGGTTTTTAAATAGTATATTTTGGGAAGTGATCCAAGGCCTAAAAGTGGTAGATTGATTAGGAAGCATGAAACAGGAAAGAGGGAGAGCCAATAAAGATCCCATCGTAAGTTGGTCACCAGCTAGGGGAAATGATTTCATCTTCCCAGGAACTTTGGAGGAGCTCTATAGGATCACTCAGGAATGTCCACTTGAAGGAAAAAGAGGGGAGTTTTGTACAGTAGATCTTGTCCTCCAGTGATGAACGTTTTCTTCATTGGGCTTTAACTTCCTTGTGGTCGCAGGCTGCACATGTGGGAGTACCTGCCAGGTCTCCTGAAACATCCGTAGTGTGTGGTGAAATTACAACTGAGGGAAACAGTGTTACAGTGAGGACTACAATGAGAGCTGGGCTGAGAGGCTCTAAGTTGGACGTAAGAGGTGACCAGCGATGCTCCCTTCTTTTTTCTAACACTTTCCTTCGGTCTTATCTTACATTTTGGATCTGCTCCAGGAGTCTCCTTAATCTGTTTCTGTCATGGAGCCATAAAACATTAGAGCAGAAAGGAACATCAGGAAACTTTATGAGGGCCCCATTACACAGATGAGGATACTGGGGTACAACAAGGCTCAAAAATTCTGGCAAGTCTCAGAGCAAAGCAGGGCTGCAAAGAGGCCTGTAACCAAGGACTCTTGATTAGCTGCATTTGGTGCCTTGAAACTTTCAAACTCTTGGAGTCTAGGAGATTATATCATTGCTAATATGGGCATGATCTTTACTCTCATCCATGTTCTTTGTTCTCTGAGAATAACTTTGGTAATTCTACTTATATTTATCCAGTACTTCACATTCTGCCAAGCAATTTCATGCACATCAGCCCATTTAATCCTCATAGGGACCCTGTGAGAGCTGTGTTATTGTCACTTCATAGATTAAGAAATAGAAGTTTAGAGATTCAGTCACTTGTCTGCCTATGGTCTCAGAAAATAGAATTCTGTCTTCTGAAATAGGTGGAATTCTGTCTTCTGAATTCATTTACTACAAGCTATGGGGAAATGCTTTATAAATGTTGGAGGAGTACACACATATAAAATCATGTCATTGTGGTGCAATCTTTAGTCCTTTGTGGAAATGTGCAAAGTCTAAACATCTCTCTCTCTCTCTTTCTCTCTCTCTCTCACACACACACACACAAATAAGAAGAAAAAGAATTATTAACTTAAAATATATGAGCTCTTGGTGGCATGTGCAAAATAATTATTGTTTGCGATACTCATTTATTCATTCATTTAAAAATTACTGGTCACTTACTTTAGGCCAGGCACTGTACAGCACTACCAATTGCAGTCAGAACAGATAAAGCCTTGTTTTCATGCACCATATTAATTACATTAAAATCCACATAATTTATTTTGCCCATGGCTGGAACTCAAACTGACCTCATTTGATACTTACACTGAAGCAAACCATGAAAGAAGAAAGTACCTAGTGCCTAGAACAGTTAGGTGAGCTGAAATACACATTCTTTACATTGTAGGTTATTTTCAAAATCGCTCCTCTGAGAGACAGGAGACCAACAGGAGGAAAGAAGGTGAAACAAAGAGCTGCTTCCAGCTGAGAGTTCCCTTACTCACTGATAACATTTTCACTTAAATCAAATTACCATCCCCTCCTCTCGTTTCTCTTAGACCAAGTTCCCTGTTCTTCTCAGCCACCAATAAAAGCACTGTCCTCATTTCTAACTTTCAACACTTGCCTACTGCTTTTGCCAGCATGTAGTTACCTATGGGAAGGCATTTTATGGACTGAAAATGCCTGGCTTAAGAAACTTCTTTCCCCCCAAATATGCATAGCAAAACTGATGGTAACATATGGCCCTATATTTTTTCCCTTCTTGCCAGTTCACTAAAATAAATTTACTTTCAATTTACATATTCTTGTCTACATTTCAGAGCTTTAAAATATATTTGTAAGGTCTGTCCTGTCTATCTTTTTCTAAGATTATGCAACAGCTCTGCATGCTGTTTAGGAAATAACAGGAACTTTTATGATTTTTAGAATCTTTCATTTCCTAAGAAATTTAGAAAAGTTTATGAGATCAGAAAAAGAAAGGCCAGAATATCCTTAGAAATGTAAAATTATGTAAAATGTATAATAATTGTTTCTATAACTAGATGGTAATATACCTTTCAAATTTAAAAAACAAGTCTACTGTCTATAAAATTCCATTAGATAGGCTTTGTTGTCTCTATACAATTCTGTTTTAACACTTTAAACAAAGGTCATATTGTTAAAATTTGTAGAAATATGAACAGACTTATGGTGGGGATTTCAAAATAAGGAGAAACTCATCATGGACCTTTGAATTTGCTAAAATGGAAATAATATTATTTTCATGCTAAGACAAGACTACTTTGTTGTTCTGTGAGAGAAACTGGTAGGCTTTAAGAGAATGTCTCAAAACACTGGCTTTCCCCTTCTGGGTTCCAGCATCAACCATTCTTGAGATTTTTGTCAATGGAGTGTTTAATGTAAAAAGACATATTCTGTAGGCAGAGAATTATGGGCCTGTAACAAGAGTGTTCCAAAAGTATGATCTGGAGATATTTGGTCTGCTTTGCTTGCTTGCTTGCTCTCTAGATTCCATTGTGGAGAACGGAGTTGTGACTAGGTCTTTATAAATCTATGATGGGATGGGTCACCAATATCCTTTTCTGATCGTATGGCTAACTGAACACTACTCAACCATTACTCATGGGCCATGGGTCGTGAATATGGAGAATTTAAACTCATTGCCTTTGAACTGAAAAGCATATAGCAGGTAATGTTAGGGATGCTTGTGAAATAAAAAGTAAATGGAAACATTTTAAGATTGTTTTAAATAATGGTTCTCAAATGGGAGAAACTGCCTTCCAGACTGGGGATATTAAGCTATACCTGAAGACTTATTTTGGTTGTCACAACTAAGTGAAAGGTACTTGCTTCTGATGGGCAGAGACTAAGGGTGTTGTTAAACACCTTTGTTTTGCTTTTCTGTTTGTTTGTTTCTAACACAGTCTCAAACAGCAATGTGAAACTATAAAGACAGCTTATTGTTACCAATACGTACAAAGGCACTCCTTGTTTTTTACCATTCCAGAGTTTATCTCATTCCTCCTTTCTTTGCTGAGCCTCACACATTTCTCATATCCCCAAATTTCTCCCCATTCCAGATGCCCTTTTACCCCATTCCTGGCCCCATCCCCAAACATCATTCCATACTTCACTTTCAACAAAGGAAGTGGTTTCAAACACGTTGTAGTTTAAGGAAGAAAAGACAAATGGTTTCATTCTTCAGACAGCAGTCCGGCCTCATAGAATGTGCCCACACAGGAGGGCTTTTCAACATATTTTGCCTACAATAACCAGGTGAATTCTGACTCCTTTTCATTCATAGTATTTTGTTTTACAAGGAAGGCATCCTCTTTCAGAGGAAATGCCTACTGCTGTCTCCAAATTTGCTATAAACAATCTATGTTGGCCATGGAAAGTTTAGACAAAAGTCATTAATAATAAAAGTTATGCATGACCATTTTATTTAGAAAGCAAAAGAATATGACAAAGCAATCACATGACACTCTTTTCTGCACAATGGAGTAGGTAACTTATAATGTTATCAAAAAAAGAGAAGTAGATTAGGATTCAGTCTCTGAATTTTCAGAAAGGTAGGTATTTCCATGACTAATAGTTGGTAAGGACTATTAGTCATGGTCAATAAAGATAGAATTAGTACAGAGTAGAAGAAAAATTACAAAGCTGGATAATGATTTAAAATTTTTTTAAAATCCTACATTTAAATTATATTTAGAGACATGGAAAGACAATATTAAAGACAGTGAGGGGGTTGTATTGCTGCATGTGTGCTCAGACATGAAGGTTTAAAAACAGTATAATTAAGCTTGCGATCTCAAAGACAGTAGCGTGTCTGATTGTGGGGAAGTCTCATTGTGAAAGATGGAGCAGATGTTCATGCTTGTGAGACACGGTGACAGAGATGTCTGATTTGGAGAGATCAGTACTTTATAATTGTGGAGTTTGACATCACTAATCTGATAAAGAGAAAACTCTCACATGGTACAGCCTTCTCTGCACCTCTTGAAAAAATAACATGAATTTGGAATGTTATTCTATGTAATGTGATTCTATCCTTTAGGTAGGCAGACAGTAAATGACAATCATATGAAACCATTCCTTTCTAGGCATTCTCACTAGACTACAACATCCTAAAATTGCAGAGAGAAAGAAAAGTATAAGGAGGGCTAAGGGTCCATTTTGCTCTGCAAATTGTTTTGGAATGATGGTATCCCCTTCTGATCGCAATGGTAAATCACACACTTTTTTCTCATTCAAAATTAGAATGCGTCACCTATGTTAGCCCCTTTGGATTACTTCCATCTCTACCCCTCACTTTACAAATACTTTCCCTCAAAAGGAAAAGACAACACGTGCATGGTAGCCAGTGGTGTCTTTTTATTTTTAATTTTACTCTACAATCTCTCTAAGCCACTTTTTGTAATCGCTTATTTCAAACAAATGAGCCCAGCCAATTTGCCTGGGGGGACAAGAAATGCTTCATGTCCTGAGGACTTTGTCTTCCATGGAGAGTTGAAATTTGGCATCACACAGCCCCATCATAGCCAAGAAATTAAAGGATTTTCTATTCCAATAGCTGGCTGAATTCAGTGATGTTAGCCTATTAGGAATGTATGTGTACAGTCAATAGCACCTACGACTGATAGGAAATGAGATGTGTCAGAGAATTCTCTCGAAAATTGCTGCAGCTGCTGGGTTTCTGCTAGAGAGTAAATAACAAATATATTGACATGCATTTTCCTTAGAAGAGCAGCTGCTCTGATCAATGCTGTTAGAGGGGCTGCCTGGCCAATTCAGGAGTTGCCTGTGACAGTCTGAGTTGATGCTACGTACACTGATGTCCTTGTTAGTCTGATTTGTCAGAGGAGAGCCCAATTCTTCCAAGTCAAACCCTCTAGATACTCTTCTAAACTGACACTAAAATTATTTGTCATTCGGGGAGTGATAATGTGTACCTCTTCTGAATTGTCTCATCACTGTAATTTCCTGAGTTGAGCCATGAGGGAGGCACATGACTTCCCTGCCCTCACTCTCCCTTTCTGTTTCTCCAAACAGGGAGTGAAAACATTTTGCATAAACAAATTCCCAATCATAACTAATCATATAAAAGCTGACAAAAGTATGTTATCTTACACTATGAAAATACTAATCAAAGCAGCTTGTCAATTGTTAAAGTTAATGATTTAGATATGCAACACTCTGCCTAAATTTTAGTAGGTAATTACATAATTATACACAGGTTAACACAATCAAAAATAGCAATTGCCTCCTCAGTCTTTTGACTGTGTCGGGATACTGCAATCCCATTCTGGAAATAACTGCTTATCTCATGGTGTTGGAGTGCACGGGGATGCCATAACTATTTTGCTAAGGAAGGATTTTCATACATCTGGGTTCAACTTCCCAGAGAGTCAAGATAAAGAGGAGATTTGCCTGTTAGTGCTCAATAAAACAATGCTGTTAAAAGCACTGAATTTGCCAGCTTCTGTCTCTTTTATAGGATGAGTAGATTTGCTATTATATGGTGATCCATTTTAATTTGTTGTGTCCCTTTTCCCCAGATCAAATTTCAGAATTTGATTATAAATATTTGTTAATTTTATTAGCTAAAGCATCTCAGGACAAATTCCCTCCAAACAAATTTCTGGAAAGCAAAGCTTTTCTTTATTGATTGTTTTTGTGCTATTGAAATAGTTTTTCAATCAGGAAAAAGAGTATTTTGTGGTATAGAGCATTGAAGTACTGAGATGTTTTCTAGAACTTTCAAAGCTATGTAGCATTATTTTATTTTATTTTATTTTTTATTTTTATTTTTTTAAAGATTTTATTTATTCATTTGACACAGAGAGATCACAAGTAGGCAGAGAGGCAGGCAGAGAGAGAGAGAGGAGGAAGCAGGCTCCCTGCAGAGCAGAGAACCCGATGCGGGACTCGATCCCAGGACCCTGAGATCATGACCTGAGCCGAAGGCAGCGGCTTAACCCACTGAGCCACCCAGGCGCCCTGTAGCATTATTTTAACTTTGGAATCTCTTCTTCAAAGCCAAAGTCTGGGGAGGAAGGAAAAATGGAAAGAGACCCTTGTACATTCCTGTGAGATCGTACACATTCTTACATTCTTTCCCCTTTTCTCCTCTTGGTCTTCCTTCACTCTTCCCTTTGTTCCTTTTTACTGAGTCCTTATCATGTCAAGAGTCAAAAGTCATGAGTCACGAGACATATCGGGGATGTAAAATGAAAGCAATACAGTATGAAAGTTTAGGAAGTCCTCAATAGAGTTAAAAAGACAAGGAGTCAGATAGGTGCCCTCTGTGAACTAAGGCATTGGACAAGCAGTATAAATTGAAGATCATGAAAGTGGAGATGGGAACCCTTCATTTTATAATGAGAAGAAGGGAAAATTGGAAAGCTTACAGAAAAGAAGGTCTTTATTTGAATCATCAGTTATTCAAAGCAGAAAGTGTACGTGTGTGGGGTGGGGATTGAGGGGGCATTCAAGTGGAAGGACATTTAAGTGTAAAGACAGGGAATTCTGAAAGCTTTATAGAATTATGTTGGAAGAACTTTGATATATCCTGAATTTCTGTATGGAAGTATTAAAAGAGATCTTCAGGAAAATCTCTTATGGGGTCTTAATGCTTTTAGGACTTCGATGTAATGACTTCTCCTCCCATCTTACATAAGTATATAGAATTAATAGGCAATGAGTATCTTCTTAAATTGGGATATGTCAAAATCTTCTTGTCCTTTCCTGCAGAAAGTCAGTGTAGCATCTGTACAATCTGTATATTTCCCACTGGTAAGTTTTTGCTTGTGCTTCTTTCTCTTTCTATGTTTCTACAAAAGAACTGTAATACCCCTTGTTCTGTAGTGTTCTAAATGGGTTAAAGACTTTTGATTGGATATTATTATGGGCCAATAATTTCTGCTCATGATGGCATTCAATCAAAATAATGGAATTTATCAGGCATTCTCTCTTAACCTTAGAAAACAGAATGAATCTGAGGCAAAATTTATATGCTAATGCTTTATTGTAGAGTATAATTCAGGGGCAGCAAGAATAAAGGGAAATAAGAAATGAGGCAGGGACAAAGAAGAAGCAAATATAATACGATGTGTTGTTAAAGTGGCCATAGCTTCAAAAAGAAAACACAGGCAATAACTAAGTCTTTTTTTTTTCTTTTTTTTTTTTTTAACACTCTGCAGTGGGGATGGATGAAGAGGAATTTATCTTCTGGATCCTTCCATTTTTTCTTCAAAGTGTATCCCATAGTATTAATTCTCTCACTTTTCCAGGTTGTGTGTGTGGCCAGCATGTGCCGTATGTGGCCATGCTTTACCCACAGTTCCAGAAGGAGAGGACTATGGAACATAGTCAAGCCCAATGCATATGGAACAGAGTTTGCTGAGAGGCAAGGCCTAGGTTGTGGAGTCTTAGACATGATTCTTTTAGCCAGAAGTAGTATGCTGAATGACATCACAAGCAGGAAGTATTGCTCACCTTGAATGATGTACTTACTAATCATATGTGTTGCAAAAGTTTTTAGGACAAATTTAGTCCTTGGGGAGTAGTTGTAGATTAAGTTAGGCTGGATGGATTGCAATCCATCTGACCAGACCTACTTGCCATAGGCCACTGGGAAGATCTGAACTATGGTTTGCTGACTGTGATGTGACCATGTTGTATGGCTGGAGGTCACTTCCAATTTGATAACAAACATTAAGAACATTTATCAGAATGACTTTTTCTTGTTAACAGAGTCTCTTCCCACCACCTCATCATAACATGGCCTTTAAAAAAAAAATTCCTGTATACAAATTTAAAACTCTTAAAACCTCATTCCAAGTTTCAAAAACAAGAATAATTTTGTCAATGTCATAAGAAAAATTGGGTGTTTTCCATGCAGGCTGATTAGTTCCTTCTAGGAACAATTCCTATAATGTAGGTAGCCAATCCTAAGTATACAGGATTGGCTGAGGCTTATGGGACTCAGGCTGAATGAGTTCTTTTCCTAATATGAGTACTTGAAATAAATGAAAAAAAAATCACACTTCCCTACTAGAATTAGTTATTTTAAATAAGTACATATGTGTATATGTACATATACATGTATAAATTTATACATACACATGAAATGCATATTTTGATGTCACCTTTCACTAATATTTTAACTTTGATTTGGTTGACAAGAATATAATTTCTACTTTTCAGATTACATTTCAGAGTTCTTTTCTTAGATTAGAGGGACAAAACTGAAATAAATACCCATACCTGTACTATACAAGTGTGCTTTTAATCTATTTTTAATTTGTTTCAGTCAAACTTGAAATGTTGATCCATTGTCCTTCTTTGCATCACATTGAACATATCCTTTACTCTGCTCTCAGATGCTAATATTTCTCTGACATGCAGAGTCTGGCTTCTGTAGCTTTTGCTTTAGGCATAACCTCATTATTCTTTTTAGCTCCTTATTAGAAAAAAGCCACTGACCTCTTACCTGGGTCTCCCTATCCAGTTAGTACTTGTGAAAGGCCAACTCGTCTCAAGGCTTCTGTATTCCTGCTGTGTTTCTAAATCACCTTATATCTTATCTTTCCCATTTCCATCTCAGAATAGAACTATATGGCCAAAGTACCCTCTTCCTGCTCTTTCTTCCCTTATCAAAGAGCTCATGATAACCTACCTTCATTTAAAAGATGGCTGCCTTCACAATGCTACTGCCGATGAGAAAATTCCTAATATTTATCTTTTAAAAAATCACTTCTTTCACTTCCTTCTTTCCTTGTTAATGACTAGTAATTAGTGTTGCTTAGAAAATCTACCTCTAGTACTGTATTTTCTATGTGCTTTCTATTTTCTATGGCTTCACTCATCCCACTCCTAGTTTTAAATCTAAGTTCTTTATTCCTTATATTTAGACCTATTTTGGACAGAACATGTCAGAACTGTTTTTAAATGAAGGGGTTGGTCACAGCCACAAGTACTGAAGTCTTTCTGTTAATGGAAGTCTTTCCCAGGACCCACACCTTCAGGTGCTTTAAAGCTGACGGAAACAAAACATCATTCTAGAACCTAAATTTAAAGTATTTCCATACCAATTCAAACCAAACAGACAATTTTCACAGATGACACCAAATTTCACAGTTTTTTCTTGCAAGACTGATTTATATAAGACTTTTATTTTACTTTGATCAATGACCTGAATGACAATCCTTCTACCACTTTGACACCTATGCTTTTGACCAAATTTAAGGATAGAGTCAGAAGGCTGTGTACCACGGGAAGTGAAAATATTAATGTATACAGTTGATAGTTTTACAGTGTGTGCCCAATCAAAAGCCAGACCACATAACACAAAGACATTACACGAAGACATGAGATAGTAACAGTGTCAGGAAAAGGGAAAAAAAAAAAAATCCTCTTTGACCAATAAGAAGGTAACAGATTTATTATAAGTAACTTCAGGTTAATTATTTTTGGATGCTATAATATTTCTCAAATTAACGTAATCTCTACTTCTGTCGTTGGATAACGGTAAAGGCAAACATTAAAACTGGAGGGGGTAAAGCCTAGTGTTTGCATTGGAGGAACAGTATTGCATGCACCAGGGATTTCTCATGTGCTAATTTTTTGGAGCACATTTCCTTTTGACCATGATTTCTTCCTAATTCTTCCTGATTCTGGAAGAATTGCTGGGATTGGTGCAGAGGAAGCCAGAGTACCTAGTCTGTGCACAAATGAAATTTTTAAAAGTTATATATTTAAGTTGTAAAAGCCTTAAGTTTTGAATTAATACCCATCTTTTATGTAAAGACTCAGAGTATTGAAAGAAACATTGGTTAAGTACTGGAGAGAGAACTATTTTCATTGATGGCATTGTATAATGCTATGTTTTTTGTCGTATCAGTGTTGGTTACCAAGTGATGGCTCCAGTTGTAGAAGACTGAAGATGGTCATGTCCTTGTTAAGCATGAATGAAATTGGAAATGGGGGAGGGAACCCAAACTATGCATAGATGAAATAGACTTGAATTGCTAATCTAGACTCTGAAAGCTAGCATACCACTGTTTAATCAGAGGTTTCTGGACATTACATAACAAAATCTGAGGGACACTTGCTTTCCACATGTAAAACCTACCAGAATTATTTCTTAACCACTAAGCCATGGTCAATTCTGGAAAAACCAGGGAAATTGAGAAATTATCCCACATCTCTTCTTCCCCTTTATCACCTAAAACATTCAAACCTGTCATCTTCCATACCCTATCCCGCCATAAAATTGGTTAATTTCATGTTACTTACTTACTTAAAAGCCTTCAATGGACACCCTGCATCAGATAGAGTATAATTTCTTGAATAATAATTCTCTCATTATTCAACTCTTAAGGAAATAAGTGTTTGGTTTCCTCAAACTACTTCTATAGCTAAACCATGCATTGCAACTCTGTATTACATATAATGCCCTGAACTTGAACTTTGCATAAACTGTTCCTTTCCTTGGATGCCTTACCATACTACTCTTTCTATGTCTATCAAACTCCCATTTCATTTTGAAAATCAGCTCACCATCATTTACTTACAGGAAAAGCTATGTGGATATAACCCTGTATATATTGTTTCTATTTTCTGTATAAGTTTTCATTATTTTGTGCTTGTTAATTTGTCATTTTACTTGTCTGTCTTTCCCACTGTAGGCACTTTGAGTGGAAACTCTAGGCTGTATTCATCTTGAACAACAGTTTATAGGTTGATGTTTGGTGCATAAGAGTTACAGAATAGGAATTTTTGTAGGAATAGTGAATGAATGAATCTAGGAAATATGGACAAGTCACAAGTATTTTCTGGACTAGTTAAGTCCATCACACTTAGTTTGGAAAGAGGATCCCAGCCCAAAAGGCAGGTTTGGGTTTAGAGATCTCTCCAAAGCAAGGTTGAAAGTCAGTTCTTCAGTCAGTTCTTCAGAGTGGAGAGCGAGCTTTACACAAACTCAGAAGTGCCTTAGCTGTCCATGAGGGAGGCCATAAAGTTGTTATTACCAAGTAAAGTAAAAGTCCTTTGTCCTAAACTGTTTTGTTTTGTTTTGTTTCATTCTTTTTAGAAACCACTGAATAAATATTGTGGTAGATTACTTATTTTTGAACTGGGTAAGTGTTTTAAAGATAAAGTCATTAAAGTATAAAAGACTGACACTTCAAGGTAGCTCTTCTGCAAAGCACTGAACCAACTTGCAAATTGCTGACCTAAATAGGATTGTGAGTATAAATAGGGAAGATGGGGTAAGAGTGGCTCTAAAATGAAGACAGAGTTTATCATGAGAAGAAAAGAGGAGCATTAGGAGATGACTTATTCATCTTGCATTTTCAGCACCTAGAGCAGAGTTTGATACTTGGTAGATGCTCAATATAGTTTTGTTGAATAATTGAATGAGTGAGTGAATGAACAAGCCAGGCAGACAGAAGGAGGGAGATATGAAGAGATGCTATATTTGGTGAGTTTTCAGTAGAAGATCACAGAATGAAAAATGTTCTACTCTGATCATGAATAAAAAGCAGAGAAATATATGAAGTATTAGCAGAGGGAGACTAGAACAAGGCTAGATTTTTAGAAGCTCTATGTATATGTAATTTGCCATAAAATCTACTGATTTTATGTGTGTACTTTGATGGAATTTTATTAAATTGATAGTTGTTTAGTCAGCAACTCAATCTAGTTGTGCTACATTTCATCACCCAGAAAGTTCTTTAACGCCCTTTTTGGCAAATTCCCATTCTTATCACAGCCCCAGGCAAGCATCGGTCTGTTCTCTGTCTCTGTAGTTCTGCTGTTTCTAGAAGTTCCATGTAAATGTATTCCCGCTGTACATAGTCCTTTGTGTGGAGCTCATCTCACTCCATGTGCTGTTTCTGGGGTTTCAGGCTACAGTATCAGGGATTCATTCCATTTTCTTTGTTGAGTAGTATTCCACTGAACGGATATACCACAGTTGGCTTTACTATTTACTCTGGGTGGACATCTCAGGTATCTCCACAGTTTTTTTAATTGTGAATAGTACTACTAAGAACATTCACATCACATTTTTTGTGTGGCCATGTACTTCTATTTTGGGGAATAAGGGCAGAATACTGTGGAGTAGATTTGCTTGGTTATATAGGAAATGCATGTTTAACGTTTTAGTAAACTCTATTTTCCAAAGTGCAAAACTGCACTTAATATAAGGTTTCTTCTGTTGATAGTTTTTACTGAAGTTTTTTCTTAATATGTATTGGTGTTAAGTAATTAAACTTAACAAGAGTCAAGTGAGTTACTTTTCTCAAACTTGTAAATTGAGATGCAAGAATCACTGTTTCATTGTGTTATTTTATTTTTTTGCCAAGCAAATCAAAGCAAAAGAAAACCCAAGAGCAAGAACACAAAAAGGCTTATATAGCTATAAGTGGGCAAACTTGAAAGCCAGTCTGTTTTCATTTAATAAATCTGATAACTGTTACATAGAAATATACTTTGTTTGTATCTTATATATCCTTTAAGTTTCATTTCAAAAATTTTTGTATTATTCACACATATAAACAGTATAATTTAAATTATACTGTTGAATTATAATAATTTTAGATAAAGGGGATACATATATAATCTAATTCATATTAAATTTTAATTATCTGTGATGGAGAAAAATCATTATTTCTAGTCTGTGTAACCAAGTGCTAAATGTTATCAGTTTCCTAAATTACAAATAATAATTCATTGGAGATGCTCAAAAACACAACAGCATTTTATTGGTAGAATAAGTTTTGCTTTGTGAAAGTAGACAATTTTACTATTGCCACTTAAAAGGTCTTTCTTTTCAGTTTAAATTGTAGCACAACGTCACTTTTGAACATCGAATATATAATTTGGGCTGGGCTTGGCAACAAGTAAAGATGAAAATGATTAACTCCAAATTGCAAAGGAACACTTTTTGGTTAGTTGCACAAAATAGCACATGATTCATTATCAGCACTGTATATATATGGGTATACATATGAACAAGAACCATTCATGTTTTCCAGGTTTTGAAGTCTCTTAATTACATGAAAGTAAAAGCATTGTCAGAGAAAGGCATGCTAAAAGCTTCCTGAATAAAATTGCTGCTTTGGTTTGAGAATCTAAGCTACTCTAGTTGCAAAGGGTGTGCATTTCATTTCTTATAGTCCTAGTACACATGGTATGAGACAAAAAGGGTTGAAGATAAACATCCCGCACAAGAAACTGAAAAAGAAGAAAAGGAAATGGCTTCTTTGTTTCAGCTCCTGGACTTCTCTCTTTAAAGCACATTCTGCAATGGGAAGGGGAGAGGCAGGTGGATGAAGGAGTGAGACACCCAGTCATGCACGGTGGTGAACAATGGGGTCAGGATTAGCATCACTCTCCTGAGTCCCAGCTTCCATCTTGAGGTGTAAGAGACTAGGAAGCATTTCTGCACTGAGTCAGTTGAAGTCTTGGCTCTGGTGTTCTTGAGAATGTTCTGTATTTGTTCTTTGTTCTACTTGTCTTCCTTGTTCCCTTCCTGAGCAATACAAGTAACACAAACAATAGGGTTTTTGAAATCTGTGCTTCCATTAGACACTCATGTTTCTCTTTACAACCAGAGAAAAAATTTCTCCATCCTCAAAATGCTGTAAGGTGAGTTAGCCAGTTAAAGCAATGAAATCACCACTGTTCAAAGTGGAGCTCACTTGTTTTAAAAAATTAATGGACTAGCCTATACATTCTGTAAAGTTTGCTATGTGTTCTCACCATATCCTTGTTTACATCCATGTCTTTTTATTTCTTTTTTGAGAGAGAGCGCGCTCAAGTCGGGGAGGAGAGAAGGGAAGAGCAGAGAGAGAAAATCTTAAGCAGGCTCCTCCCTCAGCACAGAGCCCTATGAGGGACTTGATCCCAGGACCCTGAGATCATGACCTGAGCAGAAATGAAAAGTCAGACGCTTAACCAACTGTGCCAACCAGGGGTCCCTACACCTATATCTTATTTAAAACACCTGTATCGTTTTGAACAGTCTCAACTCCACTGGAGCTACAAAGAAGCAAGTTTTATTATTTCTCAAATGACCACCTTTGGATGGTTTTCCCATCCGATAACAGGTGAATTCATGGCTGTCTGATCCCTTTCAAATATTATAAGAAAAGATCAATCTGGTGAAATTTAAAATTACAACCTCATACCCAGTGTAACACTCCCTTCTCTCCAGTCTAGGTGAGACCAATAATTAAAAGTCAGGGGGTGGAACTTACCTGCTACTTAACTCCTCCTCTCACCATTAATTTTTTTTTTTAATTTAAATTCAACTTAGTTAGCATGTAGTGTATTATTAGTTTCAGGGGGCACCATTTGGCTTTGTGTTGAAATAGGCAGAAGGGATTTGACACAGGGGTTAGTTCTGTTCCTTTAATGGGTAGTACAGCAAACTGTGGTCAGTCCTTGCTCTTCCCTGGTAATCTTCAGCTGGTCATAGATACCATCTGTGTAGCAAAGTACCCAAATGATTGCAGTACTTGGGGTTTACATGTGGACTCTCCAGGAGCCTCATTTCACAGTGTTCTGACATGAAGATCTATTCTTGCTTGAAATCTTATGAATGTGCCTCAGCTCCTCTTTGAGGAATTTCCCACTCCCACCTCACAGCCTCCAGATGCCTGGGTATTTCTGCCCAGTTGCTAGCCTTCCTAGGTGTGATATCAGCATACTGATTTAAGCCCAGCTGCTCTTTAGACCATAAGAAAGACATTGGTTCTTGCTAATCCACTTTTGAGGCAACTGGTGTAGCACCATGCAATATTCTACTTACCTATCCTATTTCAGTTGCTGATGGCTGACTTTTACCTCACCGTCCTGAAATGGTCTTGAGTACAGAAGGTGCGGTGGGGGGATTTCGTGGTCCTTTGTGAATTTTCAGAACCTAGTTAAGTACCTGGTGCAAAGTAGGGGTTCATTAAATAACTGTGAAATTAGTGAGTACATGAATTAATAATGCATTTTTATAATGGAAAAATCATGGGAAATTGATGATGTTATAAAGAAACATATAAAATATGATCATTTAATTGAAGTACATTAGTCAACTCCTTTCCTACTATATATTTTTAAAAATTCCACATATGAAATCCTATGATACTTTGGATGAATAAGGCATTATTTGTGGCATATTTATACTCCATTCATAACACTCACCACATTTTGGGAAAAGCTGGGTTGTGAAGTCTGTGTGATAGAAAGACTTTGGGACAGCTCAGCCAAGCAATCACTTCACTTAAATGTCTCAAGTCAGATAGAAGCAGCCCAATAGCTCTGGAGAAACATTGTTCCCAGCATCAAGATGAGTAGCATTTCTCTGGGCCAGTCCCTCCACAGACCACACTCCATTTCACCTCCTTAATTCCCTAACCATAGTTCCACACATCTGGGCCTTCAGAGCAGCCTGTGGGGTTTTGTTATTGTGTGTGTGTTTGTTTTGTCTAGGCAAGGATATATGGAAAACAGATATAGTAGCAGTTTCACTTTTGATCAGTAACAATGATTTTTTAAATTATAGTAATTCTTAACTCTATTTGTTTACTCTGATTTTTAATAAACATAAAACTACACTTTCTAAATTAACATTTTTGTTTATCTTTACACGAGTTTTCCTTAACCATCTCTAAATTTCATTCTCCACCCCCAAATTGTCACTTAATAGAAAAAAAAATTACAGAAAACCCTCTTTGTTAACAAAACATTTTATTTTAATTAATTAATTTTTTAAAGATTTTTCTTTATTTACTTGAGAGAGAGAGAGAGAGAGAGAATAAGAGAGGGGAAGGTCAGAGGGAGAAGCAGACACCCTGCTGAGCAGGGAGCCAGATGCAGGAATCGATCCTGGGACTCCAGGATCATGACGGGAGCTGAAGGCACTCGCTTAACCAACCTGACCACCCAAGAATCCCAACAAAGCATTTTAGAAGCCACTCTTAAACATCGATGGAGACGGACTAGGGCCTCAGAGGACCTGTGACGCAGTAATTAAGATGATGTGTCATCAAGAGCCTGCTTCATCACTTTCTAACTGGGGACCCAAGACAGGACTAAATCTCTTTGTATCTTGGCTTCCTCATCAATAAAGTGAAGAAAATAATATAATTTGCCATATGGGTTCATTAAACAAGAGCCAAGAACAAACCTAATTTATCAACAGGTGAAATGTTGACATTTTACCAAAGGTATGTGTTTCCTTTAAGCTCTCAGTGCTCAAAACCTCTTATAACATGAGAAATGTCAGTTTTAATTTCATGACCTAGGTTGTTTCTAGATTATAAATCTGAGGCATAAAGAGTGGTTTGCTGACAAATGTATGTGCCTTCTCTGCTCAGTCCAAGCATTGTGGATATGGGAAGTACTTGAGATACATGGCCTGCCTGTGGCTCCTGAAGGATATTCCTGGAGGTTCTCTGCTTGGTGAGTTTCCTTCTGAGAAAAGCTTTTTCAGGTGCACAGTAATTTTCACTTGAAGATGTGCTATAGCTTTACTGAAACTCTGAAAAGTTGTCAAACCAGGGATTACTGTCCCCATTTTACAGATAAGGAAAATGAAACTCAAAGAGGTTAACTGAGGTGCATAAGGTCACATAACTATTTAATAACAAAGTTAGGATCAGAACCCCCCTCCTGATTTTCAACCCTGTATTCTATCTGCTATGTGTTGGCAGAGAGCCCAAAAGGTTATCTCATCACAATAGAAAGAAAGTTAATTCAGCTGCAGATTGATTAACCTAAAGGGGAATCCTATCAGTGTTGGTGGAGAGCCAGGAGAAGCACTTTTCTTTCTACACTGATGTTTTTACCAGGACAGCACAATCTCTCCCATCTGGATCAAAATCAGAATTCCAAATATCAGAACGCGCTAAATCACTCTTTCCTCTCCGTAGTTGCATCTGTCTGTTTAGGGAGGGGATGGACTTCTATACTATTAAAGTTTCTTACTGGCAGCTTGGAGTTAACTCTGTTATACTGATTTCCATGGTCATCCCCAGCATCTTTCTCGATTGTGATTGTGAATGATGAATCTAATAAAAGAGTAAATATTCACATGATTCAAAATGAAAGTGTGAAGGCAGTTTAGAATTTTTGTTAGGTCAATTACCACACAGGAGGATATTTCTGTGGCAAAACTTCCTCCTTTGAGTGGAATCCTGGATCACATTCAGGAAATAGCATTTTAAATGTGGCCTTCTGACTTCAACTGAGAACTTGTTTTGGTTAACAACCCAAGGGAATCAAGATCTAGTTAAAACCAGGAGGGTCGGGTTTTCTGATTCCTATAAGAATATGAAATATGCATGTTACTTTCATTTTCATAACAAATAAAGTCATAATTTAAAGCCATATATCTGTTGCGATTTTTTATGTTGCTATGATGCCCTTTTAATTTTTTTTTTATATTCCATTTTTCCCTGTGAAAAGGCCGAGTATTCATTTTGTATTTAGCATAAATACCTGTATTTTTATTATAATGAATTTTTTCTCATTAAATCTGAAACAAACCCACCTTATTATTGTATTTCTAAAGCACTGGTCTCCTCTTGCATGTTCATAACCTTACTTGCTTTTCACAACATTTTATGAGGTGGAACTGAATGAAAGACATTGTTTGCCATTGCAAACCCATATATAAAACTCCGACTTTTTGCTTTAAAAAATTTTTTATTTTTGACTTGAGTATCATATAGTTTGTAAATGTGAGAACAAATGGAATAGTCTCTTTATTCATAACTTTCTAACTTCAGATGGTTTTCCAGAAATGCTTATACTGTCAAAGTTTAGATAAATTCTAGGTAAATTTTTGATACTTTTATTTAGGGGACAATTGGAGAAGTTCATATTTTTTTTATCAGTTTCCTCAGATATTACTCATTTGAAAATCGGAAGAGATTATCCCTTATATTTTCTGATGATCCAAAGTAGGTTCAAATTCTATTTTCATTTGGAAATGATCTATTTAACAACTTATATCTTGTTTTTCATAGTGATTTTAGGTAAATATCAAAAGAAAAACGAAATAATTCTGCAACCTAACCTGTCTCTTTAAGATGTGCAACAAGGGCTAGAAGCAAAGAATCTGCAATATTCTTTATAATTTCATGGGGTCTTCTGAGGAAATGTGCCAATTTTATGGGGACTCATAGGGAAAAATTTTGATTTCATGTGGGTTCGAGTGAAAAGGTAAATTTCATGGGATTTCTAAAAATGGCTGGATTTCTCAGGATCCATGAAATCTATGACAGCCATGGAGAAAATGCACCGCTCTTGTCATGGAGTAAATTTTAGTGCAGTTTGGCAAAACTTTATTTCTTATACACCTGCTATGTGTACATTACACATTTGGAGGATTTTTCTTTTGCCATTTACTTTCTTATAGACGTGTGAATACTGAAGGTGGTGTCTCTCTCTCTCTCTCTCTCTCTCTCTATATATATATATATATATATGCCAACAATGCAATTACTTTGTCAGTTGCTTAGAGCACACTTTGTGTGGTCACTAACATGTATGTGACTTGTGGTCACTTATACTGATGTCAAGATCAGGATGGTGGTGCTTAGAGTTTTTGTGATCCTAGGAGACTAATAGAAGCCTCTCACTCCCATTGCCATAGCCTTCATAGGGTCCTAAAATATTAGGTTTAGAAGAGACTTGGACATCATCCAGTGTAGTGGTTCTCCAAGGGTGTTCCAAAGTTGGAATATCTGCCACAGGGTCCCCTGGGTAACTTGTTAAAAATTTTAACTCCTTGGCTGTACCCCTGAACAGTTGACCCAGATTCTCAGAAGGTAGAGTTTGAGAATTTGCCTTTTAAACTCAACTCCCTGGGTAATTCTGATCTTATAGCACTGTCCAGTTTGAGAGCCACTGTTCAGATCTAATTTCGTTCCCAATTCAGAACTGTCTACTACATTGTCTCTCATGACTTCTAGCTATTTCCTAAGACACCTCCTTGCAGCAGGGTTGAGGCCTGGTAAGCTGTCATTAGCTGGACTTGTGGCTAGGACTGAGGCTGGGTCATAGGGGAAGAAAAGATGTTGAAACCCAACCCTGGAAGCTTGTGCCTATGGTGGTATAAGGAATATGACAGCTATCGTAACTGACTGATTCAGGTGTGTTAGATTGGTGGCAAGCAGTGTTTCCCTGATGCAGTTGTTGCTGTTGTTTTTCTGAAATGATGAACAAATATTGATAAAGTCCCAAAGAAAACAAAATTTTACCTCTATTTGTAAGGTACCTGCCTTCATGTAACATTCAGTATATATTAAAATGGTAAAATGCATTTTAATATGTAAAATGGCGTTAGATTCTAATTCAGATAATTAGAAAGAGGTTTTTTCACATACTTGAATGTTCAATGGGACATTAGAAAGTGATGTTGGGTCCAGGAACCATCTTCCTTATTCAGGACTGCAGGCACTGCAAAATCTCCAGCATCCCTGTACTTTTGTCTTCTAAATGCTCCTATTACCTCCAGATTATCGTGACAACCAAAACTTCGCAAACTTTCCAAAATGCCTTCTGGGGTGGCATTTTGAGAATCATTTTCACTAGTTTTCTTACTTTTCATCCATATCATATACAGATCTTTCTAAAGTGGGAACTTGCTCATGTAATTCTCTAGAAGTCATTCAACATTTCCTCATTCCTTTCAGGTTAAAGTGCAACATCTTAGTTTAACATGCAAAGGAAAACCCATGCTCTGCTCATTCTCATTTCTCTGGTTTCATCACTCATGATCACAGGTGTATTGCATTGCTTAAATACTGTGCTACTTAATGCCTCCACGTCTTCAGATGTGCAATCTACTTTTCCTAAAATATGAACTGTTTTCACCTTGCTCATCCAAAGTTCAAAGATCACATTTTTGGTAAGGCCTCTTGGACAACCAACTTTGATTACATCACCTGTCTCCCCTGTACTCTCATAGCAGTAACTTAGGCACACACTATACTGTGTTATTGGTTTAGTCAGTCTCTTAAAATAAGAAGTTTCATGTTTTTCTATGAAATATTTGTATTTCGTAGCATGGCCTACAAAACAGTTTTTCAGGATACGCTCCCACATATCCATCTAGCCTCACCAATCATGATCTTCCACCAACACTTCGTATTTCAGCCAGATCCAAAACTTGCTTTACCATTCTTAGAATTTATCCTGTAGCCTCTACTCTTGAACATGCTGGAAAAGACATTTCTATTGTTATCACCTCTATAACTCTTGCTGTTCTGTAAGATTCAGCTGAGATTATCATCAAATTCATTGAGAATCTATGGAGGTAGTGTATAATGCTTGGTATGTTGATTGTAGAAATGTGAAGATATGGTCTGTACTTTCAGGGAGCTAGTAATCTAGTTAGAAATCTTTCCTTTCTCCTAAGGCTGGATTAAGAGCCCCTCCTCCATCCAATGTCTAGCATAGAACTTATTCAAAATACTGCATTATGGGCTGTAAGCTTCTTGAGAAAGGCCAATGAACCATCTTTATTTTTGTGTGGTTAGCACCTCACAGAGTGCTTGACTCAGAGGAGATAAAAAGCTTAGATATTTACTAATTACCAAGACAGTCAACACAATTTTTACTAAGAAGTTCTTGAGTGGCAGTTTTGAGGATACTTCTTCCATATTTTGAGTCCTGATCATAATTAAGGACAGTATTTTGACACAGTTCTCTGGCGACTTTTCCTTTCCTTCTCCCTCATTCCTCATTAGTTTTCCTTCTTGATAGTAGCTCTGGAGCTCTGACCTCTCTAACTCCCTATAAAGAATAGGTTGGGAAGAAGAGGTTAACATTTGTATGAATCACCTTGTGTGGATTCTGAGTGCAAATGATGGGGGTCAGTTGTATGCTTATCCCCCAAAATTAAATAGCCAAAAGGAAATGATACTTCCTGAAACCCTTTGCTTCCTAGTTATAAAAAATTCAAAAAGAAAACAGAATTGCAGTTCTGAATCCTACAGACTTTACATTTTCTTAATACTTCCTGGAATGTTTTGTTTTCTAGTTAGACAGCCTCTGATTTTTTTTTTTTTTAACATGAGTAAGCTTCTTCTAAATAAACTTATAAATTTTGAAAAAAAAGGTCTTGTGTGTTTAGAATTTTAATTTCCAGAGCACAAGACTATAAGATAAGCAGATACCCCTTTCCCCAAAATAACATAAATTGAAAAATAGAATTTTTTGTATTTTGTTATCCTGCTTATTTAGAGTGAAATGAAAAAAAAAATTAAAGGTCTTTCTAGTATAACAAATGACACTGGGAAAAATTATAGAACTTTTCATCATGAACTCAGAGGTAACTTTCAAAAACCAGAAACTACCATCTTCTGTGTAGAAATATACTGATTATATATTTAAAAAGTATCACTTAGAATAGTTTTTTTAAAACATATAAGTCCAATAAAACTAAAAATATTAGAAACTGTAAAACGTTTACATAATGGTTTTAAAACATTCATCAAATTCCCTTCTAGTAAACATTTTTACTTTTGTCTCTGAATCATAATATCATAAATCTGATAAGTTCATTTCTTTTATGGTAGAGTGCAAGAAAGAAAATTGTTCATATAAGAGATTCACAGGCGTGGGATACAACAACTTCAGAAAATCCCTGATTTAGGTTGGGGATTGGGTCCACCCTCATTGCCCACGAGGCTAGACCACCACTCAGAGAGGCAGGAGGAGCTGACCTCTGGTATGGACTTGACTTTCTTCCAGCCATGTGTTTGGCCAAGAACCTTCAGTTCTCTGACCCCAAATTTCCTTATCTGTATAAAAGAGAATTTCACTTCACAGGGTTGTTATATAGAAACAACAAATATACTGTGTATGAAAAAAAATATTAAAATGAGCTATAAGATAATATATAATAGTAAAATATTATTTTCATTGTGAATGTCTCATCCTTTAATGTAACCTCTAATCCTAATTTTGTCCTTCACAAAGATAGAAATTGCCCAGATATATTTGGTTTATGAAACACACTAAAGCCTTTTATAAAATCTTTCAGGACACATTAACACTGTTCCTACTGGATACATTCTTAAGACATCCCCATGGCATCATCAGTGCTTTGGGTGTTTGTAGAGTAAGTGATTTTCACGTATCAAGCCCTTAAATTGCAACAGGCAAGCTACATGGAGAAATAAATACTTAAAAAATAAGATTTAAAATAAGTTTCTTTAATAAGAGTGCAACATTATTTTGCTAGCTTCAAGCATATTTTAAATAAAATAATTTCAACAAAAAATAAACAGGTTACCAGTACTTAGCTCTATTTCTCTTCTAAAAGGGCCATGACATAAGTTTTAAGAAAAAATGGATTTCGTACAGCTTCATAGTTTGCGGTAGTGATTTTCTCCTTCCCTGTATAATTACATCCATTTTATTTTTTCCTCTTAGAATCAGAGTTTCAATTTTTGCTGGCTCCTGGTACAGATTTCACAACTGAATTCTGGGAGTATCAACCTGGGCAATCAAAGGACCTCATTCAGGGCCGCCCAACCCCTTGAGACATGAGCAGAACACAGGCTAAATTCAGGGTTAGGGGGTTAATGAAAACTCCTGCACTTACCTTCTATACATCGAGTAAAGCATTTAAGATTCAATGGACGATGGATGTCCTTGTAGCATCCATCCCTTAAATTTGGTAAGAAAAGAAGAACTGCTCATATCTTTAGCTTGTAGGAGGAGATATAAGATAAAATGCAAGAAGAACTTTGGTATAAAGAGGAGCCGAAAACACGATTTGTCCCTAGGGAATGTCAGCGCTCCTCTGTCTGACTCTCTTTTCACTCACACAAAAAAATACTGAGAAATTTCAAAGTCACTGGGTTAAAAGAAAACTTTAAAACAGCCAGGGTACCTACAAAGCAATCCCTATTCTGCCCTGAGTTATGTAGAGAGCAGCTTGGATCTTCACATATCTAATATAGTGTCAGAGCCCAGCCAGTCCCCAGATTGTCATGAATCTTGTATGAAGGCTAAGTGTGGCTTCAGTCCACTGCCATTTGGGGATAGGAATCAGAACCCCTTTTTATTAGAGTCCCCAGATCCCCAAATCCCTAGACATTTCTGAAGAAACATTGGAAATCTTCATTTAGAAAGCAAATGATAATATGATTATTTTCGTTGTTGGATTTTTTTTTTATCAAGAATTAGCTGGAAGTATTTTGTTTTGTTTTATTTTGTTTCTATTAAGACAGAGAGAAAGGTAATAGACTTACATGTCCAAAACCACTTGGATCTGTGACTACCTTATTTAACTGAATTTCCCCCAAAATCCTAGTGATTAGGTTTTTTAAATACAATTTTAGGTGGGCAGGGACATGCCCAGGAAAGTTAGGTGACATACTGAAATCACACAGTGTTTAATATGTAGTAGATCCAAAATTTAAAATCAATCTTGTCTGATCCCAAAGCCCCTGGTTTTTCTACTGACTCCTAATGCCTCCTAGAGAGGAAAGAAATTGAGGTACCTGACTTAGCCAGGGAACTGTGGAGCTGTACGTTTCAGCTCCCTGGCTTCTGAGAAACTCTTCCATGAAATGGTGATAACACCACCACATTATGCTTCAGGGGTGTTAAAAATACTCAATACTGACTAATTTTTAATTAGGACCAGTACAAAACTCAGTGTCTCTGTGCCTTGCACAATTCTGAAAATTTCCCCTACCCTCCATCCATGCATGCTTGTCTCAATGTTAGCATTTTCTTATTGAGACACCTATTTTCCTACCTTACTCAACTCATGGCAGTATGAAATAGTGAGGTAGTTAAATAGTTTTAGAGAAAAAGAAAAGAATAATAAGCCAGTCAGTCAATCTTACCTTCTCCTGGATTAAAAATGAGTGAGGAATCTGGGTAATATGAGTGCATTGTGACTTCTAATTAAACAAAACCTTCTCATAACAGAGGTCAGAAATGAAAAGAACCATTTTGTAAATGCCTCAACTCCACTTCGTGGTCCTCAGTTGGCTTGATCAAATGAATTTTAATCCCTTGTTTGCCACTGGCAATAAAGTAAACCATTTTCTGGCTGGAAGCAAAAGGTAGCCACTTCTATAAGAGAGAGCTAATTTATATATTTATTTGGTAATATTTATTCAACCTTATAACAGAAGACTGTGTTTGGGGCTTTAAAAAGTTTCTAAAGAAATGCAGCAAAGAATATACCATCTAAGATTTTCCTGTCACTGTCAGCTATTTCTTTAATAATCTTCGTTTGCCTTTTTTTTTTTTTTTACCAGATTTTCAGCAATGTGAGGGCACAGAGTTACTTATTTACACAATGTGTCAGTTTCTCAGTCTCCAGCCTTTTGCTCCATGTCAGGCACTGTTCTAGGTACTGGAGGGTAACAGCAGAAAACAAAACCAAGAACTTTTGTTAATGCAGTTAGTATTCTAATGTGTGGGTGAGGGGGCGGTGTTGAGAGACTGTTTATGTATGTTTATGTGTCATGGCAGAAGGGAAACAGATAATTAAAAAAAGTAAAATTTATCAGGTGCCCTAAATGGATGCCAATGATGCCAGGTGCTACAAAGAGAAATAAAACCAGGGTTAGAGTTAGAGAGTGGTTGAGGGGAATGACAATTCCTATCTTATACTGAATAGTCGAAGCAGATTCTGAGAGTTTATTTTTCGAGGAGAGACCTGAGTAAAGTGAAGGGATGAGCCCTGCAGTCATCTGAGTAAGAACATTCCTAGCAGAGGGAACAGTAGAGACAGTGGCCCCAGAGAAGCAGCATGTCTGACATTTTTCAGCAATAGCAAAGGAGCCGTTATGGTTGGAGGAGAGGAATGAGGAAGAGGTAGGACATGCAGTAAAGGGCCCTGTATGCAGAGTCTTGTAGATCTTGGCAAAGTTTTGAGATTCTACTTTGGATAAAATGGGAAGCATTAGTGGGTTTTGAGTGAAGGGAGCTCTCTCTCTGACTGCTGTGTTCAGAATAGACCAGAAGACCAAGCATGGAACTGCTTTATATTTATTTCCTGCCTCTGGATAAACTTACAGGGTTGTAGAGGGATTGAGTGAGATAATACACATAAAAAGCGATGAAGTAGTTGAGATAACCGATATCCCTGAACTTGGCAGTCTTCACTGTGTTAGCCTGGGAACTGGCAGAACTAAGAGATTCAGAGATGAGCTTGGCCATGTCACTGTCTGGGTTCAATCCTAGCTCCATATCTTGTGTAATTTTGGAAAAGTTACTTATGTCCTGCATAGCTCGAATTTCTCATTGTAAAGTGTGAATAATAGTAGTGTCTGCTCCACAGAGTCACGGTGAAGATTAAAATGGTCCACATCAGCAAAATACTTAGAGCACTACCTTGCACACAGTGAACACTCACTGAAAGTTTCCAGCATCATTGTATGACATTTATACTTGACAAAATGGTTCTGTGTGCTCTGTCTGTCTCACAAGAGTCATGTAAGAAATTGTATAAGTAGTTACTCCCATTCTGTAGATAAGAGGACTGAGGTTCTGAGAAAGTGGCACAGTCAAGATGACCTAGCCAGAAAACAGTGGAGTTGGGACCGAGCCCAGAACTGCCAGCCCCAGGTACTCTTGTCATTCTGTGCGGCTGCGTTTGAATATTTGCCTGTATCCAAGAGAAGCTCACGGTCAGGCTCCCTAACTCTAATGTGGTTATTCTTTTATCATAACCCTTAAAATCTTGGTACAATGAGTGCATATGGGGGCATTAATAAAAGAAATGACATGAGAGAGGATGGACCTTTCTAAAGGAGACAACAAATGTAGGTTGCAAGAACGTGAAACATGGATTTAGGAGACTGGATACCAATCAGTTGGTGACACATTGTATAATTCTGAGAAAATTGCCTAACATCTTGAGTCCTTGGTTTCTTCATATGCTAAATGAAATCTCAGTATATTCTCATATCTGCTGGCTAGATCTGTGAAAATATATGCCAAGATAAAGATGGAAACATTTAGGAAAAAATGCTACATATACCACATGTGTTGCTACTATTAAACTTCTCTAAGAAAATTCAGATCTAGACACCTCTAAAATACCTTCTGGGGTTGGTTAGTAAGCATTTGCTCAAAAACTTGAATTCTTTGCACTTTTCTGGGGGAAGGGTAAGTGTAGATTTAAAAACTTTTTCCTAGTGGCTTAAATTCATGGGGATTTTTCCAGCTAGCTTAGAGAACATTGTCCAGTCCCACCTTTTTGGCTTTTTATAGTAGAAGAAATCACCTGGAATTCTTCCCAACCGTTGGTACCATGGGAACCTATACATCCCACAACCACAGTTAACAAAACTATTTATTGATTTCACTAAATAATTACTGAGTTATCTATTTGTACCAGGTACTCCACTAAGAGAGACCGAAAAGATAAGTTATCATGCCTGAACTTACAGAACTCAGACTCTAACAGGGAGTACCATTTTGCAAACCACACAGAGACATAAGCTAAAATAGACTTTTGCAAGGTGCTTTGGGAGGATCATTCAAAGTATGCCTAATTCTCTTGGGTGGGGAGTATCAAGGAAGGTGTACCACAAATGTTATTTAAGTTTATGGGAAGGTTTTCCCAGGTAAATAATTGGAGTGGGAGAACAGGTGTTCCAATAGAGGAGGACCTTTACAGTATCAACAAGACACAAGAGAGTATATTGTCATCAAGGTCATGTTAAAGGGTGGGGAAAGATCAGATGGAGCACACTGAGGGTGAGGTTGAACACGGAAGCTGAGTTTAAAGAATCTTTTTCTGGTGTTGATACAGTAAATGACCTGGTTTAAGCAGCACAGTTTCTGATCAGATTTAATTTACCCAAAACTTTGCTAATGGATGAATTGGAAGGAGTAGGACTGGAGTCCGAGATACCAGTGAGGAAGCTGTTTCAACAGGTCAAGCGAAATATAATTCAAGTAGGAACTAAGGCTAGGAAACTGAGATGGAAACTCAATCTAAAAAAGTGTTTGAGGGGTGCCTGGGTGACTCAGTCAATTAAGTGTCTGCCCTCGGCTCAGGTCATGATCCCCGGGGTCCTGGGGTTGAGCCCCACATTAAGCTCCCTACTCAGGGGGAAGTCCGTTTCTCCCTGTGCCTCTTGTGCTTGTGCTGCTTGTGCCTGTGCTCTCTTTCTCTCTCTCAAATAAATAAATAAAATCTTAAAAAAAATAAAAAATAAACATTTGAAGTAGAATGTGTAGCACTGTTGCCCCATTGTATACGCATGTTGAAGAAAAAAGAACCTAGAATTCTTTCTCCATTTATGAGTTTTCATCAACATCAGCAAATAGAAAGAGGAAGGGGGTTAGCAAATGGGCAGAGAGAGTGAACTTCAGTGAGTTACAGGGATACTCATAATAGGCTTGGGGTATATGAGAGACAATGCCTTGTAGACAGTTTCATGTGAGGTTTTAGAACTCAAGGTCTGGAATGTAAATAAAAGATTGAGGAGGTTTGGAATATGCAATATATGGGATATAGAGATCAGATAAGGAAGCTCAGGGGGGAAAAGGAGAGTCAAAAGAAACAAAGAATAATGAGATAATCTTGAAAACACCAACTTGAAGGAGTGCATAGACCAAGAGGCATCATGAAGAAAACAAGAAGGAACAAACAGAGGTAGAAGGACTGTGAAGAGGCAGTGATGTTCTTGAAGCCAAAAAAGCAAGTGTGTGGAGAATGTAAACTCTCCAAGAACACCCCAGACTAAACATGTTCATTGGTTTTGTTTAGTAGGAGGTCATGAGTGATCTTTGCCAAAGCAAGTTTAATGTAATGTTGAGACCAAAAGCCAAATCATACAGGTTGGGTAGTTAAGGGTGCTGGGGGCCATGCACAAGAAAAGCTTATGAATTTGTGTTTTTCTGTTTTTGTTTGTTTGTTTGTTTTGGTTCGCAAGAGAAATTTCTTTTCTTTTTTTTTAAAAAGTATTTATTTGACAGAGAGAGATCACAAGCAGACAGACAGAGATAGAGGAGGAAGCAGGCTCCCCACTGAGCAGGGAGCCCGATGTGGGACTCGATCCCAGGACTCTGAGATCATGACCCGAGCTGAAGGCAGAGGCTTTAACCCACTAAGCCACCCAGGCGCCCCCCCCCCCCCAAGAGAAATTTCTTGGATGGAATATAGTTGTAACTAGAGGGAGCACTTTTGGGGAAGGGATTGGAACATATTTGTGGGTTGAAGGGAAAGAACAAGACTAACATTTTAGAAGATAAATTGAACACAACACGATCTCACGGATGCTGGAGAGTTGAATTAGTTTGAGAGGAGAAAGACTTCGAATGAGGCCAACCTTCCACCCTATAGAGGGATGAAGGTGACTCAAGCAGCCACCATGGTAGCCCTGTTCTCTGGGATTTTACACATCTTAATGTTCAGGGAGAGTGTAACTTAGGACATACATCCTCATAGAGAAGAACAAGTATCAGTTTGCCTTGGACTATGAGACATTTGGGTATCAAAATACTTCAGAACAATAATCAAATTATGATAAAACCATGGTTTTTATGGGTTGCCTTTTGAACTTTTACCCTCCCTCGAGAGGATAAGAGCTAGTCAGGTGATTGGAGAAAAGTCGAAGCTTTATGGTACTGACTAGTTAAGACGAGTTCTCAAAATTATCTGGTATTTATCAAGACTGAACCGGAGTTCTAGACCTGGAGGTTTGCCAAACTGCACATCCTATCTGGTTTATGCTTTTTCCGATAGACAAGTAATTCAGGATCAGACGGTACAATACAAGGCCAAACACATATTGATAATATTGTAAACGTGCCATCAACCTGACTAAGCCAAATTAAGCATGTTAGAAATGAAAAGTAGGATGGAAGCTGATGTTTCAGGATTCCAGGATGTGGGGTGCCAGATCAGTGTGCTAACTTAATGAGGGAGAGCAGCAGCATTTCAGGAAGGAAAGCAGCCACGCTGTCCTGACAAACACGTCAATCCCTCCATGCAGGTTCTGTGCCTTGTAGAGCATCCCCCACCCCCAACTCACCCCTCCCCACGAAGGACTCATCTGACTCATTGTAAAAATACACTCAAGGTTTGGATGTTGCCCTTCTGATGTCCGCAGCCTTTTCTGCCAACTGCAGTAATTACCGTGTAAATACGTTGTTTCTGAATTCTCTTTAATGCTCAGTTCTTTGTTCCTTCTGTTGATGTCCTTTTTTGCTTTTGAATCATTTCCTGTCTCTCCCTTCTCAGTATTCATCAGAGTTTTAGACACCTCAATAATTATCCCTTCTAATCTCTTCCTTTCTAATGAACTAATCTCCCTCCTTTCTTCATAGTTACAAACATTGACACCACTTATCATTTTGTTGCTGTTTCTGGACTTTTCCAAGTCTTTGATATTTTGTCTTGTAATAATATACTTGAAACCTTGCACAGTATTTCAGTGGCCTATCATACTGTGATCACTGTCCTTGGCTAGTTTTTAACAGATTTCTAATTTTATGTCACTCCTGTTTTATATGTTTTAGATGACATCGAAGCATTAATTTCAAGTTTCTGCTTCCTTTTGGCTCTAGATCTCTCTTGGTCCATGTAAACTGTCTTAGTCTGTTTGGGCTGCTATGACAAAAATAGCATAGACTGAGTAGCTTAAACAAGAAATAGTTATTTCTCACAGTTCTGGAGGCTGAGAAGTCCAGGAGCAAGGTACTGGTAGCCCAAGAGTTGGCTTCCTTTTGGCTGTGTCCTCATATGGCAGAAGGGGCAAGGAAGCTCTGTGGGGTCTCTTTTATTAGGGCACTTGTCCCAAGCTTGACAGTTCTACCCTCTTGATCTAATCAGGCTCCTAAGCCCACAGCACATAATACCATCACACTGGGGGTTAGGATTTTGACATAGGAACTTGGAGGCCACACTTTAATCCATAACATATACCTCACAGCTTGTGAGCATTTGGGGCTTTACTGTCTTTAGCTTTTACATGCATTTACTTCTCTGTTTGTAGTAACACATTCTTAGGCTGGACTCGTACCTAAATCATTCACATCCTCACTTGTAGCATGCTTGAGCAGTCAATTGTTCCAGACTCAGTGAAAAGCCAATATGCTATCTGTATTCCATTTGTTTTTCTCTTATATAACCATCTCCCGCTCTTAGGTCCCAGCCTGTAAATAAAAAAAAAATTAAATTTAAAAAAAAAAAGGACTTCACTTATCAAAGTGTAGGATGTCAGAGAAAATGTTAATGCTCTTCTAAAGAGAATTTATGGCTGGAGTCCATTATGTCGATTTTTTTTTATTGTTCTTTTGTTTTGTTTTGTTTTTTAAGTGAAATGCTCTTTCTTAATCCATTCCTCTTTACCCACTAACCTCAGAGATACCATCTACTCTTGTTTCTTCTACCCTTAACGTACTGTCATCTAAGCCAACACTTAGCTGCAGAGCTAGATTGCAGGGGAGATCTCTAACTGTACCAGAGGGCAACCTGGCATAGTTAAGGTTCTCTGAGTTCCTCTATCCTTCCATCCCACTGAGCTTACCATATACTGAGAGATTTAGACTTGGCCAAAGGCTAAGGAATTGACCTGGCTGGAACAAAACCCCCATATTTTCATTGCCTGTACACAGCAGTTAACCCCCAAATAGACTTACTTCCCCTTAAAAGTAATATGTATCACACTCACCTTTCTGTCTAGGAAAGGAAGTTTTATGTGGGGCTTTTCCACTAGCGCATTTGATAAAACCAAACTCCCTGAGAGACAGTACCATTTTGCCTTTGTCTCATTTGGGTGAGACAGGGAAGGAAAGAGGTCCAACAAAGGAATATTCTGGGAAGAAAGTCTATTCCCTAATAGTTCCAGTTTATATATAGAACCTCAAGAACCTCATGAATTTTAAAAAGGATTTAATTTGGAAGTATGTACATATTTTATCTTCCAGAGATGTGGTGGCGTTTTTATGCAAAAACTCAAATAAGAGGATACTTTTAGGGCAGTAGCTGTAGTGATTTACTGAAATTATGTGTTTCACGCTGCAGCAAGCCTCCACAACAAAAATGGCTGAAGTGGTTACAGGAAGACTCTGGCAGAAGCAGTAATCTGCCCAGTTAGCACTGGAGACAGCGAAGGGTTAGTAGTGTTAACTCACAAGATAGAGAGAGGTTGGAGTAGCTGAAGGAAGTTTTCCCACTGCTGCCCTAAGAAATTCTAAGAAGCTCATTGTGGGAAGAGAAGAGAAGCCCTTCCTATGTGAGACAGGTCTATCGGAAGAGTGGAAAGGGATGGAAGTAGAGATGACACATGCAGTAGTCTGTCCAGGATGCCGAGATACAGCATCTGGAGAAGGATTCTCCTGGGGTAGAATCCCGGCTATGGTGGCAATCTTTGCATGGGATGGTGGCTAATGTAGCTGCAGCAGCCACACCTAGAAAGAGGATGGTAAAGGAACTGACTTATGGTCTTTACCCATTTATTTTCCCCTAACTGGTTCCTGGGGAAATACTATTACTTGTGTAGTTCTGAAGAGAAACTTACTCAGATCAATTAACAAATATTCACTTGGCCCTCTCTATATATGCAACACTTTGCTAGATACTGGGAATATAGAGCACTATACATGGTTCTGCCTTCAAGTTGTATTTTAGGATGTTTTGCTCATGTGAGGAGATCATTGTTTTTTGTGAGGTGATGTAGAAGCCCTCACACAAATGGTCCCTGACTAATTAAAATGACAAGTTTATACAAGTTGCTGGTGAGGTGCCATGTGTTCTATTTCCTGTCCAAACATCACAGATGGTGATTGCATGTAATAGAATATATTCAACCTGGTTAAACCCTTAGAGAAACTTGAGACCATAGGCATGCATATTCTGCTTTGTGAACTCGTTTTCTCTTTAAAGAATATACAACTGCATGCCAGCGTGTAGTATAAGAATGAGGAGTAAGGCTGTTTGATTCAGGGCTTTCAAATGATATACTTATGCCAGGGGAAGCATTCAGGTTCAAAGGGTATGGATACAAAACAATTAGAATTACGGTAGCATAAACAGGGATAGCACCAAGTTTGTAACAAAAAATGATGGAAATAAAACAGTCATAGCTAAAGTGGAAATCTTGCTTTAAAAAAAAAACTGAAATATCTGTCATATTTCTGATTACTCTTCCCTATTTCTACTACAGTGAGGTTTTTTTTATTTGTGTGTGTGTGTGTTTTGCTTCCCCCCCACCCCGCGCCAAAGAGAAAAGAACATACTCAAGGACATAGAACCTTGTATTGGAGCCAGGGTTGGAGCTCAGATATTTTTGGCTCCTAATTCTCTGCTGAGTCCATTAGACTGTGTCTCCTCTTAGTTCTATTATTTGATTTTATGTTTCCTGTGTGTTTACATACTCAAAGTGATAAAATACATTTTTGTTCTTATGTTACTAATGCAGTAGATTTTTTTTTTCAATTTTGCTGAACTACAACACTCTTAACATGGCAAATAACTGCTTTCAACAAAATGTTTTCAAGGCATGCCTTGAAATGGGAGTTAAAAATAGGAATGCAAATGCTAATAACAGTATTGATAAAAGAAACTCTGACTTCAAAAGTGAGAAATTCAATTAGAAAAAAAAAAAGCAAAAGTATTTGAGGAAAACACAATGTATGAAAGTACTAATGGAAAATTCAGTTCCATGGCATTTTTACAAATTAGATAAAGTTTTCCACAACATAGTTACTTGCAGGTCAGCTAAAATAATAAGAATGGGTTCTGGGAATGGCAATTCTCATCAACTTTCTGGAAGCTACATCTTGGAAAATAGATAACTTTGATATTTGTAAACAATGAAAAAACAGGTCAGCTAAGTCAAGGATTTACCCACTGAACCCAATGTGATAGCTTAATGTTCGGAAACTCATACCAATCATAAACTTTATCTGCCTATATCTCAAAAGAGGTTAATGCCTCATTGAGTATGTATTTTAAGAAAATCTAACACACAACTGCTTCAGTACGTAGACAAAGCCTTTATCATACGAAAGTACTGTATTTTTTATATAGTCTTCCCCAAAGGAACTCCAATCAGACTGCCTGTCATTAATTTTCACAGCATCTTTGTGATGGAGCAAAAATCATTCTGTTCATTGTTATCATCAACATTTTTAGATAATATACACTTAGGATACTCTGTAAAACTTAAGAAAGCTGCTGTGTCCATTTTCATGGAGTTTACAGTCTAGGAAAACCTGATAAACTCAGCTTCACAGATGCCAAAACCATTTACTTAGCAATAAAGAATTAAATGCCCTCCAGTGCCAGAGATTCTGTGTTCTCCCTCCTTAATAAATTTCAGTTAATAAATGAAATCTTAATATTTTATGTTTTGATATAAAGCTGCCTACTCTGATCTTTTCTCAATGGACATAGAGTTCAATCTATTACTCAACTTCGTGAAAAGGACCTGAAGTTTTTCTCCTGAAGACCTGGAGTAAGTGGGAAATTGGCATATGAGACAGAAGTTTTAAGATAGCCTGATCATTGCCCATAGTTAGGGTGGGAATGGTCAAAATAAAGGCTAGCCTTTTAAATACATATGAATAGGTAGAATTACTTTATATGCTACCTATAAGTAATACATGTTTATATTAAAAAGAGAGTTGGTGAGATCTAGCTCTTAAACCAGTCTTTTAAAAAGTATATATTCTGGAATAGTAGTTATATAAGATACTCTTGAAATAAAAGGTCAGTAAGTCTGATAAATTTTCATTACTATTCCCTTTTGGATAGTAACCATATAGAGTCATATACTGAAGATCCTGAGGCATCTTAAAGCACAGAAACATGTTTTAACCTTGTAAAAATTGCCCAAACTTATTTTAATGCCAAATAATTTTTTATGTAACATCCATAGGAACAAATATTGGGGAAAAAAACCTGAATTCATTGCATTTGAATATTTAACAAGTTCAGTGAATTCCCTCTATATGAGATAAAAAGGGAAGATGTATGTGGAAGCCATAGAACTTGAACTCAATAAGCTCATAATCTAGAAGGGATACTGTATGATGATTATGATGCAAAAAAAAAAAAAACCTGGAAGTTTGTATAAAATTGAAATTATAACTTTCAAATGACTAAAACAGGCAATAACAGGTCTTAGAAGTTAAGAGAGAGGAGTAGTACAGACCACCAAGCTCAGCCAACCCCGCACACTCCTCCCCTCCCAAACCCTCAGTTTGTTTCTCAAGAGTCCACAGTCTCTGGGAGATGAAGAGAAGTGAGCTGGGGGAAATCTCTTGCATTTCTTGACTCTGAACCAAACTTCTGATTCCCTCCATGGTATTCTGACTTTGAGTTTGTAACCATGTTTGGATTTTCTGGGTCTCTGAGCTCATTACTGTTTACTGAATCTGCTCCTTCATAAGTAGGTCCTAGGCTCAGTGTTCCTGGTATCATCTGTACGCTCATTTTTACCTCATTAGAACTGATTGAGTTGGAAGGCTTGAGACCTTTTATCCAACAATACTAGGTGGTCCTCAAGGTTAAATATAGCAAGAGGGAGAATAAACGTTAGGGAAAAGAGTTAGAGATTAGGTAGTTATCACTGGCCTTAAAAAAAAAAATCTGTTGCCAGAAAAATTAAAATAAAATCAATTGATGAATCAATCATCTAATCTTACTCTTATCACTTTGTAGTATTGATTTTCCAGGGAATTTTAAGAGTATCCAGTCTGAAAATTAATGTGGTGCTCATTATTTGGAGGAAGAAGGTAGGGCCAGAGTTCAGGGAGTTTGTCATTACATTTCTCATTTCTGTCCTCTCCGAATGTCAGAAATGACCTCAATTTTATTGATCTGACAGGGTCAGAAATAAAATATCTTGTGAACACTTGGCTGAAGATGCTACGTAAACTGTCAGGATTCCTATAATTAGGATCTCAATCATAAGCAACGCACAGTCATCCAATGCACACATGCTTACTGAGTTTTACTCTGTATCATGGATTGTTTTATATGCTGAGTTTAGAGTGGTAACAATAGTATGAATCCTGTCCTCAAGGAGTTTACATTTTAGGGATGTGGTGTGAACAAAGTTAAACATGAAAACTAAATAACATGCTTTCAAACACAGAACTCGCCTATCTTACAATTTTAAAGATACATTGTTTTTTCACATGTTCTCTAAATTAATTTTAATGGTACTGTTTTCTAATCTTCACCATACCAAAACTTTCCCATGAATTTTGAATCTAGCCTGATAACTGGAACTTTGTTAGACATTGTTTATTTGCTTCTCAGCAACTGTAGCACTAATCTCTAGTATGCCCTTGATTTATGCAGTAACCAAATCAGAGAGCTGGGAATCATTATAGATTCCTTTCTTATCAAGAAAACATATTGGTCTACATCTTGTCCTCTGTCATTTTTGCCTCATTAATATATCTAGAATCTTCCTCATCTAGTCCAATTCCATGGTTACTTAACTAAATGGCATTATTTATTGCTTTGAATTATTTAAATTGTCTACTTAGTGGTCTGTCTGTCTTCTAATTTGTGTGAGTCTCTCTAATTTATATCTTACCAGAATGACCTTAAAGCTTCAGTATGGTTATGCCATTCCTCACTTAATATTGTTTAAAGGCATCTCATTAACCAAAAAAAGTGTAAACACCCTCCCTTAGCTTACACAGCTTTTTGTGACCTGGCTTCTGTTCAGCTCACCAGGCTCAATTCTACCACTTTCCTTCCCACCCACTCTGATCCAGCTGCTCTAGTGATCCTAAAACTTTGGAAAGAACATAAGATTTTAGAGACCCTTTTGGACTTGACTCCAAGGCAGGCTGACATACAGTAGATTACACAGAGCTTTCTTGTGTTCAGTTTTGCCTTAAATAAATGTATTGTTATCTACTTTATTAGAATGTTAAGGGAATCAAATAAGATACTGTATGTTACTTTGATAGTTATGTATCCTATACATTAAATATCTAACACATAGTAAATGCTTTGATAGCTATTATTAAAATCCCCCTCTCTGTGAAATATTCATTCTCTGATATTTACCTATTCATAAAACTGGTTTTAATTTTTTTTTCCAAATTCAATACAGACATAAACTTCTCTGAGACACTCTTCTTAAACTGATGAGAATGAAATTCCAAATTTGTTAAAACGGAGATTTATCTTAGTTCTATTATGTTCCATTTATATAATTTTGAACAAGCAATAGTTTCACAGATCTTCAGTTTTTTCATTTGTGCAATGAGGATGAAAATCCCTATCTTGTGAGTTTCTATGAGTATTAATTTTTTGAAAAGGACAAGTAAATCTGCCCCATTTTCCCCAAAACACCAATGTTCTCTCATACTCATTTTTTCTCCATTTCTTTGGTGTTTCTATATTTTCAATATTAATGGAAAGCTGGTCCTACTTTTCTAAATTATAAGTTTATTACTCGTCCCTTTAAACTTTCTTTCAAAGCCACTGCCAATAAGCCTGTGTCATTTTAATTGTTCCTTTCTATATTTCTTTTAGAAATAGGAAGGCCTTTATTTATGTTTTGTAGAATCGGGGCATAAATCAGCATTTATTGGTTCATATTTATCAGATATACATGCATGACGCTGCATAAAAGCCACATCTTAAGAGCCCAACATCCATGGATATACCATATACAACAGACAGAATCAGGTGGTCTGTTTTTGTGTTGGGTATTGGTAAATGAAGTACAAGTCCTTTGGGATGTTGGGGGTGAGAAACACCTCATTTTTCTCAAAAAAAGACATCAGTTATTTAGTGTGGTAGAAGAGGTTCTTTTAAGAAAAACCAGCCAGCAAAAAAACCAAAAACAACAACAACAAAAAAAAACAAACAAAAAAGAAAGAAAGAAAGAAAGAAAAAAAAAAAAAAGAAAGAAAGAAAAGCCAGCCAGCCTTGGAAAAGACACATGATCATGAGAAGAAAAAATTTTAAATAGGCACCTTTTAAAAATTACTACATGGCTATTTCTCTAAAGTGCACAAAACATGCACTAATCATTACTTTTTCAATAACAATGAATATAAATTGAATACTGTGAAATTTCCAATCTGTGGTGTTTAAACATTCTGTTTTTCTTTCTATTATCCTTTTTAACATTGCAAATACATTCTTTTGCAAACCTCTCCTGACAAAACTTCAAAAATCTCTGCACAACCAGATTATTTGAATAAGACTATTTGAGTGATCATATCAGAAGATGAACAGAATTGATAGCTATGGCTTTCTAGATTTTTAATAATCAGAGGAGTGCTTATACTGCATGATGCAAGCATTTCTTTTAATACTTAAGAATTCGTCACTAAATGAAATCTACAGTGGGCAACCTGTAGTCTTATTTCCATGTGTCTTTTTCTTTCTAAACATAATCATCTTCAATCACCTCTTATTCTATGGACTGTTCAAATTATGTAGAAGTGTTTCCTTTATTGATATAATATGGAATACCTCAGTTTTATCCCTCACACCAGGCTGAGATATCTCTGTAATAACCTTACAAATTGGTAGGTATTATACTAGCAACCAATTGCTGATAGGTTGTTTTGTATTATATAGCCTTATACAAGGTTTAGCTTTCTTTCAAAATCCTTGCAAACTGTTTGGACCAGGCTGAATGATTTCTTGAATGAGTTGAGTCATCTTTGGCTGTTTCTTGCACACACACACACACACACACACACACACTCCTGAAAGAGATGAGTCACCAAGAAGAGCGAACCTTGAGCACAGACTGAAGCTCTGCCAAGGTAAATATCAAACCAAATAAATCAGTGCTTCCTTTAACTGGGTTGCCTGAAGACTAAAGAAGAATGTGCTACACATTAACAGAAGCCCGCAAATCTCACTGAACAGAGTAGAGAGAAGCTTCAGGGATGGGGAGATCCTGACACAGTCAATCAAATCGTTCTGGATTGGAAAAGCTGAGAGAAGCTAAGAGAGAGAAAATGCCGTAAAAATGCGTCAAGTTAATTTCACGCTTTTCCACCTTCAACTTTTGCACAAATTAAATTTAATGCTCCTCAGCCTGAGTGGTCTGCATGCAAAATGGTACTACAGTGGTTGGGGTTGATGGAGATAAAAAGGGTTTGGTGTTATTTACAAAATAGTAAGAAAATATTTGTGATCCTGTGTGACTTCGTGGTAATTAAATGTCCTGTCCACCTCTCTTTAAATGTGCTGAAGCTCTTGAAATTCATACAACATTAACATTAAACCGTTCCTTGATACGAGATATCAAGTTAAGCTAACCAACTATTTCGCGGTCTCCATTTCAGTCTCAACATAAAAAGGAGAGATTTTGCTCATTCGATGATTACCTTTGGCACTTTCCTGTTCTAATACTTTAAAACCCAAATGAGACCCATCTTTGGGGACCATTTCAACATAAATTTTAGAATAAAACTCCAAAGGACAGGGCGATGTGGTGTGTATATGACCTTATATTATATGTTAACTAGATTTATTGTGTGATCATTTTGCAATATATATAAATGTTGAATCATTTTGTTATATACTTGAAACTAATATAATACTATATGTCAATTATACCTCTTTAAAGGAAAAGAATAAAACTCCACAAGACAGGGAAATATGATGTGTTCATGGCCTGAAGTATATCTGAAGAATAGACTGATTTCCCTTCCCTTCCTTTTCCCTCCGTCCCTCTCTCCCTCTCTTCTTTCCTTCCTCTCTCTCTCTCTTTTGGTCTTTTCCTTTTTTCCTTCCTTCCTTCCTTCCTTCCTTCCTTCCTTCCTTCCTCTCTTTCCTTTTCTTTCTCTCTTCCTTCCATCAACATATTTCTAATATTTGTTAGAATGGCTAACACCAGTCTTCACCCAATATGAAACAAATCCAAGTGAACCACACTCACTCTAGAAAACTTTTAGCAATAGATAAGAATTAGAGTATTTGATACTAATTCTATAAATATATGTGAGGAAATCATATACATATAATGTCCTGATTTTCCTGTCCTATTTCCCTACTCTAGAATATAATATCAACTTACCAAGGTACTCTGAAGAGTTTTGGGGCTTAGGGAAGAGTCCGCCTTCTTCTAGCTCTGTTCCCTCAGGAATGAGGAAATGATAGAAACAGAAAATGTTTAGGTTGGGGGTGCCTGTGTGGCTCAGTCAGTTAAGCATCTGCCTTCAGCTCAGATCATGATCCCAGGGTCCTCAGATGGAGCTCAACATTGGTCTTCCTGCTTGGAGGGGAGTCTGGTTCTCTTCAGTCTGCCGCTTACCCCCCCCCCCACCCCCCCGCCCTGCCATTCTCTCTCTCTCTTAAATAAATAAAATCTTTTTTAAAAAGAAAGAAAATGTGAAGGGTGTAAGAGCTAGGGTGAGAATTTAGGGACAAAGAAAGAAACTGACAGAGTTGTCAAAAATTAATTTGTCCATTTTACATCTAAGTAATATACTCTCTTTGTACTTCCGCACTCCTAGAACATTTTTTTTCTCTGTGTTATCCTAAAATATGGCTGTGCTCCTAATAACTAACTCTTGAGAGAATCTTTTTCTGGCAGCAACTCCTGTGTAATCTACTGGTTTTGCAATGCTCTTAAAGGGACAAGTCAGAAAGCTGGGTTTTTTGCTGGTTGCCCTCACTGGGTTGGGCTAACTTTGCTATAACGTTACTGTTTGTTGAGGCAGAAGAGGTGGTAAGAGCTTTTTAAAAATGTTTTCCCCAGTCTTGAAGTATATATAAGGGTATTAGAGAAGCAAATAAAGACACTGGGTTGCCATAGTTCTTGTCCTTTCTTTCCATCACAAGGACACTCTAGTAAGGAGAGGAGAGTGCTATATCATCTACTGATTTACAATACAAGAGAAGCCTGAAGAAAGGGAAGAGAAAATATGTTTATATCAAAGTAAACTGAACCTTCTTCCCTAGATGATGTGGTGTTAGATGCCTTGATAATTTTTGTTTACCACAGCATTTCTATGAAATATGACATGAACCTCAAAGATTTCATCTTTTCAGTAGGAATTATAACGGATACATATACTCTTGCCTTGAGCAATCTTAGGTATTTGTGGAACAGAAACTATTTTTTTCTTTAATCCAATAAACTATCTTTGAGAAAGATTATTTTATTTTCCCCTGAATTTCCTTCTTTTTTTCCCTCCTTAAGCCTCCCTTAAAATCTTTTAACTAAGCCAATGTCTATGCTTTTCTCTCTTGGAATCCTTCCATCTATCCAATTCCTTGGACTGTAGTGACTCTCCTTTTCCCTGTCTCTCCCTTCCCCATCATCATTACCACCTCATGGACTGGTGGTCCATAATCATCTTTTTAAAAGTTGCTCAGATACCTCACCAAAACCTTCTCGGTCCCACAAGAGTTAGCTGCCTCCTCATCTGTGCTCTCAAGGTACCTTGGAAACCCTTCCATTACCACTTATCTAATTGCACTGTGGTTATCTGCTTACATCTGTTTCTCTCGCTGGACTGTGATATCCTTTAGGACATGACTGTGCTTTGTCAACTGTCTATCCCTACTGTCCAACCTAGCAGTACCTTGCCATTCAGCAAATGTTTGGTGAATGAATGAATCCAGAGTAGAAAAGAAGAGAGGAAAGCAGAGAGCAGCGTGAAAGAATTCAAGCAAGCACCTAAAAGATGACATTAAAGGCTGTCTGTCGTCCTATTGTCTATCCCCAGCCCCTGGGGAAGACAGGGAACAGTATCAATATGGACAATCAGAGATGGCTTTGAGGAGGAAGCTGGAACTTGCCAACAGGATGCAATAAAGCAAGTAAAATTGTGATCTGGCAGATTCTGACTGGGAGGTACATGTTATCAAGCAACTGTGTGATAAAGGACTTTTTTTTTTTTAAGGACTGATTATTTTATTTTATTTTATTTTATTTTAATTGGTTTATTTATTTTCAGAAAAACAGTATTCATTATTTTTTCACCACACCCAGTGCTCCATGCAATCCGTGCCCTCTATAATACCCACTACCTGGTACCCCAACCTCCCACCACCCTGCCACTTCAAACCCTTCAGATTGATTTTCAGAGTCCATAGTCTCTCATGATTCACTTCCCCTTCCAATTTACCCCAACTCCCTTCTCCTAACACCCCTTGTCCTCCATGATATTTGTTATGCTCCACAAATAAGTGAAACCATATGATAATTGACTCTGTCTGCTTGACTTATTTCACTCAGCATAATCTCTTCCAGTCCCATCCATGTTGCTACAAAAGTTGGGTATTCATCCTTTCTGATGGAGGCATAATACTCCATAGTGTATATGGACCACATCTTCCTTATCCATTCATCCGTTGAAGGGCACCTTGGTTCTTTCCATAGTTTGGCGACCGTGGCCATTGCTGCTATAAACATTGGGGTACATATGGCCCTTCTTTTCACGACATCTGTATCTTTGGGGTAAATACCCAGGAGTGCAATTGCAGGACTGATTATTTTAAAATCACTTAAGTGTATATGTTTGATTTGTAGACACAGTGGTAATCTGCCATAAGCAATAATAATTATTATTTCAGTGGATATTTGCTTAGTGTCTCTTTTGTATCCTTTTACTTTCAACCTTTTAACAGCTTATATGTTAGGTGTGTCTCTTTGGAAACACCATGAGGCTAGATTTAGTCCCCAGGCTGAATATTCATCTCTTTTCTGAAAAGTTCTTTCAGTTTTATGTTTGCTGATATTAAGATTTGTTTTTACTATCTTGTGTTTTCTCATTGTCTTGCTTTCCTATGCTTTTTTTTTTTTTTAAGATTTTATTTATTTATTTGACAGAGAGAGATCACAAGTAGGCAGAGAGGAAGGCAGAGAGAGAGAGAGAGGAGGAAGCAGACTCCCTGCTGAGCAGAGAGCCCGATGCGGGACTCGATCCTGAGATCACCACCTGAGCCGAAGGCAGTGGCTTAACCCACTGAGCCACCCAGGCGCCCACCTATGCTTTTTTTGTTTTTTCTTGATTGATTGAGGTTTGTTTTCTTATTCCATTTTTCTCCCCTATTTCTTTAGGAGAATGAAATCCATTTTTATTCCTTTAGTAACTATTCTTGATATTTTAACATTCACGCTTAACAAAGATTAATCAATCAACTCACTCTGAAGAACACTAAGACTTCAGAACACTTTCAGGTCATCCATTACTTTTTTATATGCTATTGTGGTCCAGCATTTTAAATTTCCCTTTAAAAAAGCTTATAAACAAAATATCTTAGTTTTTATTAAGTGAAATTCTCTCCTAACTGATCACCCTACTTCCACAGTGGCATCCCTAAGGTCTTTCATAGCAGAACAGCCAAAAATCCTTTGTCTTAAACAAAAACAAACAAAAACTTCCCTTTTATTAAAATGTATAAGATGCATGTAGAAAAGTACACATAACTTGTGTACAGCTTGATGAATTTTCCAAAATGAATACATTCATACAACTATCCAGCTCAAAAATTAAAAGATAGCTGGCATCCAAGAAGCATCTTCTGTGTCCCCCTCACAATCATGAGACCTTTCTTGCTCTGTGAGAGCTAATAGACTGATCTTAAGCACCCTAGTTTGCCTCCTTTTGAATTTCATATAAAAGAAAACATACAATGCATATTATTTTGTGTCTAGCTGCTTCCATTCAATATTACCCTTATGAGACTCAGCCATGTTATTTCGTGTAAGAATGATCTATTCATGTACATTGCTGTGTAATACTTTATTGTATGAATATACCAAAATGTATCCATTATATTCTTGATGGGCATTGGGCTTGTTTCTAGCTTTGTGCTGTATTTAATAATGTTACCAACACTTATTGTGTAAATCTTTCAGAGCACACATGTATATAAATTAGTATAATATGATATATCCTTAGAAGTAAAATTATTGCAAAATAGGGCAAATATAGGGTTATTTTGAGAAGAGGTGGTTAAGTGGTTTTTTAAAGTACTTGTAATGATTAAATTGTATGCCCATGATAAATGTCAGTGTATGAGTTCCCATTGCTCCATATCTTCAATGATACTCTCTTAACTTTTAATATTGAGACAACTTTTAGATTTACATGAATTGCAAAGTGTGACAGAGAATTTCTGTATCTAGTAACTAAAGGATAACAGCATACAGAAAGTGCATATGCTTGTCAAAGCTAAGGCATGAACATTGGCATAATACTAGTAGGTAGACTACACATTTTTCTCAGATTTTGCTTGGTCTTCAACTGACCTTTGTTTTCAGGATCCAATCCAGGATCTCACAACACATTTAGTTGTTATGTCTCTTTAGTTTCCTCTAACTGGGTGACTTTGTCTTTTGTGACTTAGACATATTTAAAAGGTACTGATGGATATATATGTAGAATATCCCTTTATTTGTGTTTGTCAAATATGTTCTCATGATTAGACCAAGATTATGCATTCTTGGGAAGGAAGCTATAGGGGTGATGTATTTTTCTCAATGCATCAAGTCAGGAGGTAAATGATGTTGACACTCCTGACTTGTGATGCCAATTTTAATCATTTGGTTAAAGTGATGTATTCCAGAGTTTCCACTGTAAGCTTATTATTTTCCTTCTGTGCAATTAATAAATATTTGGAGGAAGATACTTTGAGAATCTGAAAATATCTTATTTCTTTTTAAATTTCTATCACTACTTTTAGTATCGACAGGTGAATCCTGCCTGCATCAATTATTATGATACCCTTCCAATGGTGATTTTCTATTCCCCTCATTTATTAATTATAATTCTCCTATAGGGAAACATTATGCCTGTTATCTCATTTAATTATTCATATTTTTATTTATATTAATATGAACTCATGAGTATTCATTTTATTTTCTGAGTTATAATCCAATACTATTGTTATTTATTTTGTCACTAAGGTTGTTGCTTTGATTTTAGCAAGAGGAGCCAATGGGATGATATACCCTCATCCTTAAAAAAAAAAAAAATTATTTTACATACTTTGTAACTTCCTGGTACCACAAATGTTTCAGATTCATCTTGTATCTTTCCTGCCCTAGCCCTGGAAGTAACCACTTCTTCAAAGACTCCCTGTTGCTTTTGTTTAAGAATAATATTTCTTATTATTCTTAAGAGAATAATTAAACCCAGAAATCTAGATATTACTTGTGCTTAATGCCATGGGGATGCTGCTGTTTCTAATACCTTTCTGGGAATACAACTAGGAGATACATGTATGTATACTAACCCAGGCATAAACATACATCTTTGTTAACTATCTGTCTAGCATCTACCTCTGTAATCTATGCCTTTCTATGGATTTATCTTAAATAAAATTCACAATTCCATACTGATGGATATGACTCCAGCACTCGAGTGTTCATCCTATTCTTCTCCTTTCTTTATTTGTAATTTCTTTCTTTGACAGTTGGCAGGCTGGCTTTCATCTGCAATATATTTACTTATTTCTTCAAGCCCAATATACATGTAAAATAATTACATAAATGCTAAACACACTCTTGTGAATGATATATTTATCAACTACAGCATAGTTTTTATACAGATCTTTTATTTAGCATTATGGCATTGCTCAGAATATTTTTGTCCAAGTTTCTTAGGTCAACTACTTTCTTTCTCACTTCTTTCAGTGTGGCTATGTAATTTATGTTAAAACAGTTAAAGTCATTGTTACAGTTGGCATACCTTCTTGGGTTTCCATAATATCCTGGTTGATTTTTAAAATTCACATGTGGTAAAACTCTATCTTTTTGGTATATAATTCCATGAGTTTTGGACAAAGATGTAACAGGCATTCATCAACAAATTTTCTTTCTTTTTTTTTTTTAATTAACACATAATGTATTATTAGCCCCAGGGGTACAGGTCTGTGAATCTCCAGGTTTACACACTTCACAGCACTCACCATAGCACATACCCTCCCCAATGTCCATAACCCCATCCCCCTCTCCACCCCTCCACCCCCCACCCACCCCCTGCAACCCTCAGTTTGTTTTGTGAGATTAAGAGTCTCTAATGGTTTGTCTCCCTACTGATCCCATCTTCATCAACAATTTTCTTAATCGGAGAGTTCCATCACATGCAAGATTTTCTCATGTCACCTGTTTGTAATTAATATGCAGTACATTCCCATTCCCAACTTAGCTGTTTTCTGTGTCTGTATTTTTGGTTACCCAGAGTATTATATAAATGGCATCATACAGTTCATAGTCTCTGAGGTCTGTTTTCTTTCATCTAGTAAAATGTGCTTAAGATTCATTTATGTTGCATGTTTGTTACTTTTTTATTGCTGGTCAATATTCCATTGTATGGATGTACCATGTTCTTGTTTATCCATTTCCATTCGAAAGACATTTGGATGATTGTGGGGAAAAAAACCCTGCTCTAAATAACTATGTACAGGTTTTGGCATGGAACGAAGTTTCCATCTCTTTCGAGTTAATACTTAGAAGTGTGATTGCTGGGTCATATGGTACATATATGTTTAACTTTATGAGAAACTGCCAAGCTATCTTCCAAAGTGACTACCATTTTTAATTCCCACCAGCAATGTATGAGAGCTCCAGATGTTCTGCATTTTTGTCAGAACTTGGTAATGCTATTTCCCCCATCTTTTAAAAAAGAATGGGTGGCATCACATAGTTCTAATTTGCATTTACCTAATTAACTATCTCTTAATGTGCTTATTTGCCATTCATATATTCTTTTTGGTGAAGTGCCTGTTTGGATCTTTTGCCAATTTGTTTTATTGGGTTGTTTGTTTTATTACTGTTGTGTTTGGAGAATTTGTTTTATAGTCTGAATACAAGTGCTTTGTCAGAAATGCTATTTGTAAATGTTTTCTCTCTGTCAGTGGTTTTTCTTTTCATTCTCTTAACTGTGTATTTACCAGAGCAAAAAAAAAATTGAAGCATGACAAAGTTTAATTTATCAATATTCCTTTTACATATTGTTTTCGGTAGTATATCTTAAAAAGTCACCAACAAGCACAAGGTCATTCAGACCTCTTATATTTTCTTCTAGAAGTTTTATGGTTTTATATTTACATTTAGGTCAATGATCTGATTTGCATTAATTTTCAAGTAATGTATGAGATATGATTACTTTAGATATTCAGTTATCCTAGCACCATCTGTTGAAAAAACTAACTTTTCTTTATTGAATTACCTTTACATATTTGTCACAAACCAATGACTGGGCTGTTTTGTTCCATTAATCAATATGTCTATCCTTCACCAATATTGATTAATGTATCTCTGTAATAAGTCCTGAAGTTAGGTAGTGTGATTCCTAGATTTTAGTTCTTTTTCAGAATTGTTCAACTATTCTGGTTCCTTTAAAATCAACTTGTTGGCATCTACAAAAATTCTGCTTGAATTTTCATTTATATTTTTAAGTTCATGGAGTATATTGGAGAGAATTAATAGTACTCAGTCTTCTAACATGAATACAGTATATCTCTTCACTTATTTAGAGCTATGATTTATTTCATCAGTGTTTTATAATTTTTAACATACAAACATTGGGATAATATTTTTAAGTTTATATCTAAATAATTTATGTTTCCATTGCTATTGTAAATGGCATTTAAAAAAATTCAAACTCATTGCAAGCATACAGAAATAAAATTGATTTTTGTATGTTGACCTTGTATTCTGCAACTTTGCTCTAAGCTCATTTACTAGAACACTTTATATGGAATCTTTGAGAAGTTACCTATGAGGACAGATTTTATTTCATCTTCTCAAGCTGTATGTCATTCATTTTTTTTTTTTTTTCCTTGCCTTACTGCACTAGCTAAGACTTCTAGTCTGATATTGAATAGGAGTGAGAGGTGAAGTCATCCTTGCCTTGTTCTAGATCTTAAGGAAAATACATTAAGTTTTTCAACATTATCTATCATGGAAAATTTTTTTTTCAAGTCAGCCTTTTTCAGGTTAAGGAATTTTCTGGTTCCTAATTTGCTGAGACTTTTATCATAAATGGATGTTGAAATTTATTGAAAACTATTTTCTCCATTAAGATTATCATATGTTTTTTATTATTTAATCTGTTAATATGGTAAGTTATGTTGTTTGATTTTTGAATATTGTACTAGGCTTGCAATCTTGGAAAAACATAACCCTTAGTCATTATGCATTAATCTTCATATATATTCCTGGATTTAATTTGTTAATACTTTGTTGATGATTTTTGAGTCTTTGCTCAGAAAATGTATTGGCCTATAGTTTTCTTTTCTTGTAATACTTGTCTAATTTTAGAATTAGGGTGTGCTTGTCTCATAAAATAAGTTGTGATTTGTTATCCCTCTTTTATTTTCTGGAAGAGATTGTACATAATTGTTATAATTTGTTCCTCAAATATGTAGCAGAATTCAGTAGAGAAAACATTTTGGGTCTTGCTTATTTTGGAAGATTTTTAACTACCAATTCAATTTATAGGTTATTTATTTCTTCTTAAGTGAGTTTTGGTAGTTTGTGTCTTTATAAATATTGGCCCATTTCATCTATGTTTTTCAGTGTATGCATATGGATTGTTTCTAGTATTCTCTTATTATACTTGTAAGTCTGTAAAGTCTGTAATGATATCATCTCTTTTATTCCTGATATAACTTGGATTTTCATTCTCTCTCTCTCCCTCCCTCCCTTCCTCTTTTTCTCTTTTGTTAGTCTAGTGACAGGTTTATCAATTTTATTGATTTTTCAAAGTACCAGTTTGGGGTATTTTTTCTATTTTTGGTTTTTAATTTCTGCTATTATTTTTCTGCTATTATTTCTGCTATTATTTTTATTATTTACTTGTTTCTGCTTACTTTGTGCTCTTTGATGCTCTTCTTTTTCTAATTTCTTAAATTGGAAACAACTTGTTTGTTGAGGACATTATACTTTTCTAACATAGTATCTAACATTATAAATTGCTCTGTAAATATTGCTTTAGCAGCATCCTGCAATTTTTGCTATGTTGTATTTTCATTTTCAGTCAGTTTGAAATATATTCTAATTTCTCTTGAGATTTCCTCTTTGACACAAGAATTATATAGAAGTGTATTGTTTAATTTTCAAATACTTGAGAATTTTCTTATGTCTTCCTATTATAGAGCATTTTTTTTTAATTTTTTATTTTTTATAAACATATATTTTTATCCCCAGGGGTACAGGTCTGTGAATCACTAGGTTTACACACTTCACAGCACTCACCAAAGCATTTTTATTCTGTGATCTGAGATCATACTTTGTATGAATTTTTGGTGTTGTGAAATTGAAAAAAATGTGCTTATATACACATTTGTATCTGTAATATAGTACTATTGTTGATAGAGTATTGAAGACACTCCAGGTCCCATCACCAGACTGTCTTCTAATCTCATTTTTATTAAAACCTCTGACTACAACTATCATATACATTTTGAGGACTGTAAGTCCATCTGTAGCATAGATTTCTATTTTTATGTCCCGCCTTGATATGCACTCAAATATGTATTACACTTCTTTTCTTGGAGGTCAAAAATCTTCTTCAAAATCAGTAGGGGCCCAGATAATTTAAAATAAACCTACTCTTTCCATTTTGGGGAGTTTTATTTTCATAGTCTACATAGTTGCCCAACTCAGAGACATGTGGTTCATTCTTGATTCCTTCTGTATCTCCCATTCCAGTAAGTAATCAAATCTTGCCAATTTCTTCTTCATTTTCACAAAAAGTCCTTCTTGTTTTTTAGCCCAATCTCTTCAGTAGTATCTTGGTTTCTCCCTTGTCTCTAGACTTGAATATCATCCAATTAGTCTCCATTGATCTATTTGAAACATGAACTTAACAATTGCCACTTTCCCGTTTTTCCATAAATATTTCTATGACTTTTTTAATTCCTTTGTTACAACAAACATGCAAACACCCTAGCCCTGACACAGCAGGTTGCTCATAATCTTGTTCTTCTCTGCTATATCTTATTTTATTACCACCCTTCCATTCTTTTTGCACCTTACATTTGAGCACCCTGAACTACTAGCAAAATATCTCCTCCTCTCCTCTGAAATTTCTTCATCTCTTATGCATTACTTTTGTTCTATAAATTCATGTTTAATCACTTAATGTATCATATTGTAATCATTTACTATTTGTATATTTCCCCTACTAGATTATAAGATTTTTCTATGGTATGAAATGTAATCTCATCATCTCCACATCCCTTCCTATATCTAGGAGAGTGTCTGACTTATAATAAATGCTTAATAAATCTTGTTTTGAATGAATGACTAAATGAATGATTTATTGAATGAAAGAAGACACAATAGAACTCAGACTGGAAACTGTATATTCTACTTCTAAGTAAAACACTGACATTTATTTATTTATTTATTTATTTATTTATTTATGTTAGCAGAACAATAGCTAGTTACTGCTTCATTTACCATTTCAGTAAAGGACAGGTCTCAATTTATAAATGACTAAAACAGTGTTTGCTCTTTGGTTTTACTTTTTTAACATTTTTGATTATGGAAACAACTGTTAACAATGTCTTGAATATCCTACAAAAATATTTGGGTCTAGCATTTTTAAAAAGGATGTGACTAATAGCTAAATGCATTGAATTTCACTTGCTTCCCCAGCTTGATTGCCACTTTTATGCCATCTCATGGTCTCATGTTATCTTGCAATAACATACTCTCATCAGTTTCGCTCTTCTCTATTCAGAAGACCTTAGTATTACCTATAACTCATGAGCTCCCTCATGATTTATAGCAGTTTAAATAAAAATTGTCTGAGTCCAGGTTAAATAACAAAATAAATCTCAACTGTTTCTGATCTATACAGCAGTATTCCTAATCTTTGATGCCAAGCTTTGCCAAAAAATATTTTGAATATTTGACTACATTAAATTTAATGTTTTTTCCTTGTATAAGAGCATATTTTCGGGCGCCTGGGTGGCTCAGTGGGTTAAGCCGCTGCCTTCGGCTCGGGTCATGATCTCAGGATCCTGGGATCGAGTCCCACATCGGGCGCTCTGCTCGGCAGGGAGCCTGCTTCTCTCTCTCTCTCTCTCTCTCTCTCTCTCTCTGCCAGCCTCTCTACCTACCTGTGATCTCTCTGTCAAATAAATAAATAAAATCTTTAAAAAAAAAAAAAAGAGCATATTTTCACCCTCACACATCTTTGGGCATTAGCCAAAGCTAAAATCTCCATACAGACATTCCATTGACGTGGAATGATGAAGCTGTTGAAATTAACATATAGATGCCATAGGTTGTTCAAGAAGTACAATGAAGTGTGGTACTTGGGTATCCTGTTAAGGAATTTAGATGATGATTTTGTGCTATAAAAGTTTTGAAATACTGCCTCTTTAGGTCACTTGGCAAGGATGAATTATGATGGTTTGTAGAGCATCAAGGAAATCCATTAAACATGCAAGTTACCACATAGCAAACTCAAAAGATGCAAGCCTTTATAATCATTCTTTTTAATTTAAATTTGTTCTTCAGGAAGCTTTAAAAATGAGTATGTTAGTTTCTATAAAATTCTTACTAATCCTAGAAAACACAAAAAATGAAATTTTGCTGTTTTTGTTCTTGTTAATGATATATTTCTTTTGATTCTTGGATTATATTCTACAATAATCTAGATGTGAATATCAAAGAATTATTTGTCTCAAAAGAGACTATTGTGGAGGCCCACTTTGGGGCTTTTCTATTTGTTCCTACCTCCAACTCAACGTTTGCAGCACAAATTATCAGAACAATGAGAGTTAAATATCAACTATTGTGATTTTATTTACTTATTTTTTTTGTCTTGAGAACAGAACTGTGTGCATAATGACCCCTTCCTTGAATGAGGAAGATAAATGGAATGATACATTTTCATTCATTGAATATGGCACCTTTTCCCTTAGGGATTAAGTTAATTTCTTCTTCAAAATGTCCCCTTCACCAGGGGAGTCGGGAGAGGATGGTTGGGTTATGGACATTGGGGACGGTATGTGCTATGGTGAGTGTTGTGAAGTGTGTAAACCTGGTCATTCACAGACCTGTACTCCTGGGGATAAAATTACATTATATGTCTATAAAAAAATTTAAAAAAGTAAAAAGTAAAAAAAAATGTCCCCCTCCACCATCTCATGGTCTTTTCTGAATTTCAGACACTCATTCACAGAATAGGGCAATATTCTGTATGGAGTAATAAAAACGAAATGTAACAAAGATGGAAAATCAGATCTGGCATTTAGGAGACAGTTTTAATATGCCACAAATTCTCACATCCTAAGACTGCTGCAGAGTTAATAGACTTATTGTATGTCCTGCAGAACCATGGTGCAGAAATAACTGATAAGGAAACAAATTAGCTAAATCATAGTTAAGACACTGTTTTTGTAGTGATTGATTAAAATTTGGTTCACGGAGTATTATTTGTGACTAACGCAAAACAAGGAGTCAAACCAATTAAGGTCATTAAAGAGCCCAGAGAACTTTACTCCAAAATTCATGTTTACCTTTGCTTTCAACTGAAAGTAATTGTTTTCTGTTCACCTGAATTTTCCACTTCACTCACCCTATTCCTTGTGTAGGAAATCTCAGAGTGCTTTCTCATTATTAATCTTGATTCGTTTTCTCTCCCTCCTATCCTGCTTCCCTATCTGCTCTCCTCACTGCACCCCCACACCCAGCACATATTTTTAGAAGCAGCTTTATTTAATTATCAGTTTAGCACCTTCTCTTAAGATGATCATCTATTGAGAAAACCATCACCTCCCCAGCTCTGCTTCCCTTTACCTAAGGGAATCACTTTTACAGATATTCTGCAACAATAGGATGACAAGTGATAGTCCTAGTTCTGACCCTCAAACTATATCTTCCACCTTTATTCTTCGCTAAACATGTAATTCATGTGCATTAGCCTCTTTTAAAAGAAATACAGTACACTAGGAGCAAATAGCTTCACTGTCCTCCACAGGGGTCCGAGAACAATGAAGTGCTTCAGTCAGTGCTGGCACCACTTTTTTAAAAGGAACATTGCCAAACAAGAAGGTAACCACTAGAAGGTGTCCAGGATATTCAGCAGTGTTAACAAGATATCAGAAGACAGTTGGAGGGAAGAAGGGCTCTTCAATGTAGAAATGAGATTTCAGAGAGGTCATGTGTGCTGCTTTTCAATGCCTGAAGGTATTAAACTTAATCTGTATTTCCTCAAAGGTTGAGACCAAGCCAGTAGGCAAAGATTATGTGGAGGTTACTATAACTCAATGTAAGGAAGCAAGTTTATTGACTCTACTTTTACAGCATATTCTGATCTTTCCACTTCTCTTTCCAAGTCCAGGGTACCATCATCATTCATGCCACCTACTTCAGTAACCTTCCATCTGGTCTCTCTGCTTCCACTCCCCCCCCCACCTTTCCAATCCATTCTCTAAAAAGCAGCCAGAGAGATATTGTTAAAACCTAAGTCAGGTTGTGCATTCCCTGCCACCCTAGTATTCTCTTAGTATAAAATCCAAATTCCTTTCCACTGCCTACAAGGCCCTAACGGGTCCAGTCCCTGCCTCTCTTTTGCCCTCCTCTTTCCTCTTGCTCTATGTGTTCCAGCCACACTGGCCATGCTTTTTCTCCAGGAACATACCAACATTCCTTTCCAGGTTCAGAGGCTATTGTCTCTGAAGGAACACTTACGCCTTCAGATTCCCTTCCTCTGACTCCCTCTTATTACTCAGCATCTACCCAAATTCCACCTTCTAAGAGAGACCTTACCTTGCTACTCACACTAAAGGAACTCTCCCTTGAAATATGTCTGTTTTTCCCTATAACCCTTGTCACTCTGACATTATGCATTCTATTTATTTGTTTTCTAACTGCAGTGTTAGATTCATGAGAGCGTAACTTTGTTTTAATCACTGCTACAGCTGATGCTTGAACAACATGGGGGTTGGGGTGCTGATTCCCATACAATCAGAAATCCATGTGTAACTTTGATTCCCCCAAAACTTAACTACTAATAGCTTACTGTTGACCAAAAACCTTACCAATAACATAAGTAGTGAACACTCATTTTGTACATCATTAGTATTATAAATTGTATTCTTGCAATAAAATAAGCTAGAGATAATAAAATGTTATTTAAAAATCAAAAGGAAGAGAAAATACATCTACAGTACTGTATTTATTTAAAAAAATTCACATATAACTGGACCCATGTGGTTCAACCTTGTGTTGTTCATCACAACTATATATCTACCATGCCTGGGACAATGTCTGACCCTTGACAGAAACGCTAAAACTTTGTTAGACTTGGTTACCTTTCTTGCCCCTTATACTCTAAGAGTGTATGATTCTGGGTCTCATTAGTCTTAATTTCATCATGTGCAGAAACAAGTTCAGTGTGGCTTATTACTTAAGTGAATGTTTATTTAGAGTTAAATGTTCTATTTACAGCATATTTTACCTACCATACGATGGCACAGTAGTTAAGTATGATCCTACAGTCCCTCAGACTGAATTTCTAACTAGATTCTGTCAAGAAACATTGTGCTAGTTACTTAGACTTTTAAATATTTTCATATACAAATTGGGGATAATAATGTGCTCCCTCATCATTTGCTTAGTTAAGTGAGGATATATATGCACAGTATTTAACACAGTGCCTGACAAATGTTAGGCTCTCAAATTACTCATTAGTGATAGTAGCAGTGCCAGTGTTTTTACACAATTGTGCAACTGTCAATCAGGTCCTTTTGTATGAGAATAAGTCAATCCCAAGGTGAATTGAATAATGGCCAAGAATTTAAGTATGACTTTAAAGTTGTTTAGTCCAGAAAAAAGAAATGTATACCATTTTTCAGTGTTGCCCTTATATGTTTATTTTGACAAATGATAAGCTTTCTGATTACTTCAGAGAGAGGGAAAAAGATTTGATAAAAGAATATTTCTATCTTTTAACCCTCACATAACTAGGAATTTCCTCATTCTAATAGGCTCTGGTGAAAATTTAGAATTTGCAATGATGGTAAACAACTCTACTCATATTGTATATAGAATGTATTTTTTAAAAATATTTTATTTACTTATTTGACAGAGAAAGACACCTCAAGAGAAGGAACACAATGGGGGGAGTGGGAGAGGGAGAAGCAGGCCTCCTGCTGAGCAGGGAGCCCGATGTAGGGCTTGATCGTAGGACCCTGGAATCATGACCTGAGCCAAAGGCAGACGCTTAATGACTGAGCCACCCAGGCACTCCTATAGATTGTATGTTGTTTCACTCTTATGCATTGTTTTATGACAGAAAAAGTAAAACAAAACAAAATAAAACAACATTAATGTTCAATATAAAAGTGAAAAAACTATAAAATATCAATAACTATGTAATCAACATTATTTAGCAAGAGAAACAAACTCTGCTTGTGCTTATATGCATTTGTAAGAGCATATAGAAGTTAATATGATAGATACATAATTATGCATATCTACTGTTACAATTCACCTTAAGTATTAATTCTTCTCCATTCATATGAATAATTCATATGAATAAATAGAATTAGTTTTTTTTAAAAATTAGCTTTAAGTTTTTTAAAAGTATTTTTGAGAACTAACACAATTCTAAGGACTAAATACCCTTGATCTGTGCTTTTTGATCATGATTCAATGAGATTGTTTTTTTCTTGATTTTTTTTTTTTAGAGCATATAAAATAGCCAACCCAGAGTTTGTATTTCACGACTGCCTCCAGCTCTTATCAAGGAATGACAAAATTCCAGTCCTGTCAAAACACATTAGCAACTGTGGACAATCTTTGGGCACCTATAGTTTTCATGCATATTCATATTCTAATATTAAGAATATAATGCTTGTTTGAGAGGTATATTGATTTGATCCTATTTAGAAATCTTTCTCCTCTTAGGAATAAGTTATTATTCAGTTATTCTTTATGTTTTATTTCTTTATCATGGTGAGTATGATTTTATTAACAAGGTAAATTTTCTCTGACATTCGAGAAAAGTAAACTAGTAAACAAACCAAATTATTGTCAGTAGGAACTCAAGGAAACATGCTTGCAGGAATTCCGAGCACCCTGTTAGTTCAAAAAAAGGATGTGTGGACTGATTGTCTAACTAAGTTCCTAATTTCTCTGCACATATTTATCATCAATCTATAAACCTAACCACTCATTTATACACCTGGGTATACACAGTGATTATTGTTACAGAGTCAGGTATTTCACTACACATACTCATTTAGCACAAAGCAAATATTGTGTGTCTGCCTCTTCTATTCAGTTCTCCGCAATTGAAGCTTAAGTTTATGCATTTTACAAAATTTAATGAAATCACCATCAAAATGGAATGTCAAGTTGCCAACTGTCTCTTGTTCAGTTTTCTGGGGCTTTATTTACTGATTAAGTGGCAAGCTTTTCTACAAGGCCACCATTCACTTTTCTAAAACCTTGACCACAGATCATTCAATTGCTTGGTTGTGAAATTTTTAGCTATTTTAGCTATTTTTAGGCAGTGGCTATTTAAATATAATCTACCAAAAGTCCAATTTTCTGACACAAGCCACAGTATATCAGTAAATACATACCCCTCCCAGAACTCACCCTTGGAGAAGCAATTCTTCTCATGCTTGGGGAGTCTTAACAACACCTGAAAAAATGTAACAGGGAGAGCAGAGCATGCCTACATATCAATTATTTAAGCCTTGACTAAGTAGGAGTTTTATTGTGAAGATACTCATGAGCCATGTTTTACATACAAAATAGTACCAGTAACCCACCCTAAAAATAAACTCCAGGAGATGATTTTTCCTAGTAGATGATTTTGCATATAGCATGATCCAACTACATCTGGAAGTTTTTCATGTATTGAGGGAGTTTGGCAGTGACAATTACCACTCCATAGACTGGAAGTTCTGGATGGTAATGACTGCTCAAAGGATGGTCCTCTCTTCTTGGCTCTATAGGCATTGCTTTTTTTTTGGGGGGGGGGTCCAAATACTTCCCTTGGTGTATTTTTATTCTGAACACTGGCAAACACCTAGGATATAGTTAACTGGGGTTACAGGCTTAGGGATAAGGAATTGAAGTATTCTGTGAGTTGATGAGGTGGGCCCACAAGGGCATAGGGAGGGTGTCAATGTGAGAGTTCTGGATTAGACTGGAACTAAATTGAGTTAGCAAGAACACAAATAAGGAAAGAAAATTAATATACACTGGGTCTGTGTTATATACTAGACACTTGTTCATATGTTTTATATATTATCTATCATTAAATGATAAACTCATCTTAACCCTTTGTTACTTAAGTGTTTACCACTATTCATAAAATTCCTCTCAAGTATCACCTGATAATGTTTTCTTTTCCCTTTAAACTATGCTGAAAGTCCCCAGAATTTTTTAGCCTGTCATTCTAGGCATACAAAAAAAAAAAAAAAGAAAAAAATTTAATGACCATTATCATCCACTATCAATTAGCCTTTGTCAGATATTCACAGAGTAAAATTCTGAACATTCTGTTAAATTAGTTGAATAGACCTGGCACTGCCTTACAGGGAGTTTTAAAATACATTTTAATTCTATGAATTTACTGAATTCATGTATCAGTTATATCAATTTTTGGGTGGAGTCTTTCAGGTTTTCTACATAGAGTACTATGTTGTCTGCAAATAGTGAAACTTTGACTTCTTCATTGTTGATTTAGATGAATTTTTTTTCTTTATGTTGTCTGATTACTGAGGTTAGGATTCCAATATTATGTTAAATAACAGTGATGAGAGTGGACATCCTGTTGTGTTCCTGACAATAGAGAAAAATCTCTCAGTTTTTCCTTATTGAGGAGGATATTAGCTATGGGTTTTTCATATATAGTTTTTATGATATTGAGGTATAGTCCTCTTTTTCTTACTTTGTTGAGGGTTTTATCAAGAATAGATGCTGTGCTTTGTCAAATGTTTTTTCTGCATCTATTAAGAGGATCATATGATTCTTATCCTTTCTTTTATTAATGTGGTATATCACATTATCACCTTGATTTGTAAATATTGAACCACACTTACAACATAGGAATAAATCCCACCTGATCATGGTGAATTAGTCTTTTAACATATTATTTGATTTGATTTATAAAATCAATGTAGAGAAATCTATTGTATTTCTATACACCAATAATGACACAACACAAAGAGAAATCAAGGAATTAATCCTGTTTACAATTGCATGAAAAACCATAAGATACCTAGAAATAAACCTTACCAAAGAGGTAAAAGATCTATACTCTGAAAACTATAGAATGCTTATGAAAGAAACTGAAGAAAACAAAAAGAAATAGAAAAACATTCCATGCTCATGGATTAGAAGAACATAAATTGTTAAAGTTTATACTACTCACAGCAATCTACACATTCAAAGCAATCCCTATCAAAATACCAACAGCTTTTTTCACAGAGCTAGAACAAACAATCCTAAAATTTAAATGCAACCAGAAAAGACCAAAGACCATAGTAATGTTGAAAAATAAAAGCAAAGTGAGAGGTATCACAATCCCAGACTTCAAGCTATATAACAAAGTTATAGTCATCACAACAGTCTGGTACCAGCACAAAAACAGACACATAGATCAATGGAACATAATTGAGAATCCAGAAATGGACCCACAACTAAATGGTCAACTAATCTTCAACAAAGCAGGAAAGACTATCCAGTGGCACAAATATAGTCTCTTCAACAAAGGGTGTTGGGAAAACTGGACAGACACATGCTAAAGAAAGAAACTGGACCACTATCTTATGCCACATACAAAAATAAATTCAAAATGTATGAAAGACCTAATATGATACAGGAAACCATCAAAATCTTCGGCCACAGTAAATCTTTGACATCAGCCATAGCAGCCTCTTACTAGATACATCACTGGAGGCAAGGGAAACAGAAGTAAAAATGAACTATTGGGACTTCATCAAGATAAAAAGCTTCTGCACAGTAAAGAAAACAATCAATAAAACTAAAAGGCAATCTTCAGAAAGGGAGAGGATGTTTGCAAATGATGTATCTCATAAAGGGTTAGTATCTAATATATAAAGAATTTATCAAACTCAGCATCCACAAAACAAATAACCTAGTTAAAAAATGGCAGAATACACGAATAATATACAGATGCCTAACAGACACATGTAAATACGTTCAACATCACTCATCATCAGGAAGATACAAAACAAAACTACAACATCACCTCACAGCTGTTAGAATGGTTAAAATCAATAACACAGGAAACAACAGATGTTGGTGAAGATGCAAGAAAGGAGGACCCTCTTGCATTGTTGATGGGAGTGTAAACTGGTGCAGACACCCCAGAAAATAGTATGGAAGTTCCTCAAAATGTTAAAAATAGAATTAACCTATGATACAGCAATGGTGCTACTAGGTATTTAACCGAAGGATACAAAAATACTGATTGAAAGGGGTACATGTACTCCGATGTTTATGACAACATTATCAACAATAGCCAAATTGTAGAAAAAGCCCAACTATCCATCAGCTGAAGAATGGATGAAGGGGTGTGTGTGTGTGTGTGTGTGTGTGTGTGTGTGTGTAATTGAATATTACTCAGCCTTCAAAAAGAATGAAATCTTGCCATTTGCAAAAGTATGGACAGAGCTAGAGAGTATTATGCTAAGTGAAATAAGTCAGCCAGAGAAAGACAAAGACCATATGATTGCACTTTTATGTGGAATTTAATAAAAAACAAAATGAACATGGGGGAAAAAAGAGAAGCAAAGCAAGAAATAGACTCAACTATAGAGAACAGACTAAGGGTTGCTGGAGAGCAGGTCAGTTAGGGGATGGGTTAAATAGGTGATGGGTATTAGGGAGTGCACTAATTGTGATGAGCATTGGGTGTTGTATGTAATTGATGAATCGCTAAATTCTATACCTGAAACTAATATTACGCTGTATGTTTATTAACTGGAATTTAAATAAAAATATAAAACTGAATACATAAATTTTAAATCTATGTTCTAATTAAGAAAGTAATATATAAAAGTAGTATATAATATAATACCAAAAGTAATACAATAAAGTACTATAAAAAAGAAGATATTGAAAAGCATAAAGAAATAAAAGTCAGAAACCTCTCACTCAAATTTAAACATCAAATGTAATACCTGACCAAATTTGACCAATATTTATGTATTGATTTCTTTTCATCTTCATATATAAATGCATATTTTAACATAGTTCAGAATATATGATATATACAGTGCTATATTCTATTTTTCACTACTCTTTTTTATTTGAGAGAGAGAGAGGCAGGGGAGGGGCAGACGGAGAGGGAGAGAGAGAATCTTAAGCAGGCTTCATGCCCAGAGTAGAGCCTGATGAGGGGCTCAATCTCACAACCCTGAGATAATGACAAGAGTCCAATGCTCAACCAGTTGAGCCACCCAGGCACTGCACAGCTACTCTATACTCTTAAACAATCTCTTATGTCATTAAGAACCTCACAATTTTAGTGTTTATATGTCAAGTCCAATTATTTTATGTACTATAATTTATTTAAAATTTCATTGGATACTTTTTTTCTAATAATTTATTGTTTCAAGAAATACCATAGTGAATCTTTCCTCCTTTATTAATTTGTTCATCCAACACATTTTTGTCAAATGCCTTTTATATGTCAGCCTCCTCATGCCAGGCACTGTGCTGGGCTTTGGAGTTACCAAAATGAATAAGTGAAGAAGACAGTTTATAAAAACAACTGAAAAGTAGGTTGTATATGAAAGAGAAATGCTAATATAATTTTAACATAAATCTATGCTTATATTTCTGACCATTTATTATATAACCATAAATTATATATTTTGACATATATTATAGACAAAGGATTATTATGCCAGTGTTGAATAAAGTTTTCAAGGTTCTAGATATGTACTGTTTAACTGCTTTCCAGAATGATTCTATCAGTTTACAAATGCATTGGTAGTGTGTTATATTACATTACTCACTAAACCACTACCAGCATATTATTAACACTTGATAAATATTTGATAAGTAAAAATGTTTCATTATTGACTTCTATCTTATTTCCTTATTAGTGAAATTCAACATACTTTCATATTCTAGTCAGCGTTTTCTACACTTTCTCTTATGAACTGTTAGCCCATTATCTTTCCATGTTATCCCATTGGAGCATTAGTGCTTTTCTTATCAATTTGTATGTTCTTTTTATACAGTAAAGTTATTTACCTTTTTTGTGATATAATTTTATTATTTAGTCTTAATTTGTAGGCCCTTCAATTTTGCTTGTATTTTTGAATATATAATTATACATTAAGTATACATTAAGTATAAAATATTAAATGGTTATTTTAATATTTTATTTTGCGATTATTTTCACATAAAATTACATATTTTTTTCACAAACATGAAGTTGAAGGATATATTTAAGTATTTCTGTTTCATACACAATTTACTTTTTCAGTTGTAGAAACATTTCTCATCTAGGTCACTGTAAGTTATAGAAGGATTATTGGCTGGTAATGGAATGTATCAAGTTACACAAGATCAAAGGGAGCTCTGGCAAGCCACTGGTTCTAACATGTCCCTTTGGTAGAATCTCTATTATCTCTGTGTATACATTCCCCCTTATAAATTGCCTTGTTATGATTGTACATGGCTCTGACTGACTTTATCTTTCTACATACATATTTTAAATATCAGATCCTCTTTCTAATGTGGTAAGGTTCTCTGTGTTGCCCTCTTCAGATTCCAAAGGGCTTGACCCAGTTAATCTTTTTATAACAGATCTCAACATAGATTATTGGCCAGTATATGAACTGGCTATTCTTGAGTTGTTCTTTGACCACTCAGCTGAGACAAGTAGGAAGGAGTGGTAGGGCCAGTGAGTCAAGTTGAATAGTGTTTGTCTGTGGTCTGCCCAGGACACCTTAGAATGGATTGTGGGTGTTGGAAGTCCTGTGGTTGACATTGCTGTCAAGAAACAGTTGCAGGTGAAAATATAAATGAGCATTTAAGAGATTATACTACTAATCTTAGTTTTGCTGCCAATGAGCTGGAGTCCTTATACAAATCCCTTAACCTTTCTTAAAGCACAGTAAACTCATCAGAAAAGTGTGATGATTGTATAGTCTTTAAGGTCCATTTCAATTCCAAAATATCTACAATTCTTTTGTGTGGTGTATGACCATCTTGGAAAAAAAAAAAAAGAAGAAGAAGAAGAACGAACAACAAAGAAAGAAAAAAGTAGTAGTTTTCTCTATTTGGTAAAGCTGCAGGTCTTGATGAGGAGCCAGGAAGTACCATTATCACTTAGCTGTGAATTGAATAAAGCAACATATTTCAGAACATTTAAGTCCTGACATATTTTAAAGCATTGATATCCAGGAGGAAAAGGTATACAGAGTTGACAGTCCTTCATAGATTAGAAGGTAGTTCAGTTACTAAGGTAGTGTGAGCAACCCATTTATTATTTTAGTCATTTGTTTTGGTCTCAAAAATAAAACCTGCTAAACTCTAGAAGGAAACAATCAGCACAAAATGCTCCTCAAATTACCAAATGTAACACTTAAATACACAGTTAGCAATATCAACAGAAAAACTTTGAAGAGCAAATTTGGTAGGTGTTTGGGGGTGATTAATGCTAGCTGACTTAACCACAACCTCCAACTCTCACTAACTTATCAAGATTAAGTGTTCATTTTTAGATCATATCTGTTTGGATATTTGATGTGTGACCTTTTGCATGATTATTAAAGGATTCTGGTTCTTTCTATCTGCAGCAGTGCTGTTTTCTAGGCCTTTGTCAAATTTTTCCATAGGTTTTTTTGCTTTCAGCTGGCAGCAAGCAAAGTGAGAGGGACCCTTGATCCATCCTGGAGGAGGTATAGATGAGTCCCACTCACTTTGTCGCAAACCCAGAACCCAGAACGTAGTCCTACCCTAATTGTAAGGAAGTCTTTCTGTGTGCCAGGAGGAGGAAGCAGGATTGATAACATCTAGCCAGTCTTTACCACAATGGGTGAAATGTGAAGTATAAGTTTCTATCTCATGACTGCACCAATAATAATAAAATTGTCAAAAAAATACTTCCTAGAAACTGAAAATAAACTTTCATAAAGCAATTAAAAAAAAACTATTACTAAGATAGCTTTGAGTAATTCTTCTTAATCCTGGAAAGATGTTAATAAAGCTTGCACCAAGCAATTACATTTAGCAGCAGATTTTAGGCAATATTTTTCCCAAAGTAATGTTTTTTCATAGAGTCTTCACAACTGAATTTTAGATCTCTGACAAATTGATGACAAAAAGGTGACTGCTGACAGCATTGGCACTGTGTAGGAGAAAGGGTGTTTTAACATGAGGAGAGATGCATATCATAACAAAGGGCTCAGTAGGACAGTCAGATTTTTACACCACATTATAGATTTGTTAATTTCCCATTAGAAAGCTAACAATAAACAATATTTCTTTTATCTCCTGTCTTCATTCATTTTAATGTCATGGTTTATTACTCAAAGTAGATTTTCCTCCATTCTCTTTTCAATTCATCTTTCATTCACACTCATAGACAGAGTAAAGTTTTCTTCTTGTTTCTACTTACCATTCTGCCTTTATGCATTCTTTTCTTCAGGTTGTTTTTTTAAAGATGTATTTATTTATTGAGAGAGAGAGAGAGAGGACAATCAGGTGAAGGGGCTGAAGGAGAGGGAGAAGAAGAGGAAGAAACAGATCCCCCAAGCTGAGCAGGGAGCCTGTTGTGGGGCTTGATCCCAACACCCTGGGATCATGACCTGAACTGAAGGCAGATAATTAACCAACCTATGTGCCCCACTTAATGTTTCTAATAAGACTACTTAGTAGCTTTTCCATAAGCTATATATTGGCTCCAGTACTATTGTGACTTGACTCTTAGTTATACTCACTCAGTAATTCAGAATACATTAAAAAATAGAACTTTAATTAGTGTTAACTAGATGACCTACACATATTCTCTCAGAGAAAAGTAGTACTCCTGTTTTGAATACAGAAGTGATTTTGACCACATTCAATTGTGTCATGCCATGTCATGTTAACCTACAAAGTAAGCAAACTAAAATTTTGCTAACTTGAAATGATTTTGATTCTACATAATGTTTTGATTTTTGGCTAATTGACCAATATATGTATTCAAATTACTTGAGCTTCCTAGATTTAATTGTTTGGGGCCTGAATGTAACATGTAACTCTTTTTTTCTTTCTTTTTTTTTTTTTTTTTTACTTCCTTGACATAATTCTTTTTTTTTTTTTAAAAGATTTTATTTATTTATTTGACAGAGAGAGATCACAAGTAGGCAGAGAGGCAGGCAGAGAGAGGAAAGGAAGCAGGTTCCCTGCTGAGCAGAGAGCCCGATGAGGGGCTCGATTCCAGGACCCTGGGATCATGACCTGAGCCGAAGGCAGAGGCTTTAACCCACTGAGCCACCCAGGCACCCCTCCTTGACATAATTCTTTTCTTCAAATGGATAGCATAGAAACAGTATCTTGCATCTTTTTTCTTTCAGATACAATCATTCCTTTGTCAGAAAAGCAGAATGTAAAGTTGATTTTGCATCATATTGTTTAGAAACCCATTTATCAATAAATAGCGTTCTTTAAGTTGTCTTCATTTTGTCATAATAAGCCATCAACAATTGCAAAGAATGTTGCAATTAAAATATCTTTTAAGAGTCATGGTTGTTATGGATACTGCTAAGTACTCTACAGTGTGGAAGGTGCATTATTCTAAGATCTAAAATTTATCAAACCTTAACCCTATTAAGACCCTATGAGGGAAAAATACTATGAAATTTGCATTTCACTCTGAGTTCCACAATTCTGAATAATATCATCAGATAAAGTGTTAATGGAGTCATTTTGAATTGAATTTTTAGTGAAAGAGCTTATCAGTATATAGTTTACAATGTTTTGTGAGAAGAATAAACAAGTTTACTGACTTATCCACTCTTATGTTGAAAATAATTAATGTAACCATTTTTATAATTGATCTGAATTAACTGAATATCTACCAAAACACAAGGAACTGTTACTGTCTGTAAGAAGATAATAGGCAATAACACACTCATGCCCACTATATTTATTAATATAATGTGTATAAATAAGTATGGACAGCCATATGATGGATTGCTAATTAACCATTAGATGATTTTACATATTGGTATTTGCTAATGTGGGAAATATACACCATATGTTTTTAAGTGAAAAACAAGCAAGCTGAAATTAATATGCAAAACATAATTTTTTAAAAGTATGATTTAAAGATATAATGGAAATATATATATCAAATGTTTGTAATCATTATCTCTGGCTGATGGTATTATAGGCAATTATTTCTTTGTGGTTTTCTATCTTCATGACTTGTTTTAAGCATGTCACATATCTGTAACAAGAGGAAATGATAAATATAATTAGAAAACATAATCAAGTCTCAGAAATGGCATGGATATAAATAAGTATAATACTTTAAAGGCTGTGGATCTACTCATTTGTTTATTTAGCAATTTCATTTAGCATTCAGAGTTAGGGCTAAGTACTGAGGATTCAGTCTTTACACTTAAGATGCCCTGTAGCAAAGTGGTCGGGCAATTCAGAGAAGTCGCAGATTGGGTTGATAACCCAGGTACCAGGTTCTTATGATACCAGAGAATCTTGAAGGTCATTATTCACATAAAAAACCTCATTTCCTTGTAAATGACATCAAAGAAGAATCTTGAAAACCATCAGAGCTGCAGAAAAAGATCCACATTGAGGATTTCTTTTTCTTTTCTTTTTTTTTTTTTTTAGTATTGTTGACACGTAATGGTACATTATTTTCAGGTATACAAAAGTGATTCAGCTTCTCTCTATGTTATATTATATTCACCCCAAGTGTAGCTACCATCTATCACCATATATAGCTGTTAAAATATCATTGACTATATTTCCTATGCTGTGACTTTTATTCCTGTGAATTATTCATTCCATACTGGAAGCCTGCATCCCAGTCCCCCTCATCTATTTTGCCAAGTGCCATGGCCCTTCCTTCTGGCAACCATCAGTTTGTTCTCTGTATTTATGGGTATGAGTCTGCTTTTTGTTTGTTTATTTGTTTGTTTATTAGTTTCCACGCATCCCAGTCCCCCTTATCTATTTTGCCAAGTGCCATGGCCCTTCCTTCTGGCAACCATCAGTTTGTTCTCTGTATTTATGGGTATGAGTCTGCTTTTTGTTTGTTTATTTGTTTGTTTATTAGTTTCCACATATGAGTAAATCACATGGTATTTGCATTTCTTGGTGTTATTTCATTTAGTATAATGTGTTCTAGACCCATCCAAATTGTTGCAAATGGCAAAAATCTCCTTGTTTATGGTTGGATAATATGAACCCCTTATCAGATATATCATCTGCAAATATCTCGCATTCAGTAGGTTGCCTTTTAGTTTTGCTGATGGTTTTCTTTGGTATGCAAATGCTTTTATTTTGATGTAGTCTCCATAGTTTATTTCTGCTTCTGTTTCCTTTGCCTTAGGAGACATAGCTAGAAAAATGTTGCTATGGCTGATGTCGGAGATATATTTGTCTATGCTCTTTTCTAGGATTTTTATGATTTCAGGTTTCACATTTAGGTCTTTAATGTGTTTTAAGTTCATTTTTGTATATGATGTGAGAAAGTTGTCCAGTTTCATTCTTTTGCATGTAGTTGTTGAGTTTTCCTAGCACCATTTATTGAAGAAACTATCTTTTCCCCATTGTATATTCTTGCCTCCTTTGTCATTGATTAATTGACCATATAAACATGTGTTTATTTCTGTGCTCTCCATTCTGCTCTATTGATTAATGGGTCTATTTTTGTGGAGTACTATACTGTTTGGATTACTACAGCTTTGTAGTATATCTTGAAATCTAGAATTGTGTTATTTCCAGCTTTGTTCTTCTTTCTCAAGATTGCGTTGGTTATTCAAGTTCTTTTGTAGTTCTATACAAATTTCAGATTATTTGTACTACTTTTGTGAAAAATGTTGGTATTTTGATTGAGATTGCATTGAATCTGTAGATTGCTTTGGGTACTATGGACATTATAATAATATTAATCCTTCCAACCCATGAATAAGGAATATTTTTCTATTTGTATCTTCAGTTTCTTTTGTCAATGTTTATAGTTCTTATAGTATAAGTCTTTAACATCCTGGGTTATATATTTATCCTTAGGTATTTCGTTCTTCTTGTTGCAGTTGTAAATAGAATTATTTTCTTAATCTCTCTTTCTACTATTTCGTTAGTAGTGTATGGAAACACTGCCAACTTCTCAGCATTAATTTATATCCTGCAAATTTACTGGATTTATTTATTACTTCTAATAGTTTTTGGTGACATCTTAGGGTTTCTATGTATAGTATGTCATCCACAAATAGTGACAGTTTAACTTCTTTCTTACTGGTATGACTCATTTCTTTTTCTTGTCTGATTGTGTACCTAGGACTTCCAATACTAGGTTGAATAAAAGTAGTAAGACTGGACATCTTTGTCTTATTCCTGATATTAAAAGAAACGTTCTTAGGTTTTCACTATTCATTGTAATGTTAGATGTGGGTTTGTCATATATGGCCTTTGTTATTATTATTTTTTTTAAGATTTTATTTATTTATTTGACAGAGAGAGATCACAAGTAGGTGGAGAGGCAGGCAGAGAGAGAGGAGGAAGCAGGCTCCCTGTGGAGCAGAGAGCCCGATGCAGGACTCAATCCCAGGACCCTGGGATCATGACCTGAGCCGAAGGCAGAGGCTTTAACCCATTGAGCCATCCAGGCATCCCCTTTGTTATGTTGTTATATATCTGTACTTGTTTCATTGAGAGCTTTTATCATGAATTGATGTTGAATTTTGCCAAATGTTTTTTTAGTATCTATTGAGATAATCATATGAATTTTATCTTTCATTTTGTTGTGATGTATTAATGATTAACTTGCAAATATTGAACTATTCATGATTCCCATAATAAGTCTCACTTGATCATGATGAATGATCCTTTTAATGTACTGTTGGATTTGGTTTGCTAATATTTTGTTGAGAATTTTTGCCTCTTTGTTGGTCAAGGATATTGGCCTGTAGTTTTCTTTTTCTGTGGTATTTTTGTCTGATTTTAGTATAGGCTAACCCTTCCCTCATTGAATATATTTGGAAACTTTTATTTCTCTTTTATTTTTTTGGAATAGTTTGAGGAGAATACGTATTAACTCTTCCTTAAATGTTTACCTGAGGGGCGCCTGGGTGGCTCAGTGGGTTGAGCCGCTGCCTTCAGCTCAGGTCATGATCTCAGGGTCCTGGGATCGAGTCCCGCATCGGGTTCTCTGCTCGGCAGGGAGCCTGCTTCCTCCTCTCTCTCTGCCTGCCTCTCCACCTACATGTGATCTCTCTCTGTCAAATAAATAAATAAAATCTTAAAAAAAAATGTTTACCTGAGAATCCATCTGGTTCTGCACTTTTCTTTGGTAGTTTTTGATTTATAATTCAATTTCATTAGTAGTAATTGGTCTATGCAGAGTTTCTCTTTTTCCCTGATTCAGTTTTGGAAGAGTATGTTTCTAGGAATTTTCTATTTCTTCTAGACTGCCCAGTTTGTTGGCATGTAATTTTTCATGGTATTCTCTTGTAATCCTTTGCACTTCTATGGTGTCAGTTGGTACTTGTCTTTCATTTCTAATTTTCTTTGCTTGAGTCCTTTCTCTTTTTTTCTTAATAACTCTTGCTAAGGGCAAATAAATTTAGATTAACCAATCTTTTCAATAAACTAGCTCTTGGTTTCATTGATTTTTTTCTGTTATTATTATTTTTTAATGTCTATATCATTTATTTCTGCTTAGAATTTGTTATTTCCTTCCTTCTACTTACTTTGTTCTTTTTCTAGTTCCTTTAGCTGAAAGGTTAGATTGTTTATTTAAGCTTTTTCTTATTTCTTGAGGTATGTCTATATCTTTGTATATCTTCTCTTTCAGAACTGCTTTCACTACATTCCAAAGATTTAGGATTGTTGTATTTTCATTTCTGTCCATGTATTTTTAAAATTTCTTCTTTGACTTTTTTTTTTTTGCTGTTCTTGACCCATTGGTTGTTTAGTATCTTGTTGGTTAGCCTCCAGTTGTAATTTTTTTTCCCTCTTGTGATTGATTTCTAGTTTTACAGCATGGTAGTCAGAAAAGATTCGTAATGATTTCAATATTTTTAAATTTAGTGAGACTTATGTTATGATCTAACATGTGACCTACTCTGGAAAAAAAAAGAAGTGTATTGTGTTGTTTGGGGATGGAATGTTCCATATATATCTGCTATGTCTTTCTGGTCTAATATATCATTCAAAGATACTATTTCTTTAGTGATTTTCTGCCTGGATGATGTATTGACATAAATGGAGTATTAAATTCTCCTACTATTGTTGTAATTTTTTTTAATGGATTATTTATTTTATTTTTATTTCTTCTTTATATCATCTTTCTTTTTTTTTAAGTAATTCTTTTTTTTTATTGTAGCTTTTATTTAAATTCCAGTTAGTTAATAGTCAGTGTAATATTAGTTTCAGGTATACAATATAGTGATTTGTATACAACACCTGGTGTTCATCATAAGTGGCTTCCTTAATCCCCATCACCTATTTAACCTGTTCCCCCAACCTCCTTCCCTCTGTTGACTATCACTTAAGAGTCTATTTTTTGTTTGCCTCTCTCTCTCTCTCTCTTTTTCCCTTTGCTTCTCTGTTCTATTTCTTAAATTCCACGTATGAGTGGATCATATAGTATATGTCTTTCTCTTACTGATTTATTTCCTTATCATAATACCTTTTAGCTCCATCCATGTCACTGCAAAGGGCAAGATTTGATTTTTTCTGATTTTGAGTAATATTCCATTATATATACGAGTCTTCTTGGTTGTAAGTGTTTTTCTTTTGGCATTTTGAATATATCATGTCACTCTCTTTTGCCTGTGAAGTTTCTACTGAAAAATCAGCTGATAACTTTATAGAGTTTCTCTTGTATGTAACTTTTTGTTTCTCTCTTATTACTTTTAAAATTCTCTCTTTATTGGGGCACCTGGATGGCTCAGTCAGTTAAGCATCCAACTCTTGGCTACAGCTGAGGTCATGATCTCATGGGTCTTCAGGTTGAGACCCAGTTCAGTCCCTGTGGTCAGCAGAGAGTCTGCTTGAAGATTCCCTCCCTCTGCTCCTCCCCCCACTCATGCTTGCTCACCCTCTTTTTCAAATAAATAAATCTTAAAAATAAAATAAAATTCCCTCTTTACCTTTAAACTTTGGGATTTTCATTATAATGTTTTATAATGTGGACCTTTTTGAGTTCATATTGTTTAAAATTCTCTGTGCTTTATGGATCAAAATGTCTATTTCTTTCCCTAAGTTAAGGATGTGTTCAGCTATTATTTCTTCAAGTAAGTTTTCTGCCCTTTTCAAATGTCTCTTCTTGTAGGACCCTATATTGTAAATGTTTGTTTACTTTTATCCAACAGTTTCCTTAACCTGTCCTCAATTTGGGGGTCCTTTTCTTTTCTTTTTCTTTTTCTTTTTTTTTTTTGCTGTTCAGCTTGGGTGTTTTTCATTACCTTTTCCATACATTCTTCTATACATTCTTCTGCATCTGCTGATCTGTTTTTGAGTTCATTTCATGTATATTTAAATTTCAGGTATTGTATTCGTCAACTCTGATTGATTTTTTAAATATATTTTATATATCTTTAATGAAGGTCTCACTGAGTTCTTCCAATCTTCTTTCCAGCCTGATGAACACCTTAAAAAAAAATATTCATTTATCTTAAAGAGAGAAAGAAGGGTGGGGAAGGGAATGAAAGAATCCCAAGCAGACTCCTAACTGAGTGCAGACCCTGACATGAGGCTTAGCCTCACCACACTAACATCATGACCTGAGCCGAAATCAAGAGTCAGACACTTAACTGACTGAGCCACTTAGGTGCCCCCAGCCTGATGAGCATCTTTATAATCATTGCTTTAAATTATTTATCAGGCATATTGCTTATCATTGTTTCATTTATCTGTTTTTTCTGAAGGTTTTGTCCTTTTCTTTTGAAGCATTTTCCTGTTTCCTCATTTTACTTGACTTTCTGTGTTTCTAAGGATGAGGCAAAACAGCTACTTTTCATAAACTTGAAGGAATGGTCTTGTGTATGGTCATTCCCTATGTAGACTGTATATGCTTGGTGACTTTTGCTGCCTGGCTGGACCTGGCAGGATGGCTAAATCTAAAGTGGTCATCAGCTGCTGTGGTACCTGGGCTCTCTGTGAAAAATATGTCCTAACATGACAGCTAAAGCCCAAATGCTTCCAAGCCTGGGTATCCTGTGCCTCTTCACACTGAAGGTGACTTGACAGGATATCTGAAGCTGAAATGGGTGTTGACAGGGTATTCAGGGGTACTCAGCATGTCAGTATGCTGGCTGAATGAGGAGCTGAGACTGGTACAGGTGGAGATGTATGGAACTACTCTGTTCAAAGGGTACTGTGGTGGGGTGGCTTGATCTGAAGTAGACATCAGCTGAGAGGTTCCAAAGTGCTCTTTGCTGGGGGTGCCCTAGCCAGCCATCTGAAGCCAAAGTGATCTGGGCCTGAATTGTTCTGGGGTGCTTTGTGTCTATCACTTTGGTGTAATGGTTGGGTCTATAGTGAGCACTAACCAGGGATGTCCCAGAGTGTACCACTCTCTGGCCACCTAGGTGGTATGGCTAAGGCTGGTGTGGGCTAGGGTCCTGGGGCTGACTGGGCAGCAGACCAGTCAAGGCACATGGATTTTGTACTGGCCTGAGTTTTCAAGGTGAAAGAGGAGTATAGACCATGTCCATCTTCTCCTCCTAACCAGAGAGAATTCTAGCAAGTATTCTGTGATTTGGCAGTTCTAGGTCTGGTTTTTTATATGTTAGCTGCTTTTTTTTTTTTTAAGATTTTATTTATTTATTTAACAGAGAGAAATCACAAGTAGGCAGAGGCAGACAGAGAGAGAGAGAGGAGGAAGCAGGCTCCCCGCTGAGCAGAGAGCTCAACGCGGGGCTCGATCCCAGGACTCTGGGATCATGACCCGAGCTGAAGGCAGAGACTTTAACCCACTGAGCCACCCAGGTGCCCCAGTTAGCTGCTTTTTTAAACTATGAAGTTTTTTTCTGTGCCCAAGGACAGACAAATCTGCTGCTGGTCCCACAGTACTGTCCCTTTCCACATGAGTTTGCAGCATCTGGTGTGGGGGGTTGTTTTGTTGCTCTGTCTCTCTTTCTGTTCTTTGCTGTGTTCTATTCATTGTGCAGAAGCTGTTCAGTTAGTCCTCAGTTCTTCTTCAAGACTTGCCCTATCAATAATTATATTTTGGTATGTTCTGTGGAGGAGGTGAGTTCAGAGTTTTCCTATGTTGCCATCTTGGACTCACCCCTTCCAGTTTGGGAATTTTTCTTTTTCTAAGATTTTATTTACTTATTTGGGAGAGAGAGAGCACCAAAGACAAAGCACAAGTGGAGGGGAAGAACAAAAGCAGAGAGAAAAGCAGACTCCTCACTAACCAGGGAGCCTGACCTGCGATTCCATCCTGGGACCCCAGGATCATGACCTGAGCCAAAGGTAGACAAAAGTGACTGAGTCACCCCAATGCCCCCAGTTTGGGAATTTTTTAAAGTGATGAGTAGACTAATAGAAAACCCACCTTTCTATTTCATAAATATAACATTTGACGAGGGAAAAGAGACTTGAAAATGTTAATATCTCAAACATTTGTTGTTAATAATGGGATGTTATAGTTTATAAGTACTGAATTTCTCTTACACTTGAATATGTTATAGCCTCTTAGATATAGACTATTATAGGGTATGCCCCATGTTTCCAATTTCACTAGATACTAAGAGGACTTCCTATGTTCCACATACTCTCCCAGGTCGAGAAGACAGTGGAGGCTGAATCAGTGTTAGCTAGCTGTCATTGTCCCCTCTTTGAGGTGGTGTAGACCATAAGAATATTTCCTCTTCAGTGGTCACTGGTAGGCTAGGAATGTAAAAGAAGGATTGTCTGCTATATTGCCTTGGTGGAATTTTAGAATACTAATTTGTTTTGTGAGATCAAGAGTCACCTGTACCCCTGGGGATAAAAATACATGTTTATAAAAAATAAAAAATTAAAAAAAAAGAATACTAATTTGTAATTCCTAAACTTTAAAACAAAATTGATTTTAACAAAAGAATAAGAGGTAGTAATTTGTCTATCAACTCACTTTTATTATCCATATCTAGATCATTATCAGTGGATAATAATCCACTGGATCATTATCCAGTTTATTTGTTCAAAATTAATCCATAATTTTAAATGTTTCTTGCAGCCCTAGAAACTCCTCTGTGTATTGCCTCAGAATAGATTTCTCTATGTCTGCTATGATGAAGGATTTTAAACAATACCATTAAGACATAAAATAAAGTGTGATATTCAAAATTGTGAAATAACCTAACTTGAAAATAATATTAGTTTATTTACCTGGGATGCTGGTTACCCAAAGTTAGGGCCATGGCTTAGATGATTTTTCAATATTTTACCTAAATAAATTTCATTTATTTGGTGATTTTTAAAATTGTTTTAAATTGATCTGGGTAGTCTTCCTCATATCTTGGTTTCTTGCCAGTGATATGTTCAGAATTTACTCTTGATTCAGATGTATCATCAATTTAGTTTCCAGGTGCAAATGGATGGTCTTTTAGCCCATCTGCATAACATACAGGTCAACACATTTTCTGTCAAAACACAGGCAGCTCAATACAGACTGCTAAGTGTTGTCATGTGAATAAGGGAGAGATTCACTTAATTTTATACTGAACATTCTGCAACTGGGCTATTTTTCAAATTTTTAAGGTCTACAGTCAACCAGCTAATATGGGTGGATTAACAAGAACTTCATAGAGGATACAGTGTCCAGAAGAAATGGTAAAATACGGCTTTAGAGAGAAAATCTAGGTGTCTCCAACAGCAAAACAGAGAGAATTGTAACAAAGAATAAACTGGCACGTCTGACTGTATGTGGCAAAAAATCTGCAAAGTAGCATGGACTGGGTGTAAAGGAATGTTTGTGGATAACTGGATGTGAGGGAACATGGTTACATCACAAAGCCACAAAAGAGAGGAGCCACAGACCCCAATTCTCATCATCTTTGGCGTTTACCTACAGTGTCAGGCCTGTTACTTTCAAGCTGTTCAATAATATTTCTACTTTAACTCCTTCTGGCCTTTACCTAAGTAAAGGAATCAAAGTAGAAAAACAATCTGATTAGAGATTTAGCTATTAGCATGATGGCAAGCAAATATTTTGACGAAACTCTCTTTTCAGCCTGAAAGAATGATATATTCTATAGAGCTATGTTCCCTTTCAGGCGATACTTACTATGCATGTGTGAATGTGTGTGTGTGTGTGAGAATGAGTGAATGAGCATGTGTACGTGAATATGCTGTGAAACAAATAAAAAATAGATCAAGAGGGATTGGGAGGGATGGAGGAAGTCAAACTGTAAAGCCTGATAGGGACTAGGACTAAATAAATTTAAGAGTAAGCAGAATAACTATCATTTGTCTGGGTTTCTAGGAAGGTTTCTTGGCAAAATCAAATAATATTCCTAATTTCTCACGTTCTGAAAATTCACATTTTAAGGATTTATTCCTCAGACCTAAAATTTTGTATTTTATCCTAGCAATTTCACTTCAATGTGAAATCTGCTGTCACTTTTTCTGCTTTTACCCACAGTTAATTCTTGTGGAACCCTTACCTCTAATCTTATCCCTCACACCTAATGGCTTAAGACTCTGTTCAAGTTGTTTTCTAATTCAAAACCTTCCCTGAACTTTCTAAGTAAATTTGATAACTTTTTTTTCTAAGTCAAGTTTATACATAGTATCTAATTCTAATTATTGTATTCATCACATTGGATTGCATTTATTTTGCATCTTCCCCTCCATTAAACTATGAGTTGTTAAATGTATACTATATGCCTTGTGTGTCTTAATAATTCTAGCATCTGGCACTTGAGTCTTATGAATTGTTCATAGAATGAATACATGATTAAATGAATTTGACTTTTCAGCGAAGAGGAAAGCTTCAAGCCTGCGGGAGCATTCAGAGGGAGAGGTGAGAGAGAAAGATACTGTGTGTGCAGTGAGATGAATTTCACTTACTTTGCAATTTCATTTAGGGCAGACCCTTTGTGCCGGTTACCACCTGGACTGAGCTTTGTGTACCTAAAGTCAGACCCTTGTTTCGCAACCAGGACTGTTACTTACAAAACCTATAGGAGATTCTAACTCTTAGAATCTGCTGAAAGCCTTTTCTTAAGAGCTTTTCTGCTTGTTGCAACCACCAATTATGATTTGTCTTTTGTGGTAGTTTCCCAGAAGTTTTCACCAAATTGTTTATTCAATTAATTCTTGAAGAATTTCTTCTTTAGTGGCCAAATAGATGGCTTCAAACTATTGAAGAGATAAAAATAAAATAATATCACATGTAAGAGGAAAAAAAAGTCTGATTTTAAATATGTAGATTTCTGAATGAGAGAGGTAATTTATAACAATTCAAGTTAATGATAGTCAATGTCAGCAGACAATTCTGCCATGACATTGGAAATATCAAGGTAATAGTGTCAGGGTTGATTTTATTTTATTTTATTTAAAGATTTTATTTATTTATTTGACAGAGATTACAAGTAGACAGAGAGGCAGGCAGAGAGAGAGGAAGGGAAGCAGGCTCCCTGCTGAGCAAAGAGCCCGATGTGGGGCTCGATGTGGGGCTCGATCCCAGGATCCCGAGATCATGACTTGAGCTGAAGGCAGAGGCTTTAACCCACTGAGCCACCCAGGCACCCCTCAGGGTTGATTTTAAAATAAGTATTTGTAAACATATGAAAATAAATCTGTTTTAAGAGTTTTCTTTATGTAAGAATACTTTATCTGTAATTAAAAATCTGCCAGAGAGAAACATTATTTTACATTTTTATTCATTATTTTATAATGTATTCTGGAGTGTTAGAAAACAGTTGAAGGTCAGTGTTAGGTTTGTCCTCCACTCTCAAAGAAAATACAGTGGAATACTTAAGAGCACTTGTGTCAAAAAGCAAGAAACTCATGATGCTCTTTCTTACTTATCTGCTCCTATTTATTCACAGGATGCATTGATTGAACCCTTATTACCTATGTAGTTATTGCCCCAAATGCATAATATAGAGAGGTTTTACCAAATTAAATTCAAGAATTTTCAATTTACAAGTTTGACAATTTTGTTATTCCTCAGAGACTTAAGTAAAGAAATTGATTTTCCCAGCAAAATACAAAGTTCTCTTAGAAGTGTGGGATCATGGCATACACTTTTTTAACCCAATACATTGTCCTAGATACATAGAATCCTGTGGAACTGAATTAGTTTGTAACGGAAAGTCAAAAATATAGTTGTTTAAGAGGGAGGGTCAGCAGTAAAATTGGTCTTTGTTATAGGGTCTAATAAAATAACTGAATCCCTGCCCAGCTTTTAACAAATTAATAGACATTGCTAGCTTCTTCCTCTGTATATAATTCTGTGGATGTAACAGAGGTGATGGTATATTGATTCTGAGAAACTAAAATAGAAAGAATTCTTAGGAAGACATAAGCCAGTTGGTTTTCATGCATGAAGAGAAAGAACAGCCTAGGTATGAAAGAGCTGTGCATAGGACAACAGAAATTAGGGCAAGAACTTTTCAGGTATAATTCCTGCTTTTCTTTGCATTGCCTTGCATGGATTATTTCCTATAGTAAGAAGAAACAAACAAACAAACAACAACAACAACAACAGAACAGTAGCACCAGCCCAGCACTAGCTACAGAGTGGAAAAAGAGCAGAATGGTCTTCTTGTTGAACTAGGGTGGAGGGTGGATAATAGGTTCTGACATTGTAGCTGGCTCCTGAGAATTCCCACCTGTCCACCATCCCTGCCAAGACTAGAGAGAAGGAAAAGAGTGTCCCTAAAGGTGGAGCTGCTTCTTGTGAGAAGGTGTACACAGAGAGTGTTCAACACAGAGTTTAAAGTTAAAAATCTCGGGGTGCCTGGGTGGCTTAATCGTTTAATCATCTGACTTTGGCTCAGGTCAAGACCTCAGGGTTCTGGGATTGGACCCCATGTCAGGATCCTTGCTCAGTGGGAGTCTGCTTCTCCCTCTCTCACCCTGCTCATGCTCTCTCTCTCTCTCTCTCAAATAAATAAATAAATCTTTCTTTTTTAAAGATAGTATGTTTAATAGAAGGTATGAGAAGAAAATTAAAAGAATGTATAGAACATATATAATAGAAAAAAATCAAATATAAAGATATTAAAAAGTACTAGCAACAATTAATATAAATATAAATGTGTCAAACTCACTATCAAAACTGAGAGACCTTTAGAATGGATTAGAAAAACATCATCCAGCAATATACAAAATACAAAGAAAACACTTCAAAAAGATAGTGAAAGTTGAGAATAAAGATGCTTACAATTACAAATAATGTTGGATTAGGTGATTACAATTAAGCCTCTAATTGTAGACAACTATTATACAGACAAAATATTAAAAACATTTTTATATTCAGGGAGGATAAGACCAAGGCAAAATTAAAGGGAAAATGAGAGTCAAGAGAACTTAATATGTACAAAATCTATTTTGTCTAGGCAAACTTGAACTCTGCCTATACTTTGGAAACTGTATTTTTGTCTGTTGAGATCCTTTTTCACATATGCAGCATTCTAGAAGTTTCTGGGAATTTGGTTTCTCTTTGTGTAACTCTTGACCAAGGGCTGACAAATGCCCAAGTATGACAGCTTAACTTTCTTGGCTTGGACAACAGTGAAATATAACTTACACCAGAGTTCCCTTGCAGTAGCAGGCTTAATCTATTATGTTCTGTAGGTCTTTTCCTGAGATTACACTTTTGCTTGGCTTTCTTGCCTTTTCTCTCCTGCTTTCCCCATTCTTTTGCTGGTCTTTCAAGAGAATATTGCCTTATTAAGTTATTTGTTCATAAATCCTTACTTTAGGGACTGCTTCTGGGAAAACTGACCCAAGATACCATCTGATTAATAATATCCCTTCCTTATTCTTTCTAATTTAAAAAAGTGGTGGTACTCTAATTAAATATCTACTAAAACTTCATGTTATTCTCTATGTCTTTCATATTTTCCAACCCTTTGTTTCTATGTTGAGTTACAGATTATTTCTTTAGTTCTGTCATCTAATTATTAAAATTCCCATTAACTTCCAATTATTGTTTCCCATTAGATTCCAATGAGATTTACTATTTACTAAATTTACTATTGAGCTTATCCTTTGAAATTTTTGTTTCACATTTCTTATTTCCAGAAGTTCTATTTGCCTTTTTGCAATCTGCTTTGCATTTTTTGTAGTTTTACTATTTTATTTATCCAAACATGTTAAACATATGATTTTAGGTTCTGGGTACAGTCTTCCCATCATCTGTTGTTTTTATTAAACTAGTGATTATTTGTGTGTATTGTTTCATAAACTTTTTATGGTGAATCCAAATTCATGTTGGAAGTTTATCTATATGAATCCTTTGAAGTCTGGATTGGAGAGTACTTACAGGCACTACTAAAGTTGTGGAAGTACGTTAAATAGATTATTAGATATAAGTTTGTTGAGTCACCAAGTGGATTGAGCTACAAATCAGCTTAAGGAGTCTGTTTATTTTATGAATAGTCATGGGAGATTTTTTTTTTTGAACCTAGCAAAGTTATGGCACAGAATATTTTGCTGTCTCATTCTATGATATGGGATTTTTTTTTTTTTTTCTGGTACAGTCCACACTTAAGGTATGGTAGAAGTGTCCTATTGGATTTCTTGACTTTGGTAAGTTCTATACTTTATTTTATGTGCCTTCTGTCCTGTGAAGCAGGAAAAGAAATGGGAACCAAGATTCAATAAGAGTAAATATCTACCCCAAGGTAGAAATGGTTCTAGTGCTTTTTGAAAAATTTCTAGACAACACTTTTAATTTAGTTTTTGATTTTGAAAAGTTTTTTTTTCTGTCTTGAATGAACAAGGATATAGTTATAATTTTTAAATATATATTTTAGCATTTTAGTTGTATTCATTTCCAGTCTATCTGAGCTACTACTTTTCTTAAAAACATGTCAGTTTCTTTACTTTTTTTTTTTGTTGTTAGTACAATGACTACCACCTATGTGTTTCTCCAAATTTCATGTTGACATGCTTTACATACTTACTTATTCATTGTCAAGTTAGGGGGCTGGTCCATGTAATTCAAACATGATGCTTACTAATACTTCTATTAGTTAGAAAACAGTATAATTTAGTTAGTCCATTTACATTTATATAATATAATAAATGCAATATATTACATTTAATATAGTAAATGTTATTCTCTATGTCTTTAATATAGTAAATGTAATATATTGCATTTATTATATTATACATTAAAATTTATATTAATTAATGCATTTATCATCAACAATGTATCAGTGTCTGTGTTAAACTTCTAAAGATGCTCTGATGAATGAGATTTAGTGTTTACCTTCAAAGAGTGAAAACTTTAGCAAAGAAAACAGTAAAATAAACAATATATAGTGACAAAAGTAGTGATTAAATCTGCCTTGAGAAGAGGAAACTTGACTAAAGAGACCTACAGTGAGGATATTACATTTGGTCTGACCTAAAAGGATAAGTTAAGAGTTTCCTAAGTTTATGAGATTGAGTCATGGGGAGGTGAAAGAATGGAAGAATGGGAGATGAAGAATGGAAGTTTTTCCTGAAAAATACATATGCATGAGTAGTGTGAGGTTTAAAGTAAGCTCTTCATGGATAAATCAGTAGGGTATATATTTGGTGGTATATCTGAGAAGCAAGGCAAAAGAGAGATTATAAAGATTGTTGAAGGAGAAATTATATCATTGGACTTACTATTGAAAAAATAAGCTTGGACTGATTTTCACTGAACCTTTAATACCAAACTAAGTAGACTGAATTACTCTACAGATAACAGAAAGTCACTGAAAGAGTTTTAAGGATAAGAGTGATGTGATAAATTCTATATTTTACAGAAATATTTGGAATTAAGAAAAATAGAGTGAGAGTTTTTACTGGAATCCAAAGAAAAAATAATGAGGAGGTGAATTGAGCCAGAAAATGGAGAAGAGGATGAATGCGGACACATTTCAGAGTAACGACTGTGCTACTCTGTTGGGAAATTAGAATGTCATTAGTAATTTGTTTTCTATTTAGCTTTAAGAGAGAGATAAAAGTAAAAATAGAGATTACTTCTTCATGAATTTGGACTGTGAAGAATGAGTCAATGTCAAGACATGATTTTTTAAAAGATTTTATTTACTTGACAAGCAAGAGAGGGAATACAAGCAGGGGGAGTGGGAGAGGGAGAAGTAGGCTTCCTGCCTAGGAGGGAGCCCAATCTGGGGCTTGATGTGGGGCTGGATCCCAGGACCCTAGGATCATGACCCAAAGTGAAGACAGACTCTTAACGACTGAGCTACCCAGGTGCCCCACAAGAAGTAACTTTTTAAGAATGGAAATATCCAAACATAATCTAATATATAAGGAAAATAAGAAGAGGACAATGGAAAGAGTGAGGTTGAAATAAATGAAACATTTGATTAAAAAATATTTTGAAAAAGGTATGACATTAAAATTGAATTTTTTTTCTTTAAATTTTTTATTTTTTATAAACATATATTTTTATCCCCAGGGGTACAGGTCTGTGAATCACCAGGTTTACACACTTCACAGCACTCACCAAAGCACATACCCTCCCCAATGTCCATAATCCCACCCCCTTCTCCCAAACCCCCTCCCCCAGCAACCCTCAGTTTGTTTTGTGAGATTAAGAGTCACTTATGGTTTGTCTCCCTCCCAATCCCATCTTGTTTCATTGATTCTTCTCCTACCCACTTAAGCCCCCATGTTGCATCACCACTTCCTCATATCAGGGAGATCATATGACAGTTGTCTTTCTCTGCTTGACTTATTTCGCTAAGCATGATACGCTCTAGTTCCATCCATGTTGTCGCAAATGGCAAGACATTAAGTATGACATTAAAATTGAATTTATCTGAGCTAACATATATATGTTCCTCTGAAAGGAGTACACAAACTAACAGATTCTAAAGTCCCTATGTAAATGCAAGAGACCAGGAAGAGCCAAAACAACCTTGAAACAGAAGAAAAAAGTTATAGAATTCACGTTTCTGAATTCCAAAACTTACTACAAAGTTACAGAAATTAAGAAGTATAGTATTAACATGAAAATAGACATATGGATGAATTGAACTTGTGGGTCTACAGAGTAACCTTACATTTACGATCAATTCTGACAAAGATCCCAAAGCAATTCATGGAGAAAACAGTAGCCTTTTAAACAGATAACAGATATCTGGATATCAATATGTACAGGAATGAGTCTTTGCACTTATCTAATATGCTACACAAAGATTAACTCAAAATGGATCAAAGACCTAAATATAAGTGTTAAAACAACAAAAATCTTAGGAAAAAACATATGAGCAAATCCCTGTGACTTTGGATTATGAAATGATTTCTTAGCCATGACATCAAAAGCACAAGCAAAAAAAGAGAAAAGTGATAAATTGGACTACATCAATCTTAATTTCAAACTCTTGTGTTTCAATGACATAAAAAATTAAATAGAGAAAATATTTGCAAATCTTATTTCTGATAGGAGAACTGTATCCACAATATATGAAGAACACTTAAAGTTCAATACAAAAAGACAAATATCCTAATTAAAAATGCGAAAGGGATTTGGATATTTCTTCAAGAATATATAAGAACATCAAATAAACAAATTAAGATGGTCAACATTATTAATCATCACAGAAATGCAAATCAAAACTACAATGAGACACCTCTTTAAAACTCACTTGATAACTATAATTTTAAAAGACCAATAAAAGAACTTATACAACTTAACAGCAAAAAAATAAACAATCAAATTAAAAAATGGGCAGAGGACATGAACAGACATTCTTCCAAAGAAGACATGTAGATAGGCAACATACACATGGAAAGAGGCTCACCATCACTAATCATCACAGAAATGTAAATCAAAACCACCATAAGATATCATCTCACATCAGTCAGAATTTCTGGTATCAAAAAGACAAGAAATAACAAGTGTTGATGAAGATGTGGAGAAAAAGGAACCCTATTGCATTGTCAATGGGAATGTAAAATGGTAAAATGTAAAATACTGTGAAAAACAGTATGGAGTGTCCTCAAAAAATTAAAAATAGAACTATACAATCCAATAATTTCATGACTGGGTATTTACCTAAAGAAAACACAAACAGTAACTCAAAAAGATACATACACCTATGTTTATTGCAGCATTTTTTACAAAAGCCAAAATATGGAAGCAACCTAAGTGTCCATCAACAGGTGAATGGATAAACAAGACATGGGGTGTGTGTGTATGTATCCAGTTATCCCACACTATCTACACACACACACACACACACACACACAAACACAAAGCACATAGCAGAATATTACTCAGTCATAAAAAAACCAACCAACCAACCAACCAACCAACCAGCCAATGAGTTCTTGCCATTGGCAACAACATGGATGGATCTAGAGGATATTATGCTGGCTGAAATAAGTCAGATAAAGACAAATACCATATAATTTCTCTTCTATGTGACATCTAAAAAACAAACAAACATAAAGCCCCAAAACAGACTCTTAAATATAGAAAACCAACTGATGTTTGCCAGAGGGGAAGTGGTTCAGGGAATAGGTGAAATAGATAAAGGGGATTAAGAAGTACAAACTTCCAGTTACAAAATAAATAAATCACAGAGATGAAAAGTACAACATAGAGAATGTAGTCAATAATACTGTAATAACACTTTATGGTGAGTATACTTATTGTGGTGAGCATTGAGTAATATATAGAATTGTTGACTCAATATGTTGTACTGAAACTATATACCATTGCATGCCAATGATACTTCAATTAAAAAAAAGACTGATAAATGTTGGTGAGGATGCAAAGATATTGAAATCCTCATACCTTGCTGTTGGTAATATTCATTGTTGCAGCTACATTAGAAAACAGTTTGGCAGTTCCTGAAAATGTTAAATATAGAGTTACTATATGACCTACAAATTCCATTCTTAAGTGTTTACTCAAAAGAAACAAAAACATATCAATATCAAAATCAAAAAAGTATCACAGATACTTACAGTAGCATTATTTATAATAACCAAAAAGTTGAAACAATACAAATTTCCCACAACTGGATGAATAAACTAAATGTGGGTATGTAGACAATGGAATATTATGGTGCAATAGGAAGGAATGAAGTATTGATACATGCTGCAACATGAATGGACCTCAAAAACAATATGCTAAGTAAAAGAAGCCAGTCACAAAAGATCACATAGCATATGATCCCATTTATTTGAAATATCTAAACTAGGCAATTTTATGAAGACATAAAATAGATTAATGATTGCCTATATCTAGGAGTAGGGAGGTTGGGTGAGGGCAAATTGGAAGTGAATGCTAAGAGGTCCAGATTTCTTTTTGAGGTAATGAAAATGTCCTAAAATTGGATTATAATAATTATAGTGTAAATTCAAGAAGGACTAATAATATGACTAAAAATCACTGAAGTTTAATGAGTGAATATGATGGCATGTAAATCATATCTCATTAAGCTATTTAAAAGGAGTGTACCCTCTTACTTCTTACTATAGAAAATGTGCTTAAAAAAAAAAGTAAACCTGGTGATTCACAGACCTGTACCCCTGGGGATAAAAATATATGTTTATAAAAAATAAAAAAGAAATTAAAAAAAAAAAAGAAAAAAGTGCTGCTTAGGTTTAATTAGAAAGGTTTTTATTCTGAAATTTTTTCTAAAAGCTGTTGTTGACTGAGCTATATAGTGAGGGACTTATATGCTATTGTTTAGGAAAATCGACAAAACTGTGGATCTGTGTTGTTGCTGAACTGCTCTATAATTTTATCTCCACTCTCAGAAGAGTGAAATAAATGCAATGGGGCAAAATAGGTTTTCAGGATGAAAGATCACTGATCTTTCATCAGTGCAACCCAAAAGAGTATTCTCACCAGAACCTGAGCATACTGACATCCGAATCTCAGACCTCTAGTCTCTAGAACTGAAAGAAATAAATTTCAACTATTTACAAGCTACTCAGTCTATCGTACATAGACAACTGGTTACAGCAGCCTGAACTAACCAGGGTTCATACTGATTCTCTTGTAGAAGAAAAAAAATCAGTTTGTGAGTATACACATGAAAAAACATCAACTAAAGGTCAAATAACATAAGATAGCTCTTATTTCTGAATAGGAATTCTACTATTTGAGCATTTAGTGCAGAAGATTGTTAAAAGAAGCTTATTTTGCCCCAACTGCATTTGATTATCCCAGGAGGAAAACAAAAACAAAAACAAAAACAAAAACAAAAAAACTTTTGTTATAGAATGTACAGGAAATTAAGCACTCAGAAACAACGCTTAGAGCTCTTATAAGATTCAAATAGGAGATTGTCTCCACAATGAGCTGAAATTTCAAAGTGCCACACCTTAGAATGAGATTCATTGGAATAACACAGTCCAGGTAATGAGTTGTTTATGCAATCTCTTGTCTTGAATTGGCAGTACCCCCAAGCAAACACAAGCATAACACTTAGAGGAAGGTACCATTACTGTAGTCCCCAAAGTAATTACCAAATAATTTTTCAAATACAATGTCTAGCATATAGTAAAAAATATCCAGACATATAAGGAAATTGTTTCTGTGAATAAAAGCAAAAAAATCCCAGAAACAGATCTTATAACAGAGAATGCCAGTGAATTACAGCAACATTAGAACCTATTGCCAACTCAGCTGTAGTGAAAATAAAGATGGAGCCAAGTTGTTATGAATTCAGGAGTATATACAGGGGTAAGTCAGAAGAAATCACACTAATTTTTCATACAAGACTTCATAAAAGCAGGGAAAAATCTTTAATTTTTTTTTCCTCTTCATAAAAAGAAGGACTAATAATATGACCTAAGGAAAAGAGTTACAAAAAACTTACTACTTTTCTTATTTGATGAGGTCCTCTTGTCCTGGAGAAAACAAGTATACTTCATTCTTGGATTATATCTTTTTGAATGAATGAATTTTTGAGGGAAACGTTGCTTCAAATGAAGTCAAATGAGATTATATGGGATACTAGTTGTAACCAGTATATAAACAAGAGTATTTTTTATTGATTTACTTCAAGGATTAGTTGAGATTTTAGACTGAGAGTCACAAATAGGATCAAAGCCCCCTAAGGTGATGAAAGTAATAGACAATGATCCCTATGGACAAGTTCAAGAACTCCTCATCAATGTCACAGAGACAATGAAAAGGATTAACAGTAGCTATATGGATGGAATTATTTTCTTTCTCTTTTTCTTTTAGTGGTTTCTAATATTATTGCTATGAAGGATCATTTTTATTATTAATCCTATGACTTTGAATATTAAAAACATTTTAGTCCTCAAACTGTATTTAAGAATTTGATTCACTTTTCCACAGTCAAAGGCATATATGATAGGACTTCAGAACAGGACTGTACCACAGTGTTGATGTAAATTTAGAAGCTAAAATCTAATTTTTTATAAATTAATTTACTTTTTTCATTCATTCTCCTATTCATTCCGTAATTCATTAACTGTTGAGTAGTTTTCATGTATCAGAAACTATAGTGAGGTTGTGAATCTTTATTGTGGTTTAGTACAAAGTTCCTAATAGTATTCTGATATTGAAAATAATTTTAAAACTCTGTGCTATATACTCTATAGATTACAATTTTTGGAGAGCTTAATTTTTTTATATGGAAAATAGAGACCTCAAAAAATTAAGTGATTTATCCCAGATAGTACAGATAATTCATCACCATATTAGCACCAGGTACCAAATGAATTCTAAATATATTTTATTATATTAGATATATTAATAAATATATAAAATATATATAATAAATAAATATATAAAATATATATAATAAATATATTAAATATATAAAAATTAAAAATGACTTATCTTTAGGTCTTCTCTCTTAGGATTCATCATTACACTTAGCTAAAGAACTGCTGCAGAATAATTTGTACCATAACTTCAATTGTACCAATCAGCAACAATTTTTTTCCTTGAATCCTAATCAGAGAAACATGCTTCAGGGTCTCAATCAATTGTAGTTGCTTTTAATGGCCTTTGACTGATTAGTACAATTGAAAAGTATGGTCAGGTAAGTTTGTCATCAGACATTCAGGCAAAGCCCAGGAGAGTTTGAAAAAACGCTGGAGCAGCTAATATGTGGTAGCAGATCAAGACAATTGCTACATATGCAGTGCTGAACAGAAAAAAAAAAAAAAAAAGAGAGAGAGAGAGAGAGAGAAAACATGGTATTTTTGTGACCTGTTCAAGAACCAAACTGCATCACATCTACTTAAATTTTAAAATCAAATAAAATCAGATAAAATCAGAATGATTCTACCTCCCCATAGGTAGGTAACTTCTTAAGCATTCAACCCTATACTTTTAACTGAAGCTGACTGTGTCTTCATTATTTATTCATTCCAGGATAAACTTATAAATATGAGATATCATTATTTGAGTTTGTTATAGCATTAGCTTTAAAATTTTATAAACTACTGGACATGTAACAAATTGGATAAGTTAAAGAGGTTTATTGTAAGAAAAGCATATCAGTAGGAAATACCCTTGGTAAAACATAAAAAGTAAAGACTATGTAAAATTCACGAAGCACATTTGATAAAAAGCATTATTTTCCAAGCTCTCAAAATGTTTAAGTTGTCTTAATGATTGAAATATTTTTTTAAAAATCTTAAACCAAGAAATTTATTTCAGTTTGCCTTTGCAAAAGGTGATCATCTCACTTTGATTTTCACAAGTCCTCACAAGTGTAGGAATGCACTCCATAGGACTCAAAAAGAAATTTATAATGAACCATGGCTTTCCAATTGAGTGTGTATGAATACTAGATTTTTTTTCCCCTTTCTTTTTAAGAAACAATTTTAAGTTCATTAAACTTGTTGGACCTCTAAGGTCCAAACTTTTCATGGGAAAATACTGGAAGAAACTGTTACTTTTGATTTAGTTTTGACCACCAAGGAAACTTGTTCAGTGATGTGACAGTAAAAGAAATTTTAGGAAAAAAAAAACAAGAACTGGAAAAATGCTAAAACTAACAAAAATATCTTTTTTTTTTATATTTAATTTATTTTTTATTTTTTTTTATTTCCAGCATAACAGTATTCATTATTTTTGCACCACACCCCGTGCTCCATGCAATCCGTGCCCTCTATAATACCCACCACCTGGTACCCCAACCTCCCACCCCCCGTCCCTTCAAAACCCTCAGATTGTTTTTCAGAGTCCATAGTCTCTCATGGTTCACCTCCCCTTCCAATTAATCATATTGACTAAGCACCCCTTCAGTACCAAGCAGTATGAAAATCTCTGCCAAAAATGTAAGGTCTTTGCCTAGCTTATAGTTACATGGGGAATGCAGACGTGATAATAGGCAATTACAATATTAATGTGCTACATGCTATGAAAGACTGTCGTAAGGTGTCCTGGGACATAGGAAAGGTGCCTAGTTTAGGTGTGGAGGATCAATGAAGGCTTCTTAGGGAGATACTCTCTAAGACCTGATAAATGAATAAAAGTTAAATAACAAAGAGGTTGAGAACAAGAGGAATGTTCCCAATGGAGAAGACTTATGTAAAGGCTAAGAATCATAATTACAAATGTAGAATAGATCTCCCTACTGCTTAGAAAAGATGGCGAGATGCTAGCAAATACAGACAGGAGACAGAATCATTTCACTCCTATTTTATCTGTCCTTGCCACTATGCAAAAGTTATTATCAAAATAGAACGGATAGAAAAACATAGTTGAGAGTGAACTGAAGTCCCAGAAAAAATAAAAAGAAGAGATTATAAAAAGCCACCCAGACATTTAAATGAATTCTAGTTTGCAGCCATAGACAAATTACATTCCAGGGTGTTGAAAGCACTTAAAGATGCAATCGCAGAATGATTGGCAGTAATCTAGAGAAATCGTAGGGAAAGGGAGTGGTGCCAAGAGATGTGATCTGAGCAAATATCACCCCAGTTCTCACAAAGGATGAAAAGGTAGACTCTAGCAACTATTAGATCAGCAATGTTGATCATTAATAGCATTCTGGAATGGATTACTCTAACAAGGAATTGAGAGTGCTTAGAAAATAATGAAACTACTTGTAGGAACCAGTCTGCGAGCATAAAAACATTCCCGCCAAATTAACCTAATTTTGTTTCCTGTAGGTTGTGGAGCCTGGGAGATTTCTGGAGGTTGGGAGGTGGCAGTATTTGTATCTAGGTGAGGATCTGATGAGGTCATTCAGGATGTCCTTGTGGAGTAGTATAGAAATATGCCTGGATGATAGTAAGGGTAGATGGATGTGTAGTTTGCTGAACAACTACATGTAATTAGTAATCTGGTGTTAGCTTGCAGGGTGTTTTCTCATGGTGTGTACCTCATGGCTTTGTCCTTGGCCTTGTCTTGGTCACATTTTGAAATCTAATCAAGGTGAAGAGACATCAATCTTGAAGAAATAAGCTAATATACTGACTGAAAGAAACAAAATTTAAAATGTTTTAGAAAGTAGAACAAGGCATAAATACCAGGGCTTTGAGATTTAGTAATAGAAATGTATATGAAGTTTTGGCTTTTCAAATCAGTTATATTAGAGGTTTTAAAAGTTCATCTCAAAGCAATACAAAGCAAAATTTAAAAATTGGGGACCTGGATGGCTCAGTTGGTTAAGGGTCTGCCTTCAGTTCAGGTCATGGTTTCAGGGTCCTGGGATCTCCGAGACTAGTTGGTCAGGCCTCCCTGATCAGCGGGGACTCTACTTCTCCTTCTTTTTTTTTTTAATTTTTTTTTTTTTAAAGATTTTATTTATTTTTCAGAGACAGAGGGAGAGAGCGCGAGCGAGCACAGGCAGACAGAGAGGCAGGCAGAGGCAGAGGGAGAAGCAGGCTCCCTGCCGAGCAAGGAGCCCGATGTGGGACTCGATCCCAGGACCCTGGGATCATGACCTGAGCCAAAGGCAGCTGCTTAACCAACTGAGCCACCCAGGCGTCCCTCTACTTCTCCTTCTTCCTCCCCTGCTTGTGCTCTCTCTCTCTCTCATAAGTAAATAAATAAATACTCAAATAAATAAAATCTTTAAAAAAAATAAAAACAAAAGATAAAACAATCCTTTTGTTAACCACAAGCTCCAAAAGTTACACCTGCTTTAAAAAATAAAAAGTGAATTGAAGCTAAGATTGCATTAATAGAGGAGCACTTTCCAGAATGAGAGAAGGAGCGGTAAGACTGATCCCTAATATTTCACTGAACTTAGAGTCTGGTCAGACCCATCCTGAATATCACATACAGATCTGATTGGACTGGACTTTACCTCAGCTTCCAGGGCAGGCTATGCCTAGCGAAGGCTGCTCAGGAAAATTTCATCTTTCTCTTCACTCTAATTGGTTTAATTAATCTAGGCCTAAGCTTATCAGTGTGTGGCATTTAGGGATTGGTTCAGGGGTGGCCGATTGATGTAAATCTCAGTGTTTTCTTTTTCCCAGCAGTTAATGGGAAGCAACTTGTCTCTCCTGCTGAATGAGGCTTCCTGCAGCACTAATTGCTGCTGGCAGGCATCCAACAACTATGAGGGAAGTCAGTCTGGGGAGAAAGTTAACACAGAGTTAAAGGCAGAGAACAGCAAACCAAAGGAGAATGGTCAAACTATGCTGAAAACTGCCCAGAGGCTGGAGGCTTTAGTTAATCTTTAAGCCAAATTGAGGCGGTTCTTGTTTTTTGTCTTGTCTTGTTTTAATCACCTTTAACTGAAAGCATCCTAACACATCCAAGGCAAAATTCTAAGATTATTATCAAAACAGAGAGAGGTGATACCATAAGAAGAAAGTTTGGAAGGACTCAGGGAGAGGGAAACTTTCCTGTCACATGTCTTCTTCTTTGGAATATCTGCCCCACGGAAGAGCCAGTGGGTGGCTATTATTCTTTAAGAAACCAAGACTAGGCTAGAATCCAGAGATGTGCGAAGGCAGATTTTGACTCAATATAAGACTGAGAATTACTCTTTCAAAGAACATTTCTAATTTTTAGAGGCCTTCCATTGTAGAAAGAGCTGTTTGCCAATTACTGGAAGTGTTAAAGCAAAGAATAATGAACCATCTGTACGTTCTATTCAGCCCCAGGATTTGATGGTATTTTGCCATCCCTTATTATTTAAGTGGAGATAAGGTAGTTACTGGATTAAGAGTGCTTGATTCTTGCCTTGACTTTCCTCAGTGACCTGATCTGTTTCCTCTGGGTCTGTATCCTCATCTAGAGAGTGAATGGGTTAGGATAAATGGTTTCTAAAACTGGTTCTAGCTCTAAAAATTTTTGTTATCCAAAAAATTTACTAGAAGTACAGCAGCAAGGACCTTGGCCTGCTATCTCTCAAGATAATAGTAAAATCTAAAATGGCTAATTAAAATATTAGCTTCCTATTAATTACATCACTTCTTGAAGTTAGAATGAAGGATTGCCCTAGGAAATACCATCTAGAGCTAAATCCTGAAAATATTATGAGCATACTGCAGACATGGAATCTTCCCTTCAGCTAATTATCAACAATTTGATTAATGAACAAGAAATTATTGAACACTTATATCCCCAGGCTTGTACTGGGCACTATGATAGAAAAAAACCTTACCTGGCTAGCTTTGTCTAAGATGCAAAGTAAGTCATGTTTTCAGGGAAGTACTTTTTTCATTATCCAGAGGCCACATAATACCTTCCTTAGCTTTTACTCTTGGTACAGAACCCTTGATATTGCTCAGATTCACAATATGGAAAGAAAAAGGGAAATATCATCTTAAGTGCTTATTATATTCTTTTTAAAGTTCCAGAAATAGGGGTGCCCGGGTGGCTCAGTGGGTTAAGCCTCTGCCTTCGGCTCAGGTCATGGTCTCAGGGTCCTGGGATTGAGCCCCGCATTGGGCTCTCTGCTCAGCGGGGATCCTGCTTCCCTCCCTCTCTCTGCCTGCCTCTGTCTACTTGCGATCTCTCTGTCAAATAAATAAATCTTTAAAAAAAAAGTCTTTATAAATCTATTCAGTATCCTCACTTTAAAATCTTAAAAAAAAAGTTAAAAACAAAATATTTAAAAAAAATAAAGTTCCAGAAATATCCTTTAAATCAAATCTATAAATCTATAGAATAAATAAATAAAATTCTTTTTACTAACTTATTTAGGTAAACATTTCTTTTTAGAAAATATAAACCAGCAAAGAGAGAGGTCATAAACACAGAAGGTATCTATCTAATAAATTCCAACTGTGTATTCATGACTGTACAGGTACTGTAGAATTTGTACAAAATGCTATTCCTGACTTCTAGGAGTTAATAATAGGAAAGAATCAGCTTTTGCATAAATTCAGCAGGCAGGTGCAGTTCTATGTGGTACGTGCCATGGGTATCACAGAAGCATAGAGGAGGGGCACCTGGGTGGCTCAGTTGTTAAGCATCTGCTTTCAGCTCAGGTCATGATCCTGGGGTTCTGGGATCAAGCCCCATATTGGGCTCCCTGCTCAGCAGAAAGTTTGCTTCTCCCACTCCCACTCCCCCTGTTTGTGTTCCCTCTCTTGCTGTGTCTCTCTGTGTCAAATAAATAAATAAAATATATATATATATATATATATATATATATATATATATATATATAAAAGCAGCACAGAAGAGAGGCGACAAAGAGATACAGTGTTAGAAGGTAATGTGGAGATAATAAGTCTTAGCTGGGCCTTGAAGGATAGGCTAAAATTTCAGAGGCAGAAGAGGTGAGGAAAGCTGCCTCAGTGGGGGAAGAATTGTAAGGGCTCAGAAACAATGAATTTCCATAGTTTCATTGTGAGGATACTGACTTGATTGGACTGAGGAGTGGGGGCCTCCCCGGAAATAAGGATGTAATTAGATTCTGACATGTCTTAAAAGTCAAACAACTTAGTTAAGACTATACAAAGTTTGAAGTAGAGAGAGCTAAAACATTTTTAAGCAAAAGCCACGTTTAGGAATGTATGTATTGGCAGTGAACTATAGCATGAATTGGAGGATAAAGAGGCTTGCTAAGAAGCTGTTGTAGTAATTAATCCCTGTGTGAATGATGACATCAAGACATGGATAGTTAAACAATTAAAAACAAGATTAAGACTTGTGTAGAAGGTTTTTTGAAGAAAGAGGGAAAGAAGTTTGATAATTGATTATACACAGGTAATTCATGCCAGATCTCTCAATTTGGAATACACTCATTTCCTACTTAGTATAAATATATGCTAAATTACATACTCTGGCCAACATCTGAGCTTTTATGTATGCGTCCTTTCTTCACAAGTAGACTGTAAGCTTCCTATGGACAGCGTGCCCTGCATCACCAGGGCTCCAGTTTATTGAGGAGATGAGAGGTAGAAAGGAAAAATAATAAACATTAATACCAAGTTTTACAACCTAAGTTACCAAGGGTTCTGATCTGCCTCTCTCATACTTTCACAAGGATGGAATAGTTGAATTTTTGAAGCAAGTGTTATATTGGAATACTAAACTATAAAGCTAATGTTAGTATTAATCTAAACAGCCATGAACTATCATTCTAGAACAACTCAACTGATACCTCTTTTTGGAAGAATGGGATGGAAAATTAAGAAAATATATGTGTGATTGATCAGACTGTGCTATGCAGAAGGTAAATGCATAAAAGTTTGCTTAAGTTCCCTTTAGATTTTTTTTTTCCCTTTAGTTTTTAAATGTTGTTTTTGTCTTTTCATCTTGGGTGACATGTGCAAATGGCTCAAGTTTCCTCTTCTGGTTTATACTGTCACTGGTGACAGTACAACACTGGACACCAGGATATACTTTGATTTCTCTATAATATATGTTGTATGTTATGGATATAATTTTGGATTATGTACATGATTAATAATTTAAAAGCTCAACATGCTGAGAAATGCAGAATTCATTATGGGAATCCAATAAGAAAGTAAAGATACTACATTTACTACTTATTTTAGCAAACAATCATATTGATAGGTACACAATTACTTCGGGGAGAAAATAACTACTGGGATAGTTCCCAGGGGGAAAACAGTAGATAAGCTGAAAATTAAACAAACAAACAAACAAACAAACATTAGATGCAGGTTTACTTGGTTTTATTTTGTTTAAATTTTCAGTATATATTATTGGTTTGTAAATGTGTACAAATGGTACTAAGAATTATATTGTAAATTTAAAAAAAGGGTGGCTGAAAGTGGGCTTACATTGCCATCCCTTTAGAAAGGTTGGGAGACAGAGTATATGAGGGTGGACGCAGGGAGTGGGAAGTTTGCAGGTGAGAGGATAAGGATGGTCTCTTTTTGTGGATTCTTATTGTTCAGGAACAAGAAACAAGATTAGCACTTGTGCAGGCTTAATTAGGTGATAGTGCAGGTTTGTGGAGGGAGGACAGTAGGTAAAATTGTTACCCTGAACTGGGAAAGAGAACTGAGTAAAATAAAGAATTTCTAGGAGGTGCTGAGGTTTACCTTTACAAACATAAAGTAAATCTGACTGCATTTTTCTTCAAGTTCAGCTGCACAGACCAGTGAGCCGCGGTGAAGAACTGGATTCAGTATGGATTAGAGCTGTATCAGGCAAGAAAGCCTGAGGCAAAGAGGGGAAAAGAAATAGAAGGTGCATGCAAGGGACTGATTGTAAGAATAACACATGGGATCCAAGTGAGCAAGGAGAAAATAAGCCAGAAAGCTTGTGGGAGTAGATGTCCCAGAGGTTTGAAGTGGAAAGCTGAGAGGCAGTGACCACATTGGGGGAGATTTGGAAGGAGCCATTATCGGGAATCACAAGACCTAGTGGGCACTCAAAAGTGTCAATAGTGGAGGGAATGACTTCAAGGAACTGTGAGGCCTCAGTGTTGAAGGAATCTTCCACATGTCTACTAAGGTCACCAAGATTGAAGACAGGACTAATAATGGAGGGGAAGAAAAATCAGTGATTTTAGGGCTAAAATCTTCTCTGAAGAAGAGGCAGTGGCTAGGAAGACTGAGGGCAATGGCAACAAATGGTGGGAAGCAGTATGACATAATTAAGAGGTTAGACTTTAAGAGCCAGATAGTCAGGGTTCTAGGATGACTGTCAGGCTCTAACATCTTTTAGCTGACTGTGGACATCTAACTGAATATCCTAGTATCTCCAAATGGATCTGTAAAATAAGGTTAGGACTATATGTTATTGTGAAGGTTACCTCACATCCATGTGTTATTGTGTTATTGTGAAGGTTACATCACATTCATGCCTGGCACTAATCATTATGTAAATGCTATTAGCTTGTAGTAGAAACTGACAGGAGTAGTTTTCAATGTGTGTATGTGTGTGTGTGTGTAAGCATGCTTTTATCAGAGGGCATACATGAATCAGCAATGAAGAGCAAAGCCTAGTAAAGCTTAAGGTGTTGAAGAGTAAAGAGTCATCACTTGAGAAGGCTTCAGGGAAAGTAGTGTCCTTGGGGAGGATCAGGCTTCAGTGAGAGGACAAATGTATCGAGTATGTTGAGCAGAGGCTGAAGATACAGGGATTAGATGGTAACAGATGATAAGTCCCAGAAGGCAAAGGCAAGGATCTAGAGTGATGGAGGACAGTAGGGCATGTACAGAACCATGTAGGACAAGTGTCCTCATTGTGATGGATAACTGTTTGGGAAGAGTGGCTGATTCTGTTGAGGCAGGTAAACTAATAACATGGGGGTACAGGGACTGTAGTCCTAATTATATTCCCTCTAATGACTGGTCTCACAGTCATTACTCACAGAGTTTTCTAGAAGAAGTTTTCTAGAACTCTAGAAGAGTTTTCTAGTTTTCACAGGTCTCACAGAGTTTTCTAGAAGCTAAATTGTGAAAATTCTATAGAAAATTAGCAGATCTTTTCTGTGGCCAGTGAAGAAGCTACAGGAGCCATTGGATAGCAGAAGCCCAGAACACCTCCAAGTAAGTGATGAGAAGTTAAGGAATTAGGGATGAAATGGAATCCTGATAGCTAATTCATGTCCCCAAGATTAGATCAAAACATTGTCATACATTTTCAGAGCACTTATATATCTTCTTCAAGCAGGTATCATGATAGTCATTATATCATTTGTGTTTATTTAATGACAATTTCCTCTCACAGAATGGGCAGGAAGTATGTCTCTTCTATTCACTGATGGAGTGTTGGAGCTTTACATGTGGTAGGCACTGTTTCTATTTATCTATACATAACTTTGTTTACATGTATATCATTTCTATATGTGAGGTGATCAAATTAGAAGTTCATCTGCCAGAACAGATTTATTGGCAATGATCATATCTATTTCAAAGTTCTACTACTGAGGCCAGCTGCCCATGTCCACTTATCTATCGTGTCAGGGTCGTTTTTGGAAGAGCAGCATAGTGAGTAATGGAGTTACTGTCCACAGCTGTCCTGAGGGCTTTACCAGAAGCCTCTTTCTAGACTTTCCTCAAGAGAAAAACAAGAAACTTGACCCAAAGAATGAAACAGTTTTTGAAATGTTTAAGCTTCACTAGCAGCATATGATAAGGCTAGCAAAAATAAGAGTTCACTTGAGACATCATTTTCATAGCCTCAATCTATGAACAAAGAAATCTTACTTTTATGTTGCCTAGAATTATTCCATGATTATTTCATTTAAGCACATTTTTTTGTTCGCCAACCAGACCATAAGTCCCTGGTGACAAGAGGGAGCATCACTTAGGCTGGTGGCAGCTGAGTTTCTTTTAGCCAAAGCCAGTTGTTTCTTATTATACAATGTGAGCTATGTTTAGGAAAGTCAGAGTGGTGTCATGTAATCCTACATGAAAAAGGCCGTCTTGTGGTCAGGGCGCTGTGGTTAATGGGTGAGAAAACAAGGTTGCGGAACACAGCCACCTTTTTAATGGGGCCTTCTGGAATTAATGAGGCCATGTTCTCAGGGCATTCGGGATGAGAGCAGACACCAGATCATTTACTGTTGCGTACCCCATACTACATAATACTGTCTACGGTGACTCTGGTGTACACTTTAATAATTATTTTTCTCAGTGACTGGAACTAGTATATATTTCACTGTCACACTCTCAAATAGCAGCTGTAGCATTACTTTTTTGTACATGTAGTAGCACACTTGGTTGAAGCTGACAACTTTCTAAAGCTGTGAAAGCTATTAGGAGGTTTTGCCAAAATGAGGCTTCTTGTGGTCTGTTACCCATGCTTCAGTCACAAACTCTAGTTGAATTAGCACCCAGTTTAACAGAAGTATCTGCATTTAAATCAAAAGTCAAAGACAATGCCGGGTGGGGACTTTATGGAAGAGCAGTTGGGCTTTGTGAATGCCTGGAGTCCAGTGAAGTTGAAGCAGTGAGCCAGACTAGACCAGGTTAGACCAGACAGCAGGGCAAATTCAGTCAATGGTAGGAAACTGGGTAAAAAGATGGGGTGGGGGGAGGAGGAGAGCGTGGACAATAAAAGAGTAAGGGTCATCATCAGGATCAGCTAGACCTGAAATAATTTGCATATTTGACTTCATGTCCTGTCTTCTTTTCATCCTAGCCTTATCTGTTTATTTGGTTAAAATCTGTATCCTAAAGTAGCCATTTTAGATGGAATTAAGAGTGCAATTCTAAGAACTTTTTACATGGAGACTTGATTTAAATCCACTAAACTCACTTACTCCTACCGATTTCGTACTGTTACTTCTCCAGCTGACAAGCCAAACTGCGAAGGTTTAAAAAGACTGACTTGTTCTTGGACTTTCCTCCCACATCTATCTTTTACCTGCACAAACAGTGCAGAAACATAATTCCATATGTTCATAGGGAATTTTTGAATCTGGTATTCAAATCATAACATACAAAAACATGCTATTTTGAATATATTGTTTTGCTCTAGTCTCTGTGATGACATTCTTAAGTCTTATTTCTCATGGATTCTATTATAGCCTCCTGTCTCCCTGCTGCCATCCTTGCCTCTCTCCACATAGCAGCCAAAGTGGTCTTTCAAAAATTTAAATCACATCTTGAAAATCTTCTACCAAAAATGCTTTAATGAATTCTTATTTCTCCCGGAATAAAATCTAGATCCTTACCATGGTCTACAAGGCATTGAATACTTGGCGTCCAACCTCACCTTTTAATGTTAACCTGAGAAGCCATTTCCCACCACAGAATCTTTGTACCAACTTGTCCCTGCCTGGAATACTTATCTTCCACTGATTATTTTATTTAACAAACTTACCAGTATTTCTAATTACTTTGATTATACACACGATTATTTTTTAAATACTTTTTAAATGTTCATCCTTCCCACTAGAACATAAACTGAATGAGGTCAGAAAATTTGTCCTATTCCTTTATTGATATATTCCTAGCACCTAGTATCATATTTGGTACCTAATAGATTCTGTAAAAATATTTATAGAATGAATGTATACTAGTTTAGAATTCTCAAAGCATTTTCATTGATGTGAAAGAACCACTTCCTTCTTTGACTCCCTTATTAAATATTTTTCTTTATAATTGCTTATGAAACACATATTTGCCTTTCCAACTCCACATTTATAATTAAATAAGTGCCTGGTGTTGCCCTCTTCATAGCTGGGAAAAATTCTTTTAATGATATCAGTTATTCTCTCACATGTATCCAGTAGGCTTCTCCATAATACTACCTTTTGACCTGAAAACTGGGGCCCAGCTCTGAGCCCCTCGCTCAGAGGCTGTCACCCTGGCTCTCTGCTGATTTTATGTGGAGTTCAAAGTCCACAAGGCCAAAGGAATGTGCTCACCCAGAGCCAGAGCAGTGCTTTCTTGAAAAGATTTTACTACAAAGGCCCTTGGAATTTCATGCTTGACTCTCTTGGGCCAACCTCCAGTTCCCATAAGACCTCCTTCTTCAAAACCCGATCCAGCGTGCACCATACCCCTTGGCCTGAGGAGTGGCTATTTGCACAGGTGTAGACAAGCTTGAACAAAGCAGGCTGGGATATACACATGCCTGTGTGCAGGGTCGGAAAGACCAAGTGCTAGGATTGGGAAAAAGAGCAGATCTGGATATCAGTAATTCCAAAATTGGTGAGACAGACTTGGCCCCTTGAGTAAGGTGATCCTTGCTTCAAACATTTACCCTAAGACTTTTACTATTTGCTCTATAAACTTGTTGGATCTGGAATAAGAAAGAAGACTAGTCATAGAAAACTAAGATAGAAGAAAAATGAATAAAATATGCTGTTAAGTAGCTCTCAAGAGTTAAAGAATCCTTAAAGTGAAAATTACATTACCAGGAAGGTGATTTATTCATTGTTTTTTGGCCAGAGTATCCTCATTTTCAGATGAGTTTTTAGAATTAGTTTTTAGAATATGCCATATCTTGTATTTTACCTTTCCTCCCGAGCCAGTTCTTGAGAAATGAAGGAAAAGTTACTTCTTGTTTATTCATAAGTATTCTCAAAGAATTTAATATAGACAAGAAAGTGATTTTTTTTAATGCTTGATGCCGTCTTTCCCAAAGTTCTCAGTTGTACTGATGACCACTGTAGCTATAAAATGGGAAAGTTCATGATTTGAAAGAAAAATATAAGCTTGTTCTGCTCATTTAGAACCTACCTTAGTACTTCATGTTCAGGGTGGGAGGGTGACTATGGGTAAGTTTTCATGGACTATCTCTCACTCCCTGCCTGAAGAGACTCGAAAATAGCCTTTCACTCTGGACTAAATAGTAGCTATCTAGATTTATATCTACTCCTTCATTTTATTCTGGTTTGTGTCCAAGTGTATGGTATTTAAGCAGTATGAAATATGTCCTCCCCCAAAACAAAATTTATAGAAAAATAGAGGTAAACTATTAACACATTTGCATTTTTCAGAGGGCCTTCAAGTGATGAATTCCATGATTTGTATAGATAAGAGCTATCATTGTACATAACTTTAGATTGTTTGAATAGAGATAGCAGTGTTCACTTATTTCCTAGGAACAATTGGATTTGACACTATATAGTTGTCAATTAGATTTCCTTTGAAGTCTTGTAAACATAGAGAAATAAGGTAACTTTTAAAAGCTTAATGAAATAAGTAAAGGCAGGATCAGGTCGATGAAAGTGTGTAAGAAAAATGAAGGGCTAAACAAAAATGCAATTGGACCTATTAATAAGGGTAATAAAAGTAAATAATGTACATTATTTTTACTATGCTGGACGGACTTGGATTAAAAGACTCCCTTTTCATATCAAAACAAAGTCAAGCAAGTAAGCATCTTCCTTTCTTTGTCTATAAGTTCACAGAAATGCCATTGTCTCTATATGACCCCAGTATATTGTGTGATCTGGTAGGAAAGGTATTTTGGTAGTCAAAAAGTAGGTTGGGGCAAGAATAATATGGGTCACAAATTTTGCTAATGAAATTTTAAAAAATAAAAATCCTTAAAACATATTCCAGGCACACTCATCTCAAAGTTGCTAAAGTAAACTATACAAAATGTCATATTTGATTTATAACTTACCTATTCTAATTTAAACAGCTTTGTAAATTACAAACTATTGATTTATATAATTTTTTGTGACATATGGTATTTAACAGCTTTGTCTTCAGTTAGTAAATACAGAGTCCATATGGGTGTAGCAAGTTCTGCTTACAGAGGGCACAAAACTTAAATGTTAAAAACATTGAACTAGTACAATGGTAGGGTTTGGAATGAGAAGAGATGGTAGTGAAAAAGTGTTTTTGATAGACTCCAAAATTTTCAGAGCAAGAAGCTATTTTTCAGGTGCTATATTGCCAATATGAAACCATCCCTTGGCCAAAAATTCAGGTGCTTATGTGAACACATACACAACACCATCGCACAGATTAGAAAATGCACAGGTGGGGCGCCTGGGTGGTTCGGTGGGTTAAGCCTCTGCCTTCAGCTCAGGTCATGATTTCAGGGTCCTGGGATTGAGCCCCGCATCAGGTTCTCTGCTCAGCGAGGATTCTGCTTCCCCCTCTCTCTCTGCCTGCCTCTCTGCCTACTTGTGATGTCTCTCTCTGTCAAATAAATAAATAAAATCTTTAAAAAAAAAAAAAAGAAAGAAAGAAAATGCACAGGAGATGTCTTCCCTGGGAAATAAGCAGCTATAGTTGGTACTTTACAGAGCATATTGAAATAAGGTACACCTTAAATTTCAGCATTATGTGGATCAGGCAAGAACTACAGAACTATAGAAATACTCTTGGTGAATTCTAGAGTTTGACTACTTTCTGCTAGGGACTGAAATTCAGTGCCTGCCTTTCCTTCCTTCTTTCTTTCTCTTTCTTTCTTTCTTTCTTTCTTTCTTTCTTTCTTTCTTTCTTTCTTTCTTTCTTTCAAGACTTTATTTATTTGACAGACAGAGATCACAAATAAGCAGAGAGCAGGCAGAGAGAAAGGAAAGGAAGCAGGCTCCCCACTGAGCAGAGTGCCCGATGCGGGGCTTGATTCCAGGACCCTGGGATCATGACTTGAGCCAAAGACAGAGGCCTTAACCCACTGAGCCACGCAGGTGCCCCTCAGTGCCTTTCACTATGACATGGCACACACATACAGATTCAAAGCATTCAGACAACACAAGTGTTGAAATACCAGTTCCTTCATGTGAATGGCATGGAGATTAACAGTAGAATCACTTTCATACTGTGTAGTTTTTGAAAATCTAACCAAATACTTTTTGAAAGTATACCATTCTGAATCGATTGTACATAGTTTTTATAGTATGTACTTTGTGTGAAATTATTCATTCTTGTGTAATTTGAAGATTTTTTTAATGTAAATCCTGGAAAATGTGTCTGAAAAGTAGGTATTTATAACAAGTTTTTTAAATCAGGTGGGCCCACATTAGAAATTATAGTTAGGATTCAGATCCTCAGATATGAAGAACAGGTAAGTATTACTCCAGCTGGATAGTGTTTAAATAGAATATGATTTATAATTTTCTGGGTGGGTTTCACATAATCCTTGCATAGGATTATGTGCATAGGATAATGCATAGAATGCATAGGATAAAATAGACTTTAGTCTATAGTTTTTGTACCTAACAATTCCCAGAATTAAATTGCTTTTTACTTTCTTAATGAAAATGCATCAAATACAAAGTCACAGAACAATTACAGAAGTAACTTGTCCCTACACCTGCTCCTTGACCTTCTCTTCCAGTTTTATCATTTTTCTGAAAGCAGAATTATCATTTTTCAGAAAGACAGAAAGATATATATGATCCCATTCTGACAAACTGGGATAAAGTGCTAATTGCTGCATTTCCTAAAGTGCAATATAAATATTCCTTTCCTGGCCTCCCAGGGTATCTCAGCTGATGAGGATCATGGTTACTAAGCAAAATGCTAAAGTAAGGCTTAAAAACATTCCACTTCCTATTCACAGTGGAATTTAGTAGATCTTAGATATCATGTTCATACTATCAATTCGCTTTTTTGTAGATAATGGGTCAATAAGAGCATATGCAGTTTTAACTCTACAAATGGACACATAATAATTTGTATGCATTCAAAATGCAAGTAGGTGGCTTGTAGAAACACTTGCATCTCCCTGAATGCAACGTGTTCTCTCCTACCACTTTGCTTCCACACAAGCTCCTTAAAATGACCTCACCTCCTCTAACTTGGCTAATTCCTGCTCATCTGTCAAACTTGGCCTGGCTGCCACATTCCCCAGCCATCCTTCCTTGTCATGCTTCTGCCCAAGTCAGCCAGTTTAGTTTGGGTATTCTACCTGTATCCTTCCCCAATTTCCTTGGCTTTTGTCTGTTATAAGACACTATCATTCAACATTACATTCATCTCCTACCAGAGAACACCAGACAATGTCTTAAGTTTTACTTAGTTTATGATTTACCAGAGAACACCAGATTTATCTTTTAACTCTGAATTATTAGAGCTTAATATGTATGGTACCTGATAGATAATAGGTGCTCAGTACAATCTACAATTACCAAAAAATTTTAAGATGGTAGAAGAAATACTATAGCATATGTAACAATTGTCAAAATTCCAAGGGTCAGGCTTCTCATAGAGTCTCTGATATGTTAAGGGATGAAATGCTAGTTACCGTTAGTAAAAATGTCTTATTACTGATGACCTGGAACAGGTCATATTTTATGAACTGAGTGAATATACAAGCTGAGGGAACCTCTGTTAGGTGAAATTGAGGGTTCTCATTTACCAACAAGATATTTTTGGCCTTAGTATTAAAACTTTTTTTAAAGTTTTTATTTAAATTGCAGTTAGTTAACATATAATGTGATATTAGTTTCAGGTGTACAATTTAGCGATTCAACAATTCCATGTATCACCCGTCGCTCATCACAAGTGTGCTCCTTAACCTGCATCACGTATTCCACACACACACCCCACCCCCTCCTACCTTCCCCCCGGTTAACCAACAATTTGTTCTCTAAGGGTCTGTTTCATGATTTTCCTCTCTTCCCCCACTCCATGTTCATGTTTCATTTCTTAAATTCCACATATGAGTGAAATCATTTGGTATTTGTCTTTCTCTGAAGGACTTTTTTCACCTAGTATTATACTCTTTAGCTTCATCCACATTGTTGTGAATGGCAAGATGTCATTCTTTTCTATGGTTGGATAATATTCCATTGTATATATATATTATGTATTTTATGTATGTATAATATTCCTTTACATATATAATAAACATTTTATGTGAATAATGCTTATTTAATCATCACAGTAATCTAATGAAATAGGCATAGACATTTTATACGTACTACAGATGAGAAAATGAGGCTTAGGAGATGATAAATAACTTGAGCAAAGTCACTTGGTAAATAGATGAGACTGAATTCGAACGGTAGTCTATCTCCAAAGCTGGTGATCTTCATGTTGCATTATCCTGCTTCCATCACAGACAGCCTGGATATGTTTGTAGGTGTTGTTTTTTTTCACTCATTGCCTCTGCCAGGTATTTTCTCACTCTTCCCCTTTATAGCAGTGGATCCTATAACTGATTGCGCTTTCTCAAGCCAAAATCCTGCTTCTTACCTTTCCCAGTGTTCATCAAGCAGACAGAATAATTGGTCAAGTTTGGGTAGAATCAAAGGAAACTTTGGTCTTCCCACTTTAAGTTCCTATTTGCAATGCTTCAGCTCCTTCTGTTCTGGTATTATACGGAAGGGAACATAAAATTTACGTGAGAAGCAATGGGTTTAGAGGGGAAGGAAACTCCATTCTGCTGCTTGTGTCCCCAATCCTACCTGACCCTTATGCCATCGCTGACACTTCTATTGGAAACACTTCCACTATAAATTATGTGTTTATGAGAAAAGAGAGATGAAAGAATGAGAAAAGGATATAGCCTGGAAAGTATGAGGTTAGGTACTAGTCAGCTTTTTCTTCCACCTCTAGCAGCCAAATTCTCCTGGTTACCACACTCATTTACCCCTTGTATAAATAAACATTTCTATTGAAATAGATACCATAGTACACAAATCACAAATACACGCTGCGATGGACTTTCATGAACACATATATGTAATGACTATCCACAACCACAAACAAAACATTATCAATAATACTTATGGTTTTAAATTGCATTTTTCTGGTGACTAATGAGGTAAAATACCTTTTCATGTGTTTAATGGTCATTTCAATATCTTACTTAATGAATTTTTAAGGCTTGCTTATTTTTTTATTATTTTTTTTCTTATTAATTTATAAGGTGTTCTAAATACTCTGAATACAATCATCAGCTACATATGGCAAATATTTTTTCCTTATTAGATTGCCTTTGAATAAATAGTCTTTGATGAACTGGTTTTTTTAATTTTAATATTTTATTTTTGTGTTATTTATGATTTTATGTAATCCATAAACTTTTAAGGTAATATAATATGTCAATAATTTCCCTAATGGTTAATACATTTGTGTTTTGCTAAAGAAATCTGTGGCTCCTAGTAAGTTATGAAAGTATTCTCTTATGTTCTCTTCCAGAAGCTGTATTTTCTCTCATATAAATTTATATCTACAATCCACCAGGAAGTGATTTTTGTGTGGTTGGTGTGAATTATGTGTTAAGAATCATTTTTTTTCTTCTAAATATACAGTAAGCCCCGAATTATTTATTGAAAACCTCATCTTTTCTTTACAACACTAAATCATATTTGTCTTAAGTCAAGTGTTGGTATAAATAAGAATCTATTTGTAGACTTTCTATTTTGCTCTCTTGGTTTGTCTATCCAAGTGCCAATACCATGTATCTTATATTAATGTAACAATGAAGTCTTCAAACTTTATTCTTTTTCATAATTCTTTTGGTTATTTGCATTCCCATTAAGGTTAAATCCTGATTGTCTACTTTACAAAAACAAAGTACTTGCTGAAATTTGTAAAGGAGTTCATTAAATAGATAAATCAATTTGTGGAAAATTGAAATCTATAAATACTGAGTCTTGCAATCCAAAAATTTGGTATAACCTCTGATTATTTTAAGTTGTTTTAGTATCTCTCACAATATTTTATTGGGTTATATGTTGATAACTTCACATATTTTGTTAAATTTCTAAGTGTTTGATTTTTTATGTTATTTTAAATGTTTTTAGTTTTATCTTCTAATTGGTCATACATATAAATGCCTTTAATTTTCTTTAAATTGCTGTTCTGTGCAAAGACATTCCTATAGTATATTATTGATTTTAATAATTAAAATGTATATACCTCTAGATTTTAATCTATTATTATATAAGTTGAATTAGTTTTACTTCTTCATTTTCTACTCTTAAGCATTTTCTTTCTTTTTATCCTCCCTTCCTTTTTTCTTTTGTTTTTGCCTTTACTATACAACTAGGAAGTTTCAATATGATGATTAATATAAGATGTTATAGAATACACCTTATCTCATTCCCAGTGTTAAGGGGATAGCTTTAAACAAGACAGCATTACTATGAGGTGTGCTGTAGCTATTATTTTAGAAATACCCTGTATTACATAAATAAATTTTCTTCTAATTATATTTTGCTGTGATATTTTAATTGTGGTGCTTAATTACTTCAGATGTTTGTGGTTTGTTTTGCATCTATTTATTTCATAATATGATATGATATATCTTCTTTATTCTGCTTACATAGTGAATTATTTTAACTTTAGAATATTAAAGTAACCTTGCCTTCCTGAATAAATGCAACTTTGTTAAAATATAATATTCTTTTAATAGACATTTGAATTTGAATTGCTCAGATTTTTTTCAGATTGTACATCATGTTTATGAAAGATATTAGCTTGTAAATTTCCATCTTATAATGAACTAACAATTGGTATCAAGCTTTAATTGGTTTTGAAAAGTGATTTGAGAACGGTTACTTATGTTTTACTTTTGTTTTTGTTTCTCTTGACTAGTTTGTATGGATGGTTGTTATTTTTCTTAAAATGTTTGGAAGAAATCATTATGATATTTTCTGGTCTTACATTTCTTTGAAATATTTTTGAAGATTTTAGTTCCCATTTCAATTTGTTGAATTGATCTTCTAAATTCCTTTTTTGTCTGTTTTGAAAAATAGTTAATTCTCTTGAATTTTTTCTGAATTAAGAAAACTTATTATACAAAGTTTTACATTATCCTCATTTTTTATAATAAAATCTGTAAAAGAAACCCTTCTTTTTGTTTCTGATGTTAGTAATTAATGCCTTCTATATATATAATATATATACTTTTTACATGCTTTATTTTATATATATATATATAGTTTCAAATGTTCATTGTTGTATAAAGAAAAGCAACTTTGTATAATGGCCTTGTATTCTGTGACCTTTCTATACTCAGTAATTTTAACAAATTTTTGTCAATTCTTTGACATTTTTTATAGAGACAATCATGCCATCTGTGAACAAAGATAATTTTATTCCTTCCTGTTCAATCTGTGTATTATTTCATTTTCTTATCTTATTACAATAGCTAGGATTTCCACTATGATGTTGAATAGGAGTGGTGAGAAAATGACATCTTTGTCTTATTCCTGATCTCAGCAGGAAGGCATCTATATCTCAACTACAAGTATAATGTTAGTATTTCTATAAATGTTCTTTATTAAATTGAGGAAGTTCTCCCTCTATTTCCAGCTTGGTGAGGGTGTTTATCATGAATTGGTGTTAGATTTTGTTAGATGCTTGTTCTACAAAAATTAATGCAATCATATGGTTTTTCATGGTAAGCCTCTTGGTGTAATGGATTGCAATGACTGATTTTTTTTTTTTTTTTTTTGACAGACAGAGATCACAAGTAGGCAGAGAGGCAGGCAGAGAGAGAGAGAGGAGGAAGCAGGCTCCCTGCCAAGCAGAGAGTCCGATGTGGGGCTCAATCCCATGACCTGGGATCATGACCTGAGCCGAAGGCAGAGGCTTTAACCCACTGAGCCACCCAGGTGCCCTGCAATGACTGATTATTTTAATGTTTAACTATCCTTGCATACCTAAAATAAATTCCATTTGGTCATGGTCTATAATTATTTATACACTATTGAATTTAATTCTCTAATATTTTGCTCAGGACTTTGGCATCTATGTTCATGAGAGATATTGATATGTAGTTTTCCTTTCTTGTGATGTCCTCATTTAGTTTTAGCATTGGGCAAATGTTGGCCTCACAGAATGATTTAAGAAATATTCATTCTCTCTTTTCTTGAAAAGATGGTGAAGCATTGGTATCATTTTTTTCCCTTAAAATTTATTAGAACTCACTGGTGAAATAATCTAGGATAGGTGCTATTTTTTTAAAAACGTAATTACCTATTCAATTTATTTAATAGACCTAGAAATAGTCATGTGGGTTTTGGTAGTGTGTGTCTTTCAAGGAATTTGTTCATGTCATTAAGTTATTAAGTTTATATGCAGAGAATTTTGTTATGACTTTGTTGTCCATGAGACCAATAGTGATGACTTCTTTTTCATTTTTAATATTGATACTGTGTGTCTTCTCCACCCCCCCCCTTCTTGATGAGCCTGGCTAGAGTTTTATCAGTTCTATTAATCTTTTCAAAGAATCAGATTTTGGGTTCATTGGTTTTATCTAATGTTTCCTTTATTATATTCAATAGTTTCTGTTTTTATTTCTATTGTTTGTTTTCTTCTGCTTGCCTTAGGCTCTATTTCTCTCTTTCTCTGATTTCCTAAGGTGGAAGCTTATATCATTGACTGTAGAACGTTCTGATTTTCTGGTACATGCATTCCATGCTATAAATTTCCCTGTAAACATTCTTTCACTGCATCCCACAAATTTTGATAAGTTGTGTTCTCACTTAGTTCAAAACATTTTAATGCATCTAGAGACTATTCTCTGACTCATTTGTAATTTAGAACTGTTTATTTAATCTCAAAATATTTGATGTTTTTCCTATTATTGATTCAATATAATTTAATTGTCATTTGAGAACATATTTTGTATGATTTTTATTCTTTTAAATTTATTAAAGTATATTTCATGGCCTAGAATGTGGTCCATCTTAATGATGTTCTATGTGTGCTTGACAAAAATATGTATTATGCTCTTATTGAATGGAATATTCTATAATGTCAGTGAGATCAAGTTGACTGATAGTGCTGTTTAGATCAACTGTGTTCTTACTGATATCCTGCCTGTGGGATCTATCTTACTGAAAGAGAGGTGTTGAAGTCTCCAACTTCAGCAGTGGATTTGTATTTCTCCTTTCAGTTCTATATGTTTTCCCTCATGTATTTTGATGCTCTGCTGTTAGATGCATTCACATTATAGGTTGTTATGTCTTGTCAGAGACTGACCCTTTTATCATTATGTAGAGCTCCTCTTTATCCCTGACAATTATCCCTGTCCTAAGATCTGCTTTGTGTGAAATTAATAGAGATGCCAACTTTCTTTTTTTTTTTTAATTTTTTATTTTTTATAAACATATATTTTTATCCCCAGGGGTACAAATCTGTGAATCACCAGGTTTACACACTTCACAGCACTCACCAAAGCACATACCCTCCCCAATGTCCATAATCCCATTTGATTAGTGTTAGCATGATATATTCTTCTTAGCCCTTTACCATTAGTTTACATGAGTTCTTAAAGTGTGTTTCTAGTAAAATATACAGATTGGTCTCCATGTTTTTTACATATATTCCGACAATCTCTATCTTTTAATTGGTGTTCTTAGACCATTCACATTTAAAGTAATTTTGATATAACTGGGTAAATATATTTCATGAGTGGAACTATTTTCTATTTGCTGTATTCATTCTTTTTTCTGCCTTTTTAAAATATTAATTGAACATTTTATATGATTCTATTTTCTTTCTTCTATTAGCATATCTATTATACTACTTTTAGAATGTTTGAGTGGTTGCCATAGAGTTTGCAACCAATTTCACTTTGTTTTTAACCAACTTAATTCGACCTCCAAAGAGCATTGTATGGCTTCAAGTATAGTGCAATAACTTACAAAAGAGTACTCTGATTATTCCCTCTCATTCTTTCTGACATTGCTGCCACCAATTTTATTTATTCCCATGCTATAATTGTCCAATACATTGTTATATTATTTTTCTTACTTTAACAAAGATTTTTTATAAATCAATTATAAATAAGAAAAATAAAAACATTATTTTACCTTTAATTTATTCCTTCTCTGATAGTCATCCTTTATTTATGTAGAGTTGAGGTTATTGTCTATATCATTTTCTTTCTCCTGAAGAACATCTTTCAACTTATTTTCCAGTACATGTCAATTCCCTGTTTCCCAAGAAGTAAGCACTATTCCTCTATCAGAGATGAATTCCCTCAGATTTCTCTCTGAGAACATTGTTATTTCACCTTCACTTTTGTAAAATAGCTTCACTGGATATAGAATTTTAGCTTGGTTATTTTTTCTTTCAACACTTAAATTTTTTCACTCCACTTCTTTTTTGCTTGCATAATTTCTGAAGAGATTTGCTATATTTCTTATCTTTGCTCCTTGTAGGAGATGCCCTACCTCCCTCCAGGAGTTTCTTTCAAGATTTTTTCTTTTTCTTTTCCTTTCCTTTCTTTTCTTTCTTTCTTTTTTCTTTTTTTTTTAATGATATGGTATGTCAAACTACTTGTATTTCTACAATTGATATTGTAAAAGCCCAAATATTTTGGCAATATTTGTGGATACACCTTGTATTATATACAATATGAGGTAAGCAATATTTTTACTGCCATCTTACATTCAAAGAGACATTAAAAATTAGTAAATGATTTGGTAGTCTTACTTCAGATCCAGTGCTCTTAATTATTATGCCATACTGGTTCTCACCAATAACATAATCTCTCTATTGAAATAGTCTAGTAACAGCAAATGCTGAATGATGAGTCTTATCAAATCAAGTTCTTTCCTTTCACTGTATTGTTTTATTCTTATCTCCTGGGCTTCAGCCTTGAGGTCCTTCTAGATCCTCCTCCTTGAAGCCAATATAAATCAGTGCTGAGTAGTCTGTAGTTACCATCAACACTGTCTTACTTATTACATGGGTTGTATGGCTAAAAACAAAAAAAAATTATACATTTTCTTAACTACTTGTAACGAAATTGTAATTATAATTACTACTCTAGTAATAATAATGTTAAGTTCAACACACACAACATTGCATCAATATGCTAACATAGAATATTTTCCATTTAAAAATATTCAGGTTTAATTTACCCAAGGAAAAACTTACACAATAGAAATACTACTTGTTATGTATTCCTACAATTAATGACCCAAGATCCTACTGTCTAGTAAATGAAAAAAAAATGGTAAGAAAATTCATTTTTCAAAGAGATCCATCAGTAATGTACAATTTCATTTGTTAAATTGTCCCATGATTAATGTGAATTTTTTATTGTAACATCTGTTTTTACATATTATTTGACAAGAAGGACATATGAGGTCATCCTCCATGCTGGAATCTTTAGTTCTTATCTGGAATATTGCATTTTCTCCCCTTCCTGGGATTCTCGGGCTTTAGAAAACTTCTTTAAGATGTTTCTCTATGGAAATAATGTCTTTCTTCCTACAAAATACAAAATATGTTCATTCATTTTAAATTATTTTAACTGATTATCATGGTAGAATTTTTTATGAACCTTGTTTTCTGGTTTACTCCAATGACATTCATGCTTGAGTTACCTTGACTCTTAATCAGTATTCTTTTGTGAACAAATAAAAGGGACACCCAGAATATATTCCTTCTTCCCAATCCCTGTTCATTAATATTGCATATAATGGTTTTACTTAGCTAAATACCTAGCTAAATTTGGTAGTTTGAATATTTGTTTTTGAAATTAAAATTATGATAGCATGTAATAAATAATTTTATATTTATTCTTGAGCGTTCAAAATATATGAATTGTAAGAAACAAGTAATATTTTCAAGACAATTTCACTATCCACCTCCTAACTGCCCATTCCAGCCTTTGGTATATTTCAGATCTGAAAGCTTCTCTTTAATTCCAAAGAAGAAGATAAAGAAGGAGTTAGAGAATAGAATTAACTGCCTAACAGACAACATCAGGTCTTCAGTATGATATGATACATTCATCAAATATAAAAACCAAACACAGTCAACTTACATGTTTAGGTTAGTACAGGGAAAGAGATCACTCCTTTTAAATTCTTATATATAGAAGGAAAATGAACAGAAGTAAAATGGAGAAGGGAATCATTTGTGAAGAAAGCACTGGAAATTAAGTAGTATTTATATTTTATACTCAGTATTGAAAGATGACCATGAATTTCTCCCCTCTATGAACCACATTTCATACCAATTTTATATCAAAAGGAACATTTGTTTCTCCTCTCCTTTATCTGGGCTGGCATTTAATCAACAAGAGTACAACCAAGAAGAGGCATTAAGAGACCGTCAGCTTCTACTTCTTTATTCTTGAAATACTCACCTTCTGAGAGTGGTACTCCCTCTCAGAAACAAGCCACATAGAGAGATCATGTGGAAGAACGTTTAGACCTGCTTGCCAGTATTTCTCTCTACCAACAGCTAGCAAGAGCTGCCAGCTACGGAGGGAGTCCCTTTGAATGCTGTATTCCAGACAAGCCCTCAAATGACTACAGATCTAGGTGACATCATATGGAACGGATAAACCATCCAGCTGAATCCAATCAACTTAAAGAATGGTGAGGGAATGACCAAATATTCCCTTTTTGAGGTAGGTTGCTATGCAGCAGTTGATAATTAAAGCATATGTAATGGAAACAGTTGACCAGTGTGAAACTGGTAAACAGAAGTCAGTATGGAAGTAAATAACATATTAGGCTGAGGAGGACAAATGAAACTTAAGATAAATACCTGGCTAACATATTTATGCTAGTTAAGCAAAATAGCTTCTTAGGGGACACAGATGTTTTTCATTTTAAAAATGAAAGTGTCTAGTCACTCCTTTCGAAAGTAAAGGAGAAAACTTTTGGAAGGCAACCTCTTCGTAGTGCCGTTTTGTACTTAATGCGGAAAGAAAAATGGAAACATTTAGTGAATTCATAAAAGTCAAAAGTTTCCATGAAAATGTTATATTGTTTAAAAGACAGCAAAAAGAAGCACAAAAAAATCTTAAATATAAGTTATTTAAAAAATTTTTTTTTCAAAATTTACTGAAAAATATTATGTGGGGGGGAAGAAAATGGAATGCAAAATGTCACTCATCAAATATAAAAACCATTTTATATATGACTAAAAAAATGTCTAAATGACTAAAAAATGTCACTTTCACTAACAGAAGTGAAACAGTTTTAGAATGTTACCATGTCCTTTTTGTTCTCATAATTCTTTTTCATATATGTTGTGGAAATTATCACACTTAATTTTAATTTGTTTATACATTTGTCTTATGTCACTAAACCATAAAAATATCCACGGTAGATATTTGTCTTATTTATATTTACAAACTAGGATAATATAAACTTTAATGGATATTTGTTTAGTGGATGATTTAATATAAACTAATAAACATGTAAAGTTATTTGTGAAATGCAAAATCAACCAATTATCTGAAGCATGACCTTTGTCCAAGTAGCTTATTTTATTTTATGGGGTGTTCTAATCCTCTTGGCCTGAGATTCAAAGAAAGCCAGAAAATCCCTCTTGTGGAGAGCCCAAGAGGCTGACTATGACATGTAAAAAAGAATGCATGATTTTAAAAAAAAAGTAAATATATATTCTGAAACCTAAAGTTTATAACAACTATTAGAGTTGCAAGAAAATTATTTCTCAATATTTTCGTTTCATTTTAGGTCATTAAGGACAACTATGTGTTAAGCATTTTATCTGGAGATGTGAATGCGATAGTTTATGGTCTCTGCTCTGAAAGGCAGTAGTACATTGAGCAAGATTGATACATAAGGCGAAGGGAGGGAAAAAAGAGGCAAAGTTTTCTATATGTACTATATATTTCTGTATGTATATATGTGTCTATATGTACAAAGGATTATTCTGAAGTTCCCTGATTTTATTATCCTTAAAACTCATATATTGGGAATGGTTTATTCTCATTTGTAGATAAAAAATTAGTGTGAGATGAAAATCAAACCCACTGAAATATCACTTCACACTAGTCAGAATGGCTAGTATCAAAAAGACAAGAAATAACAGATGTTGGTGAGAATGTGAGGAACTTTTGGGAATATAAACTGGTACAACCACTGTGGAAAACAGTATGAAGTTTCCTCAAAAAGTTAAAACATAGAAATATCAGATGATTCAGTAATTTAGTATAGATGTATATCCAAAGAAGATAAAGACATTAATTTGAAAAGATATATGCACCCTATGTTTATTGCAACATTATTGACAATAGCCAATATAGGTAAGCAACCCAAGTATATCAGTAGATGACTGGATAAAGATGTGGTGTGTGTGTGTGTGTGTGTGTGTAATGGAATATCACTCAGTCATAGCAAAGAATGAGGTATTGCCATTTGCAACAATATAGATGGAACTAGAGGGTATCATATAAATGAAATAAGTCAGAGAAAGACAAATAACTATAGGATTCCACTTATATGTGAAATCTAAAAAACAAAATAAATGAACAAACAGAAAAACAGAGTCTTAAATACAGAAAATAAACTGGTGGTTGCCAGAGGGGAGGTAGCTGGGAGAATGTACAAAATAGGTGAAGGGCATTAAGAAGTAGAAAAAAATAGGATGAGATATATGGTAACTTGTTCAAGGCAGGATAGTAAAATGGGAGAGTCAATACTTAAAAATCCATTCTGTTTTATTCTTTCTTTCTAACTCTGAAACTTAAAATCCCAAAACAATGAATTGAAAGTATTGATCAAGTCTATGCGAGATACTATCAGGGAAGGGTCAAATCTCCCCTGGACGGAAGAGCCTCAGCATATATTGGATGATATGTGAAGGCTCCCATTGTATCTGCATTCCTATTCTATACTGCTCTCTACTGGTGTGGCTTTTCAGCATAGCGCAGAAAGACAAAGAGCTTTTGGAGTCAGGCAGATTTGCATTGCAGTTTTGGTATATGTGGCAGATGTGCAACTTTGGAGGAGTTATTTAGTTTATCAGAACTTCTTTTTTCCTGTTCATAAAGTAGGAATAACAACATGTACCTGATAGAGCTGTTATAAGGAAATGCAATGAGATGTTTGTTAAGTATGTAATATAATATCTGGTGTAAATACCCCTTAGCTAATGGTGGGAATTAGTCTAATGGATCTTTCACTACAGCTATTCTGTTTTGTGATTGATTTTTTTGGTTCAGCCTGTGTGGATAGGATGCTTTCCTAGGCTTCCAAGATTTTGGCAGGTGTCCTTAGGTACTCTTGCTAAAATAGGGAGAATCATGGAGACAGTACATTTTATGACCTGCCAAGTAATGACAACCCTTCAATTTTAGACCATTCTTAAAGAATGAGGTATTATATGCCCTTTGGAGACTCAGTTGCATACTTTATGATGTTTTTCTTTGACATTTGGTGAGAGAGGTAATCACTCAGAAACAAAGGCTTTCCTTCACTTCATGGAGCAATATCTCCCCAGCCTTCTCTGGTAGCTGCCTTTGGCTGTGGCTTTAGTGAAGCAAGCAGCACTGGCTCAATTTGCAGATACGAAAACTAATCTCTAAACAAATATTCTCATAGAATTTAACAAAACAAACTATTTAATCAGGGATCTTTAGGGCACATCTACTGGTTCATACTTTTACTAACCCCATGAATATGAACAGAAATAGTTAATTTTCAGGAAGCTGTAAATAATAATTTTTTTAAATGCAGTACTCATTTCCACCCCAGTCCCAGCCTCATCCCAGCCAAAGCTGAATCTAGAATATTTGAAGTCTGAGTATCTGCCTTCCATTCTCCTCAGGCAGCAGGGTAAGGAGGGAGGTCAGAGCTCAGAATCCTGACTCCAGATAACACAGGAGGCATGGGAAAAATAAGAGAAAAAGACATGAATTCATTAAAGAATAACAGCCAGAGCAGGCACTTACCAAGTGAATTGGGAAGGAAATTTCTTAGAAAGCCTTAAGAATGTGAAGGAAAGGAGCAGTTAATCTGAAATACAAAATTGAAAGGCATGGCAGATGCATGATTCTAGTCTTCCAGATAAGATTCCTTGTGGAATTCAAAAGCATCTAAAGGGAGCAAGACAATTGGCTGCTGGGCTCAATATGTAAACACAGTGCTGGATGACACAGTGAAGATGTTTATTAGAAAAGTTAATGCAATGTCAGGGCGGAAGATCAATGTTTAACCTGATTTCATTGCAATCTATTGGTCTGCCTTGGAATACAGAATGGAAAATTAGCAAACCAGAAAAAGGAAAATGTAAGAGACTTTTTCATAAGCAAACTGTCAAATCATGGATACTGATATTTGTGATAATAAAAAGACGTCAAGAATTATCTACATTTTTAGTTAATGCATGTTCCTCACATTGTATATCCACCTGTATTTTATTAATTTGAAAATATATTAAAATTTTTACTTGCCTCAATATCCAGGTAAAGTCACAGAGTTTTAGAGATTCACTGTGCTCATCCTCTGATTTTACAAAATAAACGCCAAGGTACAGAGCTGTCTCACGACTTTCCCAAATTTACTCAATCAGTGAAATGCACTGACTCCCATTTTACAGGTGAAGAAAGGGGCATGAGACCAGTAGAAAGATTGTTGTCTTGTGCTACTACCAAGGAAGATGTGCTTGATATATGAGGCATTCTCATTGTAAAAATACCTTTAGAATTCTTTGATATAAAATACTCAGCAGGTGTTATTTAACTAATCCTCGTCATTCTGTAAACAAAATAAAGATCACTCTTCATGTTATAGAAATAAAAATACATATTCAATTGCTGGACTCAGAGATGAGTTAAAATGTTCCCACATGACCTCTAGCTTCCCTTTTAATTTGGCAATTTGGGTAATACCTAATGGAATTCTTGCAGTCTTTTCCTATAGCGATTATTAAAGGTGATATTTCATTCTATATTAAGAAATTCTCACTGGAAAAGTAGACTGAGAAATGATTTTTTTTTTCTCATTGGATTATACTTCAGAAAGAGAAACACTCAGAAGGAAAAAAAATATATATATGTGTTTCCTGGGCAGGAGGAAGCCTGTTAATGGCCTGGGGAGAGAGAGTGAAGCATGTTTTCCTTACAACAGCAAAGGGATGACGTCACAGAGGCACTGCTGCAGAGCTGGCCTGTGGCACTCACTCCCTTCAGAGGCACGATTAGTACAACCCCCACTACAGCTGTCTATGGAGGGTGACCACTTTAAAAACAAGGAGTCAGCCAATTAATTACATTGTCAGCAATAAATATAACAATGGGCTGTGGTGGGAATCCAGTCCCGTGATGTGTCCAGGCAGCCATCTGTATGTGGATGCCCATCCTCTTGGCACCAATGAGGTAGCATTGGTTCCGACCAGTGGCTTAGCAGTCTGGTGCTGGATGGAAACTGCCTCTCCTCCTCTGAGATGTTGTCTTCTTTTAGTTCCATTCCTTCTAGAGGCATCAGCTTTGAGTGCAGGTTGGGAATTCAGCAATGGCCCTGACCCTAATGGTAGATCAGGAGATCATTTGTTCAATCCTGGTTTTTTCATTTGCTAACATTTATTGAAAGACTTCTGTTCGCCAGGCACACAACAGAAAAGTAAATGTATGAGGAGAGCTAAGCACATCTATATAATGGAAACTAACATAAATTAACATAGCAACACTAATGATTTTCTGTGTATTTTGTGGCCAAGGCACGGGATGGTTCTACCTCAGGCAAATACATGTTTACATTTTTATGTATGTGGACAGTTAAAGTTACTGAAATCTTTTTTCCTAATTGTTTTTGCCCCTTCCTCTTTGAATTCTTTGACTTTTTTTTTTCTTTTTCTCTTGTTTTCAGTTTTTTTTTTTTTTTTTATTTCCAGCATAACAGTATTCATTATTTTTGCACCACACCCCGTGCTCCATGCAATCCGTGCCCTCTATAATACCCACCACCTGGTACCCCAACCTCCCACCCCCCGTCCCTTCAAAACCCTCAGATTGTTTTTCAGAGTCCATAGTCTCTCATGGTTCACCTCCCCTTCCAATTTCCCCCAACTCCCTTCTCCACTCTAAGTCCCCATGTCCTCCATGCTATTTGTTATGCTCCACAAATAAGTGAAACCATATGATAATTGACTCTCTCTGCTTGACTTATTTCACTCAGCATAATCTCTTCCAGTTCCGTCCATGTTGCTACAAAAGTTGGGTATTCATCCTTTCTGATGGAGGCATAATACTCTATCCCCAGGGGTACAGGTCTGTGAATCACCAGGTTTACACACTTCACAGCACTCACCAAAGCACATACCCTCCCCAATGTCCATAATCCCACCCCCTTCTCCCAAACCCCCTCCCCCCAGCAACCCTCAGTTTGTTTTGTGAGATTAAAAGAATCCATCAAAATCCTTGAGGAGAACACAGGCAGCAACCTCTTTGACCTCTGCCGCAGCAACATCTTCCTAGGAACAACGCAAAAGGCAAGGGAAGCAAGGGCAAAAATGAACTATTGGGATTTCATCAAGATCAAAAGCTTTTGCACAGCAAAGGAAACAGTTAACAAAATCAAAAGACAACTGACAGAATGGGAGAAGATATTTGCAAATGACATATCAGATAAAGGACTAGTGTCCAGAATCTATAAAGAACTTAGCAGACTCAACACCCAAAGAACAAATAATCCAATCAAGAAATGGGCAGAGGACATGAACAGACATTTCTGCAAAGAAGACATCCAGATGGCCAACAAACACATGAAAAAGTGCTCCATATCACTCGGCATCAGGGAAATACAAATCAAAACCACAATGAGATATCACCTCACACCAGTCAGAATGGCTAAAATCAACAAGTCAGGAAATGACAGATGCTGGCGAGGATGCGGAGAAAGGGGAACCCTCCTACACTGTTGGTGGGAATGCAAGCTGGTGCAGCCACTCTGGAAAACAGCATGGAGGTTCCTCAAAATGTTGAAAATAGAACTGCCCTATGACCCAGCAATTGCACTATTGGGTATTTACCCTAAGGATACAAACGTAGTGATCCAAAGGGGCACATGCACCCGAATGTTTATAGCAGCAATGTCCACAATAGCCAAACTATGGAAAGAACCTAGATGTCCATCAACAGATGAATGGATCAAGAAGATGTGGTATATATACACAATGGAATACTATGCAGCCATCAAAAGAAATGAAATCTTGCCATTTGCGACAACATGGATGGAACTAGAGCGTATCATGCTTACCCTGAATTCTTTGACTTTTGAAGGTGGTTATTAAAAAATATTAAAACAGAAAGTCAGCACAAAAAAGTCATGTAACATTTGTCTACTTAAATTAAGAAAAATGAAATCTGTTATTTGATGTTATTAACACCTAATCTATTATCCCTTTAGCCAAAGATGTTGAATTGCTGATTTGATGACCATATGTTAATTTCAACTAGATTTCATCAAATTCTAGAGAAATATCACTCTAGTCCTGCTTCTTGGTATCAGAGGATATTTTAGAATCAACTGGATCTTTTTCTTAATCATGCTCAGAGAGCAACATTTAGACTTTAGTATGAAAACAGCTGAAGAGCTTTGAGCAACCATTATCTCTTCTATTCCTTCTTCCCCTTGTATTGTCATTCTTTTTCTATTGCTCTATTTTGATCTTTTTCCCCCATTGCTAACCAGATCTCATCTCATCCCTACTGCCTATCCATACATATGAAGCACAGGTATTTTAAATGAATGATGCTTAAAGTTTCTTGCTCTTAATTTTAAAAAGTGGGTGTGATAAATGTTCTATATTTGTCTCTTGCTAGATGTTTTTTGCTTAACAGATCAGAGCTTTTTTTAAAAAAAGAAGAAGCAGGAGGAGAACAGGAATTTCAGTAAATCTACCTTAGTCCTTTTGTTCCATTTTGCCTCAAATAGGTTTTATGATGACTTGGCATTTTAAAATAAATGTCCTATTACTCTGATGAGAGGAAGAGAACACACTGACATGTGATTTGAAGCAAAATGTAGATTTGGATAGAAAATGAGTTTCAATGATATTATAGTAACTGTCTCATCCTTTGAACATTCTTTTCTGGGAAGAAAGAAAATAAAAATAACCTTTCCCTATTTCCTCCTTCCTTCTCTTACTCTGTCTCTGTCTCTCCATCCTTTCTTCCTTTCCTTCCTTTCTTTTTTTCTTTTTCATCTTTAAATACTTAATATATGTCAAGACTGAGCTAGGGGCTGGTGAAGAGTAACGAACATAGCCTATGCCCTCAGAGACCTTATTGTACAGTTGGGAAGATTGACAAGTCAAAAAGCAATTTCAATTCCTTGCTTAAGTGCCCTCAACTAGGATTTCATGAAAGCTCTTTTACAAAGGAGGTGCCTAACCTAGACTTGGCAGTGTCCTCTACATAGAAATCTGAAGATTGGTGAAGCATTAGTTAGGTAAATAGATATGTGAATTATTTTAAGGCATTGGAAACATTGAACAAGGCCACAGAGCAAAGAGAAGACACAGGACCTTCAAGATGATTTTTCCTGTCACCTTCCCTCAACCTAATTATGGAAAATCCTGTGGGTAAGAGGGGTGCATGTGCATGTGTGTGTGTATGCATCTGTGTGTTTCTTTAGAGAATCATAAAGAGAATTATACTTGTCTGGAGAATGTAGAATTGTCTTAAAATGCAACTTAGAAATTTCTGGAGAGGAGAAAGGAACACTTACTATATGGATAATATAAAAGCTACGATTTACTGGGTGCTTTAAATTGCAACAATCACTGTGCTAAATGATTAACTTTAATGAATTTAAACTAATTTACAAAGAGGCTATTATTATTATTGTCATTATTATTATTATTATTATTTGGTTCATAAGCAAAGAACTTAAAGCTTTGAGGGTTTAAGCAATTTGCCTGAAGTGGCATAAAAAATGAGAGTTTGAAGCTATTTCCAAATCCATCTGTTTGATTTGATAATCCACCCTTTTAAGAAAACCTTATACTGCCTCATGAAAATGTCATAAAGATCAAAAAGAACAAAAACAGAGACACTATACTCAAGAGGAGGAGTATTACAATAGTAGTACAGTATTTCCCCAGCACCTGCTGCATATAAAGTGCTATCACTACACTTGGCAAATATTGGACATAATTATACATCTTATATAATCCTTACATAGTTATTATTTTTATGTAATATCTTATGTAGTTGTTTCTTAAATACATAATTATTTTTATATACTAATGATCTTATCTCTAATATTTTGTGATTTAGACATGGAGACACAAATATGTACATAAAATTAAATCATAATACTGAGTAGCAATGATCATAAATAACATTTAATTGTGATTTACAATTTCTAAAATCACTTTCACATAAATAAATTCTTTGAGTTTTACAGAAGTAGGTAAGATGGTTATACCAATCAGTTTGGGCTGAAACAAGGCTATGTAACAACCCCTAAATCTTAGTGGTTTACAGCTACGACCATTTTTCTCTTGATCTTTGACCTACAGGTGGGTTTTGGTTTCCTGATCTTGTCTGGGCTTGCCTGACTTTGGGGATGGGGAGGTCATGTTTGACTCAGCCTCTAGTAAGGTTTAGTTCTACATAAATATGTCATTCTTAGGTTCTGGATAAAGAAGTAGTGACTTCCTGGGGCATGTTGTGCTTAAAGTGGATCATAAGAGCACAAGGGCAAATGCAACCATGAAAGCACAATTAAAGCATTTGCCCATGTTATATCTCTTAACCTTCTATCAGCTAAATCAAGTCATGTGACCAAGGCCAACATCAATGGGAAAAAGAAGTATATTCCACCTACAGTGGAGGGCACTACAAAGTTGCAAGGCAAAGGATGTAGGTTCTCATTCTACTACACCAGAAATGACAACAGTAATTCCATTTACAAATGAGGACAGAATCCCTAATAATTTAACGGATCTGCTTATGATGATCATACAGTTCATAAGTAAAGGAGCTGAGATTCAGCTCTTTGTCTTAGAATTCTGACTTTTGTTTGCTTGGTTATGACACAAAATTGCTCTAAAAAGAGAGTGTGATTCCTTAAGATCAAGGAGTCTGAAAATTTTCTGGAGAGATGAGACTTGATATAGAGTCTCAGTTTGGAAGATAAATTGTATGGTCACTTTAGGCTTTGACAAGTAGATAGGAATAAGGAGTGTGTTTCACTGAAGTAGGACCTTGTATACAATTCCTGAAAGGGGGAAAGAATATACATGGTATGTTCAAATGCCCTGAAGAGACTAGTTTGTTTGGTGTGGAGGCTATAAGTTGGAGAATACTTGGACAAAATTGATGGTTGCCAGGCAAAGAAGATATGACTTCTTTGTCTTATGAAAATAAGGGGCTTATTTTCATAGTCAGTAGAAAGCTATTGAAAACACTAGAGCAGGATGATGACAGTATTACAGATGGCAATTTAGAAAGATAAATGTTGGACAAGTTGAATTTAAAGAAAGTATGGGGTAAGAGAGTCAGTTATTAAGCAAATTCAGTTGTCTGGACATGTCATGATAGTCTAGACCAAACTGAATAGAATGGACTATAAGGAGAAGTTTTAGAAGAGTGTGAAACACCTACATGGAAATGTGGAGAAGCCAGTTGGATATATGGAACTGGAATCAAGGGAGAGGTCTATGTTTGAAGTATAAGTTTGAGAATGTATTCTTGCCATTTACCGTGTGACTTGAGACCAGTTATGTAACCACTTTGAACTTTAGTTTTTTTAACTTAAAACAAAAACAAACACAAAAAAACGGAGAACAAAGCCACACTTCCACGCAACAGTGAGTACCCACTCCTCTAAAAAATAAAAAGATTAGCCATGATTATTCATTTGTACATTAAGCAAACTCTTATTGAATTTCTGCTACATTATTGGCACTGGATTATTTTGTCTAAGAAATACAGTGTTCATTAGAAACAGGTCTACTCTTAGAAGCTTATGGTCTAGTAGGAGAGTCACAACAAATGACACAGAAGCACAGAGAAACATTGTTGAATTTTGGGGTGGAAGTTATTTCCAGTAGTGGAAAACATTTAGAAAGAAAATGATCTGTGTCTTAGGGAATTACTAGTATTTGGATATATAAAGAAGATGGGAAGAACACATTTAGCAAAAGGACCAAAATAATAACAACCCCTAACTTCTAACTTTATATCCTAACAAATAATAGCCCAGTGGTTAACTTCAGCTTATCTTATGGTTATATGAAGAGAATAAGTGAGAAATAAGCTTGAGAGTGAGATCAGTGGCAGCCTTAATGCTTTAAATACTAGGCTGTGGAACATAAAGTAGCCACACTGAGCAATCTGAAGGAAGAGGAAGAAATGATAAGATTAGAGAAGGGCACTATTTAAAAATATTTTAACCATATTTTAAATGAGTTAGCATCAAAAGATACTTCAGTTAGGAAGCCCTTGTAACAAATCAAAAGAGAAATTATTAGGACCTATACTGAGATATAGGCAATGAGAATGGAAAGAAGAAAGTGGGTGAGGGAAATATTAAAAATATAGATTCAAAATTACTGAGGAAGTGGTTGGATCAGAATATGAGGCCCTTGGATCAAGGGAAACAAAACAATCATTGAGAGTGCCAGGGTGATGAAGGAAATTAGAGCAGAACACCGAGGCCAGAGCTTAGGGACAAAAGGAAGATGTGAGTGACTCTTTCCATGTTTTTTTTTCAGGAATAAATAGGTTTAAAATATAGCAGCTTATCTACTGGGTTCACTAGGCTTATCAGGAACCCATAGCAGATCTTTAGTCTTAGAGACATTTCTGGGTCTGTGGATGGTGCTTGTGATCAATACCTATTTTTTAAATACTCCTACTTGTCTCCATTTTTTTTTTTTTTTTGTCACAGTTAATGTTTCACTTGACCTTTATATTCTGTAAAGAGAACATTTTTTGAAGTCAAATTCTAGGGTACTGATAACAGTTCTTAATAATTTTCTATTTTTATTTAATTCATCCAAAGTTAAGGTCATTCCCCTTGGAATCAATTAGACCTTTTTTTTTTTTTTTTTTTTAGTATAGTTGATACACAATGTTATCTTCATTTCAGTTGAAACCTACACTTAATTAACTTCCAGATTTCATTTAGAGATGAGGGTTCAGAACCTACACCAGCTCCACTGGACAGGTATGGTAAATGTTAGAAATCCACCTTATGACAACATGAAGTAAAGCAGCCACAGCAATAGGAGGGAAATGTTGCATCTTGGGGGCACTTTTCCCACAGTTAATATTAATTGGTAGATTATGAAGTGTACCTCACTATAGTATGTACCACTGGGAATTTTATGGTATAGGAAAAACCCATTTTCTGTCCTAATTTTTTTTAAAATTTAAGCCATATAAAGGGATAAATAATATTCTATTGTGCTGTGGAACAGAGCTCTGATTCTTTTACTAAAATATTTAGTCTTATCGAAGATACTGGATCTTCTCAAGCGGAAAAGAGCACTGAGTAATGCCTCTGTAGCTTTGGGATTCTCTAAAAAGTTAATATTTCCAGGTTGTGTCCTTTTTTTGTCCAGTTTTCTTTTTTCACTTATATCTGACTAGAAGGCATGCTACTGCCTACTGCTCTGTTAGAACTTGGCTAATATATTAACCCAATTGTAGTTTGTTCTTAGTTAGGTGTGTTCCTTAGCAGCTGTTCCTATCAAAGTCTACCCCATTCCGTTTATCCCTAACATAAGTCTCTTTACCAAAACCTTGGGCAGTGGCATTCTGAAGGTCTTCATCTAGAGCTCCATTTAAACACCCAACATTCCTGTAAAAGATGTCTGATACTACAGGTGTCTCGATGCATGGACTATTCTCTTAAGTCTCCTACTTCTTAAGTGATACATATTCTAGACTCCAACTATAATCCTTCTCTCAGGGCAGACTTTCTCATTTCTTGCATGCTGTGGCAAATTTTAAGCAGGAAGTATAGTACAGTGAAAAGAGATTAGGAGTGATAAATCAGGTTTCTGGCTTCAAGATTTTTATTTTGGGTAAATTTCTATCTTATAAGTCTTAGTTGTCTCATCAGTGAGAGGAAAAGGTTGAGTTAGATAATCTCTAAGGACCAAGGCCAGAACAAGGCTTTGTGTCCCTCTTTGTCACATGATGTGACAGCCCTTCAAACTGATTGTCCTAAAGAATTGTTCAACATGCATTCAGTCAAGGTCAATAAGCTCAATGTTGCAAGGATTTATTGTCCCCACTTGATGTTCCTGTCTATACTGTAAGCAATGAAATCAATTTTTATTTTCCCAGTTATACAAGGACTCTCTCCTTCTTGTTAACTGGCCTTCCATTTCTTATAAACACTTTCTCAGTTTCAGCACCATTTACAGATCAATGCTTAAGAGCACCCCTTAACAGAGCTCTGATAAGGTCCCTTTGGTCATCTACAGAAGCTTAATTTAACCAGTAGTGTCCTATCCTACCTATATTCTCTTACCTAAAATATCCTCATTATTCCTCCCCCCACTTTCTACAAACGTCAATGTTTTTGCTTCTATGGACAATTTTCCTTCAACCTATCAAGACAGAAAGTTCTCAACTCTATGCTCCCATGTACTTCATACCTCTTTGTAAAATTTATGTTATTGCTATAAGCTATTTGTTAATACATCTATCTTTGTTAATAAACTATGAACCTGAGGAGGCTAAAAGTCCTTTATCTGATTTTGTGTCTCATGTCCCAACTTATAGCCTATATTAATCAGTCAGCTAATGAGAAAGTTGTGTTGTGCTACATAATATACCACCTCAAAACCCAGTGGTTGTAATAATACATATTTATTTTTTATTCATGTATCTGAAATCAGCTGGGAGAGTGCGGCTTTAGTCTACAGGTCTGTGGGTTGGCTGGGGCACCTCTGTACAATATACCATATACTGAGGTCCACTGGATGGAGGGAGAGTGGTTATTCTTTTCACATTAGTGGCAAAAGAAGAGCACAGTGCAAGGCCTTACTTAAGTCATGAGCACTATATTCTATTGTCCAAAGCAAGACACATGGCCAAGTCCAAAGTCAATGGGCATAAAATCATACTTTTCTCACCAGGAGGACATGAGAACAGTGAGGATGCATAATAAGGAACTAAGACCATAAATTCAGCCTACCATAGTGCTTGACAGTATGTTGTTGAAAGAATGCATATACGTAAATAAATTTCAAAATTAAGGATGATTCAACAAAGATATCATTTAGTAAGTGTGGAAGATGAGGGCAAAGTGCTAATCTGAGCTGCAAGTTGTACTACTGTTTGAGACTGTTCATTGATTAATAAAAAAGAAGCCAAATGACGTGACCCAGCCATACCCAGTGATACCATAAGGCCCTAGAAAACTGCAGTGTCTGTGGTGATTCATTCCTTGATCTACACCTAAGCTCAAGCATAAAAGAGTTCTTTTTTCATAGCCTGAGAGGAACTGTTCTACAAGGGAGAAAAAGCATGAAGTAATTCCTGTATTGTGTATAAGTGCCTGACACTGAGTGTAGGAAGTGATTCCACTCTAATGTCACTCTCATCCTTCGTTTCCAGAGAGCTTTTCCTGCCAAATACAAATTCTCATTGGGATTAGTTAGCAATAAATTGTGCTTCTCTTTATTTAAATAAAACCTGATACTTAAACCCATAATTCTTTTTACTCTAAAACGGGAGAGTAGACTTCAGGTCACCACATAAACTGTGAGTTTGGATGGTGGAATAATGTCAGATAAAGGAAAGTCTTTTAATGAGGTAAAATGGCCAATTAGGGCTTTAGTATTTTACATGTCTATAGAAAGACCATGAGAACCTCTCAAGCAAGGAGTCATATCATGGATGCATGAGGGTTAGGGTGAAGTCCTGTGTAAGCTTTCAGGAATCAGTGTTCCAAGAGAGAGAGCAGGAAGAGCAAAGGGACTAGAGAATCCAGGAGGAATTAATCAGGAGGGAGCAGGCCAGGAAATCACCTAAGGAGAAGTCTGGATCAAAGGCAGAAGAGGGGTGCATGGAAGGAATATAAAGCTCCCTGAAATACTCATTGGCATTCTGCTGAGTTGTGTGGAGGACAGGTGACAGAGCAGCAGCAGCTTCAATGGGAAGTGAAAGGATCATCACCCAGAAAAAAGCACTATTCTTCCAGAGAATAACAGATGTGGGAGGCCCCGAATTGAAGAGTGCAGAGGTGGGATGTAAGACTTCACAGCCCAGAGTCTAGGCCTCTGAGCTGCATGGCTTCATAGGCTACAGTAAGGTATGCTGCATTAAAACCCATGCCATTCAGCAGTGGGAGGCACACTGGTGATTTTTTTTTCCCTTCACATAGTTTTTACGTCAGTATGCACTGATACTCTCAAAAGTCATGAACCAAGGGAAGAAAGTAAAGCCAGAAAAGAAAAACATTAGGGAAGGTAGTAGATACCATAAAGTTGTTTCCTTCTCTGCTTACCTTCTTTCTTCCTTTCTTGTTTGGCAATTAAATAAAAAAATAGCCATAGTACTTCCTCTCTTTCCCTCAGGATTTTGTAAAAAGTGATTTATAAATTATTGCAAAGCACTCAGAAAGGGTAAAGCACTTAATAACATTGCAAACCAGGCCAGGCACAGCAAATTTGCTGAGTGTTGTGGGGGTTTCTTTAGGTTTTCAAGTCCCAATGAGAATGTTAAAAGACCAGTACATTTTTCCTTTATGTGAACTTTGGGTTAGTATGTGCATAAATAAGTAAAGTAAGGCTATTTGACTTTTTCCAGACAGAGGAATAGGAACTCAGAATTTCACCTACATACATTTTTATACCTCTACCTGCACATCTCTTTCAGCTTATATTTTTAAAGTGTATACTCTTGGGGGATGGGATGGTGTGGAGAAATAAGAAAAACAAAAACAATAATAAATAAACAGCAAAACTGCCCAAACTTGTAAATTAAATATACTTATCTCTGCTTATATTCATTTGTTAAACAAACAAACAAAAAAGTCAGGATGAATAGGTAAGGATCAAATAGTCAGCAAACACATTCTGAATGCCATAAGTCTGTTCAGTACTACTCTGGGCACCTTGAAACTGACCCAAATACAAAGCAAGACTCTTGTCTTCACAGAGCTTACAACTCAGTAGTAAAGACAGAATGAATACAAGTGATGAAATGAAATGAAATGAAATGAAATGAAATGAAAAATACAAGAAAGTATGGTGTGGACTCTCGTGCACATGGGCATGTGTGCACGTGTGTGTGTGTGTGTAATAAATTTCTGACATAAGACAGACATATTAGTTTTAGTCTTTTCTAACAGTTATAGTTTAAAATAAAAGGCAAAATATTCGTAAATCATCAGATTCTTTCCAAAGCCATTTTAGCCATGATATTTGAAGTAAGGATGACCTACATTATGGATTTGGGGATATGTGCATGAGGTAACAATGGAAATCAAAACACCATATAGAAAAAAAATTGGTTGTGATTTTATAAATAAGTCATTTTCAATAGTGACTAGACTTTGAGAGTATGATGCTTTCCCACATTAATACTATGGTCTAAGGAAAATTTTGTGTCTGCCTTGCCAGACTTCTTAAAATGCTAATTGAGGTAGGATGGGTTGGTTTAAATAATTTCAAACTAGTTATTCTCCTTTATCTGGACTGTGTCAACTGCTCCAATATTTGGAGACATACAGTGAGAAGTAAATGTTAGAAATGAAGCTTAAAGTAATTTTGGATTACTTTGGATCTCCCATCTTTCATGCCTTGTATTGCTTCATTCATCTGCCTTTCTGCCTGCTTTCTCTGTCTCACACAAATGTCCTGTTTTGTCAACATCCCCTGAATTATGGGCATCTTTATGTCCATGTCCTTGTTTTTTTGTTAATGCAAGTTCTTATACATGGAATGCTCTCCCCTCCCAACCACATTCTTCAAAGACCAGCCCAGATGACAAGCTCTTTATGAGTCCCTTTCTGATGCATGCTTGCTCCCATTCTTCTGGGCAAGAGTGAACGTGCTCTCCTCTGGGGTCGCCCAGCACTTTAAATGCATTTCTAGGGGCGCCTGGGTGGCTCAGTGGTTTAAGCCGCTGCCTTCGGCTCAGGTCATGATCTCAGGGTCCTGGGATCGGGTCCCGCATCGGGCTCTCTGCTCGGCAGAGAGCCTGCTTCCCTCTCTCTCTCTCTCTGCCTGCCTCTCCATCTACTTGTGATTTCTCTCTGTCAAATAAATAAATCAAATCTTTAAAAAAAAATAAATGCATTTCTATTATATCACTTACCAGATTGTGCCAAATCTCTAAAATTAGTTGTTTACATAGTTTTTACCTACTCCCTAGACTTGTGTTCTTTGAGGGTGGGCCCTCAAAGAACTCCATTTTTTCCAGATTTTTATCCCTAGAACATATATAGTGTCTGGCAGTTAGCTGGGATACAATAAACAATAAAGGAATGAAAAATAAAGAATACATTTAAAAATGAGAACATTATAGTCTACAGAGAGAAAAAGAAAGACAGGTCATCTCAGATTAGTATTCACACCAGTTTGGAAATTCACTTTCTATTTTAACATCTCTCTTTTCTTTGAAACTTCAAGCTAAAAAAATAGAATCTTTCTAGGTCATAGGACTGGCAGACTGGCTGTGACTGCCTTGATGTTTTCTGAAAGAGTTGATACGTATGTACCTGTAAAAACATTGAAGAAAAGGCACAGGAAAGTGATTTTTCCATTAAGTGGATGAGAAAATATAAATCCGTATCATACATGTCAATGTGTATCTGCATATGGAAAAAAGCACAAAAATAATTGTTACCCAATAGTAGCCTGTAATTCAACATTTAATCTACCAATTAATTTTTATTTACCCAGGGGCCCATCTAAATTGCTCATTTTCCAGGTCTTTACCTTCTGTATCTTCTTTCTGTGGCTGCACAGATTTCGATAATTTCAGTATTTCTTATACATCAGAAGATAAGTGATGATAGGGGAAAAAATAGGAAATTTAAAAGTTAGTCAATAAGATCTTTTTTTTTCCCATGGATTTGGTCTGGACAAATATTTGGAGTTTTAAGTTGATTGATTAAATAGGATGCTCTTGGTTTCATCATCTCTTTGGTAATAGGTATAATCTAAACAATCGTTAAGTGCCAATTCTACTTCTAAAGTTGTTAAAGTTAAGCACTTTTATATTTTACATTGAGCATAGACCCAGGTTTACTAGAAACATTACATCTCTTGTTTGTTGGCATTTTAAAAATACTTCAAATTCAATTCCTACTGGTCTGGTATGACACTTGGTCCCCCGTAGCAATCACTTTGGGGCTTCGCTGTGGTTGTATCAAAGTTGTACACAGTGACAACATATTAGGAGGTTTGTGGGGCAACCTCCCAGTCTTGTATGTGATTTTGTAGTTTCTCACATAGATAACCATTTTCCTGCCCATGCAGGCCATTCAGTTCCAACTTTTGCTGCTTCTCTGCTTGGATAACAAGACTCTTAGTAAAGGCTAAAGTCCTGATGAGCTATAGCTACTTCCCTCTGGGCCTTGCTGCCACCAGGGTACAGCCAGGAAGCTCCACCCAGGGCCTGGCCAATCCAGGAAAATAGACCTCGCTTGTCACCTACCTCCTCCCAACACGGAGAATCCCTTTTAGATTTGAAAGAGGTTTTTTGTTTTTTTGTTTTTCTTTAAAGTTTCTTGAAGATATTTACCTTTACCCATAACTCTCCTTTTTCCTCCTGGGTTTTAGGTTTGGGAAACAAAAGCAAAGAATTATTTTTGCAGAAAGCTACTCTTGCTGCTTTCCACTCTGCCACACACAGTCATCTCTGCAATAAGCAGTGTCTCACCTGTTTGCATTAGGAGAAAGAAAAAGTGAAATTAAAGAAAAAAATTGTTTTATCTCAAAATAGTGCTCAGCTACAATAAATATAAGAGTTGTTAAGTGGAAGAATGAATCTATCTATTTCTCAGAATCACTAATGATCAATTGTAGACACTCCCCACCACAAACTGTATTTCCCTGAAAAATGCAACAGTTTGGCTCCCATGAAGAAATTAAGAAAACAAGGAACTGAAATTGTATCAATTTCATTACTTACACTCCTTTAAAATACAACCAATGATGTGTGAAATTATATAATTATTATATGAATATGATTTGTTAATTAATATTTCCACTGATAGTTAATTAGAAAGTTCTTGCTTGGAGAATTTTTATATTACTTTTCACTCCCTTAGGCAACATATATCTATCACTATTGAGCATGTTTTGGGCCAAAATTATGATGTTTGTCTTGGCAAATAGAGAGTTATAAACCCAATGATCAATTTTTCATTTTGATTGCTTCTCTCTATCAGGAACATTGGGTTTGGAAGGAAGTTATTTTTTTTAAAAGACACCAAAACACATCAGGATTTTGATATATAAAAGAAAGATTGTGATGAAAGTATCTGTCTTCAGATGAACTCTGAGAAGTGGAAGTGATCTCATCATTTACAGACAAGAAAACTAGGTATGAAGAAGATTAAATAAATTTTTGAGTCACATAATGTTTGATGGGAGAAAAGAAACAAAATCCTTCTTATTTACTAACCTCATTAACATTTTAAGGCTTATAAAGTACTTCCTATGCAGTGTGCTTTCCATTCAAACTTTGTAATTCTTTAAATTATTCCTTATTTTGTCCTCATTCTATATATAAAGAAACTGAAAGTCAGTGACTAAACAAGAAGCTGAAACCCACATAGCTAGAAAGAGCAACATAAGTCTCTGATTTCAAATACTGTGTTATTCGCAGTAAACTATTGGGATTTTTCTAGATTATAGATTTTTACCAGACCATGTGACTGTCCATTTCAAATACCACTATATAAAAGAGAAATTACTGGTTTAGACAATACCTACTTTGATGACTTCATCTTCTACCGCAGCTACCCACACACATCCTTCTTCAGCAGGACACACAGGATGGATGGCATGCTCATGCTCGACCCATGGTTATGTGTAATTACAAGGTGGCACTTTGACTTCACTGTTCCAATCAAGGAAGTATCCACAGTCAGCCAAACTCTGGCATTAAAGGTGCAGTCTTCCAGATTGCAGGTCTGCCCAAGCCTTTTGATGCTGACTGCAAGGACTCAGGGTCTAACTACAAAGTCAGAAGGAAGTTTCCACACAAGACCGCCCTCACTTATGACATCAACTGCAAGCTCAGGGACCTCCAAAAACTACCCTCAGGTTTGATAACACTTGAAAGACCTACAGAATTCACTGAAACCTTTTATATTCATACTCATGGCTTACTAGGGAAAGGATGTAAATTAGAATCCGTCAAAGGAAGAAACACAGAGGGAGGATTCAAATGCAAACCTCTATTGTCTGCAGGGTGTTTGTGACGCATCACCTTCCTGGCATTAATGTGTGTTAATACACAAGAAGTATTGCTAATCTGGAAAACTCTCCCAATCTTTGGTACCCAGAGTTTGTATTAAGACTTCATAATATAGGCATGTTTGTTTGACCGATTGCTCACATAACTGAACTCTATCTTCAACCGCCCCATTTCTCCAGAAGGTGGCCTACTACCACATGACCTTAGGGGGGGTCTATCATGAATCACCTCATTAGTGTACTCTGTCAGGTGTGGTTGAAGGGGTTTGCCATGAATAACAAAGACATTCCTATCACTTGAGATGTTCAAAAATGTAGAAGTTACTTCCTATGACGCAGGCACAAAGGCCTGACTTCTTTTTGGGCCAGGCCAAAATTTTTACTACACAGAAGATATCAGCATGGAATGAGGTACTGGCATTATTTGAGAGAGAGCTTTGAATGTTCTCTAATTTATTTCAGTAAGTGAATCAGCCACACACCTCAACCCCTTAATATTATTAGTAACAAGTTCCTCACATCATGCTACCCCACATATCAGCGTGACACTGCAATGAAGTGAGAGCTGCTGCTCCAGTCGCTCAGGAACTCAATACGCTCTCTCTCCTCTGCACTGGTGCTCACATTGTCATCTCTTCATTGAAAGCACTTTTCAACGCTACATGCTGTATAAGAAAAACTCCTATTCTTCCATTTACTCCACCCTCCCCCATGTTGGCCCTAGCTGCTTGATGTGGTAGCTTCTGTTTGACCAAACACCATTCCCTGAACAAAGGGATGTGAACTGTTATTAGCTAACACTCACAGACCCTATCAGGATGTATCACGTCTGGGTGTAGGAGGGGTGGCTAATAAGGAAGAGTGGGTCACCATTGGCATTCACTACAGTCTACCAATTGAAACACTTGAATTCACTTCCTTCTCAATTAAGTCTACTCAATCCAGGCATAGCTTTTCAAAATTTTCTGGTCAGTTACAATTTCTGGGAAAACTTATAAGAAACATTAATAGAAAAAACTATGGTTCTCACTGCACCATTTGTCCTGAGTCTGGGACTGATACTTATCATCTTTTTCATCCTGCTGGTCTAAGCATCTTGCTTGGTAGGTTGCCAAAGGGATCTGAACTCTGGTTGTCTTCTCTGATTATTACTGGGCATGAGCATGTTAGTGGATGGCTGACTTGAGAGTCAATTTTATTCCTTCCTATCCCTATTATATAAGATCAGTTGTAGTTCTTCATGATGCTCAGGATCAGTTAAGTCTGCCAGAGATTCTGTTTTCTTTTCTTACTGGTTTACTGGCACAAAGAGCCCAAAGCATTAAGATGGTAGCTACAGCATAAAGTTGAGGGGGACACTTACTGAATTCCTTGTGGAAGCATCCCTCCCTTTGGAATCTAGAACTCTAGACCTACAGAGTGTAAAGGTGAAGAAACGAAATATTCAAACTTCTTAAGTAGGCAAGAAAAATGGCAAACAAGACCACTCCTACTTCTACCCTTCTTTCTTAGACCTAAATATTCTATTTACTAGGTATGTGGCACCACACAATGGTCTTTGGTGTAAGGTATGTACCACATCTTGAAAGAATATGATCTCATCTTGTCACTTCCAAGCTGTGCTTCAGATAAGACTTCTGGAGACCATTCCAACACTTTATCAGAATGGCATCTTCTAAGTGTTATAATATATGATTAGGGGCAGTGGATCTCATGGCTATATGCCCATTGCTAGATTTGTTTTGCCATAAAATGAGTCTCTCAGTTTAAGACAACATTTTGAGAGATCCCATGTCAATTGCTCAGCTATTCTGGGAATCCTTGAAAGGTGCTGACTGTATGGCACTCTAGGCAGGAAGAAAAACTTATTCCCAGATACATGTTAACCAAGGTCATGATGGAACATCGCCCTTTCTAGGATAGAAAGGGTCTAAGGTAACCAACATGCCACCACATTTCTGTTTCGTATCATATGGGGAATTCAGCACTGAGTTCTGTCACTGACAGGTTGGATCCTTATGAGCAGCAGTAGCTAGATCAGCCTTTGTGAGAAGCAGTCTGTGTTCTTGGGCCCAATCTCTTCCACATGCTTACTCTATTCATAAGCCTATTCTAGAAGCACTGAGATGGCCAGGGAGAGAGGCTGGCTGACATCTACTGGCCAAATTATCCTATGCCTTAGTTTTATTCAGGTCTCTTTTTCAGTGGATGCTTTTTATGAACATTAATGTGTGGTATAGAGCTCCTAACTTGTTTTGCTTTTAACCATGGGTCCAGTCACTTGAACTTGCTTGTTTCCTTGAAGTGCCTGCTCCTGATCGTGGAATCTCCCCTTCCATGCTTCCAACCTGCAAGCTAAGTTGGTCACCTCTGTCCATGAGGCTGTAACCTCAGGCAACTTTTATTTTCTCTCAAAGTATTTGAGCAGATATAAGGCCTAAAGATCTGTTCTTTGTGAGGATGTCCTCATTGCTCTCTTTAGGGTTATTGCTAAGTAGGGACTACAGTGCAAGAGCAATCCATGTTCTGCTTATACTCACAGAACATACCATTCATGAGCTAAGTTCATGCTGTTTCTTCTGTGTATGGTTACTTGAGCAAATGACCATAGACCTCTTTAAGAGGGAAATAAGAAAAGACTTTTGAACATATGTTACAGTTTCAGGGTAGTTCTTTAGAAAGACCGTATCTCTCCTTTGGTTATAAATTTTTGGTCTTAGAAATGGTTTGACTCTGGAAACTGTAAGGGATGGTGACTTTCAATGAGGATAGCTGATCTCAAGCTTCTCCTCATTCACTCTTGATCTCTTTATAAGCAGTTGTCTTATTAGTGGCTCGTCTTCTTTGCCTCTAAAAACATTCTATGAACCCCCTCAGTAAATTCCTGAAAATCAGTGTCTCCCCACCCCTACACTTCACTCCCATCTCTGGTTCTGCTCTTGTGATACTGCTGCCATTGAAAGTAATTTTATCCACTTTGATTCTGAAACTAAGTGCTGCCCTCTAATCTCTGGTAGTCTGGACCCTATGCCCTTTGCTGGTTTTGTCTGGAGCCTGGTTTTGTCACAACATCTCCTACTATTAGTCCCAGTCTGGAAAAGACAGCCACTACTGGGTTTTCAATGTGCCAATGCCCCTACTCACCAGTAAATTCTTTATAACTCTGGTAAAATTTTGTTTGGCATGAGGTTATAGATTTGGTGGCTGAAAAAAATTGGTTATTTGAGATATCAGACTGAATTTATTCAGCATTTTCTCAGAAAAGGTGAGAGAGAGACCTTGTACATCACAGTTATTGGAAGTGTTCTCTCTGTAGTTGGACAGAAATAATTTATGAAGCTTAGTTCATGACTTGAGGGGAAAATTTCATAATAATATATAATTTTATTTCCTATTATTCTAAGTTTAGAAAGCATCCTTCTAATTATTCATTTAGTTTCCAGATACCTTGCTAATGTAAGATAGTGGCCAGAATAGCAGTCATGTAGTTCTATTTTCTGGATCTCCCTGGTGACCTGATAAATCCAGATTTCTGGACCTGAAAAACTTAATGCCAACAGTTACAGGAAGCTCTTCATTCACTATAAGATAGAACAGAGTTCTCCATTCCTGAAAGTGCTTAGACAGAAGTAAAGAATCATCTGTCATGGGTGTTGTGGAGTGGATTTTTACACTGGGTGAAAGGAGATAACATTTTCAGTAGTGTTTGCCTTACTAGTGGGCCCTGTGATGTTTGACAGGAGTAATCTTAAAAACTGCTGTATAACTAGTTTGTGCAAAATTGTGTGCTATTGCTAAGTGTTCCATCTTCTGTTGCTAAACTTCAGATTCCTCTGAAACTTCTCCCCTATGGATTTCTCAAGTTCAACTTTGACACCCCAGCAGCTTCCTGAGATGTTGTATGTACATTTTCTGTGTGTTCTGCTGAACATGGGTGACATCCAACAAGAGGCTCTAGAGCCCGGCTGCTCTCCCAGTGTTAAAGGGAGGTTCATTGCATTGTTTTCTGTTGGGAGGGATCTGTGCTAAGCGATAAATGATAGCTATAAAACTGCATACGTATCTGCTAAGTGGATGAAAACAGGGGGACAACAGAAATGCCTTGAGTACATTCTGAAGTTATACATCAAGAATTAGAGCAGCTGTTGGCAGCTGAGAGGCAATATCAGAAAGGCTAAGACATAGTGAGCAAAAGAGATGCACAAAAGTCAGGTGGGCATTGCCAAGAGCAGGGATGCTGGAATCAGAGACTCCATCACAGACTCTATCTCCAGCTGGCTCCACAAACCTGGGCAGCATGGGTAACAGCTTCAAGGCTATGTCTTCATCTGTTAATAAGCGTAAAAAATGTATTGTGTTGCTGTGATGATTAAATCAAATGATACACTTAAGCACTTAGAATAGTGCTGAAGCATTTAATAGTTCAATAACTACATTATGAGCAATGCCATTATTATTAATAAACAAATTCAGAAGCATAAGTAATTGTGAAGCCTTGCAAATATCAACCACATCTCAAAGCCAGGTGTCTGATTGCACTCTTTGTATAAATGTTAGTAGGTAATCTATTAGCTTTATTGTTTTTATTTATAATCTATACTATCTGCCTGCAGATTTACCCCACTAGCCCCTTTACTTTTAAAAAGGAAATATCATATATCAAATATATCACATGGCATATATCATATATATGTATATTTCATATAGATACAGATATATGCCACAGAAATAAATATTGTTAAGTTTGTAAAAACTTAACTTAGAAAAACTTAGAATCAACTTCTTGGCTATATCCATGTTATAGCAGACCTAAAAGATGGCATTTGTTCAGCTCCCTGGATCAGCTGGGAGTTTACTGAGTTGGCTGAGGATACACAAGAAGGTGGGAGCTCTGACTGTCCCAGGCCCCTGGAGATATTTGCAACCAAACATAACCCAAGACGTGGTAGAAACAGACAAAAAAATATAACCCAAGTCAGAATCCTAATCTCATCAGAAGGAGAGAATCATAGGAATTTTGACTGCCACTATGGATTTTTTTTTTTTTAAATAACATTCTTTTCTGATGACCATATAGCTCTGACTTGAACTCCAATAGTAGCATGGAGTTCCCACCTTTCTAGAGTTATTATTTCATTCTTTAATAATTTTATTTTGCATTATTTCTTATCATGTTTAAATCTGCAAACCCGGGCTCCTCCCTTCCTCCCCACCCCACATAACTTCCTAGTCCTACTTTCTGTTGTAGAAACTAAGAAAAATTCTCCTCCCCCTTCCACTTAAGTAGCGGATTATTTTGTGTATTTCTTTGGCTGCCCAAAATCTGAACCCCTCCTGTGTTTAGAGAAGTCACTGATTTGTGACTCGGGCAGGGGTGGGGGTGGGTAGTATAGCTAAGGGAGAGGCAAAGGCAGAAATATTTATTCCCTGTCTCCCTTAGCTCAACTTTAAATCTGGTGCTAGTGACTAAGAAAGGGGGGGGGGGGGTCCACAGGCCATGCACTGGAGCAGCAAGCAGTGGCCTGATTGCAGTTGCAGGGTTCTGTTTCTAAGGGAGGCCGAGCAGGAGAGCAGCCACGATGTTCAGAGGTCAGAGCTAGGGTGATAGCAATAAATAGCAGCTGTGAGGTCCCATGTCCAGTAGCGAATGCTCACTGGAATGGTTTTGTGGGATAATTTGGGATGGGATCCTGGCTGCTACTAAGCCTTCCTTGTTCATGTCCAGTGTCCAAATCTGGTCCTGTAGCCTTACCAGTGATTTTGTTAACTACCCAATACAATCTTCACAATTTGTTTTCTGCTTAAGCCATTCAAAGTCCATTTCTGTTGCTGGCAACCGGGCTGATACAACATGACAGCCATTAATTTTTATAAAGATTATTTATTTATTTAATTGAGAAAGAGAGAGAGAGGGCATGAGCAGTAGGAAGAGCAGAGGTTGAGGGAGAAGCAGACTCCCGCTCAGCAGGGAGCCCTACACGGGGCTCAATCCTGGGACTCCTGGATCATGATCTCGGCCAAAGGCAGACACTTAACGGACTGAGCTACCCAGATGTCCCTTAAGAGTCATTTAAATAATCAGGGATAGCTGCTATGTCCTGCTGTGTCTTCCTTCCTTTGCTGTTCACACTTCGGAGATAAAAACAGTTCATACCTATATCCTCAGCAATATGTACTGTTTACATTCATGTAAAGTCTGATGACTAACAAATTTTTAAGAAACCTTATAAATTTGATTTTTTTGGAATCATTCACAATCTGGCTATCTCTGCACATGGAAGAAGATGATTAAACTTCTTAAATATAAAATAGATAGTCTATCCTTTTTGGAAGCTTCCTCTTCTCCTCAGAGGAGATCAGGTCTTTCCTGGAATCTATTCTTTCTTGGTCTGCTGAGCTATGAGATAAAATAAATCTGCAACCTGTCATCATAATGGTGAACAATCAGATGGGTATGAATGGAAGGGTATTATAGATTAATTGGAATTCAAAAAGAATATTGTTCATACATTCTTTATATAAACTTTAAATTAAAAATAAGGTGCAATGAATGGATTGGATGTTTTCTGTGTCTCCTTCAATAATCTAGGTGCTTTATGCAAGATTTCTTATCATTTAAAAATACTTCTAGGTAGTTCTAAATCCCACTTTCAGATAAGAAAACAGGCTCAGAGAAGTTGGACAATTTACCTCAAGGTCTGAATATTGATGGGCGGACTGCAATTCCATGTGTTTAAAACTCCAGAGCCCTTACCTTTTACTACATTGCTTCCTAAATGTAATCAATGTTTTAAGATATTCCCCATATAAAACAGTTAAAATAGATTATCATACTCAATGTCACCTATTACAAAATGAACTAAATGTATGGCTGTAACTATATGTATGTCTGTGTGTTTGTGTGTGTGACTATGTGTAACACTAAGTTATTTTTGAACCATTCATATGTAAGACTGTCAGACACATGCATTTACACTACTTGACCTTTAAATTGAAATCTTTAAAACTGCTCTTGAAAACTCAACAAATCAGCAAAATGGAATCAGAACATAAAATCAAAACTTTTTTTAAAGATGTAGCTTTATATTTAATATACATTTTTACAACCATGAGTGCCTTCAATGTGGTTTCCTTTGAAACAATTTATTAAGATTAAAAGACACATTTTAAAGGGATAAACTAATTACTTTAAAATTAAATAATGACAACTTCAGAATTTCAAATAAAGGAAAGCAAACAATTTCAGAGGAAAAAAGTAAATTCTCTCTGGCTCTTTTATATACACTATGACCTTAAATGGACTCAACATCAGAATACGTGGCTGCAGTGAACTAAATAAGTGACCTTGGGTCATTTCTTAGTCTCTTTGAACCTCAGCATCCTTCTCTGTAAAATTAATGGATTAGGTTGAATGATCTCTTTCAATAGCATAAAATTTTCTGATTCGAAGAATTTCTACATATAATTGGAGAAACAAATCAGTAACTATTAGTTTTATATGAGCTTATTAGTTTAAAAAGTCAAAAGTATGTGCCAATCATTAGCATATTATAAAATTAACTTAAGGATCTCAGCAAAATTGGTTGCAATTGAATAGTTAGGTTAAAAGATATGGCTAATTTTATATACATGTAAATCTGTCATTAGTTTCTAGATATATTTATTATGTAATCTATACATTACATATAAATATGCATGACACATGAAGGAATATTTACTTCTAACTATCAAATCTGCATGTTAAAAGAGTATCTAGAGGAGAGAACGAAATTTTTATTTTTCAAGTTAAAAATACCACTTCTCACAGAATGTTTGCTGTAATATTATTAAAAATTACATATAAAGCAAAAGTCTTTAATAACTCCATCACTTAGTGATAATCTTTACTAATCTATGCGTATATGTACTTAATTATTTTTTATTCCTTGCACACAAAAATGATGAATTGCTGTGCATACTATTTTATAATTTGCCTCTTGCATTTTAACAATGCATTTAAATGACTTCCCATATTAATAAATATTATCTGATGGCATCCTCCACCTTGTTTTCAAGATCAGTTTCTAATTCTGCTGCCCTTCTTCCAGGGTCAATCTAAGAGAACTCTGATCCATCAGTCAGACATCTAGATCAAGAGCAAAGAAAGGTACCATCATTCCTACAACTTACACTAACCTCTTCCTTGAGTTTTCCTTACACTGGGGGTCTTTCTAAAACTGGATAAATGTGAAAACTTCCCATGCGGTAGTATAGTTTTAAGGACTTTACACATTATCTAATATGATAGAGTTACATAGTTTGGAAAATTTGATATAACTTTTTAAATTTGGGGTTTACAAAGTTAGTACCATGCACCCTGACAAAGTAATCATAGGTATTATATCTAAACACAGTTGATTAAGCATATACTCTATACATTTTTAAGTATATACTATAGTAGCAACATATGCTTGGTTAATTCCAAAGGTACTTTTATGAAAATACCACATGCAAATTAAAATGATGTTTAAAGCAGCATAACATCCAACCCAAATGATCTTTGTGGGGAAGGGGGAGGGCTATTAAAAATCAATTTTTGCCCATATGAACAGGCTTAATCTCAACTCTGGACTTTTTAAAAAGTGTTTCTCAGACTATTCCTAGCTATTTTTAAGAATATGGTTATAAATTATTTCTTTAATATTTTTTAATTCAGAAATATCTGTAAATTGTATAGGAATGTTCATAGATACAATTGATATTTGGAGCTCTAGGTTGGAGATGGACTATGTATAGATGCTAAATATTATGGAGAATTTATAAAATTATTGATTGTTGCTTGAGAAAATCAGACTAAAATGTGTCTGGAAAGAAAGTGTCCATTAAATTTGGAAAAGATTTTGGAATGACCAAAGTGTATGCCGCTTGATGGAAAACCTTTCTTTCAAAGAAACTAACTTACACATACTAAAGTATCATTCTGGCTTTTGCCTTAGCCTCAGCAACGATGTAGCCAGGGCAGCAAACAAGGGAGAGATGTGGAAGAGATGTTGACAATAGAAAATATTTCCCCTCATAATGGAAACTTTTCTTTCAGAAACCATGCCTAGACACGTGTCAATATCTCAAACACCTTCACTCTTGTATTTTGGCTTCAAGCTTCCATTCTTTCTAGGAGAGACAACCTCTTAATTTGTCCAAGTATTGTTTCCAGAAATGTGCCTTTTTTTCACAAGTATTTATAGGGTTCTGCCATGTATAGCATTACTTGAAAGTGATGTTTGTCATATGGTACTTATTGCAGTTATTTTTAAGGTTCATGTCTTAAATTTCAGCAATTGTTTGGGTGGATAGGGAGATTTAAAAATAGGAGAGGAGAAGGGAGTTGAGGGAAATTGGAAGGGGAGGTGAACCAGGAGAAACTATGGACTCTGAAAAACAACCTGAGGGCTTTGAAGGGGCAGGGAGTGGGAGGTCTGGGGAGCCAGGTTGTGGGTATTAGGGAGGGCACAGATTGCATGGAGCACTGGGTGTGGCACAAAAACAATGAATACTGTTACACTGAAAAGAAATAAAAAATTTTAAAAAATAAAATAAAAGTCTTCAATTTTAAAGATGTGGCATGTGAGTAAAGATGAATTTTAATTGATTTGCCAAAGGTCAGAAAGCAAATCAAAGATAGCCTTTGACCTGAGCTCTAATTTGCTGAAATCAGCTCAGTGTTCTTAATTACATATATGTATTGATCAATTAATATTTTTGTTCCTCGATTACCTGTCTGAGAACTAAAGTGACTCATAAACCCTATTTTTATTTGCAAATCATCAATTAGTCATTTAGTACATATGATTTCTAAAAATTTAGTATTATTTGGTATAACCCCCTTCTGGTTTAAAATCAAACCGGCAGAGTTATAACATAGGTGGCATGCAAATATTTTTTTTCTTTTCAGTAGGGAGCCTACTTTCTGAGTCAGGTAGATGAAATAAGTTGCTTTTATGTATTTTGATTTATAAGCATGGATACTCTATGCTCTAGCAACTAACATATAAATATTATCCAATTTTTGCAGGACTCTAGCACAATAGTGTGGTGCTAGGTGTACAATATTTTTAATGTCATATTTATAGGCCCTCTGATAAGTCCCATAGCATCCCTTTCCCAGTCCCCACCTCCTTCCAGACAAATTTCTTTCATCTTGCCCAGGTTTCTTTCAAATGCCTCTTACTCAGGGATTAGGATTTGTCTTCTACAATTAGTGATAATTTACTTAAAAGGAAATAACCCACATGGAGTTGACCCATCATGTATTATAGAGAAATGATTACAGGTATTTCTCCAAAATGCTGGGTTTGATACATTCTTAGAAGGAAACCAGATTACACAAACATGTGGAAGCAGAAAGAAAAAAGGAGACTTGGGGGTACTGAAAACAATTCCCATTTTCTGAGAATCCTGCTTGCTGATATTCACAAAGATTGAGGAAAGAAAGTAAGCACAGTGACTCCACGTCCATTCAGGTGAAGATGGTAAGAAAATTAAAGGTGGAAGGTCCAGGTGGCTCCACTTCTTGAGCTCCTGACTCTGGATTTTGGCTCAGGTCATAATCTCAGGGTCATGGGTTAGAACCCCACATCAGGCTCCATGCTGAACATGGAATCTGCTTGAGATTCTCTCCTTCTCCCTCTGCCCCTCCCTCTGCTCACTCTCTCTGTTTCTCTCTCCCCAAATAAATAAACAAAATCTTAAAAAGAAAGGAAGGAAAGAAGGAAGAAAAGGAGGGAGGGAGGGAGAGAAGGAGGAAAGAAGGAAGAAAGGAAGAAAAAGTTAAAGCTGGTCAGTACAAAGCCAGTTTCCTGACAGGGCTCTGCTGTAGGCGCTGGGTAAGGAGCAACGGGTGTGTATTCAGGTCTGGAACCTCAGAGAACTTTAGAACTAGAAGAACTGATTTCACTAGTTTCTAATGGCATGGTTTGCCATATGATTTCACTCATACGGAATTTTAAAAAATGAATGTGGGGAGAAAAAAAAAGCAGACAAACCAAGAAACAGAATTTTTGTTGTTGTTGTTGTTGTTAACATTTAATGTATTATTTGCACCAGGGGAACAGGTCTGTGAATCGTCAGGCTTCACACTTCACAGCACTCACCATAGCACACACATACCCTCCCCAATGTCCATAACCCCACCACCTTCTCCCTACCACTCTCCCAGCAGCCCTCAGTTTGTTTTGTGAGAATAAGAGTCTCTCATGTTTTGTCTCCCTCCCAATCCCATCTTGTTTCATTTTTTTCCTCCCTAACCCCCAAGCCCCCCACTTTGCCTCTCAAATTCCTCCTATCAAGGAGATCATATGATACTTGTCTAAGAAACAGACTCTTAACTATAGAGAACTAACTGAGGGTTGCTGGAGGGAAAGTGGGTGGGGGAAAGTTAAATGGGTGGTGGGGATAAAGGAGGGCACTTGTGATGAGCACTAAGTGTTTTATATCAGTGATGAATCACTAAATTCTATACCTGAATCTAATGGGATGGTTTGGTAAGCATTAGGAAGCATTATTTTCATGTTGACCTTTCTACGATGGCCCCCATGGTGACTCTGGTTCTATATTTTCTGCTGTGCACTCTTTTAGTCAGTGTTAGGATAGCTAGCCCCAGCGATGTGATTATCCTCTCTCTTGCATGAATTATTCCTGCTCTTGTAGGTCCGGAGAGCCTGACGCTTTCAATAATGTCAATATTGCTACCTCTCTTCACCTACCTACCTACTTTCCTTCCTTCCTTCCTTCCTTCCTTCCTTTCTTCTCTCTTTTCCCTCCTTCCTTCCTTTCTTATTGGCAAGCCACAGAAATTTCACTTTTATATTATGCCCTTACAGGTCATTAATTAAAAGTTTAAACAAAAGTCAGTATATTTCTGAAATTTATGAGCACTTTTATTGTATCTTTTTTCTAACTCACCTAGCTCTCCCTTTGTTCTGTTTCTTGCTTTTGTTCTTAAGAAGATGTAAGAACTTCAATTCAATAATAAGTGTACTTAGTGTCGGGCGCCTGGGTGGCTCAGTGGGTTAAGCCGCTGCCTTCGGCTCAGGTCATGATCTCAGGGTCCTGGGATCGAGTCCCGCATCGGGCTCTCTGCTCAGCGGGGAGCCTGCTTCCCTCTCTCTCTCTCTGCCTGCCTCTCCGACTACTTGTGATTTCTCTCTGTCAAATAAATAAATAAAATCTTTATAAAAAAAAAAAGTGTACTTAGTGTGGTAGGGTTTGGTAGAAAATAGATAAAAAATACAGATGAGGGAATAATCTAGTCATGTCATTTTGTACTTCATTGTGTTACTTCCCGTCCAAGCCCTCGTAAATACACGATGTTTACAATATGGTTTTTCTTGTCTCCTTCACTTGGTTAACACCTATAGCTTCCTTTCCTATCCCACCCTCTCCTTGTCTAGCCTGGGCTGTCTTCTATACTTCCTTAAATAGTTCGGGGTACCCTGGGCTTTGTGCTGTTTTTGATGCCATCACACTGTTGAGATCACCACAACACTGGGAATTATTCAATAGCAATAATAGATGTTTGCATGCCTTATTGCTAAATCTTACAGTCCGGAAAGGGAAATTAATAAATATTTGCAGATAAGAAGAAACATAACAAGGAAGGAAGGAAAGAAGGCAGGAAGGATGGAAGGAAAAGAAAATAACATTTGCAGGTGATTAATAAATGTTATGTAATGCCGTTTTTCCTTCAGATTTTCACTCCACAGTGTTGTGACTATTTTTTTGGTTCATCAAAACACAGCCGGAGGCTGGTGGATGGAACAGTTGTCTACTCTAAGCACAGCCCCAGGAGTGGAACATTTTTATTTTGGTTTTTAAAAGTAATAAGGTGACATGATGGTTGGTAACATAATGACGGAAAGGGATAAGATGAATCAGTGTGAAATCCAGACCCTGCAACAGTTAAAGAAAGGAACCCCCACCAGCTTGCTCCCTTGCTGAAGTGTCTTGTAGGGAAGTATGTGTTTAATAGCTTGATGATGATGGTAATGAGGAAAGTAGCAATGGCAGTAGCTCCCACAGTTCTTCCTTTCTATATCACAATACACACATTCCCTTGGGTCTAAGGGTAGTTCAGATTTACTCTTGTTTACTTTTATACTACCTCATTTAATGCAGCTAGTTTACAGATGAAACTCACTATCATCAGAACTTGAGAAATTTAGAAGCAGTACCTACATCCTTTTTTGCCTGTGTGGGATGGCGCATAAACGCCCTATTTCTGTGAAAATGCCCATTATTTGTGATTTATCAAGCTAATGTTAACTCTTCGCTAGACGGTGTATTTCCGTAGATTGCAAAACGAAGGTCTACACTATCCACTTTGCCACCGTGATTCAGTTGTTGGTGGCCAGATTTCTAAAGATGCTGAGGATTTCTTTCAAACACCTAGTCCTAAAGGAGTCCCCAGCTGCACTGATTGTTCACTCTCCTGAGCTTGCTCTCCAGAAACGTTTGCTGAAGGCATTTCCTGTTTCCTTTGCACTTTCAGATTTCTGTGACATACTTAATCTGGGTCTTGTGCCCTGTCAACTTTTAATAGTTATAATTGCGCAACTATCTGCTCTTGTGTGATCATAAAATCCTTTTAACATTTCACTTTTCCCCTCAAGAAAATGTATCCCAGTTTCCGGGACGTGACCTTCAGCTTCTTTCGTAAATACGCAGGCAGAGAATTCATTCAGGCTCTCAGCAACAGCAGCCTCATCTGTCACTGACTTCCCACTCATCCCCTAATGGCCCTATGGATGCCTTGCTGGGTTGTGTGCTTTTAATGTCATAAAAGAGGTTTGTCCTCTGATTTGGTAATTTCTTTGCCTCTTTTTCTCCCCTGGGTCCTTTTAGAGTTTCCTTCCAAAGTATAGAGGATTTGATTTTCTTATTCCTTTAAAAATTTTGGATCTTGAAAAAAGGAGGGGGAGCCTTTTCTTTGCTGCATCATTCTAGAGACATTACTTTTCCACTTTGATCTTGTAAAATGCTAAACAAATTTACCACTTATTAGTGGGACTGGCATTCTGGGTGATGTTGTGTTTTTAAAAACCACTTCCTTGCAATTTACCCTGACCTTAATTCAGTGGCTTGTCTCTTTTTGAATTAATGATTATACGCTGTATTTTATTTTCTGTCTTCCTAAATTTCCGTGTTGTCTCTAAATACCTCTAGCTTCTATTTGGGATGAAATCATACGCTTAATGAGATTTAATCGCTGCTTTTCATATTCTCTCTTTTCTTTGAGTCCTAAGCATTATTTAATCCTAAACGTGGCCCTCTTTTCTCCCTTTTCGGATTGACGCACACATTAAATGAGAAAGCAGCTTTGCACCAGATCCGGCCCGCCTTCCTCCACTTGATGTAATCCTGTCCTATGCGCAGGTAATTAAAACCTTCCCCTAGTACTACCCTGCCCTTTTCTTGCTGTATGTGTGTGTGGTATTTCATAGTTCATTTCTGCAGAGACAGCCTATAATATTCCTGTTATCACATTTTAAACCAATTTCTAATACGCAACTCGGGTCCTTCATCATGGCTTGTTTCAGAAAACTATCATTCAGGAATTATCAAATTTCCCGATAAACAAAACCGCATATCTTCTTATTTCTGTTGATTCTCACAAATATGAGTGCCTAAATACAGTCGTTAAAAGGCTTATGAAAGCCCCAGGATTAATGTACTAACGTTAACAAGGTTTTGTTAAACAGTAATTGAGCACTTTAGGTAAGCAATTACACATGGTGACTAGGAAATTATTAGGATATACGCACGCGTCGCACGTGTGCCGATGACCTTATAAAATGGCCGCATATTTTAAAAAGAAACAGAGCCCTGCGTATAAAGGAAATTTTGAAAACCTAGGAGCAGTCTTTGGATTGTTTGCTGCCACTGCTTCTAGGCAACAGGCAAGAGATGTTTACAATCTGGGCTCTCCCCTGCCCCCACCTCTAGAAGCTTTTCATCTGCTGCCGCTGCCGCAGTTGATAGAACTACAAGACCCGCAGCCAGATAATGCCCCTCCTCCACCGCGCTTCCCTCTCCGGGAGCCCAGCTGTTAAGGCCTATCTAGCTAATCACCCCTTTACCACCGGGCTCGTTTGTGGAAGTTAATGTCATGTTCAGAGCGGACAGTGCTGCAGGGAGAGGAGAGGATTTGATTTCTCATTTTACCTGTGAGAAAAACAGCATCAGGAGAAGGGGCCTCTTTTGTCCTTGATGCTTGACTCCATTGTCACTCACCTGCCGCTGCTTCAGGGTAGAGGAGGGAAGTGGGGTCCCAGTCCTCCGGCTGAAGGTAGAACTTGGAATCGGGACCCTTGACCCGCGTCTCTCACAGAACAGTTTTTTCAAAGGGTATGCTCATGTTTTCCAAAATGATAATCAAACAGAAAGGCATGTGATTTTCACTTACTTTTTAAAAACGTGTGACCTACATCTATTACAGAAATGGAGGGGGGGGCGTTCCTAACAAACAAGAGAATATCAAATTCTAAAGGTAATGTCTTTCTGGCCTCAGAAAGCAAGCATTCATTCTTTTTATTTATCTCATGGAAGGCAAGAGGAAGATATTTGGGAAAGGAGGGAAAGACAGGCATGATGGAACTGAGGGAGAGAAACACTGAGGACCAGGGCTGTTAGGCCAAGGTTGCTGTTCTAGTTGTCAGGAAACCTCCTTCACCCTGTTTTTATACCACCTAGAGCTGGCTCAGGCTGACCAGCTGAATTTTGAAAGTGTCAGCTTGACAGCCGCCGTGTGACAATCTTTCAGCAATGTTGAAACAGACGGCCTCTGTTTCTCACCTGAGGGGAGGATAGACTAAATCATGTCTTAGCATCTTTTCGTTCCAACTTTCACTGATTAGCTATGCGTCCTGTATGTAGTGCTCAGTCAGATGGGGAGGTCACATAGACTACTTGTTATGAATCCAGACTCTGGGGACTGATGTCTATGTTCCAACCCCGATACTGTTGCTTCTCCCTGAGGTGAGTAATTGGTTTTTTGTGCTTCAGTTTCTTCTTCAGTAAAGTGGAAACAGTACCTCTTAGGGCTATTATAATGGTTTAATGAGATGATACAAGTAAGTCGCTTAGAACACTGCCTAGAATATAGTAAGCACCCAAGAAACATTGGATGTTATAATTAATATTCTCTTTGAAGAATTAAAGGAAAGAATTCATAATTAAAATGCATCTACTTACTTGCTATCCTAACATTATCATATTTGGATAGTATTAAATATCCCAGACCTGACATTTTCACGTTCTATTTAGAAGAGAATCCAACCTAAAGTTTGTAATTTTAAAAATGAGCTTAAATGTAGACATCTCTGTTCCTTAGTGAGGTCAGGTTGGTCCTTTACCATTCATATGCCTATAAATCCTTGTTTCCTGCAAATTCTGAAGAATATAACACTTTATAGTGCATGACGCTTTCATGAATGTCATATTTGATCTTCAACCCTGATCTTATAATGGTATGGTGATTATGCCCATTTTACAGAGTAGGAATTAGGGTCACAGAAGTTCAGTGATTCTTCTGATTTTCACAGCTATTGAGTGATAAAAGCTGAGGACTCATACGTATTCTGATTTTAAATCCTGTATTTTTCTCACTAGGCGCTTGTGTTTCTTCCATTGGAGAGGTGGTACTGAGTGGGGGGTAGATTAAAAAGAGGGAAAGAATGAATGAGGAGGCAAGAGAAAAAGAAATATATACATATGCAGAATAATATATTATTTGTATTTGTACACTGCATACTCAGAAACACATTGCTGAAAGGAAACCATCACAGACCCTAACATCTGAAATATTCAGCATCAGGGCCTTAGTTCTATGTAAAGACACATCATGGGGTGTCCAGAGGACTCAGTTAAGTATCTGACTCTTGATTTCAGCTCAGATCATGATCTCAGAGTTGTGAGATTGAGCCCCATGTTAGGCTCCATGCTGGGTGTAGAGCCTGCCTGGGATATTCTGTCTCTCTCTCATTCTCTCTCTCCCTGTCTCTCTTTCCCTCCCTCACACGTGCTCTATCTTTCATTCTCTCATTCTCTCTCCCTCTTTCTCCCCCTTTTTCTTCACCTCCCACATGCATGTTTTCTCTCTCTAAAATAAAATAAATAAACTAAAAAGATACGCCAGGGAAATTCATGACCCTCAACTCCTGGCCTTCACCCACTAGCCCAGTTAGAAACAGAGTCTCTTTCTCAAAGACTCCTTGTCTTTTCTGTCTTAATTTCTCTTGTATTTCAGACATTTACTCATATAATTCCGAGCAAAGCTTTAACAGAACAACTTGAGAGTTTGGTTGGAAGTTTTGAACTATGATGCTCCAAATACAACCTGTTTGGTTAAGGCTATTGCTCATGGAGATTAAGGGACTCCTGTACTTAAGAACCAGTGCAGGATACCATTTCCCTTTAATATAAAAGTGTTGACTTTAACCTACAGGCTTTATTTGATTTGGTCCCTTGTTACCTTAGAGATCAGCTATCTTCCTTTACACCCTCATAGCAACTGGGATCTACTAAGCATTTGGTCAGATTTTTAACTGCCAAAGGCAGGAGTGTGTGTATGTTTGTAAGAGAGGGGGAGAGAGAGAGAGAGAGAGAGAGAGAGAGAGACTTCCTATTTTCTTTCCCAGTCCATCCTCTTTAATACATTTATAAGTTTTTCTCTATACAGGATTTGAATGCATGGTCTTTCTTAAGTGGGCACTTCAAATGACCTGAAAGAGTGCTAGATGCCATGGTGAATTACCTACCTTATGCACTCTGAACCATTAGTTGGATTAGCAACCCAACTATTTCGGGGAGAGAGGTAGGTTAATGTTTGGCCCACCTCTCTCCTTGAAGAATTCCAAGGAAAGGGAATTTTAGGTTATCATAAAACATACCTAGCTTCACAAGAAAGGGAAGCTATAGTGAATCTGGATAAAATATTGTCCTGTCTTGAAATTGAGAGGGGTTTTTGTCCTCTGTTTATATGAGTACTATTAGATTTTTCTTTTTTAAGCATATTAATAAATATGATTCTGACAGAGACTGAAGAAACATGTCCTCATTAAGATGGAAGTTATAAAAGAAAGGGAGAGCTGGAATTGCCTGGGGATTAAGGAAAAAGAAATATCTGAGAGGGACACAAAAGGACACAGCAGGGAAAGTTTGAAGCTCTAAAATCAGTGAGATTATGGGAACTGAGTAGGATTCCAGGATGATGTAGGATGATAGAGATCATAGAAATAGAATTGGAGAGTGCCTGGGTGGCTCAGTGGGTTAAAGCCTCTGCCTTTGGCTCGGGTCATGATCCCAGGGTCCTGGGATCGAGCCCCACATCGGGCTCTCTGCTCGCTGGGGAGCCTGCTTCCCTTCCTCTCTCTGCCTACTTGTGATCACTGTCTGTCAAATAAATAAATAAAACCTTAAAAAAAAAAAGAAAGAAAAAAAAGAAATAGAATTGGAAGACTTTATGAAGGATTTAAGGTAATTTCTAAAAAAATTTGGTATTTTTGTGACTTGATATTCATTGCATTATATAATTCTAAAATTTATTGACATTATTTTATATTAACTTAGCAACTTTCTTATCTATTGTTCTATAAGGACTTGGAATTGTCCATGTTGAGTTCTTCAAGGATATTATTTCCCCAGTTGTGAGATTGAGTCAACTGCAATTCTGTTTAAAATTACCTTACCACTTATGTGGACAGGCATGGCTCTTCTATAAGGGTTATAGTATACTTCATATTTCCATCCCGAAAAGCCAGGTCACATAACATCCTCTAGAGTGGTTGAAAACCAAAGGTTTAATCCATGATGAGTTTGAACCAAAGAGGGTGGAGAGTCTGTGCTGAAAACAGTGAGATTAAGTGAAAAATCTACAATCTATAAGAGGCTCCTTCCCTACTTGAATTTGAGAACAGGGGTAGCCAGACCAAATTTCCCAGACAGGAAAGTAAAGCATTCCTTTTGGTAGAAGATATTTTAGAGATACTGAGCATAATGGTCCAGGCTGATCACCTTACACTGCAGAGAACCAGTAAATAAGCCTGGGCTGTGGAAGAAGAGCATCCAAGCAACTTCTTAGGACCTCAACTGAAATATCAACAGAAAGCCAAGCACTCCAGAGACAGGAAGGCCAAAAAAATTTCATGAGGTGGGAGACAGAGGACCATAAGCCAATGACAAAAAGGTTTGAAGAATCATAATACAGTTTATAATTTTGTAGTTGGTATGTTCAAATAAATAGTGAAGATGCTGTGACCTTGAAATAATAAGAGGATGCTATTTCAAATGAAAGAAGAACATAAGAGTACTCTTGGAAATAACCACAAGGACGAAGTATCTAAAGCATTAAATTAGCAAATCTCTCCCCAAATGGGAAAAGATAGAGAATAAAATTAGGAGTTCACTGTAGGCAATGAACACTCAAAAAAAGGGGTTGAAAAGGAGATAGCAGGGAGAAAAATAAGGATAGAAAATTATCAAATATTTATTTTAAAACATTTAAAACATTAGTGTTAAAATTGAAGATTAATGCAGCTAACAATTATTATGTGGCTATTGGGAAGTTGATGTAAGGAGACATGTGTGTGCATGTTTGAGTGCATGTGGAAAGAAAAGTTTTAGGTGATATAAAAGAGACAGATTTTCATTTTCCAAAGTAAGAAGTCAATAGATGATATCTAAAACTGCAAAATAAAGAAAATTTTCAATGTATATTTAGGTAAATGGAAGAAAATACTAAAAAATTAGTTAAAAGGATTAAAAATATTTGTTTTTAAGCAGTTGAGAGATTGCTTTTTTTGTTCTTGATGTTATTCTTATAAACTGTGTTCAACTATTTATAAATTTCATGAGAAAAAATTCAAAGCGGGAAATTCCCATATTACTAGAATGAGTAGTGAGAAACCTGCTACATTTTGCTTAAACAGAAAATTTAAAAATTAATAGTAGCAGATTACTAAACAAAGTTTTTGAAATATTTACTGAGAAAAAGAAATTTCTAAATTGTCCCCATAGTGTTAAAAATACTTCTTCTATGAATAATTTGCTGAATAACTTTATATAGTGGTAGCCAAGTCTTAATCCACATGGAATCCACATTTGTAGGCAACAAAGAAATTGCACATAAATTTATGAAAATTCCTTATAGAGAAAAAGTATGTTACTTACAAAAGAAATGGAAGTATCAAATTACAGATGTGTTCTGACGGAAAAAAATACCATGTGTAGAAGTCTGATAATTTTATTTGGTGTATACCTGGAGGGGTTTTTATATTCTCTTCCTGAAACCTAGCTAGTCAAAACTTCTCTTTTTTTGACATATATCATATATGGTGAACATTCAATAACTTTCTTTTAAATGAATGATTAAATAAGCAAATGAATAAAATTTTGGAAGGGATTTAGAGACGTTAAAGCAAACTGGAGAGAAAAGGGCCTGTTCTATTTAAGAAGACTTATGTCATAGCTTCTATAATCCTCATTCCTGTCTCTTAAAAGTCTCACTATCATAAAATGTCTTTTTATATCTAAATTAGACCTCTAGTTTCAGAGTTTAAGATCATTTCCTCTTTTCTACCCACTCATTTTTGGATATGGAAACTTTTCTAGCCGAAGGGATCATGGGCAAACTGGAAACCTGGGCAAGCTAGGAACGTGCTACACCTGGAAAAATTTGACTCAGACATGTGCTGAGCTTTTTACAAACTTCTTGAACCTGCTGAGGAGTCCAGCACATAGCTAGAGTTTGAATAAAATCTAGAAATAGCCAGGGGTTACAAAACCTTTGAGAATGACAAATCAAGTCTGTTTGAAGGATGTGACAGAATCGTCATTCAGATTAGGTAGTAAGTAAGTAGAAAGGCTGTTTCGTGAGGACTTGAGTCAGAAGGCTTGGCTTCTCTCTCTGACTGGCTGTGACAGTGTTTTGCCTGACTTGTATGGCTAGCTGTCTGCTTGTAGCAAATTACATATCCTTTACCTGCATTAGGAGAACTTCTATCCTTTGCATGAATGAGTTGGTATTGTCTGTTAGTCACAGAGTCATCACCTTTTTAAATAACCATGCAGTCCTACAAGTAAGGCTCTTTCATATATGCGAAGACCAACCTACCTTTTAACTTTTGCTTCTCTGGGTGGAGTGCTTTTTTAAAATGAGTTATTTTAAACCCATCTAATTATCATTGCTTCCACATACTGGCCACTAATTTGTTCAAGCTTGTAAAAATTCTTGATTTTATTTTTTAACATTTTTTTTTAACCACAATGTCCTCTTCTTTCTCACTGTAATCCAGTAGAAAATGCATGATCTTGATATCAAAGACCCATGTTCAGATTCAAGTTTCAGCCTGTATTCTGGGTTCTTTGGAATTTTTTTCACCTCTGAGCCTAGTTTTTAAATGAAAATCATAGTAAATTGAGGAAAATCTACGAGGCAGTTGTGAGGATTATGATAATGTGAAATGTGTTGAGAAATATACCTGGTACATAATAGAATGAAAATTAATTTCTCTTTTATATTTGTCAGTATATGATAGTTCTTAATATCTCAAACTCATGTAAAGCATTTATTCTTAAATATTTGTCACAAGATTTAATACTCAATGATTAAAACAAGACACAGTAATTTACCACAGGGGGTAAAAAAAAAAATGGCCTTATTGAAAAAACTGAAAAGAAGTGTATAATTCTTTATCCATTTGTGATGGTTTTATAAGTTACAATTTAGCTAAGTTGAAATATATTTCCCAGAATTCTCTTCCCTGTATGGTTTCAAGTTAGGATCGGCTACAAGAAAATTTATGCAAGAGTTGAGAGATGGAAGTGAAACATCAGCTAGTATGCTTGGAAGATCAGCACAGGATTCCAAATGGCGCAGTCTACATACATTGTCTTTGATATACAGGTTTACTTTTTTGATTTCCAGCAGTGACTGGGTCTGCAGCTCCTTTGACTTTTGCTGGATATTCTTCTGCAGCTTCTCTGAGACTCAGGCCAGACTTTGATGTCAGGTGTACAAGATTGATATGCAGGTTACCACATGGCAAAATTTTCAAGTAGCCCCTTTGCAACCCTGTCATAGTAATATAGATATACTGACCAGAATATAGATAAGCATAGATCATTGTTAGTTTAGATGCAATGAGAGATAGCTGTGGGCAGTTTCAAGTTTGTCTTGTTGGTTCCTCTTTATTCTTTCAGATTCCAGTTTGCCTTTGCTTTCAACCCACTTCCTGCCCAGCTTTTTATCTTATATGTATGCCCTGCTTACATCCTATGCTTCAGCCAGTTCTACCTGACACAGAGACAACACTTTTTCATAGATGTTATTACCAGTTCTCACAGTTCAGTAAGTTCTAAAGTATATCCCTCATTCCTATCAGTCACAGTAGTTCTTCTTGCTGGATTGAATCCTGACTTTATGCTGTAAGTAAGTGGCTCACTTTTCTCCAAAGTAGTCTTTTTTTTTTTTTTTTAAGTATAGACAAATTTTCTCTATCTGAGGCCCTGAAACTGATCTTGTTTAATAATTTCACAGCTAATTTTATGTGAGGCACCAAAGCATTGCTTGTGTCCATTTCCCATTTACATCTATTACTATTTTTTTCCCATTAGATAATACAGATTTATTGAATTCTCATTATCTGCCATGGGCTATGCTACATAGCTTGCATTATTTCATTTAACTTAATTCACAGAAATTCCATGAGGTAGGTTACTATTACTACCCCCTGAAGGGATAGAAATGAGAAAAAAAAATCAGAGATGGCTGAATCTGATATTATCTGTTACTGGAGCATAGTTGGTGGCTCATTTGAAAAACTACCAACACATCAGTTTGGAGAAAATCAGAAATGTTATTTACAAAGTAAGAAGACATACCAAAGTGCAAAGAGAGCAAATATTATCAATCCATCTGGAGAGAAATGATATCTTAAAAATACTGAGTCTTTCAGTCTATAAAATCTTTTACATTTCTCCATTTGTTTCCATCTTCTTGACTCTCTCTTTGCAAATTTTTGTGCTTTTTAGTACAGAGGTTTTTCACATCTTTTGTTAAACTTATTCTAATTATTTTCTTTGTATCATTTGAATTATTTTCTAAGCCCAAATAATTACATAATTTGGATTAAGTAATAGTGACAGAGTTGGACTAGGAAAGACTTGCTTATTAATTGCAACATTTTCAAGTTGACCAACCCTTTTGCCACCATCTCATGATAATATAAACATGTTGACCAAAATATAGATGTGTAGATCACTGTACCCTGAATAAGTCTACAAAAACACATCATTAGGTAATACCCCAATTTAGAATGGCATCATTTATTTCTTTGTGATTTGCTGGATGTTGGTGCAGGATGGCAGACCAAAAATTATCAAATACTAATGGAGAAAATGAGAAAGTTAGTTCCATAGGCCATTTGACAAAGATTGTCAAAATTGCCAATCCAATGAATGGCATAAATGGGGCTCTCAGATCAAGGCTGATTGAAGTTTCAAAAACAATAAGAATATAGAGTTCTTCGTCTTCAAAATATGAGAGCATTTGTGAGGGGTGACCTAGGACATATTAGAGTTTCTATCAAAGTGATTGCAGATAAGATGAGTGTTTTGGGAATCTAGTGTCAGTTCCAATGTTGTGACAATGAGAAGATAGGAAATGATCTTTCGTCATGAGCTCATAGTATCCTGTTCATCCAAATTAGAGTTTCCACCATAAAAATGAGTAACAAATGAAAGGTATTTCTCAGAGTGTACTGACAGTAACATATACTTACTCACCAGTGTTAAACTAGAAGCTGTATGATAATGGTGCACCAGCTGATTATAATTTTAGTATTAAGGATTTAGCAATAAAGAAGCAAATGCTCAGGATGCCTGGGTGGCTCAGTTGGCTGCCTTCGGCTCAGGTCATGATCCTGGGTTCCTGGGATTGAGTTCCACATCGGGCTTCCTGCTCAGCGAAGAGTTTGCTTCTCCCTCTCTTTCTGCCTGCTTCTTGTGCTCTCTCTCTCTCTCTGTCCAATAAACAAATAAAATCTTAAAAAAAAAAAAAAAAAAAAAAGACCAAATGCTCTTTCTGCTGGAACCACTTATAATTCTTGAAATTACCTGTAGGGTGGCAGTCAGACCTATTTGTGATACTCAAAATGTGGTATATTGAACCCCAGTTCTTTCCTGTATGGATATTTTGGCATGGTCTCATCGAGAGTGGTATACTGTTCTTTGCTACTGGGCTTTAGCCTTAGCCTTTGGGACATGTTTGGTCAATGGCATGTGGGGAAAGTAACAAAGTGCCAGTTCTAAGAGTAGACCTTAAAGGCCTCAAGTGTTTCACTCTTCTATTTGCACTGCTGCCACCATCATAAGATAAGCTTCCTAATAATAGTAGCTATTATTCTTTCAGCCAGGGTCTTGGAATGATCATATGTGGAGTAGAACTAAATAATGAATGAGGTTTATCAGGATTTTCAGCTTAATGTAGGAGCCACCCAGCCAAACCCAATTTAGATCATCAAATGCACATCTCTGAGAATAAATGACTACTTTGTTTTAAGCTCTGAGCATTGGGGTCATTTGTTTAGAAGGCTCATTGTAACAATAACTAACTAACACAAACTTGATACTGGTAATGGGGTGCAGCTAAAACTAAAACATTAATTATGTACCATTGAATTTGGGACTAAGCAGTAGGTGAAGGTTGGGAAAATTGTAAATAAATTGAAATATATTTGGAGATTTGTATCTGAGAAAACAATGACATATAATGAAGAAACAAGACAGTTAAACTTTAACATGCTATAACTTTGAAAATAAAAATTGTACCTCACCAATTTGTAAACTTGGGCAAGATAGTTTCTTTTTTTTTTTATTTATTTTTTATTTATTTTCAGCATAACAGTATTCATTGTTTTTGCACCACACCCAGTGCTCCATGCAATCCGTGCCCTCTCTAATACCCACCACCTGGTTCCCCCAACCTCCACACCCCCCCCAATTCAAACCCCTCAGATTGTTTTTCAGAGTCCATAGTCTCTCATGGTTCACCTCCCCTTCCAATTTCCCCCAACTCACTAAGCAAAATATGAAGAGGGTGATCTGGCCTCTTTTAGCTGCATATACAGTTGGTTCTCAAACAATGCAGGGGATAGTTGTGCTGACCCCCTACACAGTTGAAACTCTATGCATAACTTTTGACTCCCTCGGAATTTAACTATTAGTAACTTACTGTTGGCCAGAGCCTTACCAATAACATAAATACTCAACTGACACATATTTTGTGTGTTGTATATATTATATGCTGTATTCTTATGATAAAGTAAGCTAGAAAAAAAGAATATTTATTAAGGAAATCATAAGGAAAGAAAATATATTTATATTACTATCCTGTATTGATTTTTAAAAAATCCACATTATGAGTGGACCTATGCAGTTAAAACCTATGTTGTTCAAAAGTCAACAGTAATCTATTTTTATAAGAAAGAGATGGGATCAGAAAGGAATTTCCAGTTTGTAAGCAGAATGTTATAAATCTAGAGATTACTGGCTTTGAAAATTAAACTATTCCTCATCTTCAGCTTCTCCAGCCAGTCAAAGATTCTCAGATTAAGATACAGGATAGGAGGGAAAATTAAATCAATATTAGTATATAGTCCTGAGTCATAGAAAAAATCAGCTTTTGGCTTTCATACCATTTGTTAAAAAAAAAAAATGAGAGAAATAAGTAGGTGCCTAATAGAGCTCATCCAACTATAAAAAGAGCATTTAAAGAAAGGTTTTCCAGGTAAAAGATCCTGATTTTTTAAACTGTTTATTTATGACATATAAAACACTAACATTAATAACAATTTTATATAAATCTGGTGAACTTAATTTTTTTTTAAGATTTTATTTATTTATTTGACAGACAGAGATCACAAGTAGGCAGAGAGGCAGGCAGAGAGGCAGGTAGAGAGCGAGGAGGAAGCAGGCTCCCCGCTGAGCAGAGAGCCCGATGTGGGGCTTGATCCCAGGACCCTGGGATCATGACCTGAGCTGAAGGCAGAGGCCTCAACCCACTGAGCCACCCAGGCGCCCCAGGTGAACTTAATTTTTAACATACACATTTTGAATTATACAAAAGAATCAGGTCATATATTTTAGAAGATTAATATTTTACTTTCGATAGAATATTTTGGTTTCTGATCATCAGGACCATTTTTTTCTTTTTTTTACTAAAAAACGTGAAGTATTCTGGGGAAAATAGTCACGTTATGAAAGTTTACAGGCATAGTTCCACAGAAGCCTAGTGTTTCCAAGATTAAGAATAGAAAGAGAAGTGCACATTAGAGAAAATTGTGACTGCTTTTTTGGGCCCATGAAATATACTTAAAAAAATACAGAAGACACAATATTTTTGAGAAATTTGACTGGCAAAAGTACTGAAATCCAGGATTGAGGGGGATTGGGTCTGTTGGAAATGTAAGAAGACCTCTGGATTCCCAACTGCCTACAAGCAGGAAAGAGTTTGAGAAAGCTGCTCAGCTTCCCTAAATAGCATTTGAGACAAAGCTCTTTTTAGAAATGGCCAAAAAAGATAATTGGGGAAAGGATAGCCAAGTGGGTAGAGCAACAGACCAAGAGAATAATGGTCTGGGGAACCACTCCCTGGAAGAAGAATTGGGATTTTATCAAAGATCATACTTATCTCTAGAAGAAGGTACCTACCAACATTTTCCCAATGGGATCTCAAAATTATTATTTTTTGTTTTTGTTTTTGTTTTTTTGTTTTTTTGGGGGGGGGATCTCAAAATTACTATAGACCAATGTCTACCAATATTTCATTTTTCACTCTTCCCCTTTTCAAATGGGAAGACTTACTGCAATTATTCTTTCTCTGTTGCAACTGTGTGTGTTGTGTTTGGGGGAAATAACTGGCCATTTTAACTCACAGGTTTCCAGATCAAAAAAGGATTTCATCTGGACTGATGCGGATTACAAGATACTGGACTTTGAGGCTAATATGTGGCATAAGATTTTACAGGTTCTGGGAAGAGGGTGTTTTATTTTCAGTTTTTGATGTTTTGTTTTCACATGGGAGAGGGTTTACAAATAAGTAAACCATTTGGCCAGAGTGTAGACTGTGGTAGATTAAAATTTTGTCTCTAGTTTTTCATCCTTTTCTACATCCAGATTCTTCTTTGACCTCATCTGGACCATAATGCTCTTTCTTTTGCCTTGATTTTGACATTAGCTATGTATCTTGCATTATCTAATTGCATGTAGAGAATAGTGGCAGTGTGCCTATTCTGAGCTTAGAAAAGAAGGGGCACTATTATTTTTGTATTTGCCATCTTTGTATATCTGCCATATCCACAGAAGGGTGTCCCTGATGCCCCATTAGCCAGAATTAACTGAGTGAACCAAGCCCAACAGACATATACCTTGAAGCAGAGCCTCCTAGCTGGATTCAGTCTAGGTTAGTTGATCCCCAGCTGACCTGCATATATGTATGAGAACAGATTATTGTTCTTTAAAGCTGAATTTTGGAGTGGTTTGTTAAACATCATTAGTGGGGCATTATGTAACTGATACATAAGGTATCATTACTCACAAAGGAGGAAAAACAAAATAGCTTGAACAGGAAAGAGTATATCTGCTTGTACAACCATTTACCTGCCAATGAAATTACCCATTTTAGTTTTTTACTCCTTTTCTGTTTATCCTAACCGTGCTAATCTCTTTCCCATATTCAGATGATCTTAGTTTGCAGTGTCATGTGCCAAAGAACTCTAGAATGAAGTAGATGAACAAAGTCCTCTGGGAAAAAACAACACCAACGACAAAGCCACATTATCTTCTAGAAAACATTTTCAGTATGTGGTGATGGCTGATGTTTTTTTCCTTGTGGTATGGAATGAATGTCTGTGTGGTTGCAAAATTCGTATGTGAAGCCCTAACCTGCAAAGTGATAGAATTTGGAGCTGGGGCCTTGGGCATATATATAGGTTTAGATAACCTCATGAGGGTGGAACTACCATGATGAGAGTAGTGCCCTTATAAGAAGAGGCAGAGACAGAGTTTTCCCTGTCTCTAATATGTAAGAAGGCAAGAAGACAGCCTAATGCAAACCAAGAAGAGGTCTATTCCCAGTCATTGATTCGACAGTCCACATTGTTCTTGGGCCTCCAAACCTCCATAAGTGAAAGAAATAAATGTTTGTTGTTTAAGCTACCTAGTCTATGATATTTTGTTAAAACATTGCAAGTGGACTAAGAAATCCTATTATTTGAAAGTTACTTTAAAATGAGGCAGTAAGGGAGTAATATTAGCTACATGGCTGAATAAGATGTTCTTCATCATATTCTCTTACAGCAATAATTTGGCATCTGAAAAGATATGTCTTTGTGGAATCTGTGGGATCCAACATCATACAACAGGGAACCTAGGAGAAGTCTCACGTACCCTTACATTGAATTATAGGCAGATAGACATTATTCTTAGCTGGAGACACCAAAGTGGCCAGTGAACAAGTTCCAGTTCCTCTTGCCCATAATCTGGAAGCCCCTAGAGAACATGATTTTAGATAGTCACCTACAGATGAAAGAGCCTTTACAAAAGTCCAAATTCCAGGAAAGATGTTCCAGCGCACTGCTGGACACACCAAATATAAGTTTAGATGTATATAAGGAACTGTTTGACTTTATTCACATGACCCCTCCCCCAAGGAGCTCAGTGCCAAGAGAAATCTTCTCAGTCCATGATTTCTCCCATGGGGAATAGTGTGTGAGTGAGTGCCAAGCTCCCCAGCTATGTAGGATGCTACCAAAGAGACTCTCTCATACCCCATTCAGACTCTTAAGGTTTGGGTGGGAGAGCAGCAGCTAATATTCTTGAAGAGCATCAATGGAACATAAGCCCTACTAACTGCATCATGAGAGAACTTCAAGTGGAATGCCTTGCCCACATATCTCCCCAACTGTAAAATGGGCATCCCCGGCATTCTACATTCATCACCCACAAGCACTCCTACCTTATGACTGGCTCTCTGGGCATACTTCCAGTGGTGACAAGAGTGAGCTTAGACAGATAACTAGTGAGCACACACAGAATATCAGCCCAAACTTACAGACCAGGGAGAGACCACAAAATTGAGTTTCTTCTCTGCCATTGGGAAAGCAACAAGGAAGCTGTCAGCATGTGGTCTGGACACACTACAAGAGCTAGAGAAGACATAGATGCTTAAGAATTCTGTTCCAAGAAGGAGCAAGAAGTGTGGAGCAGGCATATTCATGGAAAGTCTGAGAGAGTATAAGAATCCCTACCAGGGCTGATGGAAGGTGTTTTTCTCCCCCAGTCAGTTAATAAAGACTGGAGGAGGTGACTGCTACTTCGAATACAAAGACAGTAATACAAGATTTCAAGGAAAATGAGAAAGGAAGACAACCTGTCACCACCAAAGAATCACAATACTCTTCTAGGAACCAACACCAGAGATATGGAGATCTGCAGTCTACCTGATAAATAATTGACAATAGTTGTTTAGGTAAGTTCAATAAGCTACAAGAAATGGCTAACAGACACATGAAAAAATGTTAATCATCATTAGCCATCAGGGAAATTAAAATAAAAAAATTGGAGGGGAAGATGAACCATGAGAGACTGGACTCTGAAAAACAATCTGAGGGTTTTGGAGGGGCAGGAGGTGAGACATTGGGTGAGCATGGTGGTGGGTATTATGGAGGGCACATATTGCATGGAACACTGGATGTGGTACATAAACAATGAATTCTGGAACACTGAAGAAAAATTAAAAATAAATAAAAATTTAAAAATATAAAACAACTCAAAAGAAAAAAAAAAACACATTGAGATACCATTTTACACCAGTTAGAATGGCCAAAATTAACAAGACAGTAAACAACAAGGGTTGGAGAGGATGTGGAGAAAGGGGAACCTCTTACACTGTTGGTGGGAATGCAAGTTGGTGTAGCCACTTTGGAAAACATTATGAAGATTCCTTAAAAAATTAAAAGTAGAGCTACCCTATGATCCACAAATTGCACTACTGTGTATTTGCCCCAAAGATTCAGATGTAGTGAAAAGAAAGGCCATATGTACCTTCATCTTCATAGCAACAATGGCCACAATCACCAGACCATGGAAAAAGCCAAGGTGCCCTTCAACAGATGAATGGATAAAGAAGATATGGTCCATATATACAATGGAATATTATGCCTCCATTACAAAGGATGAAAACCCAACTTTTGAATCAACATGGATGGGACTGGAGGAGATTGCGCTGAGTACAATAAGTCAAGCAGAGAAAGTCAATTATTATATGGTTTCATTTGCGGAGCATAAGGAAAAACATGGAGGACATTAGGAGAGGGAAAGGAAAAGTGAATTGGGGGAAATCAGAGGGGGAGATGAAGCATGAGAGACTATGGACTCTGAGAAACAAACGGAAGGTTTTGGAAGGGAAGGGGATGGGAGGGGATGGGGAGCCTGGTGGTGGGTATTAAGGAGGCATATATTGCATGGAGCACTGGATGTGGTGCATAAACAATGAATCTTGGAACACTAAAAAAAATAAGATTAAATTTTTAAAAAAGAAAGATTATTCAACAAAATCAGGAAAACAATATCCAAACAAAAGCTTACCGAAGAGATAGAATCATAAAAAAGAACCAAACAGAAAATTCTGGAGCTAAAGAATACAATGGATGAAATGAAAAATGCAAGACAGAGCATCTACAAAAAGAATGGATCAGCAGCCCCGCCCACATAGGGCTCTCTGCTCAGCAGGGAGCCTGCTTCTTCTCTCTGTGTGCACACATGGATGCATTCTCTCTCTCTCTCTCTTAGCTCATTCTCTCTTTTTTTTCTCAAATGAAATTTTTTAAAAAATTAAAATGTTAACAATATACCTTAAATGAATAAATATAATGCTTTTTATTAAATAAAGCCTTTTCTCCCGAAAGTTAAAAAAAAAAAAAGGATCAGCAGAATGAATGTGGATTAGAAAACAGGACCTTTGACGTTATCCACTCAGAGAAGAACAACAATAACAAAAAGAATGAAGAAGAGTAAAGAAATCTTATATGACCTATGGAATACCACCAAAAGAAACTATGTGAAGTACTGGAGTCCCAGAAGAGAGAGAGAAGAAAGAAGATAACTTACTTAAAGAAATAATGTCTGAGAACTAACCAAATCTTGGGGATATTTTGGATATCCAAGTTCATAAAGCTCATAGGTCACCAAACGAAATAAAGCTAAAGAAATCCTCTCCAAGACACATTATAATAACACTGCCCCCCCCAAAAAAGAAAGAAAGAATCTTAAAAGTATCAAGATAAAAGAACTTTGTAACTTACAAGGGAACTATCTTTTAAGTTATGAGCCAGAAGAGAATGGAATGACTCTTGATCTTGGAGTTTTAAGTTCGAGGTCCATGTTGGGTATAGAGATTACTTAAAAATAAAATCTTTAAAAAAAAAAAAAGGAAGGGGAAATAAAGATTTTTGCAAACAAACAAAAGCTAAGGTAACTCATATGCATGGAACACTGGGTGTGGTGCATAAACATGAATTTTGGAACACTGAAAAAAAATATAAGGAAGTTAAAAAAAAAAAAAAGCTGGAGGAGTTCATCACCACTAGAAATGCCTTATAAGAATTGCTAACCATGAGAGACTATGGACTCTGAAAAACAATCTGAGGGTTTTGAAGGGACGGGGGGTGGGAGGTTGGGGTACCAGGTGGTGGGTATTATAGAGGGCACGGATTGCATGGAGCACGGGGTGTGGTGCAAAAATAATGAATACTGTTATGCTGGAAATAAAAAAAAATAATAAAATAATTAAAAAAAAAAAAAAGAATTGCTAAAAAGATTCTTCAAGTTGAAATAAAAGGCTGTTAATTAGCAACATGAAAACATATGAAAATATACAACACACAGTAAAGAGAAGTACATAGTCAAAATCAGAATACTATAATACTCTAATATGTAATACTGTATAGCTATAATAATGAATATACAATATAAAAGATAAATTATGACACCCAAACTCTAAAAAGGGTGGAAAAAGAGTAGGTTTTTGCATGTAATTTATTATTAACATAAAATAGAATTTTTATCTGTGAGATGTTTTACATAAGCCTGCTAACTACAAAGCAGGAACTTAACAGTAGATGCACAAAAAATGAGGAAAAGGGAACCAAAGCAGTCCACTATGGGAAATCATCAATTTACAGAGGAAGGCAGCAAGAGAGAAATAAGAAATAAGGAACTATGAAACTCCCAGAAACAACATAATGCATTAGTAATAATCAATATCAATTGATCATTATTAATATCAATAACTTCTCCAAATATAAATGGATTAAATTCTCCAATCAAAAAGCATAGAGTGGCTGGATGGGCTTTTTTTTTTTTTTTTTAAGAGATAAAACTATACACTGTCTTAAAGAGATTCCGTTCATTCAGGACATACAGCTTCAAAGTGAAGGATGTGAGTGGAAACAAAAAGAAAGTGGGGATAGTTATACTGATTTTAGAGAAAATACACTTAGAGCCAAAAACTGTAATGACACAGAGAAGGACATTATATAGTGCTAAATGATCAGTTCATCAACAGGGTGTAATAACTATAAGTATATATGTCCCCAAATCTGAGTACCTAAATATATGAAACAAATACTAACAGATTTGTAAAGAAAAATAACAATATAATAATACTAGGGAACCTCAGTACCCCACTTTCAACAAGGGAATGATATTCAGATAGAAAATCACTAAGCAAACATTGGACTTCAACTATATCCTAAAGCAAATGGACCTAAGAAACATATACAGAACATTATATCCAATATCACTGGAATAAATATTCTTCTCAAGTGCACCCAGAACATTATCAAGGAAAGATGATATGCTATGTCCCAAAGCAAGCCTTATGTAATTTAAGAATATTAGAATCATACCAAGTATCTCTTCTGAGTTAAAAAAGTGTGAAACTAAAAATCAATAACAGGAGGAAAACTGGAAAATTCATAAATATACAAATTAAAGAACAGACTCCTTAGCAATCAATGAGGGAAGAAGAGACCAAAAGGAAATTTAAAAATATTTAGAAACAAACAAAAATGCAGATACTACATAGCAAAATGTATGGGATGCAGCAAAAGCAGTTCTAAGAGGGAAGTTTATGGGAGCACCTGGGTGCTCAGTGGGTTAAGTGTCTGACTCTTGATTTCGGTTCTGGTCATGATCTCAGGGTCATGAGAAGAGGCCCCACATCAGGCTCTGTGCTCAATGGGAAGCCTGCTTGAGATCCTCTCCTTTTTCCTCTGCTCGTCCCCAAGCTCACACACTCTCTCTCTCTAAAAGAAAAAAGGAAATCTTTAAAAAAAAAAAAAATCAAGCACATTTAATTTTCACACATTTTAAATTATACAGAATCAATCAAATTATATTTTTACAGAACTAATATTAGTATTTGTGATAGCTTGCTTTGGCTTTTGACCTTCAGTGGCAATTTTTCCTTTTATCACACAACTAAAATATTTTGCATAGAAATACATGATAATATTTCTTAAAAGAAAATGAATCATATTACCTGCAAGTATGTATATGTTTAGAAAGCATCAAATAACATTAGCAGAATCCATCCATCTGTTTGGAGTAAAACATTTAAGTTATTCATTACTAATAACTCAAGTCAGATTCTTTGGAGAGTCTCATTCTCAGCCAATACTGGAAAAGTGTAAATGTATATTATCACCAGAAACCTGTGCATTAAATTGAAGCTATGGCAATCTGGCCACATTAGACCATGAAGCTGGACGTGCACATCTGAAATGGATCCATTTAACTTTTTAAGGGACAAAGTTGAAATCCCCTGAGGGGGTTCTTACAAAATGTAAATTCACTGATGTAAAGACCTCACCATAAAACCCCTTCTTCTACTTGATGGCTTTTTAACACCATCCTTTCCTAAAGAAATGATGAAAACAGGGTGAAAGTAAACTGATAACTTGGGAAAAGAGGCAATGTTTATAGAAAATAGAGTGTCATTTTTAAGATCAAAGATTGATGAATGATGTCTGCCCTTCAGAATTCTTGAAATTCTTTATGCATCCATCGGAGGAAAAAGAAGCCCGCATATTTATGTTGAATAAACTGTATGCTGTCTGTGTCTCTGGCTCTCTCTCACATACCTGTGAGCGTTTGCAAGCACAGTGGTTACGAGACATAAATAATTCTGTTTTCCCATTGAAATCTTTAGTTAAATTTCTTTCAGGGGCCTGGACTACAGTGGAATCTCTGTAGCCGTCTATGATAGGATACTTTGGGGGGTATTTTCACCAGGCTAAAATGGAAGGGAATAGAAGTGAAAAACCAAAGAGCATAAGCCGGGAGCTGAGCTGAGCTAGTTGGATTTCCTTTCCCAGCACCTTCACAGACAGTCTTACTTAGAGGGGTCACTATTTCAACCAGATCTCAAGGACAATGTAAGATTCTGCATCTCAGAACTGTATCAGGACTTCATTCTAGAAAAGCAGCTTCGATCCAGATTGTTGAAAACAAGATCTATGTTGTGATAAAAGTGCCCCCAAGATCCAAAAGTATGCCTGGAAAATGACAAAAGAATGGGATGGGGATGGGGTGTTGGAGAGGGAGGAGGGCAGGGAGTGGTTTTAGCAACCTAAATCCCCCATCAAACTATCCTTTCCTTTTCATTTCCTTGACTACTATTCAGTTTTTTAGCCAAGAAACTAGGTATAGGATAATAAGCTCCTAAATTAACCTTCCAATCCTGGTATTGTCTCTCTCTGGTCCCTACTTGATGATTAGATTAATTATTTCTTTATTTTATTTTATTATTATTATTTTTAAATTAACATATGATGTATTATTTATTTCAAGGGTACAGGTCTGTGATTCCTCAGTCTCACACAATTCACAGTGCTCATCAAAGCACATACCCTCCCCTCTAAAACTCAGGCTTTTAACCTGTCACAACACTGCTCTAAATCTTTAGGACACTAGAAAACAAAGTCTAAACTCTTACTAGCTATTCACATCCAAAACAACTTAAAATTTGAAAACCTAGTGGAGCCATGAATAAGAACAATATTATGGGGATGTCTGAGTGGCTCAGTCAGTTAAGTGGCTGCCTTCAGCTCAGGTCATGATCCTAGTATCCTGGAATCGAGTCCCATATAGGGCTCCTTTCTCGACGGGGAGCCCGCTTCTGCCTCTGCCTGCCTGTGCTCTCTCTCTGACAAATAAATAAAATATTAAAAAAAAAGAACAATATTATGACCATTAAGATCTTGTCCTTATCAATTTACAAGTTGTGTTTAAATGCATAATCTCATTATATCCTTAAAACAGCCCTGTAGAAAGGCTATTTATTTATTTACTATAAATATCGTTATTACCATGTTTAGTTACCTGAGCATAAATGGCTTCTTTTTGTGCATTGTGCTGGGTGGAAGAGAATGTAACACAGAAGAGAAAGGGCAGAGGTAGATTTGCAAAGTTGCCTAGGGTCGAGCGCAGGGCTGCTGTGTGCCATCAAAGGAGTCAATTTCTTGGCACCTCAGAAGAGCAACAGCAGCAAATACGTGGATTTCTCTGCACAAGTTGGCCTCTTCAGAGGAGGGAATGCCTTTGCTATTAGATGTAGGTAGTTTGCTTGAAAGAAATTGGCACTGTAAGATTTTAATGTTGAGCAGTTAGTTAAACCTCCGACTCTCGGTTTCGGCTCAGGTCATGACCTCAGGGTCATAAGATGGAGCTCTGCATCAGGCTCTGTGCTCAGCAGGGAGTCTGCTTAAGTTTCTCCCTCTCCCTCTGAACCTCCACTCACCCACCCCACAGCAGCCACCATGCTCATGCTCTTGCTCTCTCTCAAATAAATAAATAAATCTTTTTAAAAAGAGATTTTAATGTCCATGGCTTTGTGCTGTTGCTGCATGGCAGGAGATGAAAATCATGAAAGCTAGAATTCAGGGAGAGAAAGTACACTAGGGACTTATCCTAGAACCTGTTTTTCTGTCTTCCCATCTCCTTCTCAACAGCTCTGTCTCCTATCACTTCCTGACAGAAAGAGCCCTGACCATTCAGATTGGTCCCATAGCTCTCCCCTCCAAATGTCTTGCTCCTTCATGCTTTTTTTCGTATGTGACATAAAGGATAATGGTTAGTCTTAGATTGTACTTACTCTGTGTACCTAGAGAAGGAGTTTATGAGCACTCGGAAATAAGACTGGCAAAAAATGAAAAAGTTGGATAAAAGATCTAGGGAAAAGCTTGTCTTTCTGTTTTTCTTCTATTTTACCTGCCTTTCCCAATATGCCTGTTCCATTATTCTCACTACCCACTGCTAATTCTCCCTCTATAGTCCACAGTCCAAATCCAAATAATTGGGTTTGTTAAAGGGCACTTTATGCAGAGCTTCTCCATGAATCACTGAAAAGACTGAAGATAGCTGACCTTGTATCAAGTACCCACCCTGAGGCCAATACATGAGCTTAAACATGAGTTTCAGGTGGAATAAGTGTACCTAGAAGAAGGGATGGTGGCATCGTGAGTGACATGTCCAGTAAATGACCCTTCCTGTATTGCCTCTTCTTTATCTTTTTTGTGTGTTACACAAAGCTTTCAGAGAACAGTTCTATTATTTCTCTCCTACAGGAGTCCTCTCACTTGGCCCAGGTCAATGCATGGTGTAGTAACAAGAGTAGGAGACTCAACATCCCACAGATCTCACAGCTATCCTATCCGAGCTGGGTGCTTCACAAACTTCAGTGAGCACAGGGAACACCCAGAAAGCTGATTGCAACACACATTTCTGAACTCCAGTCCCAGAAATCTGATTCAATAGGTCTGAGTCAGGCCAGAAAATTTGCATTTCTGACAAAATCCCAGGAGGTCCTGATGCTGTTTGTCCATGGAACCCAACCCACTTTGAGTACAACTACCTTCCTTCACTCATCTCCCAGCTACATGGGTTTGGACATGTTACTTAGTCTCTAACTGTAAATTGGGAATGATAATAGTATTTCATTAGACCATTATGCAATTTACACAAATCAAAGTATATTCCATGTTTGTATATACTGGCAATAAAATTAATCAGTCCACTTTCCCTTTCTCTGATTTTTTCTTATTCACTCAACAATATTAATTTAGTGTCTGTTGTATGGTACTTCCTTAAAATTAATTTAACACAGATATAAATTTAGATGGTGGTATGTTGTGGCTCTCTAACTAGATTATAAGTCACCCAGGAGAGATGGCATAGCCCCAGAAGTTGTATACAGTATGCATTCCTGGCCCTCTATGGAGAAGCACTTGGGTGACAGAGTTAAGAACAGGGAAGTGTGGCACCTGAGTGCCTCCAGGTGAACTGCAGATCTGCAAATTGCACTCTGTGACCTCTGGCAAGTTATGTAGCTTCTTCCTCAGTTTCACACTCTGTGAATTGGGGGTGCTGATATTAGCTTCTTCAAGGTTTGCTGTACTAAATGAGGCAATGTATGCAAGCACTTAAAAAAGTGCTTTACCCAGAGTAAGAATATAGTCTGTAGGTGTTGGTTGTTATTATTAAACTCATTTTGAAATTTCTCCCAGCAGAAAGACCAGATTTATTTATTTATTTATTTATTGCTTTACCTTTGCACTAGTTATTGTACCAAATGGAGAAAACTCTAATATTTTAAAAAATGTGATCAATGCAGACCGTAGAGGTAGTATAAAATGCACTACTAAAAAATATTTTTCATTTTGGGGTCTCACTAAGTAAAGTTCAGTTTTTAGTTTGTTCTGGGTTCACAGATATAAGTTTGGGTACATAAATCCTCAGTCTATATGCTAACTATTGCCATGTGTTTGAAGATTATTCTTAACATTTAAATATCTTTCAAATTTTTATCAGCTGCAAGTATCAAAGATGATCTCATCATCTTCATCCATGGGTACACAGCTACTTTGTTAAAAAAAAACTTTCCTGAGCATCTGCTTCCTAGAAATTATGAAAAAGTAGCCTTGAGGTATGACTAAGAAAGAAAACTCATGTGCAAAGCTGTATATTGAATCAGCTATTGTATAAACACATGGCTTGGAGGATTAAAATATACCCATTGCCATGGTATTTCCTTCACTGCTTTGTAATTGTTTACTTGTCCCCCCCCCCACCAAATTCTAACTTATTTAATCACATGCATCGTCCTTTTTCCATAAGCCAGTACGAGCGCAGCTATCACAACAGAAAGAAAACAAATTTTAGAGTCAGTCTGCTATGACTTGAAGTCAGATCTTCTTCAAACCAGCTATGTATAAATGGGGAATTACAAAAAGGAAATAAAACTTCTGGATAGTATCACTTACCATCGAAGTATCATAGCAAAGATAACATTTGATAATGTATGTATAAGCACTTGGCTCAGAGTGGGTATTCAATTAATAGTAGTTACTATTCTTTCTTGTATTCTTGGCATCTACCACGGTGAGTAATATAGCGTAGGCACTTGAAAATGTTTCTTGAAATAATCAATGTACAAATTCAGCAGCTTGGTAGTGCTTCATTTTCAATGTTGATTAATTCCAGATCACAAATCAGCATGTTCCATAGCATCAAGTCACTAAGTCACAGCTCCCCCCACATATTCCCTAGAAAATTATGACAATTGCAGTTCCCTTCAGTTCATTAAGTAAGTAACCCAATTATTTTGTGGGTTAGTTCAACCCAAGGACTCAATCATATAAGATAAGAAACACTGACTATATTCTTGTGCCTCTCTGCGAAACCTTTTTCCTATTCTGTTTTGTCTCCATGGAAGGCAATAAAAGTTTCTTCATCTCAATAGGATAAACACTATTTGAAAGCAACTTTATTGCAACTGGACAAACCCCATCTAAAAGCAACTTTATTACAAGATGATAAACCCCATCTAAAAGAAACTTCTGAGGGAATTCCAAAATAGCATGTGCTACAATGACCCTAATTATTGGTTGTGATCCTCTGGACCAGTTACTTGAAATATTTCCAGGCCTCAGATTTCACATTGGTCTAAAGGTAATGATAATATTCACTAAACTGTGCTATAATGAGATTTATAAGTCTATCAAGCTCTTTTCCTGGCTCTTTCTTTTTATTTACTATAGCTAACTATTGAAGAAGTCTTGATTATCCTTTTTCCTTCTGTTTAGATAGTCAAAATATTTATCGGTATGGATTGCCTCATATGTGAAGCTCCCTTGCACAGTTCTATATTGTCTTAGAGCTAGGCAGTGTGGGTGTGGCAGAGTCTGTTGTCTGTATGTCGAAAGTCACAAACGCTTCATAGAGTATATGATACCAGGGCCTGGAATCAGCTGCCCAGCCAAGGCAACACTTGTTTAGGCATGGCCACGTGACTAGTTCTCTCCAAAGAAATGTAGGCTGGCATGGTTAGACAGTGCGCATGCCCTCTCCACTTTCTCTTCTCCATCTGCCAGCTGGATGCAGAGGACTTGAAGGCCCCAGGAAAGGGTAGGGCTCTAATCCTGGATCACTGAGTAAGGAAAAGCCTTTGCTGAAAGGGAACAATTGTACCAAACCATTACATGAATGAGAAATACATGTTTTTGTAGTAAACCACTAACATTTGGGGGTTTGTTCGAGCACCTAGCATTACCTTAACACAGTTTTTGTTTTGTTTTGTCTTGTTTTTTCAGGATGGCTATGGTATTTCTGAAAATGTACATAAACCTGGAAAGAAGACCTGATACTGAGGAAGGAGTAACGCACTGTCAGATAAGTAGTAATAAGTGAAAGTTATACATTTCCAACCTTCAAGTTACAGGGAGCCTGCAGAGGTGCTTAATTTGGACTGCAATCTTTACAAATATTAAATTAGCTGCCAACATGTTCTAAGTAGCAGATTCTGCATAAAAGTCTAAATGTTCAGCCTCCTTTAAAAATTCATAGGGTTTGGAGAAGGGGGTGGGATTATGGACATTGGGGAGGGTATGTGCTTTGGTGAGTGCTGTGAAGTGTGTAAACCTGGTGATTCACAGACCTGTACCCCTGGGGATAAAAATATATGTTTATAAAAAATAAAAAAAATTAAAAAATAAATAAAATAAAATAGCACAAGCTGAAAAAAAAAAATTCATAGGGTTTGACTACACTGTGCCCATGTTCCTTCAATGCACCAATCAGCCACAGATGATGAATAAGTGACCAGAAGATTCTGGCCATTTCCTGGAATCTCATCAGGTATTCTGGTATCAAACTTATGGATTCCATGACATAGAGTCTAAACAGGAAAATGGAAACCCAAACCGTAACATAGGAAACTAGTAACACAGGTAATGGAGGAGAAGAGAGAAACACAAGGCACTGTGAAATAACCCAGAGATTGACACAGCCAGGAGCTACTACTACCACCTGTCCAGAAAGAAAAAGGAGACAGTGTTACAGGACCCCAGGAACCATGGCTCCAGGAAGGGTACTGGAACCCACAGGAGATGCGGTGGCTAGAGAAGCTATTAGAGGAAGAGTAAGGAAGGCGGGAAGAACCTGACTTCCCTCTTTATCTTGCTCTCAAGTCTTCTACTGTTGACTTCACCCTGCAGAAAGCCACCTTACTTAGGAGCCTGGAAATGCATCCTGCAGGGGTGAGCCCTTCTCTGATACAGAGAAGAGCAAGAAAAAGACCCAGGTATCTGAAGGCAAGCAAGCCCAGAACCTGAATACTCATCAGCTTTCATCATTTATATTGTCTCCCTGATCCCTGTAAAGATTTCAGCCTGTCAGGTCTGCTACAGGGTGAGAAGGGACCTCTTTTAATGTCTTTTCAGAGGAGTGGCAACTTTCCCACTTCTTACTCTTCTTGTTTCAATGCAGTGGTATTGAGAAAACACTATTTGGTTCCTTCATTTAAACTGCATTTTCATATGACATGAGAAAACTTTCTCTAATCTTAAGAGTTATGTCGGGATAAGATAGAAAAATAAGTACAATAGTAATGGCTATCATTTACTCAACCCCTACTATGTATCAGGCCCTGTATTGTGTGGTTAATTATAACAACAATATTGCAAAGTCAGTATTATTCGCCTCATTTTACTGAAGAGAAACCTGAATCCCAGGCGGGTTAAGGAAATTTTCAAGGTCACATAACTGAGAAGTAGCAGAATAGAATTCCAACCCAGGTCAGCTAGACTAATTTAGACACTGCTTGATTATTGTCCTTATTCATTCTACCTCTTAGGGTAATCTTCTTATTTTTCTTCCTGTAGAATTCTTGGTATATGGTTGTCCTGACTACCTGATAACCACCTGCCTTATTGTTTAGATGCCAGAGTGATGTGATTGCATAATATAACTCTGGTTGTATGTAAATAACAAATAAATGCTTTGACTGAGAAACTTTGCTGCTAAGGCCAAACGCAACTGTATGAAAGAAAAGTTTGGTTGTTAAGGGAAACTGGGATTCTAGTTCAGTATACACCAATAAATGTCTTCCAACATATAAATTGTTCTTGTACTGACGAAGATAGAGATAGAGGTACTGAGAAACACAGGAAGGTTCCAAGAGAACATATCATTTTTGGAGAATATATAGAGAAGATCAAGGGATGAGAAAGATTCTATATTGTGATAGACGTACAATAATAATAAAAATAATTATTATTATTATTACAATGAACACAACCAGTTTTAGTTACCTCAGAACTTAAGTGTGTGATATTATGCTTTTTTAATTTTTCCCCTCATTTATTATTTTAGTCACTACCCAAGATGGATACTCCAGTGAGTACTAGAGTACTTGGCTTTTCAAAGCTCATAAATAAAATCCAATTCTTGCAAAGGCTGAGTTTTAGTTTTTCTTACATTTGATTGTTCTGCTGTGTTTCACATTAATGGCCACTCCATTCTGTATGAGATTCTTTCTTTTCATTTTTTTTTTAAAGATTTTATTTATTTATTTGACAGAGAGAGATCACAAGTAGACAGAGAGGCAGGCAGAGAGAGAGAGAGAAGCAGGCTCCCTGCTGAGCAGAGAGCCCGATGTGGGACTCGATCCCAGGACCCTGAGATCATGACCTGAGCCGAAGGCAGCGGCTTAACCCACTGAGCCACCCAGGCGCCCCTCTTTTCATTTTTTTTTTCTTTAGACATTGTCTGCTTTCAGGTCTCCTCCGTCTTGAGAACAGTTGTCCAAATTCCCTAAGGTGTCTTCTCTCGTTCTGCTGGGATGTAGTGCTGTACAGTGTGATGTTTCTGAGTGTGCGCTCTGGAGCCAGACCTCCTGGGTGTGAATCCTGACGCTGTACTTACTACCTGTCTGGCCTTGAGCTGGTTACCAAACCTCCCCTTAATAGGGACTCGTGGCATAGAATATACATTAAGATTGAAAAGTATAATTTTGATTTCTAGTATAAACAAGAATCTAGATATCTACCAAATCTATACAAAATTATCAGACACTCTTAATTTAAGCTTACAAAGCATATGCATAATGTCAAATCCTTTTTGGGTAAGACATAAAGAAAGGGCATTTGTGTGTTTGTAAATGAGCGAGTCTAGAGAGCTAGCTATGCTGTGGTTCAGGTAGATACTGGGTTTTTCACTGGTTCCTTGTGAGGTCACAAGGACCATGTTCTCTCTACTTGGCTACCCACACTCAGATTCCATTCTCAGGTGGTTCCCCTATTGTGGCAAATTTGCCACCTGTGGCAATCTGGGCTGTCTGCCTAGTCATGTGGCTTAGGGCAGGGAGAGTATTAGTGGGGTAAGGAGAAGTCAAGAGTAAAGAGAGGAGATCCTGAATTCATGATAGGGACTCCTTTCCTGGAACCTGCAACAAGTCTCTCCTGCTCTCTCACTAGTCTATATTGCCTTAGTCTTCCCCATCTCTAAGAAGCAGAAAAATTAGCATGACTGGTTAGCCTAATCAGCCTGAAGAAGAGGAAAATTACCACTATAGGGCCAGACTTCTTCATGTGTAATGGTAAAACCTTTTGAGGACATGGGAGTATTTAGTTAAATAAAATATATTTTGTTATTATAAAAATTACTTCATAATCATGTGACTCGATTTATGTATTGGGAACTTCTTGGCAGCCCTTTATAAGATATTTTCATTTAAATTATCATTTTTTTAAAATTTATTTATTTGACAGACAGAGATCACAAGTAGGCAGAGAGGCAGGCAGAGAGAGAGGAGGAAGCAGGTTCCCCACTGAGCAGAGAACCCGATGTGGGGCTCGATCCCAGGACCCTGGGATCATGACCTGAGCCGGAGGCAGAGGCTTTAACCCACTGAGCCACCCAGGCGCCCCTAAATTATCATTTTTATGTGGCCTATGATTGGATGATTTTAATTTCTGGAGATGGGGGAAAAAAAGCGATTACTTTCTGTGTGCAACTAATAAAACTGGAGGCCAACTGAAAAAAGAAAGAAACACAAAGGCTATACTAGAGATTACTGTCTGAATATCAATTCTGTTATGGAAAAAATATACTGTGAGTAACTAGTAAACATTTCCCTTTTTACATCTGGCTCAACCAGAAAAAGTATTTTCTGTAATAATTCAAAGTAGAAGGCATATAAAATTAGAATAGAGTGAAAAACCAACTGACTTCTATTGAGGTATCTTCAAAATCATATCACACACACACACACACACACACACACACACAAAGTATGACTCAGTTGTCTATGAATTAATATTGGAAAATGAAATATAGATGTCACTTCTCAGACTGACTTTCAGAAAATCAGCTTTTTATAAAGCTCTACAAATACTTTGTAGGCCCTCATCCCTCCAAGATGATGGTTTCATATTTCAAGCATAACTTGGATTTGTAAATTAATTTTACAGGCTAATTAGGGTATCTACAGTTTTTACAAGATTATTAATAAATGTGAGAAATGCAGCAGGCAGAATGTATTTGATTTTAGTAATCTGAGATAGAATCATAAAATTAAGTTGTGTTGAATATTCTGGTGCCACCAGAAAAGAAAATTGATAGAACAACTGTAAATGAGGAGCAATGATGAATAATGCTATTTTATTTTGAAGCAATATCCAACCAAGTCATGAAGGGATTGATGTTAGGTGTAGTCACGTTTAATATCTACATTAATCACCTGGAAATGGGAGTAAACAATATGTTAATGAAATTTGCAGATGATACTTAAATTGAAGGGTGCCGTTAGCATGCATAATGACAACATGGATAAATGATTTTGAAAGAGTATTTGTGAGCAAAAATGACCTTTTACTTTGAAAAACCAGGTGAATGAAATGGCAGAATTTCCTATGAAAGGAAATGTAGGGCATAGATAACATAGAGAAAGAATTTAGTATCCAGTTATAAAAGATTTGACTTTGTTCATAATGTAATAGAGGCAAAACTAATATAATATTTGAGAACTAGCTATGTTAATTGTTCTCTTTACAATGGGAGGAAAACACTGTTTATCTACATATTTCTGATGACACCAATATCTAAATATTGAAAACAATCTGGTATTTATCAATACACCCAAAAATAAGAGAGTAGAATTAAATACATCTGAAATGAGATGGGGAGTAAAACAAATTAAGGAGTTAGCCTGGTGAACTTCTAAGAAAAGACTGAAATAATTAATCTTATATAAACCCAAGAAAAGTAAGTACAAGAGACAGTATGTAACAACTTTCTTCACTAAAGAATAGGACAGTAAAACTCCATTCATTCAAAGTGCTAGACATAAAATAAAAACCAAACAAAACAGAAAGCAAAAACGAAGCACTAGGCATTCTTATGAATACTCCAGATTATCTAGTATTTCATGAAAACAACTATGATAATTTTCTGACAGAAAGGTAAAAAAGCAGCTGTAACACATTATACAGCTATTTACCATGTAATCATTTGATGTGTTCCAGGGGCCATGTGGCAAAAGGAGGATAATGCAATAAGAATCAGTTATAATACCAGTAACCGCTGAAGAGTTGGATAAACAGTTGTCCAAAAGCAGTTTGGACAGTGCTACCTTGGCCATGAGGTAGGTGACCTTTTTCTCACCAACTTTTACATGTAACTACAAAACCAGTGCCACTGAGATTTTCCCTCTGACAAAAGCTCAAAGAAAACAATAGCATTTTATTTTTCCACTCCTTCAGTCTTTGAAAAACTTAAGTGTTTTTTACTCAACAGTTGTTTCCAAAAGTTAATATCTTACATATGTATTCCTTTTTTTGGTATGTTTTCTTTTGTTTTAATCCTGGGAAATACAGGGGCACCTGGGTGGCTCAGTGGGTTAAAGCCTCTGCCTTCAGCTCAATTCAGGATCCCAGGATCCTGGGATCGAGCCCTGTATCGGGCTCTCTGCTCAGAGGGGAGTCTGCTTCCCCCTCTCTCTGTCTCTGTCTGTGTCTCTACCTACTGGTTATCTCTCTGTCAAATAAATAAATAAAATCTTAAAAAACAAAATCCTGGGAAATACAGATGTCAAATATGTGCAACAGTTACAGAAGCAAGGGTCTTGTTCCATACACATAGGCGGCTCGCCCTACTTAGGAAGAATTCATTTTAAATACCATGTGCCTGGCTGGCTCAGTCGGTTAAGCAGCCGCTTTCAGCTCAGGTCATGATCCCAGGGTCCTGGGATCCAGCCCCGTGTTGGGCTCCCTGCTCAGCAGGGAGTCTACTTCTCCTTCTCACTCTGCCCATTCCCCTGCTCGTGCTCTCTCTCAAATACCTAAAATCTTTTTTAAAAAATTTAACAACAACCAAAAAAAATGGGTTCTCATGCAATTTGGGGACATTGGTGCTTTGACATTTATGTCTTAATCAAAAGTAGGGTGATAGGGGCACCTGGGTGGCTGAGTGGGTTAAAGCCTCTGCTTTCGGCTCAGATCATGATCCCAGGGTCATAGGATCAAGCCCCACATCGGCCTCTCTGCTCTGTGGAGAGCCTGCTTCCTCCTCTCTCTCCCTGCCTGCCTCTCTTGCCTACTTGTAATCTCTGTCTGTCAAATAAATAAATAAAATCTTAAAAAAAAAAAAAAGTAGGGTGATAGTAAAGACAACAGTTCCAACACATAATTAAAGGGACATTTTTGCAACATTTGTTCTTTACCATTCACCTCTGCACATTGGTTGATTTGTTCAGTGAGCTACAGTAGATAGAGGGGAACCCATCATAACTCCGGTAAAAGAGAACACAGTCTTCCCCATCACAGAATACCATATGCCTGTGTTGTGCAGCAGTTTTAATATGTCTTAAAATATTAAGGAGGAAGAAAAGACAACACACTATTAAAAAAAAAAAAAACAGTTTAGGAGGCTCTAGGAAACTCTTTGAGTTAGTTATCAGACCATCTTTAGTGTCTTGTGATTTGTGTCTTCCAAATCTTTCATGTCATCTCCTGCCACTCTCTCCCAGTACACACACACACACACACGTATACACGCACAGACCATAAGTTACCCAAACACAAAAACTTGATATTCCCCAAATATGTTATACAACACGTGTTGTTCCCTCTGATTAGAATGCTTTTCTTCCCTTTACCTGCCTAGAACATTCCTGCTGATCCCTCACGATGCAGTTCAAATGACACCCACCTTGGCAAACCTCGCAGGACCTTCCCTTAACCACCTTCCCTGATCACTTAGGCAGAGTGGGTCCTTATTTGTGTGTGTGTGTGTCCCCACAATACTTTCATAACAACAACCACAACTGCAAGCATCACTTATTAGGACCTAATATGCTCTAGGCACTGTGGCAGGTATTTTTCAGTCTTATTCTCTTCACAGTAACACCTCAAAGTAGTATCGTTCTCTCAACAATTAACTTGAGACTCAGAAAAATTGAGGAATGTGTCCAAAGTCGTACAACAGCTAAGAGAGTCCCATTTAAGCCACTCACTCCAAATCTGCGCTTTTCCATAATCAGCTTGCCTCTTCTGCAGGTCTTACTTCTTGGCCTTATAATTAAATTTGGTAATTTTTTTGTTTGTATGAAGGCAGTAAGTCATTATCTTTCAACACCAGACTGTGGAGCCAGAGTGTTTGCTTTTAAATCCTGCTTCTGACTCTTATTAGTTGAGTGACCTTGACTGATTTATTTAGCACCTCTGTGCCTCAGTTTCTTTATCTGTAAAATGAGGATAAGAGAGCTCCTGCCTCATATGATGGCTTTGAAGATTAAATGAGTTAGGACTTACAATAAGTGTAGTAGCACCTGCCCTGTTATAAATACTTCATACCTCATTACAGTACTCCCTACCTGTTAGCTATGATTATTGGCTTCTGTATCTCTCTTTCATAGAGACTATGAACTCCTCAGAAGTAAAATGATATCTCATTTATATTTTCATATCCTCCACTTAACTGCTATGTCTTGCAAATACCAGCAACTTGCAGTGTAGAGTTACAAAAGTAAATTTACGCCAACAGTGAGTAATTGTGTGGGGGGAGGGTTCAGAGGAGCAAGGAGGAGAGAGTCATGTGTCTGATATCAATATATGGTTGCTATGAGTCACTTTTTCCTGACAGGGGGGAAAAAAAAAGAAAGAACCTGTCAGCTGCAGTAGACTCCAGCGTTCCATAATTGCACTCTTCCAGCTGGGAAGCTACGATATATGCTGCAGAACCAATTCCCCCTTGCAAAAGGTACTGAACAGATAGTGAAAATCTCTCAAGAGCTAAGAAGGCATGCTAAGGTGTCAGGAGCTGCTCACCAGCAGCTGCTACTGATCCCCTGCCCCCTTTGCCCAGAGCTGCCAATACGGCTTTTTCATGTTGTGCCTAGACCAGCAATCCAGAATTGGTGCCTGCTACATGCAACGGTAAAGAATCCCAGAGGAGGGATATGCTTCAGTGATTAAGGTCGATGGACTCTGTACAATGCTCTGCTCTCCTGCTTGTTGTCCTGACCCTGTCTACTTTAATATATTCCCTGATTTCTGCCCACTTGTCTAGGATTTCAAACTGTCCTCCTCCTCAATCCCTCCAAAACGCCTTATATTCTTAGTGCCTTGTGCCCTGTTATCTGTCCCCTTGCCTCGTGGCTGACTCCTGATCACACTGACACAGGATATTTATCCTTGCCGTGTTTCATGCTTGATGGCACTTTCTAGTCCTAGTCCTGTGCCCAGCGCAGCAACACTGATGACCTCCCTAGCTCTAAGGAAACAAATTTGCATCCGTTCCCATGTAATGGACACTTCAAAAAAAAATTCTTATGAAAGAAGCTGTATGGAATAATAAATAGACAACAGTTAAGGACCTGGGAATCAGAGTCAGACAGATGTGATCCAGAGTCCCAGTCTGTTATACCCTTCTCTACAACCTTGAGCAAATTACTTAATGCTACCTCACTTTCCCCATCTGTATTATGAGGCACATAATGACCCTTATCATGCAGAATTGTTAAATCCAAATATCTAATTAATATTGACAGTAAGTTATAATTAAAATTTTATTATTAAAAATAGATTCCCGGGACACCTGCGTGGCTCAGTGGGTTAAGCCTCTGCCTTCGGCTCAGGTCATGATCTCAGGATCCTGGGATCAAGCCCCACATGGGGCTCTCTGCTCAGCAGTGAGTCTGCTTCCCCCTCTTTCTCTGCCTGCCTCTCTGCCTGCTTGTGATCTCTCTCTCTCTGCCAAATAAATAAATAAAATCTTTAAAAAAAATAAAAATAAAAATAGATTCCCAAATTACTGGTTCAGAGAGAACTGTGGCTGAACAAATGGCTCAAAAACCTAAAAGTCATCATTATTATGCAAGTACTTTAGACCTAGAAATGATCTTAAATATTACCACCTTCTTTAAGAGATGAACATGTTATGAACCAGACAGCAAAATTCATAGCTCTGTCACTAACTAAAGGAAAAGTCTCCATCCTATATCCCCAAATGAAGATTTTTAACCTGGATTTAGTCACTGCAATTTTGAATGTCTTCATTCAGTGTTTTCACATCTTCATCCATCCATCCATCCACCCACCCAACCATCCCTCCATTCTTTTAGGAAATATCTACTACAGAGCCTCTGCTACAATGTCAATGACATGTGTCAATCTCCATTCTGAATCCTGGAATTCGCGATCATAATCCTTACCTTTATGTGCTCTTATTCTTCCTCCTTTACTGCTTTTATATCACTCTACACTTTTGTTTCTACCATTAGAAAATACATTAAGCATTTCTGCATATCAGAAGTAATCCTTTTACAAAGACATAAGCAGCAGCAAATTTCAAAGAAAATTCTCAGTTATAGAATTGGATCTCATAGATAAACCATTTTCATCAAAACATCACTTAGGAGGCTTTAGGTAAATATTTCTTCGTGCAAACATAGTGAACTGTCTTTTCATCTGTTTGTCGTATCTTGCCTTTGGTTTCCTTTCTCTTCCCTTATTTCAGTTGGGTACACACCAGAAACTTAAACAAATGTAGAAACCTGAAAATTTTGTGTGTGGTTTACTGGTTTGCAATCCAAGCAACAGCAGTGGCTGAGTTTTGTACCCTTTTCCGACCCTTAGCACTTGGTAGGTGCTCAGTAAATGTATTGGTAATTGCAATAAAGATTCAATGAATAGTTAGAAGATCTTCTGCAAAATGGTTAATTAATGACTATTGTTAGCAGCTGAAACTGTCAGCTTTTTGAGTTTAATTTTTGCCTTTGTCTAAGATAAGTGTGCTCTGGGATTAGTTAGCAGGTAGGGTAAGTAACTGTCTGACTGGCAACTGATAGTAATCAATGCAATTAAAGAGGAGTTGTCCCTTTCAGCATTTATACCTCAAAGTGTCCCATTTATGACAATGCTAAGTTCACTGAGAAAGCTTTTTGACATCTTAAGAACCCTAGCTATTTGGAAGCTGAAAATATTCAAGGTAAAAAGGATAGGAATCTAGGTGGAAATTTTAGCTATGTGGAAGCCATTCACAAGGGAATTGTTGAAGTGTTGGAAAGACACAATCTGTCTGAATCACTCCCGAGCAGTCTTGTTTGATATAGCACTGGGTGACTAGAAGGTTTCCCCTTTTGTCACAGGATAGAATTCATTTATGTACGCCTTTGTTTGTTAAACAAACAACTCACAGGTGTTCTTGGTCTGGCAAAGAAGAACCAATTTGTGAATCAGATGCTCCTCTTAAACCCCAGTAGAATATCCAGGCACCTAGCTTTCTTCCCCTCTCATACCTTTCCAGCTTCCTCTCCCCAGTAAATTCACCCCATTGTTCAAGCCAAGAATTTTGGCATTATCCTCAATTTTTTCTTATACTCCACCTCCACTACCTCATCAGGTCCTGTTGTCCCTACCTTCAAACTATATGCAGAATCAGACAATTCGTCACCACTACTACCACCTTAGCCCATTAATTTGTGTTAATTCTAGTTTCCTAACCAATTTCCCTATTCTGTTCTTGCCTTCTTTAATCTTTTCCCTGTCCTGTTCTTGCCTTCTTTAATCTATTTTCAACAAAGGAGCTAGAGTGATTCTGTTAAGAAGGAGTTCATTCATTTCATTCATGAGCTACAAATCCATTATTGTTTCTCATCTCCCTCGGAGTAAATGTCTAATTACTCACAATAGCCAATGGGTCCCTACATGACCTGGCCCACATTACTGCTGTGACCTCCCTTTCTATCCCTTTTTCATTCTGTTGCTATTCCTTCAATACTTAGCAGGCGCACTACTGCTTTAGAAACTTTGCACCTACTATACCTTCTATCTGGAGTCCTCACTCCTCAATATCTTTATGGCTTACTGTCTGATCTCCTTTGAGTCTTTACTCAAAGATAATCTTTTCAGTGTGAACTTCTTTGGTATTCCCATATGACATGTACTTTCTGTCTCCCTTCCTATGCTTTTTTCTTCTTCTTTGCATGTACCATATCTAATATACTATGTATTAGGCTTATTATTAATGTCTGTCCCCCAATGAAAATGTAAAGAACTATGAGGGTAGAATATTTGTTTTGTTCACTGCTAATGCCCAGAAATGTACCTAAAGCATAGAAGATACTTTACATATTTGTTCAAAAACTGAATGAACAACTTTATAGGCAGGGTCTGGTAGATTAATTACATTGATATCCCACCCACAGATATCCCTCCTGGTATCCCTTTTGTGGCAGGTTCTGGTTTCCAAAGATGGTTGCAACAATATCTCCTCTATCATGTGTTTTTCCATGATGTAATCTTACCACACTTTCATCAAGAAATAGACTGGGCTCATAACTGTTTCAGCTAGTAGGATCAAGATAAAGACAAGGATTGATAATCAAACACTTTATTAAGACTTCAGAAATATTAACAGACACACTGCATAGGCCCTTCCAAAAGAAATAAATCTTTCCAAGGACTTAAGTGCATGCCTACGAAGGTTTCTATGAAAAATTAGGGTCCCAGAGTAGCCTGACAGGAACCCTCTTTAGTTGAAAGATTTTCAGAATTAGAGAGAACTGGAGAAACTGTTTTAGGAGCTGTAGTCAAGGGATTACACTTAAGGAGTCTCATCCACAATGGGACCTGATTTAGATAATGAGACACTGGATTTTAAGCTAATGCCATAATGCAGGTTTTGGGGAGAAAGGGTGAATGTATTTTGCTTGTTAGGAGAACGTGAATTGATGTAGCTAAAAATACAGATTACAACAGAGTGGTTTTTTCTAAAGTGCCTGCAGCAGTGGTCATCTACAATGGGATCTTGGTGCACTCTCTCATCAAAAGATAGGTGCTAATTCTTCTCCCCTTGAGTCAGAGAAGGTTTGTGATTGCCCTGACAGATAAAGTATGGTGGGATATTTTTTATATGACTTCCAGGGCTCTGTCCTACAAGACAATGCAGCTTCTGCCTTCTAGCTCTGGGTCTGGAGCCCCAAATCTACCGTGTGAAGAGATTGATTACCTTTTGGTTGCCATACTATGATGAAGCCAAACCATATGGAGAGGTCACACACAGTCTCCCCACTTAGCACTCTTAGTCTTCAAGTCACCTCACCTCATCTCAGGTCCCAGGTATGTGAGTGATGAAATTTCAGGTGACTCCAGCCCCCAGCTACCAAGTTCCTTCTAGGTTTCAAGTCTTCCAGACATAATGGAGTAGAGATGAATCACCTATATTCTGTCTAAGTTCTTGACACACAGAATCTGTAAGAAACATCAAATGGTTATTTTAAGCAATTATGTTTTGAAGGGTGTTGTTATGCTACAATAATACTTGGAACAAATCTCTTTGGGTTTGCAACACCTCCATCAATAAGTGGGATCTATTTTCCATCCCTCAAATCTGGTCTCAGAATGAAGCAGAAATGAAGGTTTATCTGTTCTAAGCTTAGACTTCAGGAGACCTGTGTACACTTCTGCTCTTGGAACCCTGACTGCACCTCAAGTTTGGGCTAGCCTGATGGAAGATCAATGACCTAGACTAGCTTACAGACAATTGATCATGTGTGAGAGCCCAGCCTTGACCACCAGGGCTATATCCCTGACCTGCAGCTGACTACAGGTGAACAAGAAAGCCCAATTAAGACCCGAAAAAACCTGCTGACTGAAAAATAATGAATGTTTATTGTTTTAGGTTACTGAGTTTCTTTTTTTCTTTTTCTTTTCTTTCCTTTTTCTTTTTCTTTTTTATTTATTTTTAAAAATTTTATTATTTATTTATTTATTTATTTATTTATTTATTTATTGAGTGAGGAAGAAATAGAGAGTAGGGAGGGTCACTACACAGCCATATCTAAATGGTGCAAGAGGAAAAAGACTTTCAGGTAACTGAACTCATGCATATTTTTGAGTGGTAAAAACTATGGTTAGAACATTGAAAATAAGGGATTGCCGTTTATCTGTGGTCAACAAATCATTCCCAGTCTTCTCATACCTATGCTTCTAAGCTCATGGTACTGGCCAAGAGAAAACACAGGAGGAACTATTTCTTCTATATCATCCATGAATGGATAAAATAACTCTTCTTCTCTTGCTCTGATATTCTACTCCTTGCATCAATTCCAATGAACATTGGGGGACTTTATAACAACCCACTTCCTCTGTAGGATTAGACTTAACACATATAATGACATAAAGTGCTATACAAACAAACAGTGTTATCATGCTCCTGAGCCTAGAACTAGAAAGAAGGAATAACTTTTAAAGTGCAGCTAAAGGATTCAATTTTTTTTTCAAAGCCAAATTGGAATATGGAAAAGATTTTTAAAATTTCTAAATTTAGGTGCAATGGTTTTCATGTGTTTGGAATCTGGCAAACCAGCTTCTTCTCTGTCCTACTTTAAAAGGTTGCATACAAGAGGAAAAAGGAAGTTTTGTTTAGTTGTACAGGAACACTTTATGTTCCCCCCCCAAAATAATAATGCATGTATGTTCATCTCATCCAATGTCAGGAGGAAGAATTAAATGTGTTATTTTAAGAGCATCTATTTTTAAGTTAAGATATATTGATTGTTTTCCTTGAAAAACTAAACATGCAATATTTTATATAGAAATAATTTGTATTTTTCTAATACAGGAAGGTGTTTTTTACAGAACACAAACTTTCTATCCTTGGAGTAAGAATGATATAATGGGGAAAATTAAGTTTGTGACATAATGAAAGTAAGAATAATGCAAATAATGCACTAAGAATTTGGAGTGGGTATTTTATATCTCTTCAAAATGATGATATTTTAATGATGACTTTATCAGAATAAAAGTAACCTGTGATCAATAACTTACCTTTGTTGTTGCTACACATACTATGGCTGGTTAAGCCCATAGTCAACTAACTTCCAACCCATCACTGGACATAGAAATGAAGTTAGTTTATGGGTGACTGTGTGTTTTTTCATTCTTTTTTTCTGAGTCAATGCCTTCTGGAGGAGAGGGTTAGATTTCATGTAACAGGAAATTAGGTTTTATTGTATTAGTTTTGTTAAACTGTAGTTTCCTCTAGAATGTTCAGAAGGAGATATTGGGCCTGGAACTCAGAGTAGATAATTGCTACAGATATTTGTTTCAATCATGAAAGTATATGAACTTGCCCTCAGAACAGCAGAATATGAGAAGACAAGGGGTGGCTGTAAGGCACTGCAGTGTTGGAAGGCGATCAGAGAATGACCCAAAGGAGGTGACTGGAATATAATAAGGAGGTAAATACCAAGGAGGCTGATAAAGTGAGGTATGAGACAAGTCCATTATATCTGATGACTAGGACACCATTGTAAGGATATTAGCAAGGGTTGTTCTGATAAGATCATAGAGGCAGTAATCAGAGATCTGAGATGTGAATATTGTTGAGGAAATTTTGTCATGAGTATAAAACGATTGTTAGGAAAAAAAAAGATTGTTAGGAAGTTTGTATGGAAAGAGGAAAAAAGAAGAAGAAATATAGGGAAATCAAGATAAGTAGTGAGAGAAAAATGAGGGACCAGGTGAAGAATTGAAAAATTGATAAACCAGTTATTGAAACCCTTGCCCATTTTGTTCTTACTGCTGATATACCCACTTGTCATTTATGGCCTTGTCCAAATCACTGATAAAAATGTCCATCAGAACAGAGACAATAGAAGGATTCCTGAAGCATGCTACTGTAATCCTCTGCCCAAAGTTTCTCTATCATTAGTTAAAACATATTCATATATCTGGTTTCGACATGGTTTATTTTTCCCTCTGTGATATTTTCTAGGCTCAACTGGGTGACTTATAGTATACTTATATTCATGTCTCCTTTGTTTTTCATTTAAATCCCCCCACAGCATCCCATGGGTTTCTCTACGGTCATAGAGTCCCTTGGTATTCCATGCTACTTTGCTCCCCCCACCCCCATCTTTATCTTTTAAGCCAAGAATCATTCCACTTCCACTTTCCACATATGGCCTTGTCTCACAAAAGTTCAGTTCTGTTTTTTACTTCCTTAGTTTAAAATCTCAAGTTAACTAAGTTTATACACCAGACATACGTGAGACTGCAAGTTTTGTTTCTCACACCATCCCCAGAATATGTTCTGGTGAATTATAAGTCACTTTCGCCACCGATAATCCTTATCCTATGTTTTATCCAGCAAAGGCCATAGTACACACAGAGATTATATTTGGAAATGTTCCTCTCTCTCTTCCTCAATTCTTAGATTAGAATTTCCTATTTCTCCCTCTTTCAGTTTTTAAACATATTACCTGATCTCTCAGAGCTATATCACTAATAGATTAATTAATTCTGATTTTTTGCTTAATTATGAAAATTGGTTTCTTTCTGGCAAGCAGTGGGACATGAAACAGAAGGGACAGCAGGCAGGACCCCAGGAGCAGGTGTACAGAACAAGAGTGGGGGGCGGTGGCAAGAATCAGAGTTTAACATTTCTCCACAGTCACCTGACTGAGTTGGTACTTGCTAGACCCTAGCACATTGTGAAAAAATTTCTTTGGAATTGGTTTATCAAGAATAAGTCATCAAAAACAAAGCCTTGCCTAATTGGTTCTGAGCTCCTCTGTAATAGGACCCATATCCCCATGATTTCTATATAATATAAAATTACTCTGCTTACCTCATTCCCAAAGCTGGCTTCTCCATAGTTTTCTATGGAAATAATTCTAATTTGACTAAAGGATTACCATAAGATTCTGTGACATTCTGGCTTATTCACTTCTTTGGCTTTTAATCAGTAGAGTTAAAGGATTTCTTATTCTTTTTCTTTTATCCTATATAATTAGAATGGAAAATATTTTTTCCAGATTTTGAAATTTCCCTCCCCATTTTTATAAATGTTTTTACTCATTACACATTTGAAGAATGCCACGAGTGCTTGCACACCTCAGAGTCAGTCCTACACCACATGAATCTCTGGACCCTGTTTGCTCTCAGTTGTTCAAGCTTTGAAATTTTAAATCACATTTGTTTTATTGAGCCCAGAAGTGAATGATATCATTTTAACAGAAGCCTCTGAGAAGTATAATTGTGTCTGAGTTAAACTGGGAAAGTTGTCTGTATTGACTGAAAGAAGAAACTTGGAAAAGGCTAAAGTTTGGAAAGACTTCTGAATAATTAAGAAGAATGATTGCTAAGCCAAGTACCATATTCTTAGTTGTATAGTCTATAGAAATTGAGAGTGGGAAACAGATGGAAGTTGAGGTGTAGACTCAATATCACTGGGAATGTCAGATCAGAAATTATTTTTGGAAGTGTAAAAGGAGCTTTGGTGTGTGGGAGGAGCTCAAGAGGTGGGATATGAATCCCAGGAGGTACTAGACAAAGAATGAAAAACCAAGGCTTGGGTGGTAAGTTGGGTTTATCTGCTTTGTGGAGGAGCTCTTCGATATTGCTCTAAGTACTGATAACACATTTTTTCAAATCCTATGGCTTTTGAATTTTTAAATTTGAGTGCAAACTCAGATGATTTATAACTATTTCATAGCAAGAGCAGGGAGTATTTTATGTGATTTCCTTCACTTATGCTTTTCCTCCCTACCTCTCTGGTGTTCTAGAGGTATCACATTTATCTAGATTTAATTCTCATGTGGATTTTTGGCTCCTAAAGATCACAAAGTAGATGGAACAGCTATACGGGAAAGGCAAAATAATAAAAGGATTTACCAGACTTAAGGACCAGAGGAAGAGATTGAACGCAAGGAGAACTGCTGTGTGTGCATGCTTGACAGGACTTGCAGTGCTCATTCAATCTTGGGGAGGAACAAAGGGCTGGCAGGTGAAAGAGAGCAGCAAACACTGTCAGGCCAGGTGTTCGGCATTAAAACTCGGCTGTACCAGGGATCCCAGATGGCTTGAAAGAGAGGTGCAAATGAAATGACCCAAAGAAGTCAGGAGATGGGAGAGGAAGGCAATAAGCTACATTTAGGGTCCTTGCAATTAGAGGGATTTCTATTGCTTGGCAGGTATCTAAGTGATAACGAGTATTTGAATCATTCTTGAGGAGTGGATAGATCTATTTTTTGAGGAAGGATTGTCTAGCCTCTCGTCTGCAGCTTTCCCCAAGCCCCTCTCAAATGTTTTCATTTTAACACCGCATGAATGTATTTTACGACTCTTAAAAGCAGAATGAAAAGCAGGATTTTTCAATTAAACATATGCTACATAATCATATGTATTATCAAAATATGAGAACCTAAAATACTAAAAACAAGTTGTCCATACTGAAATATTATAATAACCTATTTATTATATGTACTATAAATATAATATACTCTGTATTTTAGAGAGATTAAAAGATAGATGGGCCACATTTGTTTCCTAATGGTATGCTGGTGGGGTTTTCCTATTTTTCTTTTCTGGAGATGTAAACATCCTAAGTAATCATATCTATTATGTGTGTATAAGTGTGCATAGCAGTAGCAAACTGATTTATTTATTGCATATGAATTCTAATTTTGCTTAACTAACAATATTCTTCATGATTTTCAAAGTAGCGTAAAGTAATATTGTGTATGTTTTCATATAATGAGAATACGTAAATTTAAAAAAATTAATATAAATCTCATAAATATAATTCTAATTCTTCCAAGTGTTATTTTCTTATCTTGGCTTTTTTTTTTTTTTTTTTTTGCATTTTGACTGAGATAGATGCTTGACCGATTTATTTGGAGATTTATTCTTTAAAAACACAAAACTGTTTTTTACAAGATTCCATGGCAAGGACAAAACACTGGCACAAGTTAGCTCTAAAAATGCCCCAAACTGGCTTCATTTACTTACATGCTTTATGTATTTGAAAAGCTAAAGAACCAGTTCAAAATCTTAAAACATAGGCAGGTATTGTCACTAGACATAAAATATTAAAGCTGTAAAAGAAAAGAAAGGTCATCTATCCCAATAAGGTTAATGTGAATATGTAGTTTTGTATTTTTTTTATATGTTCAAAAATTATCATGAAGTACTAAACGTATTGCAAATGATTATTGGGTGTCTTGAGTGTCTTCCATTTCTGCACATCTTGGGAGTCAAGTACTAATTGCCCTTTGTTCTGGACCACCTTTTAAGGACTTTTTGTATAGCAAACATCCTTGGGAATTAGACAGAATGCCTTCCTCCAGGCATGATATCTTCCCATTATAAAGCATTCAGGACCTCTAAGTTCAGAGTTCTTCTTTAATATAGCGTATTGGGTGTGAAGTTGTCACCTGGCCTCACATTATTCTGAGGCAAATGGAGCTTGAAGAACCAGCACAAGAAAATGCTGTTACTCTGGCTGTTGCTACTGCCATGAGTAAGAAAGGCCTTTATCTCTCTCCCGGAACTGCATGCATGTAGGACAGCATTTATGGAACTATGGCAAGCTAGCTTGTTACCAGAAAGTAGGGCGGAGTCTCAGATCCTTCAAAGTCCTTGACAATTATCATTAGGAAAAAAGTACAAATAAAGTAATCTGAAAGTGAAGAAACCTTTCACTCAAGACAATTTAATCATAAAGTGTACTTCACAGTAATAAAGTAGCAGGTGTATAAACTTTCATGTGATACAAAATTTACATGGTTGTTACAATATAATGTGCCCTAATTTTTTATTTTTATTTTATTTTTAAATTATTTATTTTTTATTAACATATAATGTATTATTTATTTCAGAGGTATGGCTCTGTGATTAATCAGTCTTACACAATTCACAGAGCACATACCCTCCCCTATGCCCATCACCCAGCACCCCCATCTCTCCCACCCCACTCCAATCCAGCAAACCTGTTTCCTAAGATTGAGAGTCTCTTATGGTTTTTCTTCCTCTCTGGTTTCATCTTGTTTCATTTTTTCTTCCCTTCCCCTACAATCCTGTCTTGTTTCTCAAATTCTCATATCAGTGAGATCGTATGATTATTGTCTTTCTCTGACTGACTTATTTCGCTTAGCATAATACCATTTTGGAAAAGGCAAGATTCCATTTTTTGATGGCAGCATAATATTCCAGTGTGTGTGTATGTGAATGCCCTAATTTTTAAATAATTTTAAAGTTCTAAACAATGTGTACACTCTACATGTGAACATATATTCTAATTTTTAGCAATGCTACAGATTTCAATAGAAAAATCTCCTGAAACATGTATTTTAGGGGTTTATATTATAATGCCTATGAAATTTTTAATGTATTTAAATGTGAATGGCATACTTCATATGAGTTAATAATGCAAAACATGTGAGTTACAGGACATTTAGAGTATTATAGTATTTCAAACAGAAGTATTACCAGGGTATATAGTGAAATAAAGTATGTTAGCCTGTTCTTTTTTTTCAAAGATTTTATTTATTTATTTGACAGAGAGAGATCACAAGTAGGCAGAGAGACAGGCCAGAGAGAGAGAGAGGAGGAAGCAGGCTCCCCGCTGAGCAGAGAGCCCGATGCAGGACTCGATCCCAGGACCCTGAGATCATGACCTGAGCCGAAGGCAGCGGCTTAACCCACTGAGCCACCCAGGCGCCCCTAGCCTGTTCTTTTTTAATGAAACTTTCTTCCCTTTTTAGCTTGATCATCATACATTTCTCACACTAGTTACTTCCTTCTGTACTTACTAGTACATGCTCAAGATTTGTCCTTAAGGAAAACTATGTCTTGATTTTTCATAGAAATCTTATATTTTATTTATTTTTTTAAAGATTTTATTTATCTATTTGAGAGATGGAGATCACAGGTAGGCAGAGAAGGCAGAGAGAGAGGAGGAAGCAGGCTCCCTGCTGAGCAGAGAGCCCGATGCGGGGCTCGATTCCAGGACCCTGGGATCATGACCTGAGCCGAAGGCAGAGGCTTTAACCCACTGAGCCACCCAGGTGCCCCAGAAATCTTATATTTTAAATGGGCTTCCTGAAGAAGTGAAAATTCCTTATGGGCCAGTTTAATCAATCCAAGACGGTGGACTCTCAGATGGATAAAATGAAACTTTTCCACATATGCTGACAGTGACACCAGTATCTGTCTTAGTCCATAGATGCTGTTTCTCCATCTCTTGGGCTCATAATTACATAAATTATGTGAAAAAACATAATAACATGTTACTTTCAAGGTAATGTTTAATATCTATATGCTATCATGGCCATATCTTACTTTTGAAATAAGAAATTAAAGAAAGGAACATGAAAGAACCAGCGACAAATCCTATAAGAAGTAAGTATATGAAAAGCAGACCTGCAAAAAATATTGAGAGAAAAACAGAGATAGAGGAGGAATTGCCAAGAAAGAAGATAATATGAAGATGAAGGAATAGCTAGTAGTCTCAAATACTGCGGTGCGATCAAATAGGATAGGGATGAAAAGAATCCAAAGTCCGATTGAAAGAGTCTTGAATGGATTTTCCAACAGCATCTCCAGGCTTTTACCAGAGTTGTCTGCCAGAATCTGTTATAGCTTGAGGAGCACAAGGAGTGGAGGAAGAAATCATTGTCCATTCTGTTGAGGAAACTGGCTTTGAAAAAGAGAAATACTGGGTTTTGGCTAGAAGGTAATAAAACTGAAGTTTTTTTGGTTGATTTTATCCTTTGTTTGTTTGTTTGAAGTTATGAAAAGTTAGGCAAGGGTTGAATAATGTTACCATAGTGATTAAAAACAAAGGATTTGGAATCAGATGGAAGAGATTTGAATTTTGGTTTCAGGAAGACTTTAGTATAGAGGGGAATATTCATACAGTAGCTGCTATTCTATCTAATGTTATTAGAAACTTTAGTTTCATTTCAAATATAGACTTAAATGGGGAGTTATGGAATGTGACGTATTTTTAAAGTTTATTTTAAGGTAAAGCATATAAGGGCACACTTTTCCGTCATACTTACATATAGGTCAAAGTGTTTAGTACAGGAGCACTCAAGGCTATAGGATGGTGGCTGATCAGTCAAGAGCACTGGGTGTTTTTTAGAGGAATGGAATGTTGGTTCCCAGTGTTTTGGATAAGTGGAGATAGGACAAGAGAGTTCACTGCACAAAAACCAAACTGAATAAATATTGGAGCAAGGTATGTGACAGAGGTATGTATGTGACAGAGAAGATACGTTTCTTATCTAGACCTCAAGAGTAAAAGAACACTGTAATTAACTGTAAATCATATACCTTAACGATATATGGGATTTCCTGAAATATAAAATGATAAAAACAAACAAACAAATACCTGGAACTACATTTACCAGATATTGAAATATTATACATCTTTATAATATTTTCTAATAAATATAAATATATTGCATAAGAAATAAGATTTTGAATGCTTTCTTTGGCTTAACGTTGAAGAGACTTAATTTAAGCAAGAATCTGTAAAGCAATAGATTAAGAAACAGAGTCCAGTGATTTTTTTTTTTGAGATACTGATGTAGAATTTTAGTTTTTTGCTATTTCCTCACTTCAAATTTCTATGAGACAAATGGACAGTAGATCAAGTTATATAATTTTCTACTGTGATTGAAATCAAGATCATTTTGTTAAAATTGTCCCCATTAGTGTGCTTTTCTTGTTAGCTGTATTTAAACAAAGATGAGAGGTGTGTATCTCATGATTCCTGCATACATCCTACAGGACTACTGAGGCACGTACATCAAGCAGGTCTCTGAGCCAAGGCAAAGAAGCATTTTTCAAAACAAGTGGTAGGCCAGAGGGGAAATTAAGCCATCAGCTGGGAAATGAAGAGAAACAGTAGAGAGCCAGAGAAACTGAACGATTGGTTTGCCAAACTGGAAAATCTAGAGCAGACAGCAGATTGCAGAGACAAAAAGAGATCAGGCTGAGACAGATGGTAGCTATGGGTGCTCAAGGGCCAGTTTCCAGTGTTATGAGCACGAATACTACTTCTACGTTTCTGTGTTCAGGGATCTGTACTTCCTTTTTCTGGGGTCATCTCATGGGGTCTAAAGGTGGAGCTCCTGCTTCTTGCTGTGCCCCCTTCTTTTTTCTGAGTTGTCACAGGTAATCACAGCACATCATCCTCTGTCCCTCATTTTGACTGTCATCTGCTATTCTTCAGGACATTCTTTCTCACTTTTCAACAATTTTTCTCAGTTTTTTATTATTCTAGCTAATAATGTCTTCTTATTTTTAGACCATTTCCTATTTAGCAAGGATGAGATTAGGGTGAGGCAGGTACAAAATTTCAGAGTCATGTCAGTTTCTCTTCACTGCCAATAAATGTAACCCTTTGATAACCTCCATGTCCTACATTTCCAACTCTTCTAGTACCCCAGTCCAATAAATCTCCAATCCTGCCAACTGATTGATCCTGCTATCTTAATAGCCCTTTATCCCCTTGAACCTTTCATTTTCTCTTTTAGTATCTTTAGTATCTTTTAGTATCTTCGGTTCCATCATCATCATCCCCTTATATATACACCTTCTGCTCCTTCTCCCTTTCTGGCCTCCTTGTACTCATTTGCACTCACAGACTGAGTAAATTCAACCCTGCCTGCTTTTTACTTGTACCTATGCAGTTGATTGTAGTTGGAGAAAAGCTTAAAATCATTCTGAATGCTTTTTCTCCACATTAATTTTTACTAAGCTCAGGTAGGATCTCCAGACTGGTAGGAAATCATACTACACTTACCTAGTTTCTTTACTCTGCCAACAACCTCCTATAATAATTCCCTACCTTCTTGTGTCCCCTAGAACACCCAGCCCATCCTTCCGCATATAATACTAGTTGTTGGTTTTACTTTCTACATCTTACTTCATAGAAAGCATTAAAAATTGAGGAACAAAAATTATATAGATGATAGGTAGATGATAGATAGATGGATAGATTATGTGTATTATATATTATATTTATATTTTTAGAGAGAGATGATATGTAGGTGTGTATATAGCTCCACCCCCTGGCTAGAATGTAGGCTCCCTGAGGACAAAGATCTTCGTCTGTTTTGTTCACTGATATCCTAAGAGTTTACTATAAAGCATGACACCCATTCAGTTTAAATAAATATTTATAAATACACAGAAAATATAGAAGTATTTTAGAATTATGCTTTTAACCAATACATTTTAGTTTTCCATAGTTAAATATATTTTTTTTTAAAAATCAGAGAATTGAAATTTATAAGAAGGAGCACCTAGGTGGCTCAGTCAGTTAAATGTCCCACTCTTGATTTCAGCTCAGGTCATGATCTCAGGGTTATGAGATCGAGTCCCGTATTGGGCTCTGCGCTGAGTGAGGAGCCTGCTTAAGATTCCCTCTCTCCCTCTGCCCCTCCTCCCTTTCACCCCTTCTTAAAAAATTTTAAAAAGGAAAGAAAATAGAAAATCAAATTCATAAGAAAATATAAGTGTATATGTTTTTACTGTGGGTCTGAGTGATGATTTTCTAAACTCAAAATTTTTAAATTCAAAAGCAATGGGGGAAAAGCATAAGGAAAACAGACTAGATCACATAAAAATTTAAATTTCTCAATAACAAAAAACTATAAATATAATTTAAAAAGAGAAACATGTGGTAAATATTATTTATCATGAATAGAGCTTCAAGGAATTAATGTCCTTACCATGTTATAATAAAGTAACTGAACAGAATACAAAAAAATTTAAAAGCTCATAAACTTAGAGAAAATATTCAATTCTGTTAAACAATACAAATCTACACATTAGAATCTTAATGTTTTTCAGATTGTCAAAGTAAAATAAAGATAAATGTAAATTTAATAATTATTAAATTTAATAATATTTAAATATTTGAATAAACTATTAATAGTTTTAATATTATTGAATTTAGAATAATAATAATTTTAAAGCTAGGGCTATAATGAAGTAGAAACTGATTTTTCTCCCAAGACAATTTGAAATTGTATTTTAAAATTTTAAAAAATTCTTATCCTTTCAATGCAATAATTTAACATCTGAAAATCATTTGGGGAACTCAAAAGAAAGTTAAAGTTTGAAATATGCATATATAAAATGATTTTATAGTAGTAATTTTCCCAAAAGCAAAAATTAGTGGAGTTGAGCTTAACTTTACAAAAATAGAAAGAAGAAGAAAATTTTGTGTATCCATAGCATAAAGAATCATGCATCCATTAGAAAAATTTTTTAAAGAACCTATTTTTAAAAAGAGGCTTTGATAACATGAGGAATTCATTATATAACCATTTTAAAAAAGAATATAAACTTGTAATTAGTATGCTCTCAATTCAGGTAAAAATGTATAGAAAAAAGATAGGAATGAAATATAACAAAATGTGTACAGTCATTATATCTGAATAGTATCCCAGTGTTACAGGCAATTTTGATCTTTTTAAAGTGTGTACATATTTTTCAAAGTTTCTTTAAGGAGCATATTTTACTTTTATAATCAAAAAGAGACTTCATTTTTGATAAAGAAAAGATATAATTAATAGAACACCATTAACAAATCACCATACTTTGGTCATGTCCTATGAAGACTTAAGTAAAATTATATCTGTATAATTATATCTATATCTATATTCTCAGGGTAATCATTTCTGTTGACCTATATTTATTAAATATGTCCTAGACTTTCTTTCCCTGTATTCTTGTTTTTTCCTCCTAATTTACTTTACCTCTATTTCTAGACCCAGTCTGACAACTCAGTCTCCTTCCATCACTACCTTTGTAACAAATGATTTGGGAAATGGCTTGAAAAGGCTCCTGGCTGCCTCTTCTTTCTGCCTACTCTTGAGTGTCCTTCCTTCATGAAGTAAGCTTATCTGGTTCTTAACGTTGCATGTCCCGGGTTTCCTCCTCTGTCCAGTTCCCACATCATAGAAGTATAATAGCCCCTTTTGGAGAGAGGCTGTGGCAATTCAGGTTAGACTTTCCCCACTTCTATTCTGCCTGGGTACTACATGCTCCCCCTCATGACCACTTCAGGTCTATAATCTATTTCTAACCACTTAACATCTGAGCCATTGTAATTTTCAGGGCTTTGCCTACTGAATGCCTGATTAGTTTCACTTCACTACTGAGCATCTTCCTCTGTCCCCCTAACTAGAATGCTCCAACATAGCCAACATCTGGAGGCTTCTTTCTTCCCCACCTCCCCTTTTCCTCCTTTTTGTCCCTCTTTTCTCTTTAGAGGATCCTTCTGTCATTTGTTATTATCACCAGAATACCTGCATGATCTGGAGCCTCCAACCTCATCAGGCATCTCTTTTCTTAGGTACATCTTCATCTCTGGGAATTGTTCCTTCACAATAACATTTACACAGATCACAAAAACGTTAGAATTTAATTACAGCTCAATTCTGCTTTTCTTCAAATCAGAGGATGGCTTTTGAAGCTCTGAGGCAGGGAATAGTTAACTCAGGAGAATTTCCACATTCACATTGCATGTGTATGTTAACAGGAAATTATGTTATAAACCAGTATTTAACAATCACTGGAAAAAAAGTGATGATAGGATTTTTGTTACTGTTACTGATGTTATTGTTGTTATATTAGAATCTCAGATAAACATTCACCTTCATACATTTAACAAGTTGCATTAATTAATTGCGTGAATATGGTCTATCACTTAGATTATTGTCCCATTCATGTGAACAGAAATACCAATTTCTGAATTTATGTCATGACCAATGAAACCCCAGTTCCTTAATGGAACTTAATCATCAGAAGCATAAATGGCTTTACTATGCTTCCTTCAAAACTTCGTTTGTTTTATTCTTTTTCCAGTGTCAAACACTTATTCGTATTCTGTATACACATTCTTGAGATATTTCTGCTTAATGCAACAGCAATATCAATAAGCTCTACCATTTTATTGAGTTTAACAAACAGCGGAATATCTGATTTATTAACAAAAATATGCTGGTTGTTATCAAACTTTGGCCAATATACATTATAGGTATTACTATTTCAATAATTCTAAGTTTATACTTAGATTATACATATTTGCCTACCAACTCTCAATCAGGATGCAACCATACAACCTTAGCAAAAGCATAAACATTCACCAGAGCTTTTTTTTTTTTGTATAATATAAGCAACTATAGTTTCTACCATCCAATTGTTGTATATTTTAATGCCTAGTTTATATTTTGCCTACTTCCATTGGACTTGCTATCATTTATATTTCCAATCTATCCTAAATTGCCACAGTCCTTCTCAAACCCTCCATGGGAGGGTGCCTGGGCAGAGGCAGAAATCCGCATAGTGTAAAATGTAAGAAGTCGATGAGCCACAGGTGGAAGAGCTCCCTTTGTGACACAAGGAGACTCAAGAGCAGGCAGAAAGAAGAGGCTGTCAAGAGGCATTTTAAAGCAATTCCCATACCATTTGATTCAGGAGGAAACTGAGAGGAGTGCTTGTAGAAGAAAATAATCATATGGTTCTATATTATTAATCCCTAGAGATAGGGTTCTAGATAATCATTCTTCTCACCCTAGCATGATTTTGATGTCCCACAGCATTTCTTTTTCAGGTGTATTTTTGAGATACCGCTTGCTTCTGGCATAGCTTCTCCCTCCTGGCCATCAGGAGGCAGTGTTGGAAGTAAAGAGTGCGTCAGGGACTGTACTCAGAACTGAAGCCAGGTCCCAGGCCCACTGGGTGGTAAGTATACTCCTTAGTTCAGTAGGTGCTAGAAGAATCTCTCCCAGCATTGGCTGCCATAAATCATAGTACTTAGTTGTACAAAACTTTATTAAATTCTTTTTGGAACAAGATGGAAAGCACTTTTCACTTAGGATACTCTATCAAGGTAACATGCAATGCTCATAGTTACTAGGTGAGGGGCTCCCCATGGGATACAGAATCCTGCCTGGTCCTGTGTAGACCACTAGTGGGGGTGGAGAATCCATCCAGGTGGCAGGAATTGTAGGTGAAAGCCACAGAATTAATACCTTTCTATCACCAGTGTTGTTGTTGTTGTTGTTTAAGATTTTATTTATTTGACAGAGATCACAAGTAGGCAAAGAAGCAGACAGAGAGAGAAGGGGGGAAGCAGGCTCCCGGCTGAGCAGAGAGCCCGATGTGGGGCTTGATCCCAGGACCCTGAGATCATGACCCCAGCCGAAGGCAGAGGCTTAACCCACTGAGCCACCCAAGCACCCCCATCAGTGTTTTTAATATGGCTGAGTAAGCTAAAAGAGATCCAGGAAATTTCTCACTAAAACAAGCTCTCCAGGAGTAGAGTTCAACTCCTATTAATGGTACCTTTAAAATAGTCTTTAGTGTGATCTGACAGTTGATCTGAACCATGTTCCTACAGGTAATTTTTTTATTGTAAAATTGCAGATGTGGGTAAAATACAAGCTCTGAAAACTATAGAAACAATAGAATGGGATATTCTGAGTTGAAGTGTAGAATGTATTGATAAAATAAAACCATGGTAGTTGGCAAAGCACTCTAGCCATTCTGTCATTATGAAATATAGCACCATAGGAACTGCTTTTGCATGCTATTTTTACAGTGAAGCTGGCCTTTAGGTGAGGATTGTTATTCAAACAGTAGAAGCACCTTGATATAGGCTTGTTAAAAAATAGAGATCACTAGAGGTCCAAGGTTCCGGATACGTGGTCTTGTCAGCTAATGCAGGGAAGAAATGAATTTTTTAAAGCCATATCTTTCCCTGGTAGACAGTGTTCCTGTAAACAGCCCTCCTCTGTTTCACTATACTCAGGCTACACCCATTCCCCTGCCCCACCCTGCCCTGTGCTGGCTCTGTCTTTTGAAACGTTCAGACAAAACCTCCTCTCCACCTCTTCTATTTCGTCCTCTTTGTCTTAGTTCTCCAACCATCAACTCTTTCAGGTTAAACCTCTGTCTTGTCTCTCAAATCCGTTGCTTTTCTATTTTATACACTTTGCTCTACAGAATACAACTCTTTGCCCAAAATGAAGGATGAAAGTACCTTCTTAGTGATAGGAAAAAGCACTGGTGAGAAAAAGGGTAGAGATGCACTGTTGCATTACTATGCTAAGAGGTAAGAGCTGTTACTAGAAGCTCTAATAGAAACAAGGATATGGAAAATGAATGTAACAGATGAACGTGTGAGAAGCTAGACTGGTTGAAATTTCTTTCTTTCCTTCCTCCCTCCCTTCCTTCCATGGATATGTATATATGTATCTATGTTTCTGGCTACATAAATTTTGAACCAGTTCAGTTTCTTATATTCTTACTCATTATATTTATTTTCTGTACAGCAGATATAGATATAGAGACACTACTCTCTACAGTAGTGGGCATCAAAATTTGTTCAGTAAACAAAAATTCACCAGTTGGCTTTATGGTGTGTACATGACCAAAATTTTCTACGATATATTGTTGCACTGAGATTCATCCATAGGAAGAAGTTTTTACATTTCAAAACCACCTTATGGGGTGGTTAACCCTCAGTGGTTTAAGCAACTGCTCAGATCAGGATCTTAGAATCATGAGACTGATCCCCGCCAAGTGTGGAGCCTGCTTAAGATCCTCTCTCTCCCTCGGTTCCTCCCCCCAATTCCTGCTCTCTCTCTCTCTCTCTCTCTCTCTAATACAAACAAACAAACCACCCTGATAACATTTGAAGTTTTCACCAATATGCTGAATTTGGGTATTCAACTGATGTCAGTTTGGGAAAATTGGAGCACTTTGCTTAAATCTGTACCAAAGATATTCTTCTGAATAAATTTTCTCAGTGTTCACTTGCCAGAAAGGATTTAGATATTTTTCCCTCAGTTCAGACTCAGATTAATCTAAGAAACATCATTGGCAAAGCCAATGTCCACAAAATTAATTTGGACTCAGAAATTACTCTTTCTTGCCCATTATACTTTTTGCTTATTTACAGCTATATCTCAAAGATAACAGCGGATTTGGTTCCAAGCCACCACAATAAAGCAAATATTTCAATAAATTGAGTCAAATGAATTTTTTTTTTGTTTTCCAGTACATATGAAAGTTATGTTTACATTATACTGTAGTCTATTAATTGTGCAATGTTATTCTGTCTAAAAAAACCCCAACATACATGCCTTAATTTTAAAATACTTCATTGCAAAGAAATGCTAACCATTATCTAAGCTGTCAGTTTTGCTAGTGGAGAATCTTGCTGCTATGTGATGGGAGTTCACTGATCAGTGTAGTGCTTGCTGAAGGAGGGGTGGCTGTGGCAATTTCTTAAAATAAGATAGCAATGAAGCTTGTTTCATTTGACTTTTCCTTTCATGAACCCTTTCTCTGTAGTATGTGGTACAGTCTGATAGCACTTTACCCAAGGTAGAATTGCTTCTGAAACTGAAGTCAGTCCTTTTAAACCCTATTGCTCTTTTATCAACTAAATTCATACAATATTCTAAATTCTTTGTTGTCATTTCAATCTTTGTACATGTTCACCAGAAGTAGATTCCTTCTAAGAAAGCACTTTCTTTGCTCATACATAAGAAACAATTTGTTCATTTAAGTTTTATCATAAGATTGCAGCAATTCAGTCACATCTTCAAGGTCTACTTTTTTATAATTTCTTTTTCTTTTATTTTTATTTAGAATCCATCTTGTTATATGGAGTACAATATTAGTTTCAGTAGTAGCGTTTTGTGACTTATCACTTACATACAATAATGCTCATCAAAAGTGCCCTACTTAATACCTGTCACCCATTTAGCCCATCCCATGGACCACCTTCCCTCCAGCAACTCTCAGTATGTTCTCTGTAGTTAAGAGTCTGTTTTAGATTTGCCTCTCTTTTTCTCCCATGTTCACCAGTTTTGTTTCTTAAATTCCACATATGAGTGAAATTATATGGTATTTGTCTTTCTCTGACTGACTGATTTTCTTAGCATAATGCTCTCTAGCTCCATCGATGTTGTTGCAAAATGGCAAGATTTCATTCTTTTTGATGGATAATATTCCATTGTATATACATCACCTTCTTTTAATCCATTCATCAATGAATGGACATTTGGGCTATTTCCATGGTTTGGCTATTGTTGATAATGCTGCTATAAACATTGCGGTGCATGTATTCCTTCAAATCAGTATTTTTGTATCCTTTGGGTAAATACCTAGTAGTACAAATGCTGGATCATAGGTTAGTTCTATTTTTAACTTTTTGTGGAACCTCCATACTGATTTCCAAAGTGACTTTACCAGTTTGCATTCCCACCAATTGTGTGACATCCTCATCAATATCTGTTGGTTCCTGTGTTGTTGATTTTAGCCATTCTGACAGGTATGAGGTGATATCTCACTGTGGTTTTGATTTGAATTTCCCTGCTGATAAGTAATGTTGGGCATCTTTTCATGTGTCTGTTAGACATCTGTATGTCTTTGGAAAAATGTCTATTCATGTCCCTTGCCCATTTCTTAACTGGACTATTTGTTTGGGGTGTATTAAGTTTGATGAGTTCTTTATAGATTTTGGATAGTAACCTCTTATCAGCTACGTCACTTGCAAATATCTTCTCCCATTCCAAAGGTTACCTTTTCATTTTATTGATTGTTTCCTTCACTGTGCAGAAGTTTCTTACCTTGATGAAGTCCTAATAGTTCATATTTGTTTTTGTAGCTCTTGCCTCCATAGATGCATCTAGTAATTTTCTATGGCCAATGTCAAAGAGGTTGCTGCCTGTGTTCATCTCTAGGATTTTGATAGTTTCCTCTCTCACATTTAGGTCTTTCAACCATTTTGAATTTATTTTTGTGTGTGGTGTAAGAAAGTGGTCCAGTTTCATTCTTCTGCAGGTGGCGGTCCAGTTTTCCCAGCACCATTTGTTGATGAGAATTTTTCCATTGGATATTCTTCCTTGCTTTATTGAATATTACTTGACCATGTAATTTTGGATCCGTTTCTGGGTGTTTTATTTTGTTCCATTGATCTATGTGTCTGTTTTGTGTCAGTACCACTGTCTTGATTGCTACAGTTATGTAATATAACTTGAGGTCTGGAACTGTGATGTCTCCAGCTTTTCTTTTCTTTTTTGGGGTCACTTTGGCTATTTGGTGTCTTTTGTAGTTCCATATAAATTTTAAGATTATTTGTTCTAGCACTCTGAAAAATGCTGGTGATAAGGGATTACATTAAATGTGTATATTACTTTGGGTAAAATAGACATTTTGATGATGTTTTTTTCTTCCAATACATGAGCAATGGATTTTTCCATTTCTTTGTGTCATCTACAATTTCTTCCATAAGGATTCTATAGTTTTCAGAGTATAGATCTTTTACCTCTTTTGTTAGGTTTATTCATACATATCTTATGGGTTTTGGTGCAATTGTAAATGGGATTGATTCCTTGATTTCTCTTTCATTATTGGTGTATAGAAATGCAACATATTTCTGTACATTGATTTTGTTTCTTGTGACCTTATCAAATTTGTGTATCAGTTGTAGCAATTTTTTTGGTAGAGTCTTTATGGTTTTCTACACAGAGTATCATGTTGTCTGCAAATGGTGAAAGTCACTTTTTTCTTGTCTATTTTGATGCCTTCTATTTCTTTTTGTTGTCTGATTGCTGAGCCTAAGACTTCCACTACTATGTTAAATAACATTAGTAAGTGGATATCCTTATCTTGTTCCTGACCATGAGGAAAAGCTCTCAATTTTTCCCCATTGAAAATGATATTAGCTGTGGGTGTTTGGTATATGGCCTTGATGGTGTTGAGGTATGTTACCTCTATCCCTACTTTGTGGAGGGTTTTTTTTTTTTTTAAGATTTTATTTATTTTATTTGACAGACAGAGATTACAAGTAGGCAGAGAGGCAGGCAGAGAGAGAGAGAGAGAGAGAGAGGAGGAATCAGGCTCCCTGCTGAGCAGAGAGCCCGATGCGGGACTCGATCCCAGGACCCTGAGATCATGACCTGAGCCGAAGGCAGCGGCTTAACCCACTGAGCCACCCAGGCGCCCCTGTGGAGGGTTTTTGTCAAAAATGAATGCTGTATTTGCCAAAAGCTTTTTCTGCATCTATTGAGAGGATTGTATGGTTCTTATTCTTTCTTTTCTTGATGTGATATATCACCTTGATTTATTTGCAAATATTAACTACCCTTGCAGTCCAGGAATAAACTGCACTTGATCATGGTGAATAATTCTTTTAATGTACTGTTGAATTTGATTTGCTAGTATTTTGTTAAGAATTTTTACATCCATGCTCATCAATGGCCTGTAATTAATCCTTTTTGTAACAAGGTCTTTGTTTGGTTTTGGAATCAAGGTAGTACTCACCTTGTAGAATGAGTTCAGAAGTTTTCCTTCCTCTATTTTTTTGGAACAATTTGAGAAGAATAAGTATTAACTCTTCTTTAAACACTTGGTAGAATTCCCCTGGGACACCATTTCACCCTGGATTTCTGTTTGTTGGGAGATTTTTGATTACTGACTCAATTTCTTTGCTGGTTATCTGTGCAGTCTGTTCAAGTTTCCTATTTCTTTCTGTTTCACTTTTAGTAGTCTGTACATCCCTAGGAATTTATCCATTTCTTCCAGATTGCCCAATTTGTTGGTATATAATTGCTCATAATATTCTATAATTATTTTTTATTTCTATGACGGAGGTAATGATCTCTCCTCTTTCGTTTGTGATTTTATTTATTTGGGTCCTTTCTCTTTTCTTTTTGATTAGCCTGGCTATGGGTTTATTAACTGTATCAATTCTTTCAAAGAAATGGCTCCTGTTTTCATTGATCTGTTCTACTGGGTTTTTTATTTGTTTGTTTCTCTATCATATACTTCTGCTCTAATCTTTATTATTTCCCTACTTCTTCTGGTTTTAGACTTCATTTGTTGTTCTTTTTCTAGCTTCTCTAGGTGTAAGGTCAGATTGCATATTTGAGATTTTTCTTGCTTCTTGAGATAGGCCTTTATTTCTGTATACTTTCCTCTTATAACCACTTTTGCTGCCTCCCAAAGGTTTCGGACCATGATGTTTTCATTATCATTTGTTTCCATGCATATTTTTCAATTTCTTCTTTAATTTCCAGGTTGACCCATTCACTGTTTTGTAGAATATTTTTTAACCTTTATTCACTTTCCATCTTTCCAAATTTTTCCTTAAAGTTGAGTTGAAATTTCATAGCCTTGTTGTCAGAAAATATACATGGTATGATCTGTCTTTGGTACTTGTTGAGGCCTGATTTGTTGCCCAGTATGTGTTCTATTCTAGAGAATGTCCCATGTGCACTCGAAAAGAATGTGTTCTCTGCTGCTTTAGGATGAAATGTTCTGAATATATCTATTAAGTTCATCTGGTCCAGTGTGTCATTCAAAGCCATTGTTTCCTTGTTGATTTTCTGCTTAGATGATATGTCCATTGAGGTAAGTTGGTTATTAAAGCCCCCTATTCTTATTGCATTGTTATCAATGAGTTCCTTTATATTTGTTATTAGTTTTTTAATATATTTGCGTCCTCTCAAGTTGGGGGCAGAAATATTTACAATTGCTAGAACTTCTTGTTGGGTACAACCCTTTATTATGATATAGTCTCCTTCTTCATCTCTTGTTACAGTTTTTTGTTTTAAAATCTAGTTTGTCTGATATAAGTATGGCTACTCTGGCTTTCTTTAGATGTCTGTTAGTGTGATAAATGTTTCTCCATCTCCTCACTTTCAATCTGCATGTGTCTTTAGTTCTAAAATGAGGCTCTTGTAAGCAGCATATAGATAGGTCTTGTTTTGTTTTGTTTGCTTGTTTTGAATCCATTTTGTATTCAGAGTGATTACTGATAGATATGAATTTAGTACCATAATATCACCTGTTAGGTGATTGTTTCTGGAGGTTTTCTCTATTCCTTTCTAGTCTTTTTTGCTTTTGGTCTTTCTTTCCCACTCAAAGAATCCCTTTAATATTTCTTTCAGGGCTAGTATAGTGGTCACAAGCTCCTTCAGTTTCTGTTTGTCTGGGAAAACTCTTTGTCTCTCCTATTCTGAATGACAGCCTTGTTGGATAGAGCATCTTGGCTGCGTATTTTTCTCATTCACTGAATATATTATGTCACTTTCTTCTGGCCTTCAAGTTTCTGTGGAGAGATCTGCTGCTCAATTTATCTGTCTTCCCTTTTAAATTAAGGACTACTTTTGTCTTGCTTCTTTTAGGATTTTTTCTTTATCTCTATGTTTTGCAAATGTAATTACAATGTATCTTGGGGTTGGCCTGCTTTTGTTGATTTTGATGGGAGTTCTTGGTGCCTCACAGATTTGGATGTCTATTTCCATTCCCAGATTAGTGACGTTTTCAGCTATAATTTCCTCAAATAAACCTTCTACTCCATTTTCCTTCTCTTCTTCTGGTACTCCTATGGTATAAACATTATTATGCTTTATGGAGTCAGTGAGTTCCCTAAGTCTATATTCATGCTCCAATATTTTTCTTCCCTCTTCCTTTCAGCCTCATTATTTTCCATAATTTTATCTTCTGTATCACTTATTCATTCCTCTACTTCTTCCATACTTGTCATTGCATCCAGTGGATTTCACATCATATTTCAGTCTGACTAGTTTTAGATCTTTTATTTATGCAGTAAAGGGCTCTCTGGTGTCTTCTATGCTTTCTCAAACTCAGCTACTATCCTTATGATTGTTGCTTTAAATCCTTGATCAAACATATTAATAGTATCTGTTTCAATTAGATCCCTGAACATGATCATTTTTTTTTCTTTCTTTTGGGATGAATTCTTTCATCTTGGTATTTTGTTTACATCTTTGTCTTCTTCTCTGTGTTAGGAAAGCCTGTTACGTTTCTAGCTCCTGAGATTAATGACTTTATAAAGAAGAGGTCATAAAATATCCAGGGCCTGACACTTCACGAAATGTGTCTGGTATATGCTATATGTACCCTGCTGCTGTGTTTCGGCTGCTCTTTCCCTCACATCAGTCCTCTGTAGAGTTCTCCTTGCCTGCAGTGAGAAGTGTTTGAACCTTGGTCAGAGTGTGGCATGCTTTAATTAGGGGTGCTCTAGCCTGCTTGATAAAAGAGACCTGATGTGAGGTGTCTGTGTCGTTCAGTCATTTAAGCATCCAACTCTTGATTTCAGTGTAAATCATCATCTCAGGGTCATAAAATCAAACCCTGTGTCCAGCTCTGTGCTCAGCATAGAGTCTGCTTGTCATTCTCCCCCTGCTCCTCCTCGTATTCTCTCTATCAAATAAATAGATATATAAATAAAATCTTTTTTTTAAAAGGAAATTTCTTAATTCAAAAAGGAAAGAAATCTGATGCTATTTCCACCAGAGGTGAAGATTTGTAGCACACTATGGTCAATAGACATGGTTCATGTGCGTGGGGAGGGGATAGGATATCTCTGCTGGTCTTCTGGCAGAGGGGCCTGCTGCACTGGTTCTCAGGCACATTGCCTGAGAAAGGCAGTACCTGCAGAATGCAGTGGGGTGGTACTTGGTATAAGATACTACTCTTGGTACTGTGCTACTTATTAAAGTTAGTTTTTGCTGAGGGGTGGGGAGAGAAATGGCACCCACTGCCTCTTTGTCCCCAGAAAGGCAATGCTATTTTTCCCAGATGCACGTTAAGAAGGGGAACTGTCTCTTGCAGTGCACCCCGGGGGATCCTCAGATTGTACCATCTGCTACCAGCCCTCTGTCCTCTGAGTACTGCAACATGTAGTAAGTACTCATGTAGTACAGGGATCCATACTATCCATGCCATGGACCTCTAAATCTCCAGTCTTTTAGCCACTCTAGTTTTCCCAGCCAATAGCTTTGGGGAAGTGTTTTCCTTGTGCAATCTCCTCTGCATTTCTTGCTCTCTCTCTCTCATCTCTCTGTGACCAGGATTCCTTCCCCTCCACAGCACCCATGATTTGCTTCTCCCCCAAATCACTTCTCCATACCTCCTACCTTCCATGATGTGGCTTATTTCCCCCTCTAGTTGTGCAGTTTGTTCTGTCAGTCTTTGGATAGATTTCTTGGATGTTCAGAATGATTTGATATTCATCTAGCTGAGTTTGAGGGACTAGGCAAACCTAGGGTCCTCCTACAACACTGCCATCTTCACTCCCCTTCAAGCTGCACTTCAAAATCTATTTCTCTTGCTATTTCCATCACATCTTCAGTTACTTCCTCCACCTAAACCCCTCAAAACTATGTTGAGAGTTGGAATTAACTTTTTCTAAATTCCTGTTTATGTTGATGTTTTGACTTCTTCCCATGAATCACAAAATCTTTTTTTATAAAGATTTTATTTATTTATTTGACAGACAGAGATCACAAGTAGGCAGAGAGGCAGGCAGAGAGAGAGGAAGGGAAGCAGGCTCCCTGCTGAGCAGAGAGCCCGATGCGGGGCTCGATCCCAGGACCCTGGGATCATGACCTGAGCCGAAGGCAGAGGCTTTAACCCACTAAGCCACCCAGGCGCCCCTGAATCACAAAATCTTAATGGCATAGAGTAGTGATTTTTTTACGGAAGTTTTCAATTTGCTTTGCACTGATCTATCAGAAGAATCACTCTCTCTGGCAGCTATGCCCTTATGAACTATATTTCTTAAATCAGAAGACTTGAAAGTTGAAATTGCTACTTGATACCTGGGCTGCAGAATGGATGTGTTAGCAGTCATGAAAACAACATGAATCTTGTTGTACACCTTCATCAGAGCTCTTGAGTGAGCAGGTGCATTGTTGATGAGCGGTAATATTTTGAAATGAATTTTTTTTAATCTAAGCAATAGATCTGAAATGTGGGCTTTAAAGAGTCAGTAAGTCACATTATAAACAGATGTGTTGTTATCCAAACTTTGTTGTTCCATTTGTAGAATACAGACAGAGTAGATTTAGCATAACTCTTAAGAGCCCAAGGATTTTCCTGATGGCAAATGAGCATCAGTGGTAAAATGAGCATAAAGGTGAACATAAATTCTCAAAGTCACCAGCTGCATTAGCCACTAACAAGAACCAACCTACTCTTTGAAACTTTGAAGCCAGGCATTGACTTCTGTCTAGCTTTGAAAGTCTTAAATGACATCTTCTACCAGAAATCTGTTTTGTCTGCTTTGAAAATCTGTTGTTTCATGTAGCCACCTTAATTAGATAAGCAAGAGCTTCTGAATAACTTGATGCAACTTCTACATCAGCACTCGCTGCTTTACCTTGTACTTCCATGTTATGGAGAGTCTTCTTTCCTTAAACTTCATGAACCAACATCTGCTATCTTCAAACTTATCTTCGACAACCTCCTCACCTCTCTCAGTCTTCACAGAATTGAGGAGAGTTAGGCTTTCCTCTGGATTTGGCTTTGGTTTAAGGGGAAGTTGTGGCTGATTTCATCTTCTATTCAGACCACTGAAACTTTCTGCATTTCAGCAATAAGACTCTTTCACTTTCTTATCCGCTTCTGCTCATTGGAATAGTTTTTTAGTTTTTTTTGTTTGTTTGTTTGTTTTGTTTTTAACTTTTAGTTTCCTTCAGGAACATTTCTTTTGTCTTCACTAACTTATTTGTCTGTTTGGTGTAAGAGGCTTGTCTCAGCTATGACTGTCCTTCCACACTAAACTTGATCATTTTTGGTTTTTGATTTAAAATGAGAGACATGTAACTCTTTCTCTCACTTAGGGTTATTGATTGGCCTAATTTTAATATTGTTTTGTCTTAGGAAATAGAAAATCCCAAGGAGAAGGAGAGAGATGGGGTAATGGCTGGTCTGGGGAGTTGTCCAAACACACTCAACCTTGATTAAGTTTGTTATATATGTGGATACAGTTTGTGGCACCCAAAACAATAATAGTAACATTAAAGATCACTGAATAGTAATCACCATAATAAATATAATAATAATGAAACAGTGAAATTTTGTGAGTATTCCCAAAATGTGACACAGAGGAAGGAAGTAAGCAAATTCTCTGGGAAAAATTGCACCTATAAATTTGCTCTATGCAGGGTTGCCACATACCTTTGATTTGTAAAATATGCATTATCTGTGAAGCACATTAAAGCAGAGTTCAATAAAGTGAGGTAAGCCTGTATAATTTAAAAATAATAAATGTCTTGTGAGATTAAGAGTCACTTATGGTTTGTCTCCCTCCCAATCCCATCTTGTTTCATTTATTCTTCTCCTACCCACTTAAGCCCCCATGTTGCATCACCACTTCCTCATATCAGGGAGATCATATGATAGTTGTCTTTCTCTGCTTGACTCTTAATCTCACAAAACAAACTGAGGGTTGCTGGGGGGAGGGGCTTTGGGAGAAGGGGGTGGGATTATGGACATTGGGGAGGGTATGTGCTTTGTTGAGTGCTGTGAAGTGTGTAAACCTGGTGATTCACAGACCTGTACCCCTGGGGATAAAAATATATGTTTATAAAAAATAAAAAATTTAAAATAATAATAATAATAATAAATGTCTATGATGTAATAAATTTAGAATAACAATTAACTATAATTTAAGAATAATAGAAGGGGAGTATCCAGGATGCTGAAACAATAAGATCTGGTGCTTAAAGTTATATTGCTTCAGTGTTTCCTAGAGCATGGATGAAATTTGCATATGCATGGCCTTGAACAATGTAACAAAATGAAACATCACTTCCAAAACAGATTTGATTAAGATGAAGTAATTTTAAAGTCCAGAATGACTAAAAACTGCTTGCTGACACCTTGTGAGTCCACATTCAATCACCATAGTACAGCCTGTAAGACCATGAGCATCAGGTTATGCTGAGCAATGTATAAGATTTGCTGGAAACACAGCTCTTTGAGAGATGTCTGAAGATGTAAGCACAAAATCCCTGCTCCACTAGAGAGCACTAATGACCAAACTTATTGCTGAAACTTTGGCAGCAATCATTTCACTTTTTTTTTTTTTTAAGTCTCCTCAATACAACTTAACCATTTAAACTAACTTCCGTGAAGGAGAAAGGTTCTAATATGTGTGTGATGAAAATAACATCTTTAATAGAGAAGAGCTTCCATATTCTGTGTCATATTATAGTATGTGACAAAAAGAATACAAAGGTAGATCACAAAATCATTAAAATCACCCCTCCCTCTTCTTTTAATTTTTAAACTCCAACAGAACACCTTAGGACTTAAAAATTGCAGACAATGCCAACACCAGACAGGGAAAGTGATAAATATGTCTGTGAGGAATATGGCATCATTCCACTCCTGAAAATGATGATGTGATCTTGTCCAATTATGTTATCCTCTCTCCTTCATCAAATAGCAAAGGTGTATTTTCTGTGGTTCATAGTTTTGTTGTTGTTGTTTTTGTCGTCATTTTTTATTGTTTCCAGAATCTGATCACTGCTCACCATCTTCCTTGCCACCATCCTGGTACAAACCAACAACCCATATCATTTCAACTATTGCAATAGCTTCTTTTTTTAGTGTGGCAGAGGATGGGGGGAGCAGGCTCCCTGCTGAGCAGAGAGCCTGATGTGGGGCTCCATCCCAGGACCCTGGGATCATGACCTGAGCCAAAGGCAGAGGCTTTAACCCACTGAGCCACCCAGGCACCCCTGTGGTTCATAGTTAATCTGAAAGCCCTCCCTTAGTTTTTAGATGCCAAAAAATCCAAAAAGCCATACCTAGATATCATGTCATTGTAGAACTACAGAACTGGGTACAAGTAATGCTGATGAAGATCAAGGACATCACATTTCATCAACACAAAATGAAAATAAAATAACAAAAAAATATTTCTTTTTAACTAAAATAATTTTTTACCCTTATTTGCATGTATTTTATGTCTAATTTATTCACAGAATGTAAGCTTTTGTTTCTTCAGTTTCTTCTTCTGAGCAATCTGCTCCTGTGACTTGGAAACAATTTATTCTTTTTCAAAAGATCACCTCAATGTGTCAGGGCAAGATCTTCTATGGGCTAATCTGCCCATGATGTCTGTGAGTGAGCAGTACATCATGGGAGTTTTGGGAGTTTTGCTCACTTACAAGTGCTAAGTGATTAGAGAATCTACATTTAAACCATCAAGTTCAGTTTTCCTCTGCATAGTAAATTAATTCTCCTGGAGCCACTAACCCTGTGTCTACCCCACTGGTTGGAATGGGCATATATACCAATTCCAGCATTATTATGATGGGTTAGTCTCTGTAAAATGGTATTTTTCAGATACTTGGTGGCTTTTCAGATGCGTACACTCAATGGCACGGGTAATTTCACAGATGCTCTTAAAGTGCACACAAAGACTTGAACCTCTTGATTTGCATGATTTTGTGCAGTTTTCTGGGTTAAGTGAATAGCAAAGTGCTTTCAGAAATCACCTAGACCACTTGTGGGAAGAACAAAATGAGATATTTTTGAAGAATATGTTTTTTGTTTCATCATAGCAAACTTTGAGAAATAGTGTTCTGTTGAGAAGTCCTGTACAGAAATTTGTTTGGTTGCCAGAGTCAAGATCCACATAATAATTAGGAACTAAAATTTTCTATACATAAATGAGTATTGGATATAGAATTTCTCAGACTTGGTTGTATTTCTCCTCGGGATCTTGGTTGTGTTCTCCTTTCCTCTTCTCCATGTCTCACACATATTTCATAGTTGGCTACACACTTCCTCCTCAAATCTGTTCTCTCTTCTATATTTCCATTTTCATTGAGATACATCAATCCATTCAATCTATTCAATCCATTCAGCTAGAAAAATGTGTCACCACTCTGTCCCCAACCAGCTAGCCAAATCCTAGTGATTCTGTTTCTTAAATCCTCCCTTAATCCTTTTGTCTAAGTTCTAGCCTTATTATGATACCTTTAGTTAGGTCCTCACATCTCTCATTTGGATTTAGAAATTATTATTCAGTTTATCTCTCTGCTTCCAGTCTCTTCCTTTCCAAATTTACCCTTCCTATTAGCATAAGTGTTTCCTCTCACAACTAAGTGTAAGTCATTCTTTACTTAAATAGTCAAAACCATGTACAGCTCCTTGCTGCCTGTGAGAGTGCTCTTTATATTTTTTAATATTACAATATAGTATAATAAGTGCTAGAGTTGACTTATGTAAGATATGTTAGTGTTGCAAAAGTGGGTGAAATCAACCTTAATCTATTATGATGAAAAACATCCTGTGTGCTCTACTGCTTGTAGGAGACACCACATCCTTGGGACAGAGGACATTTTACAAAGGAGTGCTTAATTAAGCTGAGACTAGAACACAGGCTTTGGAATCAAGCAGTCAAAAATTCAAATTTCTGATTTACCATGTAAAGACATATATTTGAGCAAGTCCAGCTTTTCACCTATAAAAGGTAGATAATTATGCCAATATTACAGAGTTTCTATGGTAATTCATTAAGGCAATTGATTTAATGCCCTGAACACAGTGCTTAGTGCATAGTAGGTATTCATAACCTAATTTTTGCTTACTTCTGTAAAGATAAGTAGGAATACAAGTAATGCCTTATAATGAAAAGTATTTCAAGCAGGAAAAAGCACACAAAATAGTCTATCCAAGTGAAAAAAATATGACCCATTTGAGAAATTTCAAGTAACTAAGGAGCTCAAAAGGGGGGGGAAAGCAGAATATGGGAATTGAGAAGAAAGCAATGGCTTGTTTATAGAGTGCCTTGTGTTCTATTTTACCCTTTGTCTCTTTCTCTCTATTGATATCTTCAAACATTTCCAGCTTTCTTGTCATTTCCATTCCCCTCACAACTAAGCCTAGGAACTTAGGAGACCATATTCACCATTTCTACTTCCTCAAGCATCTAGCTTCACCACCCACTGACATCATCATCAACACCACTAACAACTTAATGGCCACATCAAGTGGACACTTGTCAGCCCACAGTCTTCTTGAACTCTTTGAAGGATTTTGCTTTATTACTCACCTTCCAGAAGGTCACTTCCTTCTTGGTTTCACTTATTTCTTTCAGTTTTATTTTTATCTCTGTGGACCTTCCTTTTCAATCTCTTTCAAGAGATCTTAATCCTCTGTTATCTCTTGAATATGAGATTCTGTCCTTGGATCTCTCCTTCTTCATTCTGGTTCTCTCTTGTAAAACTTATCCTTAAAGTGATTTCAGGTATCCACTAAGTACTTAAGATTCTCAAATCCAATATATATCTGTAGCCCACACCTCTCTACTTGTAATTTCCATCTCCCAGTAAACTACTTTCTGAAATGACCCAGACCATGCCATTCTTGTTCACTCTTCTCAATTCCTGGCTAACTACAGTAGATGGCCTTTCTATTCTCAATTATTTGCCTCTTTATGTACTCACACCCTTTACTATGTGACTTTACAGTCCCTCCTTTAAAGACAGCACACATTTGGGGGCCCTGGATAATTCAGTCAGTTAAGCATTGGACTCTTGGCTTTGGCTCAGTTCATGATTTTAGGGTCATGAGATCAAGCCCTGCTTTGGGCTCCAACCTCATCAAAGAGTCTGCCAAATTTTCTCTTTCTCTCTCCCTCTCTCTAAAGTGAATAGTAATAATAATAAATAAAAAAGACAGCACACTTTCCTTAACACATTTGTATTAGATTTAGTGAAGTGACTTGTGTTGACCAATATGGGCAGAAGTAAGAGTACATCAGTTCAAACCTAGTCATAAGAGAGTCATATGTCCCTTTCAGACTCTGTCATTAAGTGTTTCCACTGAGAAACCAATGTCCTTCCACCCTCAGACCCAGACCGAATCTGGTGAAACAGAGTCACCCCAGTAACCCTACAGATGGGCAGAGTGAGGCAAAACAGCTCCAGCTAACCCAGTCAGGTGAATGAGATAACAAGTGAGTACTTTTTTTTTTTTTTTTTAGATTTTATTTATTTATTTGACAGACAGAGATCACAAGTAGGCAGAGAGGCAGGCAGGGGTTACAAGGGGGGAGCAGGCTCCCCACTGAGCAGAGAGCCCGATGCGGGGCTCGATTCCAGGACCCTGGGATCATGACCTGAGCTGAAGGTAGAGGCTTTAACCCACTGAGCCACCCAGGTGCCCCACAAATGAGTACTTTTAAGCTGCTGAACTTCAGGGTGATTTATTATTCAGTATCTTTGTAACTATAGCTAATAAAGAAACTAGCTACAGTTCAACCCTTGTGATTGAAGGATAGACAGAGAGAATAGGAACAAATGCAGATAGATTCATAGATTTGATGCTCTGGTGTTGAGGAAGTTTTTGCCTGATTACTTCTATTTCCTCAATGGAGCGCAAAGAGACATAATTAATTGATAAGTGGACTGTGTACAGGAAGAAGGGTTAGAAGATGCTGAAATTATAAATGTCCTGAAAGATAGAGATGCAGGGTATGGAAAAATAGCTGGCTTTGCAGACAGTCTAGTACATTTATTCGTAAGTTTATCAACCATATGAATTTAGACTTTTGTGATTCATTTTTATGTAAGCTAATTACTTTTTTTAATGTGAATTTTATAATTTTCTTTTGTATTTGTATAAGATTTTTTTCATATGTGAAGGTACTATGCTTTGATATATTCCTTATATAAATATATATTTTTTCCATTTGGCAGAATCCCTTGTACTTTTGTTCATTATCTTTGGCATAGAAAATATTTTACCTTATTTATATAGCACAGAAGATGTTTGATTTTAAATGGTTAAACCTTCTATCTCTTATATTTTATTTTCCATGCTTCCTTTGGAAATTCTGTAGAAAGTTCAGGAAAGTAAAGATTTTTTTTAGCACTAGAGAATTTTAGAACTAGAATCCATCATTTTCACATGATGAATTTCACTGAGGAAGATGAGGTTTAGAAAGGTGAGGAGACTAACTCACCAAGTGGTACAGCCTAGGGGAAAGAGCAGTTCTGCCCTACTCCTGGACAGCTTGTGATATTGACTGATGGTCCCAGTCTCATCTCTTTTGATAATACCTAATATTCCAAAGCTAGGTAGCCTCAAATTTCAAACACACTTTGTATGGCAGATAGATTGTGAGAATATAAAGATACCTTTGCTCAATGGATGATCTAGAGGATTAGATTTTGGGGACAAGTGCCTTTCTTCTGGTGTTATTGCACTGCAATTCCTATCGATGACACCTGTCCCTTATTATTACTTTATGCATCTCTTCAAAAGTCTCTCATGGATTTTTTTTTAAGTTTAAACTCAAACTGGACCTAGGACATTAGACATTTATTTAAACATAGGGTTGAATTCAAGTATCATAAAGAATTTAAAACATAGCAGTAAGAGTGGGATTATCTGTTGTGAACCTGATTATAATATTGTTGGCTATATTAATGAAATTCTATGCAGATTGTGCTTTTGGAAGGAAGCTTACCTATATAATAGTATTTCCCTTCAGTTATTACTGTAAAGAGGGGGGGAAAGGGAAAATAATTTTTGAGAGTTTTAGCAGGGTGAAACAAACACAGGGAAATTAGAATATGGTCCTAGGAGAAAGAAATACTTTTGTCTATTTATGTGGGCTTTAAAATAAGAGTTGCCCCTCAAAATCTTTCTTGATGAAAATTAGTAAGATACTAAGTAAGCTTTTTAATTTACTAGTCAGGGGCGCCTGGGTGGCTCAGTGGGTTAAGCCTCTGCCTTCGGCTCAGGTCATGATCCCGGGGTGCTGGGATCGAGCTCTGCATCTGGCTTTCTGCTCAGCAGGGAGCCTGCTTCCCTTCCTCTCTCTCTGCCTGCCTCTCTGCCTACTTGTGATCTCTCTCTCTGTCAAATAAATAAAAAAAAAAATAATCTTAAGAAAAAAAAAGATATATCTAATTCACTAGTCAGTCTGCAATAAGATCTTTAAGAGAACTGTCAAATCTGATGTTATAAAGAAAATCTACTGTACTCTTACTCAAATACGTATCTCAAAAACAGGGGATCATCCTAATTGTTCACAGTTGTTACATTTCAAAAATTTACCCAATGCTAGTCAGAAAAATTACAACCATGAACCCAGGCAGGTATAACTTTGTACATGTGATATGGATCTCTAAACCTCTGTCGCACTAACAAGAGCACTGTAGCACTTTTACAAATAGCTAAATCATTTTCAGCAGACAGAGGTTCTTACCAGGTTAGGGAATCTTCACTAGTCCTAATATTTACACTGTGATAATGATTATACATTTCTTAGCTATCAGTAACTGTATCCTGACAATAACATTCCCATGGATTAGCATCCATTTTTATTAAAACTCTCCTTGTCAGAGAATTTTCCCTTTTGTAAACATAGCCCAACTGTCTTGATCTTTGCTAATTAGCATAATGACTCCTGTGTAGATACCTGCATTTTGTATGCACATGTGGATCCATGTGTACTTAAAAACCTTTGGCCTAGATGAGCTCAGTGCTCTGAATCTGAGCAGCTTTTTTTTCTTAGTTGTGTATCCTTTTGTGAAAACAAGAGTCTTTGGCTCATAAGAAATATATCCTAGAAAGGAGCAAAACCCTATCTGCTAGGCTTTTTATTTTTTTCTGATTTTTCCTAGCAAGTGTCTATTTTTACTTTCTATCCCTGACACTAAATAGAGCAGCTTGAATTCTATACAATGTATTTATGTAGCCAGAGACAGAGATGATAGGTGCAGGAGTAACTGTGTGATACAGATTGAGTTCTACTAGATAACATGTAAAACAGTGAGGTTATGATTAGCCTAGCAGCATATCTGTATCCAATCAGTATTTCTTAGTCATTATTTCTTTAACATTTTGCAAAAACCAATTCATTATTGGGCTGAATTTACAAGATACCCATAGGATGTATACATCCTCTATCACTGCCAACAATATGCAAGTAATACCCTCTGTCATTGTGATAATCCAAAATGCCCCCACGAATTTTTACAGTGTTTCAAAGGGTGGCACAAGTAACAGCCCGGGTTGTTAGATAGAAGATTTCATAAAGATATTATAGAAATATTTAATAAAATTTTCCTAAGCAAATTCTTGTTTTGTTATTTGATCTTCTAATAATGCACTCTAAAATGCTATTTTGTTATAATACCTAAAGAGTAGGACAGCAACCACTTATGCTCTAATATTTCAAAAAGCATTATGTCAAAATGGGGCTTGGGCCTTTTCTCAGTGTTGGCTCCACCATGGATTTGCTCTTTGCTGCCACAAACTTTGGGTAAAAATGTAGAGAGATTTCTTTGAAAGTGAATTCTTTGCTCCTCTTTTGTTTTCACTTGAAGATGCTCTACTTCTACACTCTGTCCACTGCTCTCCAACTCATGGTTTAAGCACTTAATCTCCAACAAGTGAGAGACTCCAGGTTCAGTTGAATCATCTTTCACCTGAAGAAGAGATGAAAGATTGTGAGCAAAATTCTTAAATACCTGGATTAATAGAGTTGCTAGACAGGATGAAAGAAATAATCCAAGAAGAAAGCTAGAAGGTTGGAAGGAATAAGAATCAAGAGTAAAATTTTTTACAATTAGGGAATATGTTATAAAATAGGAGGTAAAGGAAAATTGGAACTACTGGAGATATATAACAGAAAGATCATATGGGAAGAAAAAGCAGCATCATGTTCTTTGTACAGCACTAAGAAGGGCTCATGGGCATCCCCAGCTGAGAAAACCAGCTCTTAATGCAGGAACAGAAGCAAACTGACACTGGTTGACTCCATACCGAGGTTTCTGCATTAGTGCTCCTTCAGATAGGACCTGGTTCCTTGAATATTGGTTTCTGTTTGTTCTGTTGTTTCTGTTTTGTTTTGTCTTGTTGTTTTTGTTGTTTCTGTTTTGAAGCTGAAAGTGTGGCTCAATTTATAAAGTCCAAAACTTACTCTATCCATTTCTGCTGTCTCATGTGGCCAAAGAGCTATAATGACTTGGGAAATACAGAGAACCTAGAATTTTAAAAGAAGGTAACGTCATCCAATTAGATATCACAAAGTCCACATGAAATAGCATTCTTTGGTTTCATAAGGCAGAACAGAGGTGGATTTCTTTCAAAATAAATGACTTGTACAAAAAATGTGAGTATAGCATTTATGTACACATATCTAAATGGAAACCCCAAAATATGAGGAAAATGATTATAATGATTTATAGACTATCTCCATGCCAAGCACTTTGCCAGAGATGAACCTCTGGAATTTTCAGTTCTGTAAAGATTACAGATCACTAGAACGCAGTAGAGCAGGTAGAGTTCTTATTACAAATTTTACAATTTTTACAAATGAGGAGAGTTGAGAGAGTTTAAGTATTTAGATAGCAGATGGAATACTTTGTATAGCCAGTATTCCAACCTAGTCTGTGATTTCTAATTTATAGGTCTTGATATTTTCTTTAGTGCATGTAGATTAGATTAAGACAGGGGTAAAGTTGGCATTATTACTTTTATGGGAGTGATTTATCTCAGCTAAAAAAGAATATTGATAGTATTGTTTTAATATATTTCACAAAATTGGAAAAAGAAGACTGGCTGAGAAGAGTTTTGAAGAGTTTAATTCTATAGATATAAGCCATGAATTCCTTAAATTATTGACTGTGTTGATAATATTAGAGCTCTCAGAAACTAGATGATAATAAGTAGACCACTGTGGACTTCATTAAAGAGATAAAGGAGAACTGATTAGTGAAGGAAAGTAATAGGAACTTTCCAAGTAATCATGTAATTTTGAGTTTAAATTGGTTCGTGACGGGGACATTTATTTCAGTACTTTACGTATGGTTAAAAATAAAATTTGGAAACTACTAGAATGTTCCCTTGTATGGAGACTTGAACAAATTGTAATACATGAAAACCCTGGAAAATTACATAGTCATTCAAAAGAGAGCATTTGATGTATGTCAATTGTCTGGGATAAAATCCATGATTAGAATGAGGGAGAAAAGCAAGATGCAGAGATGAATACATAATAGGATTTGTTACTCAGGTTGGATTTTCCAGGAAGCAAAATCTCAGATAGTGTTTAGACTTTAGGGTACTTATTAGGGAGTGGTTTAGAATCAACACTTGTGGAAGGGAAGGGGAAAAGGAAGACTGGGCAGAAAATGAAACTGAACTGTAAAACAGGCCGAATGAGAATCACAATTGACCCAGCAGGGATGTTTGGAACTATAATGGGCCATCAGAATGTCCCTGCACTGGACCAGAATGCCCATATGTCATATTCAGTCACTTGATGGGCTGAGAAAATGGTGTGATCTTGAGTGAGGCAGCTCTCTGCCCCTGGGACAATCCCTGAAGGAACTGAAGGCTGAGGGCATCCACTAGCAGCATTCCCAGCTTCTAGCTCTTGGTTGAAGGGGGATCTTGGGCTGCTTCCCACCATCATAATACCTGAAACAAATCATTCCCAAACTCAAGGGTGTAAGCATGCTTGTAAATGATTATATACACAAGAAGGAAAGTAGAATACAAATCTTGGTGCCGAGGAAAAGGATTGAACTAGGTATAGTGCAAGTAATCAAATCTAGACAAATTAATAAAAAAGAAAAAGATACAATAACTTATTTAGTTAAATTTAAAATATATGTAGTGCTTTGCAGGATTAAAGGACGGTCATTTAATTGTATTTTTCTCTGGATTATAACATTACCTTTCCATTGTGCTTCTCTATGCTTTTTGAGTAAAAATAAATAGTAAAAAAATTGCTATTTAAAAATGAATAACAAATTATGATCATTATATATACTTAAAATAAGGCCTTAAGTTTTCAGAAAATAGATTTCAAAAATTCTAGTTCACAGAGCAAGATACTCTAAAAGACAAGATGGTTTAGAAGCATTGGAGTTGTAAAACCAGTCTCAGTCTCCACGAGTTAAAGTTAATGGATTAAGTGTTTATATACAACATGCATTGTTCAAATATTTCTTGAATGCTTTCAATGAGCCAGGATGTTCTAGGATGTTGAGTTATGTCTAAAAGGAAAGCACACAAAAATTTTTATCCTCAGGATGTCTGGGTGGAACAGTCAGTCAAGCATCTAATTCTTGGTGTGCCCGGGGGGTTCAGTCATTAAGTGTCTGCCTTTGGCTCAGGTCATGATCTCAGGGTCCTGGGATCGAGCACTGCATCAGGCTCCCTGCTAAGCAGGAAGCCTTCTTCTTCCTCTCTCTTCTTGCTTGTCTTCACTGTCTCACTGTCTCTCTCTCTCTGTCAAATAAATAGTTAGGATCTTTAAAACAAAACAAAACTGATTCTTGGTTTCAGTTCAAGCTGTGATCTCAGAATTGTGAGATCAAGTTATATGTCGGGCTCATGCTGAGTGCGGAGTCTGAGTTTCTCTTTTCTTTTTCCCTCTGCCCCTCATGCTTGTGCTCTCACTCTCTACTTCTCTCTTACATGAATAAGTACATCTTAAAACAAAACAAAACAAAACAAACAAACAAACAAACAAACACCCCTGCCTTTATGGATATCACATTCTTTAAGGATGAGAGAAAATAATAAGAACAATAAATGAGTAAATTCTATGATCGTTTTGAAGTTGTTGAAGGCCAGCATCCAGGGAAACAGAGACTCTCAGATTCTGCAATTTACATTCAGGAGTGTTTTGGAGAGCACTCTCGGAGAGAAGAGTTAGTTAAGAGAGGAGAAGGAAATTGGCATTAGCAACCCAAAGTGACCTACTGGCAACCCTAGCTTAAAAATGAAGAACACTCACTGGGTTTTTTGGAGCATTCTCCCTCTTGGGACATGTCCACTAGGCTAGTAGAATCTATAGTTGAGGTACCTTGAGACTATACCTTGATTTAGGGCTGGAGAATTAACACAGTGCTAAATGAAGACAATGGAAGTATATTTAGCCCATTTTCAGTGAATACAAATGGTTTGTTGGCCTCTTTTCTGAAGATATGGAAAAGAACTTTCTGGCTAGATCACATATTATATACCATGTGTCTGACGTGTTATTAACCAACTTGGGCAGAGATGGCACATCTAGTAAACAAACTGTACTTGGAATTTTTTCTAGGCTGACTTTTCAGTAAGCAGTCCACTGAAAACCCAGCATCTATCTGGGTCTTGTAGGAGTCCAAATGGTGAGTTAAGTGGAGATATAATGTGGGTCACTAATCCTGAACCCACTACATCTTTAGTAATGGAAATAATCTGCTTATTCTCTTCCAGTTTCAATATAAATACATCCAAGACCATTGTGAGGGGCAAGTTTCAGACACTTTGCCTTTGTTTTTCCCACTATGATGGGTTTTAACCTACAAGCCAAGCAGCCAGTGTGGGGTATTTTCAAAAGCCAAATATGTCTATTTCAGTTGTGTATTCAGAGACCAAGTGAGTCTACAAACCCTGTAGTCCCAGTGAACGTGTTGTGAGTTAGGGACTTGACTCCTCCCCTTAACAGGAGGGTCACAATGATGTTTTGGTCTTCCAGGTAGCTATAGCAACTTGGAACCTGTGTCAAGAGATCTTGAAAGTTTTGGACTCTTATCCCTCACTCCAGTGTAAAATTACCCAAGTATGTGGCATGGTCCTTCAGGGAGGGACTGGAAAGGTTGTTACTCTATACCCTTGCCATGGTTTGGAAGTTTCTTCCGTCTGAGGTATAAGTCTCTCCTATAATCAATAATTTCTAGGTCTGAAAACTGGCTCTCATCTGGAATATGGATAAAAGATTGATATATTTTTTCTATTAGGGTAGCTGCATTCAGCCTCCTGATCATCCTTCCTTTAATTTTGTCTGTACACATTGGGTAATACTTTGTTGGTTGCCTGTATATCTCACCCAGAGACCCATCTCCATAGGTCTCTGCAGATCCTCTCCAGGTCACCAGTCTGATGTTGCCGTTCATTATAATAATTTTTCCAATTAGTTTCTGACAGTTCGGCACTGCCACCTTGCTCTATTAACTAAAAATCCTTTGAGTCCCATTGCTGTCAGTGAGCTCAGTTATTAACAGCATCTCTGACTGTCATCCCTGGCCCCTAGAGGACAGCTACCCATGAACCTCTATCTCAGCAATGCCCGTGCTTCTCTCACCAGCACATTCCTTACTCCTTTGGTTAACTGGAATTTTCTCCCATGAATCATTGTGATCTAGTAGGTTTTCTAACCTATTTAGCATAGGCACTCAGGCGTGCTTACTTCTGTAAACCCTTTGATCCCTCTACAACTGTAAGCTATAGTAATTCTAGCACTTCTACCTGCACAGTATAATCCATTACTTGCTCTAAGCTTCTGGGAGCCTCCCACTACTGTTAGCTTCTCTCCCAGGGACTTTGCATGTGTTTTAAGTCCTGTAACCTGGGAGAGTGCTCTCACATCAATAAACTCTCTTTTATCCAGCATCCTCTGAATGTAATCCCACATGTACCCGCTGGGATCCAGCCAGTATATATTGGCTAGCTTTTCCTTCAGCTCCAATCCTTTTGCTGTGTTAGCCGACTCAGCACTTCCTCAAATACGTTAGGTTGTGATTTAACCATCATTACTGGCTTAGTGATGGGAGAGGGTGGAGGGAGAAGTAAGAGCATTTCCTGAAACATTTGGCCATGCAGGGAAGACAGCTCAAACGAATTAGTCTAGAACGTCAATCCATAAGGAGCAGTGTATCATTTTAATAGTTTCAAAATGTTCAGGAGTATCTGGAAATTGGAAAATTCTACAACCCAGATATCTAAAACCCAGGTTCCAGAGTTCTACTTCTGAATCCAGGACTTGACCTTAGTATAACATGTCTCCTGGAGCATAGGAATATACTTTCTAAAAAGCTCTACACCTCTTTAATTAGATACTGAGTCTTCAGTTTTCACTCCCCACTGGTCACAGGAGACCCTCTGAATTTCATACTGTTACTTATAATCACCCTCAGTTTTTCCATGCTTCCAATCTGTCAATGACACCCAGAAATAACCATCAAATTCCAAAATCCTTAAAATTATTTTTGAGATTCTCCAACTTCTAAGAAATTATCCATGCCAGTGAATTCCATTACTATCTATCTGTTGCCAGTTATATACCACTGAAAATTTTTGTACCACTGAACATTTTAATAATTTCACTACAACCAGATGCCTGCACCTAACAATATTTAATCTACTTCTCTTGAGGTCATTATTGCAGTGCACTTTCTGGTGATCCAGTTCTAAGCATCTCATTTTAGATTTCGCCCCCGAGAATCGATCTCAGTACAACTGTCATGGGCAAAATTTTATGAGACTCTGATAGTTGTGTGCAGAGAAATATTGGATTGAAGTCCCAGGAATGACCACTGTGAGGGATGAGAGAAGGCCTGAGCAGAAGGGGAAGCTGAACCATGAGGCAGTTGCTACAGGGACTTATCTAGCTGGCCCTACAGGGAGTTGTAAAGCTTGGCTGACCCTTTACAGCTGTCCCAGTTTGAGGTGGGGGAGGGGGGGTACAGATCATTAGGCCTCTTGAACTGACTGTTAAAGTTCAGTGTGCTGCCCCCTAGCAGGGACATAATCCTAAACAAAGCTGCTTTCTTAGCTGAGTGACCTTGGGAGAGGAATTCAACTTAGAATCATAAGCATCACTGCACTAAGAGAATGAGACTTTCACTAGAGGCATGAAGATAAAATGTATGCAATGTAGCACATTGCAATAGAAAATATTTGATATATTTTATAGGGGAAAAGCAAAGTATGAGAAAAAAAATCGAAGTGGCAAAATCAAAACAGATAACTGGAAAATACCAGAGTACATCAAGATTAAATGTAATCCATCTAAATAACACATCAGTCAAAGAAACCTCAAGAGGACATTAAAAAATATTGAGCTAAACGAAATGAAAACACAAATTATCAAAATTTGTGGGATGCAGCAAAAGCAGTGCTTAGAGGGAAATTTATAGCATTGAATTCATATATGAGAAAAGAAGAAATATCTAAAACCCATAACCCAAGTTTCCACCTTCAAAAACTGGGAAAAGAAAACCAAGGTAAACCCAAAGTAAGAAAATTAAAGGAATACAAGCATACCTCATTTTATTGTGCTTCACTTAATTGGGCTTCACAGAGTTTGCATATTTTACAAATTGAAGGTTTGTGACAATTCTGAATCAAGTAGGTTTATAGGTGTCATTTTTACAATAGTATTTGCTCACTTTTTGTCTGTCTGTCACATTTTGATAGTTCTCACAATATTTCAGACTTACTAAATTTTTACAGTGATTTTTAATCTGTGATTTTTGCTGTTACTTCTTGTTTGGAAGCAACCACAAACTTCACCAGTTCATGACAGCAAACTTAATAAATTTTGAGTGTGTTCTGGTTATTCTAAAGACCAGCTGTTTCCTTATCTCATTCCCTCTCCTCAGGCCTCTTTATTCCCTGAGACACAATAATATTGAAGTTAGGCCAGTTAAGAACCTACAGCTGTTTCTAAGTGTTCAATTAAAAGAGTCAATTAACATGGTAAACTTCATTTTTGTCTTATTTTAAGGAATTTCCACAATCAATCTGACTTTTGGCAACTGCCACCCCACCAGTCAGCAGCCAGCAATATAGAAGGAAGAGTCTCCATAAACAAAAAGATTATGAGTTGCTGAAAGCTCAGATGATGGTTAGCATTTTTAGCAATGAAATTATTTTTAATTAAGGTGTGTACATTTTTTTAAACAATGCTATTGCACTCTTAATAGATTATAGTATGGTGTAAACATAACTTTTATAGTCAATGGAAGCCAAAAAATCCACTTCACCTGCTGTATGTGATATTGGCTTTATTGTTGTGGTCTGGAACTACCCTGCAATACCTCCAATGTATGCCAGTAGTAAGAATTAGTGCAAAAATCAATGAAACTGAAATCAGGAAATTAATAGAGAAAATGGGTAAAACTGAAATTTGCTTTTTTGAAAAATCAGTAAATTTGATAAGCCTCCAGTTAGGCCAAGAGGAAAAGAAAGGACACTAATACTAGGGCTAAAATCAGAAATGAAAGAGGGAGCACTACCACAGATCCTATGGACATTAAAGGATAATAGAGAAATATGAGAACAATTCTATGCTTGTTTCTAAATAGTTGTTAAAATACAACTACCCCTACCCCGCTGACTGTCACACTCGCTCTGTCTCTCAAAAAAAATAAAAAATTAAAAAACAAAAAAACCCTGAGTTACTATTGCATGCCCTACATTAGTCACAGCATTTAACAATTTCTCTTTCCTATATAGCTTACCTTCTGTGAGGAGAGACAGTTTTTGAGGATATGTTGTTTATATACTATTAAAGGGTGATAAATACTATCATGGAAAATTAAGTAGTGTGTTAGTCAGAATTCTCCAGAGAAATGGACAAATATAGATAATAGATATAGATCTAATAAGGAATTAGCTCACACTTTATAGAGGCTGAGAAGTCCCACAATCTGCCATCTGTAAACCAGAGACCCAGGACAGCAAGTGATATAGGTCCAGTCCAGGTCTGAAGACCTGTGAACCAGGAAAACTGAGGGGGGTAAGTTCACAGTCTGAGCTTAAAGGGGGATGTCCCACTTGAAAACAATCTGGCAGAGAATCAATTTTCTATTCCTCTGCCTTTTGTTCTATACAGGACCTCAGCGGATTGAATGAGGTCCACTCATACTAAGGAGGGCAATATGTTTTATTCAGCATAAATTTCATCTAGAAACACTGTTATTGGTACACCCAGAAATGATATTTAGCCATGTCTCTAGGCATATACCATATACCTATGGACCTGCCAGGTTGACACATAAAATTAACCATCACAAGTAGGAAAAGGAAATAGGGTGTCCTGGGGTGTAGGATGACATTTTAAAGAGTACCCAGGTAAGTCTTCACTGAAGGAGTCGTTTGATATAAACAATCCACATGGATGCTGGAGAAGAGCAAGGCAAACAAAGGGAACGCTGTCTGGTCTCAAGGCAGAGCAAACCTGAGCTGATCCAGGAAGAGCAAGGAGACTGGAGTAGTTGAACATGGAGGAAATGAGGTGCAAAGGTAAAAAGGAGCCAGATTATGTAGGCCCTTTTTAGCCACTATAGAGACTTTGGCTTTTACTCTGAGGGAAGTAAGAAGCTACTGAGATTTTCACAAGTGGTCTGAAAAAAATCTGCCTTTGGTTTTAATAGGATCACTGTAGCTACAGTGTTGATAATAGACTGTAGAAGAGAAGGAGGAAATGCGGAGACCAGTCATGAGGGTCTCTGGCTGAGAGATGCTGGCAGTAAAGAACCAGAGTGTTAGCAGCTGAGGTGGTAAGAAGTGGTGTGTGGCTTTTGTTGTGGTGGTTGTGGTTGTTGTTTAATGTATTTTTATAGAAGGGAAACATGAAAGATAAAAAGAGTCAAGAATGACATCAGAATTTCTGATCTGAGCAACTGGAGTAATGGTCACTCCACAAAACTGAGGGTCAGTTTTGGTGGCATTAGAGAGAGGTGTTCAATTTGAGAAAATAAGATGTTCTTTTCAAATAGTTAGATATAAAAGTCCATATTAGAAATTTACATATTAGAGTCTTTAAGATATAAATAAGATTTAAAATCATGAAATTGGATGGGATCAACAAGGTAGTGAGTATAGATAGATAAGAAAAAGCATTCTAAAGAGTAAACCTTGGGTTACTTCAGGGTTAAGAGGTTAGCAAGGCAGAAGGCAAACCAGAAGAGTGGTTTCCTATAAGCCATGTGAAGAAAATACCAAATTCTGTTGGTGGGTCAAAAAAGAGGAAGACTGAAATTGATCTTGGATTTAACAAGGTACAAGTTGTTGGAAATCTTCACAAAAGACTGATTGGAGTCTATTTAACAGGTAAAAGAAAGACAGAAGTTATAACATTGTATATGTATATATATAATTTATATTAATATATCATAATTAATTTATATATATTGATTTATTTATATATAATTAATTTATATTAATATATATTTAAGTTCTTAAAAGAAATATACATATTTCTTAAAAGAAATATAGATATTTCTTTTAAGAAATTTTCCATCAAAGGATGAATGAGCTCTAGGTACAGCAAGCAATGAGGTTAAAATGGGAATGTATGTGTGTATATATATATATATATATATATACACATATATAATATATGTATCTGTATATACACATTATATATATGTATACTAATGATCATAGTACAGCTGAGAGAAATATTTGATGATGAAGGAGAGGGGACGACTACAGGAACAAGGTTCTTAGGTGGGGCCAGAGCAAATGGATCTAATGAAAATGTAGAGGGTTTGACCTTAAATAGGAACACTTAGAGTTTAGTCCACTAAGAGAAAAGGAAAAATGCTGTGTACTTTTTCTTGAGGATGAGTAGATGTAGCTCTCTCGATCTGTAGCTATAGTAGATCTGTAGCTCACAGAATTTTTGTGAGCTCAATGAAAGCAGAGAACTAGAAAAAAGAATAAGGAATAGGTGTTCAGGGTTTGAGAAGAATATGAAACAGAGAGGAAAGAGGAAGAGTAAAGTAACATAATTGTTTTTCAGCATAAAATGCCCACTTGACTAACTACCATGAAGTTAACGTGAGACAGAGATTTGTACATTTTTTTCCAACCTCTACTGACACCAACTCTTCCCAATTTCGGTTCCAGTGTGGTTTTTTGCGGGGGGAGGTCCCCTGCCAACAGCACACAAAGCAATTCTTGGACATCATCAGGGTTTTTAAGAATTGAATTCCAGAGTATCTGCCTAGAGATAGCATCAGATTCCATAAGTTAAGCGTCCAGTTGTACAAATCTGCCCCCCGCCCCACACACACTAACCACTTCACATGCTTGCTGCAAGGCGCAGGCTATTATCTGAACTTCTGATTGAAGTTTCCAGTGACTTCTTCCTTAGGTTCTTTTAACTTGCTTGAGTGACTCACAGAATTCAGGGAAATACTTATATTTACCAGTTTATTAAAAAATAGAATAAAGAATACAAATCAGCAACCGAATGAAGAGATACATAGGGTAAGGTATAAAGCAAGGGTGCAGAGCCTTTGTGTCCTCTGCGGGCACACAATTCGTCCCAATCTCCACAGGTTCACCAACCCAGAAGCTTTCTGAACCCAGTTTTCGGGGTTTTATGAAGGCTTCATTGATTAGTCATGATTGACTAAGTCACTGGCCATTGGCTGATTCAACCTCCAGCCCCCCTCGCCTCCCCAGAGGTCAGAGTTGTGTTGGGAGGGTGGAGAACTAAAAATTCCAAACTTTGGTCCTCCTGGCAACCAGCTCCCACCCTTGAGTGGGGTCCAAAAGTCAACTTCATTAATATAACAAAAGACACATTTATCACTCTCTATACTTAGGAAATTCCAAGGGTTTGGGGAACTGTGAGCCAGGAACTATAGACAAAGACCAAATACATATAAGAAGTATATTCTGGTCATTCACATGAGAAATATATATTTCTTATTAATCATAATATCAAACAGCCACATTCAGCTATTCAGGTACATGAATGAAGGAGTTGCAGAGCTGAGTTTAACAAGGGTCAAGGTTTTGTTTAGCAAGTTTTGCAAAGAGAAAGCCAGTGAATTAAGATACATGAAAAAGTATTCAAAATGACCGATCATGGAAAAGTGAGAACGTTTGCAAGGGAGTGCTTATAATGATCGACTTAGCTGAGTATGGAAGGAATCAAAGGCCGTAATGGGTAAGGGAAATGGAGGTTGTAGGATCAATAGATCAGTGGTCTGATGAGAGGGAGGATTGAAGAATATTTGAGAACCGAGGATTTGAGGATCTGAAAGTCAGAAAGTGTCAAGAAGACAGTGTATCTAGGGTCTGTGTGACCACAGAGGTCAGTGGCTGAAGTAAGGTGGAAGAAACCATCATTAGAAGGGGATGGCAAAGAAGAAGGAGTCCTTGGAGAATTACATACCTGAATACTGAAGTCTCTCAGAATGAAGGAAAGACTTGTGGTGAGGCAGGAGTTGTCAAACATTGAGGTGAACCTCAAAGTCCTTTAGATGATTTTTTAAAAGAACCAGAAGTAGATGGTGTGGTGTGATGACGTTAATGTTAAAGAAGGGAAGGGGGGCATAGGAGAGTCCAGCCTAGTAGTCTGTAGGTGGCAATGAAGAGCAAGGATGAGCCTTCTACTAGTTCAGCATGTGTGATGGCTACAGAGCATTTAGTGCCTTTAAAGGAACCACATCTCAGCAGGAGCAAGAAGATGAAGGGAACTTTCAGGGAGGTTGTTGAGGACATGGGGTGATGGTTGCTAACAATCAGTCCCAGGAGACAGGTAGACAGCTACTGAGACGTGGATGTGCAGAACCATATGGAAATGAGAATGTGGAAAATGAACTCTGTCCTGGGAATCAGGGTTTCTCATTGTGACTGACAAAAGTAGTGATAAAGTGCATTGGACATAAATCCTAATGATCCGGATAAGTTCTGACAAGGAGGCGAGTATTAGGGAGAACACAAAGGTTGGAATCTATGAACCCTTCTTCATTATCTTGATGAAGGAGTGAAGACTAGAAAAAAGATGGTCTCTCTCTCTCTCTCTCTCTTTCTCTCTTTTTTTTTAATATTTTATTTATTTATTGAAAAGAGAGTGAACACAGAGGGAAAGGGAGAAGGAGAAGCAGACTCCCCTCTGAGTGCAGTGCCTGACTCTGGGCTCCATTCCAGGACTCCGAGATTATGACCTGAGTCAAAGGCAGATGTTTGACCAACTTAACCACCCAGATGCTGCTAGAAAGAAGCTGGTCTTAACTACCTGGTTATCAAGTAACCACAAAGCCTTTGAAACTTTTCTCTCAAATGCAAAAAGCCCTCCTTATTGCCAAATTTGTTGGCTTCTATATGGGGCAAGCTCAAATATATTAGCAGGTACCTCTAGTTTCTGTTTCTCCATATAAAATAAATAATAGTTTCCTCTAAAATAAATTATAAAATAACCATGATTTTGGCATATGAGTGAGCAGACGCCAATTGTGGGGTTGCTGCGCTCAGAGCAGTAATAGTAAAGAGAATCTGCCATCTCTTCCTAAACCAATTAGTGATGAAAATAAAACTGCTATGAGTACAACCCTAGGATTACCCCCTGGCTGCTTCTTTCAAGGATTTTTGGATTTTTCAGCATCATTATTTCTGTGGACCACTTAGCAATTTAGGAATACCCTTCCTTTTGGGATTTCCTGTCACTATCTTCTTTCCTGATGACTCTTTCTGAATCACCTTACTTGCCTTCTGATCTGTCCCTTAAATAAAATCTAGGCATTTCCTTCCTGTTCTATTCTGTAGCAGGAATGTAAATCTAAAATGATGTCAAAGCGCTACCTAACCTAGGTGGCTCAGTCGATTAATGGACCCACTCTTGATTTCAGCTCCGGTCATGATCTCAAAGTCCTGGGATTCCACTGTATGTTGGGCTCCATGCTCAGTGGGGAGTCTGCTTGAGGCTTCTCTGCCTTCCTCTGCCCCTCCCCCGCTCGCTTGCTCGCTCTCTCCCTCTCTTTCTCAGATAAATAAATAAATTTTAAAAATAAATAAAATAAGTAAAATGATTTCAAGGGATGTGATGTCACTCCTTGCTCCAAATCATCTTCTGCAATGGAAGTCAGGGAGACATTAAAAACAAACAAATGAAACTGCTAATAATAAATGTCCTGTACGAAAAATATTTAATGGAATCTTTTCACCATGAGACAAGTCTTTTTTCCTCAGGATAACATTAAAGATTTTATACAGTTTGACCCTTTTCTTCTTCCAGGGTTTCATTACCCATCACTTTTTCTCTTCTGGGGACACCCTTTATGCGAGCCACATTTGACAACATGCCATTTGTGGATGCTGATTATGTACTGTGTTCCCTCAGCTTTTGCTTATACTATTTCCTTTACACCGCATGTTCTGCTTCCTTGTCTCCATTTGTTAGTCATTCCAATTCAGAGAAGTCTTCTTTTGTGAGGTCTTTCTGAAGAGCCTCCCAACCCTCAAATTGTCCAATCATTCCTGTCTGCTGTCATTGCCCTTTATTTACCCTTCTAGTACAGAAGTTGTCAGAGTCTGTTTTACACTTTACCTGTTCACTTAAATTCTTCTTGCTATAAAGGAAATGGGATAATTGTCATTAGATCTCTTTGTGTGTGTGTGTGTGTGTGTGTGTGTGTGTGTGTGTTTTCTCCTTGTCTCAGTATTCTCTGTTAGATTATTAGTTTCTCCAGGCCAGTTTTTCATTCCCTCAGTACTTCACACAATTCTGGGCACATAACTGCTGGTTAAAGAATGTTTATTCAATTAAAATATGATAGGGAATAATTCAGGCTGAAAAGGAAGAGTGAATAACCACCAGCTAAATATGGAGATGACAGCAGAACTGATTTCTACAAGGATAAGGATTTTAAACTGTTTTGTCTTTTGAGGACATCGTGAAAGTTCATTGAATGAAAAAAAAAAAAAGACTAATAGAGGAGATTTCACACTTACATTTCAATACTTTACCTGGAGCAAAAATTCAAGGGTTACATAAGGGTGGAGTCTGTCACATCCCAGTTTATATACACTTTTGAGAAATGATGGCTATCTTTCTCACAATCAACCTTTTAAAATCTCTGAACAGACATAAAGGAGAAAAATGTTTTCCCAAGTATAATATTACAAAAACGAGTCAGTCTTCCTTTTAGGAAACTTTTAGGTTTAAGGGATGCTTAGACTCCTTAATTCTATTCAATTTTTTAAATCAATCACTCTTGTGCTGAATATTTTTAAATGAATATGACACTTTGCATGGATCCCATAAATAAACAAAACGTGCACAGCTTTGTTTATGTTAGGAACCTTCTGCTAAGTGTTGCTTCTATTTATTTACTTTTAAATTATGCCAGATTTTTGCAAATTTGAGTCAGTTTGGGGATCAACTTGAAATTTTAAAGACTGGCTATTTATTTTGCTTCTTATACCTTACAAATATGTTAAAGGAGTGGTTTTAAGGGCCAGCAGAAGGTAAAAGAGGACATTATTTATGATGGACTTAATTATGGAAATAGATGTGCTGTACTATAAAAAATGTTATCAGTTCTCTTAATTTATTTTAACTGCCTTATTCTCTCTGCTTTCTCCTCATATCCAGAGTTTTTCTCCCTACCCATTCTATCTGTACCTTAGATACTCTCTGATTTGTATAAGACAGCACAAAATTTCTGAGACAAAGATGAGAGTAGCAATAGGTTGATAAAACTTTGCTCAGAAAGCCATGTTGCTAAAAACAAGCTCTACTTATAGACAGTCATAACTGGAATTATAATTCACTAATTCACTCATGATAAAATGCTGGCATCCATAAACTGACTTCTTCTTATCATCTATAATCTGGCATGATTCATGAGATTTAGGGCTGGTTAGCTTTTCAAGAGAGCAGAAATGAAGTGATGAAGTTATATAAGGCAACAGCAGACACTGATACTCATCTCACCAACATCTACCCAGTCCCCACCTCCTTCTTCCTCTTTCTCAGTTGAACCATAATTATGCTCAGATATTTCTTACCCTCCATGTAGTCATGTGCTTCAGGATGATCTCATCGCTAGCTCCAGGGATGTAGGTACCTATAAGAGTAAGTCAATCTCATTCTTTTTGAGAGTGGTTGGCGTAGGTGTGGACATGTAACCTAATTGGATTAATGAGATTTTAGCAGAAGTCAGCCTTAGTTCTTCTAGATTTTATTGCTCTGAAGATACAGACCAAAAAAAGTCCTTTTCTTTCCCTGAAATCTTTTAATGCCTGGAAATGATGATTGGAACTGCTGCAGCAGTAACTGAGGGAAACCTGACTCAAGGAAGAGCCAAGGTGATGGAGATGATTGAGGGAAAAAATGGGAAGAACCTGAATCCCACCCGTGACACACTGATTGTTCCACGCCTGAAGCCTGCCCTACCTGGGACTTCAACATTTAAGCCAGTTTGAGTAATTTTCTCTTACATGTAGTGAGTAGAAATCTGACAACCTTCCTTTTCACTATGGTGGAAGAATAAAGTTATATAATGTTGTGTATAAAGGAAGGATATACATATCTGTGGTTCTTTTGCAAATATCTAGGGGTTTCATTGGACCTTGTTCAAATTTTGGACTCTTGAAATTTGGTAATGAAAAAAGTTTAAATCAATTAGTGTTACCATCGGATAACATTTTTTTTTTTTTCACTAATACAGGGTAGCAAAAATCGCAGGGATAGAATAGCTCTAAAAATAAAAGCATTCAAAAGAAAATGCCATCAAATCATCATCATTTTAAGGGAGCCAAGTTAGTAATAGGTAAAAATAATTGCTCTTTCAAGCAGTGCTACCATCACAAAATGTTAGCAGTTAACAGAGAATAGGATGTGAGCCCTGGCCCCTCTTTCAAAGAGCAGTTGTGCCCAAAGAAAGAAATATAATGTTATTACAACTATCCAATATATATTACACTTTTAAACATTTTCTTAATTTTTAATTAAATGCAATTCCTATTTCAGCCACAGTGAGTTAACACAACTAAAATTTTCATGCTATTCACATCCCATTTAAAAAGTAGTTCATGTTGGAAGTGGGGCAGGGGTTAATGATAAAATTGAATATGATTTTAAGCTTGATAGAGTCTTGTGGGGTATAATTTCAAAGATGGGATGTTAATTTTTTAATACTAATTCAGGTCACTGCGGCAGTCTGGCAGTCGCTGTTTATTTGGGGAGGGGCAGGGGCAGTGAGGGAGGGAGAGAAGATTGGAAGCGGACTCCCCATTGAGCACAGAGCCAGATGAGGGGCTCGACCCCACAACCCTGAGATCATGACCTGAGCTGAAATCAAGAGTCGGGCACTAAACTGTCTGAGCCACCCAGGCACCCCTGTCACTGCTGTATTTAATTAACTTAGAGTTAGGACACTGACAAGACCACTTCTGGTCCCTAGAATGCCTTTGTACAAATTAGGCCCAGAACTTGGCCCGGCAGGCAGAGCAACGGGCTGGATTCTAGCCCCTACATGTTCATTTGGCCAGGCGTTGCTGAGAAGTGATCAGCTAGCGCAAATGTACTTGGAGGCCCTGAGTCGCACATTCCAGTGTTTAGGTGGTTAAGTATTAGATAATACAGAGTGCTAAGAATGCAGGCAAACTGGAGACCCCATCTTGAAGCACAGCTCCAGGTACTATCTCCAGAGGGAAATGTAGACACAGGGTGTTCAGATCTCCCAATCTTTGGGAAAAAGACTGGAGGTCTAACTCAGATAATACCATGAATCCAAGCAAAGGGTGTTTGAGGCCCCAAACCAAACTGTTGACCGGCAGTGGCCGCTGCTTACCTACTTGGTGCAGTTCTCCTGATCCTGCTGGGTTCAGGGATGTCTCACCTCCTGGAGGAGATGGACAACCGAGAGAAGTGGAGCAGAGGCCATGTGCTTCCTCCAAGGCAAGTCCCAAGTAGGAAAGACCATCGATAGAAATAAGGAAGGGAGGTAGAAAAGTAAATGTGATATTAAGTCTGAAGAAAAAAGAAAAAGGAGTATAGAAAATTAAGTGCCATGTGGGGAGGAGGGAGTTGTGATTTTCAGGTAGTTTGCCTTTTATAGTACTGTTCTACTAAATAGCTCCAACACTCTGCTAACATTAATTAAACCTCACAAACCCTGTGAGATAGGTAATTACTATAATTAAACTGATATTCCAGATCAGTAAAATAAGACTTAGAATGCCCAAGGTCATAGTGAGTTTGTGTGGCCCAGTTTGGCAGAAAAACCACATGTTCTCACAATACATTACTCCCCTGAGGAGGGCTTCCCTAGCTCTCTCTTCCAATCTCTCTATCTCTCTCTCCATGTTTAGATTAAGGATATACTGATAGGATAAATAAACTTGATCTTTGAGAAGTTAAACTGCAAGCTGATGAGGAAAGCTTAAAGACAAGATGGAAAAATATCTAAATGAATGAGCCAAATCCCACAAATACATATAATATGCAAATTCCATTTCAATTAATTTCATTTATTTAAAATATTTCCATTTGAATTGCTGACTTCCCTAAATACATCGATAAATCAAGAAACCGATGCACATAAAGCATTGTCCATACTATACAATAGCATAGAAAGATTGCCATTAGTTCGGAAAGAGAACACCACAGACAGACAGAAGGAACTCTTCTTGTTGCTATAACTACGGCATAACAAAGGTCAGCACTGGAAAAAACAAAATACAAAAAAACAACAACAGCAAAAAAAAAACCCTTCCTGAACTGAACATTAACAACTCAGGGACATTATCCTGAATTCTTCCTCTGGAAAAAGGAAGATAATAACCCTTCATTTTGAAAAGGGTTAATTGGAGATAAACTAAACAATGGAAATAGACATTTTTAAAAGTCAAACATAAAAAATGGTTTTAATTTAAAGTATAATATTGACAGCAATATCAGATACCTGTGCTTTTGCAAGAAGGGATATCAAAGTTACACTGGAAGTCAAAATCTTTGAATTCAGGAGAAAAAAAAACCACAAACATGTTATGAAAAATGTCTTTATTTTATTTAAAAATGTCACATTCAAAAATGGTGATTTCAAGGAACATTGTTTAATAGAAAATGGTTTAAAATAAATTTAATTTCAAGATGCGATAGAACTTAAAACACATGACTGTCCTAAGCCTAATTGTATGTTTCTAAAAAGTTAATTTTAGACATAGATTTATTACTAAAATTCTTGGAGATTTTTTTGTTTATTTTAAATAATTGGACAAGTCCTGTCCGGTAATTTGAAGATTCACAAGCCTATTTATGACATGTCCAGTTTCTGCATATAAATTCATTTTAAACAAAAGCCCATCTCTTGGGGCATCTGAGTAGCTCAGTGGGTTAAAACCTCTGCCTTCAGCTCCAGGCATGATCTCAGGGCCCTGGGATTGAGCCCCTGCATCAGGCTCTCTGCTCTGCGGAGAGCTTGCTTCCTCCTCTCTCTGCCTGCCTCTCTGCCTGCTTGTGATCTCTGTCTGTCAAATAAATAAAATCTTAAAAAAAAAAAAAAAAAAAAAAAGCCCACCTCTTGTCAGGGAGCTAAGGAGAACATTAGTTATGGGAGTTACTGGGTTTGAGGTTTTGAGTGAGAGCTAGGAGAGGGAATGAGAGTGGGGACTCTGTTACTTGCTTTCCAATGTCCTGTAAATCCTGGCAAGTGAGCCTTGGGCACAGAAGAGAATGACTGAAAGCCAAGAGAGCCTAGGCTACCACATTGCTGAGGGCCTTCAGGATGCAGAGACTGCTGTGACACTGAGTGCTTGTTGACAGAGGTGTGGGAAGTGTTTTCTGGTCAGCTCACACTTGCCAATTTCACAAGATTTCCAAACTTCATGTGACTTTATCATTACTTACCTATCCAGAGAAATATGCTTTCAAGAATGCATAGAGCTCCATGTCTAAAGAAAATTTTCCTGGGAGAAAGGCCAATGAAAGGGGCCTTGAGAACTCCAGGCAGAGAAAAAGAGAGACCCTCCAGGGCAACTTGGGGCTCAAATTGTAAATCTACATTTAGATCTGTTAGCGTCCAGAAGCTACTTACTAGGACTTGGTGTTTTGTACCAAAATTGATTCATTATTTCCTTCATAAGTGAATAATTTTAAAGAAATGTCTGTGACATTATTGCTTGTGTTTTTTAATATTCCAATGAACAAAACACACCAAATAGTCATGGTAAAGTACAAGGAAGCCCATATCTTAGCAAAACCAAGCCAGTCAGGGAGACTACAGAAGAAGTGTTCTTCTGGAGACTTCCCTTCTTAGCCTATTATTATTTCAAATTTATAGGATTCTGTGTGTGTGGACAACTATTACACTGCAGGGGCATACCAAAGCTGTAATTTTATAGAAATGAGAATTTACATAACGAGGAGTGCCATGAAGAAATAAGAATGGGCCTAGACCAAATTAGGCCTTGTGAATAACAATTCTAAAAATGAACGTCCAGAATAGTATTTGGTGCATATCAGTCTAGTGTCCAGACTGTATGTAAAAATAGGTGTCCTTGATTAGTATAGGTGATTTGAATATGGTGCTAATGAGGCCAAGGTAATGGGTTTAACCCTGTGAACCCATTATTTTCATTACCCTCAACAGTCACAGACTTTATCCTTAACGGTGGCCAGCCATTTCATAAATTCATCCTGTTAGTCATTAGAAAGACAAGGCCAGAGAGTGTAGATAGCTTAAGACAAATTTATTATTGCTGGAAAACAGCTCAAAGCACATGACCTGCTGTTGGCAGGTTAAGAGTACCAGCTTCGAATATGAAGGTCAGCATTGTGATAATGATGTATCGATATTTAATTGAATGTGAAAGAAAATAACAGGTGTGCAGAATATTGATTTTAAGAGCTAATTTTATCAAATTCTACTTGTTGAGTCACCAAGAACATCTTTAAAAATTTTCTGGAAAATCTTTACTTATGGGATTTAAAAATGTTATTTCATTACAATATAGTAATTCACTACAAGGAAAAGTTTTTTATATATAAATAGGAGTATCTATATTTATATATATTTTTATATATAAATAGTTTTATATATAAATAGCTTACGAGTCTTTAAGTAAAGGTTTCTGCTTTGGTTTTTGATTTTTATAAGATCATGGTAAAGTGAACAACATTGTCTGGGAAAAGTGGAGGTGCTGGGAGAGAGAGTTTTTGCAAGGTATAGTAAAAGAAAGGCTCTGAATGATGTTGTATGAAACTTGCATTTTTATCCTACAAACAATGGGGAACTTACTTCCATGTTTTCTATATGCTGCTTTCCTTCAAAGTGCTTGGCATAAAATGTTAGGTACCTACCATGTGCCAAGCTTTGTATGAGCTGCGATATAAAACTGAACCAGACACAACTCCTGATACCAAGAATCTCAAATTTTGATAAGGAAGACAGATAATTAAAATTCCTGGGTAGCTCCAAAGAAGAGGTAAAAAAAAGAATTATTACCTATTTGTGTTATTGGTATATTCCTTCTATGAAGGATGTGGCTATTGTATTACTAATATTTACAGCGTGAATTACTATGGAAAGAGGCAGTTGTCAGGGACTGTTAACACAATTCGGGAAGGTGGGTTCTAGAATGTTAGGTGAGAGAGCTCCACATAGCTTTCCTAACTGGATGGTGGGTATTTTTTGTTGTTCATGAGGAGCACCTTACTGGTTGGGGGGTTAAAAATTTCCCCTAGGTTTTGGAAACACCAGCAAGTGAAGAGCTAATGCCTCAGATTTATCTCTAAGTCGGTTTATTTTACATTTATGGTATTTCTTCTGCTTGCATTACTTAAGCTTTCTTTATTCTTTAGTGAATTCTTGCTTGAATATTCTATGGCTTGGCTGTCCTACAGGTATTTAAGCAACATAATTTGTTCATAGTTGCCAAACTTTCCCCAAAGTCATTAAGACTGCTCTTAATGATAATCTCTAAGGGTGGTAATCAGCAAAAATGCTCTTAGGGGAAGAGGAATCTTAAGGTCAGTTCAGGGCTGTGTGGTCTATTTAACCTCTCCAGTGGGTTATTTTCTGTCCAATGTTACTCTGTGGGGGAAACTGCCAGCTGTCCACCAAAACTGTTTACTCACAGCAATAGAGTCCCACTTAGGAAGTGACTGCCCAGCAATTTTTGCAGCTAGCTGTGGCATGTGACAATTCTTGACAATTGCCTGTGAACCAGAGCTCTGTGGGTCACTTCAAGACCACGGGCTTTAAGAAGGGATCAGATATCTGTGCCTTCTCCAATGCCCTTCTGCTTGCTTGATGTAGGTAGCGGTCCTTTGGGGATCAAAAAGTCCCAGAATGGAAGGAAACAGGAACCATGAATCACTCATAGAGAAGGGTGGTCTTCTGATCTGAAATTCCTATCCTGGGCTGTTTCATGAGCAAAAAAATAGACTCCTATGGTTTTTGTGCTGGTACATTTTGGAGTCTATTTGTTACAACAGATAAGCTATCTTTTTAGAGATTCTGGGATCATGACAATGATACTGATCATGAGCATGATGGAAAGCAGCAATGCTTTAAAGACATTGCATAGCACATTACAAAATGCTTGTAGAGTAAAGGATACTTTTTCAGGTGATACTCCAGTTGGAATTTTGCATTTTCCCATGAAGATATCAAGGAAGCTTCTCTACTACTACTTAAGATCACAAAACTCATAAAGCAGAATAAAGACACAAATCACTTCCAGGTGAATGCAAGCTGTAACAGACATTTTGCAGGGGGAACAAACCTTAAGTTTTAGCACTTATAGAACTGTGGATTCTGAAGGAGAGTTAATAGAGAATCAAGTGTTCTCAGCAATTGTTACAAAACCCCTAACACATCATCCTGAAGCAGACAAGATAGGACAGGGAGTAGTGTGAAAATGGCAGATATACAAGTGTTAAAACTAGTATTAATAATAATAATTAATAATAATAATAGAAAAGAGGTAGACCAGAAAAGAGGTATTTCTATTTATCACATTTGGTTAAGGATGTAATCAACTTCCCTAATGGAAGGAAAATGATATAAGGGCCATGAGGTATATTTTATCATTTGTTCTATGTGTCAATTAATGTCATATTAATAAGAGGCCTATGCTCATAATTAAAGCTAAGGTATGCAGAGAGGGTTTATTGATTAATTACCGATCATAAAACTAGGATGGAGGTTAGAAGCATAAGGCTTTGGAGATAGACCGGACTGGGTACAAATTTTAGCCTTGTTGCATATTAGCTTTATGACTCAATCTAGGTTGTCTAATTTCTAGGGCCTCAATTTACTTATTTGTAAAAATGGGGGAAATACCTCATACAGTGGTTTCAAGGACAAAATAAAATATCTGTACATCAGTACAGATCTGATACAGATGGGTCATTAATAGTATCTCCTTTATAAATTAGAAAATAGATTTCTTTAGAATTTAGAGCTTATTTCCTCTCATTTGCTTAGGTTTTCATTTTGAAAGTAAGCTTGGTGTAGTCTGAAAAGCAAAGCAAATTTGGCATGAGAAAGCATAATGTTTTGATTTTTAAAATTGTTCATTTACAAACTTTAAAACTTCTATCCTTTGGACTGGTATTATAAATATCTTGAAAAGATGTTTAAGACTCGATCAGCTTTACAGTATGTTTCACCCATTAAAAATCACCTACATTTTGCTAATCAATTCCCTATGATCTCAGCTCAAAAAAGAAAAAAATGGTAAACTCGCTTCTTTGCTTTTAAAATGAATTAATGAAATTATGAAAATACCTTATCAATGAACTGAACTTTACCATCCAGCTATTTTGTCTGTGAATGCCCAAAAATCACTTTGATCAATTTTATAACCAAACTTAGTCTATGTTTAAAAAACAACAAAATATGCATGTTAATCAATGAGTCATGACACAATCTGCCCCTTATTTCAGTAGCTGCCCACTCTTGGAATAGCACCTTCATTTATGCACACCACAGTTCTTAACATCTTATCAATAGTCAATTTCCATAGTTAACAGAATCTTGATATGGTCAAGGTCAACCTTTTGGAAAATTCAAATACAAAATCATTTGAAATGTCTTTTCATCATTTTGTTATTTTAAAGAAACAACTCATTATTCTTTTCCTCCTCTAAAACTACTGCATTATTTGAAAATATAGTTTTAATTTTAATGCAAAACTTTATAGCACCAATGTAAACAGTCTAATTTCTTTTCTACTTCTGTAGCTTGTTAGCCACTCTCAGGAAATTATCAAAAAAGATTTACATTTTTATATATTATTTCATAACCATTTCCTTTAGAGCATACTTCAAGAGTAGGATAGCATGAATCCAGGAATATCTCATTCTCTTGAAGGCAGCAATGAAAAAGTTAATTCACAGCCGCATTTTAGAGTTTTATTTATACGTAACCTGTGATAAAAGATTTATCTGTCAATTATTAAACTATTTTTAAGTGTCAAGAATGCATACTAGTATAAAATCAATTAATGCAAGAGTAGTTTTTGTTTAAGTAAAGTTTGAAATTAAAAATAGGGCAGTACGTTAAAAATCTGAGTTAATACTTGAAACTCCCAGATGGAACAGAAAAGAAGGGGATTGGAAGGGGGGGGGAGAAATGAAGAGAAGACAGAGGGAGGGGAGAAGTGAGGGCGAGAAGGATTGAGATTGATTTTGAGATCGGTCAAGCATCACATCCTTTTTTTTTTTTTTTTTTTTTTAAACATTCTGGCATAAAAATATTTAAAAGATCCGGACAAGAACACTGATCCGTTTTTCCTTACTTTAAAGACATAAGTGATATGATTTTTTTTTTTTTTTGAAGTCTCACTGGGTACACCAGGAAAATTATTCAAAAGCCATGCGGTAGGGTGCGAACTAAGAGCATTCTTCAAACAAACGCGACCTTTTCTGTTTCTTGTACTCCTTTTCTCAACCCAGCCAGAAAACCCAGACAAGTTTATTTACACACACACCCGCACACGCACACACACACACACACACGCAGAGAGAGAGAGAGAGAGAGTGGCGGAAACGCCCTCTCTCCATCCCTTCCAAACAATTATCTCTGAGAGCAAAAGAAAATAATCAACGGCCCTGTGTGCTGGGCGGCTGAGCAGGAGAGCCGGGCGCCGGGAGGGAGGGCGAACCGCAGGCGAGCAGGGAAACGTGGCTCCTCCGCCGCGGAGAGGATTTGTGAAGGGGAGCGCTGGCCCGCGTGCGCCTCTTGTTCCCCGTGTAATTTGCAGCCAATCATCAGTAGGTGTCCACGTCCCTGCGTCCTCCTCACCTCGGCGCCAATCACCCCCCCGCCCCCGCCCCCGCCCCCAGCCTCCACACCTCCTCCCTCGCCTTTCTCTCGCGCTCCCCTCCCCCAGCAACCACACACACGCACACACACACAAACAGAGAGGGAAGGGGGGGAGGGTGAGAGAGAGAGAGGAGAGGGGAGAGAGAGAGAGAGAGAGAGAGACTCCCCGGCTCCCTCCCTCCCTCGCACACAGCGACTGGAGACGGACGGAGAGCAACGCGCTGGGAGAGGAGAGACCACCGAGAACAGCCCCGCGCTCTCACACATACACTCACACTCGGCTCTTTCCTCTCCCCCCACCTCCTCCTCCTTCCACCCCCACCACTAACACCATCTCCTCCTCCTTCTCTCTGCAACAAGAAAAAAAAAGCCATTTACAGGTATTTTTTTTTGATCCGCATATTTATTTATCCCCCCCCCCCAACAGTTTGTTTACAAGTATTAAAGTTGTAATTGGGAGCTGCCAAGACACATCTGGATTTGTGTTTCTTTGTGTTAGGGGGTGATGTGCAACTAATTAAAGGCAGACTAGCAGCGTCTGCAAATTCTAAGGCTCCCCAAATAAAAAGAGACTGGTAAGTGATTGTTCTTTCTCTTTCTCTGGCTTTTTTTCTCTTAAATGTTTGCTGTCCGTTGGGATTGTAAAAGTAGATTATTAATGCTGGACTCCAGCAATAAAAGGCGTCGCTGTATTAATTTATTAATTAATCTGCACCCGCCCCTCCTCCTGAATGTTAAATATGACCTTTGATCTCTATGTCTCTGGTAGACCAGACATACAATATTAGGCATGTACAGTCACATTGTTAAAAGGCAAAACAGGATCATGAAGTATGGTTGTCTAATTTAGCTTTGGAATAGGACTATAGTTATTTGTGTGTGTTTTATTTTGTTTTTTAAAGAAAATCCAAACAATAGCTGTGGCTTAGGTACCTTTTTCATGCTCCAGAGATGCATTGATTAAACAATAATGACCTGGATACTGGGCACAATCATTTTCTACAGTTTCTGGTGGCATTAAACCTTGAGGGAGGAAGGGGGAGGTGATGGCAATAAGAAAAGCAAGGAAAGCCTCTGTTTGCAAACAGCACTCTGATACTCTGGAAAGGGGACATTAAATTATTTCTTTATTTGGAACAAGGTCAGAAGACTAAAATACTGATTTTTTTTCTCTCCACTCAATGTGATAGCTAATGCATGGTTGGCATAACTAGTTTTTACTGAGTAGCAGTTATTACGGTCTTGCAGTTACAATGTGATTCACAGAAACTGAAGCTATATGCATATTCTTGCTGTGTCTTCCCCTACCCCCTTCCAAGCATCAAGAATATTTAGCCAGGAGCATTTTGGGGGCACCCTTTGTATTGCCATCAGACCTCTGAAGGGAGCAGTTTTCCCTAATGCGAAACCACAGAGGTGGTTCCTGAGTGATTAGGGACTTGCTGTGATTGAAAGATGCCTGCTAGCTTCTAATCCAGCCTGGGGTGAGGTTCCTTATCTTGATTTACTTTGCCTAATAGGGATTTGTTTACATAAACCCCTCTTTTTAGGGCACCTCATCAGCAGGTCTTGAAGTTTTTGCACTTGGAGTTTGGGCATAAATGGTTCATTAATCTAATTATAAGCATAATTACTATAATTGATATCCATTTCGAACTGAATATTTGAGACTGAGACTACTGGGCCCCCATTTGGAATTCCCTGAACTCCACATTCCAGACCAACATGTGGGCTTCAAAAGATGTCACAGAAAGATATTCTGCCCCCCCTCAAAAAAATCTGGAAACAAAGAAACTGGTTCTTTTAGGTTAATATACACTTTATGTCTTTGCGTTACTTCTTAAAAGGCTGAGATGTACCTCTTCCTCTGTGATAAACAACTAAAATACCTCTTCCTAAAGCATAATAATGGCCTGTAAGCAAAGGTATGAATGCAAATACCCAGTTAACATTAAACTTTCCTCTTAAAAAGAGCAAAAGAAAGAAAATCTTTTTTATGGTTATTTCTTCAAGTAAACAACACCTTAAAGGATCTCCCTTCTTCCCCAACCCACCACCTTTTTACTCAATGTAAAAACCAGTGACTATGAGAGATCCTAAAAAAAAAAAAAAAAAAAAAAGTCCCATGCTTTCCTCTTGTCTTGGGAAGAGACAGGAGTCTCCATTAGGAATTATTGGGAATATTCTTAAAGAGGCTGCAGGCACTTGGTTTAAAACGGGTGACATTGTTTGTATTATTTTTAAAAATTTGTATCTGGTCAATCTTTCTTTTCTTTCTTTATTTCTTTTAAACAAGTAGAACACCACCCTCTTACCCCCACCAAGCCCCACCACCAAATGGCTTGTACAATTGAGACCTGTCCTTGGTCCATTGAATTAAGACCCTAACAGAGCCAGCTGTGCTGGGATTCAAACTAATGACCGCAGACACAGAAGGACACTGTGGCAGCTGGTAGTTCTTTTTTCCCTGCCTCTTTAGTTCAGATTGTATGTGGGCAGTCTCTTAGCTCTCAGTTGTATTGTGTTTGCTTACAGTTTATACTCGGATGTATTGTAGACTTTCTCAGTACTTCATTTGCTAATTTCCTGTTCATTTTCCTCATAGGGCCATTGCTGTTTTCTACTTTACAGCATTTGCATGCCCAGGCAGCACTTGTTCACACATTTCATAATGTTTAAATGCCCTCTGCTTATAGGTAGTATCGCCCTCCCACCCCTGATTTGCATGTCTTTAGCACTCCAATTGCCCTTTTCCCTCGGCATTTGTCACCCCCGTCTTTCCTCTTTCCCTGGGTATCCTGGCTATTAATACATTTTCTCTGGAGGGTTATGAGAATAGGGAGGAGGAGCTGTGGTGTGCTGTGGGGAGGGAGGGAGTGGGTTGGGAGCGTGTGTGTGGGGGGGAAGTGGAATGGCGGGGGGGGGGGGTCACGTCTTGATGATTGTCATGCAAACGACCTGACGAAGAATGTGGGAGTTCTCAGTGTCTGCGGTGGGGTAGTGAGGGAGGCTGTTTATTTATTTTAATCTTTTTCCTCGTGCAGCTCGTTGGAATGACTTTCTTTATTTTAGTTGTAACAGTTGGAGGATAATGCTAAGGAAGACGCTGCCTGGGAATTCACCGTCTGTGGAAATGCGCCCCAGAGAGGAATAAAGCAGTCCTCACCTTGCTTTCCCCATCCGGACCTACTTTCCCCTCCCGCCTCGGCCCCCACCCCGACACCACCATCACCCCCTTCCCTCCCCCCCACCTTCCCCCCTTTCCCACCCAGGTGTCGGACCAGGCGGTCCCCACTTCCACCCTGCACCCCTTCTTCCCCCCCTGCACCATGAACACCAATGTCTGCGTGGAGCCCGGGCCGAGCCCGGAGGCCCCGGGCTTGCCCAAGGAAAGCCACCTGCCCGAGGGGGCCCTGAACAGCCTTGTGGATTACAACTCGGAGATGGAGCGCTACCGCTCCTTTGCCACCTCCTTCTACAAGACCAACGGGGGCGCCTTCCCGCAGGCGGCCAAGATCGCGCGCATCACCACCCCCATCTTCCCCAGCAGCGCCGCCGCCGCCGCGGCCGCCGCGCGCATCGGCATGTCCCCCTGGAACTGCGACAACGCGGCCACCGCCGCCGCCGCCACCGCCATGCTCTGGGGCAGCGGCGGGGGCGGGGGCGGCGGCGGGGGCGGCAGCGGCGGCGGGGGCGGCGGGGGCGGTGGCGGGGGCGGCGGGGGCGGCAGGAAATCCTCCTCCGCCGCCGCCTCCTCCTCCGCCTCCTCTTCGGCAATCCTCCCCGCCGGCGGTGGCGGCGGCGGCGGCGGCGGCGGCGGTGGCGGCGGCGGCGGCGGCGGCGGCGGCAGCAGGACCAGCATGCACCACCGAAACGACTCCCAGAGGCTGGGGAAAGCTGGCTGCCCGCCAGAGCCGTCGTTGCAAATGGCAAATACTAATTTCCTCTCCACCTTATCCCCTGAACACTGCAGACCTTTGGCGGGGGAATGCATGAACAAGCTCAAATGCGGCGCTGCTGAAGCAGAGATAATGAATCTCCCCGAGCGCGTGGGGACTTTTTCCGCTATCCCGGCTTTAGGGGGCATCTCATTACCTCCAGGGGTCATCGTCATGACAGCCCTTCACTCCCCCGCAGCAGCCTCAGCAGCCGTCACAGACAGTGCGTTTCAAATTGCCAATCTGGCAGACTGCCCGCAGAATCATTCCTCCTCCTCCTCGTCCTCCTCAGGGGGAGCTAGCGGAGCCAACCCGGCCAAGAAGAAGAGGAAAAGGTGTGGGGTCTGCGTGCCCTGCAAGAGGCTCATCAACTGTGGCGTCTGCAGCAGTTGCAGGAACCGCAAAACGGGACACCAGATCTGCAAATTTAGAAAATGTGAAGAGCTAAAGAAAAAACCTGGCACTTCGCTAGAGGTCAGAGGAGATGATTTCTTGTTTCCCAGTCTCCCCCCCTCCCTCCTCACCCCCCTCTCTTCTCCCCTTCAGGGCTTCTTGTCTGGCTTGAAGATGCAGTACCCCTTTCCTGAAGCTTCATTCAGGCTGTAAGATACAGTTGCAGGTGGTTGTGAGGGCACGGCCTCTTCACCACCCTTCCCAGCTGCACTTCGCGTGGAACTGGCCTCCAGATGAGGGGGGGGGTGCGCCCCTCCTTTTTTTTTTTTTTTTTTTTTAAATCTGCGGTGGTAAACTAATGTAATTGGTTTAAAAAAATCAAAAGTTTCACATTCAGTATGCTCAAAAATGCCCCTTGGCGGTTTAATATGCCCCCTCCCTGTTGGTATTAGTTTTAAAAGCATCTCTGCCCAAAGGATTGGACATACCACATTTTATATACTTTTTTTGGCTAAGAGAGACTTATTAGTGGCCCAGTTATAACAGTGAGGACACCATTTGTGGCACACAAGCCTATGTTTGCATTAAGACACACACACAGAAGAATCTTGGAAGCTGAAATAACATGGATTCAAAAGGGTGTTCTATCCCCTTCCAGAATCGTTTTTCTCTTCACCATGATAAAAATGTTTCTGTTTCCCATTTTCTGCATAGCTGGTATTTTTTGAGAAAGCAGAAATAACATAGAAAGCTGAACACCACCTGCAATTTTTAAGGGGGTGTGTCTTAAAATCAAGGGACAGGATGAGTTTATTTCAGACAGGTGAGGATAATTCTATTTAAGAATTGTTTTACATAGTCTCACAAACAAATGATTACTAAAATTTGGTTACCAAAGAATGTTTCCTCTGGGCTCTGCATTTGACAAAGTAACCATTTTGTGGTCACAAAACTGTTCCATAAATGAAGCACAGTTTTGATTGATATGCTAGGTAGTCAACAATAGTTTTGGGGTTTTTTTCCCCCATATGTCCTTAAATTAGACAATGTACCGACTGTCACTAAAGTAATTGTTAAATTAGGCTTTTAATTATGTTAAATACTAAGAGTGATGTGTTTGGTGGGAATTTCATATGGTAACATGATCAAAACGAAAAGGGAAAAAATGTACAATCATAGGTAAACGAAATGATTTTAGTGGCATGTTTAGCAAGATGTATGAACAAATAATCATATTTAGCCCCTTGATATCACTTACAGAGTAGGTGGCAGGATGTTCATATATACTTGAGAATTCAGGTGGTAGATTTAGCATTTGGGAATATTCCATGGTCTGGATTACAGAGTGAGATTGGCTCTCACAGGTTATCATCAGAGGGGCACTTGCACATTCTTTTTAAAGATTGTGAGCACTGCTTAAAGGAGTTTTTTCCATGAAGGACTGATCTTTAAAAGGATTTTTTAAAAAGGAAAGTTAAAGAATTTTGTTGGAGGCTAGAACACAAATAAGGTATAGTTTTTTTCAAGTTTTATTAATATGCAAGGCAAATATCATTTTGAGATTCAAAAAACCCAGTATTATATTGATATCGTTATTGATTGTGATCAGTTCCATCAAAATGTTACATGTATTCCTCATTATAAGAAAACCCATCTCTTTGTCGAAAGTTTGACTTTACTCCAGGGTGGTTTATTACATTTCCTTTGGCAACACTGCTTAAACAAAGATAATAACAATTATAAAAATGCAGGTCCCTATATTTTGCTGGTGGCAAAAATTCATTTTTAATTTTTGAATTCCGTTTTCTGGACTAGTTTGTTGTATCTTACCTCTAGGTCTCTAAGGCCCATGGAAGTTAAAATTCCGTTCATACTAAATTTCCTGTTAATGCCCAGTTGATAAGGACTAGATGTTTTTTATTTTTCCACTTGAATTGTATAGTATCTAGAATTACAGATTTCATGTTGCTAGTAGGCCACATCTTCAGCTATACCCATGGCACTGCCTTGTCCTGGTTTAGAGTATGCAGTGGGTAAGACCACTGGATAATTCTGATTTATTTAGTAAATAACTGCTTTGCAGGAGCTTAGTGTGGGCACTAATAGATTTTCTGCACAAGTTTCTATGCTGATGTATCAGTCTAGACAAACTTCATAAATTCCTTTTTTTAATTTTCCTCCTTTGGATAGTTTTCCCACAAACTGATTGTGATGCTTAAATTCTTTAGACATTTTGATCCCGTAGTATTACGTTTTCTTCCTCCTCCTCCTCTTCCTCCCTTCTCCTCTACTTCTCCTTCTTCTCTTTCTTTTTTAATCCAAGTACACAACAGTTCTGTTGATCTTCAGAAAATGGGGTGTGGGTGAGAAAGGAAACACATCCCTGTCTTTGTAGAGCTCTGTGAAGATGTTTTCCTAACTACATACCCTTTCCTACCAGAGAATGGGGTCATGGTTCAAGGCTAAGATCCTTGGCAGAGTGTTATTGGTAGAAAGAAAAAGTTTGGTGGGGGAGGGGTTGTTTTGTTTCATTTTTTTAATTGGCTAACTCTCTAGGTTATTTTAAAAAGGCAATGGCAGACATAAGCATATGTGTAACCACGCAGTTATGGCTGTAGGGAAGCAGCTGGATGCATGTCAGAGTGATGGGGTTTACATGACTGAACCAAAGCTGGAACAGTGTTTGCTGGTTGGTGAGAAGTCCCCTGCTGACCTGCTTCCCTCTCTAATTTGGTTCCTGTAAGTTATCATCATCTGTGGAGATGTTTTAGAGATTGGTTAGACTCCCTAGATGAGGACAGTGATTTGGGGATTCATTATGGATATCACCTGTGGACCTCAGGTTGAAGTTCAGTAACTTGTATTTGTTGGCTTTAAATTATGGACACCAATTAATAGTTGCATCATAATCATTAGTTAAATTCTGATTTATCATTTCAAACCTCATGCGTCCTTCTTTCCTTTGACTTATTCTCATCCCAAAGGCTGGAGGCTTAATCAGATTTTCAGGGTGAGTAAACTGAAATTAAGACAGACACATGGAAGTGTTGGGAGTCTTGCCCACGTTTTTTTGAAGTCACCCCTCTGGTATTCCTTTTAAAACAGGCTTACTTATTTTTGCATTTTCCTGCTTAGTCTCATGTTAAGAACATCTTACTGCCTTGGAAATATGTTTATAAAATCACGTCCTTGATAATATTCCATAAGATAATAATACACATATAACAAATTCAGTTTTTCTGTGATACTGTGCACTGTATATTTGCATAGAACACTGTTCATTTAGTCAATTATTACATTAAAAAACTATCAGTAATTATTCAAAGCAGTTATTACAAATACTGTATGCCCCTTCTGCAACAAAACTTATCTTAAAAACTTGCATCCTAAATGATCAATACCAAGTTGTGAGATTTTAATAAACACGTGATTATGCATTATGATAATAAGTTACATAATAGCAGTTTGTCTGTGCAAAAGTAACCAATCCTTCAGTTTTCATATTTGCAGCGGTTACATTTCTGATATGAAGATCTAACTTTTTAAAATATCTCCACTCCATATGGCTCAAGGGATAGGATTGTCCCATGGGCAACCCCAGCCTCTTAGTGCCTGAACATTGTTCAGGTGACATGATTGATCTCTGTGGGACAGCATTAGAGACCACACAGATCTGGTTTCTCTCCCATTAGTTGATTTATGGAATTACATTAGTAAGCAACACCTCAGGAGATTTCCCTGCCCCCACCCTTGGCTCTCAACTGTAAGTTACACGCTGCCACCACAAGTTAGAGGAGGGACTTGAAATCATTATAGTAAAGAGACTATGGAACTTCAAGAAAAAGGGACAATTTCAATCTCTTTTCTTTTAAAATCTTTCTCTCATTAAAACATATATCTACTGAATATTCAGGCCAACAAGTTAGGTTAAGCTACTAAGGCATTTGGTGGAAAACACCCAAATATTGTCCCAAACTTGGTAACTTGATTTTTTTAAATTTTATTTTATTAAGATTTTAATTTATTATTTGACAGAGAGACACAGCGAGAGAGGGAACACAAGCAGAGGGAGTGGGAGAGGGAGAAGCAGGCTTCCCCCTGAGCAGGAAGTTTGATGCAGGGCTCCATCCGAGTACCCTGGGATCATGACCTGAGCTAAAGACAGATGCTTAATGACTGAGCCGTCCAGGCACCCTGATAACTTGATTTTTTAAGGAGTATTTTAGGGGAAAAGGACACATTTCTTTATATATGCCATTAAGTTCCACCACACAAAAGGCAGTCATAAAATTCTGGACACAACATTGTCTACAAGGAAGATGGTACCTGCTTCCTAAAGAAATTTATTTATAGACCATATGTAAAATTTGTGTGTCTTTCAAAATCAGAATATGTATAGTTAAATAATGAAAACAGCCAATAATTGAACATGTTGTAAGTTTTTGAAGTTTGGTGACTTTAAAAAAAATGTAGAGGTAAACACACGTTTCCTATCTTAAATTGAAACATTCATCAGTTTGTCATTTTATATCACAATTTAAAAATGAGTTCTCAATTTTTAGTTTCAAAAACCAAAAACGTACTAGTATAAAAATGTGAATTTTTGTTTTATTATCAAAATGCAAGTATGTAACTATCAAAGGGAAAGAGGAAAGTTGTCAATCAATTCAAACAAAAGATGGTATATTAACACTAGAGTGTACTACAGAACTCAGGTACAAAAAAAGATCCTGAGTTTCATAAATGATAAGAAAAAGGTTCAGAAAAGTTTAGCTTTAACTAAAGACAAGTAGATTTGTAGTCAAGTCATCGAACTGTAATACAAGTTCAGTGAGATTTTCCTTTTATCACTACATTTAATACAAGGTAGTCAAAGTTTTTTTTTTTTTAAAGAACCATGCCTTTTTAATAATTCCTAAATGAAAATAATACCCCACCCATGCAAATATCATATAAATTCTAAGCAATCTTTTGCATGGCAATTAGGAATTGTAAAATAAAGGTAATTAAAATCTATATGTAAGGATGTGTGAAATTCAACTGTTATCAAACAAAATACAAATAAATAAGCAATCAGAAAGCCAATCAGAACAAGTCAACAATAACAACTTTTAGACTAATCAGATAAAAATATTATATCTATTAAATAAGAATGAAAAGGGTATCTAGTGATTAGGAACACAAGAGTTACTTGATTTTTAGACTTTTTGCTGAACTGATGACTGAAGTATTGCTACCTACTTTGGTTAATCCCTCGTTTCCCTGGGTGAACAGTTAGGAGTTTTGACTTACAGGTGGGCAGATACAAAACAAATTAATAAACTAGTCTATAAGACTAAAACTGGAAAGGAATAGTGAAAGAAGGGTGGGCATTTTTATCCACATTGGCTCTAGTTTGCCAGGTTGGAGACTGAAGATCTGTGGGGAGGGTGATCCTGACAACTTGTGGAATATTCTTTCTGGATACACGAGTAAAACGTGAAATTATTTGAGTCTGTAGAAATGTGTTTTTAAAAACTCTTTCGAAGTAGCTGGTGCTTAGAACTGTTTGAACTCAGCTAGTTACATTATCTGAATACACAGTTCATTTTTACCAGAAAGCAACTCACCTTTAATTTTGCTTTGAAAAAGTGTAACAAAATGTCCCCCACTATCCAATAAGTTGCACAAGAGTGGATATGCTTCTGTTTTTTTTACATAGATTTTTCCTCACATTATACAAAATGTTAATCTAATGTATTCATTACATAAAAATATCTAATCAAATTAATAGGTTAAATTCAACATTTGCTGAAGGGAAGGCCCATGTAAATATGTAAGTTGGATAAAGGACTACATCTTTCTTAGTTTTCTTTTATTTTAAGTTAATTTTTAAAAAAACAAAAAAGAACCCAAAATAATGGTAAAATTTTTTTTGTTTTTATGTGTGATTTCAGTCACCAATTAAAATGTAGTGTAGGATCCGTAGAACACTCTAGAAAATGCCATTTTTTACAAAAATTTGTTTTCAAGGATTTTTTATTATAGTAATCAGTGTAAAATTTGATGATTCTGCATAGGCATTAATTTTGTTCCTTGTGCTGCAGTGTTTCTGCTCATTCTTAACATAGTTTTTCATCTGGCATTATGCTATTATCCTTAAGAGTTTCAGAATACTTGGGGGAGGGGCACAGGGATGGTTTTTTCTTCAGTCATATCTTGTTCCATCACATACAAACACCTGTCCTGATAGTGAATTATTCTGCACGGTAATAGGAAAGCCTTCCTCCATTCAGCATTGTATGTTTTCTGTTGTTTATTGAGTTATGTTGCACCATACTTCAGATGCGACAGCCATTTAATAATGTTGAAGACTTAGCTCTGCAGGGGCTAAAAGGATCCCAGCAGGCTTGTTAACTTCTACTCTAAAACATTATGAGAAATATTTTTTTTTTCCCTCTGTGAAACTTCGGGGCTTTCTCTTAATTTATTTTAACAGCATAAGAATCCAAAACTAGGTATGAGAGTGAGCCTATTAAATTTGTTCTGTTTTTCTTTTTCTTAATATTTAAAGCATTGATTTCACATTACATTTCTTACTCAAAAGCAAACGGCAAAGCAAAAATTACTTTTTCAAAAAAGTATACTAAAGATGTAGTTCTTTGGCTGAAATAAACCAGATAGAAATTATATTAGGAAAGTACACTACTAGTTTCTTGGCCTTTTATTTCTTTTATAATTAAAAATTATATTTGAACCGTATAACCACATTTTGTTGATGGGTTATGAGAAGAGCTAGTAGTATCAGGTAACGTACAGTTGAAATTAGCTACATCAGCGTAACTTCTCTGAACTTTGTTTCCCCAAGTATAGAATCAGGATAATAGTATCCATTAGCTTACAACTTTCTGATACTGTATTTCAGTTAGTATACTTTGTATAATGAAAAATGCTATGCAATTTCTCATTCCTATGTTAAAGTCCTCGATGAAAAGTAGAAAATAAGACAATTATGTTTACAGATAATCCCATCCACCACAGGTTTCTTATAGTTTTCAGAAATTAAAGCTCAGGCAGACTACATTGTGGTTTGTGTTTTCTGAATTTTTGCTTTAATCATCAAGTTCACCAAATATCTGGCTTGAGTTCACTTGGAAAGAGATAAACCTGATAAACAAGTTTTCCTTGTTCTTGTACTTGCACTGTCAAATACCAGGAAAAGTGCACAAATTGCCTGGTCAAGTCAGTGTGGTGAGCTTCCTCCTTCCTCACCAAAGGCACACCATTGCCATTAATTTCTGTAACACCTGAGACAGAGACACACACAGAGAGAGAGAGAGAGAGAGAGAGAGAGAGAGATTGATTGACTTCAACACAGCACCTTTCTTTGGCTACTATTTTCTTTATTTGGATAGACAAGAGGAGTTAGTCTAAAGGGGAATTAGTTTAAGAAAATCATTGTAAGAAAGAAATGGTTAAATGCATATAAATTCTAGTTGGAAAACATTTAATAAATATTGGAAAATGTTAGAGTTACTTTTATTTTGGAAGATAAGTGTATAGGAGATAAAATAGGTAGATACACATTTTGGGATAAAAAGTAAAGTAACTATGCAGTGCTTTCTTTTTTTAATAAGGAGAGGGTATTTATGAAATGAAGAAGGTTGGTGAGCAATAATAGAAAAGGCTAATGGTTTTTTGGGAGAAAACAGTGATAAGTCCTAAAAAATGTGGAATACTAATCCAGAAAGCACTAAAAATCCAGGAGAAAGGAATATTCAAGTCAGGATGCAATGCAGTATCTAGAAAGAACTTTGTCAAGACAGGATATGGATGTCTGCTTTCCTTCAGCAGTTATTGAAGTTTTGCAGAGTGTGGAAACTATAAAAAGAGGGAAGATAATATTTTTATGACTTCACTCAGTATATTTGGTTTGGGAGTCAGAGCTAAAGCTCAAGTTCAGTGGAGTGGCAGCTGAATCAGAGACAGGGAAAACAGATTGTGTTATAGCTGATGTTATTATTTTTACTTATGTCTTTGAAACATTTGGTAGAATAATTCCAAAGTGTAACTAAAAGAGAATGCTTCCAAAATGGGTGGAAAATGGGATCCCACTTGGATCTCCTCTGTATCTAAATTCATAGTTTAGAGGACATTCTTGAAAATGTGAATAAGTGGCAAACTGGGGAAAACTCTATTGAAAGTGTTGTTTCTTGCCCAAAGACTTGGTAGGGGCGGAGGTGGGTGGGGGGGTCCTGGATGATTGATTAGAATCAAAAGGATAGAGATCTAGGAGGACCAGAGGGGAAGGGGGTATATGTTTATAGATCACCAAGACTCATGTCCATTTCTGTGTATTTCAGCAAATCTGGTAAATTCCAGAGAAGATATATTTTCTCCAAAACCTTTCAGAGTGAAAGAGATAAAATACATATTAAAGGAAAGACAGACTATTTAAATTTAATTTTGAGGAACTGATGATTACGGGTGCTGGTGAATCAGTGACAGGAATGTAACTGTGCTGGGGAAAGACTTGTCTATGGAAAGTGTTCTTGTGTGTAGCTTAAATGAGACCAGTGATGGTTTTAATGGAGTTAAGAATAAGGAAAGAGCTAAAGTTCTCAGTTGTATGTAGATAGATGATAAGTGAGAAGGTGTGGAATCCTCTAGTAAACATTAAATACTTTGTGTGCTCTAATTTTCATCCATGAAAAACAAAATTGAGAACACTGGCCTTTTCTGTCCCAAAGGAAATACAGATTGGATCTTTCAATATAAGGCTGCTCTATAGAGTTAAATTCATTGTGGAGTAGTTTTGGATTTTCCTCATGTGGTTCTCTTCACATGAGTATGTTATTTGTGTGGCGGGGAGCTGTGTTTTTCAAACTGCAGGTGACAGAACATTAGTGGTCCATGTGTTGGTTCACCACGAGGATTTTCAGAAACTAGGATAGAAGAGAGTGGAACATAAAATATATGAGTGCAGCACATATACTAAGAGTACATATTGTTAAACTTCTGTTTCAGTTTGTATGTATACATAAATGTATGTGTATGCATGTACTAGGCTGCTATGTAAAATGTATTTCTGAGTGTTGGTTGCAGTAAAAAAGTTTGAAAAACACTAGTTTAGTGACAGCAACAACACTATTGAATGAGACTATAGTGAGGAAAGAAATTGCATTTGTAAATGGAACAATGTTAACAAGATAAAGAGTAAAATTTAAATGTATTTCTATAAATAGTGTGTCTTTACTTCTCGTAGGCAGGCCTCTACCTATGCTGTATATTCATGAATACATGGTATGTTACTAAGCATATAGTCAGCCCTTGATAGATTCAATTCAATTTGACAAATCTTTAGGTAGGAACTGCTATTTTTTATGATTTGTGGTAAGTGCTGTGGTTATATACATACAATTATGTTTACACACACACACACACACACATATTTAAGGAACTTACACTTTCCTTTATTTCTGCCTTTTGCAATACCCATCTAAATGCCTAAATCTACATCTTAGTCCTTCCTCCAAGATACTTAGTTCCCTACTTACATTCTTAACTTTCAGTCCCAAGAAACGGACAAATGTAAAATGACATAATTGAATTAAAATGATATAATTTCTCAGGAAACAGTCTCATATCTACTTAAAAGCCTTAGGATTCCTTGATGCGTCCTTGGCTTAGTTCTTCCCCAGACCTAAATAAGAAATACAGGTTGCCATTGAGGATCTCTACCTGGTTACCCCATGTGATTATGTGGTATTGTATTACATTTGCTATTAGTAGAATTTTTCAAGATATAAAGGAAAAAAAAAGAATACTTGCCTTGAACATTTGAACATACTGAGAATCTACAGTAGGACTTGTTATTTCAAGTATATTTTGCAGACCAGTGGAAATCCTTGTTTGCCCTGCATAAGAAAGAAGGGCGGGAGGGAGGGGAGAAGGAAGGGCAGGCAGAATGTAGTGTCACAAACCCCAGAGAAAGGAGAAAGGTGCATACTGGTAGAAAAGTATTGTCATGCCCAAGGTCATCTTCTTGAGTTTGGTTTAAATAAGAAATTAATAGAAACAAAGTCTCAAAAATTTTGGCAAGATGCCATGAGTCTGGTTGGGCTTAGGCCCACTAGAACCCTTCAACATTGTTTCTTTTCATTTACCACAGCAGAATAAGTAGTTTCACTGAAACTAGTTTCCACCCCCAACCCCTTCTCATTTCTCTTAAAGAGTAATTCACTCAGGTCTTCTGTTAGAAACATAGAAAAGCCAAAGTGAGAAAACTCATGCTCCAAATTAGCCGTGGTGTTTAGGGAGATAGAGGTCATCTTATCAACAACGAATTCTTCCAAATATATCTGTAATTTTTAAGTGTTATGTAGAAAATTTCCTGGAAAATACAGAATGCACATGTGAAAAAAACTCCAGAAAAAATGGAAGAAAGATGAGTAATCACTACATCTTATAAATTCTATGCTTGAAAAAAGTTGGGCTTATCAATTGACTCTGCTAGTTAACTTTGGGAAGGTGGCTATGTTTGCACAAAGATGGGGTACAAGATGCTCATAAAAAAGAAGGAGTATGTGGAAATTCTCTGAGGAGAAATTTGAATCTAAAGATTTGAGAACTTGCTTTAGCACAAGATATGCTGATATCATGGTAGTGTAGAATGCTTAAGAGTGTATATCCCTTAATGAGGGAAATTAGCCAAAATGTATTTCTAAAGAGCTAGGTAACATGTAATAACTTGATAAAGTTAAATTATAATAATTGTTGATTGTGTACCTTTTAATTTCATTATTTAAAAGGGAAAAAAATGAGAAAGACCAAAAAATCAGAGTGATTGAGAATTTGAGTATTTGGTGGATGGCAGTTATAATTTAATTACAATTATTTAAAAAAAACACTTTTTTAAGGAAATACTGCAAAAGCTACATGTTATTCTCAGAAGTACAGTTTTAACCAAATGCATTATTTTGATGATAACATCTTAATGACTGAAATATTTGGAATTTACTCTAAATTCCTCTAAGTAATTCATGGACATAAAACATGCTTTGGTTTCTGGGCTAGGTCATTGAAGTGGTTGGAATTTTGTTATAGAGGATTCTAAACCAAATGAAGTCCAGTGACTACATCCAAGATGCTAAGGACTTAGCCTAAGGGGAAAAAAAATTATTAAAGTTATTTTCACTTTTTATATAATATAAAAAGTGAATAGTTCTCAAATTCTCCTATCTATAATAATTCAAAGAGAAACACTATAATTTGAATTTCTTATAGAAGTTTGGTGTAACTATTGTATTTAATTTTACTACACGTTAGAGACTGTCCAAATCATAGCTTTGATCATTTTAAAATTTCACCTCTTAATTTTTTTGTGACCTCCCATTTTCTCACATTTTACAAGAATATTTCTTCTTCTCTTCAGTTAAAAAAAAAAAAGACAGTTCACTGTCTGCTTTAAAATTAACCAGAATTTTCAAAATTGTCCAACAACTTTATCACAAAAAGAATGCTGATGGTTTTTCAATAGCTGATTAGCAGTGATCTCACCTAAAGGCATTGTTGCATTAAATAGGATTAGTGAAGTGACTTTGAGGGGAGGTAGAATTATCCTACTTTTGTCTCTGCCAGGTATATAAGTGATAGGTATGTAGGTAGATAGGTTAAGATTCATTTATCACATAACCACATATATTTGTGTATATATTCATAAATTAAATATAAACATATGGAACATATAAATAGAATTGACTATACTAATCATTCTTGACAGTATTGATGTTATTAATCTAAATTTTGCTTTTTAATCTCAATTTTACTTTTAATTTCCTTTCACACTCCCTCTAAGAACATTTAACATAGGGTTAAAAATACTGCATAAAATAATTTTTTCAAAAACACCTTTTTAATTGGTGAATCATTGACCAATTTTCCTCTTTTTGCTTACCCTGATATCACTCTATTATAGTTTACTTTTATATTTCCAAGAACATTTTAATTACTAAACAACTCATTTATCAGACAATAAATTTACTTATTTGTTAGAATGCTGTGATTTGAAGTGTTTTTACCAAAATCAGTTAAAATATAATCCTACTTTACTTAGCATTAATCACAAGACTTGCCTAAATTAAGTAGTTGCATTAGATACTGGGGCCAAAGGTGGGCACCTTTTTGGGTCACTTTTGGATGCATGTAAATCACGGTGGTAAACTATTACTTTCCTTCCTACCAACCCATTCCTACCCTTTAGACACACACATTCTCCTTTAGACAGTTGTTTTCCTACCTGGCTCTACCAGTACACTGATTAGCATCTGTACAATGTAATATATAAATTCATCTTTCCATCTGCAAAAGTTGGCTAGGTTTATCTTCTCAAGTCATGCTATCATCACCTAAAATCATGCCATCACAATGGTGATGGTGAGGGTGGTGGTGTTCATGCTGGGGGGGTAGGGGGGAAGAGGAAGAGCTGTCAGAATTTGCAAAGTGGGAAGAGTAGCGGGAGCAACGGCCTACAGAGAGTGGATACTAATGAAAAAGCCATTGCCAGTTCTCCACCCTTAATTAGAGAAATCCTGGCCCCATACATGTCAATTTGAAAACCAAAAAAGTAGAGTTCTCCTTATAATCATATTTAATGCCTGCAAAAAATTGGGTCATAAAAGTTATGTAGTTACCTATTTGGTGCTTTCTCTCTTTTAGAGAGGGATCTAATATTCCAGTTAGTGATAATTTTGGTAGATACTTTTAGTTTACATCTGCATAATGGCCAAAATAAAATGTAAGTATACTACTACTTATACAGTCATATGATAAATTAATTTGAATTATGAGAAGAATTAATCTGATACATATTTCATATGTGACATATGTGCAATATATATCACATATGTGACATCTATCATACATATGATATATATTTCATAATATAAATGACATATATTTTTAAAAGGACAGAAAAAGAAAGGTGTAATCTAAAAAGTAGAAAGTGTTTATATTAATTTATATTATATTAACTGAGGTATTATTAAAATATAAAGTTGTTTTTTATTATAATAACAGTTATTGGACTGTAAGATTATCATATATCATAAATTAATTGTTCTCTCAATTTGCTAGCTTATTCTATACTTGTGCTTGCTATTAATTCTAGTAAAGTTAGTGGATTACTGGTCTATGATTTTTTAAATATTAATTATAGATACAATATAGAAAATATTTCTGCTAAAGACATTTTGGGGTGTCTCTAACATTTCCTAAGTATCATTTTAGATCATAATTATTATTATCATAATTATAACAATATTATAATTATGATTATTAAATTTCCAAAGACTTGTATTAATGTGCATGTGTGTGTATTCACATTCACAATATTGTATACATAATACAATTTTCCACTTCTCCAAGTAGGTTTTGAAATTTTGTCAGTAAAAAAATTTGAGACTTCATATAACTTGATGTTTTAGCATTCTTTGTGAATCAAATCAGGAAAAAAAGTAATTTTTTTCATCATCAGGAATCTTTTGTTGTTGTTGTTTATGCAAAGTACTACAAAGTTTTAATGTTTCATATGAAGCTAAAACAAAATATAATCAAATATCTAAAGGCAAACAATGGTATCTACTCTTACCTTTTGTAATATGTACTCTCTATTGTGAAATTTCAGTGCTTTGTTGAGGTTTTCAAATTCTAGTGTGAAGAGGTCAATCAAATGCTGTGAGGAGCTCCAATTTCGAGGTCTTAGATGGTTGGAGCCTAAGAAACTTACAGGCGACTCCTCAGAGGAAAACACTGTTTCAGAAGAGTGGCAAACTACAGTTTGATATTGCTTTGGTTCTGATTGGAAAAAGCATACTTCCCATCATTACAGGAGAATCAGAAAATGATTGGATGGCTTCTATTTCTTTAATAACAAATGGGAAAACAGGAAATTATTTTTTATTAGCTTAAGAGTAGTGGTGGCCAAAAGTACGGACTGCAGCTTGGAAATCATTGTATTCGAAGCATCCTATTTCGCGGTAGAATTCTGAAGGCCTAGGGGAATCACCACGATTTTTGGATTAGAAAGTATATGAAGATATATTGAACTTTAGTTACAGAATTTTCTAATGTCATAATAATTACCTCCATTTACATAGCTTTATGCATTCTGAAGAAGATTTCGGCATTGAGTTGTCTTTAATTTGCCCTTTGAAAGTTCATGTTGGGTTTTATTAAAATGAGTTTTGTTTAGTGCCATGCTTTACATATTGTAGCTAAATATGAATAGCCAATCCCACCCACTTTCATATAGAAAGAAGAGTAGATATCCCTTTTACAGCTTCCAGGAGGTGAATTTTTATTCGACTCACCAAGTTCACACAAGAGTGTGTAGATGCTTGCACAGCCTGAAGATAGCCCCTGCTCTGCAGACACCAAAGAAGAAAAATTCTCAAATTCTTTGGGTAGCAGCTTTGCGGATTTTTAATTTATTTTAGGGTGTTTAAATATTTCTTCATTGCTAATTTAACAAAAATTAAACTTAAATATACCTCTGCTGGAGACATATTGATAACTTCTGTTTTCATTTTTTTAAAAAGTCTGTGTTAACTGTACTTGGGCTTAGTCATTTAGGAAGGAAACAGAAGTCCTGTCTTTAAGCTCATTAGTTTAAGGTCTTCCGTATGTGGCTCTGGCTTTCTCTCGTGGTAGGAATGCTCTGGAACACGAGGCTTTACAGCACTACGGGAAGGAGAACGGAGGGCTGCGGGTTTCTGCACAGGCCTCCTGGGAGTAGCAGGCTGTTGTGTGTCAGCGTTCACACCTGCATGAGCAGTGAAGGCTGCCTTAAACAATGCTGATCAACTCCATTCTATTCTTTACCTCCCCGCCCCCTTCTCTTCCTGGGGAATCTGGCTTTCCTGTCACTCAGGATAACGATTTCCTGCAAGCATCACCAAGATCCAGAAAGTCACTGTAATCTCATCAAGAGTGTGATTTCCCAGCTGGGACTGTTGAATTTATATAACCCGAAGATATCTGGTCAGGGTGCTTAATCCTCCTGGCTGGTGTGCTGAGCTCCATTTGAAATAAAATTCCATTTGAAATAAAATTCCTGTAACAAAGATGACCTCATTAGTTGACAGAATTAGAGAAGATAGGTCCCCAGATTAGTGCAGACTTTATAAAAAACCTATAATTTAACCAATATTTTATGTATGAAAGCAAACAATGTTGCTTTCCCCATCGTGACCAAAAAGAACTCAGTCCAGGTATAAAGTAAATTTCCAGGGAATTTTCATGAGCCCAGTGAAAACTGGGCAGGAGCTTGAGCATACATCTTCTGCTCTGTGTGGCCTATGGGACACTAAAGAGTTGTGTTACTTTTTCAACCCTGAAATAAAATTTAGAGAAACCTCACTTCAAGCTTGTGGTGAATGCCTTGATAACTTGTTCTAATTACTGCACTAGTAGATTTCCTGTTTTCTCACACATTTTAAGTGATTTCCCAGCAAATCATTTTTAGGCTTCATGACCTCAAAAATCTTTATATAAGGGAGAAATATTTTTTTAAAAGATGCTTCTCTGCTTATCTTCATCCTTCCCCCGCAGCAGTGGACTATATCTTTATATATGGAGATACATACTGGCCTCAATGTATGCATAATAATATGCAAACATCACAGTGCTTTATTTTGTGACAGGTTGTATTAGTAAAGGAAGCCAGCTCTCTGCTTTTCTCATATTTGCATTATCTAATTAATTTTTGGTGCTAATAAGCACCGAAAACTGATTATCTTTCTCCTCACAACCATGACCTTTGATCTCAGGTGGCATTTTATGAAGCTTGCTTTCTCTAAATATTGCAAATAAAATTTAGTAATGAAAAGGGGCACAGGAAGAGCAAAGAGTTGGAAAAGAATTTTCAAAATGTATCCAAGACATAAGGAGTTCACCTCATTTAAAAAATGTACTCCATACATTTTTCTGTTTATCTTCATAAACATATATGTTTATCAGGATACAAGATTATCTAAGTATATATACTTACAGTCTTGTTTCCAGTTGGCATCTGAAAGTAAATTGGCATCTCTATGTCATATTCTATACATGTAAATGTGAATATATATGAATATATATGCACATGTTTATTTTTCATATGTGAATCTGTAATTGCATGGATATGTTTGGATCTAACTTATCTTGTTAAAAATGACTACATTTATATAAGTATGCATACTTATATAAAATTTATTCTTAGTTGGCATCAGGCAGCAAGCTTAGCATCTGGTATGAACGTCTAAGTTTTCATTTACTGCTTGTGTGTGTGTGTGTGTGTGTGTAAAGCATGAATATTAGAATGAATATGTTTCTTATTGCTTAATATACTTCCTTTAATAATGACTAAATAAATGTAATGAACACATACAGTTACATTTATCATTTAAAAGTTAGTTTTCAAAAGTGGTAAAGGGGTTTTTTTCATCAACCAAATCAAATGACGGGGATTCAGATACTCATAGTGAGCTGGAGAGAAGAAAACATTATACCATGAGGAGTAAAGAGTAAAATATTAATGAGTACTACTTATATGGGAATAATGGACTTTCTTGCTTGCGTTTTTAGAAAATACTTCACAAGTTAAATACTTTTGCATATACATTATACAAACTTGCATTACAATCATTAGTTTTGGGTGCCTGGCTGCCTCAGTTGGGAGAGCAGGAGATTCTGATCTTGGGGTCATGATTTTGAGACTCACATTGGGAGGAGAGTTTACTTTCAAAAAAATCATTAGTTTGTTCTTATACTTTCTTTGGAAATCTATTATGTTGACTGTGAGGACAAATTTTTAAAAATTTTTTCTAGTGCAAATAGTGAAAAGTGGCTTTGCTTTCAAAACAGTTTTTTTTTTCATTTAAATTTCAGTGGACATCTTAACCAACTAATACACTTTTATTTTTAGATGACATTGTTACAGTAGCACTGTGTCAACCAGATAAGTCAAATGTGAGAGAGTAAATAAAAACTAGCCTCAATTATTAAAGAGTACTTAGAGTTGAATTTTTCGTGTATTTTCTGAAATATGAAATTCAAGTGCTATTAACACGGTCTTAAGATGTGTTTTTGCTATTAACACAGTCTTAAGATGTGTTTTTAAGAGGTGTGCATGTGTGTGCGTGCATGTGTTTGTGTGCGTGTTCTGTACTTACCCAATAATTTGGTAGCATTCAGCATACCAACTTATATACTTACTTACTCTCGGTAGCCATCTTGTATTCTGTGCAGGATTGTTGGACTGGTTTAAGGAATAAAATCAGCCCTCTTTCATTTGCCCCTACAGGAAAATTTAACTTATTGTTATGTACCTTCAATATGTTCTTATGTGCTTCTGTTTTTTAAAGAATACGAGTATAGTATAATGAATTACTGTAATATTAATATAGAGAGGAAAATTCAATACTTTACTGTTTTTCTGACAAAAAACAAAACAAAACAAAACAAAACACACCACCATAACTTTAAGCATTTTGTTAAAATGATTGTTCATACTTTGGTGCTAACTTAGTACTCCTTTGGAAAACTACTCTTTTTATGGTGCAAAAGGATAGTTATGCTCCACTGAGTGTCATTGGTTAGTATAAGTTTGTTTCATACATATAACATTAATTTGTTGAAAATGCAGAATTTGTTGAAAATAGTGGCATATGTTGTCAGTATAGTTTTCATTAGATTATTTGTAGGAATGTTTAGCATTAGCAGTTGTTATATGATAGAATTAATATCAATGTAATATTTGTTGATGTCTGTGGTAAACAGAATTCCCCGGAATAAAAAAAATTACTTCACTGAATTCTCTAAATATCAACCTTACGTAGGATGCGTATGTATGCAGCAGATATAGACTTTCTGGCCGGACGTCCTCCTATTGGCTAATAGTTTGAACCTCCCCCTTTATTCCGATGGTTATCCATGTTCTAGGCTGTGTTTCCTGTATTTTTTAGACTAATGTGTCTTTAATATTATATTCAGTAAATTAGCGTTAAAGTCAACAATCCAATTTTTGTAATGTTCCAAGACTGAACATTTTTTTTATTAAATGTTGAAATATACAAGTCATTATGTTGTGTATTGCTGACTAAAAATATTGCTGAAGTGTAAAGGAGAAAAATCTAATTTTATATTGGCATAGAAAGAAAGCTTAACTTGTTTTCTTGCTCTTTTTTTATAGAGAACACCTGTTCCCAGCGCTGAAGCATTCCGATGGTTCTTTTAAAGCAGTAGTATATCTTATTTTCAAGGCATTTGGAAGTGAAGGGCAAACTAATGTCTTGTTTTAAGAAACTGCTTAGTCCACCACTGAAGAAAATATCCAGATATTATTTTCATTTTATGTATAGGGGTTTCTTCCAAAAAAAAAAAAAAAAAGGAAAAGAAAAGAAAAAAGACATATAAAAATAATCTGGGAGCTTGGGGAATTGGCCAGTTTATTTACTTTCAATACACTGATTCTTTCTTTGATGTAATTTAGCTATACTAGTGAAGTTGTTGTCTATTTTGAAAGTGGCTGTAAAAAACAAGTTTGGGTAAACCCCTGCTGTAAAATCATGTATCTTTGCAAAGTACATATCTATACTTCATTTTCAAATATATGTGTTTCAGTACTGTAAACTGTACAGATAGCAGCTTGTATTTTGTGTGTTTAGACACAAGGAGACAATCATGTCTGAGCATCTATGGAGATTAACAGTTTGTACACAACAGTATGGTTCTGCAAGTTAAATCTGGAGCAATAAATTTTAGCTTTAAATATTTTTTGCCAGTTGTTTCTAGAAGCAGCAACAGCAGTGGCATGTTTTGCCATGCATCTTTCCGTAGAGACTTGATGCCAAGTTTTACAAGACTAAAAGATTATGATGCATCCAGCAATTACCTTCAGTTGTGTTGTTATAAGAGGGGAAGATGTTATGAAAGTTTCAATTAATCTTTTGAGCACTATATTAGAGTAGTGGTTATGCACTTGCATTGCTTACAAACGAGCTGTACAGAAGGGTATACCTCCCAAATACTTAGTGTAGTTGACTTGTCTTGGGTTGCACTGTAAGGCGGAGTACTCAGAGTAGTTGGAACATGCAGAATCAGTTGTATAAATTTAAAAAGAAAAAAAAAAAACAGTGTTTTCTAGGATACAGAGAAAAGTATCATATCTTAGGCAGAGAAATTCAGGATGGGCTTTTTTTTCCTCAACCCAACATGGGGTGTATGTATTTTTTTTGTTGTTGTTCATATTTTGTTCTTTTATTATTTTTTTTTGGTAGGAAAAAGAAACACTTAATAAAATGTACCCAAATGTTTTAATTCCATGTATGATATGAAATGGGTAGTTTGTTCTAAAATTTGAATACATAAAGACTGCTTGCACTGAGGCATGACTACATATATTTTTTAAGTTAAAAAAAATTGAACACATTCATAAAAGTGAGTCTTTTAAATTTCTTTTTATCTTCCTTTCCCATAGCCTCCCAGGTGGACCAGTGGCCTTCCCCGAGGCCCTCAGTGGAATGTTGCATTACTCCCATTCCCATTTTTGTCACTTGATGCTTTCATTCCTGAGCAGCCAGGTCCACATTCTGTGGAATTTCATAGTGCAAACAGCCCCAAACACAAAGGAGCTAATGCTTCATAGGATCCGTGCTGCCCTTTCACATAGGATTTGGTGTTCTTATGGCCGTCAAGGTTCCTAAGGCTGTCCCCCTAGGACAGATATTATTTGTGATGCCATGATATCTAGGAAGTTTATTTCATTTTCTTTTTCTTGCCAGATTATAAAGACAGTTTTCATCTTGAGGAATAAAGTAGAATTTAGTAAGAATACATGGAGCATCGCAGTTGCCGTGTTACTGTAACTTTTGCTCTTTATCCACCAGCCAGCTATTTTAGCCTGGACAGCCACTACTAGTCTGCCGAAAAATGTTAGCAAGATGGATCATGCAAAGAAAAATAACTTGAGAAGAGAAAGGGTGAAAAAGGGCTGTAAAGTTTTAGAAAGACTAGCAGATTAATAATTTTGAAAGGCTAGTTGTAGTTGTGAATGGGAAATAATATGACAGGAGATTTTAAGAAAACCAGAAGAAAGCACTTCATCATCAGAGTCTGGGAGGGAGGGTGGAGAAGTTCCCTGCAAACGCCAGTGTGAAAAGCAAGTGACTGAACCTGGCTAGAGGAGCATCGCAAGGCCTCCAGTTTCAGTCAAACGGGCTTTTTAAGGAAAATGTATTTCATGTTTTACACCTGTCCCTGTTTCAAGAAGATCATTAAATCATCGTAAGCTAAAATGTGCTGTATGTTAATTCTGACATAGCTTTCTGCTTGATGTATATTCCTTTGAGGGTTTCTAGTTAGAATTTCTGTTTCTGCTGTGGGACCAATGAGAACTATATGAGTTCTTTCTCATCCACTTTTATTTGATCTTACTCATATTTTTAAGCCAGCGTGCTAATTAATTACAAGTAAGTGAAAACTTACTTTTACACTTGAATGGTAAGTTTGCCTTGCTTTTTGGAAAATGGTGATTGTTACGACAGAATTGAAGCAAATGTCTGTTCAGGCTGCATTAGGCATAGAGTAACATGTAAAGATCTCATGACAATGTACTGAGAGTCTAAAATACATGCTAAGTATTGCATGTCTTGATGTGTTTTTATTTGTTTTCTTAAAAAACTAATGAATCTGTATATTGTAAAGTGTGTTGTTTTACATGTCAATTCAGTTTTTTTAATGAAAGAAAATCTGTTGATTGAAATGGAAAAGTGCAGCTTTTCTTTAATTCTCTTACATGTTTTTATTCTTGATATTGTTCTTTTATACCACCCCTTTTTTATGTTTTTGGTAAAACTCTGTTTATATAATGTAGGGTACATAAAAAGTTCTCGTTGGTGATGTTGAAAAAAGATGTTACTCTTCTGTTCTCCTTTTGGTTCTCTTCTCCTAAGTCCATATACTGAGAACTTGTAAAGCTTATCATTATAACCCCGAGGGAGTGATTTAAAGGTTTAGAATTTCCACGATTCTAAAATACCAATGAATGTAACTTTTCAAAATTGTTCACTGTACATTTCATATTCGGACCAAGAAAATTCAGAAGATAGCAATCAGAATATAGATTGTGGCGGACTGTACAATTTAAAAATTACGTATCAAAGAAGTCAAATTAAAAGCTTTGTAAGAGAGGTTCAAGCATGCATAGGACTCTTACCTTCTCTAGGTGTAGGCAAGGAGATGCCACATTCTGTCAGCAGTTGGGGAGAGCTGGAAAGTATGCAGGGTGTTGGTATGAAGAGCAATGAACCATTTTTCTTGTCAGCTGTCACTCAGCACCCAAACATTATAAGAACCTCATAATGCAAACCTCCCTCTTTCCAGGCCTTCAGACCAAAGTGGCTTTCTGATGGATTTTGCCCACCTGTATACAAGCAGAGACATTTTTGCAAGTGAGAAACATATCGATCCTTAGGAGAGAACACAGTGACACAGTGAAAGTCTTTCTCCAGTGTAAGAGTATATAAAAACATCTCTGGTTGCTTAATCCCCAACACCCAACTTCCGGCTTCTAAACATATTTATAGGGAGCAAGAGATGGCGGGCTTCCCATGAATTAGTGTGAAGCAATCACTAACAGAAAAGAATATTCCCTTCCTTTCATTTAGAACGCCTGGCACGTAAGTTGTACAATTAATGCTAAAGCATATAAAGTCTTTAAGCTGATAGTATCTGTAATCAAATAATGAAAAAAAGGCAAGCAGTTAAATGAGCACACTATTCAGGGTCAAATGTGTTCAGCAAAAAACTGTGGTGGGTCTTTGATCATGGTTAGATTCACAGTGATATCAAACAGTTGGTTCTCATGTAACAGCTAAATGTTTCAGATTTTGTTTTTATTAAATTTGGCAGTTTCACACTGAGATCTGTATTCCTAGTGAATAAAAGACAGCTACCATGTGAGGAGGGATTCCATTTTCAAAATGGCAAGGAAGTCAGATATTTCAGGAACATGGGACACAAAATGTATTCCTTTCACAGCGTTCTCCTATTCTGAACTGTGCAGTCATCTATTAAATTTTCTAATAGATATTTGTGTAAGGTGTATGTATGCTTGTGCAATTATTTAAAAAAGCAGTTTTGGAAAACAGTGTATTTATTAAAGAAAATTACTTATGGGGCATGTACAAAACTGTAAAAAAAAAAAAAAAAAACCTTAAAAAAACCACATTCAATTTGCCCAGTAAAGTTGTTTTTGTGAAATTTCTGTGTTGTTGAATAAAGGACTTTAGTATTCAAAATATCTCTATTTTTCCATGAAGAAATTTTTATTTGTGGGAATTGCAGTAATGAACATATGATCCTGAAAATCTAATTTTGTTTATGATAAAAAAGTTTATAATTCTACACTTGCCCTTATGTCAGCAGAATGAATACTGTATATAAATCTTTCATAAAATATGCCAGTTTTGTTCATTTTGTTTTTCCTCATAGATTTTGTCTTTCTCATATATTTAAAGAAAAGGAAAAAAGAAGAACATGGTTCTTTTCACATTTCTAAAGGATATATTCTTTGTTGAAAGTTTTAAAAAGTCATCTAAATAGAGGAAGAAATGAATGTATCCAAACTTTTCTCCATTCTTCTCCATCCTAAGTGTGCCAGGAGAAAGCATCCCCCTGTGCCAATGAATGAAACGTCCGGTGGTAATGCTTGAAAGACTTGAAGTGCCTGAAGAAATGCGCAACACTGGAATTCTGTCTTCAGCCCCTCCCAGCAATACTCTGAGATTAAATTTTTATTGTGTTACTCTTTTTATTATGGAATACTGGGTTCCAACCAAGCTGCTTATTATTTGGTGGTGAATGTGCTTAACACTTACTTACTTCACTGCTTCTCAGAGCAAGGCTCTTCTTTTTTTTTGATGCTTCATAACCTACAAAAAATGTAGAACACAATTTTGTATATTGGAAATCTTAAACATGATTGCAAACCTGGAACTCTTTCAAACAATTGAAAGAGTCCATGTCCACAGAAAAACATACCACATCAGAAGATTTTTATACATTTTAGAAATTTCAGGCTGTGTTCTCTTAGTAGAATATCACAAATATGTCTTGGCCATGACAACAGAATTAGATTATATAGTCTGAGAAAGAAGAATTAGGTAACTTGAATTATGGGAGTTCCTGGATCCTCAGCAATTTTTTCAGGTGAGTTGCTGTGTTTCTTTATTATATTGTGGTATAAGCAACAATAGGGTAAAAATATAGAATTGGATTTTCATAGAAAATAGCTTCCTGTCTCTACTTGAAATCTTTAAGGATACCAATACTTGGAGTTTCATCTGTAACGATAAGAGAATAATTCGAAGTAGTTTGAACCAAGGAGGGAGAGGGGAGGAATTCTATACCTTATTTAGACTTTGAGCCTGATAATTTCATATAGTTTCTGCAAAAATCATGTATTTTTTCAACTTGCTTATTGGTAAAAGCTTTTATTTGCACGTTTTATACAGAAGTTCTTCTCCGTTTTATTTCTACTCTTGTCTTTATTTTGTCTCTTTTTAGTGGTGAAAAAATGTTGTTTGAAGTAAACACAATGAACACAAATTTAAATTTATTTGCATACGCTATATAAGTAGAATAGTTACCTAAGAAATTTATTCTTATTTGGAAATTTTATTTCTAATCCTCTAATATCTTGGCTTAAGATCTGTCTTGTATCCATCGCAATTCATTTTTTGGGCCAATTTTTGAGGCAATATTACTTATTTTTAAGGTTTGTATATATTTAAATGTCAACCAAGCTATCTTTTTAGTCTAAGTCAATGCTTTCTTTATGATGCATTACTTATGACAAAAATAATTCCAGTTAACAGGTGTTATAATTTCACAAATTAGAAGCAGTGTTCAGACCTCTTTCCAAGAAGAGTACTTTTTAAAAACTACTCTTAATCCTGTATAAATCCTGTATGTAAAGCATTTTTAATTCAGGACAGAATTACATGAACTCTTCAGGAGTTAGATGGTAGGAGAATCTGATTGTTTGGTTTGAATTATGATCTTCTGCTTATGACTTTTCTAAAAAGTGATCTTCTATCTAAAATTCCATGGCTTCAGAAAAACCGCACAAGTGGAAGGGAAGGTAGAAAAGCATACAGCTAAATGATACAGTTTTACTTTTGATACCATCATAAAACACATGTAGCTGAAAATTCAAACCCATTGTATCCTTCAAGAACTTTTCTCATGTTTGTATGAATTGCCTTAAGATTTTACTTATAACCTTTATTGATAAACATTTATAATTTATAATTTTATTTATTAATATTGAATTAACATGTGTGTATGAATGGAACTAGACCAGTCTGCGTGTGCGTGTGTGTATGTGTTTAGTCAGCAGAGTTTAAGTCATGTCCCATAATAAGTAAGAATCAGTGTAGGTTATTAAACATTTTTTATGGCTAATATTTGGTCACTGTTGTGCCATTGCAATTGAATTTGTTGACTGAGCATCTTATAATACTTAACCTGTTGTCAGGGAATCAGAGAATTTGGGGAACTTACATGGACTCTTTTGGACATTTTAGGTGTTCTTCCTTCAGTTCACTACATCCTACTTTCAGCCATTTAAGGGACTGTATTGAAAATTATGTATACAATTTGCTCCCCAAATGCATTATTTATCTTTATAGAATTTTAATATTACAGTTATATTTATATACTATTCAGTTACTTATATGTATGTATATTTGAGTGTCAAGTGCACATCCAACCGCTAATAGATGACTTAACCCATAGCTTATATATTTTGACCACATGGAAATGCCTTTATCCACCCCCAAATTCATGATGTCTACAGAGCAGCAGTAAGAAGAACATTGTGAATATTTTTTTGTGTTGGCAAACCAGCAATTGATTTAATTCCTCATTTATTCAACAAGTATTATTGTGTATCATCAATGTGCCAGCTACTGGGAATATCAAGATGAATAAAACATGATTCCTGACACATTTACCATCACCATGGAACTGATCAAATGGTTGAAATAAATACACAAATAAATAAAAACAGTGGAAAATGTGAATGGAGCAACATCATGTGGAGGAATGGCAAGAAGAGATAGAGTGAGGCTCTTGAATTTCACATTCTTCCCTGTTGCAAAAAGAGGGCAAAGCTGGAGCACTCCTGGGATGTAAAACCTGAGGGTACAATGGTGAGCCAAAGAGATTGGAATTGCAGGAAAAATAGGACGAAATTCAAAAGACCTGAGAGATACTACCACCCTAGTCCAAGTTGCTGTCATTTCTCATGGGGATGGCAGGAACGCTTTGAAGATATTGTGGGTTTAGTTCCAGACCACCGTAAAGTAAATATTGCAGTAAAGCAAGCCAAATGAATTTGGTTTCTCAGTGCATTTAAAAGATGTTTAGACTATGCCGTGGTCTATTAAGTGTGGGATAGCATTATGTCAAAAACAAAACAAAGTAAAACAAAACAATGTTCATTCCTTAATTAAAAATACTCTATTGCTGAAATACGCTAACCATCATCTGAGCTTTCAATGAGTTATAATCTTTTTGCTGGTGGAGAGTCTTGCCTTGATACTGATGGCTGCTGATTGATCAGGGTGGTGGTTGCCAAAGGATGGGTAGCTGTGGCAATTTCTTAAAATAAGATGATGACATTTGCTGAATTGATTGATTCTTCCTTTCATGAACGGTTTCTCTGTAGCAAACAACAGTGTTTAAAACATTTTACCTATAGCAGACTTCTTTCAAAATTGGAGACAGTTCTCTGAAATCCTGCTGCTGCTTTATCAGCAAGCTTTGCATACTATTCTAAATCCTTTGTTGTCATTTTAATAATCTTCAGAATCTTCTATTCTCAGGAATAGAGTCCATCTCAAGAGAACATTTTTTTGTTCATACTTAAGAAGCAATTCATCCATTTTTATCATGAGATTGCAGAAATTTACCATCTTCAGGCTCTCCTTCTAACTCTAGTTCTCTCGCTGTTGCCACCACATCTGCAGTTACTTCCTCTGCTCGAGTCTTGAACCCCTCAAAGTCATCTAACTGAGGTTAGAATAAACTTCTTCCAAACTCCTGTTTATGTTACTATTTAACCTCTTCCCATAAATTACAACTGTTCTTTTTTTTTTTTTTAATTTTAATTGTATTTTTTTTTTTTATTTCCAGCATAACAGTATTCATTATTTTTGCACCACACCCCGTGCTCCATGCAATCCGTGCCCTCTATAATACCCACCACCTGGTACCCCAACCTCCCACCCCCTGTCCCTTCAAAACCCTCAGATTGTTTTTCAGAGTCCATAGTCTCTCATGGTTCTTAATGGCATCTAGAATGTTGGATCCTTTCCAGAAGGTTTTCAGGTTGCTTTGCCCCATTCCATCAGAGAAATCACTACCTATCTATGCCCTTACAAACTGTATTTCTTCAATAAAAAGACTGGAAAGTTGAAATTACTCCTTGGTCCCTGGGGTTTAGGATGCATATTGTGTTAAAAGGCATGCAAACAACATGAATTTCATCATACAACTCCATCAGAACTTTTGGGTAACAAGGTAAATTGGCACTGAGCAGCAATATTTTTAAAGGAAACTTTTTCCTCAGTAAGTGTGGGCTTAAAATAATGTTGTAAACAGATGTGCTTTCTCCAGGCTTTATTGTTCCATTTATAGAGCACAGATGGAGTAGATTTAGCATAATTTTTAAGGGCCCAAGGATTTGGGGGATGGTAAATGAACATTGACATCAACCTGTAATAACCAGTCACATTAGACCCTAATAGGGAAGTTAATCTGTCCTTTGAAGTCAGGCATTGACTTCTCCTCTCTAGCTATGAAAGTCCTAGATGACATCTTCTTCCAACAGAAGAAGATAGAAAATCTGTTGTTTAGTGTAGCCACTTCATTAATGATCTTCGCTAGATCTTCTGAGTAACTTGCTGCAGCTTCTACATTAGCCCTTGTTGCTTTACTTAGCACTTTGATGTTATAGAGATGGCTTCTTTCTTTAAATCCCATGAACCAACCTGTGCTAGCTTCCAGTGTTTGTTCTGCAGCTTCCTCATGTCTTTCAGTCTTCATAGAATTGAAGAGAGTGAGAGCCTTGCTCTGGATTAGGCTTCGACTTAACGGAACGTTGTAGTTGGTTTGATCTTCTGTCTACACCATCCAGACTTTCTCCACAACCACAATAAGGCTGTTTCACTTTCTTGGCATTCATGTGTTCAGTGGAATAGCACTTTTAATTTTCTTCAAGAATACTTCCTTTGGCTTTACTAACTGATTTAGTTGTTTGGTGCAAGAGGCCTAGCTTTCAGCCTGTCTCTGTTTTAGACAGACCGTCCTCACTAAAATTAATCATGTTTAGTTTTTGATTGAAAGTGAGAGACATGTGAATCTTCCTTTCAGTTGAACACTTAGAGGCCATTGTAGGGTTGATGACTGGCCTAATTTGGATACTGTTGTGTCTCAAGGAATAGGGGGAACCAAGGAGAGGGAGAGAGATGGGGGAATGGGTGGTAAATGGAGTGGTAAGAACACACTCAACATTCATCTATTAAGTTCACTGTCATATGTGGGTGTGGCTCATGGCGCCTAAAGCAATTGCACTAGTAACAACAAAGATCACTGACCACCAGAGCAAATATAATAATAATAGAAGAGTCTGAAATATTCTGGGAATTACCAGAATATGACACAGAAACATGGAGTGAGCAAATCACACACAGAGTTCATGTGATTCCATACTATTGTCACTGATTTCTCATTGCTCTTAGAATAAAAACCTGGATGTCATCTGTGAGGATCTTGTGATCTGGCTCTGCAATCTCTTGTTATCCTTTTTTCTCTTTACACTCCAGCTGCTTTGACTTTTTTTAAAAACTTTATACTTGCAAGATGGGTTTTTTCTTCCCACCTCAGGACATTTTGTTCACATTGTTTTTAATATTTAGATTTTTTTTTCTTCTTTATTCTTCATTATTCAGATCTTAGCTAAAGCTTCACTTTTATAAAGGAAGTTCTTTCTAATTTTTATGACTATGTCAAATTCACCTATTATAGGTGCTTAAGGTACCCTATACCTCTTCCTAGGAATTAATGAGTTAATTCAATAAATATATATTACACATTTACCATGTGCTCTTCACTTATTCAGATTAGAATATGTACATACACAAGTTAGACAAAAATCCCTGTTTTCATAGAATTTATTTACATTCTAGTGCAAAGAAAGAGGTCAAAACAAAGAAGTGAACAAATATCAATGTCACATGGCAAAATGCACTATGGGTAGAATTAAGGAGTGGGAATGAGATTAGGAATGCAGTAGTGTGAGAGGATGAAGAAGAGTTGGAATTTTAAATGGAGGATCAGAGAAAGCTGAACTGAGAAGGCAACATTCGAGGTAAAACCTGAAGGAGGCAAGTAAGTAAGTACATCATAGGGACCTCCTAGAAACAGTCTACCCATCAAAGGGAATGGGAAGTACAAAGATCCTGTGACAGGAATGGGACTAGAGCTTTCAAGGGCTACCATGAAATCCATTGTATCTTGAATGTAGTAGGTAAGAGAGAGAATAGTAGGAACTACGGTTAGAGAAGTAAGAGTGACAAGATTGTATGGAGTCAGGTTAAGGATTTTGACTATTACTCAGAAAGAGAAAGGAAATCTTTGGAGCACTGGATTGGAGGGGACATGATCCAACTTATATTATAAAAGGACTGCTTTGGCTACTGTGTTGACAGTAGACCATAGATCAAGGATGGAGGAAGGAAAACCAGTTTGGGGGGCAGGCATTGCTATAACCCAAGTGAAAGAAGATGGTAGCACTGGAGTGTTAGCAGTAGAGGTTGTCAAAAGCAGTTGAATTCAGCCTATAGTTTGAAATATAGGAAATAGGATTTATAAACATGTAGGATATGTAAGTAAGAGAAAAATTAATAATAATGCCAAGGTTTTTTATGTGAATAACTGGAAAAATGAAGTTGCAATTTACTGAGATGGAGAAGACTGAATTTTGGTTTTGGACATATTAAGCTTAAGCTGTTTCTCAGACATTCAAATAAAGATGTCAAACATATGACTGGTATGGGTTTGGAGTTCAAGGTAGAGTTATAGGATGGACTTATGGATTGGTATATAAAAATAATGATTCTAGGGGCAACTGGGTGGCTCCATTGGCTAAGCATCTGACCCTTGATTTAGACTCAGGTCATGATCTCAGTGTCCTGGGATCGAGACCTCCTTCAGACTCCACACTCAGCAAGAAGCCTGCTGATTCTCTCCCTCTTCCTCTGCCCCTTCCTATGTGTACATGCTCTCTCAAATAAATAAATTTTTATAAGAAAATAATGAAACTGAATGAGATTATCAAAGGAGTGACTACAGATAGATAAGGGACAGGAAGGATGAGGGCTGAGATCTTGGTGTCATTTATCACAGTTGTACTTCCACATTTACTATAATCATTATTGGATTGGGGTCAATATCCCACAATGACCAAGGTAGAGAAGAAATGGAATCCCGAGGAAAAATTCTGCAGGTGTGTTCTTCCATTTCTCCCTCTTCCCAGTGACCCATATTTTTTTAACCTTTAGTTAGCTCAATCTTTAGCCTTCATCCCCCTCAATTTATCCCAACAATTTTATTGGACTTGGTCTAACATAATTAATCTTTCTGTTCTTAAATTTTTGTTAACAATTCCATTAAAGGAGATGAAATTAGTGTCCCCTTCTTAACATCTCAGGGACCAAAACCTTTGAGCAGGAAGTTGATAGATGTTAAAACAACAAACCGAGAATTGAGATTGTTTGGTTGACTCATAGTCATGAGACAGAAATAAGATTTTTAAATTTGCCCAAAATTTCTTTGCAAGGGAAGAAGTTGGCTCATTAGTAAAAAAAAAAAAATATATATATATTAGAATGGATATTTCAAATACTTACTGTTTTTGTTATTTACCATTGATTCTTCACAGAGTTAGTCATGCATATTTTCTTTAATAGCCTAAATGAATTGTAGGGAGAGTGGTTAAGAGAGAAATGCATCTTTATATTTTTTTATGCAAGAGAAAGCATTTTGTACCAGAATATCCTTAGACTAGAGTTTTAGTTTCAAACCTGCCATTTGACAGAAATTTCAACATATCAGAAGTTTCCCATTGAATACTTTCCATCAGAGTTCTGAGGACTAAACAATGAGTAGCTCCAAATCTAAAAGAACTGAATGGTAATGATTTCAGTCCATTAGAGTCCTGAGGAACCTCAATATATGCAGAACCAGAAAAGAAATGAGCAATGACTACAACAAAAACTGAAGTGCTTGATTTCACAGTTTGGCTCTTATGCAATGTCATGAATTAAAAAAAAAAAATTTTTTTTTGAGTTGAAAATAATCCAGCAATACGACCACAATCTATACTTTCTTGAGGAGCTTGGATAACATCGTCACAGAGGATGTAGGATTTCTGAGATTTACCAACCGATTCCATCACTAAGAAAAACATCACATAAGGATTCACGCACTCTATCTGTTGTATCAAGTATGGGCTAATTTACAGGCTGAGTTATTAAATGTATTCCCACACCATAACAAAACTGTGGACCTGAGAAGATGTAATGCTTCCCAGTTTGTAAAGTCTGTCAGAGACTGAGTTCTTAAATGGCCAATTTGAAGGAAGCTGGCACACAATTTAAAGATGTAATTTGAGTCATGGCTGATGATATACTTTTACTTGTTTAGCCTTTTATGCAGCTTGTTTGCATTACTTGAACAGATTTGCTGTTTCTATTCTAACTGCATTGTGTATGGCATGAGGAATGCTGATTAATTCTTGTCGGTAATCATCACACATGCTGCCAATGTTGTACACTTATATCCTCTATTACATAATCTATGTATGCATTCCTTATGTTATTAGTGGAAGTGGCATGTAATAAGTAAATAAACCTGCTTCTGATTTAGATTTAAAATGACTGTTGATCCTTTTCTGTCTTTAAGAGTTAGAAACTGCATCAAATGGAGGAATCTGGTATAGGCTTCATCTACTTCAACTAACTTTAATTAGAATTCCTTAATTGTCCCTACAGCTGCCACCAATAGTAAACTCTAGAATATCAATTGTAATTGAAAGATAAATTTGCATTTTATATCATGGCATGAAGTTACTGTGTCTAACTTGGTGAACTTTAAGGCAGGGAAGCTCTTTGGTGCCATTGGAGTGTCCCTGAATAGCCTTTTTTGATCATTTTGATACTTGTATAGTAGGTGATTGTCTTATCGACTTACTTATAAAAAGAAAAGTAAGTAAAAAATGACTTCTATACTACTTATTGGTTTATTCAGAGACTAGTGAGTAGATAGGCTTTTAAATAATGGCTTATAGTTTAAGAAGACATTTCACTCCTAGTCTGGAGGCATTAAGAGGAAGTAAACTCTATTACTTTTTACCCTACACTCACAATCAACTTACAACTTAAGCAGATCTGTATAGGAAGAGAAGAGACAAATACACAGCAGATAACATAACAAAACTAATGTATGCATGTCTTCATAACCTTATGCCTAAATTTCTTAATCTCTTCTTGAGTTGCTAAGTTAGAACCACCAAATCAGTTGATTAAATTCAATGTAATTAGCCTTTCTGTTTTCTAGAAGGGTAAATGAAGTTCCATCTTCTGATAATGGTATTATTCATAATCTTTTATTTCATAATAATCTACTCCTTAAAGAAAGTAGAAAATGTAACTACTCACAATGGCTTAAATAATAAAGAAGGAATATATTATCTTACGGTCCTAAAAAGACTAGAGCAAGATCACACTAGTTTTTCTTATCCTCTCTGCCTTTTTATTACTTTTGGTCAGCTTTCTTCTGAAGCCTCATATGTTTTTGTGGTCTCTTCTACCTCTAAATGTTTATTTTTCATTGCTAGGAATTCTTTCATAGGGAAAACTTTTCTTTCCAGACAAGTCCAGGAAAAATCCCAAAATTAATTCTTGGCAGATCCAGGTGGCCTAAGTTAGATTATGTGTCCCACACTGAACAAGTCACTGTTAAACAGAGAAGTTTTGGTGAATCTTAAGCATATGCAACATGCAAGTTTTGCTTAACCATAGGCTATAACATCTGAATTGAATGAAGATAAGCCTTTCCCAAGTGTATTTACTCAGAATAGGAGAATACTAGTTCTCCAGGGAAGATCAGAGTAAGACTATCATAAAAAGGTAAATTGATGTCTGACAAGGAAATAAAAAATGAATGAAAGAAGAGTAGCAAGGAAGGACTGAAGAAGGGGAAAGATAAAGAAGAGAAGGTAAGAGAAAGAGAAGAAAGGAGAGGGAAAAGAAAAGGAAATGATGACTAGTGTCTGCTAAATGATGTTTTACCGAAGGGTTAATGGACAAGGAAGCAGCAGGAGGGAAGAGGCAGAGAAACCGAGATGTTCACTGGAATCCTAATAGGATAATTAATTTCTGTATAATTGTGTGATAACTCTATTTGGTTAACTTGAAAGATCCGTTTTTATTAATTAGTCATGTATATGCATAAACACACACATACAACACATAGGCACACACGACACCATTATGTCTGTGGGTCTACGTGAGTTACCCCATTACTTTACAGAAATGTGTACAAATATTGATTAGCTATAGGCTTATGTATGAGATTATTTGTTTCAGAGAAGCCAGACAAGATCACAAAATCTCAAAATACAGATCATTTTTAGCCACCAACTTTAACATGCGTTTCACAGTTTCCTTAATTATTTCTGCCTCATCACTGAAACTACATCTCACTAGATTTGACCCAATGAGTATGATTAAAACCAAAGGTGTACTAGTTTCAGCACACTAAATGTTTTTCATCTTGGACTCAATTACTTTATGCTCATGAGAAAAGCCATATTTGCTGTTCCTAGGAACAGCAGAGTCACATTTCCCATTTTGTGCTGTTATTTTATCAAATAATAAAACCATGTGTCATAAAACACTTAAATGATTCTAACAACCCTGGTATGAAAATGAAGATGGCACATCCAAAGAAACTGTACCATGGGTGGTAGTGACAGGTTAATGTGTTTGTCTTTGTTGAAAAGGAAAGTGTAAATCCTGCATATAGGACTACGGTTACCACTTAGGAATACAGAGAACTAGGAAATGTATCACTCTAAATGTTAGTGAGAGGAGAGGAGGATCCGTGTCAGAGGAAAAGTAGAGTCAAACCCACAAGATGGGGGAGTAAATGCAGGGCAGGTAAACAGAATAACCATCCACTACATGGAGAAATGGAAACTTCCATTGCCTGCTCTTAAATCTCCTAGCTAGAGAAGGAAAAAGTACACAGTAAGTGGGGCCTATTATCTTATGAGAGAAACAGGCAGTATTCCTAAGTGTTCGAATTCATAGTCTTTGCTGCCAACGTGTGAGAAATCCTCCTCTCTTCTCTCCCTGCAGTTCAGGTGGACCTGCTTCACACTGGTAGCTTTGGGGGTGAGGGAGGAAGTACATGAGCCTGTCTGATTAATAAACATATGGACCAGTGATTCAAGGAGAGGTACATGATACATGTCTAGTCAAGCCAGGATTCTCTCTCAGCCTCTCTTTCTCTCTTTCAGAAACCACTGCAGAAAGTGAAACTTTTTTTTTTCTGCTAAGGTTGTCAAAATGGGATATGGTATGATGGGAACTGCTGGTGACCATGTCGCTTATTCCCAAGAGTGGGAATCTTCCTGAAAGTGAAGCTAAACAGATTCAAGCCTATATTGGAGACAGAGAAAAAGACATCTAACAAGATCTCCTAAACACACAAATTCAGATATGCCTGTTAGTGGGTTTTTACTTATAATCATTATATAATAATATAATATAATATAATATAATATAATATAATATAATACAATATGTAATTATATTATATAATCATATACTCTTTATTCATTAACAGGGAAACATGAAACATTCAACATGGAAAAAAAACTTCAAGTAATTAAATATATGTTTGCTTTATATAGCCTATATTTCTTATATAAGTGTTTTTCTTCTTGCTCTTCAATTTGAAATAGAAGAAAAGAATTGTAAAATTTTAGATAATTTGGCCTCCTATGTCGATATAAACATGTAGGAATTAAAATATAGATGTGTATGGGCACCTGGGAGGCTCAGTGGGTTAAGCCTCTGCCTTCGGCTCAGGTCATGATCCCAGGGTCCTGGGATCGAGCCCCACATCGGGCTCTCTGCTCTGCAGGGAGCCTGCTTCCTCCTCTCTCTCTGCTTGCCTCTCTGCCTACTTGTGATCTCTGTCAGATAAATTAAAAAATATATATATATAGATGTGTAAATATCAAAAACCTAAAATAGGTAAAGTGAAAGAATATAATGAGAGAATAATTTATAAAATCCTGAGTATGAAAGAATATAATTAATAATTTATAAAATCCTGAATTAGGGCTTTCTTTATATTTCACTAGTAAGAGATAATTTTTTTAGACCAAAAACTTGATATTTATTTTGAAAAAAAATCTTTATTGAAAAGTTTGATCCAGGAACGCTGCTGTAAAATCTAAGAAGTGTGATATTTAAATATGCTTGTAGGAAATTTAATTATGCTTTCTTTTATTTGACAATGAATGCTTTCAATCCAATTGGAACATCTTATTTAAAAGAAATGGTTAGGCTTAATAATGAGTCTATATCCATATTTATGAATTTTCAAATTATTTATTATTCTTGAGTCATTAGTAGAATACATACTCAGATATAAACACTGATTCTTTTTTTAAGTGGTGGTATTCATCCTTAAAACAAGACATTTATATTTACAACATTGATAGCATTGGTAAGTTCACATATTTCAAAATCTAACTGATTAGTTGGCAGAAAGGATTCTTATGTCATTTGACAGGGGATAGTTCTAATATAACTACTACTATTTTTATCATTCTGTAATATTTACCGAATGTTTATGTTCAGTCACTATTTGCATGTCTCTTCCTTAAGGTGAGAAAGTCAACTTCTCTAAGTGGATCCTCTGCTCAGTTTATTCGTAAAAAGATAACGTCTTAGAGTTAATGCCATCAATAGCTCCCAAATGTATGTAATTACATAAAATATTACATTTATCAAAAGCTTCCAACTGAAAAAAAGCATACAATTAAAGTAGGCTCCAAACAGGGGCGCCTGGGTGGCTCAGTGCGTCAGGTCATGATCCCAGGGTCCTGGGATTGAGCCCCACATTGGGCTCTCTGCTCAGCGGGGAGCCTGCTTCTCCCTCTCTCTGCCTACTTGTGATCTCTCTCTCTCTCTCTCTCTCTCTGTCAAATAAATAAATAAATAAATAACCTTTAAAAAAATAAAGTAGGGTCCAAACAAACATACATTTTAATAAGCCTCACCTATATTAGATGCTGTCTCAGCATGACATTTATTTTAGTTCTCTTTGCTTTTTTTAAAGGAATGGATGATATCCTTATAAATTATTTTCTATTTTCTAAGCAATAAAGTATTTAAAAAAATGGAAAATACTGAGAACAAAATAAAACTAAGCAATTTTGAGCAACTTTTACAGAAGGCTACTCTGTTGAGGTCTCCCTCCTCTCCCACCTAAGTCCTGGAAGCAGTCTTTCATCTGGAGACAGAGTTCTTTTTAATGATAATGTATTGATTTTTTTTTTTATCAGATGTCAACATGTGTGTGATGATTCATTTCTAAATAAAATGCATTCATTTGTAAATATAGTAACCTTTTATATTTAATCAGGTAACACTTTCTTAAATGGACCTGTCCCATCTCTCTCTCTCTCTTTTTTTTTTTTGATCAATCTATTCAGATGAATTTAATGGCAGTTTAATCAAGGGTTCACCAAATCATCCCATCTCTTATTTTACCAGAGATCTGCTAAGGGTGAATGACAGAACCTTTTAACCCAGGCTTTGGGTTGCTAGCATGGCTCCAAGGCAAAATGAAAAGGGGACCTATTGATCTCCTATTATTATCTTTCTTAGCCAAGCATTTTAATATAATTACCTCACCCACCCACACAAAGCATGGAGGCATTGCAACCTCACATTAAAAAAAAAAAAAAAGATGAGGGGAGGAGTCAAGATGGCGGAGAAGTAGCAGGCTGAGACTGCTTCAGCTAGCCGGAGATCAGCTAGATAGCTTGTCTAAAGATTGCAAACACCTGAAAATCCATCGGCAGATCGAAGAGAAGAAGAACAGCAATTCTGGAAACAGAAAAACAACCACTTTCTGAAAGGTAGGACCGGCGGAGAAGTGAATCCAGAGCGACGGGAAGATAGACCCCGGGGGGAGGGGCCGGCTCCCGGCAAGCGGCGGAGCAACGGCGCAGCAACGGCGCACAAAATCAGGACTTTTAAAAGTCTGTTCCGCTGAGGGACATCGCTCCAGAGGCTAAACCGGGGCGAAGCCCACGCGGGTTCAGCGTGGCCTCAGGTCCCGCAGGGTCACAGAAGGATCAGGGGTGTCTGAGTGTCGCAGACCTTGCGGGTATTGGAGCGGGAAAGCCGGCTACAGAGACAGAGCCGACAGTAGGCTCACAGCTCGGTGTTACCTTGAACTGGTCGCAGGCTCGGAGAGCTCGGAGCGCGGCCGGAGGTCGGGCAGACGGGAGTGACTGGGCGCTGTTCTCTGAGGGCGCGCTGGGGAGTGCGGCCCTGGGCTCTCGGCTCCTCCGGGCCGGAGACCAGGAGGCCGCCATTTGTATTCCCGTCCTCCGGAACTCTACGGAAAGCACTCAGGGAACAAAAGCTCCTGAAAGCAAACCCAAGTGGATTACTCACCCCGGCCCCAGGTAAGGGCGGTGTAATTCCGCCTGGGGCAAAGACACTTGAGAATCACTACAACAGGCCCCTCCCCCAGAAGATCAACAAGAAATCCAGCCAAGACCAAGTTCACCTACCAAGGAGTGCGGTTTCAATACCAAGGAGAGCAGCAGAATTCCAGAGGAGGAGAAAGCCAAGCACGGAACTCATGGCTTTTTCCCTGTGATTTTTTTTTAGTCTTGCAGTTAATTTAATTTTTTTCTTTTTCATTTTTTTTTTTTTTTTTTTTCCTCGCCTTTGGGTAAAAAATTTTTTTTTTTAACTGTTACCTTTTTCTTTTTTAAAGATTTTTTACTAGTTTATCTAATATATATATTTTTTCTTTTTTACATTTTTCTTAGGTGTTTTCCTTTTTTTTTTTAATTCTTTTCTTTTCTTTTTTCTTTTTTTTTTTTCTTCTTTCTTTTTTTTTCTTTCTTCCTTTTTGAACCTCTTTTTATCCCCTTTCTCCCCCGTCACGATTTTGGATCTCTTCTAATTTGGTTAAAGCATTTTTTCCTGGGGTTGTTGCCACCCTTTTAGTATTTTACTTGCCCCTTCATATACTCTTATCTGGACAAAATGACAAGACGGAAAAATTCAACACAAAAAAAAGAACAAGAGGCAGTACCGAAGGCTAGGGACCTAATCAATACAGACATTGGTAATATGTCAGATCTAGAGTTCAGAATGACAATTCTCAAGGTTCTAGCCGGGCTCGAAAAAGGCATGGAAGATATTAGAGAAACCCTCTCGAGAGATATAAAAGCCCTTTCTGGAGAAATAAAAGAACTAAAATCTAACCAAGTTGAAATCAAAAAAGATATTAATGAGGTGCAATCAAAAATGGAGGCTCTCACTGCTAGGATAAATGAGGCAGAAGAAAGAATTAGTGATATAGAGGACCAAATGACAGAGAATAAAGAAGCTGAGCAAAAGAGGGACAAACAGCTACTGGACCACGAGGGGAGAATTCGAGAGATAAGTGACACCATAAGACGAAACAACATTAGAATAATTGGGATTCCAGAAGAAGAAGAAAGAGAGAGGGGAGCAGAAGGTATACTGGAGAGAATTATTGGGGAGAATTTCCCCAATATGGCAAAGGGAACGAGCATCAAAATTCAGGAGGTTCAGAGAACGCCCCTCAAAATCAATAGGAATAGGCCCACACCCCGTCACCTAATAGTAAAATTTACAAGTCTTAGTGACAAAGAGAAAATCCTGAAAACAGCCCGGGAAAAGAAGTCTGTAACATACAATGGTAAAAATATTAGATTGGCAGCTGACTTATCCACAGAGACCTGGCAGGCCAGAAAGAGCTGGCATGATATTTTCAGAGCACTAAACGAGAAAAACATGCAGCCAAGAATACTATATCCAGCTAGGCTATCGTTGAAAATAGAAGGAGAGATTAAAAGCTTCCAGGACAAACAAAAACTGAAAGAATTTGCAAATACCAAACCAGCTCTACAGGAAATATTGAAAGGGGTCCTCTAAGCAAAGAGAGAGCCTACAAGTGGTAGATCAGAAAGGAACAGAGACCATATACAGTAACAGTCAACTTACAGGCAATACAATGGCACTAAATTCATATCTCTCAATAGTTACCCTGAATGTTAATGGGCTAAATGCCCCTGTCAAAAGACACAGGGTATCAGAATGGATAAAAAAACAAAACCCATCTATATGTTGCCTCCAAGAAACTCATTTTAAGCCCGAAGACACCTCCAGATTTAAAGTGAGGGGGTGGAAAAAAATTTACCATGCTAATGGACATCAGAAGAAAGCAGGAGTGGCAATCCTTCTATCAGATCAATTAGATTTTAAGCCAAAGACTATAATAAGAGATGAGGAAGGACACTATATCATACTCAAAGGGTCTGTCCAACAAGAAGATTTAACAATTTTAAATATCTATGCCCCCAACGTGGGAGCAGCCAACTATATAAACCAATTAATAACAAAATCAAAGAAACACATCAACAATAATACAATAATAGTAGGGGACTTTAACACTCCCCTCACTGAAATGGACAGGTCATCCAAGCAAAAGATCAGCAAGGAAATAAAGGCCTTAAACGACACACTGGACCAGATGGACATCACAGATATATTCAGAATATTTCATCCCAAAGCAACAGAATACACATTCTTCTCTAGTGCACATGGAACATTCTCCAGAATAGATCACATCCTCGGTCCTAAATCAGGACTCAACCGGTATCAAAAGATTGGGATCATTCCCTGCATATTTTCAGACCACAATGCTCTAAAGCTAGAACTCAACCACAAAAGGAAGTTTGGAAAGAACCCAAATACATGGAGACTAAACAGCATCCTTCTAAAGAATGAATGGGTCAACCGGGAAATTAAAGAAGAATTGAAAAAAATCATGGAAACAAATGATAATGAAAATACAACGGTTCAAAATCTGTGGGACACAACAAAGGCAGTCCTGAGAGGAAAATATATAGCGGTACAAGCCTTTCTCAAGAAAGAAGAAAGGTCTCAGGTACACAACCTAACCCTACACCTAAAGGAGCTGGAGAAAGAACAAGAAAGAAACCCTAAGCCCAGCAGGAGAAGAGAAATCATAAAGATCAGAGCAGAAATCAATGAAATAGAAACCAAAAAAACAATAGAACAAATCAACGAAACTAGGAGCTGGTTCTTTGAAAGAATTAATAAAATTGATAAACCCCTGGCCCGACTTATCAAAAAGAAAAGAGAAAGGACCCAAATAAATAAAATCATGAATGAAAGAGGAGAGATCACAACTAACACCAAAGAAATACAAACTATTATAAGAACATACTATGAGCAACTCTACGCCAATAAATTTGACAATCTGGAAGAAATGGATGCATTCCTAGAAACATATAAACTACCACAACTGAACCAGGAAGAAATAGAAAGCCTGAACAGACCCATAACCAGTAAGGAGATTGAAACAGTCATTAAAAATCTCCAAACAAACAAAAGCCCAGGGCCAGAAGGCTTCCCGGGGGAATTCTACCAAACATTTAAAGAAGAACTAATTCCTATTCTCCTGAAACTGTTCCAAAAAATAGAAATGGAAGGAAAACTTCCAAACTCATTTTATGAGGCCAGCATCACCTTGATCCTAAAACCAGACAAGGATCCCACCAAAAAAGAGAGCTATAGACCGATATCCTTGATGAACACAGATGCGAAAATACTCAACAAAATACTAGCCAATAGGATTCAACAGTACATTAAAAAGATTATTCACCACGACCAAGTGGGATTTATTCCAGGGCTGCAAGGTTGGTTCAACATCCGCAAATCAGTCAATGTGATACAACACATCAATAAAAGAAAGAACAAGAACCATATGATACTCTCAATAGATGCTGAAAAAGCATTTGACAAAGTACAGCATCCCTTCCTGATCAAAACTCTTCAAAGTGTAGGGATAGAGGGCACATACCTCAATATCATCAAAGCCATCTATGAAAAACCCACCGCAAATATCATTCTCAATGGAGAAAAACTGAAAGCTTTTCCGCTAAGGTCAGGAACACGGCAGGGATGTCCATTATCACCACTGCTATTCAACATAGTACTAGAGGTCCTAGCCTCAGCAATCAGACAACAAAAGGAAATTAAAGGCATCCAAATCGGCAAAGAAGAAGTCAAATTATCACTCTTCGCAGATGATATGATACTATATGTGGAAAACCCAAAAGACTCCACTCCAAAACTGCTAGAACTTATACAGGAATTCAGTAAAGTGTCAGGATATAAAATCAATGCACAGAAATCAGTTGCATTTCTCTACACCAACAGCAAGACAGAAGAAAGAGAAATTAAGGAGTCAATCCCATTTACAATTGCACCCAAAACCATAAGATACCTAGGAATAAACCTAACCAAAGAGACACAGAATCTATACTCAGAAAACTATAAAGTACTCATGAAAGAAATTGAGGAAGACACAAAGAAATGGAAAAATGTTCCATGCTCCTGGATTGGAAGAACAAATATTGTGAAAATGTCTATGCTACCTAAAGCAATCTACACATTTAATGCAATTCCTATCAAAGTACCATCCATCTTTTTCAAAGAAATGGAACAAATAATGCTAAAATTTATATGGAACCAGAAAAGACCTCGAATAGCCAAAGGGATATTGAAAAAGAAAGCCAACGTTGGTGGCATCACAATTCCGGACTTCAAGCTCTATTACAAAGCTGTCGTCATCAAGACAGCATGGTACTGGCACAAAAACAGACACATAGATCAATGGAACAGAATAGAGAGCCCAGAAATAGACCCTCAACTCTATGGTCAACTAATCTTCGACAAAGCAGGAAAGAATGTCCAATGGCAAAAAGACAGCCTCTTCAATAAATGGTGCTGGGAAAATTGGACAGCCACATGCAGAAAAATGAAATTGGACCATTTCCTTACACCACACACAAAAATAGACTCAAAATGGATGAAGGACCTCAATGTGCGAAAGGAATCCATCTAAATCCTTGAGGAGAACACAGGCAGCAACCTCTTTGACCTCAACCGCAGCAACATCTTCCTAGGAACAACGCCAAAGGCAAGGGAAGCAAGGGCAAAAATGAACTATTGGGATTTCATCAAGATCAAAAGCTTTTGCACAGCAAAGGAAACAGTTAACAAAATCAAAAGACAACTGACAGAATGGGAGAAGATATTTGCAAATGACATATCAGATAAAGGGTTAGTGTCCAGAATCTATAAAGAACTTAGCAAACTCAACACCCAAAGAACAAATAATCCAATCAAGAAATGGGCAGAGGACATGAACAGACATTTCTGCAAAGAAGACATCCAGATGGCCAACAGACACATGAAAAAGTGCTCCATATCACTCGGCATCAGGGAAATACAAATCAAAACCACAATGAGATATCACCTCACACCAGTCAGAATGGCTAAAATCAACAAGTCAGGAAATGACAGATGCTGGCGAGGATGCGGAGAAAGGGGAACCCTCCTACACTGTTGGTGGGAATGCAAGCTGGTGCAGCCACTCTGGAAAACAGCATGGAGGTTCCTCAAAATGTTGAAAATAGAACTGCCCTATGACCCAGCAATTGCACTATTGGGTATTTACCCTAAGGATACAAACGTAGTGATCCAAAGGGGCACATGCACCCGAATGTTTATAGCAGCAATGTCCACAATAGCCAAACTATGGAAAGAACCTAGATGTCCATCAACAGATGAATGGATCAAGAAGATGTGGTATATATACACAATGGAATACTATGCAGCCATCAAAAGAAATGAAATCTTGCCATTTGCGACAACATGGATGGAACTAGAGCGTATCATGCTTAGCGAAATAAGTCAAGCAGAGAAAGACAACTATCATATGATCTCCTTGATATGAGGAAGTGGTGATGCAACATGGGGGCTTAAGTGGGTAGGAGAAGAATCAATGAAACAAGATGGGATTGGGAGGGAGACAAACCATAAGTGACTTTTAATCTCACAAAACAAACTGAGGGTTGCTGGGGGGAGGGGGTTTGGGAGAAGGGGGTGGGAATATGGACATTGGGGAGGGTATGTGCTTTGGTGAGTGCTGTGAAGTGTGTAAACCTGGTGATTCACAGACCTGTACCCCTGGGGATAGAGTATTATGCCTCCATCAGAAAGGATGAATACCCAACTTTTATAGCAACATGGACGGGACTGGAAGAGATTATGCTGAGTGAAATAAGTCAAGCAGAGAGAGTCAATTATCATATGGTTTCACTTATTTGTGGAGCATAACAAATAGCATGGAGGACATGGGGACTTAGAGTGGAGAAGGGAGTTGGGGGAAATTGGAAGGGGAGGTGAACCATGAGAGACTATGGACTCTGAAAAACAATCTGAGGGTTTTGAAGGGACGGGGGGTGGGAGGTTGGGGTACCAGGTGGTGGGTATTATAGAGGGCACGGATTGCATGGAGCACGGGGTGTGGTGCAAAAATAATGAATACTGTTATGCTGGAAATAAATTAAAAAAAAAAATAAAAAAAAAAAAGAAAGATTTTCAAATGTTTGATTCTTAATCTTTTTTTTTTTTTCTTTTCTCACCTTAACTCCCGAATTATTATACTCATACTGACCTTGGTTTATGTTAAATGCTCACTATAAATCTTCATCAGTTTTCTCACTATGACACTTCACCCGGGAATTAAGACATGATTTCTCAGCCAGGCTTTTTAGGTGCATGATCTGATCCAGACCTTAGTTTTCAATCTTATTTTTTATTTTTGTTCATATGAAACCTATAGCTGTGTTTCCTTGTTGTGTTAGTCTGTAGGTTTATCCAGAAGCAGACAATACAACAGGATTAGAGGTGCAAGAAATTTATTATGGGAAGGAGCAGGGGAAGGCGGGAGGACCTTCAGGACACAAAGGGTATGTGACACTTGTGTGAGACAGTGCAGCACTGAAGACTGGGTGGAATGAGTGTTGGATGGCTGCACAGTTCCAAGAACTACTTAGGCTGATCCACTCAAAACAGTGAATTTGCCCGTTCCCTGAGGGCTTTTGTCAGATGCCAAATCTGGAGACAGGTAAGTCTGGAGAAAGCATCCCTTTCCCTAAGTCAATGAATTCTTCTTTATCCAGTCTTACATTCCGGCCCTCTTGATTAAACACTTTCTAAACACAACCCCAGGGCTACTTTCCAGGCTCTTGAGGGTACGTGCTAGCTAATTCTTACAAATACATTCGAATACAGTCTTTTTCCTCCCTTATCGGGCAACATTCAGATGGGTAATTCTGGGATTTAACTTCAGTCATGGTCCTAGAAGCCAGGAGAGGTGTTGACGGTAGGTTCTAGGAGACACCTGCTATCTTGCCGAATAGTGGCCTCTGCATCATCTTCTAACCATGGTGGGGGAAGGGGGAGCTGTAGGCCATCTCTGCAAGCTTTAAGGATTGATACAAAGCCAATCCTCAAGAACATCCAACTGCTTGTTCTCATCCCATAATTCAAGATCCCTGTTTTTCTCAGCCAGGACCCTGAATTTGGTATTACAGACCTGCATTTTCTGCACATCCTAAGGTCTCTGGAACTCTGTAACACTATCAAGTCTTTGATCTGCTCTTTATCTGTTCTGCTCTTCCATTCCAGGAGTCAAGAACTTTTTGTTGAGAGACCAAGAGTCTCTCTGGATTCATGCGTATTAACTACTTGTTAATTGTCCTTGGTGCCTCACCATTTGCAGGGTGTCAATGTCAATACAATTTTGCAGTAACCAGCCAACTCTACCATCTTTGAACCATTATACCTGAAAGACAAATCATCACCCAGTGAAATCTTTAGCAGTTGGGCCTTGTACCGGGGACTTTCTCTTACCTGCCTCCCATTCAGACTGAGTGGTTAAGATGAGCCATATCTAAATCCCCATCTTATCACTTGTTTTATCAGACCCTCTCAGTATGGTAGATCTGTACTTGCAATAGTTGGCATCTGCAGAGAAGCAGATGTCAACAGAGGGTAAGAAGTACAAGAGATTTACTGGAGGAAGGAGCAGCAATCAGTAAGGGTAAGCGTCAGATCAGGATATAGGTTTAACAGTGTGGTAGAAGAAAGTAAGAATCTCAGACTGCAGCACAGTTCTAATAAAGATTTGGTTAGGCCAGTGGTAGTCCTTGAACCAAAGTCCACATTGGAGGAGTCTTACATGTTACCTTGCCATGGTCAATCATTGGAAAAGAGCGACCAGCAGGTGTAACATTAGAGTGAATACAAAGGTAGACCTAGAGGGATGAAGTTGGGGCCATCAGTCAATCACATATCCTATAGCAGGAAATGTAAACAGTGCATTTTTCATGGGCATCACAGTTGCCATTTACTGAGTAAATGGATGGCATGATTGGGAACATGGATTTGGGAATCAGATTGTATGAGTTCAGATACTGCTGGGCCACCTACTAACTATGGTAACTTGGCCAAGTTAATATATATAATTGCCCACTTGTTTATCTTTAAATTGGTAATAATGGTTTCACTCATAGAGCCACTGGAGGAATTAAAAGAGATCATTCACATGAAAGCTGCCATTACTATGATGATTATGTTCACAGTTCAGTCATCCCCAAAAATGCAACTTTCTTTCTTTTTCTGTAACTGAACTTGTTTTCACATCCATCCCTAATCCTAGCTGGTGTTAGAAACTAAATCTTAGGTAATTCTGTGTCTTTACATAGCATGATGATTATAAGCACCATTTAGAATCAGACTACTGGGATTCAAATACCAGACTACTGGGATTCAAATACCAACTCTGCCATTTCTAATTGAATGAATTTGGATAAATTACTTCAACTCTCTATGACCTAGCTGTGCCATCTGTAAAATGGTGATACTCTAATGGTAAATCCCTCTTAAGATGGTTATGACTCAAAATTTGGTAAGAATAATGCTTGGCCATATTAAGTGCTTGATTAAGGCTGGCTCTTATTGTTCCTATCCTTGGGTTTGATCATATCCAATCCTGTTTTTGGTATCTCAATTCTACATGTTTAATTATACCTTCCAAAGTTGGGGGGGGGCGGTGGGCACAGAGTACAGAACCTTTTCCAGGAACCTAATAGAATCTAGTGCCTAGCTTTCTTTTGGGTTATCTTCCATTTTTGCACTCTGTGGAATCTTTTGTGTTTTCTGAGTGGGAAGGCCTGGTTCTTTATTCCTTATTTATGGCATAAACTTTATGCCTTAAAAGGTTCAGAGTTTAGTTTCTTTCACTGCAAAAAACCTTGTCTTTTGAGATTAAAATGTTTTTTTGTTGTTGCTGTTTTGTTTTGGTTTTGGTTTTAGATATTTTTTAAATGAAAATGTTTTTCTTTGTATATTATGATATCCTCTCTCTCCCCTAATATGAGAAAAGGAATAGAGAAGGGGTCAAAGAATCAAAGGAAATACAATTCCAAGAGGCAAATCTTAGTTAACATCTCAAAATATTATTTTTCTACAATGTTTCTGTTCAGGCTTTTCTTGATATTAATTGGAATTCTGTATATTCAAGTTGTAATTTAGATGCCTTCTCTTCTTGGAAGCCCTCCTTATCACTTTAGTCCAAAGTGCTTTCTTCTAACTTTATTGAAGCCATTATTACAACATTCATTCTAAATGGTCTGATCCATACTCTATCTTTTCCCACTAGACCACGTGCTTCTTGTGAGCTGGCTATAAACCTTATTCTTTTTTGATACATATATTTTCTTCAGACTCTAACACAGAGTTTGACCCATAGAAGCACTTAAAAATGTTGAAATCACTGGAAGCTGATTATAACAAATGTTTATAATTCTGTCTAAATCTCTACTTACATTTTTTTAGTCTTCAACAAGCCTTATCTGTTGTTATGATCATTGATATTGATGTAGCTAAATACAGCATAGTAATCTTTATTTTGGTTAAAAAAATATTAAGTGCTCCATGTGCCATCCATTTCTTCTGACTCAGGAGAAGCAAAATGGAATAAGGCTTGCCATCAAAGATAGAGATTCTTAAAACAAGCAATTTTAGATGATATGTATAACCAGCGCTGAGCCTGACACAAGGTAGCTGTGAGAAATGTTAGAGAAGCAATGAATAAAGAATTTTGATTAAGTTATGTATAGTTTACTTGGGAGCATGGAGCAGATGCCTTTTGTTTGTCCCAAGGACGTCTTAAAGGAGGCTGTGACCAAGCTGAGTCCTGGAGGATAAGCAGCAGTCAAACAAGGAAAGGAAACAGAGGGACGGGCTTGGCAGCATAAGTAAGTACATGGTGGTGTAAAGCAACAGAATTATGTACTTTAGGTTTAAAAAAAATCAGAGTTGGGGCGCCTGGGTGGCTCAGTGGGTTAAGCCGCTGCCTTCGGCTCAGGTCATGATCTCAGGGTCCTGGGATCGAGTCCCGCATCGGGCTCTCTGCTCAGCAGGGAGCCTGCTTCCCTCTCTCTCTCTCTCTCTCTCTCTGCCTGCCTCTCCGTCTACTTGTGATTTCTCTCTGTCAAATAAATAAATAAAATCTTAAAAAAAAAAATCAGAGTTGTTTATATTTTAGCCATGATAGATTTTCTGTGGAACACAGGATTGTGGTTTAGAGAATGGACTCGAGATAGACAGTCTGGTATAAATCTTGTTCTATCACTTAGTAACTGGCTATGTGATCTTAGTCAAGGATTTCATCCTTTCTGTGCCTAGACACTCCACCTGTAAGCTTGGAAATCTCTTACTGTTGTTATGAACTTCAGAAGAAGCCATTTAGGGGCATCTGAATGGCTCAGTCAGTTAAGCTTCTGACTCTTGGTTTAAGCTCAGGTCATGATCTCACAGGTCATGGGATCCAGCCCTACACTGGGCTCTGAGCTCAAAGTCAGGTCTGCTTGAAAGATTCTCTCCCTCTATACCTCCTCCTACTTGTTTGCTCTTTCTCTCTCAAATAAATAAATAAATAATAAATCCTTAAAAAAAAAAAGAAAGAAGGCATACAGGTAAAGCATTCAAAAGTATCTAATAGAGGGAGGAAAAAAGTATTAACGGAGTAAGTACTCAAAAATTTTAGGTTCTCTCTGCTTGACTTATTTCACTCAGCATAATCTCTTCCAGTCCCGTCCATGTTGCTACAAAAGTTGGGTATTCATCCTTTCTGATGGAGGCATAATACTCTATCCCCAGGGGTACAGGTCTGTGAATCACCAGGTTTACACACTTCACAGCACTCACCAAAGCACATACCCTCCCCAATGTCCATAATCCCACCCCCTTCTCCCAAACCCCCTCCCCCCAGCAACCCTCAGTTTGTTTTGTGAGATTAAAAGTCACTTATGGTTTGTCTCCCTCCCAATCCCATCTTGTTTCCTTTATTCTTCTCCTACCCACTTAAGCCCCCATGTTGCATCACCACTTCCTCATATCAAGGAGATCATATGATAGTTGTCTTTCTCTGCTTGACTTATTTCGCTAAGCATGATACGCTCTAGTTCCATCCATGTTGTCGCAAATGGCAAGATTTCATTTCTTTTGATGGCTGCATAGTATTCCATTGTGTATTATAGAGGGCACGGATTGCATGGAGCACGGGGTGTGGTGCAAAAATAATGAATACTGTTATGCTGGAAATAAAAAAAAATAAAAAATAAATTAAATATTTAAAAAAAAAAATTTAGGTTAATGAAAACTAAATATCATTTTCTTTTTTTACAACTTTTCATAGGAACTAGTTCGCACTGGACATCATTGAGATCTCTGTTTCCATCCAGAGACTCATAGCAGGAGACAAGAAGAAGAAGAGTTCACTCTCCTAGGAAACTCAGCAGAGTCACTTGGGGATCTTTAAAAACCACCTATCCATTTGGCTCTCCTTCCATCCCCCAGTTTCAGAAGTACTGCCACTACTTTAGTGAATCACTGTTAGTGGGGGTAAACGTAGTGTGACATTTTATTCAGAGATGTTGGGAACAGAAAAACAACCTCGAATTTAACTTGACGAACGTTCTAGATACCGAAAGGGTACAGTTTAGTTCTAGACTGAGATAGTGGACATATCTGACCTCACGTCTCTCATGTTTTACCAATTTTTATTGCAAAGGCTCGGAGAATACCAACATGGCACCTTTGTTCTGGGTAATCTATAGTGTCCATGACTTCTAGTAGGGACTCCATCATCAATCCATTCTTTTGTGTTTTTCCCAGTGAAAAAAAGGTGTTCTTTTTTAATTGTTCTACAATGAATCAAGAGAGAATAGAAATGAACAGGGAAAAAAATCCAATGTTTCAACTCAAAAATCACAATTTCTAAGTTATGGCAAGTAATTTTCACAGTGATAAAACTCTCAAGAATGGACTTTGGCTTCCCTGCAATTTTCATTCACTTGATGAAATGGTTGAGAAGTATGGTATGCAAATAGGGAGTGTGTTACAATGTTTTTTCTTGGCTCAAACTCATTAATTCACTATTTAAAACCTGTTCATGTTTTAGCTAGAGAGAGTGGTTATATTTATTAAGACTTTCGTTTTACTGAAAGTGATTAACCATTAGGATTTTATGTATTTGACTCTTGACTTACACCATAATTTTGATCAAAATGAGTCTCACCTGTTTATTCAGATAATTTCAACATATAACACTCACTATGTGTTAATAACACTCACTATATGTTAAATACAAATAGTTGTTTTGTTTGTAAAGTGGAATAACTCTTGAGACTAAGATTTAGGTGATACCAGTATGGTATGTTTCTCTCTATTATTTGTTAAAACCATATAAATCAAGAAGAATATGCTTTAAAAATTTGGGACACTTTATGGCATTATAGTGATTAATATACAGTTAATCCATAAAATAATATTTTACATGAATCTATCACTATAACGATAAAGCTATGTTATGATCCAACAATCCAGTATAGGTGTGGCATTTTGATGTGCTACAAATTGCTACTTTCAAAATCTATTTTAGAGCAATTCCCCTAAGCCATAAATAATTATATGTAATAATGATGGCATCTGAAACTTTTGTGATATTTTACAGTCTTCAAAATGTAATAATTTTTATAAGTTTCCTTTCAGCCTCATGCAAATGGAGTAAAAAGTCAGCTCCATTAGAAGTAATAATGGTTTAGGATTTGAACATACAATATGTTCCAGGCTCTGTGTTAACGTCCATTAACTATGTATAACATAAAATGCCTTAACTCTTCTAATCTCCATAGGAAACCTGTAAAGGAGGATCTAGCAATATCCTCATTGTACAGAAGAGGAAACTAAGACTGAAATCAAACTAACATAACTTCCTTGGTAGAGCAAGAATTGACCTAAAGATCTGCCTGAGGTGGACTTTCTCCTTGCTAACATCTATGAAGTCATGCATTTCTTTCATACACAATACCTGGATAGGATATCTAATCATATGATTAGAACCTTGATTAGGGTTCTAATATAACCTAATCTAAATCTTACTGTTAGATTTATTTGAAACTAGTTCCATATAGGCAGAATGTAAAGATGACAGCTTAGCAAAGAATTAATCTGTACATGTACAGTCAATGAAAAATATCTCTAATTGTTGAAAATGCACCACCAGTTTATATTTGGACTGCCTGGGTCCAGAGCTTCTCCTCTGATCTTATTCGCTTGTCTTCCTCGAAAGCCTACATTGTCCTTGCAGATCCTGCTGGCTGAGCAGGCTGTCATTTCTTGGACAATCTTTCCAAGCTGGCAGACATGCTATTCCAAGGCTCTCACAGTTGTTATGAGTTTTGTGGGAGATTTACAGATTCCTTCCACAGATACCTCATTTTCCTGCTGATACTACTGCCTGCTTTCCCTGCAGTAAATCCTTATTATCTCACTTTATTTCCCCATTTTCTCCTTTTTTTTCTAGTCACATGGCTACTGCTTCTCTCCACCTATCACCCAAGCTCACTTCTCTTTATCCCTGTGCTGTTGGCATTCTCATTTAGACATCACTCTTCTTATGTCGGCTTGTTTATTTGTGGTTTTATGAAAGCCTTCCTAATTTCTTGCACCCATCCTCCATAAACATCCCCATTTTGTCAGAAAGGACCACCTTCTGGGTAACACCACCAGGAATACATTTCTCCTCCAGGAAATATGACAAAACCTTTCTCTCCAATGCTTCCTGCTCTTTCCCTTTAAAGCATTTCTCTGCTGAAGCAGCTAAGTGGCCGCACAACCTAATCCTGTATAAAGCTGGCAGAAATGCTATTTCAGAGCATTCGCGTTTAACTCTTCATTGTCCATTGTGTGAGAGTCGTACAGAGGCACATGAGTTTTCAGTTAGGTTACATTTTTTTAAGAAATTAGGACTTGTCGACCTCTTTAAACCCTGCACTATATTTTTCTTTGTTGTTCTAGTGTGTTCTGAGCCCCCGCAAAAGTTAACTATATAGACAGCATCAACGGGCTGCATTGTCCTCTCACTTCTGGGTTGGGTTCAGAATATGGGAGACACTAGCAGGAAGGAAGGACGCTGAAGAGGAAGGATTTATTACCTTACCTCTCCCTATGCGGTTTGCTTCTGAATGACGGTATCCCTCCTTGCAGCCAAGGCCACAGCTCTTGGGGCAGGAGACCCTCTCCACACAACTACCAACTGTGAGTTCTGTGATTGCTACCCTGCCCCCATCCTCCAGTCTGGCTTTCTTCTATGTTAGCGTCCCAGTCCTGACTTATCCATTACTGGTCCCCTAAGTTCCTGGCATACCCCTTGAAATAAGTCTCAGTACCAGGCACTCCTCAAGTTACAAAATTGGAGTGTAGCATCTGTGCTCCGAGCTGACTGACTTTGACTTTGAGTACACCGTAAGGAATTAGATACAGTTGTTGCCTTTAAGGAACTTGAACTGTAGAGATGGAGCCAACCCTGTAGACACATGAATTGGGAATTATAAGACCAGTGAAGGAAGCTGATGTAAGATACAGAAGAGAAAGTAGTTGGTACCATCTGGAAAGAGGGTATCAGAAGGGGGTTTTTGGAGCAATGCTTGAGTGGTAGCTGGAAAGATGAGGTAGTTATCAATGGGTTGATGAAAGGACTGGACTGTGGCCAGGGCAGAAAGGTCATTCGCAGATGAAGGAACAGAGCTAGTGAATCAGGAAAGCCTAGGACATTATCCTGTGTGCCCAACTATAAACTCCTGATTACCAGAGCTTACAGGGGAGAAGGAGCATGAAAGTCTAGAAGAGTCTGGTGATCTTAAAAGGACTTATACACCACACTAAGATATTTGGAGCTCATTCTGTACGTCATGGGGACCCACAGAAGTTTGTATCCTACAAAGTGGAAAAATGAATTTTGACTTTGGACAGAGTGCTTTGGTGACAGTGAAACTCATTTGAAAGAGAATGCATCTGGAGACTTGGAGAGAAATATAAGCAAGAGACTAATTCAAGCACTAACAACATAGAAATGTTAAAGAGGTAGAATGGATAAAACTGGCGCATGTATTAGAAATGGAGGTGAGAGAAAAAGAGAGCCTGTATGCCTAGGTGGTGCAGTCAGTTAGGAGACCGACTCTTGGTTTCAGCTTAGGTCATGATCTCAGAGTTGTGGCCTCAATGTCCTTAGATAGAGCCACCACAGGACTCAGTGCCAAATCTGCTTAAGATTCTTTCTCTCTTTGCCCCTCCGCCACCCTCTCTAAAATAAATAAATAAGTAAATCTTTAAAAAGAGAGAGAGAGGGAGGGAGTCTTCGGATGATCACCAGGCTTCTGGCGTGGTGGTTGGTAGCACCATTTCATAAAGATTTGCAACGCAAGGGAAAGACATGCTTTAGGATAAATTCATAAGGAAAGATAGTTTGCTGTGAGGTTGAGCTTTTCTTGGGACACTACTCACAAGGAGAAAATGGAGTGTGCAGAAGAGAGCTCTGAGCCAGTGATACAGACTTAGGCATCAACACAACAAATGTATCTGTTACCACAGAAATGGTTTAGAATACTCAGGAAGGGTGTTTCGCTTCATAAAAGGAGAAGGACATTGACAGAACTAGCAACATTTATGTAATGATTTTGTAATCTTCAGAGTATGCAAAGCATATATGTAATCAATTTCTCTTATAAATTATTAAATGTGTACCATATAGCGAGGTTGTAGACATAGACATCTTATTTTCCTAATTTCACAAATGAAGAAACTCCGCCTTAGAGAGTTAAGCTAAGGTCACAACACTACAAAGAAATGTACAAATGGGACTAGAATTCAAATATTTTCTCTCTTTTCCAGCATACCCTGCCACCTTCTTAGTGTTTTATTTTAGTAGTATTTATAAACAGAAGGCAAGAAATAAGGAATAGGAGAAAATACAGATAAATGACTCTGAGGAGCCATAAAAAAATGGCTCTAGTGATGGAAGTGTCTGTCTATACTTTAAAATTGTGCCCCTGTTTAAATCATTTTATTTTGAGGAATGCAACCTTATTTATTTTACATGTTTGAAGCTGTGTTTCAAATTTCATCTGTTTAACCTGTTTATGCTTTTATTTTCCTTACCTAAATTTACTTTATATTTTCTCTACTCACCCTAACTGCCACAGAAGCTTTTCCTCCCTATCCTTTGAATGTCTCCCACACATACCACATTGTGGCTGCCCTCAAAGCACCAGGGCTCTAAAGATGGACCTATCCTGCAGCAGCTTCACAGCTAAGCGTTACACAGAGGTATAGATCTTGAAGCTAATTTGGAAACCAAAGAGGGCATTAGTACCAGGTTCCTGCTTCACATTTTTATATAGTTTCCTGAATCATAATCTAAGGCTATGAATTGGAAAGGCTTTGTGAAGGAAAAATGCAGAGATAAGAGTCCTTAGATTAATATTAATGCTATGCATTATGCAACATGACCCATACACTTGAATATTCGTATTAGATAGATGATACCATGATATAATAATTTATGGCTGGCTTTCACAGAAACCATTGGATAGATTCACAATTTACTAGAGGGAAAGTGTCGATCAGGAAAGCCCTTATACTAATGCCATATCCTAATGCCAATTTCTGAGTATTTTGCCAAAGACTTAAGGTAAGCTTTAAGAATACAGATTGGGTAAAAGTAGACTCATCATGTGGGCCTGCTCCACTCTGCAGATGAGAAGAAAAATGAATCATCCATCATCAAATTAGCTGTACATTTAGTGGGGGGAGGATAAGGAAGCTCTTTTCTGACTGCTTCTATTTTCTTAGTATAGGGAACCAAGTCATAATCTGAAATTCAAGGAGTGAGGAAGTGTTGTTTAGAAGAGAAAAGAGGGGAAAATACAGATGAGTAGTTTCAGAGAACAGGTATGTAAATCAACTGGGGAAATGTACTAGGCTTTTCAGGAGGAGGAAGACTCACTTGAAGTCTGTGGTCACTGATCAAAAGTAAAACCTGTCAAGATGGCGGTGAGTTTTCCACCCTCCATGTGCGGGGGCAGGGAATCTAATGTAAACAGAGAGTCAGACTGGGCCGGAAACAACTGCGAAGAGATGGATGGAGCAAGGGAGTTTGTGTAATGTAGTGGTTCTAAGGATATAACATGGAATCTAAGCTTGTTGAGGGGAAAGGGAATACGAGTGGATTATGGGTAGTAAAAATTCAGTCGATCAGATCGGCGATGGACTCAAAGAACTGTTGGAGTGGGGCTCCCCGAGGGAATGAGGTGGATTAGCAAGATAATTGGCTTAAAATTTTAAATCACTGAATGAAAAATTGAAAAAGAAGGTAAAAGAACAGCAAACACTCTAGATGTTAAAAGTTTGTCTGAGAATACTGAGGCAAAAAAGCGTGAGAGCAGACAGAAGGGACATTTTCCTCTTTTGCTACACATCTGGTAACCTAGCTTAAAGTACATATTTGAACAGTATTCTCTTGATTATCTGCTAAACAAAGTGAGTTTGTTTCATGCATATAAATGCATGAACATCTCTAGTTAGATTCTAATTGATTTATACACAGTAAACCTATCACATAAAGTGAGACTGAGGCATGCAAAGTGTCTGTTTAAAATACTCTCATTTTCAAAGGGTACTAGCCAAGAAATTATTTTAGCTATATGACCCCATATATCATAATTTCTTGGCAAGACTGCCCTATATTTTATTTTGTATTTTCTCCCAGAAAAAGAGAATTTTGAGAATGCCAGTGGTATGAGCTTCCTGGAAAGGTGTTTACTAAGTCAAAATTTTAGAAAAGCAAAGTCTCTGATAAATTTTGCAAAAATGATTTCAAGACAGTGTGTACTAATTCAACTCCTAATAGTTAATGTCTCTGCTTAATACACCTTTATCACAATATTGGGCTTTATTATTTTATTTTTCACTAATTTTATGATAAAATAGTATCTCATAGATACTTTTATTGGCACATGTCTGGTTATTAGTATGATTAAAATCTTTCCCTAATTTTAACTTCTTATATTTAGTTGTTTAGGAATCAGTTCCTATATTCTGTCTATTTTTCTACTGAACATTCAGTCAATCTCTTGTTTTTAGATACAATATTAAGTCTTTAATTTGGGGGCAAATACTTGTCCAATTGTTTGTTTTTAATCTGATTATTTAAGGTTTTTGACATATACATTTTAATTTATATATGGTTATTCAAATATAAGAATTGTGCACTCTATGCATTATTATTCCCACTCTGCATATGAGAAAATGACGATTCAGACAGGTTGAATAATCTGCTTTAGGTCCCACAAAGCAAAGTTTTGCTGTAGGACTGTCTGGCCCCAGAACTCATTCATTTTCCTGTGTTACACTGTAACTGGACACACAAAGTCTGATGATGAGAGGATTTTTAATAGGAAACATGTAATAAAGGAGCTAAAGTAAAAGCAGAGTGAAGAACCATATTTGGGAAGGATAAGTACAGTTACAGCAAGGACTGAAGAAAATGGATCTATAGAACAAAGGACAGTGATGAGTTGACAATTACTCCAAGATTTCCTGCGTGGCTGGCTGCTGATATAGTGGCATTACCCAGTGTGACAAAGAAACCAGGCACAGAGCTCTGTCACTGCAAGATGATAAGCTGAATTGTCTTCTCCACATTTCATTTCGGTTAGTGACAGTACATACAGTTTGAAATGCCTTGTACAGAAAACTCTCACCAAGTTGGGTGGAGAGGCCAAGTTCACAGTTAGACAAGCAGATTTGGACAGGTTTTCTGTACACAGATGGAACCAAATGACAAGCCCAATGTTTGGTGTATGGCAGGAAGAGCAGAGCACCTATTAATTTCCAGAGAAAGCGCCACAGAAGCAGTTTAAGGAGGAAGGGAGGGTTCGGAAAGGAGGTAGGGGGGTTTCTGCTGGAACACAATATACAGGTCTCTGAAAACCCTTGGGTTTTATAACATTTACAAAAGACTAGCAGGGTGTACAGGAAGATAGGTTTGGGATAGACCACTTAAAACTTTCATAGGTTCATGAAAATAAGAAACTTTGCAAGTCCGTAATCAGTGCACTAACAAAAACCAGTAACAATCTTTAAAAAAATACTAACACAGCTTGAAAGATGTGTTAAGTACCTTGTACATGAAATACAACTGGCTTAAACACGGGAAATTTACCCCTAAAAAACAGATAGAGTAAGGCTTATGAAGGGATTTTCACAAAATGTTGAGGTTGCTGAGTTATAGAGAGAATAGAAAATGCGCACCCATCAGGAAGAACATGCAATACTATTTCCAAAACAGAACATGTGACCAGACTGAGCTAAAAGCAAGAGACTGGGGTAAATGGCCATCATGCCCTGTGTGATTCTCCTGTGCACTCCTGCTGTGCTCAGCTGTGCGAGAACTTGGAGGAACAAAATATCAACACACTAGGGAAAAAACTGTGCATGAACCAATGCAACTTCCATGTCATACTGACATTGTTCTCTCATTTACAAATCGTAACGGAGGCAATTTGCCCACAGAATATGGGCAAACTGTACTTCAGAATTCAAGACCATGGGAGGCCTACTTTATAACCCAAATTAGCCCTCCCACATTTGACACTCTTATTTGCTGCATAATTTTCCTACTTGGCATTCCTCACAATTTCTATCTTCTGCCCAGTATCCATTAAGCTCTATGAGAGTAGGGGCTTTAATTATTTTGTTCACCACTATATCTACTTTGTCTAGTATAAAGTTCACCACTATATCTACTTTGTCTAGTATAAAGCCTAGCATATAAGGTATCAATGTGTTTTTGTGAATTGAATGAAAACGAACAGGATAATCATTTATTGACTCAAAGATAAATGCTTACTATGTCAGACCCTATGTAAGTTGCTACATACACAACGTGAACAAGACCCAGACCTGCGTTTTGAGAAGGTACCTAGCAAGATCTAGCAGGAGAGAGAGAGAGACAGGCAGTTATAATACCGTATGTTTGGTAAAATGCTTAAGTAAGGTAGGTATACGATGTAATGAATTCACACTTTAGTACAGATTGGCCTCTGGGGAAAGTAGCTTTCAGAAGACGTGAAGTTAATCTGAAATCTGACTGGTGATCAGGAGTAGAGAAATGTAAGGAGCAGGGAGGGCAGAAGTTTCCAGATGCCCAATAGCATGTGCCAAACCTGAACTGAGTGAGCACCTGAAGTGCTCCCCGGAGAAGTAGGTGGGTGGTATCAGCTGATAGAATTACGTGGAAGCTGAGGGGATGCTAATTGCCATTAAAGATAAACCACGATTTCTTATTTGCTTTCTGAGTTCCTGTCGGACAGTTTCCACCATAATAATTCAGGGGTCTATGCTTCCTTTGTCTTATATGTCTATCTTTCTCTAAGTTCTCATTCAGCAGACAGAGGGAAAAAGACACCGTGGGAAAGACACACTCATGTCGTAACCACTCACATGCCACTGGTCAGACTTTGGCCATATGGGTACCACTACTTATACAAGATGTTGGGGCATGTAGTCTAGCTCTGCAAACAGCTGATAACTGAGTGAGTGTTCATGAACATAGAGCACCCTTTGCCATCCATGAGGGTAGTACCATCAAAAATGACAAGGTTGGAGAGTCAAAATAGGACATGATAAAAGACATTTCATTCAATATTTGCAAATCACCCTAAACAAAATGTAATGCTAGAGAAAATTTTTGAGTTGAAATATGGCAATATCATATTTGGACTTTGAGTAGACATCTTAATATGCAACTGTTAAGGTGGATTGGTTAGAGGTGAGGCAGCTTAAAGCTGAACAATTCAGATTCTAATATAGACAATGGCAAATGTGGGTAATGGCAGTGAGCTTGATTCCAGGACTGACAAAGAGGCTTCATAATAGGAATTTACCATGTGTGAGGGACCACGAGGAAGAGAGGGGAGTCACTAGTTCTAAGCTTGAGCCAACTGAATGGGTAAAGATGACAGTATTTGTTGAGACAAGGAGCAAAGATAGGTTGAAAAGTGGAGATATAGAAGATGAACACAAGATTGAAACTCTGATGGCTAAAGTACATTGAATCCCTCAACTTCTGGTCCCTGTGCTGTTCTTATTACAGAGCCCAATTGATGCATATTCATTACTTGTCCAAATGGAGTGATTCATTCACTTAGATCTGATTGACCATAAAATTTAAGTGGAGTAGGAAAATAAAATTAAGTGTACTAGAGAGTATCTGGGGAAGTTAACACACATGGTTCAGGAATTTGGTTAAAGCCTGCTACTTCCATTTTATAGTTGTATCATAGCCAATATTCTAATAATATGGTTCATAACCTTCGAAAGTAAGCTTAGACACATATTCTATCTCTCTGTAGGCCTGTGTGGTATTCTTCCTTATAATATGTTTCCAGTTTTTTCTCTCTCTATAAAAATACTTACAGATATAGAAAAATAGATGATATAGATATAAATATATAGATGATATATCTCTCTCTCCCTATATTTTAGGAATATATAATACCTATATAAGTACAAACATATTTAGATGATATAGATCTCTCTCTATATATACATATGAATATGTATACAGATATACATATACATATATACACACACACACACATATATATATATACACACATACATATATATACATAAAACACTGGAAACACTTATTTCCTGATATTATATTTCTGAATATTTACGAATCTGTCAGAAAGTTTTTTCCTGATACTGAGTTTAACTAATGAATCAAAGAGACTGTATCAAATACAAAGATTAATTACAGATAAAAATACACCTCAAAGAGTTTGAATCATCCAACTGAAATCATCCTGAGGACTGAGCAATTATCTCGTAAATTCATGTAGATAAATAGCCAGTTTGGATTATATTGACTTGTTGTTACTTATCTCACTTTATTTGGTAAAAAGCTAGTCCAAAGTAGCTAGTTAATTCAAATTATTTTTCCTGGAATTATTCTGGTTGATAGTATATCATAATTCCTAGATAAAGAATATGCCTCAAGAATAAGATAAAGAGGGACGCCTGGGTGGCTCAGTTGGTTAAGCAGCTGCCTTCGGCTCAGGTCATGATCCCAGCGTCCTGGGATCAAGTCCCACATCAGGCTCCTTGCTCGGCAGGGAGCCTGCTTCTCCCTCTGCCTCTGCCTGCCACTCTGTCTGCCTGTGCTCGCTCTCTCTCCCTCTCTCTCTCTGACAAATAAATAAAATCTTTAAAAAAAAAAAAAAAGAATAAGATAAAGATAATTCCCAGAGAATTGGTCCATTTTCTGTTTAATTTTGACTGTTGACAATACATTTATATGAGGACCTATGGAGTCGTTAATAGAGGTAAGAGAAAAAAGAAACCTTCAGAAATCTTGGTTTATGTACTCAGTTGCATGGCTTTACACTTGGCAACCTGGTTCCCAGGTCTTGTATTGGTTTACCCGCCTGCTCCCCAGCTCCCACAGCCCTTTGTGAAGTTAATGAGGTAGTATGTATAAAGCTTTTTGCACTGAAATGGGAAAGGGATTATCTAGCTACAAGCAGATATGATAGAGAAAACAGCCATGATGAATGAGAGTTTACTGGAAGGATCCTGGCTGGATTCATCTTGATACTTTAGCTGCTATCAAACTCATTATTTCTATGAAGGAAAGAATATAGGAGAAACAGTCTGTTCCATACTTTGTAAGTCAACCCCTCTCCTCCTATTTATTTGTTTTGTTTTGTTTTGTTTTGAGACAGTCTGGAAAGATGATTAAAAAGAAGGATTGGAATTTTTTTTTTTTTTTTTTTTTTTTTTTTAAAGAGAGCTCTGCCATTTCCAGTGCATGTAAGAACAGAGTTCTTCAGTCCTAGTGCAGCTGCTATTGCCTTGTGGCTCCTGCAAAAATGGGGAAGTCCTAGCTGCAAAACTAAAGGATAGTGTTTTGTTTGGTGACAATGTGATTGGGTTTGTACCAGTCATACCCAATCCTATGTGAGTAAAAAGCAGGAAAACTTCATATCACTCTCCCCTACCCCACTGTTCATATTAATAATTAATTATAGCTTCATTTGATGAATGCTTACCTATACAAGCCTGATTATTATAAGGTTGATCACACTGTCAGTTGTAAGACTGGGCAACATGTGTGTGACTTTCCCAGGAAAAGAATGCTATAACTGTTTTTCAGTGCTGTGTTTTAGCCACATGGAAAGAAATCTCAAACTGTAGAAAAACTCCTAGGTAAAGGGGGAGGAGCAGCAGTGGGAGAGTTTATGACCATTTCAAATGGGCTTATATTTGACTGTGATTCTCAGGAGGTTTGTGTCGGGAATTTAAACTGAGCATGCTCTATAGAAGCCACACATTCAGTAATGGGAACATTTTTACCATAATTTTTAGCCTCTCCTGTGTACTCTCGTTGGTGTGGTGACATTGTAGAAATGAATCAGAATACCTTGGAATTTCTAATAAATTTTAAACAAATATTTATTTACCAGTGTATGTGGAGCCCTGCATAGGCTGGGGAGATAGATTTTGTCCTTGTCTTCACAGAAATTATACTCCATTTGGTGGGCAAAATGTTAAACTAACATTAAGTGTTAAAGAAAAATACTAATTGCCATATCTGAAGACCAATTGAGTGTCAATAGGTAGCAAATAATTATCTCCTGTCCCATTCTGATGGTGAATAATGGTGGCTTGGCGCTACTGTGTTGAGGAGGATTATGAGAGTAATCCCAAATTCAGGATAATAAAAGTGTCTTGATTAGTTTCTGATGTCTGTCCATGGCAAGGGAGAGAGACACAGAGGCCCATCCATGTATCGTAATTACAAGTTATAAATTTTAAAGTGTCTGGAACTTCAGACCAAAAAATTCATTTTATTAATTCAGATACGGGTAGTAAACTATGTAATAGTTGTTTGTGAGTAAAATATACATCATAATTGCCTTTGTGGCTTCATGGCTTTGTCATCCTGTGTGCGTGCCTGTGTTTTAAAGTTGACTTGAATTTGAATTTTGGTTAAAAGTGCTCTCAAATCCAATTCAAATTATTTAGAACACACGCACAAGTTAGATGACAAGTTCCAGTGAAAGTCACCGTAGTCTATTTAGGTGTAGATATTTGAGGATGTTCTGATAAATAAGGGAGAGAACATTTTGCTAAAGAATGACTTACTTAAAGGGGAAAAGGAAAAAAAATGGTAATAATATGCAGGGACCAATAACTTGGAGGAAAGGATTCAAGTAAATAAATCTTGACAGATAGGATTAGAATATGACTTCATTTCAGACATTAGAAGTTCTTGAATTCTAGGCCAGCTGGGCATTTATTGCTTTATCTTGTGGGCTGTGAAAAAATATGGAAATTATTTGAGCAGAGGAGCGATGTGGGCAAAGCCAGACTCTTTATCTTATCGAGTCCCATAAAGAGAGAGAAAGTATCTGAAATGATGTGGGTAAATATAAATTATTGACTCCCTACTATGGGACTTTTTATTTCAAAGTTTTTACTGCATGCAATCATTAAGTTTTAATAATCTAAATATCACCTGGGTATAAATATATTCCTGTAATGATGAACTATATTAAAATTCAGACTTGCTATAGTAAAACAGCGTTAGTGCTATGGACTTTTTAATAACTTATAATTTGGGAATATCTATCAAATGTACAGTTTTGATTAAAACAGATTTTTAAATGTTCTTTGAAATGCTAGACTTCTGTAGAGATGCTTCTGGAAATCTCGTGAGGCTGATCTGGCGGTTTTTGGATCCTGACTGCAAGTGTCATCTAGAATCCCTCCTATGAAAAGTTTTCATTTATCAAAACAGCTTCAGTTATTCTCACACTTTAGTAACTTGCAACCTGTGTTACAATGTATACGAGTTTGTAATTTACGTGCCTGCTTTGGACACTTCATGTATATTAGTGCTTCTTATGAAATTTTCATTTGAAAAAAAAAAGGTTTTGCTACCAAAAACATGTGAAAATCACTGAAGTTAAACAGGATTCTAGGTTGAGTTACCAGTCCTTTCTCTGTCACGCTTGCACATTTCATACATGTCTACGTTCATTCGACAAATGTTATTTGCAAGGCTACTGTGCCAATTATTCACCTAGTGCTTCTCAGTTTCATTTCCACCCTTCCTTGTTCTCTTTTGTACCCCAGCAGGCTAAAAGCCTACAAACTACTCTTCTAGACTCCCTTGTCAGCCGCTTCTAGTTAGGTTCTGCCAATGGGAGACGTTAGTAGGAGTTTGGAAGACAAAAGAAAAAAGGAAGCTTGCCCTCTCCATTCCCAGCCACGGGAGCTACCTCCCACAGTGGCGCACAGCAGGGGAGAGGAGCGCCTGCTCACACAATGGCTTCTTACAGCAGAAGCAGCAGCACCTCCAGTGGGATGAGCACAAGTGTATGCTCCCGAGCGTCTTGCTGTGGGTAAGATGCGGTTCCCCCAGGGTCAGAGCAGTGGTGAGCACAGGCTCCTGGCTTCAGCCTGGGGGCAAAGGCAGCTCCCTGGTCTATGGGTAATCCTCTTCTCTGTAGTCTTTCACCACCCCCCAACTTTCTTCTTTTAGCTCTTATGGCTCTTCTAACTCCCTTTAATGAGTTCCTGACATTAAATTCCTTTCTCCAGGAAATACCTTCTTTTTCCTGACTGGACATTGACTGATTGACTAATTATATGTTTGAGCAGGACTTAACTGGGGCCATTGGCGAGTCATACAGGCTGAAAGCCAGACTTCATAGGATGAGAGGAAGCATTGATCTTCAAATGTAATATTTTATTTTGTTATTTTTTTAGGATCTTATTTTTAAGTAATATCTACACTCAACATGGGGCTCAAACTTATAACCCCAGGCAGGTGCCTCCCCCCCACCCCCATTCTCCATCTCCCCATTAAAGTTCAAATATTGTTTGCAAGTCATTGTCCTCTGTTAGAGTATAAACTCTTTGTGGGCAATAAACCCTTCCTAGTCCTTTCATTTGTAGACATTGTCACGATGGCAGAGACTGAAAAGTACCCAGAGACAACTTTCTATTAACATAGAATGTATTATTTGTCGCAGGGGTACAGGTCTGTGAATCATCAGTCTTACACACTTCACAGCACTCACCATAGCACACACATACCTTCCCCAGTGTCCATAACCCAACAACTATCTCCTCCCCAACACCTCCAGTAACCCTCAGTTTGTTTCCTGAGATTAAGAGTCTCTTAGGGTTTGCAAAGACAGCTTTCTAATTGGATCCATGGGTATGGTAAAAGAAGCTGGGCTCAATGTCCTCAAGGAGTTTATATTTTCATAGGAAGAGGCAACCGATTTACCTTTTACTTCTCTTTCTTCTACTCTTCCTTCTTCCTTGTGCTTGTGATCTATTTAGTCTCATACTGTATTCTTATGGGCCAAAATACTGAGAAAAATGATATTTCTAACTTACTGTAAAGAAGAGCATAGAACTTGTGGAACAAAACCCCTTTTTTTCTAGATTTGCGCAAAATGTGAAGATATAAAACTTGCCTTTTTTTTAAGATTTTATTTATTTATTTAAGAGAGAGACCATGAGAGACAAAGTATGAGAAGTGAGGGAGAGGAAGAGGGAGAAGCAGGCTGCCCGCTGAGCAGGGAGCTGGATACGGGGCTCCATCCCAGGACCCTGGTATCATGACCCCAGCCAAAGGCAGCCACTTAACTGACTGAGCCACCCAGGTGCCCTAAAACTTCCCTTTTATGATGTGAACTCAAACTACTCTTATATATTGGTTTGATGGAATGTTTTGAATTATCTCTAATCCCAGGAGGAGCAGGGATGGTTGAACGCATATTATTCTTAGTTGGCTGGGTGGTGAAATTTACATCAGTGATGTTGACTGTGAAATAAAGATTTGGCTATTTTAACTACTATGTTAGACAATCTATTAAAGGAAAAATTCTTCATTTTTTTGTCTAGGTGGACAGATCCATGAAAGATTTCAAAAGTTATTCCACATTGCATTCTAGCTGTTGTAGAAATAATTGATATTTATTGAAGATAAGGATGTTATACAGTATAACAGGTATTCCACGTTAGGTATAATAGTGGTGATGTACCAAAAAAAAAGATGATACAAATTCATCAACAGGGTATTTTTTCCAACTACAAGGTAAGAATGTGAGCCAGAAAATATTATCATTTGTTCTTCTTGTCATAAACATTCTTATGCCTCTGCTCATTTTTATCACACATTTAGTTATTGCTTGTAGTTATTCTGTGGTCTTTTATCACATATTGGTTATTGGATACTGGCTATTTTACTATGTGCTTTGCTTGGCTTAGGTTTAGAAGCCAATAATATATTGATAGGAAGTTGCCTTCAAAAAGGATTGTTTTTTACCCTGACTTTACCTCTAGTGAAATTTCTTAGGAACCGTTACTCTTATTCAGCCGGCTTAGAAACAGACAGTTCAACGCTACTGCTTTGGTGGTTGTTTTTTCCCTCCTCACCTACCTTTTAAAAAAAATTTTTAGAAATCCTCATTCATAAAACACCATCATAATTCCCCTTACTCTTGCTGAATGCGTATAGCCACTGCTTCACCACATTACACCTCCCTGGGAGAAGCAGAAAACACATAGATTGTTTGTTTTCACAATCTCTAATTGAAGGGTTGAGAGGGAGGGATTTGGAGGGGGAGGGACTTAAAACAGATTAAACTGCTGGGGATTTCTCCTGTTAGATCACAACTGTTTGTGTTATATACCCAGCTGAAATCTGAGCCGGTTGCCTTGTTTTCTCCATCCTGGATGATGGAGGAAAAAAAAAAAAAAAGTGGCTCTAAATGGTACTATATTTTATAAACGTTTGCCTTTTATTTAAAAGTTCTAGTGATATTTTAAATAAAGTTCCTACATGAAATTCCATTTCCTCAACAAAAAAAGTCAAAGAGTGGCTTGGTTTCTTATGCTTTGGACTTTTTTTCTCTTAATAATTCTGAAGTGCAGTTACAGGTCACATAAAAATATACCCGTTGGTTGGCATCTCTAAAACAAAATAAACATGCAGGAGAAACTGCCTCAAAGAGAGTTTTCTTACATGCTGTCTAGGAAACTTGTGCTGAGGAGTATATTCACAGCTTAATAAGTTCAATTTCTACTATATTTTCAGATCAATAAATAAGTAGAAATAGTATTTTTTAGGGAGAGTGGGTCACGTGCCCGCCATCCCAACAGACACACTTTTTTTCCCCCCAAACAATTGTGTCAATATTACTATAAATAAAGCATAACCAGATTGGGATATTTTTTTAAAGGCAGCTTCCTAATGACCTAAGGGTTACCAGCCTTCTGCTTCCTTTTTGATGTTTCTAGTGCGGAGCCGCACATCCCTGATCGTATGCTATGGCCTCACGCACAATCCAGGAAGGCCCGACATGCAGTCAGGGCGGTTGTGGAGGGTTGTCAGGTGGATTGTGCTGTGTTAAGTGAACTGTGCAGGGAAAGAAGAAAAGAAAAGGGAAAAAAAAAAAAAAGAGTTATATGCCAGTTCTTCAACCTTTGGTAGGCTGACAACCTTGCAAGCCAACAAAGCTAAAGGTGGCCAAAAAAACTATGCACTCGGGGAGGCCTGTCTGGGTGCCACACACCTCACAGGGATTTGAACCCAGCCTTGCTGAACAAACTGTGGGAGGAATATCTGTGTGGGTTACAGACCACTTCCCTCTCCCCATTCATGGCAAGAACGATAATACTCCTACTAATAATGATGAAGCACCTTAGCTCCTTGTTTCTGGGTGTTGCACCTCAGTGTATTGAGCTGGAACAGCTTCCTCTGAGCACTAGACTGAAAACAAAGAGGGAAACAACCAGAATCAAGAGACTGGCGCTGTGTGCCCTGTGCACAGCTCAGACCTAAGTCTCTCTACGCTGTGCTCAGGCTTCTGGATCTGAAGAAGGAAGGGTAGTCATCAACAAGGGTGGGGAACATAGAACTTTAATGAACCACTTTCTGGCCCACTTTCATCTCCAAATACCTATACAGATATAAATATAAATAATGGCATGATGTCATCGCATGAGGGTGATAACATTAATTTGTGCAGTTATCCGAAAGGAAAAAAAAAATCACCCATACAATAATTTTAGTATGAATAAATTATATGGAAAAGGACTATATACAATTGTGTTCTTACCTAACATGGTAAAAATGACTTGGCTTTCAATATATTATGACTTCTGTGTTTTCTCTTTTATGTATAGTAAAACAATAAACACAGTTGGGTTCTAGAACTCTGAACTTGCTCAAGTTCATTTCTAACCTGCTGCTCTTCCCCAAATAACCCATCATTAGCCTTTAAATATAATACCTTCCTCCCAACTCTAAATAGAAGTTAAAAATAACATTTCGCTCCCGAAAGCTTTAAATTCCATCTTGTTTCTCATCAGCCTTCTGGAGTGACTGTACAAGGTTACACAGACCTGACTGATTTATGAATATAATTTTTGTTTTAATTGAAACAGCAACATTTAGGTTCCACCTTAACAGTGCACCTTAAAAGATTATCTCGGTTATTTCACAGGCACCGAGCCGGCACTAATAGTCCAAGGCAGATATTGAAAAGCAGCACAGGGCCAGGCAGATCTATTAGAAATTCCCATCCACGCGCCTCATACATATTGATTTCTGACACCAAGCAGCAGTGAAAGCCCCCGTGGGAATAATATATTTAGCAGGGTTCGCTGCGAGGAGGTCACAGAGTGCATACAGATTAGCTTCAGAGGACCAAGGCACTAGTGTTGGAGCCAAATGCTAGATTTTATATCATTTTAATCTGAACTTTTATAATCCTTTTAGTTCTTCTTTCTCTGGATGGCAGAGAGAAGGCTCCTTCACATGTATCATGCATCTTTTTCTTTATTCCTCCTATAAATGTGCAAATGCCGTTGTAATGGGGAGGAATGTTCCTTTAGCATAAGCAGCAGAGCCCCAACCAGATTTGCTTTTATAAACGGTGGTCAATTCAGATGAAGACATCTTTATTTAAAGATTTCTTTCCGTGGGGGAGGGAAGATCACAAATCTGTGTCTCCAGTTTTAAGATATAAGCATAAAACCTGGTCTTATTAAAAGAACCATCCCTCCCCTCCCCCATCTCTGACACTAGGGCTTAATTGAGCAGAAGTTGCATTTATACTGTTACGTCTAGGAAAACAAAAATCTAAACATTTTTTTAATTACCTTTCTGATGGGTAGGGAATGCCTGCTCATTATGCAAAGAACTGTTGTGACTGTATCCGATAAAGGTGTCAGAGGAGAGTCAAACGGGCATTTTGGAGACTGGAGAGATGCCAGCAGTGGGAAAGGAAAGGTTAGAGGGGACACACTTTGACAGAAGGGTGAAATACATCAGACAACAAAGGGAAATAGGAGGTTTCACTCAACAGACACAAAGGCGTATTGTCTTCCCCTAGACTGCATTTAAATTGTAGGTGTTCTATAAAAAGTTCCCATGATTACTAATAATCAGGAAAAAAAAATAACTACATCTGTGAAGTGCCTTTTGAATCCGACTTATTTTTTCTGGCATCCCACACAAGTATAAAAGACTGAAAAAAAAAAAAGAAAAAGAAAAAGTATGGCGATGAGCAGTCAAGACCTATCCTTGAAAAGATAACAATAATTACCAGGAAAAGGTGAATTTGAGTTTTGTTTTTATTAATAAAGAATGGTTTTACCAATAAGGAGTAATTAAAGTGTCCAGTTAAGACCTGGAATTTTGCCTATCAGATTCTCTAACTATGTCAAACATTCAGATTCCTTTTGCAGGACTGTCTCTAATGATATATGCTAATTTTTATTTTATTTTCTGATATGTCCAAGCTGAGCACAAGCCGTAAAAGAGAGACATTAAGTTTGGAAAGGGAGAGAAAAAAGAGAAATAAAATTCCAAACACAGTTTTAAAAACTTGGGAAGTTGTATGAAGATCTGCTTTGGGCAAGGGCCCCCTGTCAAAAATATTTCGCTATCTTGCTGTCTTAATACCAGACTTAGCTGAAAACATTTTACTTCCCACTTTGGCTTCTTTGTGGAATTACAAGTATACTGAAAGAATAAACAATGTTTCCTCTTAGTTATTAGAGAAATTATAAGCTTAAGAAGTACCCCAGTGCTGAAAAATCAAGAACCTCTCACTCAAATCACTGTGGTTTGAAGAGATTGTCCTAAAACACTCAGATTAAAGGAAACAGGTGTAGAAATTCCAGAGGGAACCGGATCAGCTAGCTAGTTGACAAAACTAAAGGAATGGCACTCTGTAGAAACTGCAAGTTCCTTCCTTCAGAAAACGAAACAGACAGAGAGAGAGAGAGAGAGAGAAAGAGAGAGAGAGAGAGAGAACGTATTCACTTCACGAAGTTGGTTTAATTTTAAACTCCTATAACACAAAACAGCACGTTTGGTATAATTAAGTTATTTTTGCAGGTGCTGATGACAGAGTACATGATCACCAACTTAAAAAGTCCTAGGTAGATTTTGACCAAAGACTAAATCATGTCTTTGGTCAGGTCAGGTATCCCTCTTTCTTGGTGGGAGTGGCCACTCCCTTATTCGGGAACTCTGCAGCCTCAACCAACTTCTAGAATAAATGACGGTCAGTCTGGGCATGCTCTTGGGTTGAGGGGAGAGGTCCCCTGGTTAGAAAAAGAGAAGCAGGCAATCTTGAACCTAGGAGCCTGAGAGAAGCCTGGAACAAAGCAAGGACACACCCGGGACTGGGTGCAAATCCACCAAGAAAGCCAGAGACCTGCATGGGAGTGAGCGCCTTTATCACAGCACTGGGTAAAGTCCAACCCCACACAGGGATGCAGGAGACCTGGCCCATGGTATCACGCACTACTCACAGTTGTCAGCAGTTTTCTAAAGTTCCTTTTATGTGGGTGTGAGTTCATAAATATAAGGTGACTTGAAGGAATGATATTAGATAGAAATTATACATAGGACACAGAGACCAAAACATGATTGGCAAAAAAAAAAAAGAAGAAAAAAAAAGGCAAAAACGAAACAAAAATAACCAGTCATTCGTCCGGCAGCTCTGTCTTTAAAGTGTCCCTCCATTCTGCCTTCCCTCTGTTCTGGACTGCCCCTGCATCTGCGTGAGGTAGGCAGTAGGAGACTGATGAAGCTGTTCATTTTTGCCTGGAGGGGGAGGGGTACATTTTCCCTCAGAAACAAGCTAACATTAGTCCAGGGCCAGGAAAGTACAAGTATCGATGGTTGATCTCCTGAATTTGACCGGAGTTCCACTGCCCAGGTGTCACTTAACAATTTACATTCCATTTTTCACCCTGAGTCCACACTATATCTCTCTCTGTCATATAATCCCATCTGGCACCCAGCCCTGCTAGCTATCTGTCCTGATGAAAGTTTAAAAATTGAACATTTCTTCCGCTTGCAGCTCTGAGCTTGTATTAGTAGATGAATTGCTTATGGGAGAGGTTACCTGTTAAATTCCCAGGAATGACCACAACAAAAGAATCACCTAAAAAAAAAAAAAAAAAAAGAAAACGAGAAACACTTATGCATCCTCTCTCCACCAGTTTCCTAAAGCTTCTTCCTATTTTAAAGTAATAACTATGTTGCATTTACTTTTATTTCAGACTTTGGTGAAACTCTGCCTGCCGGGGAGGGGCTGATGCCACTAGCAGGGTTTGTGAGCTCCTTGGGTTTCCTACCAGCATTTAACCCCTGGTCAGACCAGAGGCTTCATTCTGCTGGCCATCATTTGTAGCATCTGCTGGGTGACTTAGAAACTCTCCTTGGGCTTAGCAGTAGCAGAATGCAGGTGTTTGGAAAGCATGTTCCCATGGAGAGAAAATTCAGAGTTTTTTTATTCACTTAATATTCTATGTAATCTTGGAAATCCTCAAGGAGCAGGCACCCTAATTTTTAATTATGTATATGAAAATTCCACCTAAGTCAAAAGAGGCTGGGTGGTAGAATTTTTTGGATGATTTTTTGAAAATGTTATCCCAGATCCTTACATAGTTAAGAGTATTAAAATGAAATAGAAATTAAGTGATGTGGTTATTCCTAAAATTAAGCTGGGCTTCCAGCTTGCCCGGCTGGGTTAAATATTTTCTTTATCTCCGTGAAGAGCTTAAAAATAATGGGCAATGTGTGTAAGGAAATAAAATGTGAAGGTATTATAAACCGAGAGCATAAACTATGCGTGTGTGGTCTACAATTCCAAATTCTGACAATGTCCACAGTGTAAGAGTAAGATGCAGAGAGAATATACAGATGCCTTTGTGAGCAGGAAACAGGGAAAAAGTCCCTTTTAGTTGGGGGCAAAAATATGCATTTACTTTCAGTAGAAGTAGACACACTTAAATCCCTGCTGAGCGCTGGGGAGGGGTTGGATGAGCTGTCTAGAAAGCATTTTCTCTCTCTTTATAATGTTAGAAATCCTCGGACTGCATTGTGCATTGCAATGCAAGGATTCTGCAGTGTAAGAGCACATCAGGGCATTGAGAAAGGCTTAATGTGTTCTCATTAGAGGAGGATGGGGGAAGGGGGAGGGAGAGGCGCCTTGGGGGATGGAGCTGAGCTCGACCACTCTGGGAAGCATTACAATTTTGTGCCTTCTCACTTCAACTCCCTCAATCCCCTAGCTTTACATAGCTCTTTCACAGACAGTTCAGTAAAATGCCTCCCAAGCCTCGTGTAAAGAGAGCAGTGTTGTATATCGTTGCTTACAGTTTAACAGTTTGTTTGCTTGAGACTTTAAAAAAAATTTTTTTTTTTCCTTTCTGGGCTGCCTCCGTAAAACTTTTTTTTTACATTCACTTCTAATCAGATGAAAACTAGAAAAGATGGAAATCTGATCAATGAAAGAAAATCTAGATGCTTTTAGAGTTATTAAGCTCCACAGAGCAGCCAGCATGGGAAGTCCAGGAGGAACAAAGTGGGCTTTAGAATTGAGAGTCTTCATAGCTGGTTTGATGACTGTAATCTTCCAGACTAATTTATTTCATTTTTCCCCTCCAGTTTGCTTCTTTTCTAGAAGAAATGAAATATGGGTTTCTCCCCTTTTCTCGCTTTTTCGCTCTTTCTTTCTTTCTTTCTTTCTTTCTTTCTTTCTTTCTTTCTTTCTTCTTTCAGAACATTTTATATGTGATTTGGGGATTTTAAGTTGGAAACCAAAATGTCCATGTGGGAAGACTGCTTCCTAGTAGCACTTCTTGTGATGAGCAAGATTGTACATCCCAGAGTCAAGGAATAAATTGAAGGTAAGGTCCCTTGGGCATAAAATGTTGAAAAAGCTGGAAACCCCTTGTGATCAGTCACTACTGTGTCTCCTAAATGGACCATTGGAATTTTGTGTTACAGAGACATAGCAAGCCTACTCAGTCTTATGTCATGGGTTTCCCCAAATAGACTAAAACCACAGGAAAGTGTATAGTCTACTGTAAGCCATTTCCTATTTCAATTTTGAAATCTTAACTGACTTGAAAATTTCCTTCTTATAACTATAGAAATACAGATAATATGTATTCTGAGAGAAAACCACCAGCCTAGCTAGACCTTAATGATTATAATGAAATTGAGATCTTTGCTACCTGACTTTGACGAGGTTTGCTTTGATGAAATTCCTAATTACAATCTCATAAGAATTACAGTTATTATTATTGCTAATACTGAAAAATAAATAGTTTCCAACATTTCTTCATTGTAAAAAGATTTGAAAAACTATCAATCAACGTATATATCATTTTCAATACCCTGGGATTTTCTTCTTGCAATCCATCTAAGATTTTAGTTTGGGGAGAAAATAACAAAGAAATGTTTAGTGTGGTTTGGTTTGGTTTTGGGGGAAGGGATAGGGGTGGCAATTGATGCCAAAATGAGAAAGAGAATGAAGAAAATTGTCAGACAAAATTCTAGTCCTAACTATATATGATTGGACAACTGCTCAATTAGGTGTTTATGGAACTGGAAAAGAATACAAGCATTTGGTAACACAGATTAGAAAGGAAACTCCAAATCTGCTGGCTATTGGCCATAGAAGCAAAATTTCTAAGTTTTCTGAAGGATAGCCATTGTGTATCTTATTATTAAAAGAGCTAAATAGTATCACAGTATGTCACTTTACTTAGCTGGCGTAACTAATACTTCATACAAAGTTTGTATACCCCATTTATATGACTTCAATGTCACCAGAACAATGTCTTACATATAGTTGCCATTAGATCGACAACTAGAATTGGGTTGCATGATATTAGTATTATGCATTGTGCATTGACTCTTGGATTTTTATAATTGTGTTTTGCTATGTGTTAAATATGTCAAATAGGAGTATGTTGGAAATTTTAATAAAATGGATCCCATGTTTTTTACCAAAATAAAATGTTGGCCAATTTTTACATATTTACTACTAACTGAAAATAAAAAAAAAATAAATTTATTTTCCTTCTCATTCTAACATTGCCCCCCAAAATATAATCTGGTTAGATTTTAATTCTCATTATTTAAACTTAAGCAATTATTTTTTCATTCCTATTTTACATTTTCAGAGAAGGTGTCAGGTGATCATGTGGCAAAACATCTTTTTCTCCTGTTATCTTAACCAAAATAATAAGGAAATAATATTTTGGACAAACAAGTGAACAACTAAGGTATATATTTATCTTTATTTTGAAATCTTTGTTACTAGTTGTTCATTTACTATCCATTGATTTAATGTGAAAAGGGAGATTTTTTTTTAAAAGATTTTATTTATTTATTTGACAGACAGAAATCACAAGTAGGCAGAGAGGCAGGCACAGAGAGAGGGGGAGGCAGACTCCCTACTGAGCAGAGAGCCTGATGTGGGGCTTGATCCCAGGACCCTGGGATCATGACCGAGCCGAAGGCAGAGGCTTTAACCCACTGAGCCACCCAGACGTCCCTGAAAAGGGAGATTTTTTATTTTAATTTCTTTATAATAGTAGTAATAAGGGTTAACATGTATTGAGTACCAGATTCTATGGTAAGAGTTTTATATATGTGATTTTATTTAGCCTAACACAGGGCTATTGGTAATATATACTATGACTATTCTGATTTTAAATTTGAGGAAACTATGGCATAACTAGATTACATCATTTATCCAAGTTCATAAAGCTTGTAATTACAGATGTGGGGATTCAAAACAGGTCTGCTTGACTTCAAAGTTCTGTGCATTATGTTATATTGGTTCTCTAAATATTAGGAAATTTCATAAATCATTGATTTTTGCTAGTCATTGGAGTGAATTTTTCTTAAAAAGGTAAACCCAATTTTATCACTGATTGAATGGAAGCTTTTAATCTCTTTTCTTGGATAATCTATTTATTCGTTTATTCAAAATGTACAGAGCACCAATTGTTTGGGTAATGTCACACTGTTTCAGATATCTGCATGTCTCAAATTGGAGTGAACAACATGAAAATTCCTGCCTTCACTGTATTAACATTCTACTAGGATGTGGGAGATTGTAGTAAAAGTAAACAAATAAAAAAAAAGAGAGAGAGAGAGATTGCTTTGTGGAATGATCCAGTTTGAAGGCAATAAAACAAGATGACACCACAAAAGGTCTGGGTAGGATCTACCTTAGATGGAGTGGTCAAAGAATAGTTTTCTGAGAAAAGTCATGAGAGGAATGATCTGAATGAAAAGGATCCCATCACCAGAGTCTGGAGAAGAAAGAAAACAAGTGAACTGGAGGGCTTTGAGTCATGGAAAGGAGAGTTATGACCCTGGGATAGAAAGGTTGGGATTGGGGGTGGAGGATTATTTTGTAAGCCACAATAGCAACTGTGGGTTTTTGGTTAAGGGCAATGGGAAACCCCTGAAGGATTTCATACAAGGTAAAACATGATTTGTATCATTATTATTATTGTTATTATTACTACTATGACTACTATTTTAGGAAAGGTTCTCTATTGCTATGTAAAAAATTCATTTTTGAGAGCAAAAAGATGGAATCAACACCAGAAAACAAAAGCTGTGTCGAATTACATATGACGTTGTCAGGATGTTATGTTATGAAATGTTATGTCACAGTCACAGATTGTAGTCAGTGAAGTTCTAAGAGAGTAGAGCTTAGTTGTTAACGATCTGGAGCCAAATTGGGGGTAGAATCTTTAACACTTTATAGCAGTGTGATCTTGGAACTTTTTTTTAAATGATTTATTTATTTATTTGATAGAGAACTGAGCAGGAGGGGCAGACGGAGAGAGAGAGAGAATCTCAAGCAGACTCTGCACTGAGTGTGAAGCCCAGCTTGGGGCTGGATCTCATGAGCCTGAGATCATGATCTCAGTGGAAAACAAGAGCTGGACACAACCAACTGTGCCAACCAGGCACACTGATCTTTGGGCTTTTATTTACCTCTCTGAATTCTAGTTTCCTCGTCTATAAAATCAGGATAACTGTAGACCCCATTGGCCCTACCTCACTGGGTTGTTTGAAGCGCAAATAAATTTGTAAAAAACTGAAAACAGCTTTTGGAACCTTATAAATATTACAAAAGTGTTTTTTAACTCACATTAATTAAATACAATAGAAATATGCAGGTTCTCACCTTCAGAGAACTGAAGAAAGCCTTTGAGAGATCTGAGAGATGGGTTTCTGTCCTACTCATCTAGATTTCTCCTTTCCTCAGGCTCTCTGAGTCCTACCGGGCCTCTTCTGAGTACACCACGCTGATCTGTGCTCAGATGTTCTTTGCTATTTCATACCCATTATCCCTACCTCTTAGCGGATGCATTTGTTCTAAGTTTCCATTAAATGCCCAGTTCTTATCAGAGGCATTGTCATGGAGGCTTTGCTTCCTTCAAGTGTGCTGTGCAGAATTCTGGTCGCCAGCTTCCCTCATTACCCCAGAGATGGCTGTATGGCCTTGCAGCTGTGGAGTGCCTGGGCCCAGACTGAATCCTCAGCGAGCCTCCGTGTTCTGCTGCTCCTGTGTTCTCTCCAGCAAGCCGGAGGGATTCAGGCCTCTGCCAGTGGGGAGAGTACCACTCTGAGCAGGAAAGTCTGATTAAAACACATTTGCCTCTTGGCAGGAACTATTTAAAGGCTCAGATTATAGTAAGATCCCTTTTACATGTCACAATGTTACAGCAAATTATCATTTTTATAAAATACAGTGACAAAAGTGGGCGGAACAGTTCCAGGTCTGAGGTGAGTCATGCCAAGCTGGCTAACTTGGGTCCCTCCCGCCACCTAGAAGCTGAAAGGATCGCAGTTGTAACCTGTTTGCAGATCCCCCATGTATCCCAGCATGAGGGATGGAATATTCCGACCTCCAGGATAAAATCCAAATCCTCTGGAATTTGATCTGTCTACCCATCCAGGTTAATTCCTAACTGTTCAATCCTTCAAGCATTTAAAGCCCTCGCTTTTTAATGACCTTTGAGCCTCTACTTTTTAAATTCCCTTTACTAGAAGGCACCCTACTTTATTTCTTCTGAATCGTTCCTTGTGGTCCTTATGTCTCCTTCCCGGTGCCACTCTTTCCAGAAAGTGTCCTGAAAGTCTTCTTTTCACTCCACATGGTCAAGCTGACTAGATGCCTTCAGTTCATACCCTCCAGCACCCTCCTTGTCATAGCTTTTAACACACTGTCTTAAAGCAACTATACCCCCTGGTATGCAAATCTTATTTATGAGTAGGGATTCGTTTTTGCACCCCTTGAAGAATTGACATAGTAATTAGTAAACAGTAAGTGCTCAAATTATATATGTTGAATGGAAACTTGGATGTCTTGTCCCTTTCTTTTTAGATTTATTATCTTCCTCAGTGAAGGAGCACAAGGATTTTCCATTAAATCACTTCCTGTCGGTATAAACTACATTTTGTGTTTTTGTTGCTGCTGTTGTTGTTATTTTATAAGTAAAGAAGCCGAGAAGTTAATGATGTGCCCAGGTCATGGAGAACAGGTGGAGTAAGGCCTGGACCCCAGAAATTACACCCTCAGATCCATCAAAACCAGGAACTCTCAAAACCTTCGTTATAATGGTTTCACACATACACACAACAGTTATAGAACTACCCTTTCAAAACATTAAAGCACATTTTATATTGGGCAATAAAAGGAAACAGAGAAATAATAAGCATTTTAGTATATTTTTACTTGTTGTCTGTTATTCCGTGTTATTTTAACATACTAATTATGTAACTTTAATAATTAGTTTAAAATGATGATCCTCATTTGGATAGCTTGTAATTGGATTTGAATATTTTATTTAACATTGGGAAATACTTTTGAATTCTATTAATAATACTTTTCACTTTTAAAATTCACAACCCTCCAAATTTTGAAACCTATTTTTATCATCAGAAACATGTGGAAATTGATTTGTTTGAATCAAAGAGTCAATAATTTTAAAAGAACCTCGAAAGCAGTGATTAGTAACTTTGTTTTTTAAAGTCTGTTTTCTAATAAGTGATTGTCTTAGTCAAGACATGTTCTGTTTAATCTTATGACTTAGTGAAATATTGGCCAAGATTTTTCTCATCCTTTCCTTTTCTCAAATCTATTCATAGATACTAAAATGATGAGTATAGCCTTTCTGAAGATGAGATTTTCATATTTGGAGTCCAGATTTGAAACATTTATAGAATTAACTTTTTCAGACTTAGGAAATGTTTGATTTTAATATTATCTTCAGGGTGTAGGAATCAATAGTGCATCAGTGGAATTTATAATTGGCCTGAAAATAAACTTGACTTAAATGAAAATGTCAAATTAGATATTATTATTTTTGGTTTACTTCTTGGCCACAAAATAAATGTCCCTTGCTCTTTAAGAAGCATCTGTATACAAATATATTGAAAATATTTTTAATTTCTTCAGTAAATATCATTCTACTTTAGGTAGAAAAATTACATAATTCCCTTTTTATGTCTATTTACTATTGTGCTGTCATTGAAGAATGGAATGTAATCTTATTCATATCTTAAGTTATTGCCTTTTGAGGTATGTGTTGATTAAAAAAAAGCACAAAATATGGGCAGAATTAATTCAATAATTTCATTTTACCAGACAAATCATCACAATAGCCAAACTTTTATTTTTACCCCTTCTATTTTTCTTTCCTTATATTCTTGAATAAAAAATAACCATCAAATAATAATAATAAAAATCATCCTGGTTGGAGACTAAACCCAGATTGGGATGTGAAGCTTTTGATGCTTATGGAACAAAGACATGAAAATGACTTCAGATAGAATGAATCTGTATCAAGAAAAGGTGAGCCCAAATAAGTTGGTAAGTCATTCTCTTATCAATATCAATATCATTTGCCATGGGAATATCCATGTAACCCAACCCCCATTTATTTATTTTACAAGTGAAGCAAATATATTCATAAATACTCAAGTATTTGCTTTAATTTCCTCCTTTATTTGCTTGTAAGTCGACTTCTCTTTTTTTATACTCCCTGTCTAAACCCTCAGGAAGTTCTGTCAGCTTAACTTCAAAATATAACTAGAATCGACTACTCTTCCATCTCCACTGCTATCACCATAAACCATTCCACTATCATCTGTATCCTGGCCTATTGCAATAGCCCCTACCTGCTCTCCCCTTGTCCTAACTTTCCTTCCTTGCCAACAGACATGTCTGCATGGCATCCGGAATAATCCTTTCAAAACAGAAGTCGGCTCATATTATCCCTCTGTTTTCCTTCCCAGTACTCCCTACTTGATCAGGGGGAAAAAAAAATCCAAAATACTTACAACAAGGTCCTATATGTTCTTTTTGTTCACGGACACCTGTTTACACATATCTTCCCCACTTTCCCCCTTGCTCACTCTCTTATAGTCACGTGGACCTCATTCTGTCTAGATCATACAGGCACATTGAAACTTCATGGTCTCCTCTTTGCAATACAGTTTCCTGAGATACACACACAGCTGTCTCCCTCACCTCCTTCCAGGGTTTTGTCCAAATGTCTCATTCTCAGTAAGGCTTTTATCAAGAACCTTAATTAATTTTATAAATATTTCCATCCCAATTAAGAGTTCTTATTCCATGTTTTATTTTAGTGCATGCCACATGCCATATTTTAAGCTACTATATTATGGGGGCACCTGGGTGGCTGAGTCAGTTAAGAATCTACCTTCGGCTCAGGTCATGATCTTGGGGTTCTGGGATCAAGCCCCGAGTTGGGCTTCCTGCTTAGCAGGGAGTGTGCTTCTCCCTCGCCCTCTGCATCTCACCACCCGCCCTGCTCATGCTTTCTCTCTCTCTCTCTCTCTCAAATAAATAAAATCTTAAAAAAATAAATTACTGTATTATTTGCTTTGCTTACTCATTTTGTTTATGGTTTGTCTTTCCCCATAGAATGCAAACTTTATGAAGACAGGGCTTTTGACCTATTTTATATTTGCCTGAAACAAACCTAGTGCTTAATAAATGAATGGATGAATCAATGCAAAGGACAGGAAGACTTCAGAACGTGAAAATGTCAGGGCGCCTGGGTGGCTCAGTTGGTGAAGCGTCTGCCTTTGGCTCAGGTCATGATCCCAGGGTTCTAGGTTGGAGCCCCACGTTGGGCTTCCTGCTCAGCAGGAGTCTACTTCTCCCTCACCCTCCCCTCTGTGGCTTGTGCTCTCTCTCTCTCAAATAAATAAATAAAATCTTAAAAAAAAAAAAAAAAAGTGAAAATGCCTGACATGGTTAGAACCTAGTGGTGTTTGTTGAATGAATAGGTTCCGTGAACATTCTTTTGAAAGAATGCTTTGTGGAGAATTTTCTGTGAGTTGTTTCCATGTGATTTTTAAATAATAATTATTTGAAAAAACTGATTATATGAAATGAGAGTGTAATTGTTGCCAGTCTTTCTGTAAAAGTCTGTTTGTTGCAGCTTGAATCAGGGTACATCAGGAAGACGTAAATGTGATTAATAATGCCTGATTTTTTTTTTTTTTTCAGAAAAAAACGGAAAGCAAGGACTCTGATTCCCTAATCTGCTGCTGAAATTTGCTTTTTCTCGGATCTCAGGAAAAAAGAAACTGGCACACTTGCCTCCCTGCTGCTGCCATGTTAAGCATGCTCACTTCACAAGCTCCTGCAGATGAAAGTGTAATTGTGTGGAAGGTGAATTGATTGCAATTAACCTCAGGACTTACCCTCAGGCTGGGGTATTCTACCTTCTTTTCTAGGAATGTGCCACCAGGGCCATAATACATAGCTGATGAATACATATATCATACAGGGAAACACATATATTATGGGATAAAGTACATAAATCATGTAGAAAAACATGCATTATACTGAGATGATCAAATTATAAATGAAGCACATAAATCATAAGATTACACTGTTGAATTGTATCAGGAAACATAAATTATATAGTGAAATCCCAGGGTCACTGGAGGGTTCACTGAATAATGAAATGAGTTCCTATAACTTAAGGAAAAGTGGAGTAATTCGGTGAAAAATCCATTGTGCATTATGTTGAATATTCCATTTAATCCAATTTTATCTTGTACACCTCCTACACCTCCTGTGCCCAAAGAATCGAGGTGGCACACTATGACAGAAGTGGACTAAGCAAACAACAAATGCAATATTGAATGATAATAAACTCTAACTACATTCAAAAAGATAAACTTTCAAATACAGTGAACATCTATAGATGAATTCTCAAGTCAATGTTAGAAAGCATGGCAGTTCCAAAGTCAGCTACAAATATCAAATATCAAAAGGGCAACGTCTTGTTCTAAAATGAAGAATGTCTTGAATCTCAAGAAGATCCTAAAAAAAAAGAGAGAGATGAAATTAAGGTTGGTTTGTTCTAAATGTAGATAAGCAATTGAAATTTGGATTGATTCATTGCATTGAATAATGAAGAACAAAAACATTTATTTTAAATTATGCATATATAAAGACTTTGCTTACCTTCCCTTAGGGATCATTTTTCACATTTGACTTTTTTTTTCCCCTCTACTTCTCTGTACCTTTGTTCATGCATGTATTAATAGGATGAAAGAGAAGCAAAATGGAGAAGAGAATTCTTTAACTTACTTTTGCTTTTTAAAGGAAAGTCACAAGCTGGTAGAGGCCATTCTGTGAGGCTCTAACAGAAGCCCAGGCAAAGACAGACTTTCACACACAATGCAGAACAATGATACAAATCAGATCAATCTCACAAAGTTTCTCAGTGCAATGTTCATCCACATGAATTATGCTCTCACTAAAGCAAGGGCCTGGAATTCACATCCATTCGTAGCACTGGTGAGTTAGGGTTATGGTCAAAGCCTGGTGTACTGAGGGATTCCTTAGTCATAAACAAAGTGTTTGACCCACTCTATTCCTCAGGGCAATAGAAAGCCCGAGCTAACAAAATTTATACAGTGGGAATTGATAGTTTATTGCTGACCCTGGAGGGGCAGGGGCACTGACTCACATCCTATTTCTGGCTTTTCTTGGCATTTGTTACTGCAGATAAAGGTAGATTGTGTCGAGATGTGCTGCAGGTCCCAGAATACAATTGTGTCAAAATGCAAGTGCTAAATTTCATTTGAAGGGGAGCAATAAATTGGCACCCCCAAATGCCCCCTGCCTTCCCTAAACATCATATTTCAATTTCTGACTGTTACTCATGTTTAGTGCTGGCTAACACACCACCAAGATGTTAAAAGATATATATCCTGTTAATTGTAGATTAGTAATTGTTGAAGGAATTGAAGAACTAAAGACACACAAAATTCCTTTGTTTACAATGGCAGGTGAAATACAATATTAATAAAAATGTAATCCATAAAAATGTGTAGTTTTGTTATCTGTACATTCTCCATTGGCCTGCCAACCCAAACTGTTTGGTCCCCAAAACATCCATAAATGGTTAAATCTTCTCAATATACGGATAATCATTTTACTCTATGATCTATGTGTTTCATTAGTTGAGGTACACATTTTGCTATAATAAATGTGCTTCAGTAAATGATCTATGCATTTCTTTCTGAAATGTATGTGTTTCACTAGAAAAGGTATGTGTTCATCAACTATGAATAATGTTCCTAACGGCACCACATTATATTACTTGGCTGGTATCAGCGCAGCATTACACATCCATTCCCTCATGGCCATGAGCACTGCGTCCGCGAGAAGACACACATCAGCCCCTGTCACTCTCAGGTGTCGATGCTCGTGCGCATGAACTCAGCCGTCTTGGGAAACACAAATGGGAGAGAGGGGGATGGAGCCATTTTCGAGGTGAATATGTTTGTTAAATGAACAGGAAACAAGGGATTTTTCTAGGCCTGCCCTTTTATAACCCAGACAAGGAAAAAACAATATGACAAAACACAGTCGGGATTTTATTGTTTTGCGTAGGCAAACTTCCTTCCATTTGCTTCAATTAAACATTACTTGGGTAACAAAGGAAAGAATGTCATTCCAAGTGAAACACTAAGATCATTTTTTTTTTTTTTAACGTACTGACTCCTCTAACAAAATTCTACCCTGTTCCTGATCTTAGTGAATTGGCTTCCAAAATGAAGTGAAACGAATTATTTACTTTAAAGGTTAAAGATCTTATCTTTCTGAGAAAGGTGATGTTGATCACCCATTGATGGGAAGTTCCTGTCAGTTTAAAATTCAAAAGGAGAAGAAAGATTTTTGTAGGTATAACATACAGTGATTTACTTCTCAACATATTGAAATTCAGACCAAGTGATTACCTGACCAATTCTTTGTGACCTCTATGCTATCTGGGAATACTAACAAACAAACCTTTAGATTATCTATAGAAAACCTTTCTTCCCCCAGGTATATGAGTTTCTTCTGTCCAGCTGTCAATGTTTTGAAATGTGCCTGATTCTTAGAGATGACCATTTATTTCAGAATTGTAACCTCTCTGTCCTTTCTTCATTGTGATACACAGCCTGTAATTCAGGGCACACGGTATTTGCGAATATTGTCATGAACTGACCGAATGACTTATAATCTGCTCTTCATGTAAATGTGTTAATTATGACCGAATCGCTTATTTTTCACAGATGAAAACTAATGCTTTGTATATGAATTTTCCATTTAAAAATCATTTTTCAGTAAACACTGAAACTCTTTTACATATGACATCACATGATTTATTACACATGTCTCTATTTAGTGACCTAATTTTCTCTCTACTTTACATCTATCATTGCAGATATTTCTTTCATTTATACCTGCCTTCCACGTTTTTTATTTACTGAAATGACTGAAACCTGGTGGTTATTTTTTACTATTATGGGAATTAAGAATTTCTACAATCTCATCAGCTGGCAAGTCATTCATCTTATAGTTAAGGCATTCTCTGTATAACAATAGTCTATATTAAATAGTTCTGAAATAGTTAATTCAGTGCTTTTAGGGAATTGCTACAATTTTTCCAGTAGAATGTTTTGATGATACCTCCATTCTCATTTTCTGAAGACTGTAAACATGCACATATGAAAAGAAGAGAAGATTCTGGACAAAGTAATCTTTCTGATAAAAATCAGTTCGGCATTAAAAGCAGTTGAATTTAATCCATGTATAAAACTGGATCAGTCAGGATTATTTTAGAGACACCCAGGAACCATTATTTAGGGACACCTAGAAATTAAAAAAAGAAAAATGTTGGTTTATACATATAGGTCACCTAGAAATAAAAAATAAAAATATTGGTTTACACATATAGGTCAGACATAATACTTTTTTTAATGCATGTTGTACCAAATATTGCTTAATGAGCTTGTGAATTAAGTTTTATTAATACTATACTGACTTTGTCTTATATTTTTGATAGTGAATAGTTAAATTCTTTATGGTAGCCTATAAATTGTTGCCTAAAAACAGAAGCAGGAAATTGTAGTAAATGTTATTGAAAACTCTCACAGAGAGATTTTGATGTCTATATTGAATTTCCCACTTACCAAGTTGGATTAATATCCTCAGTTAGATGTTACATCTTACTTAGAAAGTCCTCAAATCAGTCATATGTGAATGGTTCATAAGCAAGTTCCTTGAGACCAGAAATGGTCTAAGTGATAAACATTTAATCAATTTGTTTAGACTTTGCATGTATATAAGAAAAAAATATATATAAGAAAAATCCCTTCAGTAAAGATTCCTTAAGACCCGTATACTGAGATCAACCTGAACTGAAAGTACTTACTTTGTGAATAATGGCTTTGTGAATAATAAAAATAATAATATATTCAGACTTTCAAAAATATCACAGTTTGCTCATAGATTTCTACCACCAATCACCTCTTGTACACATAGGTCTGTGATGTATTTATAATATTTAAAGTTTTTAAAGAATAGTTAAAAAAAATTTTTTTTTCTTTAGTCAAGATTCATTGTGATTAGCCTATTTTACTGGTATTGTAAGGACCTTTGTGATACTTGCTAAATCTCAAAAGTGATCTGAATTGGTGTTCTCTGTCAAAATATAGCTCTGGTATTGTCTATAACCTGGATATTTTCAGCTCCAGACACCGTGGTATCTTTTTTATGGTTTCTAGAATCTTTGAGGGCTATGTCATAAGCTTTGCTAAAAGAAGAAAAGCAACAACAACAACAACCAAAAAAACCCTCCAACCATTCTCAGGTGAAAAAAATAAGTTGACTATTAAATACAAGTTGAACACTCCTTTAAAAATCTGCAGATATTAATACATTTAAAAATAGGCTTAAAATCAGGTTATATTAGGCCAAACACACCTTAAATTGCTAAAGAGTTTCACAGTGACATTTTGGTCATCAACTGCAGCCATTATCTGGGGATAAATCAATTTGCAGCAGCTGTGGACAGCTATCTGCGTGTAGAGCAGAGCAGCTTAACTGTAGAAGTATGTTAAAGTTAAAAGGCCAGAGTCCTGCTGACTACACATAAGAAATTTTTTTTAGGGTAAAACCATAACACAATATTGCCTGGCTCAGAACACATCAGGCCTTTCTTGTTAATTCATCCTACCTAATAGCTGATTTGATATGCTTTCTTTTCTAGCTCCCTTGTTAAGAATGGTGCATATTATAGAAACTTGTCTAGATCCATTTTTTTTTCTTCCTTTTGGCAAATAATTCTCTTTAGAGGTTCAGTTAGTGCTTTTGGCAATGGCAGAACTAGCACTTTTATGGTCTTTTAATCTGTGAAAAAGATTGTCCTTGGTTTCTTTAAAAGGTCAATATCAGGTACAGAATTTTCTTCAACCGTAAGCAGAATGGTGTTGTACTAGATAAGGCGTCTCACAGAAAATTAAAATAAAGAAGGTGCACAATTTGCCACAGTTATATATTAGCTTATTTATAACCTAAAAGTTAGCATGTTTTTACCTTTGTGTTTCTCACTTATCGTAATAGTTTGTTTTCTGAGTTTGAGACCTGGATTTAGAAAGTGAAATAGTCTGCAGGGTGGGGTTTTCCTTTAAGTTCATATATTGGCATCTCTAGAAAATGGATGATGGACAGAGGGAAGGAAGGATCTTTACAGGGGGAAGAAAAAAGCAGCTTTCTGAATGAAACTGGAAGTTATATATACAAATTCAAGTGTGTATCAATTGTGGTTTATTTAATAGATTTGCCTTTCACAATGTAGCCTCAATATATTTTTCAGTAAAACCACAAAGGTCTGAGACAATGTATAACGATGGCTTATATTCTGTACAGTGATATAATCTAATATGGACCAGTTATAGTTGAAGTTAGAATAATGAATTCCGTCAGAGTTCAGGGAATATTTATAAGTGAATTGTTGTCACTGAAGACATGACATTGTTGTGATCTGAAGCTTGTATTGGGATAATTTTTACTCAAGTAAAAATTGTGTTTGCAATATCTGGCATATTTTTAGGGTCCTATCGAAATCTCCAGTGAGATAATAAAATTAATGGTAATTAAATATGATTATAATTTCCCAAAGAAAGAAAATGTATTTCTATGGGCTAAATATGCTTGCTGGAAATTGTGACTTAACTGATCTTAATGCTGAATTTAAAAGTTAAATATAATAGCTTCAGCTTCCATAGTCTGGTCATGTTAATTTTTTTTTTAAATGTTGGGGTGCCTGGGTGGCTCAGTGGGTTAAGCCTCTGCCTTTGGCTCAGGTCATGGTCTCATGACGCAGAGTCCTAGGATCAAGCCCTGCATCGGACTCTCCGCTCAGCAGGGAGCCTGCTTCCCTCTCTCTCTCTGGCTGCCTCTCTGCCTACTTGTGATCTCTCTCTCTCTCTCTCTGCCAAATAAATACATGAAATCTTTAGAAAAAAATTTTTTTTAAATGCTGAATTAAATAGTGGAAATTCTTGGCATAGGGATTATTTGGTGGCTCTATATAAATATTTTTCTAGGAACATGTGAGACTCTGAGAGAGACTGGATCTAAGTGCTATTATCCTTAAATCATAGGTAAAAAAGAAGAACATACAGATTCATTTTTAAAAATATGAGGGAAAGTATTTTAGCTAATAAAAATTGGCAGAAACAGTGATGTCAATTTAAATTATTGGTAAGTAAGTACAATTCTTGGCTAAAGCACTATAGTAATACCTTTGATGTACTCTATGGAAACGTCTCGAACTCGGAAATCTTGAAAAATCATCTGGGAAAACATTTGTCCTTATATTGATAGTGGAGGACGGAGGAAAATTTCCATTGAGGCTTCTATTAACTGTTCTTCAAATGACGTATAGAAATGAATATTAATAATCAACATGGTCTGGCACCCAACCCATTGCCAGACATCTTGTCCATGCTTAGCAAAACTCTGTGATGTGTGTTTAATCAGAATTTCTATTCTACAGGTGAGGAAACTGAGTCAAGATGTTAAATGCTGTATTTATGATCACACAATAGGTAAGTGGCATTTTGGAGACTGGTAGTTGCTCCCCATTATTCCGTCTCCCCTTCTCCTTTTAGTAATAGAAAAACCCAAGTTTTAGTTAGCTACAGGGTTTAAATGCCAGCAAAGGACCGCATTTCCCATACTCTCTTGCAGTTAGCGATGCCATGATAATACATTTTTGTTAATAGTTTTGAGCCAAACCATGTTGTTTGCAACTTCTGGGTCTTATCTATAAAGGGACTGGAACTAACTTGCCACATGTTTGGAAGCTCTGTGCTCAGTGTGACAGAGCAACATGATACAGGGAGGCTGAGAGCCCAAGAGTATCTACCCATGATGCCAGACCAGGATGGCTTACCCAGACTTCCCCATGAAAGAGAAATAAGCTGTCTAAAATGCCTGTTCAGAGATCCCCCTCTTTCTTACTCTCTGAGCGATCCAATAGGTATCCCAGCTAATACAGGGTGAGAACTGTTTCACATCCAGAATCTAGAACCAAAGATCTTAAATGTTAGAACATGTCTGATTGAACCTGCTGTTTGTTAGAATTGTCAAGGTCATTTTTGATTCAGGAATTTTTCCAGTTAGTAATTTATGTCTTTAAAACTCTTGGGTCGGCTCACTTTGACAAAAAGAACAACAAATAAGAAAGACATATTGTAGGAAAACTATAGGTGCCACAACTTTTATTCCTGAATTAATAGTCCTTAAATACACCGCAAACATAGATGTTCTGTTTCATCACCAGTAACTTATTCCTTTAACTTACACTGTGGCTTACATTTTTCCTTCAAATCTTTCTGTATTTTCTCCTGATTATGGGTCACCACTTGCTCCTTTGTATATTTCTTTCATGATTTCTGATTTTTCAGAGTTATTGTGTTTTTTTTTTTTTTTCTCTTGCTGCCTAATCAGTACTAGGGAACTTCAAGCCCTCAGATGATTCTAATAATTTACAAATCACTCTTGTAAATATATTTAAATAATGCAATTAGTTGGTAGAATTTTCCTGTGAAGCTGTCTGTTTCTAGAATTTTGTTTGAGATTTTTGACTACTGATTCCATTTCTTTGCTGGCTAGCAATCTGGTCAAATTTCTATATCTTCCTGTTTCAGTTTTGGTAGTTTATATATTTCTAGGAATTTGCCCATCTCTTCCAGGCAGTCTGATTTGTTGGCATATAGTTTTCCACAATATTCTCCTATAATTGTTTGCATTTCTGTGGTGTTGGGTGTTATTTCTCCTCTCTCATTTGTGATTTTTATTAATTTGGATCCTTTCTCTTTTCTTTTTGATAAGCCTTCCTAGAAGTTTATCAATTTTATTAATTTTTTTTCAAAGAATTAGCTCCTTGTTCCATTGATCTGTTCTATTTTTTTTTTTTATTCTATATCACTTATTTCTGCTCTAATCTTTATCTTTGCCTTTCCTCTACTGGCTTTAGGTTCCATTTGTTGTTCTTTTTCTAGTTCATTTAGGTATAAGGTTAAGTTGCATATTTCAGATTTTTTCTTGCTTCTTGAAGTAAGCCCATATTGCTGTACACTTTCCTGTTAGGACCACTTTTGCTGCATCCCAGGGGTTTTGGACCATCTTGTTTTCATCATCATTTGTTTCCATGTATTTTTTTACTTTTAATTTTTTATTTGATTTCTTGGGTGACCTATTCATTGTTTACTACCATATTGTTTACCTCCATGTATTTTTGGTCTTCCCAAATTTTTTCTTGTGGCTGACTTCTAGCTTCTTAGTGTTGTGAGCATAAAAGGTGCTTGGTATGATTTTAACCTTTTCCTATTTATTGAGACCTGTTTTGTGATCTAATATGTGTTCTATTCTAGAGAGCATTCCATGTGCACTTGAAAAGAACATGTATTCTGTTGTTTAGGATGAAATGTTCTGAATATATCTGTTAAGTCCATCTTGTCCAGTATGTTATTCAAAGCCATTGTTTCTGTGTTGATTTTCCACTTAGATGATCTGTCCATTGATGTAAGTGGAGTGTTAAAATCCCTACTATCGGGGCACCTGGGTGGCTTAGTGGGTTAAAACCTCGGCCTTCTGCTCAGGTCATGGTCTCAGGGTCCTGGGATAGAGCCTTGCCTGAGGCTCTCTTCTCAGCGGGGAGCCTGCTTCCTCCTCTCTCCCTGCCTGCCTGTCTGACTATTTGTAATCTCTATCAAATAAATAAATAAAATCTTTAAAAAAAACCAACCTTACTATTCCTATATTATTATCAATCAGTTCCTTTATGTTTGCTATTGATTGTTTTATATATTTGGACGCTTTCATGGTGGGTGCATATATTATTTCCAATTGGAAGATCTTCTTTTTGCATTGTCCCCTTTATGATTATATAATTCCCTTGTTTGTCTCTTTTTACAGTCTTTCTTTTAAAGTTTCATTTGTCGAATAGAAGTACTGCTACTTCAGCTTTCTTTTGACATCTATTTGTGTGATAAATGTTTCTCCATCCCCTCACTTTCAATCTGTGGTGACTTTAGATCTAAAATGAGTCTCTTGTAGGCAGCATATAGATCGCTTTTGTTTTATTTATCCATCCTGACACCCTATGCCTTTTGATTGGAGCATCGAGTCCATTTACATTGAAAGTAGTTATTGGTAGATATATATTTATTGCCATTTTTCTACCAAACATTTAAAGAAGAATTAATACCTATTCTTCTCAAACTATTATAAAAAACAGAAGGGGAAGGAAAGCTTCCAAATTCATTCTATGAGGCCATTGTTACCCTGATTCCAAAACCAAATAAAGGCAACTAAAAAAGAGAACTAAAGGCAAATATCCCTCTGGATATTGTGGGTATGCAAAATTCTCAATAAAATATTAGTAAACCAAACCAAACTACCTTAAAAAAAAATCATTCACCACGATCAAGTGGAATATGTTCCTGTGTTGAAAGGTGTGGTTCAATATTCTCAAATCAATCAACATGATACAGCATATTAATAAAAGAAAGGATAAGAACTAGTGGGGACGGGCAAGAGTGGTGGGGATATGGACATTGGGGAGGGTATGTGCTATGATGAGTGCTGTGAAATGTATAAGCCTGGTGAGTCACAGAACTGTACCCCTGGGGATAAAAACACATTATATGTTTATTAAAAATTTTAAAAATAAAAAAAGTAAAAAAAAAAAAGAAAGGATAAGAACCATATGATCTTTTCAATAGATGAAGAAAAATCATATGACAAAGTACCACATCCATTCATGATAAAAACCATCAACAAAGGAGGTTTAGAGGGAACATACCTCAACATAATAAAAGCCATATATGCCAAACTCACAGCTAATATCACCCTCAATGGGGAAAACCTGAGAGCTTTTCCTCTATGTTCAGAAACAAGATAGGGATATACACTCTCACCATTGTTATTTAACATAATACTGGAAGTCCTAGTCTCAGCAATCAGACAAAAAAAGAAATAAAAGGCATCCAAATCAGCATATGATCACTATTTGCAGATGGCATGATACTTTATACAGAAAACCTGAAAAGACTACCAAAACACTGCTAGAAATGGTACACAAATTCAGTAAAATCAACATACAGAAATCTGTTGCATTTCCATACACCAATAATGAAGCAGCAGAAAGGCAAATTAAGGAATCAATCCTATTTATAATTGCACAAAAATCATAAGAGACCTAGGAATAAACCTAACCAAAGAGATAAAGTTCTGCACCCTAAAAATCATAAAACACTGATGAAAGAAAATGAAGATGACACAAGGAAATGGAAAGACATTGTTAAATGTGTATACTACTGAAAACAGTCTATATATTTAATTCAACTCCTTTTAAAATACCACCAGCATTTTTCACAGAGTTAGAACAAAAATCTTAAAATTTGTATAGGACTACAAAAGACCCCAAATAGCCAAAGCAATCTTGAAAGAGAAAGCAAATCTGGAAGGATCACAATTCTGGACTTCTAATTGTATTATAAAGCCATAGTGATCAAAACAGTATGGTCTGGCACAAAAAATACTACTATAGGGATGCCTGAGTGGCTCAGCTGGTTAAGCAGTTGCCTTTGGCTCAGGTCATGATCGCAGCATCCTGGGATAGAGTCCTGCATCAGACTCTTTGCTCGGCAGGGAGCCTGCTTCTCCCTCTGCCTCTGCCTGCCACTCTGTCTGCCTGGGCTTGTTCGCTCTCTCTCCCTCTCTCTCTGACAAATAAATAAATAAATAAATAAATAAATCCTTAAAAAGAAAAAATACTACTATATGATTCAGCAATCCCACTTCCGAGTACATATTCAAAGAAAAGGAAATCATTATTTTGAGGAGATATCAGTACTCTGATGTTCATAGTGGCATTATTCACAATAACCATGGAAAGGAAACACCCTTAAGTGTCCATCAGTGGATAGGTGGATGGATGAAGAAAATGTGTCTCATATATACTGTCTTTATACATACCATGGAATATTACGCAACCATAAAAATAATGGAAAATCTGCCATTATGTAACCACCTGGATGTATCTGGAAGGCATTATGCTATGCAAAATAAGCCAGACAAAGACAACTATTGCATGGCCTCACTTATATGTGGAATCTACAAACTAAATAAAAGAAGTGAGACTCATAAAAACAGAAGTCAAATCCTGGTTACCAGGAGCTGGGGGGTTGGAGAAATGAGAGAGGTGGGTAAAAGGATGTAAGGTTTCAGTTTTAAAATGAATATAATGTCTGAAGACCTAATGTATAGCATGTATAGTAATTAAGGAAATTTCCAACTGTTAATGCTTGTGAGCCCTGTTCCTGGGTTCCCTGAGAAACTACACTTTAATATTTACTAAGGTCAAAATGACTCTTCAAAACTTCAAAGCATGGCTCTATTTCTACCCCGGACTGAATGTCTGCTTTGTTTAAAAAAAAAAAAAGGTTGGTCGGGGGAAGACGCTTGGGTGGCTCAGTTAGTTAAGCCCCTGCCTTTGGCTCAGGTCATGATCCTGGAGTCCCAGGATTAAGCCCTGCATCAGGCTTCCAGCTCTGTGGGGAGTCAGCTTCTCCCTCTGACTTTCAACCCTCTCATGCTCTCTCTCACTCTCTCTCTTTCTCAAATAAATAAATAAAATCTTAATAATAATAAAAAAAGACCAAAAAGAAGTATTGAAAACATAAAGGTGAGGAAAATGAAAAAATAAAAACCTCCTCATTTTCCATAAGGTTAAGTCATAAGCTTTACACATACTAAAATCATACAGTAAAGTCTGTAACTTTCTGGAATGTCCTTTGTCATGATGATTTGTAACTTTTTATGTATAAACCATATATGCCCTTCACTAAACATTCTTTTCCTGGAGCAGTTTCTCCTTTGTGAAGATTGTGCATTCCAAACAGCTGTCCTAACCTGGCTTGAATTAAACTTTTTCCTTTCTCTTTAAAATTTTAAAAGGTTTGTTCATTTTGCATTGTCAATAGTATAGTTAATAACACCGTATTGTGTAATTGAAATTTTCTAAGAGAGTAGAACTTAAGTATTCTCTCACATACCGAAATGTAAACATGTGAGGTGATGGATATATTTGTTAATTCTACTGGGGAAATTTTCACAATGTGTATGTATATTGAATCCTCATTTGCATACTTTATAGATCTTAAAGTTTTGTCAATTATACCCCAGAAAAGCTGAAAAAGAGGAGATGATATGTGGAGACTTCTGGTTTCTTGGCCAACATACAAAAATTAGGAAGTAATCATTTCATCCTCACAATAAGAGAAAAGGTAAACAAACTGAAAATTAACAACTTTTCTTAGAGCCATCAAAGAATTAAAGTCCTAGGGCAAACTGCCACCCACAAACTGGAGAAATAAACAAGTATAGAGAATTAGTAAGCTATATGTCAATAGAAATGTCAATAGAGGGGCGCCTGGGTGGCTCAGTGGGTTAAGCCGCTGCCTTCGGCTCAGGTCATGATCTCAGGGTCCTGGGATTGAGTCCCGCATCGGGCTCTCTGCTCAGCAGGGAGCCTGCTTCCCTCTCTCTCTCTCTGCCTGCCTCTCCGTCTACTTGTGATTTCTCTCTGTCAAATAAATAAATAAAATCTTTAAAAAAAAAATTGTTTAAAAAGAAATGTCAATAGAAATTTTTCAAACTGAAAAGTAAAAGGAAACAGAAAAAAAATGCAACAGGATATCCAAAAACTAGGGGGTCGTTACAGAAGGTTTAACATATGTCAGCAGAGAAGGAAGTGAGTTAGGGATAGAAGCAATAATGACTGAAATTTTTATAAAATTAAGACAAAATCTGAAACTCATACAAGAAGAAATGAATATTTTATACACACACACACATACATATATATATTTAAAGAAATTGATTTAGTAATTAATAACCTCCCAAAGCAGAAAGCATAAGGCCCAGATGGGTTCACTGGTGTATTCTGCCAAACATTTAAGGAGGAAGTTATATCAATTCTCTACAATCTCTTTCAAATAATAGAAGCAGAGGAAATACTTTTTAACTCATGAGTCCAGCATTACCTTATTAAAAAAAAAAAAAACAAAAACGGACAAAAAATTACAAGAAAAACAAACAAAATCTGCAAGCCACAGGCAAATAGCTCTCATGAACACGGATGCAAAAATTCTAATAAGATATAGGCAGATTAAATCCAACTATTTGTAAAAAGGATTATACGCTATGGCCAAAAGGTATTTATCCCAGGTATGCAAGCTTAGTTTAACATTTGAATATTAGCTAATATAATCCATCATATGAACAGGCTAAAACCAAGAAATCAAATGATCATAACAATAGAAGCAGAAAAAGCATTTGACAAAATCCAATACACATTTATTTTAAAAACTCAGTAAACTAGGAACAGAGGGGAACTTCCTTAACCTAATAAAGAATATCTACAAAAATCTTATGACTAACACCATATTTAATGGTGAGAAACTCAAAGCTTTCCCTCTAAGATCAGGTATTAGGCAAGGATTTTGGTTCACATCACTCCTTTCCAACACTGTGCTAAAAGTTCTAGCCAATTCAATAATACATTTAGAGAATATGAAAGATATGTAGAGCTGGAAGGAGGGAAAAAGACAGTCTTTGCATATAACATGATTGTCTATGTAGAAAACCTGAAAGAATCAACAAAGGAACTCCTGGAACTAAGTGATTACAGCAGGGTTGAGGGACCCACCTTAGTATATAAAAGTTAGTATATAAAATTGCTTTTTAAAAAAATGTACCAGAAATGAACAACTGGAATTTGAAATTAAAAACACAACACATTTATTTTAGCATGAAAATAAATACTTTAGAGTAAATATAAGAAAGTGTGTACAAGATCCATATTAAACAAAACAAAACAAAACAAAAAAACCTAATCCTTTACACTATGCCAATTCAATATATGTATTTTTAAGCCAAATTCTTTCTGAATTGTATGAGAAATTTGAACAAAAAGATATGAAATTTTGTACTTTGCATGTTTACATTAGTGTCACGAATAGTGATGAAATAAAATCTATTTAAATTAAAAAAAAATGACAAAACTGTGATGAAGGAAATCAGAGACGCTCTAAACAAATGCAGATATATTCTATGTTCATGGATAGGAAGACCCAATAATATTAAAATACCAGTTTTTCCCAATCTAATCAATAGATTCAATGCAATCCTGATAAAATCCTCAGCAAGTTACTTTTTAGATATTGACAAACTGATTCTAAACTTTATATGGAAAGACAGAAGAGCCAAAATAACCAACACGTTATCAAAGAGGACCAACAAAACTTTAGGGCTAAATTTCAAGACTTACTATAAAGCTGCAGTAATCACAACAGTGTGGCATTGGTGAAAGAATTGACAAATAGACCAGTGGAACAGAATAGAGAGCTCAAAATTAGACCAACACAAGTGTAGTCAATCAATCTTTGACTAAGGCAATTCCATTGAGAAAAGATAGTCTTTTCAAGAAAAGGTTCTGGGACAACTGAACACAAATATGCCAAGTAATGAATCCAAACACTGATCTTATATCTTTTATAAAAATTAACTCAAAAGGGATCAAGGACTTAAGTGAAAAATCAAAACTACAAAAATGTAGAAGAAAACATAAAAGAAAACCCAAGTGACCTTTGATTTAGCAATAAGTTTTAGATACAATGTGAAATGTATGATTCATGAAAGAAAAAAATTAGTAAAAATTAATTAAAATAAAAAACTTTTGCCCTGTGAAACTTTGTGAGACACTATTAAGAAAATCAAGACAAGCTACAGATTGGGAGAATATTAAAAACAAATATCTGATAAATAACTGCTATATGAAATATACAAAGATCATTTAAAAATCAACAGTGAAGGGGCGCCTGGGTGGCTCAGTGGGTTAAGCCTCTGCCTTCAGCTCTGGTCGTGGTCCCAGGGTGCTGGGATGCTGGGATCGAGCCCCACATCGGGCTCTCTGCTCAGCGGGGAGCCCGCTTCCTCCTCTCTCTCTGGCTGCCTCTCTGCCTACTTATGATCTCTCTCTCTGTCCAATAAATAAATAAAATCTTTTAAAAAAAATCAACAGTGAAAACCAATCAACTGAAATAATAAATGGGTAAAAATTCTGAACACATATCTCATTGAGGAAGACACACAGAAGACAAGTATATGACAAATGCTCAACATCTTATGTCATTAAGGAGATGCAAAATAAAATGTCAATGGGATACCATTACACAGCTATTAAGATGGCTAAAATCCAAAATATTGACAATACCAAATGCTGCCTAGAATGTGGAGCAAAAGAAACTCCTACTCATTGTTGGTAAGATTGCAAAATGGCAAAAAGCCATTTTGAAAGACGGACAGCCTTTTATAAATTTGAAGATGTCCCTACTATATGATTTGGCAATTGAACTTCTTGGTATTCATCCAATTAAGTTGAAAATATATGTCCACACAAAAACCTAATCATGAATGTTTAGAATAGCTGTATTTATAATTGCCAAAAAATTAGAATTTGTCCTTAAATAGGTGAGTGGATGAACTGTAGGACCTCTATGAAATTGAATATTGTTTAGTGATAGAGATGAACTACTAAAAGATACATGAAAAGATACTGAACATCATTCATCATCAGAGAAATGGAAATCAAAACCATGACATACTGCCTCACACCTGTCAGAATGGCCAAAATTAACAACAAAGAAACAACGGGTGTTGGTGAGGCTGCAGAGAAAGGGGAGCCCTCTTGTACTGTTGGTGGGAATGCAAATTGGCACAGACTCTCTGGAAAACATTTGGAGGTTCCTCAAAAAGTTAAAAATATAACTATCCCATGATCCAGCAATTGCATACTAGGTATTTACCCAAAGGATACAAAAATACAGATTTGAAGAGATACATGCACCCCAATGTTTATAGCAGCATTACCAACAATAACCAAACTATGGAAAGAGCCCAAATGTCCATAGACAGATGAATGGCTAAGGATGTGGTATACACATGCACCCATAAATATTAAATTAAATAAAAATTTTAAGAATTTTAAAGAAATAAAGAAATGAGCTTTGAGGTACAAAAAGACATGAAAGAACTTTGAATGCATATTGTTAAATAAAAGAAGCCAGTTCAAAAAAGGTACATACTGTGTGATTCCAAGTATATATATATTATACAAGTAATATATACAAGTAATACTTATGAAATAAATAAAAAGTAGTTTGTTTGGCAAGAAAATTCTCTAGAGTGTCACCATTGAAAAAGAATCTATACATGATGGATATTTTTATTAAGATTTCACTTTTTTTTCTTGTCACTAGAACACAGAGTATAATATTAATGATTAATTGAATGAAATCAAATAGTATTATAATCAGAGAAATAAATATAAATATAAGAGAAAGGAAGATTGAGGGAGAAGAAGCAGGTAGATATTTTACCATAAGTTCTAAAAGTTGTCAATGTTTGGTTTTGAAATATTTTCACCTAGGTTATCTCAGAATTGAAATAAATGAAGAAATGGTATTAGCTGGTTTGCAAAGAGCTCGGCTATAGCCTAAAAGCTGATTGTTGTGCCATAAATTGCTGCCAATTATTTATAAATACTGTTTTGCCTAGCTGACTTAGCAATAGCTATACATGCAGCTACTTGACAGAGATTCAAGGACTATATTTATACCAGCTGACCAGAAACCAAATATTTTATAACCTCCACTCCATCCATGTTATTGTCACATAAATCAAAAAATATCCTTGCTACTCTCCTGTGAAAAACAATCTGATTAATTCTTGGACCCACTGCTAAACACAAATATTGAAAAGAATACTTGTTAAAGTGTAATAAGTAAGGTGATATTTCTGGTGTACATATTTAGTATGTACATCAGAAAAGCAAAACAAATAAGTGATATGGATAGGGTGTTTAAGTGGTTTGTTCTTTTTAAAAAGTTGATATTGTAATAGTATTCATTTAAACAGGATTCTATTGCAACTCTTAGGTGTTATGATTGTTACTAAGTAAAAGGATGTCTTGCTGCTAAGTTCATAATAGTCACAGTCTTGTTAACAGTCCAGTAAGCATAATACTGCATCCATATGATAGAGTAGAACAAATCAACAGCAATTTATTGACAAGGACTCAGTAACCAGAAAGAGTTAATTGCTTTGTCCAAAGTGCCTGATTGCATTCAGGGAAACGTTTAAAAATACAGGAAGAAGTAAATTCATTATCTCTTATATATATGTGACAGAGACTTTCTAATTAACAATGTCCCTGTTCAAGCCCTGTTTTATAATTTGAGGTAAAATTTTTATACATTGAATTACGTAGATCTTAAGGGTATGACTCTGTGAGGTTTTACGAACATAAACTGCTGTGACCATCATTCTAATCAAGGTAAACATTTTTATCATCCTGTTCACTGATGCCCCATGCCATTTAATTTGCATCCCTATCTCAGAGGTAACTACTGTTTTGTTTTCTAACATCAAAGATACATTTTGCCTATTTTTGCACTTCTAAAAATTAGAATCAAACAGTATGTAATTTTGTTGAGGGAGGAGAGCTTCTTTTGTGCAACTCAATCTTTTTGAAATATTTAAATGATTTTGTACAGATCAGTGGTACTTTTTAATTACTGATTGTTATTCAGTATCTATATACTGAATATATATATGATATATATACTTCTATATATATTTTATATATATATTTATATATAAATATACCACAATTTGGGGTGTATTTTTTATGATTTTTTAAATTTTTTATAAACATATAATATATTTTTATCCCAGGGGTACAGGTCTGTGAATCACCAGGTTTACACACTTCACAGCACTCACCAAAGCACATACCCTCCCCAATGTCCATAACCCCACCCCCCTTCTCCCAACCCTCCTCCACCCAGCAACCCTCAGTTTGTTTTGTGAGATTAAGAGTCACTTATGGTTTGTCTCCCTCCCAATCCCATCTTGTTTCATTTATTCTTCTCCTACCCCCTTAACCCCCCATGTTGCATCTCCACTCCCTCATATCAGGGATATCATATGATAGTTGTCTTTCTCTGAATGACTTATTTTGCTAAGCATGATACCCTCTAGCTCCATCCACGTCATTGCAAATGGCAAGATTTCATTTCTTTTGACGGCTGCATAGTATTCCATTGTGTATATACCACCTCTTCTTTATCCATTCATCTGTTGATGGACATCTAGGTTCTTTCCATAGTTTGGCTATTGTAAACATTTCTGCTATAAACATTCGGGTGCACGTGCCCCTTCAGATCACTACGTTTGTATCTTTAGGGTAAATACCCAGTAGTGCAATTGCTGGGTCATAGGGTTGTTCTATTTTCAACATTTTGAGGAACCTCCAAGCTGTTTTCCAGAGTAGCTGCACCAGCTTGCGTTCTCACCAACAGTGTAGGAGGGTTCCCCTTTCTCCGCATCCTGGCCAGCATCTGTCATTTCCTGACTTGTTCATTTTAGCCATTCTGACTGGTGTGAGGTGATATCTCATTGTGGTTTTGATTTGTATTTCCCTGATGCCGAGTGATATGGAGCACTTTTTCATGTGTCTGTTGGCCATCTGTATGTCCTCTTTGCAGAAATGTCTGTTCATGTCTTCTGCCCATTTCTTGATTGGAATATTTGTTCTTTGGGTGTTGAGTTTGCTAAGTTCTTTATAGATTTTGGACATGAGTTCTTTTTTTTTTTTTTTTTTTTAAAGATTTTTATTTATTTATTTGACAGAGATCACAAGTAGGCAGAGAGGCAGGCAGAGAGAGAGGAAGGAAAGCAGGCCCCCTGCTGAGCAGAGAGCCCAATGCGGGACTCGATCCCAGGATCCTGAGATCATGACCTGAGCCGAAGGCAGCAGCTTAACCCACTGAGCCACCCAGGTGCCCTGGACAGGAGCTCTTTATCTGATATGTCGTTTGCAAATATCTTCTCCCATTCTGTCACTTGTCTTTTGGTTTTGTTAACTGTTTCCTTTGTTGTGCAAAAGCTTCTGATCATAATAAAATCCCAATAGTTCATTTTTGCCCTTGCTTCCCTTGCCTTTGGCAATGTTCCTAGGAAGATGTTGCTACGGCTGAGGTCGAAGAGGTTGCGGCCTGTGTTCTCCTCAAGGATTTTGATTCCTTTCTCACATTGAGGTCCTTCATCCATTTTGAGTCTAGTTTTATGTGTGGTGTAAGGAAATGGTGGTCAACTAATCTTCGACAAAGCAGGAAAGAATGTCTAATGGAAAAAAGACAGCCTCTTCAATAAATGGTGTTGGGAAAATTGGAAGGCTACATGCATTTTGGTTTTTTTAATTCTTTTGTGATAAATATTTGAACTTTTCTTTCTTTTTTTTAGTTTCCTAATAATATGAATGAAGCTGTTCTAAACATTATAAGTCTTTTTATGAGTATAAGCTTTCACTTCTTTTGGGTAATTATTCAGAAGTAGAATTTCTAGGTAATAAACTAGGTATGTATTTAACTATATAAGGAACCACTAGTTTCCACATTCACAGAATCAGTGATGAGAGTTCCAATTGCAGTATATTCTTACCAACATTAAGTTTGTCCATCTACTTTCATATTGGTCAATCAAGTGAGCATGGAATAGTATCTCATTTTTGCTTTAATTAATGACAATTAATGATGTTGAGCATCTTTCTCATGTACTAATAGCCATTCACGTCTCTTCTGTCTAGAAATGTCGGTTCTAAATCAATTTTCTATTTTTTTAATGGATGGTATGTCCTTTTTATTATTCATTGGTAAAATTTTGTTATATATTCTGAATAAAAATCTGCCAGCTTTGTACTTTACAAATTTTTTTGTAATGGTGATTTTTTCAATAAGCAGATGTTTTAATTTTTGATGAAATCCATTTCATCAATTTTTCAATTTATAGTAAGAGTTTGTTGTCCTATTTAAGAAATCTCTGTCTATACCAAGATCACAAAGATATTCTCCTATGAGTTTCACCATTTATATACAGGCCTTTGATACCTTGAATTAATTTTTGTCTATAGTATGAGGTATTATGGATATTCATTCTTTTCAATATGTTAAACTATTTCTTTCTCATCACCATTTGTTGAAAAGACTTTCCTTTTCTCATTGAATTGCCTTGGGCCTTTGTGAATCTAATTCTATATATGTGAATCTAATTCTGTTCTCTATATTCTCTTCAGTTGATCTAGTTATATGTTGTCACATCGGTATCATGTTGGTGGGTAACTGTAGCTTTATAATAAGACTTGAAATTAGTGTGTGTACTCCAACTTTGTCCTTCTTTTCAAGATTTTCCTGGCTAATTCAGGAACTTCATATTTCTTTGTGAATCTTAGAAATAACTTGCCAGCTTACACACAGACACATGCACACACACACACACATGAACAAACTTTTTGGGATTTTGATGGAGATTGCATTCAATCTACAAACCATGTTAGAGAAAATTATTATTTTAATAATGTTAAGTCTGCAGTTTATAAAAATGGTATATCTTTTCACTAGTTAGGTCTCACAAGATTTTCAGTAGGAGGGTTGTACATATTCATTTTTTGATTCTATAAGAAATCAAAATTTAAAATTTAACTTTTCAAATATAATCAATTTTGAAATATTGATCTTGCATTTCCAACATTGCAAAACTAACTTTTAAGTTCTAGAAGTATGTTTGTGTTTTTCTTACCATTTCCTAGAAATTTGATATATAATATTTCCTGCAATGACCATCTTGTGTGTGAATTAAAAAATGTTTAACTTTTTCTTTTCTAATATTTATAACTTTTATTTATTTTTCTTACAGTTTTGCAGTGGTTAGGACTTCCATGTTGAATTGGAAGTTACAAAACAAAAATCCTGGGCTTTTCTTGATCTTGGTGGATTTTTTTTTTTTTTGGATTACTTCTTCGATTCATGTTATTTATTAGTATGTGATTTAATTTCTAAATACAGGAGTTTTCCAAATACCTTGTTTCTAATTTACTTGTTTCTAATTTAATTCTATTTTGTATAAAGGATATATTTGTAAGAGTTCATTGTTTCAAAATTTGCTGATGTTTGCTTTATGACCCAGCACAGGATCTACCAGTTAGAACATTTCATATGCACTTAAAAATATATGTATTTTGTAGTTACTAGTTGTAATGTAATATATCATTTAGGTCAAGATTTTGGTAGTATTGTCCAAATTGTCAATATTGTTAATAATGTTGTTTAACTTATTCTATCAATTACAAAGAAAATGGTGTTAAATAAAAAAATGTTTATTGAATAAATAAAAAAATTTTATTGAATTTCATACACAGAAATGTTATGTTCTTTTTCATGGACTGTACTTTAATGAGATACTTTCTAGTCCTTTTGGTAATAACTTCTGGTTTTAAAGCCTATTCTATAGTGTATTAATATAACAACCCTAGTTTTTCTTTGGCTTATTAACTTCATGGTATAGGTTTCTCCTGTTTTGCTTCCAACATGTGTATTTATATTTAAGCTTCATTTCTTATGAAAAACAAACAAATTGGGTCTGACAATATTTGCCTTTGAATTGCAGGCTCTAATCCATTTATATTTAATGTCATTGTTCATCTGTTCAGATTCAAGTTATTTTCTTGCTATTTTTTTTTCTAGTTTTCATCTGATTTTTCTTCCCTTCTTCACTTCCTATCTTCTTTTTTAGTTAATAAAATCTTTCCAGATTTCTGTTTTAATTTCTCCTTTGTTGTTTATTTTTGCATTATAATTTTACATTTACCCTAGAAATCAAAGCTCTAACTTATCACAGTATTCTTCATGCTAAGAAAATGTTATTTTTATATACTATGTAACAATATGCATTGTGATCTCATTTCTTCTTCATCCTTTGACTACCACATGTCTATATATTTTACTGTTATCAAAATGCAAGATGGCTGGCTCAGTCAGAAGGGCATGTGACTCTTGATCTCATGGTCATGAGTTTGAGCCCCAGTTAGTGGTGGGAGACCACTAAAAATAGATAAATAAATAAATAAACTTAAAAAAAAAAGATTATTTCAAAAAATGCAGTGTAATAAATAATTACATTTTAAAGATTTATTTATTTATTTATGAAGTGATTGAGAGAGAGAGAGTGAGAGAGAACAAGAGTCAGGAGAAGAGGGAGAAGCAGGCTTTCCTCTGAACAGGTAGTTCCCTGATTATGACTGAGCCAAAAGCAGATGCTTAACTGACCTAGCCACCTATGCTCCCTATATATATTTTTTTTAATTGAAGGTTTTATTTATTTATTTATTATTTGAGAGAGAGTGGAGGAGGGGCCAAGGGAGAGAGAATCCTCAAGCAGACTTCCTGATGAGAGTGAAACCCCATAAGTGTCTTGATCCCAAGACTTTGAGATTATGACCAGAACAGAAACCAAGAGTTAGATACTTAACTAACTGAGCCACCCAGGCACCCCAAATACTTTCCTTTATGTTTCTAATAGTGCAGCTCTTCTAGTGACTGACCCTCTCAGTTTTTGTTTCTGTGAAAATTTGACCTGAGTTTTTTAATATTTTGCTGGATATATAAGGCCTCAAAATTATTTTTCATTTCAGTACTTTAAAGCTCTTCTTTTGGGGTTCCTGGGTGGCACAGTTGGTTAAGGATCTGCCTTTGGCCTAGGTCATGATCCCAGGGTCTTGGAATCAATTCCCATATCAGGCTCTCTGCTCAGGGGAAAGCCTGCTTCTCCCTCTTTCTCTGTTTCCCTCTCCCTCTGCCTGCCTCTCCCTCTGCCTGTCTCTCTGGCTGCTTGTGCTCTCTCTCAGTCAAATAAATAAATAAAATCTTTAAAAATAATAAGTAAATAAATAAAGCTCCTCTTTCATTGTCTTTGATTTTTCTGTTGTCTCTAGTCAAGTTATTCCAACAAGCCTGAAAGTAGAAATTCATCAACATTTTCCCGAAGTAGTCTGTTGAGAAAACATGCACTTCTTCTGTGTTTCTCCTTTACTCTTACATGACTACCATTCACAATTTAGACACCAGATCTATGTGGGTTTTTCCCACATCAAGCAATTCTGCAATACCAGCTAGATGTACTACAATTTAACTCAATTCAGATGTTGTCTACCTAGGACTGAGCCTTTAACCTGTGGGATTTGACCCTATTCAGGACAAGGCTCAATGCATAACATTGCACTCACAAGTTTGGGTTGTTACCTGTGCTTCTGATTGACTGGTTATAGATTGGAGGTTGCAAAACCCCTTTCTTGAGTTTGATTACTTTGCTGGGGTGTCTCACAATACTCAGCAAAGGTTTTTACTATTTACTAGTTTGCTATAAAAGGATATGATAAGGGGCGCTTGGGTGGCTCAGTGGGTTAAACCTCTGCTTTCGGCTCAGTTCATGATCCCAGGGTCCTGGGATTGAGCCCCACATCGGGCTCTCTGCTCAGCGGGGAGCCTGCTTCTCCCTCTCTCTCCTGCCTCTCTTCCTACCTGTGATCTCTGGCTGTCAAAGAAATAAACACAAATTTAAAAATAAAAGGATATGATAAAGGATACAGTTGAACATCCAGATGGAAGAGATGCCTACAGTATGATGTGTGGGAAAGGGCACAAAGCTTCTATGCCTTCTTTAGGCATGCCTCTCTCCTGGCATCTCCACATGTTCACCAACCCAGAAGCTCTCTGAATCCTATACCTTGGGGAATTTTTAATGGAAACTTTATCATACAGGCATGATAGATCATTAATTCCATTTCTAGCCCTCTCTGGAAAATGGGGGATGGAGCTGAAAAGTCCAAGCTTCTACTCATGGCTTGATATTTGTGACTAGGCTCTGTCCAGAAGCCCATCAAGAATCACTGCATTAAAACAAAAGATACTGGTATCACCCAGGAAATTCTAAGGATATATATATATATATATATATACACACACATATATATATATATATGTGTGTGTATATATACACACATATATATATATATATATATATTTGTATTATGTCTTATACTCTTTAATTTTTAAATAAGATTCCAGTCAGATATCCTGGGATTAAACTTGTGGAATGTATTACCATGCTTATATCATTGATTATTGACCACTGAATAATATTTCACCACAATATTCAAATGTGTTCAGGATTCATTTATTTCTCAAGTATCTTTACCTGAATGTATCACTGTTAAATATGCACAGGGAAATTTCTACAGGGAAAATTTAAGAATTAAAATGGTTTAATATTTTAGGAAAACTGTGTATTTGAATGAATATATTATGAACTACAGATACTCTTGACCTAATTCCTAGTAAAATTTCCTTATATAATTCCACATTTCACTACTCTTCAGTATTCCATATAGGCTAAAATTAGAAATGTGCTTATGACTCTTAATATGTGTTCTAAAATTGGTAAAGCCCCAGCATTGAAATCTGTAGTGAAAATAATTTATAATAATCATCATTGTCAAATTTTCATAATTTGAAGCATAGAATTGAACATAGAAATTAGTAACATGATTTACTCACTTTAATTTATATATTAGTAACTTGTTCAAGAATATAATTTCAATATAATTTCATAAAGGAGGTTGATAGGGGATCAGAAAATTGGTCTCTATTTCCAGGTATCTTGTTCTAGCATTCACTCTGGTGCTAACAACTTTCCTTGGGCCTAAGCAACATGGAAGATTTGTGTCAGAGTTCAAGTTCACATGAAAGCTACATGAGATGCTTGTCCAAAATACAGATTTCTTTACCTACCCAGCCAAGCTTATGTATACTATAGGTTGAGAATCTTCTGAAAAGTGTTATCCAACATAACATCTATATGCTAAGTCTATATTAAGTCAACATGTCCTTTGCCAATCAAATAATTTCCATTGCCTCTTCTGGCTATTAAATATTAAATAAGAGTATCCTTTGCCAACCAAATAATTTCCATTGTCTCTTATGGCTATTAAACAAAGTCTTCTCTTTGGAAAGTTAACTGATATGGCAAATATGAGGACCTAACCTGCTATTAAAAAATATAATATCCAGAAATCAACTTTATATACCACACTATTTCATGAAAGGAGTGTGTGCTCTACCATTAACTTCAAAGCTATTCAGCTTTAGTAGACATGTAAAAAATGTATCTTAAATATAAGTTGAATGTGGAACATGATATGGTTGGAAAATGATTTCTACTATTCATATTTACCTGTCTCTATAATACAAAGTACCAAATAAGAGGACTGATGTCATTATCCATTCAACTTCTATTATATAGATTATTAATTAATCTGTTAGATTGTTTTTAATAAATGTTTAATGATACTTTGGCCAGATCTTATTTTATGACACTTTCCTCTGATTGGAATAAAAGCCCAAGATTTTTTCTGGCTACTCTCCTACATTCATGTTTCCATAGAAGAACTTCTATTTCTAGAAGGAAACAGAATTGGAGCAACAATTATAATTCATTTTTTTCTCACCCCTTACTTTTCAAAAGAAGGAAGAATTGAAACCCAGCCCTTAATTCGTTCCATATTTAAACCCTTCTGAAGTTCTGGCATGCAGTGTCAGAGGCTTCCTAACCCAAACTGTACTAAGAATATAATAAATGAACACATTAGGCTTTATTACTTGTGAAGCATATACATGACTACAAATAAATTGCTTTAAAAATAAACCTTGTCAAATTACAGAAGTGTGGTGTGGGATTATACCCCTTTCTAAGGGGTGGGGTGGGATTGTGTTGGGCAGATTTTCTACAAGAAAAACCTCATGTAATTAACATGACCCTGGCCTTTTAACTTTTAACATACTTCCCCAATTAAGCTCTCAAGGCCTTGAACTACAGTATCTGGCCACAGCGGCAAGAAATTGATTTATTCTGGAAGATCATTGGAGCCTCTGACCTCTCTGTTGGGGAATTTTATTTAGCTTTTTGGATATTTGTCTCCTTTTTGCCCTAGAAGGAAGGTGAGAAAGAAACGATGTAAATATTTGCATTTGTTCTAAGAAGAATTTTCATTATTTCAATCTTCTTTTTTAGACACTAAATAATTGTACTTAGTCATTGTTCTGTGAATGTAAAACTATAACTATTTCCTGTTACAACCACTTTCAGAAGTACAAATAATGCACAGAAAGTTTAGAGTTAGCTTATCTTACAAATAACATGTGGCAGATGTTTCACTTACATGTTAAAAAATTTTATTTCAATCCAAATACTCATGCAAATCACTACTACTAATATTATTATTAAAATTAGTGCCTAAGAACTCGATATTTGAAAATGGTCATCAAATGAAACAGCATCTGCTTTGAGATGTGCTAAACAATCAAAGACTGTCACCTTTGGTACAGGACCTGTATGGCCGTTTCCACGGGCGTGTTTCCCACCCCCTCCCCACCTTTTTTTATAGAGTTTGCAAGGGTGATATAGCTCTCCCACATGTGTGCTTTTTTAGGAGCTGAAGACTCGTTTCTGCTGTCTTGACTCTGGGGAAGAACACCTCCTTGCACACCGCACCTCATGTTTATATGCGAGATTCGCCTTTGTGACGATTTCTTCTTCACTGTGTCTTGGCACGTAGAGGCCCCGTGGGACAAGGAGCCATCTCCGGGACTGCTTTTGCCAGCTCTGCACTTTCGCTTCTGTCACTCCCCTTCCTTGGTCCTAGCAGGGGTAACAAACCACAGGTGTTAACAAACTCTAAATTGGAATTGGATGTTGGATTCAAAAACTCATGATAATTACACAGATGTTTTAAATTGTGGTTAAGTGGCCGAAAACTGCCAAGAAACCCCACCCACATTCATTACTGTCTAAACGAAAAGGACGTGTATACAGTGATTATGAGGTTTCATACGAATCCCCCAAGCCATAAAGCAGACTTTCCTAATTGTCAGCTGGACTGTGCAGTGCTTGTTTAAAATAATTAGAGCACGGCAGCACATTCAGCAGCAAGCCTCATTTTTTTTTTTTTTAAACCTCAGTGCAGGTTTTTATATCAGATACTATCAGCTTCCTGTTCATTTTGACACTATCATTCTGCCAGTCTGGAAAATGGGGAAGAGGAAAGAAAAGAATTATCCTTAATGTACACAAATAATGCAGCCCCAAAGTCAGGAAGATCCAGCCCCATGTGTGAGATGGATGGAAACAATTCAGCAAACAAATCTAAACTGGGGGGGAAAAATGTGATTCTCCCTTATTTTTTTTTTTTTTTCCAAGAGGGAGAGCTGAAATCTTTCTTAATTACCGCTTATTCCAATGACAGAATTGTAATTTATCATTTAGTTGTAATTTGACATATGTTCACACCTTTGCCATTTCCAATTTCCTCCTTCATTCTAATTGTCTGCTTCACTCGCCTGTCATGCGCTCCTCTTGGGATTAATTCGAGCTGTCTGTCTGCACCAGGCTACCAGCACACTTGGGGCTGCCGAGAGCGTGACAGTGTCAATGTGCACACAGTTTATCTGAGACATTACCCAGCCATCACCCTCGTCTCCCTCGCTGTTTACTGTTTACTCCACTTTGCATTTGTGACTTTTCCGTGTTTTATTAGACTCTAATTATGCTCTTGGCTGTCAGCTGTAAAGAGAGAAAATGTTACATTAATTACAGTGGAGGGGGAGGTGCTTGGGATTGGGAATAAATGGACCAGTAGATGTCTCTCTCTGTCTCTAAGATCCATGCATGATTTAAATACTCCTCTTGTTCCACTTTGGTTTGAATCCTTGATAGATGCCTATACTCAGACATAAACATGCAGACGTTCAAGTTAACGTAGCTATTATATGCAAAGCCAATTTTCCCCCCTATCTCATCTAAGATTAGGTGAATTGACATTGGTAAGACAGGAACCGCAGTTTTCAAATAACCATCGGTTTTCAAAGGTCAGTCTTTTAATCCATGAATGGTGTCAAAACAAGCATAATGGTGAGTGGGGATGGATGAGAGCACACTCAGTGAACACTCACAGTTCAACTTTTTAGTGGTAGATGTTGTTTTGTCCATTGGAAACTGTTAATTTCTCCTTCCTAAGGCCATCTCAGCTCATTAAATCCAGCAATAATTTTGCATTTGACATCACTTTTTTGCCTTCAGAAAAAAAAAAGAAAAATTCTTGTTGCTTCCAGCCTACCTAAACCATAATGATATAAGTTTTCTGTTCTGAATACATTTGCACTCTAGCTAAAATTTCCCAGTAATATGAAACAGAGGAAATATATCCTCCCCTCTGCCCATTTAGTCCATTAGGATGGACAGCAATTCCAAGAATTAGTTGCATCATTCCCCCATTGGCCTGAAAGAGTGAATGTTACTCATTTGAATATCTGATTAGCTATGGAGATGGACTTATATGTTGTTTTCTCCTCTTAGAATTTTCTCAGTCATGCTTCAGGTAATTGTGGGGCTGAGGATACTCTAGCACAGATTTCTTTTCTTTCTTTTACAATCCCAGCAATTAAAGTTCTGCTAATTATGGTATTTTAGCTTCAAACTCTGTATACTGTAAATACTGCCTAACTGGTCATTATTTCACAGATTCTCAGCTTATGAACAATAACCTGTATTTCTGAAAATGCACGCATAAACCACATTTCTAAGTTAGAGATTTATGAAAAACTAGTAAGGGATCAGTAGAGAAAGTAACAGTCTATCAAATATGATATTTGAAGACAAAAGTTGTAAAATATTGTTTGGACTTCTTAAAAAACAGTTTTAAATAATAGACCATAAATTTCTGGCATTTACTGAAACTTTTTGTTTTAATTAAAAATCTTATTTATTTATTTGAAAGAGGGTGGGGGAAGAGTGAGCCACAGAGCATGAGCAGGGAGGAGAGCTAGCTAGCTCCACTGAGCTCGGAACCCACCCCTGGTTCCATGGATCCTGGGATCGTGACCTGAGCCAAAGGGAAATGTTCTACTGACTGAGACACCCAGGCACCACATACCCAAACTATCTTAACTGTATATTATACACTAAAAGAATATCTAAGAGTATTATCATCTCTTATCTTTTTTTAAAGCAAAATTTGATGCTTCATTTTTATTCCTCTATCCACACTTTAGGATAAATCAATTCTAAAATATTGAAGCCTAAATTGAGTTTTTAAAATGTCATGTGAATAGAATATAGCCAATTATAATAAAAATTTCAGCAATCAGAATTTTCTAGTATTTAGTTGTTTTAGCTAAATATATTTAAGAAGGAAAAGTTCAAGAATGAGGAGATAGTATGAGAGGATAAAGAAAGAAGTAGGATAAGACTGACATAGAGGACAAATGCAATGTAAGGGCAACACATCTTCACATCAGCTAACATGTAGTATTAAACTGAACAATCAAATCATGTCATATAATGTTTGACATCTGCTTTGAAGGATTTTTTTTTTTTTTTTTTTTTTTTTTTTAGTACTGCATATGTCCTCTTTATTTGTTAGGTGTGCTTCATTTTTATTTTATGAAAATGATGCAAGACCTTGATTATTACACATCTGCATTATTGCAACACATTTTTCAGCTGGCTTCTTTTCAAGTGTGGCATCCTTCTAGGGGATGTTGTTGGTAATCTTGTGATGAATCTAGCTCAAATAATTTTTTTAAATTTATTTGTCCCTGTTATAACTTCTTTGCTGACTTTCAAGGTCATTCATGTTCATAACTATTTCCCACTATTCTATCACCAGAATATGCTACTCTTATTTAGTAATAATAAGTGAACTAAGAGATGGGTACACTCATCTATTCACGTGGTTTGTTCAACAGGTGACACTACTGTATATAAAGCAGTGAACAAGACAGAAACTATTTCTACTTTGAGGTAACTATCTTGTTCTTTGCCATGATTCCCAAACAATGATTATTTCTACCTCTGTGCTCTTGCTGATATTATAATTTTTCCCCTTTCCATGTGTTCCTAACAGCTCTGCAAATCTTGAAGGTACAGATCAATTTTAATCTTCCTAATGAAGTCTTTCTAACTCACCCTGTGCCAGAAAATTCAATTTTTAATTACATGTTATTTTATATATTTTTAAGTGTTTCTTTTTTTTTTTTCCAACTTCCTTGAGTCAATGCCCATTTATTCTTTATCCTCCACTGGCTAAAGCATGTCTTTCAAGTAAGACTGTGCATTCCAATCATTTGTAGAGCTCCTTAATAATCCACATGCTTCAAATTGCTATACCTTAGGGGTTAGGACCCTAGATGCATTTTTTTTTTTAAACCATCACAGGAGATTCTGATGCATCCTCCTGGTTAAGATTCACTGCTCCAAACAACGCTGAGCACAGTACACATTGATTAACAGATGAACTGATTGATCTGGGCACTAACTATATTACTCTGTCTGCCCTACATGGCCCTAAGCAAGTTAAATTGTCTTGCTTGTGCCTCTGTTTACACAATTACTATATAAACGATATACAAAAAAGCATAGCACTTTGGGATATTTGTGTGAAAGATAATAACATTCATGCATTGTTCTAATTCATTTATTTTTATTTATTTAAATTTTTATTCAATTTTTCAGAGAAAATTGATCATATTTGACTTTAAAACTATATTAGATGATGAGATGAAAATTACGAAGCAATTTATTATTTCCTTTTTTACTGTATAAGAAAGAAATTTTCATGGCAATTAAGATTTTGTAATTATAAAGAAAAATAAGAGGTAGGAAATAAGTATCTTCATTATAAAAATGTCCCATTAGATTAAAAAAATCAAGATACTTTATGGAAAGCATGAGATACAAAAAAGAGTTATTTCTTAATGTCTTGTAGTTGAAAGACTTCCTAGCAGATTATGTGGACTTTTTCTGATAAACTGCATGAAGTAATTTGGTCTGTGTTGCAAAGTGAAGTTATAGGCATTAGAAACTATGACTAAGTGGCCAAATAAGCAATTCAGTATCCATTAAAAAGGTATATGGTCAAGGTGCCTGCTCATTTGAATGGGCGTGACTGTTGGAAGGGAACTTTAATGCATATCAATCTAAAAGATTATAATAGGAGAGGATCAGGAGAGTTTATATGAAAACTTCAAACCTAAACACAAATAGGATTCCAGAATCCTGCTGGTATGAAAAAACAAACCAGAAATAACCCAAAGTATATATTCTTTTTTGTCAGTTTCAGTGGTTTTAGGATACAGAACAAAATACATTGCTGTGACCATCCTTTCCCCTGTATCTGCTTAATGGGGAAAAGGAGATTATATGGACATACAAAAAGAAAAAAGATTCTTTTGGTTATGCCACAATAAGTTGTTGTAGATTACATTTCTGGAAAAAAATATATGTACTATAATATATAATACCATATAGGGAGAAGATATAAAATTTGAGCAAAATTTAAAATACAAAATCTCTTTGAAGCCCTCGGGAGCCAAAAACTGAGAGATAATGATTCCAAAGAGAAGGAAAATTAACAAAAGTAGCTCTCATGATTTATATATGTATGTATGTATGTATGTATGTATTTATCTTAGCTCTCATAATTTTAGATTAATAACAAAAAAAAGAAGAAAATTTCGATATCAGATACTACCCTTGTCCATGCTTCCCAGCAATATGCATTCAGAATGAAAGGAAATTATTTGGGAAAAAAAATTTTTTTCAATATGGAAGCTTGGAATTTTTTTTAAGATTATATTTATTTATTTAATTGGGAGAGAGAGAGAGAAGAGAGAAAGCGAGAGAAGGAACACAAGCACAGAAGCAGGCTTCCCATAAAGCAGAGAACCCAATGCAGGGCTTGATCCCAGGACCCAGAGAACATGACCCTAGCTGAAGGCAGATGCTTAATGACTGAGCCACCCAGGTGCCCCTAGAAGCTACGCATTTTATAAAAGAATGTATAGAAGATATATGGAAGGAAATGTGCTTAAATCTAAATTATGGATGCATAAAAATAATAATTATGTCTTATGGAGAAAAATATATAGAATTATATAACAATAAACACAAGAAGCAAGAGAGGGATAAAGGGAGTTCTAAGATTACCTAGGAAGTAACAAAGGGCTAATATAGATATGATCATAGTAAATCTAAAGGATGCATGTTGTAATTTCCAGTAAAATCATTTAAGGAATTGTAAAAGAATGTATAATGTAAAAACTGAATGATGGGGAAAAGTTCTTAGTTAATCAAACAAAGGGAAAAAAGAAAAAGGAATGTATCACAAGTAAGACAAAGAAAAAATGAATAAGATGTTAGATTTGACCCCCAACATATGAGATAAAACAATATAAACTTAATACTTTCTTTTTTTAATTTTTAGAGAGAGAAGGAGGCACAGGGAGAGGGAGGAAGAGACTCTTAAGCAGGTTTCATGCCTAACACAGAGCTGCTATGGGGCTCAGTCTCACAGATGAAGTTTCATTGGAACATAGCTATTTTCATTCATTTATGTATTATCTATGGCTGCTTTTGCATGGTAATAGCAGGGTTGAGAAATTGTGATACATAGTAGATGTGACCCACAAAGTCTAAAATATTTACTTCAGGGTGCCTGTGTGACTCAGTCAGTTGAGCCTCTGACTCTTGCTTTTGGCTGGTGTCATGATCTTGGGATCAGAAACTTGAGCTTCATGTGGGGCTCCATATTAAGTGTGGAGTCTGCTTGGGATTCTCTCTCCCCTACCTTTTGCCCCTCGCCCCTGCTCATGTGCTTTCTCTCTCACTTTTGCAAATAAATAAAATCCTAAAAATAATGAAATAAAAATAAAATAAAATAAAATAACATTTACTCTCTGACCTTGTGCAGAAAAAATTTCCCGACCCCTGTCCTAAAAGATAGAGATGAGGTACCTGGGTGGCTCAGTTGATTGAGAATTTGACTCTTGACTTTGTCTCAGGTCATGATCTCAGGGTCATGGGATTGAATGCCACATCAGGGACCTCACTTAGCAGGGAGTCTTCTTATCCCTCTCTCTGTCTTTCTCTGTCTCATAATTAAATAAATAAAAATTTAAAAGAAAAAGACAGTGATAAACTAGATTTAGGAAAAGGGGAAGAAAACAAGTTATGGCACTTCAAAGTGCTATAAATAAATATATAAATAAAATATATTTGTCAATATAAATAAAAATGTACTGAATATTTTATAAATATATAGGAAAATTAAAAGAGATAAGATGGAAAAAAGACATATCATTCAAATTCTAACCAGAAGAAAGCTGGTGGAGCTATATAAATGTCAAACAAAATAGATATTAAGGTAGGAGGCATTATTTGAGGTAAAAGGTGATATTTTATAACAGTAAAGGAAAAACTTGAAGAGGAAATAATAGTTATAAATTTTATGCCACCAATAGTATAGGTTAATATGTATAAAACCCAAACTTATAAAAAGAGTTTTTATATTCATTTAATGCCTCTATCATTAAATGATAGAACAAATATTTCTATCCGTAAATAAGTAAGAAAGGAAGAATTGAGCCACACAATTACAAATAATTTAATTAATATTTGCTGTCTTCCATCTATCTATCTAATCTATCTGTCTTTCTAATTCACTTATGACCATTCTTGTATATTGTTTTCAAATGCATATGTCACAACAGATATCAAAGAATGGAAATCAGACAGAATGTGTTCTTTCTATAGTAAATTAATCAAAAAATAAAAAACAAAGGTAATAAGAATATCACCAAATGTTTTAAAATTATGTGACAAACTTGACTGTAGCCTATAGATCAAAGAAAAAATAAAAATGTAGATCAGAAAATAATTTGAGGTGATGGACCATGAAAATAAAACTTCTAAAACCAGTCAGATGCAGGTAAAATCATACTTAGTGGAAATATATTGCATAAATTTTGCTAAAATAAAACAATAATTTAAAAAAAAACAATAATTTTATTATAAAAGAAAAAGACTAACATCAATATTCTAAAATCACTTATTTCTAGCAGAAAACAGCAACAGATAAACCACAAAAGTAGTAGAAAGAAGGAAATAATGACACTTAGTGAAAATTAATAATATAGAAGAAAAACAATATTGAAAAGGTGAGGAACATCTAAACTGGCTCTATAAAAACAAATTAACCTGTCAGAAATGAAAAAGGGGAAACTACTAAGACACTAACTATAGTACTAAAATGATAGTAAGAGCAAGTTGAAAAGAACCGTGTTCAAAGAAATGGAACATTTAGATGACATTTACAAAGTCTCCCCACTATGGAAACCCTGAAAATATACCAAAGCATTAGAACTGAAAAAATAAAAGCAATGATCCTGTATCTATTAAATGGGTCAAATCTAAATAAGAACTGTCTTCCAAAAAAAGCTACAGACTATGTTTGGTTCAATAGTAAATTCTGCAAATGATTTAGAAGAAGTAACATAATTGTTTGGGAAATATTCCAGAGAAAAACAAAGAAGGCACAATTTTCAATTTGTTTTACAAGGTCAATAATTTTTTACAAGAATGGAAAAGATACACCAATCTCAAGTCTTTAATAAAAAGTAAATCATCTTCAGTGATCTGTAGAAAACAAAGTATATTATAACCAAGTTAGATTTATTCTAAGAATGCTGATGTGGGTAGGTAGCTCATGAGTCACAATAACAATAAAAAATAAAAATTATATGATTGTCTCAAAAGAAACAGAAAAAGACAACTGTCACAAAAACTATTAGTAAACCAGAAATAGAAAAAAATGATCCTTTAGATAAATGGTACCTACAAAAATATTTATGCTAAGATTTCCATATGAAACCAATAGGGTAAATATACCCTCTATCACTACCTCTATTCAAATATGTACTCCAAATTATAGACAGTATCATGTAAAAAAAATGCTATAAGAATTCAAAAGGGAGGGGCGCCTGGGTACTCAGTGGGTTGGGCCGCTGCCTTCAGCTCAGGGCATGATCTCAGGTCCCTGGGATCGAGTCCCGCATGGGGTGGGGGGGGCTCTCTGCTCAGCAGGGAGCCTGCTTCCCTCTCTCTCTCTTTCTGCCTGCCTCTCCATGATCTCTCTCTGTCAAATAAATAAATAAATAAATCTTAAAAAAAAAAAAATTCAAAAGGAAAAAAAAATGTCTCCCAGGTTTAATTGTATGTATGTAGAAAATCCCAATGAATCTAATTAGGAACTAATGGGATTAATATCTAAATGTAAAATGGCCTTTGAGGGCACCTGGGTGGCTCAGTGGGTTAAAGCCTCTGCCTTCGGCTCAGGTCATGATGCCAGGGTCCTGGGATCAAGCCCTACATCAGGCTCTATGCTCAGCAGGGAGCCTGCTTCCTCCTCTCTCTGCCTGCCTCTCTGCCTACTTGTGATCTCTGCTAGTCAAATAAATAAATAAAATCTTTAAAATAAATAAATAAATAAATAAATAAATAAAATGGCCTTTGGATACAAAATCATTAAACAAAATCAATTATATTTCTCCTTATCAACCATAAACACTTATAAAGTGAAACTAAGAAAATTACTATAATTTTAATAGCATCAAAAACCACTGAATACCTAGTAATAAATCTCACTAAAGTTGCACAAAAATTTTACATAGAAAGTACAAAATATTTTTGTGAGATTAAAGAAAGCCTTAATACGAGGAAGGTCATATTATGTTCATGAACTAAAATGTTAATTTTCTCCAAACCGACCCATAAATTCATTATAATGTCAGTGAAGATTTCAGAAGTTTCAGTTTGTAGAAATTGACAAAATTCTAAAATTTATATGGAAGTGCAAATAGGCAGCAATAGCCAAAATATGCTTCAAGTAGAACAGTTTTAAAATTTGGAGTAAGATGCCTGGATGGCTCAGTCTGTTAGCATCTGCCTTCTACTCAGGTCATGCTCCCAGGGTCCTGGGTTGGAGCCCCACCTTGGGGCTTTTTTTTTTTTTAAGATTTATTTATTTATTTATTTATTTTTAAAGATTTATTTATTTATTTATTTGACTCCTCAGTGAGGAGTCTCTTTCTCCCTCTGCCTGCCACTCCCCTCTCTTTCTGTCAAATAAATAGGTAAAATCTTAAAAAAAATTAGAGTAAAGATCGTAAAAATTGTTATTAACCCACAGTGATTAAGACAATTGGAAGTATGGGTGGAAATATGGGTAAATAGCCCATTGACACAGACTAAGGTGTCCAGAAATAAACCAAAATATAAAGCCACTTTACTTAGAAAAAGAGGGTGCTTTTAGAAGAGTGGGAAAAAGATGCTTTCAAAAGATCCATTCAATGAATGATGCTGGTTCATTTGGACATCCCTTTGAGAAAAATAAATTTTAACCTTCTCTCATACCATGAACAAAAAACTAATTCCAAGTAGATGACATTATTATTATGTTTATTATAATAAATTACTATGTTTATTATTACAAAGTATTTTTTTAATTTTTATTTTTTATAAACATATAATGTATTTTTATCCCCAGGGGTACAGGTCTGTGAATCACTGGGTTTACACATTTCACAGCACTCACCATAGCACATACCCTCCCCAATGTCCATAACCCCACCCCCCTCTCCCAAACCCCTTCTCCCCAGCAACCCTCAGTTTGTTTTGTGAGATTAAAAGTCACTTATGGTTCGTCTCCCTCCCAATCCATCTTGTTTTGTTAATTCTTCTCCCACTCCCTTAACCCCCCCATGTTGCATCTCCACTTCCTCATACAAAATATTTTTTAAAGATTTTATTATTTATTTGATGACAGGCAGAGATCATAGGTAGGCAGAGAGGCAGACAGAGAGAGAGGAGGACGCCGGCTCCCCGCTGAGCAGAGCCCGATGTAGGACTCAATCCCAGGACACTGGGATCATGACCTGAGCTGAAGTAGAGGCACTAACCCACTGAGCCACCCAGGCATCCCCAAAGTTTTATTTTTATATAAAAGTTAAAACATAAAATTCTTAGCAAATTATCATATGGAACATATTTATCATTTTGGTGTTGGGAGATTTTTTAAAAATAAGAAACAATTGTTCCTGACCAGAAAGGGAAAAGATTGATAATTAGATCTATTAAAATTGAATGTTCTATATTATTAAATGAACTATAGGCAGTGAAAAATAATCCACAGGGCAGAAAAACATATTTGCAACATGTTTAACTGACAAATTACATGTATGCAGAATATATAAAGAACTTCTAAAAAGGAGTAAGAAAAAAATTCCCAGATAACAAAATACAAAATTGATCCCCCCCCAAAAGACCACATTAAAAAATATTTAGGAAAAGGCAAATTAAAATCACGATTAGAGACTATTGAACTCGTAACAGAATGGCTAAGATGAATTAGACTAACACTACCATATGTTGGCAAATATGTAGCACAACTGCAATTCTTATATATTGTTGTGGGGGTTAAATTTGTCTCACCACTTTGGAAAACTACAGGATGGTGTCTACAAATCTGAATGCCCATATCCACTCTGACCCAGCAGTTCTACTCCTAAGTATATACCTACCAGCAATGTGCATGTCTGCATCCCAAGGCATAAAAACAAAATGTCCAAGAGTTGCATTATTTATGAGTCCAAAAGTAGGGGAAAAAATGAATGAGCACCAAAAACAAAATGGGTACATAAATTATGCAATTTTCACACAACAGTCTACTGTACACCTATGAAATACAATAAAATATTGTTATGCCAATTGTACAGATAAATCTCAGGCTATTATTGTGAATGAAGAAAAGTCAGCCACAAAACAATATGTATTATATAATTGCATTATATAAATGTTTAAAATAGGCAAAACTGGGCCCCCTGGGTGGTTCAGTGGGTTAAGCCTCTACCTTTGGTTCAGGTCATGATCCCAGGGTCCTGGGATCAAGCCCCGCATCCAGCTTTCTGCTCAGTAGGGAGCCGGCTTCCCAATACCCCGCCACCCCTGCTCTGGCCTCTCCGCCTGCCTCTCTGCCTACTTGTTAAATAAATAAATAAATAAATAAATAAATAAATAAATAATTAAATAAAATCTTTTAAAAATAGGCAAACCTGATTAATATTAAAAACCAATGAATGCTGTTAGACACTAGGATAATAGTTGTCTTTGGATGAGCAGTGTGGTTGATCCTGGAAAGGACATATTGTGGTTACTGATATTTTTGCAGTATTTTATTTCTTGATCTAGCAGTTTTTGCTAGTTTGTCCACTTTGTGAAGATTCACCAATCTGTGAGCTCACTATCTTTATCTTCTTTAGCCCAAGGTGTGGACTAACTTCAGTTCCCCACCTCCATGTGCCCACCCCCACTCATATACTGAAGCCCAAATACCCAATACGATGGTATTTGTACCTAATAAGTTAAATGAGGGCAAAAGTGGGGCCTTAGTCCAATGGGATTAGTGCCCTTTATAAGAAGAAATACCAGAGAACTTGTTCTCTTTTTCTCTGCTTACACACAGAAGACAGGTCATGTGAGGACACAGTGGGAAGGTGACCATCTGCAAGTCAGGAAGAAAGCTCATACCAGGAACCCAATAGGCTGGCACCATGACCTTGGGCTTCCTAGCCTCCAGAACTGTGAGAAATAAATTTCTGTGGTTTTAGCCACTCAGTCTGTGGTATTTTATTATGGCAGCCTGAACAGACTAAGACAGCCCAGAAGTTCCAAGAGGATAAATACTGTTTTTCAAATCTTGTATCTCCACCCTGCACCACTATGCCTGTCTAAAAGTAGGTTTGCAAGAGATATTTAAATACTTCCTTTCAACATGTCCTTTCAGTGAAAGTAAAAATCTCACATCTTTTCCTTAGTTTGATTTACAAAACTGAAATATCAATTTATCTACTGTACATAAAAATTATAAGTAATATTAAATATACTTTTCAAATACACTCCCTTGCAATTTTACTACATCCCCTTACTCTCACTCCAACCCTCCACTCTCTGGGTATTAGTGTATGTGATCACAGATTATGGAAAAATTCAATCCCACATTTCCTGAGGCATTCTATAATCTATAATCTATAGTTATCTGTATGCTTTTGGTTTTAACCCAATAGTCCACATGATGCACTGCAAATCTTTCTAATATATGTCTTTTATTCATTGATTTCTTTTTCTTTTTTTCCTTTTTTTTTTTTTTTGTTTTGTTTTCATTCCCTTTGAAGTCTTTCTCGATCACTTGTTTTTAGCCATTTTTGAACAGTGATGCTCAAAAGTATATACTTAGGTATGGTCTATATTTATTTTAATTCTTTTATTTAATTCATTTTAATTCTAAATACCACTCCTCTAGCCCCCAAAAAAGAGAATAAAAGGGAAAAACAGTCAAAACAAGACACCAGTTCTGTATATATGGACATGTATCTTGAAATACAAAGACTTAAAGAGTAAAAATATAGTGTTTTGTATTTTGGTAATGCTTGGCTTTCCAAAATGTTTCAAATATTTGTCCTGCTTGTATCTACATATAAATTTTACTTGTATATTTTTCTGATGCAACATATAGAAACATAAAACCTATTTCTATGACCTATTCTTTGAAATACCCATGTTTCATTCTGGCTTGTATATTATCAGTGTTAAAACTACATCTCAGTCTGTTATCTGCTATTTGTCCTTTCAAACATTACATTGCAAAAACAGTGTTAAGAAGTAACTGTAAACAAAGTATGCCCTCTTCCTGAATTACTTCATACTTAACTTTGTGTCTCAGTCACATTTTTTTTTCCCCTGCAATTTTCTTGTAATAGTTTTCATTCAGTTTTGAAAATAATTATAGTATGTTTATTCTAAAATCCTTCCTTGATTACTGCCTTATTGATCACAGCCAACTTTTTATCCCCTGTTGCTAACTAGCTTAAAAGCTTAAATTGTAGATTTCCAGTATTTTTTATACCTTTTTATACCCTGATTCTACAAACCTCTTACCCTTGAGCAGCAACCTTATATGAAGTGATTTTGCATCTCTGTTTTTTTTCCCCCCTACATTTTGACCTTGGCAAGATTTTACCCTGAAACATTGTATCTTCTGTGAACAACATTGACAATCTCTGCTACAAGATTGAATCTCTTTCATATGATTTCAATTGCTGTCTTTCAACTGTGTGGGCTTGCTATTCCATAAGCAATAATAATAGTAATAAAAACATCTCCACAAAGATATCCTACCTCCTGGTGGCAGCTGACAAACATAATTAATGCATAAAAGACAAAGGAAGTAAGTTGAGTTATAGTACTATATGTTTCTATGAAAATTCATATAAGTTTCTTCACTAAACCATCATCAACAAACATGTATTGAACATCTTAATAAGGGTGTTGATTGATAAACATCTTACAGTCCCTCTTTACAAGTTGAGTGTAGAGATTATTCCTAAGAAAAAATTACATAATATATAGTATTCACTCTAAACCAGTTATTTTTATTGATTGAGATTACTGCATTTATTTTGTTTTCAAGAATTCTTCTCTTCTGACATCATCCTTGTGATTCTGTTCTTGCAGTAGTTGTTACTAGTAGACCCGGCATCAATATTTATAAATTAATTTCTTTAACTCATAATTTACTACACTGGCATTAAGTTGTGCCCTTGTTCCTTTTTAGAAAACCTATTGTTTAAAATATATGTAGTAGAGGTCTTCATGGCTTTTTTTTTTTAATACAGTTTTTCACATCAGAACTTACACAGCAAGGTAGAATACCCTTGAAAAGTATGAGGACAAGAAATCTGATTAGGCCAGAGGGTTGAAAAGAACATGGCAAATATAGAGAAAGAAGGGGTACAATTAGTTTAGAATGGACATGGACTTATCAATCTAGGTAGAGACACAAAATCCAGGGTCTAATCCCAGTCAGGTTTTCAGTAACTCAGTGATTTAACCAAAAGTGCTTTGGCTGCAATTGACAAAAATCCTACTCAATCTAAGTTTAAAAAAACCAAAGTGCTGACATAAACACAGTGTTACTGGCTTCAGGATTGTATAGAACCAGGGGTTCAAGTGAGGTGTTTGGTGATTGGTGGGCAGGAAGGCATTGGCAGTCCAAGAACTCCCTCAGAAGAAAGAGAAACTCTCTAGAGAGCTCAGAGTAACATGTTCCATTGAGAATTTGACACAGCCTGAATCATGAGACTTCTTCTGAAACAAATGTAGTGAATGCAGTGCAAATAGTGCAGCATCAGCCTTATTCCAACCTATATGAAATGCCCTTCCCCACAAGGAATAAGTGGCTTTGTTAGCTGAAGAGGGTAAGGGCAGCAGGCAGGAAAAACAAACAGATATGCAGTATCTCTGGCCAAATTCAAGATGGCTATGACCAAGCTAGAAGAAGTAGGAACCAATCCCATAAACATACATAACTTTTAGTGGGAAGAGGGGGACAGAGAAAAACACTGGCTATGAAGGACCAGACAGAAATAAGGAGGAGGGCGTGGTTAATATCACTAGAACCCAAAGTCAGAGGAATGGCTACCTGGGGTCTAAACAGTAGCAGTCTGTGCAATGAATATGGAAACTACTGTGAAATTGACATTGATAATGAACCAGTGTCTTCGGAGGCATGGACTCCTCTCGTACTTCCTTCTCCAAGTTGGGAAGTATGGACTGGAACAAAGTGGAGGAGGAATCAGTTGCAGACCAAGCAAGTAGGGGTACATTCCTCAAATGCAGAAAGTCCTAAACCTCCTATATCTCCCTTTTCTAATTATTTGGTTACAGCCAGGGAATTAGATGAACCTGTCAGATAAGCACATATTGTACCATTGTTCAAAATAGATGTCAGGTTTTATTTCCTTCTTTCTTTCTTCCACCCAAACTGGTATTTTCTATGAAGAATTTGTTCTGTAAAAGTCCATATATCCCCATCGAGTGAAGAAACCTATATTCTTTTTAAATTTTTTACTTAAATTTCAGTCAGTTAAAACAGTTTAATAGTATCAGGGGTAAAATCTAGGGATTCAACACTTCCATACAACACCCAGTGCTCATCACAGCAAGTGCTCTCCTTCACCCCCATCAGCTATTTAACCCATCGCCCCTCCCGCCTCCCCGCAAGTAACCATCGGTTTGCTCTCTATAGTTAAGAGTCTGTTTCTTGAAGAAACCTATATTCTTGCATCAACTTTTAAACATTCATTTTGCACCTTGTTTATGTCTTACTTTCTCTTGTTCCTGTTTTTCTAGGCAACACTGATTATTGCAGTTCGGCTAATCACTGGTTGAGAGCCCTCAGCCAAGTTCCTGAAGTTCTCCAAGTATCAGTACCGTCATCTGTAAAATGGAAGTGATGTCTGTGGCCTTCTCATTAAAGCGCCTTGAGAGTTTAAGAAGCTGAGCTAGGTAAGACATTCATCAGAGAGTTTGGCCCTTAGTAAACACACATTCCATTTCTTTTCTGCATACGAAAGAGTGACAAAATCACTCATAATCTACTTTTTCATGCAGTGGCTGACGGAATTAATATACACCGAATGGGAACCGCATGAAGACAAAATCTCAGATGAAAACAAAATTTTGATAAACTGATGGGTCAGAGACTCCCATGTTATTTATTTTCATGAGTTTACAGATGAGGAAAGCTTGCTTCTTTGGGGGAAGTGTCTCAGGTAAAGAGAAGGAGAGAGACAGATGAACCAGGAATAAGAGCATGGTGACTTTTCTCAGCGGGGCCTTATATTCTAGGACTAAGTCTGAGGAAGAAGGAGAAAGTTTAAGTGATGTTGCTTCAAAGGGGTTTTGTGAGACTCGTGCACAGACAATGTTATTTCTAGGGCCCAAATAACAAAAGTGCCACACAGACTTGGAGACCTGAGCTTTCTACTAACTTTTGCATGATATGCACTCTGGCTGAAAATTGAAGGGTAATAGCTTCTGTGAAGATGCAGCAACTTGAGGAGTAGAAGAAGACCACAGTCAAGGGAGTGCTACCCAAAGTGTGGTCTCTTTGGTTCCCAGTCTGCGAACTACTAATATAGAGACGAAGAGTAGGCATTCAGAAACTTGGATAGCTCTTTGACATTGCTGTGACATTCTAGAATATGTTATTTCTCTGGAAATTCTTTTTTATTGTATTTTACAAATGTATTGGCTTTGTGTCAGATTATAAGAGAAAACTCTTCTTCCAGCACAGGTAGTATGAGAGGAACTGCTCTAGGGAATGTTCCGTGTATTACTGGAGATCACTGTCAGCTCTGAACGGGGCAAGTCACCTCCCTTAGGTAGGTTTCAGGTAGTGAACATCAGTGAAAACAGAAGTGGGAAAGCCTAAATGAATTGATCCTTGAGCATCTGTGTGCTGCACACAAGGGTTTTGATTACTTACCGTGTGCAAACAGAAGTAAAATACATATTTGTCTTCACTGTGTATGTGATACCCACTAGACTTCCAGAAAGAACAGGGAGAGATTTTGACCTGGGAACTGCGATCCTGCATCATGAGATGGGGAGCAATAAACCAATAAAATTTGGGTTATTAATATCACTGTTAGATCATTTGGTTCTGCCTAGATAATATCTTATTTTTTCCAAATATGTCTATTAAGAGTAAGTAAGTAATAGTTAAACTGATTATTACAGGAGAAGTGGAAACGCAACAAAACATGATAGTTGCTCAGTCATGCCAATGAGCAAAAGGTAATCTAAGCACCTCAGTAGGTTCCAAGGAAAATTTGAATAGGTGGAAATCCATTAGTGCTGAGGAAAAAGGACATCAGGAAAGAGCTCTGGTTATGTTTAGTTGAAGATTCAAACCAGATCTGAGAAAAGAAACCAGAGACAGGAAATAATGTCTATATTTCTGTCAATTATCTGTCTTCAAGTATGCAGGGAAGTGGATTGCCCCTAGAAGGCTAGGCTTTCAAAAGCTAGAGAAAGATGATTCTGGATCAGAAGTAGGCATGACTTGGGAACTTAGATCCAGGTATCTAAAATATGCAAACCTTAAACATTGAATTAAGTCCTCTTCCTCTATGAGATGGTAATTTCACAGATGTATCAAATGCTTTCAAAGTAAACAGAGAAGAAATGAATTCTGACTTGGTGGACTGCAGGAATTCCATTGTTTGATGCTAAATATCATACGCCTTGAAGGATGAAAACAAGATTTTCAATAGACTGAGTGTTGGGTTGGTAGGAAATAGAGTATTCCACACATTAGTGACCTTGTAGCCTTGAGTGAGCTACTTCAACTCTCTGCACCAGAGTTTCTGTATCTTGGCTACTGATAGTGATTTTAAAGGTTGAGTGACAGAAAGAATGAAGTAGTTAGTGAGAAAGTAAAAATTAGTCTTGCTGGTGATCACATGTTGCTAGCAGCACCTCAATGATATTTGCAGTAAGAAACGATGAGGTTAAGATAACAAAGTATTTTCAACAAGACACACACAAGGCCACATTTAGCCATGAAATAATTAAAATCCTATCTTTCTGAGTGACTGCTGCTTTTCACCAATGACATTCTAGGTCTTCTTTTTTCCTCCCTCTAGTAAAAAACCATGTAGATATTTGATGGCTAAACTGGTCCTCACAAACACACCTCACCAGAACAAACAATTCCTATTAAAAAAAAAAAAAACCTCTATTTACTCTACATTGAGATGCATCCAGGGTATATGAGGAATGTGTTTTTCCCCTCACGGCAGCACACTCAGACTTTTTTTTTCTACAAGGTGTGCCAGTGGCTTTCAGTGGTATTTAACAATAGAAATCCTTTTCAATAGAGGATGCAAGGAATAGAAATGCTGCAGGCAGACATGGGACATATGAGAAGGCCAACCAGTGTTCTTCTATTTTACAAATGAAAAAGTCAGAGTGGAGTTAGTAAAGTCACTTTCTTCCACTTAATCTGAGGATTAACCAAGTCTCCAAATCTAGTGTTTGACATTATTGTAAAGTTTTTATCAAGAGACTCGGTTTGGGCAGAATGATGGAAGAGATGATAAAAGGTCAGAATGGACAACAACAAATCCTAAAAATGGCAGAGCATCAGTAAACACGGGATGGCTGGCCAAGCTCTTCATCTAAATCTATTATTCTACTCGTTACCTTGCTAACATTTACCCCAGGCCACCATAGTTTCTCAACTATACTCAGTGGTAGATGATCTCACTTCGTGAAGACACACTTCTGGAAAGGGTACTTGCAGGACCACAGAACTGGATCATCTAGCACTCTATCCTCCTCCTCTACATACATAAGAACAGATAGAAGTCTAAGTACTTAGTGGAGAAGCCAAAAGTTCAGGTCTTCTTACTAGATAATACTCTTCAATGAGAAAAAGTGTTTAAATTAGCTTTTGTGAAGTGGAAATTGTAACATGCTCTTTATTCACAAACATGTGTTCTGCCTTCCTACAGTGGCAGTGCATACTTCTCCCAAAGGTGGACCAAAACAGACAATAACGTATAAAACCCTATTTGCAGACCCTGTGTCTCAAGCCATTTATCTTTTTTTTTTTAATAGCTTCATTGTACCATTTTAAACTCTTTAGGTATTCTGTAACTTCTCATATCTTACGGAAAACACCACACTGTTCACCCAGCTGTTTTCTTTTCAATCAATAATTAAAAATTCAAGTAAAATTTTCTTATTTTTACTTGATTTATTTAGATTATTTAATCACTTTCTTTAAGTTTTAAAGTATTTTAGTGTATCTACTAGGAACACTTTATTTTGACTAGCTTTGCTCTCCTTCCTAAACTATGTTGACTTTTCTATGCACATCTCTTTCATTAGTTCCTTGGCCTTAGTTGCTTTTCTCATTGTCCCTCATAGTTTATCTGTGAATGCTTCCACTCACCGTTTTTCTAGTTATATGAAGGTGTAGACTGTATATGTTTTTATCCTCTTCAGTAACTCCAGTAATGAAATCTAGTAATCTGCTAAATGAAATGCAGTACTCCTCACTCCTTGATTTTATGTGGTAGGTATTGACTTTAACTCATAGGGTTATAAATAAAACCTACTGAAGCCAAATAATTTCCTCCCAAGTATCCATTCCCAGTTTAATTACAATATTAATCTTTTTTTGTATTTATCCTAAATTATATAGCTGTAAAGCAGGATGGCAAATACTTGGCAACAGGAGATAGCCCTCTTTTCCTGTTATTGTTCTTCTACAAGGCTTTTAAGAAAAATCCCACAGCTTCCTCCCTACCTTTCAATAAACCTTCAACCTAACTTCTCAGAAGTCACAAAGTTCTTCTAGTGTTTCTCTGATATTTATCTTTGTATTTTTAAATAATACATGCTTACTGATATTAGTTTTTAGCTGCAATGATTTAGTTCTCCTTAACATCTTCTCATGCATGTGCATACTCTTGCTCCCATCCATCATTCTGTGGTTATGTGATAATGTGTGCTTCTACCAATGCTGAGTGTTTAACTCTTATGAGTATACAATTTCAATTCACAGCTAAGTCATATATTTTACTATCATCGTACTTTTATTTGACAACTCTTTTTTTTTTTTTTTTTTTGCACCGTTAATATTGATCCTCTTTTTGTTTGCTTAGTTTTCAAGGTGAGAACACTACCAATATACTCCCAAAGTCTGCCCACAGGGGGGGCAAAAAATTCCCTATCAATGAGTTTAAATACTTGCCTAATCTTTCAATTTTATCTTCTAATTCAGATATATCCCTCCTTAAGCCCTCTGTTCGGTATATATGGGTTGCTCTGTAAGCCTGACACACATCGGTCATCTTGAGATTTCCTATCCCTGTGAGTCTAGGGTTTCTTGTCAATATTTATCTTTAAACACTGATTTTTCTTTCTTTTTTTTTTTTTAAGATTTTATTTATTTAATTGACAGACAGAGATCACAAGTAGGCAGAGAGGCAGGCAGAGAGAGGGGGGAAGCAGGCTCCCTGCTGAGCAGAGAGCCCGATGCGGGGCTTGATCCCAGGACCCTGGGATCATGACCTGAGCTGAAGGCAGTGACTTAACCCACTGAGCCACCCAGGTGCCCCTGATTTCTATTTCTTGATTAACTTGTTCGTTTCGCTGGACTACCTTTCTCTAATATTTTGAGAAACCTTACGAAGATGCTGAATTTGTGATCTTGCACTTATAAAGAACTCTTCCATCTACCTTCAGACTTGATTGCTAGCTGGTAGATTCTAGTTGGAAATCATACTCCCTTAGAATTCTGGAAGGGTTATGGAGCAATGACATTCACAGTTTTATTTTCTTTTGGGCCTCTGCGGGGAGGGGTGACTTGCCTGGGATTAAGGGGTGTAGACCCTTTTCATCCCTGGCCCCTTCAACCTCTCAGAGGTTGCTCTTCTCCCTCTTTTCCCTGGATTACAGCGGACTTGGGGGTGAGGTTGTCTAGTGCAGAATTTTGAGTCCCTACATGACAGCAGAGCACTATATATGATCAGACGTAGGCTCCTGAGTGCTACCACCACAGGTAGGGCTGATCAAGAAAGAGAATTCAAAATTCCTCTATTGAGCCACTGGCTTGAGAGTTGTTTGTTACAGAAATCAGCCTCTCTTGACTACTACACACACTCCATTTTCTTCTAGCTCCAAGATTACTGGTAAGAGGTGTAATGCAACTCTGGTACTGATGTTTTGTATAAAACCCAACTAGCTTTCATTTTTTCCTTTGCTGCCTATTTTTTATGGATCTTTTATATTCTTTACTCTAGGCAAACTGTGGGCCAGTTCATTTGAAGATTAGTTCCTTCAATCTAATGTTTTTTCTTTGTTTTCCCTCACATCTCTTAGTGTGTAATTCTATCAGATGTTCAATTTCCTATAATGATTTTTTATCTTTTCTTTGTAATTTTTATATCTCTGAGCTTTTTGTCCAATATGTTGCAAGATGTCCTCACATTTATCTTCCACACTTTTGAATGCATTTATGATTTAGGTCATATTTTTAATTTTCCTTTTTTTTTTTTTGCCTCTGAATCTTACTTTTTAAACGATCTTATTTTCTTATTTCTCAGGGTTTATTTTTTAAAAACCTGACTCTTTCACTTACTACAAAAGCCAAGTTGTAAGACCTCATGCTATCTGACCATTTTCCCTCTCAGAACTCATGTCCCATTGTCATTCCTGTGCTCACTGTTTTTCATCTATATTGCTTTCCTTAGTGTTCCTTGAAACCTCCACTCATGTTCCTACCTGAGTTCTTTGCATTTGCCATTTTCTCTCCCCCCAGAAATCCACATGACTCGCTCCTTCATGTTTAGTAGGACTTCATTTAAATATCAGTTTCTCAGAGAAGCTTTGCAAAGTGAAGTGATTTAAAATTATATCCACACACCCCAGTTTCCCTTCTTTGTAATTGTTCTCCATAGCACTCGTTAATTTTTACTTATTATCTTATTCATTGTCTTATTGTCCCCAGTAGAATACACGTTCTAATAGGATCATTTTTATTTATTTATTTATTTTTTTTAACTGCTAGCTTTCTAGTTTATAGAACTTTCTTGGAAAATATTAGTAGTTATCAAATATTTCTGAATGGATCTTGAAATCACATCTGTCTCTAATGCGTATCAGGAAAGATGTAAGTTAAAATGAAGCAAATAGACAAAAAGCTGTTTTGCTGAAAAACCTGCAAACCTTAAGGAGAACAATCAGTCTCTCTTTAGGACTCCTCCAGCAGAGACAACACAGATTCTTCCTCATCACATTTTCTGAAGTTTGTTTATTCTGATCCTTATCTTCCAACACCGGCTTTCTGTAGTCATCCTCAAGATGACTACAGCATAGCTTTCAGTCTTCCTTTGTTGTTGAGATGGCTTATCTGGATTATAAAATATTGTTCTCTCCATCCTTTTATTTTTGCTACTCTTTACAACCCTTTAATCATATAATTTTCCCTTTTTCTTTTGTCTTGCAGTTCTTTCACAGTTACTCAGTCTCCATTCATGAGTGTTTATTGTTTAACAAATTCTGAGTTAGAAATTGTGGGAGGAAGGGGTGGAAATACAGAAGCAGCCAAAGAGACAATGTTTTGTTTCTTATGTTCCTTTCCTTGACTAGGTTTTTTTGTCTGTTTTGTTTTGTTATTTTTCTTTCTTAACAATCAGCCGAACTTCTCTGTGTCTAGAAGCATTTATTTTTACTGTTGCTTTGTGTATTTGATTTCATTTACCTATGTTAACTATAGACAATTGAATTAAATATTTTCTTTTACATGTATGCTGCAAAACAACTTTTCTTTATTATATAATATTAATTCTTCATTCCCTTGAAATGTAAAGTAGGACAAAACTGGAATATGTGTAAAAGTCATGTGATATCAGGGCAATGCACATTTCTGGAGTTGAGGGAAGACTGCTGCCATGAAAACTGTGGTGTGTAACCTTGATCTCCCTTCAAGAGCAATCTTGTTAGGTTTCTGGGAAGGCTGTCAGCAGACTGGTTATATCTGTCAGCCCCTTTAGGGATTGCTTCATCTGTAGGAAACCATCTTGACCAAGGCCAAATTCTTTCCTTGGATAGCCTGCATCCAATGACTGACGTGTGAGTTTAAAGGTTTGTTCATTCTGGTCCAACTCAAGACAATTATGAAGGATTTTGGAGTCAAGAAAATTCTGAAAGGTCATAGAGTCAGTAAAATCTGCCATTGAGATTGCATTCTATCTTGACTTCTCCTGCCCAATCTCACTTCCCATTCCCTCCACCATTTTGATACACAAATGTACAGAGGCTTAGAAATATTCAGCTGAGAGATATGACATAAACTGAGAAGTTGGAGGTATATCAGGAAAAGCTTCCATAAGGAAGAGAGGCTTGATATAAATACTTAAGATTTAGAATGCTAGGTAGAGGTCATTAGTCAGAATAGATTATGCTGTGCTATGGTAACAAACTAAATGTCTCAGTATAAAAAAGGTGTGTTTCTTTTTCATGCTACATTATGATATGGGGTGATATCTCTTCGAGACAACTTTCTTCTGAAGAATCTAGTTTCCTTCAATAATGTGGCTTCACCATTTGAGAATCCATCCTTTCTCGTTGTACAAGTGGAGAAGAACAAGAAAGAAAAGGGAGTGTGTTTTCACCTAGAATTGAAAGTTGTGTATATCACTTTGACCAAAATAGATTTGTCTTAATCTATCATATGATCCAATCCTTGTGCAGAAGAGAAGGCTGAGAGACATTTAGAAGGAAAAGAAAATGGAATTAAGGAGTGAAGAGCCATTCTCTGCAACATGGATATAAAAGTGGAAAGTATTTCCAATGGAAGGAAAAGCATGTTCAAACACACAGTATTAAGAGACAGTATGGCACATAGAGCATAAAGGTGAGGTAAGGAGGGGCAGGGAATGAAATTAAAGAGTTCATATAGGTTCAGCTAATAAAGGAAACTGGCCTACTAAAGGGTTTTGACCTTATCCTAGACATAAGATTTTCCATTAACTATTTGACACAAGAGATTATGTGATCAATGAGATTTTTTTTTAGTAAGATTGTTCCATGCTTTTTTGAGGAGAATCGGAAAATACAGGACAGATCAGCAAGCCTGGAGGCAGGGAAGTTAGTAAGAGTATATAATATGCTTTCTATCATATACTTTGTTCTCTGATATTAAATATGTAACTAGATAATTGCTTTTTAATGGATACATTAGGCGGTCCTATAACTTGTATTATATACAGAGACATGGTGTAGAACTACTTTACCGTCAACTCATTATTTCTCCCATTGTAATGATTTGTTACATACTGAACTCAACCAGTCTAGTTTAAGTTCAGCTTCATAAAAAATAGTCATAAGTAATAATGACTTAAATAAGACAGATGTCTATTTCTCCCTTATGTGAAATAATTCTGTAGATTATTACAGCACTGTCATGATGATGGTTCTATAGGTATTGGGAACCTATAAGTATTGGAAATCTTCTTCTATGTTTGTAAGAAGACTTCTTGGAAGTTCCACATCACATATTCACTTATAGCTCAGTGACCATACTTACTCACTTACTCAAACCTAGTTGAGAGGGAAGTTAGTCCTTTATTTGTATGGCTGTGTGCCCAGCAAAATCAAAACTATTTTAATTTGTTGGAGAATTGGAAAAGGATACTTGACTGGCATCCAAAAGTCTCTACCACTACCTTCTCAAGTCACTGGCGTTATCCTTTCAAGTTTATTTCACTCACTACCCACTATTAGAGTGTCTCTTTATAAAGAGTCTTAGCCCATTTATTGTTTTACTAGGGAATACTAATTTTAGGAAAGAAACCATCTCCTTGACTCGTGATTCCATATGGAGAGCCCTCCCCACATGGCCTCTCTTCACACCATTTCCACTCTTTGGGGAAGGAATGAATTGCTAATTGTCCAAGTTTCTTTTTTGGACAGAGCTAATCTAAAAAGAAAATGAAAATCCTGGAGATTAGCATTCTTTTCTCTTCTCTCTGCCTGAGACCAACATGAAGCAATGATCTTATGCGGGTCCATTCCTCAGACACTTGAGGGGCCTATCTCAAAGTCTATCCCATGATCTACTTGGAAATGGGGTTAATTGTGGTGGGGACATTTGCCAACACATGTGGGCACACATTTAAAGCCACACCTTTTAATCATTTTTTGTTAAAACTAAAGCTGGTATTTTGATCTTTTGTTTCCGGAATTTTTTTTTTCTCCTTCTCGATGGATTATGTGTTCAGGAGGGGAATTATCCCCTGATTTATGAGCTCTCTAATTCTCCATCATCCTGGAGATTCTCTCTAAGGATTCCAAAAGCATAACCATATAGGAGTCAGGTAGAGTACAATGAATAAAGCTGCTTCATAAAAGCAGATAGACAAACTAGAGAGTCTTACTTATCTTGAGAAGGAAGGAGTTCCTCAGCTCTATTAATGATTGCTAGGTAGGAATTCAGCCTTATAGCTGTGATAGTTTCAGTTTTTCAGGAAAAACTATAAATTGGATTTTTATATTAAATCATCTGTTTTTAAAATGTTGGCTAAATTTAATGAACAAAGAAACACTAAGTCTATCAAACAAACCCTGTCTACAGACTGTCAATTCATTCTAAAATCTTGTCATTATCTACAAATCCCAGTGTTCTCATTCTCAGAGAGCAGGTTGATATTCTTCTAGGTTAAAGGAGCCTGGACGTATTACATGAGAATAAAATATTCTCCCTACAGGGGAGAATGTCTCCCAACAACATGAAAATATTCAAGGCTAAAAGTAAGGACTACTTAGGGCAGTCTGTATTTAATGCCACACAGTAGCTAGATAAATGATTTGTCTTTGAAAATATTCTGTTTGTTTGGAAGTAGTGATGAATACGGTTAAAATTGAAACTAAGAAAATATTAATCTTTACAAATTGTCTAAAAGCTTGTATACCGTGGATATCCAGAAAGTAGAAAAGAGGTAATAAGAATCTTCTTACAGATGAAGCAGCCAGCCGGTGTCAGAGGCATAGTAGAACTCTAAAAATAGAAACCAGCTAAGGTATTGTCATAGGAAACATTGCTTCGACTCTGCTGAGCATTGACAACTCATAGAAGCAAAAAAAAGGGATTTTTGGCTTTACTCTTTCTCTCCTATTTCTTTTATTGGAAAGAGTATATTTCCCAAGAGTCATTGCATACTTTTTAAATTTCACTACATATTCATGCATCAATGTCTTTTTTTTTTTTTTCCAACTTCAGGACATGAGGCTAAGTTTATTTTTTCAAATAATAGAGGTCAGAGGTAAGCCATAGAGGTTGCAGACCTGCTCTGGGGGGACTGCTTATATTTTATTACCAGGTGACTTCAGTTAACAAAGTACCAAATTCAAGACTCTATGTAAAATCCAGAATTTTAATTTTACTCTATTTCTTTTTATTTTTTTATACTTTGTATTATATGTAACAATCCTGAAATGTTGAAGTTTTTAAAAAATAAATGTGAGAATAAATCTGTAAAGTATTTAGTTGGTAGAATTCTAATCATTTTACCTTGAATTGTATAGAAAACTAATATTATTCTAGAACTAAACATTCATCATTATTTATTAAATTAAGTCTGTTATATATTGCTAATACACTTAAAAAAAAAGAGGATTCAGCTGATCCAATGTGACTTAATGTTGAAAATAGGACCAACAAATATTTAACATTTTCTTTTGTTCCTATATCATGAATGAGCACTTCACTTTCAATTATTATTATTCCTAAATTTTATGTAAGACATAGGGAGGATTAATTTCCTATTATCTTTAAAATCGTCATATGTGTCACCTGGACAGCTAAAGAACAATAAGCCATTTAGTAACTGAAAAGCTTGTCATGTTGAATAAAAAAGTAAAGGACTTTATTTTAGGGGTGTGGGGAGCAGCATATTTTATGCTCATACCTTCCTTAGGTATAACATAATGAGGAAATTCAGGCACTGTATGCTGTATTATTAGGCAGTGAGGTCAATTTCACTGCAAGGTGTAAACTTTCAACATCGATTCAGGGGTTGTTAGACATTTTAAAAGCAGACATTCATTCATATATCTGGTCAGTACTTATTCCCAGGGGATAGGACTGTCAATCCAGCACCTCCCAAGAGATACCTACCAGATGGTCTATTAAATTTATCTTGCTTTATCATGTCAAGACATCAGGAAAGATCTTCAGGTTCTATTTTCTCCCACCTGCGTCAGAATTTGTATGCTACCTGAACCAATAAGAACAACCTCTGAAATGATAATTCACTGTGTATCTTTCACAACTTCTCCTTCAGTCTGGGATGCTGTCTTCAGGGATGTGTCTTGGTACCATATTTATATCTTTTCCGATGGACCATCTCTTTCATATTTGTCCATATAAGTGTAGGTCTAGTTCTAGAATCAATATTTTCTTTTATTGAACTATTTGTCTATCTGTATACCAATAACATATTATCTTGATTACCATGGCTGTGTAATAAAGGCTTCTGACATTGCTAATTTCTTTCAAAGTTATGCATTTCATGGTCCAATATATGTCCATATGTATTTTAGAAGTAGTTGGTCATTATGTACAGAAAAACTCACTGAGATTTTGATTTGTATTTCATTTAAATCTATAGATCAATTTAGGGAGAGTTCATATCTTAAAAATATTGAGTCCTCTAACCCATAAACATAATATGTCTCTCTGTTTATTTATGTCTTCCTTAATTTCTCTCAGCAATGTACCAGTTTTTGATACCCTTTGCCACAACTTTTTCCTTTTTTTAAACTCTCTCTCTCTCTCTCTCTTTTAAGTAAACTCTAAACCCAGCATGGGGCTTGAACTCACAAACTTGAGATCAAGAGTCACGTGCTCTACTGATTAAGCCAGCCAGGAAGTCCAGCACAATTTTTTTCCATTTAACATTTCTGATATTGTTGTACATGATGTGTCTATGTTTCTTGCCTTTCTCTCTATCTTTCTGTATCTCTTTCTCTCAAGCTCTTGTTTTGAAAGAATCAAGCTCTCCATAGATGGAAGGGTCTCTGTGGCAAGGATTTGTTCTCAGGCCAATTGTCAGTGAGGACTTGAAACCTGACAATACTTACATGAGTGGGCTAAGAAGTAGATCCTCTTCTAGTCAAGAATCAAAATGACTACTAACCCAAGCAACCTTGATGGAGCCTTGTGAGTGACCCAGAGGTAGGGGTACCCAGCCAAGCCACACCTCATTGCATGGTCCACAGAAATTACAAAATAATAAGTATCTATTATTTTAATATACTAATTTTAGAGTAACCTAGTATACAATAATGCATATCTAACGCAATGGTTTGCATTTAACCAAGTTATTACTATAGTTTGTATTGTCTGCATAACATATTAAAATTAACACATTACCTTTTATTATTTTAATTCAAATTTAAATTAATTAAAATTAATATTTAAGTTGATCAGTCTCATGTACCACATTTTGTGTGGCTAGTGGTGATCAGTGTACTAAGCAGGGCAGTCTAACAGTGTCTTCTGCCAGAATGAACTGCCACACTGAGAGATGGTTAAGTATGTTGATAGAAATTTTTTAAGATCACAAAGCAAAGCAAAGACAGATTCAGAAGCTGAAGTCAGATCTCCTTTTTCCTGCTCCATATTACTATGCATTACTTTAGCCAACTACTACTCTATTGTGTGTGGGTGCGTGCACGTGTGTGATATGATAATAAACTAGAACCTCTGCCACATATAGTAAAGAAGAATTTCTAATTCTTCTCAACTGCAAAAAGGCAAACTGCTTAAGGCTAGGGAGGCTCAAAGACAGTGATGGGCAGATGTAATTTTCAAGAATTTTCTTGTTTGGAAAGAACATAAGCAGATGTTACAGGGCTCACAAAGGCTAATATTCCATGGCAAAAAGACGATTTGTCTTATTCCTCATGTTCTGCACTGCCCTTTCTGAGCAAAGATTTCTTGCACAGGTTATATGTCTCTCTTGTTCAGGTCAGACTTTGTAGTGCTTGTGGCATTAATTTAATAGTAAGAGAACATGCTGGAATTCTCTAATGCTCTTCTCCTCTAGAAAAAAAATAAAAGGCAATGCTTCAGTTTAGTGTTTTTATGGCTTATTTGGTCAGATAATCATTGTTTAAAGAACACACGGCCACTTTTTATGTGAAAAGTGTCAATGTTTGGGTCGTAGCCACATGGGAAATACGAAGTTAAAAGTTACACAATTATTTTAAAATTTTAGAACACAGTAGATTTTTTTTTTTTTTGCTTACTTTAGCTATCATAAATTTGCTCAAAATTGCATCAGTGTTTCTTCTTTAATTACACATACACAAATACAGGTAAAACTCTCTGTGTATGGAAACAAATGATGTTAGGTTAAATACAAATGACATGGAGATACAAAAATGCGAATTGATTTAACCAAACTGAGTTGGCTCATGAAATCTTCCATTGTCATTCACTGTTTAGGAAATCAAGATTTAAACTTAGTCACTGTCCAATTCACAAAATAATCTCTTTTAAGTTATTTCAGGCCATTAAATATTTTGCCTCTTCTATCCTGTTTTCTTCATGGCTCCCCAGCTGTCATATGAACATGGAGTAATAGACAGGTTTCCTTGAGAATATGGGGACAGATATCTCTACCCCACTTCTTTCTGCTACATCATCACAGTGAAATCCTTCCTGGCCTCCCTGGAATACAGCTGGCTTCCTCCTCACTTAAGAATGTTTAGTAGGATTTGTTGTTGATGACCTCCTTCTGTTAACAGTGTCTCCACCTGCAAGGAGCACACAGTGTCTTCCTTGTCTTGAAACCACACCCACCTCATCTCTTTCACCAGTGCTCTCAGCACTTTCCAATCTTTCATAGGATCTTTTTGAAAATTCTAGATCTTCCTTAATGCCATATTACTTTGATGAGGAAGTCTGGGGGATAATACATATGAAGCACATTTCAGACATTTCTTTATCTAATATATCACCCTACTATTTTTATTCTACTCTCTCCACTCTTTTTTTTTTTTTTTTTTTTTTTTTTTTTTTTTTTTTTTGGCAAAGGACAACCTGCAGGCATTTCTTTCCAGAATTCCAAACCAGGAGAGTATCAACTCTCTCAGCTTTTGTCTTTCCCTTCAATGTCTTCAACATCTTCTTTCTGTCATCTCCCTCTTCCCTGGACCTTAGGTTTATAGGATTGAAGGTGCTATGTCTTTTCTCAGTGACTTCACAGAATTTTGACTCTAATTTTACTAAATAATTACTCAGCTACTCTTTAATAGGCCACAAAGGGTTTTTCTCCTTCCTACATTTCAGACTGTTCTCTAGAATTGATCTCTTTTTTATTTTCCAGGATAAATATACAGCAAGGATAATGTCAAGAAGTAAAAGGAATAATAATAATAAAAGGCCCAGACAAAACAAAACCTATGTATTAGATCTCCAAGTAGCTGATTGCTTAGAAGTGGAAGGAAGCTTATGAGAGTGGATATTCTTTGCAAAATGAAAAGATTTCTGAAGGTGGGAGGGTAGCGAACACAATAGATAAAATCGGGAGAGGTACATAGAAGGGGGTCAAGAGGTCATTAGAGCAATCTGACGGAGTATGTTATAGGGACTTGTCTGGAGCCTCTGGGAGGGAGAACTATGAGTTTTTTCTTAAAGAGAATTTTCATTACACTAACCATGAAAGAAACTAAAATTAATTAGGACAAGAAACATATATCAAACAGGCCAGTGAATATATTCTTTCCCCCAAGCCACAAAATACATAATCCATCCAAGAAATTATTCCCCAATTTTAAGGCAGGAAATGTGGGACTATGAAAACACTGTTGTGAATTAACCTTGATAACCAACAGGAGTCTTCATTTTTTTCCTTTAGTTTTTGTTTTATCTTTGTCTTTATGCAACTAAATTTTAAAACAAAAAACCAAGTACCCTTTTTAAGGGCAGGATTTGGTTTCACCATCCCAGCATCCATTAAACGAAATAGCGGGTTTAGAATCTATTGAGGTAAATTATAGAACATAATGTCATAATTGTAAAAATGTAAAGTTGTAATATATGTATTTTATGCAGATTTAAAACAGTCAAACCTTAGTACATTAATATAAACCCTATGGATGCTGCCAAAACAACCTTACATTATGGTTTCTTATCCTGGAGATAAGGGCAACTAAGGATTAGCCTTACCATGGTGCCTAGAATTTCCCTTTTGACTTTTTTCCCGATGGACCCTATAATTTAAAATAAATGTTCTACTAAGTGAGTAATAAAAGATGTGGACTTATCCCAATAAATGCACACTGAAAATAGATAACCAGGTTTAGGGAGCTTTAGAGAGACCCAGAGCCTGTGGTTCAGTATCACTCGCTGAATGCTGGCTTCTGGAGTTCTTTCACTTGAACTGAATTTCCAACATTCACACCTCCCCTTAACAGAGAACCATTTTGGGATCTAGGCCCTTTTTCCTAGATTTTCTCTCCAAAAGTCCTTCCCTCAAGGTATTTGGATACAGAGTTTGTTGAGAGTTTGCAGTGGGAATTTAAGTATGAAAAAATGCAAACTCCTTAATATTAAATAGCAGACTATCTTTGTTCTTAAAAATTCTCTGAGTAGAGATCACTGGCAAATTTTTCCCGCACTCTAGCCACATAATTTATTACTTATTTCCTTTTCATTTTCCCCTCTCCTCAATTTTGGTTTCATCTGGTGTTTTGTTTCTATTGTAATTCATGGCATTCATGATGTATTAGAGGCTTTTATGACAAACAGGTTTGTAATGTGCTCCTCCCAGGATGATATACCTATGGTGGGTGTTGAAGGGCCATCAACCCATGACCATTTTAAATTAAATCTTTAGTGGGCTTCTCCAGGTCATGTGATTTATAAGAATTTGAAACCCACACCTTATTCTCAGAAGATACCTTCTTTCTCTGTGCTCAAATGTAAGGCTGAGCCAGTCAATTTCCCTTGTGTCCACCTTTGTGTGTAGATAAATTTTCTCATTGATTCTTTTGCTTTTAACACTTTGGCTTTTTATGGGCATTTTGGGCTCAGTTCCTCACTGTACACAGATCAAAGTCATGTGTCCTTTTTTTCATGTGTGCTTTAAAACCCAAGACTCTGAATTATAAGAATTGGCAAACTCTTTTAGGGTAGTCACCAGCTTTAGCACTTGCTTTTATGTCTGGATTCAGACTCATTTCATTTTTGTCTTCAGTGGAAATTCCCTTCTTTCTTGCCAGCTCAGACATGAATTTAAGAAAATTAAGAATACATATTTCAGCCAATTTTGTTTTGCATTTAATGTTTTGTAGACAGGGAGTTTTCAGGACATCTGGTCTACTATAGAACCAGAAGTGCAAGTCTCTCCTTTATTTGCTCACTCATTACCAATTTCTGTTCATTTCATAGACAGAGCCATTCATTCGTATTTTTGTGGGCGATCATTTTGTAAATCTTTCTTCTGGTCTCACCTTCTTTGCACAAAGAAGCTTAACAAGGCATTGCTTTTATTTTATTTTACGTGGGAGAAAGAGGAAGAGTATGATCGGCTACGAGAATGAGGAGCACAGGGAGAGGGATAGAGAAAATACTAAGCAGGTTTCATGCCCAGTGCAAAGCCTGATGCGGGGCTCAATCTTACAAACCCGAGATCATGAACTTAGCTGAAACCAAGAATCCATCACTCAACTGACTGAGCTACCCAGGAACCCCTAACGATGTATTGTTTTAAGCAAAGATAACAGTGGCTCTAAAATGGATGTCTATGACCTCTTTTAAAATACTATTTCATCCTACTACTACATTGTGTTTACTACAATTTTACTATAAATCATTAACATTGGTAAATATTAGTAATTTTGTTGTTTGGCCTTTCATTTGCAAATGTTTTTAAAAGTATGTTAATAGACCACATCGTAGTTGGGCCTTATTTTATTTTCAGTGTCAGAGTTCACCAGACTTTGCTGGGGTTTATGCTTCATTTGCTAAATCAGAGCTGCTCATAGTGCGGTCTGTGGTGTGATGTTGGTCCATCAACTGTTTGTTATCGGTCTCTGGTAAGCACAACACAGAAATGGAGTGTTTAGAAACCTTCACAATTGGACATTGCAAAGATATCCAAGCATGCAGTAAGTGAACTAAGCTTACTGAGCAGGACACAGTCTGGTTGTGTTGATGGCAAACTCATGTGAGGATTTCTGTTCAGCGGGGCTGTGTGATGGTTGTGTGGCAGTTGTACCTAGAAGAAATTTATTTCCTTCCGTGTAAGATGCCAGTGATGAGATAGGGACTGTCCCTTTAGACTGTTCCTGAAAAGACTGAGAAGGATTGGTCTAAATAATAATGTGTATTTTATAACTTCAAAAGAACTCTAATAATTTTTTTTTCTAGGAACATATTCAGTTATTTCACATATACTACTGGTAAGGCCCAATTTTAGATTTTTAATTTTTTTCTGAGTAGCCAGTGCCTTTAATCTGAAATTGTATACCTACATCTCTTCCATGGGTACCACAGATCACATGAAGGAATGAACAAAAGTTCAAATTATAGACATAGATATTTTACTTGTGTTGGAAACAAACTGAAAGTACCTATACCACCATCAATTGGTAATAGATGCTATAATACTAGGCGAAAGTAGCATAAAGGCTGTCACCATTTGAGAGACCGTGTAGTTAAGGAGTTGAGAATCCAAAGTCTGAAACAAGAATGCCTGGTTTCAGTTCCACCAGTAGTAGCTGTGTAATATTGGGCAAGCTACTTAAACTTTCTGAGACTTACTTTTCTTGCTTATATAATGAAGATCATGGCAAAGTTCCCATGTCATAAATTTGTTTGGAAAAAACAGTAAAGATTGTCATTATTTTTAGTACTATTTCATGTACTTAGAGCAGAGAAGATGACTATAGTAACCTACATTTCTATCCAGCACACACATGGTTGTTTTGAGACTTACCAGTGGGTGAGAAACTACAAGTATACAAGTTTCAACTGTATTTTTACTTTCCTCTTAATTTTCCTAACCTAACAGATTTATTTTTTTCTGGATTGCACTTCTTCCCAAAGCAGCTCTGTATCTTTGTTCACCCAATTTTCAAATATTATCTCTTGTCATCAGTCTTTATACAACAAACATTGATTAAGCATTTTCTAAGTGCCAGGCAGAATTCTTAGTTATTGGGATAAAGAAAGGGATCAAATACTGTTTCTATTTTTAAGAAGTTTACAATTTCATTTGGGCTACTGAGTATCTAATAAAGATGAGTACTGTAAACGTTAGAATAAATATATGAATAAGGTCTAGAGGATGTATAAAAAGAAAAGTCTCAAAATTCCATGTGAAAGGGTTATGAGATTTTCTGTGTAAGTGATGCTTCAGCTGATCATAAAAAATGAATGTGTTCTTCAAGAGGACTGGGCAAAGGTGATCAGGTGAAATATTTGTTAGGTGAAGCTAATGTAAATAGGAGTCATTCCATATAGGCACATAAAGAAAACTTTTCTTTTAGAAGAGGAGGTTGGTGGCAAAAATATATCCTCACAATCAGACCCAAAGCCCTGACAAAACAACATCCCCTAACTTCTACAAGGCAGAAGATAGATCAACGTTTGCACACAGTATTTCTACCAGAACTTTCTTTTTCGGGAAATCTTTGATTCTCTTTGTTCTATTTTCTTCACTTCGCTGCGGCCAAAGAAACAATCAGGAAAAAAAAAAATAATAATCAATTCGTTAAATATCATGGAATGAAAATAAGATGTTTGCTTTGTCAGAGTAGGGAAGCACAGTGGAGAAACATACCTAACCAGGGAAAGCCGAGAAGAAGCCAATAACTGTTGAACAAGAAGGGCCAGCCCAGGTCTGCAATAATCAAGGGGATTACAGAACACATGTGAAATACAGAAGGCAGCTCTGGAATATGAAGAGTCAGGGGAGAAATTTCTGGACTTAGGAATTAAGTGACAGGAAAGCACCAAACTGGAGAAATAATTCTTAGTGAAATGAATACTCCAGCAGACTTTTTCGCAACTTATTTCTGATTCCCTTGCATATATATATTTTTAGAGAGAAATGTTATAAGCTAAAATTTCCATCATTCATTTTATCTGTTCCTAAATTTTAGTTTCTTAAAGAAATACAGAAAATGCTTTTATTTCAAATTTGCTAAGGCTGAGTAAAGAGAGAAGGCAAAGCCTTTTTACACAAATGAACGAGTTGTTTCCCTTATGTGCTCACTTACTAACATTAACTCACCTTCATATTCAACCCACACATTAAACACACAGAGATACACACACCCACACATATGCACTTCAGCACATAGAAAGAGGATATTTTAGACACCCTTGAGTAATATACTACAACTAAATACCTAATTTAAATCTTTGCCAGGAAGTTGGAAAGAGACAGAAGGGCATATAATGGATTTTAGCTTTAATTTGTGAAAAATTCCTCTGCCTGTTGTAAGTCACAGTGGAGAATGGAAAAAGATCCCTCTATGAAAACTGGGTTTTGTGTGACTGACACATCCTGCATTTTTAATAACACAGACTGAAATGCATTATTCAGAGTTCACTGTTGTCCGGCAATTCAGCTCTGCTGTAGATCTTCCTACTTCTTGTAGATCTGTTGTCTGCAAAAATTCAAATTCTTTTTGTGATTAATGCTAGTAGTCAAGATAGTACTTGTCTACCTAAGTAGAATGTAGTGAGCCAGTGCAAGAAATTATCCTAACATATTTCAATGGATCAGGTAATTCTGAATCAATATTTAGTGTGAAACATCTCAGTGAATATCTAAAAATATCTAGCCATTTTGATTTAGATTTTCCTTTGGTAAGAATAGCATCACATTTACACAAAGGAAACATTCCATTTGAGGGGACAAAACATAAGTATAGATGTTACTTCTTAACAGCTCCACTGGAGCCCTCATAAAGTTCTAGAAATTCTTAAAGTGTGGGATGGTATATTTAAAGGTGATGTTATTTATTGTATTTATCTAATAAAGGAATATAATCTCAACTTTAAAAAATCAAGTATATATATTTTATAGCGACCTAAACATATGTTATTAGGAGTTCAAAACTAGAACCAGTTCAAAAATACTTATAAAATTTATATACATACAATAAAGCAATTATATAAAATTTGGAGTCAGAAAACCTTTACCCAAGATCCAACTCTGTTACTTGGTACTTACTGAGTGGGTTTCAGTCAGGTGTCTGATCTGAACATAATTTTCTTCATCTGTGAAAGAGAGGCTATAGTAATCCCTATTTCAAATATCCTGAGAGTCAAATGAGATACTGTAATACATACGCTTTGTAAGTGATATTTTAAAGACTTGCACAAGGGTAAGTTTTATAATTACTGTTATTGGCTGTTTTCATTTTTAACTCAAGATATTTGCCCCCATCACTTTAAAGTCTACTTTCAAGATCAAAGTTTGCAATGATTACCTGTTAGTGACTTAGGCTACCACCGGCCTTGGGTTTGATAAGTTGCTCCATCTAAACTCATATAGGAACAATGTATTAACAAAAAAATTAAAAAATAATTGGCACAATTTAATGTAAGTTATCTTGTATAAGCAGAGCTCTTCAACTAGAATTATATGATCTGTAAACTCTATGCCTTTGGTATTTGATATTTAGTATTCCCACTTATTCAAGAGTGACTCTTGTAAATTCATGATCTGGAGTAATGTAATTATTATTCTAATTCACTATAGTGTGTAGGTGAAGAATTAATGAAGTAACAAATGCAAACTGCTTAGTGCAAATCTCAAGGAATCCTGGCAACATGTGTCTAGAATGTGGGAATACAGTCTCATGAAGTAAATGATCATAGACTAAAACCAAGCAACTGGTCTTAAGAAATGCTAGGGGGAAAAGGACAGAAAGATTTATGAAGTTCACAGGGATGTTTAAACTGATTGATAAAAGTCTTATGTATTTTTCTCCTTTGTATGGGACATGCTACAATGAATATCTTTCCAAAAAAATAAATCTTTTCAACTATGAGGAAAACCTTCCTTTCATTTCCAATATTATTAGTAATTAGACATCAATAGATAAAGGTGAGGAACCAGTCAACATGACAAAGAACAGAGGAGTGAGACAAATGGGGGATAAATTTGTAAGTTAGTTTTCCTGTCCTTCATAACTCCAAAATAATAGCACACCACTGAATGCAGTTGTTTCCTTGAAGTTACTAAAGCTAGTTTTTCCCTGGGGAATTTATTTTGAAATCTTCTTAGTTCATAATTAACCCTGTAGTTGCATTTGCACAGCAAATAAAAATGTGTCATGCAGTAGTTCAGTAGTGATGTGAAGAGTGTAATTAATTTAGAAAGTTCTACCAGAGACCTTTTCTTCTTAGTTATAATTTCTATTTTCCCTCTCCCCCACAAATCATTTAGATTCATTTTCCCACCCCGCTCTGTAGAGCATGACAAGAGTTCAATAAAATTTGTAAATTTTAGGCAGAGTATATGGAATAAACAGAAAAAGCTTTCCTATTTATGGTAAATCTTGTATCTTGTGATACGGTCTTATTTTTTTACACAGAAAAGGAAAGTAAAATAGAAGAACTTTATACTAAATTCTTCTGTCCCTGAAGACATTTAGCTCATTTACATTTAGTGTAATTACTGAGCGTTCTTATATTTACTCAAACCAATTGACTTATAGTTATTTTTTTCTTTTGATTTTCTCTTGATTAATCAGATATATTTTTTATTCCATTTCCCACAGTTAACTTGCTAGTTATATATCCTCATTTTTTTAGTGGTCACACTAGAAATTATAATACACATTTCTGAGCAAGTTATTTTTATCAAATCTAGATAATGCTAAAACTTTACAATATTTTAATTTCAATTATACTCCTCTCACAAATGAAATTTATCTTGCATTTTAATTCTACATATAATTATAGTTCCACAAGGTAATCATTATTCATTTATATTACCTACATGTACACCATTTTCAGTGTTTTTAATCACAATTTTAATTTCCCTGATTTTATTTGAGATTATTTTTCTTCTGACTGGAGAAATATTTTTTTGCAGTATATAAATAATATTTATTGCAATGTAATTTACTGCATTAAAATACATAGTCTTATGTACACATCAATGAGTTTAGTTTTTTAATCTTTATCTTTGAAGTAATTATAAATCCCTTAGAATTTGCATAGATAATGCAGAAATTTCTGTGTAATCTTTGAAAGTTTCCCCAAAGTTACAATCTATACAATTATAGTACACTATCAGCATCAAGAAATTGACATTGGTATAAAATACGTGTATAGTACAATATCATTTATCATAAGTACAGATTTGTGTAACCAGCACCATAGTCAACATACAGAACTATCCCATCACCAGAGAGATCTCTTTACAGTGACATCAACTTCTTTCCTTAATCTCTGACAACTACTAATCTGTTCTCTAGCTCTGTAACTTTGTCATTTTGAGAATATAGCATAATGGAATCATTATAAGACCTCTGATATTGGCTTTCATCACTCAGAGTAATGTTGAAATGTCTTGAAATTATTGTATGTATCAACAGCTTACTCCTTTTTATTGGTAAATAATATTTCATATTATGGATTTATCACAGTTTCTTTAACCATTTCTTTATTGTAGGAGATTTTGGTTGTTCCTGTGTTTCACAATAACAAGTTAGTGCTGAAATAAATAATTATGTACACTTTTTTTTTTTTTTTGATGTAGACATAAGCCTTTGTATCTCTAGGATAATTGTGATTGCTGGGTTCCATGAAAAGTGTATGTTTCATGAACAGTATATGTCTTTAACAAAGTGCCTAAACTATTTTTCCAGAGTTGTTCCTCAATATTGTTTTCCCACCAGCAATATGTGAAAGATCCAGTTTCTCCACATCCTTCAGCATTTGATATTTTTAAACTTTTAAATTTTTTAAAAAGATTGTATTTATTTATTTATTTGAGAATAATAGAGAGAGAGAGAGAGAGAAAGCATGAGCAGGGAAGGGGCAGAAGGGGAAGCAGGCTCCATGCTGAGTGGGGAGCCTGATACTGCACTTAATTCCTGGACTCTGGGATCATGACCTGGGCCCAAGGCAGAAGCTTAAGCTACTTAACCACCCAGATGCCCCAGCATTTGTTATTTTAATGTTAAAAAAAATTTTTTTTAGTTGTTTAAATAGATACATAGTAATAGCTAATCATAGTCTTAATTTGCATTTTCCCAGTGGTTTGTGATGATAAACATATGTTTATGTGTTTATTGGCCATCTATGGCCTCTTTGGTAAATAATATGCTCATGTCTTTGTTTTCAAATTGAAAATTTTCTTAATACTGAGTTTTGGGAATTCCTTATCATCTAGACATGAGTCTTTTCGTAGATATGTAGTTTGCCAATATTTCTCCCAGTCTGTATGTGGTCTTTTAATCCTCTTTGTAAAATTTTCCACAGAGAAAAAGGTGTTATTTTGACACTGTCCAATTTTTTCATTTTCAGGAATGAAAGATTACCTACAGTATAATTTTCTTTATAAGAAAGCAAAATTAATCTATGGTCATAAAGATCCGAATAATGGTTAACATCAGGGGATTACTGACAGATGGAAACAGAAGATTCTTGGAAATATATCATTTTGGATTATAGTTATATAGGTGTATACCTATCTAAAAATATAATTGGTCTGTGCAATTTACATTTATTCAATTTACTATATGTGTTGTAGCTTAATAAAAATAAACATTTAAAAAACACTTTTAAGCATAAGCAGAAAGAATTTGCTAATAATTTGCATTGGGGCTTCTGAGAAATAAAGTAAAAATTATTTCATAATTTTTCCAAAGTAAATGGAAAAATGGAGGCACCATTTATTGAGATGGAGAATATTGGAGGAGGAATAGGTTGAAGCTGGGAAGAGATATTTAATTAAGTCTGGAGATACCTATTGCACACACAGATGCAGACAATTTAGCAGCCCTGGTATATAAGATTGGGGTTTGTCAAGAAGTCCAGACTTAAGATAAAATTTTTGGGGACATCACTGCATTAGAGTTCTCCAGAGAATTAGAACTAACAGAATGTGTGTGTGTGTGTGTGTGTGTGTGTGTGTCCCCTATATATTTATTAATGTGTGTGTATATGTAAAGAGAGAGATTTATTGTAAGGAATTGGCTTACATGATTATGGAGGTTGAGAAGTCCAAAATCTGAAGTCAGCAAGCTGGGACCCAGAAAAGTGAAAACCTAGCTCCCAGTCCAAGAATCAGGAGGGCCAATGATTTGAATTCCAGTCTGAAAACAGACTTGAGACAAAGGAGAAGCCGATGTTTTAATCTGAGTCTAAAGGCCAGAAAGAACCAGGATTCCAGCTCAAACAGTTATGCAGGAGACCCAACTAACCCTCTTACTCAGCCTATGGTTCTACTCAGGCAGGCTACACACATTAGGGAAGTCAATATGCTTTACTCAATCTATGGATCCAAATGTTAATTTGAACCAAAACACTTTCACAGATGCACCCAGAATGTTTGACCAAATATCTGGGCTTTTTGTGGCTTGACTAAGTTGACTAAGTGGGCACATGAAATTAACTGTTGTAATCACCAAAGATTTAAAGCCATATTAGATGAAGTCTCCAAAGAAGTGATGTAAGAACTAAATTCTGGGAAATTTAATGTTTGAAGGCTCTAAAGATTAGTGAAATCCAACTAAAGAGGATTAGAATGTGTCTAGTAAAGCAGAGGGAAACCAAGAGACTGTGGTATCCAAAGGCCAAGTGAAGTGTTTCACAAAGTTGAGATTTAGCAACTATGTCAAAAACAGTGAAATATAATGAGGGCAGAGACTTAATACTCAGGACACTGAGATTTGATTCAAAGAGAGGACTGAAGTCCTTCTATTTCTTACCTTAATAGACTTGAGGGGAAAACCTAACAAGACTTAACCTCTCTACCATAAACAACTAAAAACCTGGATAAAATATATTTAAAAAATTGTTTTTCAAACATTTAGTAACAGGTACCATAGGGCTGTGATTCCTGAGAAAAGAGAAATAAACCAGGTAATCCTTGCAATTCCATTGGCTTTTGGCCTTGAGACAATTTTCAAACAGAAGTGCAAGGACGGAAAACCCAAACAGAGTTGGGAGCAGTGAGATTCAGGAAGATCAGTGCGGTTGGAACTATGGAGCAAATACCAGAGAAAAAGATACCGGACAGAGAACGATCAAAAAGTCTATGTACAATTGAGTCTGTTGTTGAATATGAAGCCATACATAAGTAGTAGTAGGGAAGAATTACCAGAGAGCTGGAACCTGAGCATTTACTGAGATTACACAAAGTTTATCACTTCTGAGTCACAACTAGCCAGAATGAAGTTTTCATTGAACCCCCAGATCACTCAATATGACCTCGGATGTGTACATGCTTAACAGGACAACTAAATTAGTTCCTACTGTGAATATGTGCTAACAAAAATTACACAAAAATCTTGAAAGGCCTAGTTAATTTTCAAGTTACCTAGTTGCCTTCCAGAATCTGAATAAGTGGAGATTATACTATGTTCATATATTTGAGGACTCAATACTGTTGTCTTTGAGGAAGGCATCAGTTTCCTAGTATATCAATCTAGCAATCCATTTGGCCTCCATTAATATTGAGGAAAGTCATGGGTTTGGGAGAATTGGGGGGAATCAGTTGGGAATTCCACAGTTCATTGAAATATATACTATAGGGAAAGACATTAGGAATGATTGGCCCTTGGGCAGATAGGGACTATAAGACTAAGAGCTTTATTCTTGTTTGTGGCTGGCCTGGTATGACAAATATACTACTGGAGATATAACATACTGGTATCCGAAGGCCCTTCTTGTGGATGTGAACTATGTACAGCTCTCCTCAGTCTATCATATGGTTATGTATGAGAATTCAATCAGAAAACCAACCCATTATAAGTTTTATGAGAATAAAGGATCTAGAATAAGAATATGAATTCACATGAATGTGAGAGAAATGGGGGGAATAAAGGTCTGGAAGGGGAGTTTGTGTATTGGAGATGTAGTCACTAACCACATCAATTTAGTGTAGGTGGAAAGGGCAGAGTTTTGGTGACTGGGCATGAAGTGGGAGCCTTTACTGTGAGATTATGGACAAGTCTATGGACACTACTACTTGCATGGAAGCTGTTGCCTCTGAAGAACCTGCTGCCAGTGCCTTGGAGTATGCATGGATAATGGGTTTAGGGTGCTATTGGTTGTGGAGACTGCCAACCTAGAAGACAAACTGGTTGATGAGGAGGAAGTCAAAAGAAAACAAAGAGATAAAAGAAAACGAGATCCTCCTGGACACATCTGGACCTTCTGGTTATATTTGTGACCCCTCAAATGTCTGATAATAATGTCTTCTGCTCCCCTTCCACTTTCCACATCTGAAGAGATGGCTCTCTTGGCCAACTCTAACCTAAATCTATAGCACTCAACTTTAGACAGGAGAAGTGACACCAAACTGACAACATTATTTAGCACAAATGGCCAGACCTTTTGAATGGTATGGAAATTTTTGATGGAATATTTGACAAGAGGTGGAACAATGATGCTGAGTATATATGGAAATAACATGAAATAAAACTGGGGAAGGGTGCTGTCTATGTAGAAATTTTATGATACTTATGTAAGACCTCTGACAATGGACATGTGAGTTGGGCTTCTGTCTGTTTTGAAAGAGTGACAACATAATAGAATAAAAAGTTAAGGTGATAATGATCAGGTCATTTATTACACTTACCACATACCAAGCATTTTAAATGCATTATCTATATTGATTTACTTAAGTCTAACAACAAACTGTGGAGTATTACTCTTGCTATTACCTCCAGAGACATGGAGACATTAACTAACTTGTCGAAAGTAAATGGCTAAACCAGGATTTAGTAAATGGCTAAACCAGGATTTGAATTTAGGAAGCAGTGTCAGGACTTATGTGTTAAAAATGATGATAATCTGTCTGATGGAAAAAGGGAAAGGATATTGCAAATGAAGAAACTTTATGCAGTATCAGCTTAGATGTAAGCAGGTATATCAGTCAACAGGATAGTAAATGGACCAGTTTTGATTCGTACTGAGATTCATAGACAACTTGAAGATAGAGAATTTCTATGAAGTTTGAAAAGGGTTAAACATCTGCAGATTTCTGAGTTTAAAACGTGTTTCTTGGGGCCTCTGTATGGCTCAATCAGTTGAATCAGGTTTTTATTTCAGCTCAGGTCATGATCTCAGGGTCATGGGATCAAGCCCCATATTGGGACTCTCATTCAGTGCAGAGTCTGCTTGTCCCTCTCCATCTGCTCCTCCCCTCCTCTAAAATAAATGAATACTGTTATGCTGGAAATAAAAAAATAAATAAATAAATAAATAAATAAATAAATAAATTAAAAAAAAATAAAAAAATAAATGAATAAAATATTTTTAAAAAAAGTTTCTCATGATGAAATTATAGGAATTAACTCTGATGCAAAGAAATAGAGAAACTTAGAAAATACCATTAGGGTCCAAGTTCATGTAAAATTCAGCAGAGAGAACATTAAGATGTATTGTTTTAGGAAGAAGTAATGATATTGATTATCTATTAAAGACTTAAGACTTTTCATATATTTATACCTTTGAAAATGTATGTGCATTCTAATCCCATTAACTAGAACCTATCTCCTTTCCTGGATTCAAAATCAACCTCAAATATGAGCCCCTTCATGAAGTCTTTTCTCCATTCATTAAATTCAGGCATTCTTTCCTCTGGGTTTTCACAGAAAGTACTTTGTTCATTCACACCTCTAACTTAGTGGGTATCATTATATTGACATTATCTGTAAATGTGTGTGATGGGATTCTGTAGTGCACTGTTTGGGTATCCCTCCAGGACTGAGACTTTTATTCTTCTAGCTGGGAGAAGGTTTAGATGTTGACAATTTACAACGGTGTCCCTCTCTAAGAATTGCTCTCAGCTGAATGAAACTCTCTCACCCTCTTCCCCAAGGAATCTCACATTTAATAACTATTTGATGTAAAAGTACAAAGGCCTGGCCCATTTGCTCCAGTTGGGGATAATTCTGAAGGGGCACTGAAGCTTCAGGACACTCTGGGGACTGACTAAGTTTGCTGTTGCAACTGCACTATAGTTTGAGTTCACTTTCTGCCCAGTGCTGATTCCTAATCGTTGCAACCAGAGGACTTTCTAATAAATCTAATGCATACAAAACTCTAGTTTCCTGAAAAAAACAAACTTAATGATATGTCTTTCTGTACCACTAGACTCTCTATTTTTAAGAAAGAAAAGACAATTTCCTTTTTACTATGTAATAACTTATATGTTTTTGGGTTCTTGCAATGGATTAGACACTATGATCTATTCTTATTTCAATTCTTGAGATAGGTGGCACCATTTTGAGGTGATGCTAAGACCCACCAATTTGTAACAGTTATTAAGGATGAAACATGATTATATAACAGGTCAGCGCATATAATATCTCTGTAAGTTACATTAAAATAAGCAGTTTTATTTTTTAATTTTGATTTTTTAAAATTTGAATCCTTCTTTATTGTCAGTTTAAAAAATCTTATGAATGTGTTCCACTCTTAGGAATCATGAGTGATACCCTGATTTTCACAATTCTGTCATATGATTTTTGACAGATTTAACACCTTTCAGGTTAACACCAAATTGATAAACATATTTAAAATATGGGAAGTTTTACTGCATTTTTTAATATAGTAAGATGCATACAATTGGTTCTTAATAGAAATTGCACTTTCCTGAAGTTTAACACTGTATTGGGAAAGTCAGATTACTTATACTGGATCAATGAATGAATGAGCGAATGACTGAATCAATTAACATGAAACTAAGAGATTCCAGACAAATGCCCAGCAAAGATATTTCAGACCAAGGCATGTGATGCTTAAATTCAAAACCCTATAATGTTAAAGGAAAATAAAGTCTTGGATTGCTAGAAGTTTGACACTATTCTGGTGATACAAAGAAGAAAATGAAGGATGATAAGTTAAATGTAATTTTTGAAACATTGAGAAAAATAGTCTGAATCCAGAATAACTTGGTAGACTAAATAGAATTGTGTGGACTAAGGAATATTGAGATCTCTTTTCAAGTCTATGCATATTAAATTCAAAACTATGAAAATTAACATATTCACTTGGAAATTTTGTAGGTCAAAATATACTTCCATAAGTATATTTTTTAAAAATGCATTGGTCATACCTGAAAGAAAAAACAAACAATCATCAGAGACTCCTATAGCTTCACCTCTGGGGATTAAAAAGTTAGCTTTTCCAGCAAGAAATGCATAGACAAGGGTCCTTAGGCAATGACTTCTTTCAAACTGTGACAGACTATATTGCTGGCATTAATCAGGCATGGGTATCATGATACTTTGCACAACTGCTTAAGGCCTTGAAGCTTTATTTAGAAAATATAAATGTACGTTTAGTTGATATATTTATTTTTTACTTGTTTCAAATACTTACAACTAAAGGGACATAGTCTCCTAGTGGAACCATATTACTATTTTAACATGAATTTTAATAATGATCTCTTTAGAAGATGATTTTATTATTCCTGACACTTCAATGAAAATAGCCTTATAATCTCATCCAACCTTATGCATAAATTTTGGATTCAAAATCAATCTAGACATTTCTTAGGTAAGAGTACTTGATAATATTTATCAGGAATCTTTGCATGGTCAGGAATATTGCACAAGAACCATGTGTGTCCTTGGTATGAGAAATTACATTGTGAAAAAAAGAATTATCTAGAGATTATTGTCATTTACCATTAGTCACACCTTTAATTAATAAATTAATTAATTTTTTAAAAGATTGTGTATTTATTTATTTGAGAGAGAGAGCACAATGCAGGGATAGGAGAGAGACAGAGGGAGAGAGATAGAGAGAAGCAGATTCCCTGCTGAGCAGGGAGTCCCATGTGGGGCTCTATCCCAGGACCCTGAGACCATGACCTGAGCCAAAGGCAAATACTTAACTGATTGAACCACCCAACATCCCTCACATCTTTAGTTTAAATAAATTAAAATATGAACACGTGGAAAACAGAACTATTTTTATATAGTTACATATGAATTAATTCAGCAAAATATAAAGTAGCCTAATCAATAAAACAATATCATTTCTAACTTTTATCAGGATACACACTTTTAGTCAAGAATGAGAGTTACCTGAGTTGAATCTGTATTCCCAAAACTATCTGCTAGATTTTAGGAGAAAGTTTAGTGAACAGACAAGTGCAGGCTAGTGGACAAGTGAGGGAAAAAAAAATGACGTTCAATTCCAGTTAGACATGGATAAGGAGGAACAACTATCTGATTTTATGGTTTTAAGTAATGATTCAAATTTCATTTTAATTTTTGTCAAAAAGTTTCTAGGGTATAAAGTTAATATTTAAAAACAGACCCTGAAAAATAAATAAATTAATAAATAAAAACAGACCCTGAACAAACATAAATTTGAATAAATTATTTTCGTAGAAATAATGGGAGTAGGACTCACTGTAGGGCATATAGTGGTCCTGCCATTAACATATCCTTTTATATCATGAAGAAGAAGCATCCTGCTTTGATGCTTAATCATCGTGTCATGCAAGTAAGGAAAACATCATCATCACATCATCATCAACAACAACATAAGCAATAAAACCACTCCATAAAGAAGAATTCCCAGAAGTCCAATAATAACTTCTAGAAGCTCAAAAAATCTTAAATCTTTCAACTTTATTCTCCTTTAATGCTGACTTACAGACATGAGGAAACTCTTCTCCAATATAATCTAGTGTTCATAAATAACCTCACTGCCCTGGAAAACCTCAAGAATATTGGAGGACCCAAATGCAATAATATTATGTGAGAAAGCACTGTCATAATGATGTCGTGATAACTGGACAGTCCGTTAAGAGTCTGATTATTGATTTCAGCACAGGTCATGATCTCAGAGATGTAAAATCCAGCCCCACGTGCCCCATGAAGCCCGCTTAAGATTCTTTCTCTTGGGGTGCCTGGGTGGCTCAGTGGGTTAAACCTCTGCCTTCAGCTCAGGTCATGATCTCAGGGTTCTAAGATCCAGCCCCACATCAGGCTCTCTGCTTATCAGGGAGCCTGCTTCTCCCTCTCTCTTTGCCTGCCTCTCTACCTACTTATGATCTCTCTCTCTCTGTTAAATAAATAAATAAAATCTTTAAAAAAAATTGTTTCTCTCTCTCTCTCTCCCTTTACCCCTCCCCCATGTCTAAAAAATGACAACTAGACAATCACTAACTATCTGCATATTAACCTGTACACTTCTATATAATCCATTGCCTCCCAAAATTGAAACAGAAATTAGATATCTCAATTAAGTTTTTAATTTTTTTAATTTTTTATTTTTTATAAACATATTTTTATCCCCCGGGTTACAGGTATGTGAATCATCAGGTTTACACACTTCACAGCACTCACCATAGCACATACCCTCCCCAATCTCCATAACCCTAAGTTTTTTAATTTGATGTAATTCCAGATTCACAGGCGGTTGAGCAAAAGATAATAGAGGAATCTCATATATCCTTTACCAGGTTTATCCCAATGGTAACATTTTGTAAAACTAATGTAAAATTTCACAACCAGAATATTGACATTGATACAATCAAGGTACAATTTATTTCTCAAAAGGGGTCCCTCAGGGTGGCCTTTTAAAATTTAACCTACTTGTCCTATCCCCAACCCCTCATTAACCTTTGGCAACCAATAGTCTGTTTTTTATTTCTATAATTTTGTCATTTTAAAAATGTTGCATAAAAATAACACATTATATGTTAATAAAATTTTTAAAATGTTACATACAGTCTACATTTTTTTGAGATTGGCTTCCACCCCCACCCCCTGGCCCACAGCCTAATCTCTGGAAATTCATACAGGTTGTTGTGTATATCAATAGTTTGTTCCCTCTCATTTAATATTCCATGGCATGGATAGACCACACTTGGTTTAACCACTCACCCATTGAAAGACAGTTGTCTTTTTCTTCCTTTTTTTTTTTTGGCAATTATGAATAAAGATGTTATTGAACATTCATGTACTAGTATTTGTGTGAACATCAGCTTTAATTTTCCTAGGATAAATGCCCAAGAGTGCAGTTGCTGAGTTGTGTGGTATTGCTTGCTTTAAGAGAGAGTAAAAGTGTTTGAGAGAATGATGATCATTTTTATTCCCACCCTAAATGTATGAGTGATTAAACTTCTCCACATCTTTGCTAGCATTTGGTTTTGTCACTACTTATTATTGTAATCATTTTTTGGTGTGTAGTGATAGTTTACTTCTTAGTTTATAATTATAGTTTATATTTGCATTTTTATAATGGTTAATGATGTTGAATAACTTCTTTTTTTCTTTTAAGTAGTCTCCCTACCCACCACAGAGCCCAACATAGGGCCTCAACTCATGACCCTGAGATCAAGACCCTAGCTGAGATCGAGTCTGTTGCTCAACTGACTGAGTCACCCAGGCACCCCTAATAGAGGATAGTTGAAAGAAAAGCAGGCAGGAGCAAGGGGCCCCTGTCCTAAAAGAAAACAACTCAAAAAAGGAAAGGATCCCACCCAGGTCTACATTACCTTGAAAGGAGCCCTCTTCCCTTTTCCACATTAGCAACAACCTGATAAATGAGCACATAGACAAAAACCTGTTTGGGTGACAGGCACATGGAGGGTTAATAAGATTAAAACAGCCCACCAACAATCTCATAAGAAATGCTAAATTTAAATGCCAAAATGGCAACCCTCTCAGGTCCCCTCCCTTTTCAGGAGCTTTGTACTATCACTCACTAAACTTTGCTTTCCTGTCCACCACTCTTCCTCTGGTCTACAACATTCTTTGAACCATGTTGACCAGGAATCACAGGTACTAAAAGAGAAATCTTGAACACCCTGATGTTGAATATATTTTTGTGTGACATCTGAATATCTTTTTCTTTTAAAGATTTACTTATTTATTGAGAGAGAAAGAGAGAGAGATGTGAGGGAGTAGAAGAGGGAGAGCAAGAACCCTGAAGTAGACTCCTCACTGAGTGTGGAGTCTGATGCGGGCTAGATCTCACCACCCTGAGATCATGACTCTGAGCTGAAATCAAGAGTTGGATGCTTAACCAATTGAGCCATCCATGCACCCTCTGAATATTCTCTTTGTTGGAATATTTTTACATCTGTTGCCTATTTCTAATTAAATTATTATCATTTTTAATGATGAATTTTGAAAGTTCTTTATGTATTCTGGATACTCAACCTTTGTTGGATCATAGTCTGTAAATATTTTCTCACATTTTGTAGCTTATTTTTTTTTACCTTCTTAATATGGTCTTTCTCAGAGCAAAAGCTTATTTTTTTAAAAGATTTTATTTATTTATTTGACAGACAGAGATCACAAGTAGGTGGAGAGGCAGGCAGAGAGAGAGGGGAAGCAGGCTCCCCGCCGAGCAGAGAGGCTGATGTGGGGCTAGATCCCAGGACCCTGGGATCATGACCTGAGCCGAAGACAGAGGCTTTAACCCACTGAGCCACCCAGATGTCCCACAAAAGCTTACACTGTTGGTGGGAATGCAGGTTGGTGCAGCCTCTTTGGAGAACAGTGTGGAGATTCCTCAAGAAATTAAAAATAGAACTTCCCTATGACCCTGCAATTGCACTCCTGGGTATTTACCCCAAAGATACAGATGTAGTGAAAAGAAGGGCCATCTGAACCCCAATGTTTATAGCAGCAATGGCCACGGTCGCCAAACTGTGGAAAGAACCAAGATGCCCTTCAACAGACAAATAGATAAGAGAGATGTGGTCTGTATACACTACGGAGTATTATGCCTCCATCAGAAAGGATGAATACCCAACTTTTGTAGCAACATGGACGGGACTGGAAGAGATTATGCTGACTGAAATAAGTCAAGTAGAGAGAGTCAGTTATCATATGGTTTCACTTATTTGTGGAGCATAACAAATAGCATGGAGGACATGGGGAGTTAGAGAGGAGAAGGGAGTTGGGGGAAATTGGAAGGGGAGGTGAATCATGAGAGACTATGGACTCTGAAAAACAATCTGAGGAGTTTGAAGAGGCGGGGGGGTGGGAGGTTGGGGTACCAGGTGGTGGGTATTATAGAGGGCATGGATTGCATGGAACACTGGGTGTGGTGAAAAAATAATGAATACTGTTATGCTGAAAATAAATAAATTTAATTAAAAAAAAGAAACTTCAAATATAAATAATTAAGTTAATAATTTTTTTAAAAAAACTTATTTTGATGAGATCCAGTTGTTCAATTTTTCCTTTATGGATTATGTTTTTGGTGTATAAAAAGTAACTTCATACTGGAGAAATCTGACAAACATTATCTCAGCCAGTTTATCAAAATCAGCATGAACATGTTGATAGTATATATCCTTAATAATAAAGTGATGAAAATTATACTTTTTCACTGTGGTTCCTTTTCTCAAAAAAACCCACCCAGCTCTTATCATGGGAAAAACGGCTGACAAATCTGAGTTGAGGGATGTTCCACAAAATACCTGTCAAGGTCATCCAAATAAGAGAAGTCTGAGAGATTGTCACAGCCAAGGGAAGTCTGAAGAAACATACCAAACTGAATGTATGGTATCCTGGATAAGATAATGGAGCAGAAAATGTACATAAGGTAAAAATGAAGACATATGAATAAATGTTTAAATAAAACATGGACTTTTCTTAATTGTAATTGATCAATATTAACCCATTAGCTATAGCAAATGTACCATAATAAGGTAGACTCTTCATAATAGGGAATTTCAAGTGTGGGTTATGAGAACTCCCTGCATTGTCTTCACAATATATCTGTAAATCTAAAACTTTCTAATATAAAATCTTTAGTTTAAAAAAAATACTTATTTTCCCCTAACTTTGTATACTGAAAATGTCTAGAAACAATAAACAACCCAATAACAAGAATCACCCCAGTACCTGGCAGGGGATAATTTACAGATTCTAAAAATGTGGTTTTTTGTTTGTTTGTTTTCTTTTGTTGGCTGTGTTTTGATAATTCTTTAAAGCTATATAATGAATAAATCAAATTCCCTGTATTATTTTCCTTATTTTATATGTGTTTGAAAATTATAAATTTAAAAATTTCTTAAATTAGCAATATTGCTTAATGAATATTGCCTTTTATGACCTGATATTAGTTATAACTGGGCATAGCTGAACCAAGATCATCTGCACATTAACCAGGAATAACCACTAGCAAACACACATTCCCAAGCCTGTAGGAGAAACCAACCACTCTCTCTTAGAGACAGACGATCAATCGTGAATTAAATTTATTTTAGTTAATGAAATATCATAATCGAAAAAACTTTCAAGGAAATTATTATACTCAGGGCTGTACTAAAGCCTGCTTCTCCTATCAGATGGTTTTCTTGGTTAGATTTTTAGAGAAGAAGAATCTCCAAAACTGATCTCTACTTTTCTATTATGTAGTCAAAAGTTTACTTTCTGTGGACAAAATATGTAGGTACAGCAAGCTGTTTATAAATATAAATGCAGAAGGTTTCAGGCACAAGGTAGGAAAATCGTGTTTTGATTTTCATTGTAGTAGCCAGGTATAGATACGTATGTTGTGGCCAGAGACTATGCTGACCGAATGCTGGAGTGAAAGTGCCAGTGGCCCCATCACAGTTTCTCCCTGACTCTTGCAGATGGCCCGACCTTTTTCTGCTCCCGTTGCCTCCTATTTGACTCATATCTTAAGGTTATTCATTTTTTCTGAGTTTTCTTAGTTTCATTTTTGAATATCCATATATATGTATTGGTCCTTTGAGTTTACATATTATCAATGCCAATTAATCATTTTCATTTATAACGCCTGCCACAATGGGCATTAAGGTATTTGTTGGTATGATTTGGTCATTTAAATTTTTTCAGTGGTCAGAGCTAGGAAATATTTTCAGTACATTACAGAGTGAGCCTAAACTTCTACCCATAAACCTGGGGGGGAAATTTTGTATGAGACCCATGATCGGGTTGGATGTCAGAAAAATTTCATGAGAAAAGGAGATCCCTTTGCACACTATTAAATGCTATTCTTTCAAGGAAGTGTCGTTCTGAAAAAAAAATTCTGTTTGTTACTTCACATTTAATGTCAGGTTGTCTCCGTTAGGTTTCTTACATAGTGCTTTCTGTTATTTGGTATTAATGCTCAAAATGAAATTTTCAAAAGAGAAAAAAGCAAAAAAGAATACAAATAAATTTTTAAAAAAATAGCTGGTAAGAATACAAACAAATGCCTGAATCTCAAACAGCACATGCTTTCAATGTCAGATATGCTTTTTGCATGGGGTTCTTCATATGTAAAGAAGACCTCTGAGGTCAGATGATACAGATTTTCTATTTTTCACATCACTGAACTAACAAAACTGCAGATTCCCATTTCATTAACATGTTAGAGCAAAAACACCTTCTCTTTTCTATTCGTTGTATTTTCATGAGGATTGCCTTTTCTTTTGTACTTCACTGAAATATGAAAACCATATTTCTGCACCCAGTCACTATATTGTAGCATGCAAGCATGCAAACCCTAGTATAGTGTGAAATGAAATGATGGAAATGCATTATAATCCCCTCATTGTAATGCGAACCTTTAAATGAAGATTACACAAACGAAACCTAGCACATTCGTAGAATAAGAGTAGTTTGGCCAAATTGTATGTATTTCTACATATTTTTGTTGTTTACACGTCTGATGATTTTTCCCCTATATGCTTGGACTGAAGTGTTTATGCATATAAAATTATTAGGCATCGATTATTCCAAATCCTGTCTTTGGGATGAAAGTCTTCAATTAATGTAATACTGTGATTTCCTAAGACATTAATAATATACATATTAAAATTCACAAACAGTTGCCCCACTGAATTGGAAGTTGAAATTGAAAATTAGCCATTGGGAGTCCCTCAGGGCACCAAACCATCAGGCAAAGAAAGGGTTGCTGTATCAGTTGCAGCAAGTTTTCTAATTATCAAGACAAAATTTGACTGTGACTATCTGATATAGATATGTTCATCTTTTCAGAATCCAGGAGTTTTTTTAGGACAACTCTTGGATTTGCATTTTACAATAAAAATATTTAATGACAGGTCTTCCAAAGATGTAGGTTTGTGGGTTCTCTAACCATGTAAAAAGTGCCAGCCAGGTCCAGCTGAAAGCAAAGGGATCATGGAATTACTGATGGAAGCAAAGTTTTTTAAAGACCAATGTGACCTCAAAACCACTAACAGAATGAAGGCTAAAGCAGCAAAGATATTTTCTTTCTATATTATCATGTACATATCATTAACCACAATGTCATCCATTTCTCTCCTATATTGTTTTTTGGTGGTGGAACTTTAAAACTTAATTTTTCTACAATATAGTGTTAACATTGGATTATGACTGAACTAAAACAAGTGTTACTATCACAAATACGAATTTTGGGATTTTGTGCCTTCAGTTTTTGAGGAGAGATGAATGTCTTCATTTGTATAAAATTGACTGTAGTGTATCACCAAAGTGATGTTGTTATTGTCATTGTTGCTATAAGGAAATAATCATTACCCATTTTTATTATTCTTAAACTCAAATATGAAAGAGGGTATCTTGACCTCTAAAAAGGGTTTTACGTGGCTAAATACCAACTTCAAGAAAACTCCTTTAAGAAGTCTACATGCCATCCACACGGCCCTTTTTCTCTAGTTTCCTCAGTCGCAGGAATAGTAATCCCTCATAGTAACTCATCTATGAGTTTCTTCAGCCTCTATTTGTGGTTCTCCCACCATCCAACATCTTTGTAACCAATTTTCTACATTAAATCTCTTGTGTTTAAAATTCATGGCTGGTTTCTATTTTCCTAATTGGTTCCTGACAAATATACTCACATTGTTGAAAATTCTCTCTAAAACATTTTAGTAAAATTCCCTGTCTTTAACTATATCCCTAGGCATATTGATAAATTCTATTTTTAACAGTGTCAGATACAAACGTATTAAGTGAATATTTATCTTCTAGTCATCAAATAATGCTAAATTTCTTCTAAGAAGCTCCTTACATGGAACTGCCCCAGAATAATTCCTTTCTTTTTATTTTATTATGTTGTTAGTCACCATAGAGTACATCATTAATTTTTGATGTAGTGTTCCATGATTCATTGTTTGCTTATAACACCCAGTGCTCCATGTAATACATGACCTCCTTAATACCCATCATGGGGCCAACCCATCCCCTGACCCCCCTCCCCTCTGAAACCCTCAGTTTGTTCCCTGGAGCACATAGTCTTTCTTGGTTCATCTCCCCCTTTGATTTTCCCCCCTCCATTTTCCCTTCTTTCTCCTAATGTCCTTAATGCTATAGAATAACCCCTTTGAGTTATAAAAACCGTTAGTTCCTTTTTAACCAAAAATTATGTTATCTAATTCACCTATCTTCCTTTATTCACCAAACTTGACAGCAAATAAGTTTTGTTACTTTCCCCGTCCCCCCAAAATCTCTGCAAATGATAAAGGAAGAAATAATTTCATAGCATACCAAAGATACCATTTTGAAGAGAGTGTAAGTTGCACATTTGTGTGTGTATGCATCTCTATACTCCTTTCCACCTGTAATTGTAAATTAAAGTTAGAATTTAAAATCTAAATGTATTCTATATAATTTCCATTATTAGAGATTCTCACTGTGAACATCTCCTTACATCCACACAAAGAGCTCTTCAAAGCATTCAGACAACTTATATATCTCTTCCCTTTTTTAGATTAAGCATTTTTAAACTTCCTTTTTTAATAAAAAATTTTTATTGTGGCAAAATATATATAACAGAAGATTTGACCATTTTAAGGATATAATTCAATGGCATCCATTACATTTACAATATTGTGAAATCCTCACTACTGTTTCTGAAACTTTTTCTTCATATTAAACAGGAACTACAGCAATAAAGTAATAATTCTCCATTTCCTCCTCTTCCCAGGTCTTGGTAATCTTTCTAATATACTTTCCCTCTTATCTACCCCTAATCTACTCTCTGGCTCTATGAGTTTGCCTATTTTAGATACTGCATTTAAGTGGAATCATACAATATCTGTCCTTTTGTATTTGGTTAATTTCATTTTGCATAATGTTTTCAAGGTTTATCCATGTTGTGACATAGATCAGTACTCCACACATTTTTATGGCTGGAATATATTATATTGTTTATATATGCCATATTTGTTTCATCCATTTCTGTGTTGATGGACCTTTGGATTGTTTCTACCTTGTGGTTATTGTGAATAATGCTTCATTAGACATTGATAACAAGAATCTTTTGAGTTTCTATTTTCAATTCTTTTAAGTATAGACCTTATTATAATGTAAATGGAATGAAGATACAAGATGAAAATATTTATGTTTCATATAAACATTAAAAGGAAAATTGTTTAGATATATTATTAATATGAAAAAAGTAGATGTCAAGACAAAAAAAATTACATAAAGAAAGATGCCAAAAATTTTTAAAGTTAAAATTCACCAGAAAGATATAATAATCCTAAATTTGTACAACCCAATAACACAATCCTTAAGAAGATGTAAATCAGTGTGACAAAGTTAAAAGGAAAAATAGACAAACATACAATCATAGTGGGTGTTTTACCTGCAACACTCAATGACATTGAGAATCTTTGCATGTAACTCATAATAAACATTGAATCTTATTGCTTTGGGTTTTGTATTGCATTTAGCAAGTCTTCTGCTCTATAAACATGGGATGTCTTTCCATTCATTTAGGTTTCCTTTAATTTCTTTTTGCAATATTGTGAACTTTTCAGTATAGTATTCAGTCTTTCACCTTGGTTGAATTTATTCCTAGGTATTTTATTATTTTAAATGCTGTTGTAAATAAAATAGGTTTTTTTAAAAGTCTTATTTATTATTTTAGAGAGAGAGAGCATGCACATGTGAGCATGGGTTGGAGGAGGAAGACAAGGAAAGAGAAACAGAGAATCTCAAGCAGACTCCCTGATGGGCATGGAGTTCAATCCCATGACCCAGGGAGAGGATTCAATCCCATGACCCCCGGGAGAGGATTCAAGATGGCAGAGAAGTAGCAGGCTGAGATGACATCAGGGAGCAGAAGATCAGCTAGATATCTTATCAAAACATTGTGAACACCTACAAATCCAACAGGAGATCGAACAGAAGAAGAGTAACAATTCTAGAAACAGAAAATTGGTCACTTTCTGAAAGGTAGAACCGGCAGAGAAGTGAATCCAAAGCAATGGGAAGATACACCACGGGGGGGTGGGGGCAGCTCCTGGTAAGCTGTGGAACAACAGAGCACAAAATCTGAACTCTTAAAAGTCTGCTCCACTGAGGGACATCACTCCAGAGGCTAAAACAGGGTGAAGCCCACATGGGGTCAGCAGGTGCTGTGGGGTCACAAAATGATCGGGGGTGTCTGAGTGTTGCAGAGCTCGCAGGTATTAGAGCGGGGAAGCCAGCTACAGAGAAAGAGCTGAGGAGTGAGCCCTCAACTTGGTGTTACCTTGAACCGGTCACAGGTTGGGTGAGCTTGGAGAGTGGCTGGAGGCCAGGGAGATGAGAGTGATTGAGTGCTTTTCTGAGGAGTGGGGCCCCGAGCTCTCAGCTCCTCTGGGCTGGAGATTGGGAGGCCGCCATTTTCATTCCCGTCCTCCAGAACTCTACAGAAAGCGTTCAGGGAACAAAAGCTTCCAAAAGCGAGTGTATTACTTAGCCTGGCCCCTGGTAAGGGTGGTGCAATTCCGCCTTGGGCAAAGACACTTGAGAATCACTACAACAGGCCCCTCCCCCAGAAGATCAACAAGAAATCCAGCCAAGACCAAGTTCACTTACCAAGGAGAACAGCAGAATTAAAGAGGAGGAGAAAGCAAAGCATGGAATTCATGGCTTTCTCCCCATGATTCTTTAGTCTTGCAGTTAATTAACTTTTTTTAATTTTATTTTTTTTCTTCTGCTAATTTTTTTTAACTTTTACCCTTTCCTCTTTTAATATTTTTTAACTAGTTTATCTTAACAATATCTTTCATTTAAAAATTTATCTTTTTTATTTTTCATTATTATAGTCATATTTTATCCTTCATTGTATCTAACTTTATTTTTTGTATACACATAGGGTTTTTTCTTCTAAAAAATTTGGGGTACAACTTCTAATAGATCAAAATATACCCTAAATCTAGCTCCGGGCTTGTTTAGTCTCCAGCCCGAGCAAATTCTCTCTACTTTCTTTTTCTTTATTCTCCCAAGCAACTTACTTTATCAACTCCTTTTTTAGAAATTAAAAAAAAAATTTTTTTTTCATCTTTATAGGCATATTCCATCCCTTCATTGTGTTTACCCTTATATATGTTTTTCATTCTTTAAAATTTGGGGAGGTAGTTTCTTCTAAGAGACCAAAATACTTCCAAAATGAAGTGGGTAAGCCTGTTCTAGTCACCAGTCTAATATATATGTATGTATGTGTATATATATATATATCTATATGTATAGATATATATCTATATATATATATAGATATGTTTCTTTTTTATATTTTCTCTTTATTTGTTTTCCTTTTTTATTTTTTTTTCTGAACTTCTTTTTATCCCCTTTCTCCCTCCCATGATTTGGGGTCTCTTCAGATTTGGTTAAAGCACATTTTCCTGGGGTCTTTGCCACCCTTTTAGTATTTTACTTGCTCCTTCATATTTTCTTATCTGGACAAAATGTCAAGGTGGAAAAACTCACCACAAAAAAAAAAAAAAAAAGAACAAGAGGCAGTACCAAAGGCCAGGGACCTAATCAATATGGACATTGGTAATATGTCACATCTAGAGTTCAGAATGACAATTCTCAAGGCTCTAGTCAGGCTTGAAAAAGGCATGGAATATATAAAAGAACCCTCTCCAGAGAGATAAAAACCCCTTCTGGAGAAATAAAAGAACTAAAATCTAACCAACTTGAAATTAAAAAAGGTATTAATGAGATGCAATCAAAAATGGAGGCTCTTACAGCTTGGATAAATGAAGGCAGAAGAAAGAATTAGTGATATAGAAGACCAAATGACAGAGAATAAAGAAGCTGAGCAAAAGAGGGACAAACAGCTACTGGACCACCAGGGGAGAATTTGAGAGATAAGTGACACCATAAGACAAAACAACAATAGAATAACTGGGATTCCAGGAGAAGAAGAAAGAGAGAGGGGAGCAGAAGGTATATTGGAGAGAATTATTGTAGAAAATTTCCCTAATATGGCATAGGGAACAAGCATCCAAATCCAGGAGGTGCAGAGAATCCCCCTCAAAATCAATAAGAATAGGGCCACACCCCATCACCTTAATAGTAAAATTTACAAGTCTTAGCGACAAAGAGAAAATCCTGAAAGCAGCCCAGGACAAGAAGTCTGTAACATACAATGGTAAAAACATTAGATTGGCAGCAGACTTATGCACAGAGACCTGGCAGGCCAGAAAGAACTGGCATGATATATTCAGAACACTAAATGAGAAAAACATGCAGCCAAAAATACTATATCCAGCTAGGCTATCATTGAAAATAGAAGGAGAGATAAAAAGCTTCCAGGACAAACAAAAGCTGAAAGAATTTGCAAACACCAATCCAGCTCTGCAAGAAATATTGAAAGGGGTCCTCTAAGCAAAGAGAGAGCCTGAAAGTAGTAGATCAGAAAGGAACAGAGACAATATACAGTGATAGTCACCTTACAGGCAATACAATGGCACTAAATTCCTCTCTTTCAATAGTTACCCTGAATGTTATGGGCTAACTGCCCCAACCAAAAATCGCAGGCTCTCAGAATGGATAAAGAAACAAAACCCATCAATAAGCTGCCTATAAGAAACTCATTTTAGACTCGAAGACACCTCCAGATTTAAAGGGAGGGGGTGGAAAGCAATTTACCATGCTAATGAATATCAGAAGAAAGTTGGGGTGGCAATCCTTATAACAGATTAATTAGATTTTAAGCCAAAGACTATAATAAGAGATGAGGAAGGACACTATATCATACTCAAAGGGTCTGTCCAACAAGAAGCTCTAACAATTTTAAATATCTATGGCCCTAACATGGGAGCAGCCAACTATATAAACCAATTAATAACAAAATCAAAGAAACACATAGACAATAATACAATAATAGTAGGGGACTTTAATACTCCCCTCACTGAAATGGACAGATCATCCAAGCAAAAGATCAACAGGGAAATAAAGGCCTTAAATGACACACTGGACCAGATGGACATCACAGATATATTCAGAACATTCCATCCCAAAGCAACAGAATACAAATTCTTTTCTAGTGCACAAGGAACATTCTCCAGAATAGATCACATCCTGGGTCCTAATTCAGGTCTCAACTGGTAATCCCATGACCCCGAGATCATGATCTCAGACAAAATCATTGGATGTTCCATGGACTAAGCCATCCAGACACCCCTAAATAAAATAGTTTTTAAAATTTTCTTCTCAGATTGTTCATTGCCAGTGGATAGGAACAGAAGAGATTTTTATGTATTGCTCTTGCACTCTGTAACTTTGCTGAACTCTTTTATCAGTTCTATTAGCTTTTATCTTGGATTATTTGGAATTTTCTATGCCTAGGGTCATGTCATCTTTGAATAGACAGAGTGTGGCTTCTTCTTTTCTAATTGGGATGCCTTTTATTCCCTTTTCTTGCTCAAACGTTCTGCCTAGATCTTCCAGTACATTGTTGAATAGTAGTGGTAGATGCAGACATCCTGTCTTGCTCCAGAATTTAAGGGAAAGTGTTCAATCTTTCATCATTTAGTATGACAGTAACTAAGTTTTTTTTCATAAAGGTCCTATATTTATAATTTTGAGGAAACTCCCTTCTGTCCCAGTGTTCTGAATATTTTGTAGCATTAGTGTGTATTGTTTTTCTGTGTTAACTGAAATCATTGTGTGTTTTTTTTTCTTATGTTCTATTAATAATGCATATCATGTTGGTTTTCTTCTATTGAAATACCTTGCATTCCTAGAATAAATCCCACTTAATGATAGTATATAATCCTTTGGTTTCAGTTTGCTAGAATTTTGTTTAAAAATTTTTAATGTATATTCACAAAAGATATTGATTTGTATTCTCTTTACTTGTAGTGTCCTTGTCTAACTTTGGTATCAGGGTAATGCTAGCCCTGTAGAATGAGAAAGTGTCCCCAACACTTCGTATTTTTTGAAAGAATTTGAATATTGGGGTTAATTTTTTTTTTTCATATATGATGTTTGGTAGAACTTACTAGTGATACCACCTGGTCCTGGAATTTTCTTCTTTGGGAGATTTTTTATTATTAATTCAATATTTTTAGTTGTCATAGGAAGCTTCAGATTTTCTATCTCTTACCCACTCAGTTTTAGTAATTTGTCCATTTTATCAAAATTATCTAATATGTTGCTGTACAATTGTTCATAGCATTTCCTCATAACTGTATTTTAAAATTTTTGATTATAAGGTCAGTAGTAATTTTTATACATTCATTTATAACATTCATTTCTTGACTCTCCTCTCACTTTTTTTCTTTTTTTTCTTAGTCATTTTAGTTACAGATATTTCAATTTTGTTGATCTTTTCAAAGAATCAACCTTTGGTGGTGTTGATACTCTTTGTTTTTCTATTCTCTGTTTTGTTTGTCTCAGCTCAAAACTTTATTATTCCCATCTTTCTGCTAGTTATGGATTGACTTGCTCTTCTTTTTCTAATTTTTAATGGGTACTGTTAGATTATTGACTGCAAGCTTACTTCTTTTTTAATGTAAGTATTTATAATACTCCAGTTTCTCTTCAGATCAAATAAATCTCACTTTTTTAGAGTAAGCATTTACATCTATCCATTTCGCTTTGAGCACTTTCTTTGCTTCAATCCAGAAGTTCTGGTATGTTGTGCTTCCATTTCATTCGTCCCAAGGAATTTTCTAATTTTCTTATCACTTCTTTTTTGAGCTATTGGATAATGTTTCAATCTCCACATATTTGTGAATTTTCCAGTTTTACTTCTCTTATGGATTTCTAATTTCATTGCATTGTTATCAAAGAAGGCACCGTCTATTATTTCAATATTGTAATATCTATTGAGACTTAATTTATGGGCCAGCCTATTTGTCCTAGGGAATGCTTAATGTGCATTTGAGAAAAATATGTGGCCTGCTATTGTGTTGAGTGTTCTATATGAGTCTGTTAGGTTTATTTGGTTGATAGTGTTGTTTTCTCATTGGTTTTCTATTATTGAAGGCAATGCATTGAAGTCTCCAGCTATTATTGTAGATATGTCTGGTTTTTTCCTTCAATTCTGTCAAAATTTGATTCATATATTTTGGGACCATATTCGTAATTATATCTTCTTGATAAATTGACCCTTTTTCAATATGGAATGCCTATTTTATCTCTTGTAAAAATTTGTGACTTAAAAAATATTTTGTCTGAGGGATGCCTGGGTGGCTCAGTTGGTTAAGCGGCTGCCTTTGGCTCAGGTCATGATCCCAGCATCCTGGGATCTAGTCCCACATTGGGCTCCTTGCTCAGCCGGAAGTCTGCTTCTCCGTCTGCCTCTGCCTGCCATTCTGTTTGCCTGTGCTCACTTTCTCTGACAAATAAATAAATTAAATCTTAAAAAAAAAGAAATATTTTGTCTGATATTCTAACTCAGCTCTCTTTTGGTTACTATTTTCATAGAGTATCTTTTTCTAGCCTTTCTAATATGAGTTTGTTGTAGATAGCATAGAATTAGAACATGCTTTTTTTTCTTTTTATTTTCCCATTCTCTGCCTTTTGATAGGGACATTTAATCCATTTACATTTAAGTAATTATTGATAAGGAAGTGCTTACTTCTGTCATTTTGCTATTTGTTTTCTGTATGCTTTATTGTTATTTTTTGTCCTTCATTTCTTCCATAATCAATTTGTTTTGTGTTTGTTTTGTTTTTATTATGATAAACAACACATAACATAAAATTTGACATCTTTTTTTTAAAAGATTTTATTTATTTATTTGACAGACAGAGATCACAAGTAGGCAGAGAGAGAGAGGAGGAATCAGGCTCCCCACAGAGCAGAGAGCCCAACGTGGGTCTTGATCCCAGGACCCTGGGATCACGACCCGAGCTGAAGGCAGAGACTTTAACCCACTGAGCCACCCAGGCGCCCCTAAAAATTGACATCTTAACTATATCTAATTGCAGGGTTCAGTAGTGTTAAGTATATTCACGTTGCTATGAAATATATTTCCATAACTTTTTTATCTTGCAAATCTGAAATTGTACCTATATGCAAAATTCCTTTCTTCCTCTCCCCCTAGTCTTTGGTAACCAGCATTCTACTTTCTTTTTCTATGGATTTAATTACTTTATTTACTTCACATAAGTGAAATCATATGGTATTTGTCTTTTGTGACTGAATTATTTCACATAGCAGAAGTCCTAAAAGTTTATCCGTACTGTAGTCTTTTTAAAGCTGAATATTTCACTATATGTATATAACACATTTTGTTTATCTATTCATCTGTCAATAGACATTGGGTTTGCTCCCACCTCTTGACTAATCTGAACTATGCAAATGCAGCAGACAAGTTCACAAGTGTGAACTTAGCTAGTGGCTGCCATGAACATGAGAATTAATTGATTTGTTTGTGATGTACCTTATCATTTCCTTTTGTGCATACTTTTCTTTTTTTTTTGTGTTGTTTTAGTAAACTCTGCTCAAGTTTACACTTAGTAAACATCTAGTAATTCTTTTTTTTTTTTTTAATATTTAATTTATTTATTTATTTATTTATTTTATTTCCAGCATAACAGTATTCATTATTTTTGCACCACACCCCGTGCTCCATGCAATCCGTGCCCTCTATAATACCCACCACCTGGTACCCCAACCTCCCACCCCCCGTCCCTTCAAAACCCTCAGATTATTTTTCAGAGTCCATAGTCTCTCATGGTTCACCTCCCCTTCCAATTTCCAACTTTTGTGCATACTTTTCTTAAAAAAAATTTTTATTTATTTATTTGACAGAGAGAGAGATAAGTAGGCAAAGCAGCAGGCAGAGAGAAGGGGCAGGGAGCAGCCTCCCTGCAGAGCAGAGAGCCTGATGTGGGGCTTGATCCGAGGACCCTGAGATCATGACCTGAGCTGAAGGCAGAGGCTTAACCCACTGAGCCACCCAGGTGCCCCCTTTTGTGCATACCTTTTAGGTATTTTCTTAGTGGCTAATACAGTGACTACAATTAACAGCTTCAATTTGTAACATTCTAGTTTAAATTGATAGAAGTTCGCTTAAATAGCATATAAAAACTGTGTCACTGAACCAATCCTACATGCCTCCTTTGTGTTTTTATTGTCACAAACTATGTCTTTATAGAGTTTGCTGATTAATAAAGATTTACATTTTTTTTGCCATTTATCTTTTAAAATTATAAGAGAGGAAGAGTTACAAACCAAAAATGCAAGGATCCTGGCTTCTGTATTTACCTTTTTTGATGTCTTTACTTGAATATTCTCTTTCTTTATGCGACTTCAAGTTATTGTCTAGTGTCCTTTCATTCCAAGCTGAAGAATTCCCTTTAGCATTTTTTGTCAGGACAGCAATCAGCAATAAACTCCTTCAGCCTTTAGTTTTTCTGAGAATGTTTTATTTCTCACTTATTTTCAAAGAATAGTTTTGCCAGATATAGAATTCCTGATGGGTCTTTTTTTTCCTTTTCTGTACTTTAAAAATATTACCCTACTGCCCTTTGATCTGTACTGGTTGTAATAAGAAGTCTGTTCCCTATTAAGGATACCTTGTACATGACAAGTCACTTCTCCCTTGCTGCTTTCTATATTGTCTTTGTCTTTGGTTTTTGGCATTGACTATAATGTGTCTTTTTGTGAAATTCTTAGCATGTATCTTTTTTGGAGTTTGTTGAGCTCCTTGAATATGTAGATTTGTGTCTTTTATCATTTTGGGGAAGTTTGCCAGTATTTCTTTGAATATCCTTTCTGCCCCTTAGTCTCCTCTCCTTCTGGGATTCCTTTTATGCATATACATCCCAAATGTCCATTAAGCCCTACTTATTTCTTTCTAACCTTTTTCTTTTCCTTTGAGTTCACAGAGTGAATAATTTCAGTTGACCTATCTTTAAGTTTGCTAATTTGTTTTTCTGCCAGCTCAAATCTTCTATTTAAATCCTCTAGTGAGTTTTTCATTTTATTTATTGTACCAGCACAAGAATTTCTATTTAGTTTCCTTTTTAAATTTATTTCTCTTTACTCTCTATATTTTATATTCATTTTACTTTTAACTCTTTGAGTGTCTTTAATATAGCTCATTTTAGTTTTTGTTTAGTGAGTCCAATGTCTGTGCATCTTCAAGTACATTTATCTGTAAACAGTCCACACCTTCCTTTTTTTTCTTTGCATGGTTTACAATTTTTCATTGAAAATGGAACAGGTTTGAGTACTAATGCAGGTAACTCTGAAGATCAGATTATTCCCCTCCCTAGAGTTTGTTTTTGTTGCCTACTATGTGCTATAGCTGTTTGTTCAGTGTTTTTTAATCTACTTTTATAGAGCCCAAATTGTTTTACCTACATTCTCTAAAGACTTTGTCTTTTTTCTTTTAGCCTGTGTTCTGTTTGTGTTTTCACATAGGTCTATTTCACCTTCAGGGAAAGAGAATGAGAGCAAGAGAGAAAAGAGAGAGAAAGCAAGGAAAGAAAGAGGGAAGGAAAAAAACTTCTCAGAGTCTTAGCATATTGACTTAGTTCTGGGTCAGTCCTTCAGTGCTTAGACACACTCTTCACAACTCTGCTTTAGCCTTCACTTCCTATTTCCAGTGAGCCTACAGATAAGCCAGAGGGAACATTCAGGGTCTTCTCAGTGCTTTTCTGAGCATTCATTCTGCCCTGGGAGTGTACACTGCTTTCTGTATCCCCCAATATATGCAAACAATTTTGAATGCCCTAATATCTCAAAGAAAGCCTCTCCCTAGCTTTTCCTCCTACGATTTCAGCACTCTATTGTTTACAACAATTGTCATATTTCACCACAGGCAGCTGCTGAATATTTATTTGTCTTACATTGTTTTTTGAGGAATACTACTGCTGTTCTGCCCTTAGTGATTTCTGAGTTAGGAGAAAAAGAAAAAAAAAGGGTAAGTGCCTTGCATCAGTCTTTCATGTATACCTCATGAATGTTAGAAAGGATAAACAGAGTTTTTTGGGAAAAGAACCAGATCTACTCCTTTTGGAATCAGGTATCAGAGGCACACACTGGTAACATAGACTTCCATCTTCAAGCCTGCCACAATACCAGGGTGGGCACCTAGAAATGTCACAAAGTTTCCTAACATTTTTAAGTTGTCTCTTTCTTGATTAAGCATTCTCTTTGTTGCTATAAGTCTTTTACTGTTTTCCAAAATTCTGACAATGCCGATTCTTAACAGTTAATTTATTTGATTTTTAAGTTTTTTTCCTGTGGAGAGATGGACCCTTGGAACTACCTATTCTTCTATTTTTGCTGATGTCTAATTTATCTATTTTAAAAATGTATTGTATTTGTAGGGAGTCTGCAGTTTGTTGTACAAATGCTGTCATCAGAACATTATTTCCCAGCTTCCAGGAATGTTGGCTGCAGAGGGTTTGTAGCTAAATATCGCCCCAAGAATTTTTGTTAGCTGAAAGGAGATGTCTTTCTCAATGTAATCCCTCTCTGGGGACAGCTCATATCTACTTACTGGTGAATAAGAAGGAACAAAAACCTGACCCTTTTGTCAGGACATCTGATAATTCAGGACAACTCCAAAAGTTCACCATACCTTAAAATCTTTATGGAATTGCGGAGTTTTTCTTGTAACTTCATTGACATTATTCAGCCCAATAATCTTCCTACCCAGAATCTGAGGAAGAGGAAATAAAATAATGCTTACATAAAATGTTAAAATAGAAAAAAGAACCTGAAGAAAATGAATTTAGTTTGTGATAACTTGCACTTTTAAAATCCTTCCTTGTTTCTGACCAATTATGTTTCCTGATTTCTAATGAATACTATCTAATGTTTTTATAAAAAGTTCCTAGTTATCAATTTTTGCAATTTGTTATTCATTTTCTCTTTTTGAAAATAAGGAAGAATCACCTGTATTTATTTTTTATAAATTTATTCCAAAGTTCCTCAGTGATTACTGATACATGGAAGTCATCTAATTGCTGCCTTCTCTCAGGCCCTGGCAAGTAATTGGTCACTAGATGAGATTTAACTTTTTTAGTGTTAGGGATTGTAAAGGTTGCAGTGAAATTGCTCTATTTTTCCCTACATAAAATCTTATGCCAAGACTCACTATATGAGAAAACAAGAAAAACAAATTGTTAGCATCATTTTATTTTTAGAATCCACATCATTTTCTCATCCTGCAGGCAATTGATGAAAAACATAAAGCTATTCTGATTAATACAAACACTTGAAGTAAGAGCTTATTGGTGACAGTGGTAGACTTATTTCAGCCTTGCCATTCAATTTATTTCAACACTGCACAAACAAAGCCAAACCACTGAAATAAAAATATATCTTCCAACCACAGAATATTGAGCTAAAAAATTAAAATTAGATTTATATTTTTCTGATTCTATTTCTAGATTTCATGGCAGGGCACATGATCCAGATAGGATTTTTACCAAATTGAAAGATCTCATTGTGATGATCAAACTCAGCAAAGTATGGCAGGTGGGCTAAGGGATCCACCTGCTTTGGTAAGAAGAGATGCATTGCAATGACAAAATTGAACAGTTATGACAGAGGCCATATGGCCCCTAAAGCCAATATATATTTATTATCTATATCTTTACAGAAAATGTTTGCCAAACTTTGATCTAACTTAAAATACAGGCTATGAAACATATGCAAAATTTGTTTCAGTGAAACCAAGAGGTTACCTCAAAATAATAAGCAGATATACACCAGACCAGGTGAAGTTGAGGTATAAAAGAAAATACATTATTGACACCCAGGAGAAAGATTCCATATTAAAAGAAAGAAAAAAGGAAGAAAGAAAGGAGTGTTTTAGCAAAGAGATCATAAGAATTCCAAATCAAAACGTATAAAGACAAATACTTCAAACTGCAACATTTTTGGATCAAGCTGCTTTCAACTTGGGAAAATCCAAGCACTAACAGAAAAACTGTAAAATATTGTATAATGATTTTATTTAATATATAATGGAATAAGATGAGAAGAGTAAATAAGAATATTATAAAAGAGATGATCCAAAATATACACTAAGAGCTAAACTTGCCCCTGATGGCAATATAGATTGGTAAACATGAACTTGGGCTCTAGAGTCAAACTGCAAGTTTACATTATGATTCACCATTTATATGTAGCTTACAACAGTGCCGTGTACAAAGTAAGCAGTAATAAATGTTTGCTCTTGCTGTGATTTACTATTTTAGCTGATAATTTGACTTTGTATCAATATTCTCCTAAGATATATCAAAATTTTGTTATGCTCCACAACAAAATTTTGATATATCTTAGGAGAATATTGATACAAAGTCAAATTATCAGCTAAAATAGTAAATCACAGCAAGAGCAAACATTTATGACTGCTTACTTTGTACACGGCACTGTTGTAAGACTATGGACTCTGAAAAACAATCTGAGGGTTTTGAAGGGACGGGGGGTGGGAGGTTGGGGTACCAGGTGGTGGGTATTATAGAGGGCACGGATTGCATGGAGCACGGGGTGTGGTGCAAAAATAATGAATACTGTTATGCTGGAAATAAATAAATAAATAAATAAATAAATAAATAAATAAATAAAAAATTTAAAAAAAAGAAAGATAAAAAAAAAAAAATTTTTGTGCCTTCCCCTCATCTAGGAATTAAATGAATGCTATTTAGTTATACTCCATGCTAAATTTTCATGAACTAACAAATGTCTATAACTGGATTAAAAATTATCATATACGTCATGTTCCATAGCCTAGACCTCATCACTACAAATTCTGCAACAATTTAATCTTTTTTGAACGCTCATTCCCATTAATATCCCAAACTCCCATAACCCATATTAGTTTAAAAATAAACATTTTATTTTATTTTTATTTTTTTCTAAAGATTTTATTTATTTATTTGACAGACAGAGATCACAAGTAGGCAGAGAGGCAGGCAGAGAGAGAGAGGAGGAGGAAGCAGGCTCTCTTCTCTGCAGAGACTCGAGATCACAGAGATGTGGGACTCGATCCCAGGACCCTGAGATCATGACCTGAGCCTCAGGCAGAGGCTTTAACCCAATGAGCCACCCACGCGCCCAAAAATAAACATTTGATTTTAAAACAGTTTTAGATTTATAGAAAAATCTTGGAGGTGGTACAGAAAGCTATCACATGCCATACAACTAGTTTCACCTACTTTAATGTTTACCATTAGTAAAGTATATTTGTCACAACTCTTGAACTAATATTGATTCACTACTATTAACTAAAGTTTATATTTTATTCAGAACTCCATGGCTTCCTCCCAATGTTTTTTTCTGTTACAGTATTCCATCCAAGATATCATATTATGTTTAGTCTTTATGTTTTCTTAGACTCCTCTGACCTGAGAGAGTTTCTCAGACTTTCCTTGTTTTTGATGACTTTGACGGTTTCAGTAAGTACTGGACAGGTATTTTGTAGAATGTCTCTTGGTCGTGATTTGTCTGTTGTTTTTCTGATGATTAGATGGGGCTATATGGTTTTAGAAGAAAGACCACATAGTTGAAGTGCCAAGTTCATCACTTCATATCAAGGGTACATGTTGTAAACACTTCATATCACTGTTGATGTTAACTTTGATCACCTGGTTGACATAGTGTCCGTCAGGTTCTCCACTATAAAGTTATTCCCCCCCCCATTTCCATATTGTGCTCTTTGGAAGGAAATCATTATATATGGCCTGCATTTATGGAGGATAAAGCTATGTGTCAATGGTGGAATATCCACACAAAGTATTTGGAATTCTTGATGAGAAATTTGTCAGTTTTCATCCTCTTCATTCATTAGGACAATCACTGCTTTCTATCTATCAATATTGGTCCATGGATTTTATTCTAGAATTCAAGTTATGATTCAGTTTAGTTTGTTGAGCTTTTTTTAATTTTTATTTGTTTTTAGTTTTAGCCATTGAGATCATGTTCAGTTAAGTTCTGTATCCCTTTGACATACTCATCATTGGGGGTTTTGGGGATTTTTAAAAATTTTTTGGCATTATCCAAGCTCATCTTGTATATTTCCTCTGACAGTCTTAGAATAAGCATTTCTTCAAGGAATTTTAGTTTCTTTTATTGGGGAATGGTATTAGAAACCAAATTCTGAGTGCCAGCTGTGCTTGATGCTAAGATATTTTTGCTTCTAGGCCCTATCAATGAACAGAACAAAGAGATGATCTGTGTGTATACGAACACTGAAAAAGGGGGATTTTGCTGAGCCTGTAGATGGCTTTAAATAGTATGTTCATTTTAATTATATTAATTCTTTAGATTCATGAAAATAGAAGATATTTCCATTTGTGAGTCTTCTTGAATTTCTGTTAGCAAAGTTATGTAGTTTTTACTATACAGATCTTTCCTTTCACTTCCTTGGTTAAATTCATTCCTAAGAATTTCATTATTAATGATAATAAATTGTAAATGGGATGGTTTTCCTTACTTCTGTTTCAGATGCTTTATCATTATGTAAGGAATTCAATCGATTTCTGTATGTTGGTTTTGTAACCAGTAAATCATGAATTCCAACTTTTGTTTGATTCTTTGGGATAGTCTATATATAGGATCATATTATCTGAAAATAATGACAATTTTACTCTTCCTTTCCAATTTGGGTACATTTTATTTCTTCACCTTGCTTAATTGCTCTAGCTAGGACTTCCAGTAATATGTTGAATAGGAGCTGTGAAAATGGGTATCTTTGCCTTATTCTTGATCTTAAGGGAAACACTTTCAATTTCTCTTCATTGAGTATAATGTTAGATGTGGGTTTGTCATATATGGTCTTTATTAGGTTGAAGTATGTTCCTTCCATTTCCATCCTGTTAAGGGTTTTTATCATGAAAGCATGCCATGTTTTGTCAAACAGTTTTTCTGTGTCTATTGAGATGATCATGTGATTTTTATTTTGATTCTTATTAATGTATTACATTAATTGATTTGTGTATGTTGCATATGTTGCATCCCAGGGATAAATCTCACTTGATCACGGTGTATAATCCTTTTACTGTATTCTTGAATTTGGCTTGATAATATTTTGTTAAAACTTTTGCATCTATATTCATTAGAGATATGAGTTTTCTTTAGCTTTCTATAAGTTTTCTTTTTTTGTGAGGTATCCTTGTTTGGTTTTGGTATTAAAGTAATGCTGGCCAAGTAGAATGTTTGAAAGTCTTCCCTCCCTGATATTTTGGAAGAGTTTGAAGAGGATTGACATTAATTGTTTAAATGTTTAGTAGAATTTTTCAGTGAAGCTATCTGGATATTGTCTATGATGGGGGTTTTCTTGATTACTGACTCAACCTCTACTTGCTATTGGTCTATCCAGATTTTCTATTTCTTCTTGATTCACGCTTGGAAGGTTGTGTGTTGCTAGAAATTTATCTAATTCTTTTAGGTTGTGTAATGTTTTTATCATACAGTTGTTCTTAAAATCTATTATAATTCTATATATTTCTGTAGTATCAATTGCAATGTCTCCTTTTTTAAATTTTATTTGAGTTCTTTGGATTTCTCTTCTGAGTCTACTGAAACATCTATAAATTTTGTTTGTCTTTTCAAAGAACCAGCTCTTAGTTCCATCAATCATTTCTATGGTTTTCTGGTCTCTCTTTCTTTTTTCCTTTTATCTTTTCTTTCTTTCTTTCTCCATTCTAATCCTTATTATTTTCTTCCTCTTTCTAACTTTGGGCTTAATTTCTTTTCTTCTTTTTCTTGTTCCTTGGGGGTACAAAGTTAGCTTGCTTATTTGAGATTTTCTAAATTCCTTAATATATGCATTTATTGCTATATGAATACTATATTAATATTATATTAATACTATATTAAAATTATTGCTATAGTAATACTATATGAAAACTCTCTAATGGTGTCAGTTGGTTCTCACAGCGTTTTTTCTTTGTAAGAAAGAGAGATTTTTCTTTGTAAGAAAGACAGATTCTTTGCAAGAATCTTAGTTCTATCTCTTTTTCCACATGAACCATTTTTATATTCCTAATCTCTAGCTTGTTAATTTTCTCTTTTATGTGAACTGTTCTATTTCTAATGTACTCTCATGCATTCTTCTTGTTTGTTGAGTTCTTTAGCTCCAGAACTTTTGTTTGATGGAAACTGCCACTGTCACTACATGTGAAGTAGTGAAAACCTTTCTTATTTAGGTGAGGTTTCATTTAATTTGACTAATAATTCAACAGATTGGTAGTTAGAAGCCTTCCTTTTGTTTTCCAGAAATTAACACTATCGCATAAATTTTTGTTGCTAAGATTGGAAGTTACTCTAAGGTTGGAAGTTGATACTAAGGCTGAGAATATGCACATTAAAAAAAAATAAAAAAGATGAGAGAGAGAGGGTAAGTATGTCTTTAGCACTAGACAGCTTTGGATATGCCCATGGCCCAGTGGGGGGACTCTCAAGGGAGGGAGGTTTCTAGTGGTCCTCTTGCTTCCAGGGGCAGACAACAGGTGACACTTTGCTTCGGTTCTGTATGTTTGCCTACTTCTCTTTCCTTTCCCACCTCCCAGTTACTGTGGACTCTTCAGAAAGAGCAACTGGTCTTTCCACCTTTAACACATGTGACAGGCCGACCCCCTCTTGCTGCCTTAACCTTCCACTTCCTCTACTAGAAAGGTCTTGCTGGTTCTCTGTTGGACTGGCTTCTCTGCCACCACAAAATCTGCTGATGCAGGCTACACCACCATTTTCCCTGCACAAATACAGAATATCTCTCCATTTATTTAGAATCTTTTATTTATTTCACTAGTATTGGATAGTTTTCTGCATTTAGATTCTGTATATGCTTTGTTAAACTTACACCTAGGTATTTTATTATTTGGAGCTTTATACCAAATTGTATTTTTTAAGGTGTTAAGTATTTATTATTAGTATACCAGAAAGCAATTCATTTTTATGTACTTATTTAGTACCTTGTGGCCCTTCTATACTCACTTATTAGTTTCAGATTTTTTTTATTAATTTTCTTTTTTTTATTTTCTACATAGACAATTATGTCACTGTGAATAGAAACAATTTTATTTCTTCATTCATAATCTTTATGCCTCTTTTTCCCTTTGACTTGTCTTATTGCATTCACTAGGAATTCCAGTATAATGTTAAATGAGAGTGAGAAGAGAAGACATTTTTGCCTTTGTCCCAATTTTAGTTGGAAACTGTCCAGTTTTCCACCATTAAGTATCCACTATTTAAAGCTGTTGAGTCTCTCCAGCCTCCAGAACTCTCTATATTTCTTGTTAAATTAATCACATGTATTTTATTTCATTTAGTATCTGTGTTCCTGAAGTAGAGTGTAAGCTCCACAAAGAAAAGATATTGGTTGGGGATATTTGTTTACTAAATCCATACAACCAAAAATAGTGCATTTATGGACGTTTAATAGTATTTGTCAAATAAAGTAACAAGTGAAAATAAATATGCACAGATACATTGAGTTTAAATATATGCACAGAGATGGGAAATTATTATTTATTTATATTTTTGCTCAGATACACACATATAGGATGTGAGGGCGATCTGGCTGCGACATCTGTCACCCCATTGATCACCAGGGTTGATTCGGCTGATCTGGCTGGCTAGGCGGGTGTCCCCTTCCTCCCTCACTGCTTCATGTGCGTCCCTCCCGAAGCTGCGTGCTTGGTCGAAGAGGACGACCTTCCCTGATAGAGGAGAGGACCGTTCTTCGGTCAAGGGTATACGAGTAGCTGCACTCCCCTGCTAGAACCTCCAAACAAGCTCTCAAGGTCCATATACACACATATATTCCCATATATAGAGAAATGGATTATCAAGGTCAGCAGTTTCGATATCATTAAGTCATATTCTACAGAAATTAAATTTGTTCCAGTAATTATAATTCACATTCATAAAGCAGTTTATGTTTTTCAAAGCATTATCATATAGTGTTTCATATGACCCTCATCTCCACTGGTATTATTACTGTAAGTCTTCTTTTCATGTAGAGAAACTGAAACCCAGTTTCTTGCCAAAGGGTATGCATCATATGAGTGTCAAAGTCTAAAATTAACTCCAGATCTTATTATTTCAAGTCTATTTTCCTTCTTTTCACACAGTGTCCCTGTGTTTTTCATTATTTATAATGATTGTAATTATACAGTACATTTCTATCAATTTCTTAGGATTAGTTGAAACCTGTCATATACAGAAATACAAAATGATCAGTGGATGAATATAATTGGCATGCTTAATAACTAAAAGTATTCAAAAATTAAAAAGCTAAAAAAAAACCTTTATATTCTCAAAAACTTTATTAGTGCCTTATGGAGAGGTTTTGTTCCATGTCCTTAAGACTGAGATCAGAGTAAATGATGCTGTATATATCCTCCTTACATAGATTTTCATTGTTTTTTAAACTTGACCATGTTTGCTTTCCTTGTTGTTGGCATCAGTTTCCACCAAAATAAGATACCTGAAAAATGTACTTTATTTCTACTTCTCTTAGCCTTACAAGTATAACCAATTAATGATAAAATTCTGTTAATTTTACTTAGCAAGTGTTTCCAGGATATGTATATTTTCCAATTCTTCTTTCGCTGTAATAGTTCAGACTCTCACCATCTTTCACCTGATCTCCAGGGACAGCATCTTAACTTTTCCCCCTTAAATAATCTCAGACAATTCTTCAGTACATCAGTTTGCATAATGGTACTTTTCTACCCCAACCCCATGTATACTCTTCTGTAAAGGGACAGATAATAAATATTTTAGGTTTTAAGGCATATGGTTTCTGTTGCAACAACTAAATTCTACTATTGTAATGCAAAGGTTGATATAAACAACATATAATTGTGCAGCTGTGTTTCAATAAACTCTTATTTAAAAAAAAAACAGACTGTGAGTCAGATTTGGCCCATGGATTTTAGTTGCCAATTCCTGTTCTTAGAGAATATGGCCTTTGTTATAATCCATGCCATCAGCATCTGGGTGCTCAGCACTTAGTAGAAGTTAAAAATGATTCAAAAAAGGAATAGATAGTGCAGTGACCAAAAGTCATACATCTACCTCAAGGGACATTAGCTATAAGCTGCGGAACTGATTTAGTCACTTAGAAATTGTCCATGAGGGATAAAAACACATAACTTTCCATTGTATATAATTAGTTTCAGATCTTCATAAATTAGCTAATGTATTTGGTTGGTTCTGGGCTGAAAATGTAAATTTTGGAGGTAGTAGCATAGCAGTAGCATTTAAAGTCATCGCTGTGAAGTAGCTGAATGATTAAAGAAGAACCAAGGGTGAAACTAGGGAGTACCAAGGACATAAGTAAGGAGAAAATCAACTTTCAAAGAGCTAATAATGATAGTAGATTCTACCTCGAGAGGTCTGAGATATAGCCAACACAAAAGAAACAGTCCTGAAGATTTACTTTTATGAGTCAGGGAGAAATGTATTTAAAAACTAAATAAGTAAGCAAAAATGGTGAATGCCACCAAGATATTCAGTAAAATTAATCCCTGAAAAATGCTCAGGAATTCAGAATTAAAGTCACAAATCATCTTATCAATCTAGAGCAGTGAAGCTAAAAGCTAAATACTCATGGGTTTACTAGTGGATTTGAGGTAAGAAAGAAAAGATAAATTAGTGACTTTAAAACAAACAGGGACACCTGGGTGGCTCAGTCATTTACGCATTGGATTCTTGGTTTTGGCTCAGGTCCTGATCTCAGAGTCATGAGATTAAGCCCTGCATCAGACTCTGCACTCAGTGTGGAGTCTACTTGAGATTTTCTCCAAGCCCGTTCTTCCTTCACTTTTGCTTCTCCACCTGCTTACTCCTGCTCTCTTTCTCTCTTAAATAAATAAATAAATAAATAAATAGATAAATAAATAAATAAAATGTTGAAAAACAAACAAACCAAAAACACCCTAGAGCTATTGAGTATGCCATATCACGGAAGAGTTTGTTTTAGGTTTATCTTGCTTATTTATGAGGTTCTGTAAGATGGAAAAGCATTGTGCATATCTAAGTGACTAAAAGGAATCAATACATAAGACTATATTGAAGAAATATAAAAATCTCAAGAGAAATAATGGACAAAGTTTTTAAAACTGAAAATGAGAAAAATAGCTAGAACAGAGCTGGCCTAAGGGAGCAGAGGAGACATATCTTCATCTGAAAATATGGGAAGAAGTTAAGGATAGAAGTAAACAGAAATGTTTCAGGCAGAGAAGAAAGCTAAGAGTCAAAAAAAAAAAAATACAGTTGATTTTTCATGTGGAAAAAATGTAATAAAGTAAGTCCATAGCTGAGAAAGAGACAGAAAGAATTGACAACTTAAGGGAGTTTCAGAAAGTTTTGAGAGAAATGAAAGGTATTAATCATTAAGTACATGTAAAAGGATTCCAGGATAGTATGGAGGGCACAGACATGAGTAAATCTTGAATCTCTAATGGCACAAATATGCACCATTAGTTTTCTTTTTCTTTTATTTTTTTTCAATATTCATCAGCGCAGTGTGGGTGTTGAGAAATGAGATGCTGAAAATTATCCATCATTGGGTATTTGGATAATCCATGAAATCAAAGAGCAATGCAGTAAACAAAGGAGGATGTAACCAATAAATAGTAATTGAAATGATATTGCATAAATTGTCATGTTATAGTGATAGGATCAAAGTTACAAGGAAGCTGGTAGAAATGGACATCTGTGACTTCAGATCACTATGAAGTTTAGGAAAGGTCTTCTGAAAATGAGTGAGAATACCAGAAAGATAAGAAATTGTGTTCAGAAATGAGATACTGGAATTTATACCTCAAAAGCAGAAAAGTTCTTGGCAATGAGAAGAACCAAATTATAGTTACAGTTTTTGTAGGCTGATGTAGAATACAGGTAAATAGAACTCATGACACTATGGAATGTGAGGTGAGGGTGTTGTAATTGCTATCTCCTGGAGCTGACACTGCAATACCCTGCTCCAGTCCTTCACCTGTACCAATTACCAGCCTTGCATCTTACTGCCAAGCCACGTGCTTTTTTCTCCCCACTGAGGGTTTCTCTAGTGTCTTGAGACTTGCTTTGCTATCTGTGAGATAGAAAAGAAATGGTGGAAAGTTAATAGATCCCCTTCTCCCTAAAGCTCTTAACCAATGATGGACCAGCTCCCTCACCCTTTGGTTGGGATAACACTCAGTGTGTGTTTTGCTCTAGTTCAAAGAATTCCTCGAGTGGAAATAAGTTTCCGTATTCAGTGGTAGCTAGTTTGAAAGCACTCTTTCCTGGTTCCATTTTCTTCCTTATCTATCTTGTTACTCTAAACTCAAATTCTTCCCTTTGGGTTCTTTTTCCACCCACACTATAACATTTATATAAATCCTGAAGTTTCTTACAGTGATGCGGGCAGTGGAGGGTGGAAGCAGCAGATAAAACAAGAGTCAGAGGTGATGTCAATGAAAAGAGTTAAATAATATGTATTTATACACATGGATTGAAGTAAAACAATTTAGAACGCAAATGAGGTGCTGTAAAGAATGGCTGAGTCTCTTATCCCAGTGACATCAAGGCATGATAATCATTCTCAAAACATGATTCAAGAACAAGTCCATTTAACAAACATTTACTGAATTTTTATCATGTGGTAGGGTAAACTGGGTGTCAGAAACACAAAAATAAATATTACCATTCATGACCTTAATGTGTTTGCCTACTATTGTGGTGTAAACCTTTAATCAGAAAATTCTAACATAGTGTAAAAATGATGACTAAAATATACTTTATATGTTGTTGGCGTAAATACAAAAGATACCTTAAGATCCAGACATATCAGAAAAGACTTCATGGAATAGATGATTTCTGAACTCAGTTTTAAAATTAAGTAGATGTTGGGGCACATGGCTTGTTTATTCAGTAGAGTATACAGCTTGATCTTTTGAGGTCATGAGTTTGAGCCCCATATTGGGTATAGAGATTATTTTTTTTTAATAAAATTAAGTAGATACTAATAAGCAAAGAGGGAGAGGCAGAGGAGTAGAGATAAAGCAGTGTCTCAGGATGAGGGGATGAACAATGTTACAGAGGGTAAAAATAGCAGGATATGTGTAAAAAATTACAAGAAGATTAGTGCTTTGGGAACTAAGAAGGAGGAAAAAAGGTGTTAGAAAGCCAGGCAAGGGACAGATCATTACTTATATGCTCACTCTTGGAAATCTTATCTTACACAATGAAGTATCATTGAGGAATGTTAAGTAAGTGAAATAGTTTACCAACATTTGTACCTGAAACAGAATAGTGTGTGTGTGTGTGTGTGTGTGTGTGTGTGTGTGTTATGAGATTGAGAGAAGTTAATTAACACAAAAATAAATTAAAAATCAGAAAAATATCAGAGATTGGTAGAGAACTTATCTTTGATGAGATACTAATGCATGGATAATTTCTGTAGATGCACTAGCTTAGTAAACCACCTCTAAAAAGCAGAATTTATGGTGAGATTTAAATAATTAGGAGCCAGCTATGTGAAAATAGAGTAGGGCATATTGTCAGAGAAAATAGCTAGTGTGGAGGGCCTGTGGTAGATTTAGTTTGTCCTGACTGAGAATAGAATATTCTGGCTGAGATAGTAGTACAAAGAGAGTAATAAGAGATGGATATGGAGATAATAAGAAAAGCCTAGATAAAGTAGGGTTTTAGAATCAAAATAAAAAGTTTGTGTTTTATTCTAATGTGATGCTGTGTGAAACAGAATAATAGACCTCTGAAGAGATCAACATCCTAATCCCTGGAACCTGTGAATAGGTTATATTACATGGTAAAGATAATTAAGGTTGCATGTGGAATCAAGTTTTTTAATCGGCTGACCCAAGATAGGGAGATTATCCTGCAATACCTGCTTTAATAACAAATATCCTTGAAAGTAGAAGAGGAAGCAGAATAAAGAGTCAGAGGTAGATATGGCCATGAAAGAAAAGCACAAAGAGATGCAGTGTTGATGGCTATGAAGATGGAGAAAGGAACCTTGAGCCCCGGAATGTCAGTGGCCCTTAGAATCTAGAAAAGGCAAGAAATGGAGCGCTTTTAGATCCTCCAGAAAATGTAGGCCTGCCTACATTTTTAGTCCTGGAGAACTCAGGTTTCTTACCCTGAACTGCAAAGTAGTACATTTGTATTATTTTAATCCACTCATTCTGTGATAATATATTATAGCAATAGTAGAAAACTAACCTATGATACATAGGGGGTTGGCAAACAAGGGGATTACAATAACTGCACATGATTTTAAGACTTCTGTCATTGTGTGGATGGTGGATTATGACACAAGGACAAAAGTGAGGAAGTCAGTTATGAGTAGACTACAGTAATTTAAGTGAAAGATGATGGTAGGTTGGACACAAGTATTAACAGTGAATATAAAGAGAAGTGAGCGGGTTTGGGATATGTTTTGGGATTATAATTGAGAGAAGCTGCTCATTGATTGGATTTAGGGACTGAAATAAAAGGGGCTATTGAAAAAAATGCATACATGCCCATCTGGCTGATTGTGACATCACTCACAGAGCAGGAGAAGAACAGTGCAAAAGCGAGTTGGTGTGATAAATGAGGAGTTCTGAGACCATAATGCTATGTTTTATCCTTGTGGTTGTGTCAAGTAATCAGTCAGATATATAAGTCTAAGTTTTGGGGAAAGGTCAGACATGTATGTTTAGATCTGGGAATCATAAGCATGGAGGTGCTCTTTAAAGCAATCAAGGGACTCATCAAGGGAGAAAAAATATATATCAAGAGAAAAGGAAACAAGAGACATAGCGAGGTGCCCTGAAAAAATGAAGGATAAATGACAATACAATAAAATGAAGAACCTAGAAAGAGTGGTCAGGGATATAAGAAGAAATCAGAGTGATATGATATCACAAAAGCCAAGGCAAGAACATTTTTCTAGAACAGGTCTCAGATACTGCTGTGAGGTTAAACAAAATGAGTCAAACAAAACAAAACAAAATTTGAGTTAAAACCATTAGATTTGGCAACATGGAAGTATGTAGAAATCTTGACTAAGTCTCCAGGATGTGCCAGTAGGGGCCCAACTGAAGTAAGTTGTGATTAGATTGAAAGACCGGGAAACATAGGCAGTGATTTCATGGTAATCATTTCAATAAATTTTTCTGTAAAGGGAGGCATCAAAATGGGTTAGTGATTATAGTCAGGTGTTTTCCTTGTCAGCATAATAAATTTCCAATAAATTGACACAAAGTGAATGTTTTATACGTCGCTTTTCTTCCTCCCATCTCATCCTGAAGCATAACCCTTAATAACCCTTATCTTACTTTCTACTTCAAGTTCATTTCTTTTTTTTTTTTTAAAGATTTTATTTATTTATTTGACATAGAGAGCGAGATCACAAGTAGGCAGAGGCAGGCAGAGAGAGAGGGGGAAGCAGGCTCCCCGCCAAGCAGAGAGCCCAATATGGGGCTCGATCCCAGGACCCTGAGATCATGACCTGAGCCGAAGGCAGAGGCGTTAACCCACTGAGCCACCCAGGCGCCCCTCAAGTTCATTTCTTCATGATATAGTCATTTGTCTATTTTCTCATAAATTCTCAATAAATGTTTACTGAGAGCCTACAAAGTAGAAGACACTGAGATACTATCTGGAGAGAGATCAGATCTGCAAGTTTAGATCTGGAAGTCATAAGCATAGAAAAGACATATAGATATAGATGGCATCTGGCATCTAAGAATAATGATTTAGTAATTTCCCTTAGATTATAGTTCTTCATATAGTAAAGGTATATAGATTAGTTGTCCAAGACCATTGTCATGAACTATTCATGGCTCTATTCAAAACTGCCTACCATCCTTAAAACCATTGCTTTTTTTTTTTTTTTATAAACATATATTTTTTTTATCCCCAGGGGTACAGGTCTGTGAATCCCCAGGTTTACACACTTCACAGCACTCACCAAAGCACATACCCTCCCCAATGTCCATAACCCCACCCCTCTTCTCCCAACCCCCCTCCCCCCAGCAACCCTCAGTTTGTTTTGTGAGATTAAGAGTCACTTATGGTTTGTCTCCCTCCCAATCCCATCTTGTTTCATTGATTCTTCTCCTACCCACTTAAGCCCCCATGTTGCATCACCACTTCCTCATATCAGGGAGATCATATGATAGTTGTCTTTCTCTGCTTGACTTATTTCGCTAAGCATGATATGCTCTAGTTCCATCCATGTTGTCGCAAATGGCAAGATTTCATTTCTTTTGATGGCTGCATAGTATTCCATTGTGTACATACACCACATCTTCTTTATCCATTCATCTGTTGAAGGACATCTAGGTTCTTTCCATAGTTTGGCTATTGTGGACATTGCTGCTATAAACATTCGGGTGCATGTGCCCCTTTGGATCACTACGTTTGTATCTTTAGGGTAAATACCCAGTAGTGCAATTGCTGGGTCATAGGGCAGTTCTATTTTCAACATTTTGAGGAACCTCCAAGCTGTTTTCCAGAGTGGTTGCCCCAGCTGGCATTCCCACCAACAGTGTAGGAGGGTTCCCCTTTCTCCGCATCCTCGCCAGCACCTGTCATTTCCTGACTTGTTGATTTTAGCCATTCTAACTGATGTGAGGTGATATCTCATTGTGGTTTTGATTTGTATTTCCCTGATGCCGAGTGATATGCAGCACTTTTTCATGTGTCTGTTGGCCATCTGGATGTCTTCTTTGCAGAAATGTCTATTCATGTCCTCTGCCCATTTCTTGATTGGATTATTTGTTCTTTGGGTGTTGAGTTTGCTAAGTTCTTTATAGATTCTGGACACTAGTCCTTTATCTGATATGTCGTTTGCAAATATCTTCTCCCATTCTGTCAGAAGACAAATTATCACTCTTCTGCAGATGATATGGTACTATATGTGGAAAACCCAAAAGACTCTACTCCAAAACTGCTAGAACTTGTACAGGAATTCAGTAAAGTGTCAGGATATAAAATCAATGCACAGAAATCAGTTGCATTTCTCTACACCAACAACAAGACAGAAGAAAGAGAAATTAAGGAGTCAATTCCATTTACAATTGCACCCCAAACCATAAGATACCTAGGAATAAATCTAACCAAAGAGGCTAAGAATCTATACTCAGAAAACTATAAAGTACTCATGAAAGAAATTGAGGAAGACACAAAGAAATGGAAAAATGTTCCATGCTCCTGGATTGGAAGAATAAATATTGTGAAAATGTCTATGCTACCTAAAGCAATCTACACATTTAATGCAATTCCTATCAAAGTACCATCCATCTTTTTCAAAGAAATGGAACAAATAATTCTAAAATTTATATGGAACCAGAAAATACCTCGAAGAGCCAAAGGGATATTGAAAAAGAAAGCCAAAGTTGGTGGCCTCACAATTCCGGACTTCAAGCTCTATTACAAAGCAACTCTATGGTCAACTAATCTTCAACAAAGCAGGAAAGAATGTCCAATGGAAAAAAGACAGCCTCTTTAATAAATGGTGCTGGGAAAATTGGACAGCCACATGCAGAAAAATGAAATCGGACCATTTCCTTACACCACACACAAAAATAGACTCAAAATGGATGAAGGACCTCAATGTGAGAAAGGAATCCATCAAAATCCTTGAGGAGAACACAGGCAGCAACCTCTTCCACCTCAGCCGCAGAAACATCTTCCTAGGAACATCGCCAAAGGCAAAGGAAGCAAGGGCAAAAATGAACTATTGGGATTTCATCAAGATCAAAGGCTTTTGCACAGCAAAGGAAACAGTTAACAAAATCAAAACCATTGCTTTTTTAATGAACTATTACGCCACTTCAAACACATACTTTGTATTTTTATATCTCAGTGTTCTATATTTTCCCAAAGAATATTTTCTACATCAGGTCCGCTCATAGAAATAGTAGTCATAGAAATTGAGGACTTACTCAATATTTTACTTCTTCCAAAGTCTTCAGAAGAATCGACTATCCAGCCATAGGGATCTTTTTGCTTTGAAATATTGTATCAGTTGTCATACATACTGTATGTATGGATTTATCATAGTGTTTTAATTTGCCTGTGGGAAAGGGGCTCTTATGTTACTTTCACTGTGTTCTCAAAAATATCTTTCCAGAGCGCTTAAACTTAGTAACTCTTAATGAATATACATTGAATAGATATCCTGCAGTGCTTCGTGAAATAATTAGGGGAACACAACACAAAACTGAGTTCACAACATGCTAAAAATGATTGATTCAGCCCATATTCTAGCTGCTGTATTTACTAGTGGCTACATACAAGCAAATCCCTCCAAATCTAGCTTAATGAAACAAGATCCTCCAAATTCTCTAAGGCATTTATTATTGATGTGTTATTCTGTGAATGCTACCTGCTTCTCTTTCGTATTCATTTGATAGAAGAAATAGTGAGTTCATTTTATAATGAATTCAGATAGTCCCATTCAAACCTTCTTTTAACCTCATTACAGTCAAATGGCATGACAGATACTGAATGCTGAACTTAAATTTTGAGAACTTATGTTAAATAGACGAATGCCTCGTCAGCAAGGTCTTTCATCAGCAATTGATTATTTTAGACACTGAAATATAAAAAGTACTCTTGAAAGTTAGAGGAAAAAAGATACAGTCCCCCCACCCCCAAATGATTTAAATTGAAATAATTCTGTGTTTCATTTTGGAGAAAATTGTAAAAGATCAGACTTTTCCCATAGGAATTATAGTACTTCCAGGTTTGAGTTTAAGTTATAAATATCTCAGAAACTGCCTTACTCATGGTGTTTCAAATTATTCCCAGTTGTGTCTCTTACTGAAACAAAGATGCATGACTATACTTGTATATAGTGGAGGGGGGAAAAAAAAGTTCCAACTCTTTGAAAAGGTTACATCTAGTTCAAATTTGGATCTGGCCTTTCCACGAGCTGAACTACTTTTTCAATAATCACAAAAAGAAAAAGATTCTATGATACTCTTCCCTAGTGTGTGCATTTTATTTCATCTGAAATTGATTGCATAAATTGATTGTTGGAGGGGAGGGCATCCATCCACATATATAAGAGTAATTAAGGTGAATAGCAAACATCCCTCTGTTTTAGTATCTACCAAAAGTCCAAACCACACTGTGACATTATATTAAAATAAAACTTTCTCTGTATTCTGCCACATGATATGGAAACCTCATAGTTATTTCTCATTTTTAAATCCTTAAGTTGTATACTGTATGTTTACTTATACTATATATTATATATTAATAAAAGCAGGAAGTCAAATGAGAGGATGACAAAAGTCAAATGATGGCAGTCACAGGTAAAAGGAGGAAAATATAGAATTTCTAGATAGTCTTTGAAAGAAGAATCCTTATAAAGAAGCTGCTTTTCAGTCAGGAAATGACAGATGCTGGCGAGGATGTGGAGAAAGGGGAACCCTCCTACACTGTTGGTGGGAATGCAAGCTGGTGCAGACACTCTGGAAAACAGCATGGAGGTTCCTCAAAGTGTTGAAAATAGAACTGCCCTATGACCCAGCAATTGCACTATTGGGTATTTACCCTAAAGATACAAACGTAGTGATCCAAAGGGGCACGTGCACCCGAATGTTTATAGCAGCAATGTCCACAATAGCCAAACTATGGAAAGAACCTAGATGTCCATCAACAGATGAATGGATCAAGAAGATGTGGTATATATACACAATGGAATACTATGCAGCCATCAAAAGAAATGAAATCTTGCCATTTGCGACAACCTGGATGGAACTAGAGCGTATCATGCTTAGCGAAATAAGTCAAGCAGAGAAAGACAACTATCATATGATCTCCCTGATATGAGGAAGTGGTGATGCAACATGGGGGCTTAAGTGGGTAGGAGAAGAATCAATGAAACAAGATGGGGTTGGGAGGGAGACAAACCATAAGTGACTCTTAATCTCACAAAACAAACTGAGGGTTGCTGGGGGGAGGGGGTTTGGGAGAAGGGGGTGGGATTATAGATATTGGGGAGGGTATGTGCTTTGGTGAGTGCTGTGAAGTGTGTAAACCTGGCGATTCACAGACCTGTACCCCTGGGGATAAAAATATATGTTTATAAAAAATAAAAAATTATAAATGAAAAAAAGGTATTAAAGATGACTTAAAGATGTATTAAATATACGAATTAAAAAATGTTGGGTCTTGAGGAAGTGGTGATGCAACATGGGGGCTTAAGTGGGTAGGAGAAAAATAAATGAAACAAAATGGGATTGGGAGGGAGACAAACCATAAGTGACTCTTAATCTCACAAAACAAACTGAGGGTTGCTTGGGAGAAGGGGGTGGGGTTATGGACATTGGGGAGGGTATGTGCTCTGGTGAGTGCTGTGAAGTGTGTAAACCTGGCGATTCACAGACCTGTACCCCTGGGGATAAAAATATATGTTTATAAAAAATAAAAAATTAAAAAAAAATAAAGAAGCTGCATTTCATAAGTAGGGAAATATTTGTAGCCTGAACCCCACAGGCACTGTCTCTGAGATTTTTGCTGTAAATAAAATTGAATCAGCAAAGGAAAATTCATCTGTTTTATGAGTAGGTTAATAGACAGTGTTAGCAAAATGTCAAAAAAATAAAATTAAAACAGATTTATTTTATTTTTTAAGCATTAGAAAATTTAAAAATTAAATATTCAACCTCTTTATAAATTCTGAACTTCCTGTTCATATAGTCATTATTTCATTTCCTTGATTTATAAACTGACAGAGGTTTGTTTCCTTCTCAAAAAACTCCTTCATACTAAAGTTATAGCATATAATTTCAAATGTAAGGGATCAAAAATTGTATATCTTGGAATGAGGAATAGGTATTGAATTCTTTCTTTTCAAGTCTAGTCCAAGAAATATCAGAAGTTGTTAGCCACATTCAATCCTGCTGGTGGTTATAAAGCAATTAGCAGTTTGCCCATTCCCAGTTCCACACAAATTAAAATTTAAGAACCTAAGTATTAGGGAACAAATTTGAGAAGTGCAATGATTTTAAAGACACAAAATGAGCTAGGTACCTTAAAGAGAAATTTTATCTTCCTAATTCACAGATTAAGCTCCTATGGCTTCTGGTACTTCCTTCCAACAGTGTTCACACAAGCTACAATATAGATGAACCCTGAAAACAGAACTGCCCCGAGTTTAACTAAGCTACTCCATGGTATTGCTGCCTTGACATTCATTTTGTGTGACCAGTTGGTCTGCAAGGACCTCACACTAAAACCAGTCCTTCACACAGTGCATGCCCTAGATAAAAGCCTGCAGTCACACACAAATATAAGTTCCTTGTGAGCAACAGTCCTGCTTCCAGGCTCTTCTCCTTATTCACCACTTAGGAAAGCCCTCCCAAGGCCTCATCAAGAGTCTATTCTTTTGGTTTGAATGGATCAATTCAGCCTCAGCCCAAGAACCCCCAGATACTCTCTCTGGACCCTAGTAAAGGCGTAGAACACAGGTCCTCTTGTTCTCTCTGTCTGTGCCCTGATGGCTCCATGAAGCCAGCCAGGTACTTACTCCAAGACTGAGTAATAAACTTCTCTGTTTCAATTTCTCTTGTGGTCCATTATGAAACCAAGGGTCACCATCCCACATCTGTGCTGCATTTAACAAACATGAATTTGACAGATTCATAACAACAATAGTAGGTGAAAGAAACTAGTCACAAGAGAGCATATATTGTATGATTTCACTTATATTAACTATCTAGAACAGACAAACCCATTAGGCAGAAAGTGCATGAGAAGTCACCAGTGGGGAACAGCAAATCACGATTAATGAGCTTGGACTCTCATTTGGGGAATGAAAGCTTTCTAAAACTAGATAGAGCTGATAGTAGCATAATTTTAAGAATATACGAAAAGTGAAGAAACAGGATTGTACACTTAAAAAAGTGTGAGTTTTATGATATATAAGTTATACATCAATAAAACTGTTGTAAAAGTCAGTGTGGCAAATTTTGGGTATGCACTCAATGATTTAAATATCTTTTTTAGTTGGAAAACTAGACTATACATATTAATACTATCATGTATTTTAAGAACTTTCTACTTTTATACAGTTTTACAGAATACACTTTTATATACATTAGCTTTCTTAAACTCGCAATAACCCTGTTACTGAAATAAGAGTTCTCATTTTGAGGAAGAGGACTTTAAGACATAAAGAAAATGAATGATTTGCCCAGTGTTAAGGGATCTAGTGAGCTACATATTCAGGACTCCTCTCAGGTCAAGCCTTGCCATCTTTCCTGACATTACAGATGACTCTTTGAAGATTTACTGAGAGCAACACATAAATGGATGGGAATGAAATGGGAGAGTCTGGATTCCAGAGAGGACTGCTTTAGTCATAACTACTCTCTCTAGAGAAAATGCGGATGGTGCAGAGTGGGAAGTCAGCAGCAATTTATTGTTTGATTTCCATGTTCCCAGCACTAACATAAAAAGAAACCACTGAGTATGGGGTTATGGTTAGACAGGGGATGCTGTTTTATAGGAACATTGAAAATAGAAATGATTCAGTAAAATTTAAAAGTAGGAACTTGGAAATGCCTGGGAAGAAACAGAGCAGAACATTTCTAGAAAAATTATTATTATTAGAGCTATGAAAAAAAGCTATTTGTGATCATCAATATCCTTATATTTCTTTATAAGGGCCATTTGACTAGTTCTGGCAAAGGAAACATGAACAGAAGCAAAGAAAATACTATCTACACAGAGAAAATGAAAAACCCATGTCCCTCCTTCATCTTGCTGTCTTTCCAGTGGAGCTGTCATACTCCATCCAGGTTGTATAACCATAGATGGACTGATACAATGACTCACATTAGACTGTGAGGTGAGAGAGAGAATTTTTTTTTCTTTTAAGCTACCAAAATTGTAAGGTTTGCTTGTTCTTGCAGTATAGCTTATCTCATCCTTGTTAACTTGAAGCTGAGTTCTGTCCTTTTTTTTTTTTCTTTAAATACGTGGTGACACTAATGTAGCAACTGTCAAAAGTAAGGGGTGAAAAAAAACAATTATGTGGAAGTTAAAAAGTAAGCAATCTATATTATGCCCACACCAAACAGTACAATATTTCAGGATGCAATGTGCAAGGGAGACTGCTTTGTATGTTTATTATTCACTGGGCTTGGCAAAGTATTCAAAATAAACATCATTAAGGCAGAATTAACCAAGTTGTAAGTAGAAGTAGAAAGAAATAGAGTCATTTAAGCTCAGAGGCTAGCCCAACTGGAAAACATTTCTAAAAATAGGATAAAAGAGCATTTGAAAAATAAAGACCCATTAGGCTTTCTTAGTTGATGTAATCCAAGGACCCAGGTAAGGGTATGGTTTTTTCTTCCAAGCCTGATATCCTCAACACAGCCATCGGTAAAGAGGTAGGGGTTTGAGGGTAAGCAAGTGAGAAAAAGCAAAGGCAGCAGATCTGAAACAGATGTCTCACAAAGATTTGGGGTATGGATATTGAAACATTGAACTGACTGGAAGAAAAATAGATTCAAACACTCATATTTGAAGAAAATAGTATTGATAAAATGAATTTGAGTATTTAAGACTTAAAACAAGCCTTAGGCCTTTAATCATTCTTAAGTGGATATTGGACCTAGAGAAAGCTGTTTATTCCCCAAACAGATCATATTCAGCCTTCAGATGGGAGTCAGGAATGACAATGGAAAGGAAGAAAGCTTTCTTAGCAGCTATGGAAAACTGTGGACAGAAGTGTTTCTAGATAGCTGAATAACAGACTAATAAAAAAGCCTCCTTAATTACCAGGGTTAGGGACTTCACAATGCTTTCTATGCCTCCCATTATCTTGTTTTCTGATTAAGAGCTTCATTGTGGTTATGTCCCTGCTCTATTTTTTTTTTTCTTTTGAAAGTGTTCGCTTTTTAGTTCATATGTCATGACGCCAATAGGAAATACATTTGGAACTAATGTTGAGGGCCATGTGGACAAGTCTCCTCCAGTTGCTTTCGAAGGAAGTAGAGGACATTGGACATTAGGAGGCAAACTGTAGTGTCATCCCATTGTGTGACACCAATTAATATGCCTTTGGCAGCAGTACCCAAGAAAATCATTCATTTATTTGCTATTTTGCACTGAATGTAATTAACATAAGCAAGGACAGTAAGGGGATTAGATCCATATCCTGCCTTTTAACAAAAGAGATATTTTTATATTCCTATTTATATACTGTTTTTTTTTAAATTATGGTAGTATATAGGCAAATGGAGAACTTTAAAGTGGTATAAAAACACTTATCTTTTCTCACTTTTAGCTCTGTTTAGATTATATGTGTTATTTTTATTTGCTCAGCATCCTTTCTCTCCATCTCCCGGTGGCAGACCTCTCCTCCATGGCTATGTTTCTAGGCATATCACCCAAACAAGTCAGGCATAGTAATTCAGTTTCTTTGGTCAAAATGACTATTTCAGAGGCTGAGCACATGGTCCTATGCCTTATATTTTATATTATTTCAGCCAGTGGTCATAAGTTCATACAGGAGTAAACCCAAACATTCAAGTGATAAAGTTACCCTGACTTTTGGATAAAGTTGATTTGATGTAATTATGTTAATATATGAGAAAGTATCATTTTTTTAAAAAAGATAAGCAGAAGAAATTCTGGGTGGCTTTGACTTTCTGTGATTTCAAACACTCCTAGGCCTAGCACCACATTTGCCTTTTTCTACTGACAGATTTATACATTAATGAGAGTAACATTCCTCTTTTCATTTAACTTAGGTTGGCTTAGATTTTTGTCACTGTAATTAAAAGGACTCCTAATTAATTTACTTCTAGCCATACCTATAACTGGTAAATAGTTAATACATTTCCTTGTATATTGTCCTGGAATATTTCCATCCATATGTATACTTGATTATCTATGTATAGCATATTTTACATAGTGTATTGTGCAACTTTATTTTCACATGACAGTAAATCATCATTCCATTAGATTTCTTTGCTTACTTATTCCATAATTTCCTGTAGTCTCAGGCAAGTTGAGTGCAGTAGACAAACTAGAATAAGCTACTGTAATCAAGTAACTAAAATGATAATCAGACCTGGGAAAATGCTTTTTGGGGTGGTCCAGAAATGAAGGATCTATCCGTAAGGATATCAAGAGGAAGTGCATTTGGAATGGTCAGTGCAAAGCTCTAAGCTGAGTATCATAGAGTACTGGAGGACAGCCAAGTGAACACAACAGACAGTAATAAATTAGGGTCACAGTGGTTGTGGAAGCACTTGTAGGTTAAGGGAACCCCTAGAGTGTTTTGAGCAGAGAACTGAAATGATCTAATTTAGGATTAAAAAGAACACTGAGGGGCACCTGGATGGCTCAGTTTGCTGAGCATCCCACATTTGGTTTTGGCTCAGGTTGTGATCTTGTGTTTGTGGGATCAGCCCTGCATGGGCTCTGTCCTCCCTTCAGTGTCTGCCTCAGATTCCCTCTCCCTCCCCCTCTACCCTCCCCACCACTCTTGCGCTTGTGTGCATGTTCTCTAAAAAGATAGATAAAATCTAAAAAGAAGAAGAACACCACCATTCAGGCAGCATTAAAGAAAATAGACCAGAGGAGAGCTACAAGCAATATGGAAACCAACTGGAAGGCTATCTCCACAGTCAGAGCAGAAGATGATGGTAGCAGTGTTGACAGAGGGTTAAGTTCTGAATGTATTTTTAAGAAAATTGTGAGAAAATTTGCTGATGAAACAAATATAGAGAAAAAGAGGAGTCTGACTCTGAAATTATTGACCCAAGAATTAGAAGAATGGAGTTACCATTTATTAAAAAGGAAAAGAAGGAGGAGGAGCAGATTGTGCGGGTAGTGGGCAGCAATCAAAAGGGTCAGTTTGGGAAATATTCATTTTGAGATATTCAAAAGGTAACTGGAGTATTGGGGATCTGGCCACAGAAATGAGTTTTAGAATTAAAACATGAGACTGCATAGGTAATAACCACAAATAGAAAAAGGAAGATGTCCAAGAACTGAATCCAGCTACATATCAATATCAGAGACTAGGGGAATGAAAAGAGACAGAGAAGGAGTATGCTTTTGGATGGGGCAGAAATCCTAGAAATAAATGAAACAAGTGTTTCAAGAGAGAAGTGATCAAGAGCACCAAATACTACTCACAGGCTGAGTGTTATCCAGAGCGAGAACTAAGGCTAGGATTTGATAATTGAAAGTCACAGGTGAGGGGTGCCTGGATGGCTCAGAGGGTTAAGCCTCTGCTTTTGGCTCAGGTCATGATTTCAGGGTCCTGGGATCGAGCCCCACATCAGGCTCTCTGCTCAGCAGGGAGCCTGCTTCCCACCCCCCCCCCCCCCGCCTACCTGTGATCTTTTTCTCTGTCAAATAAATAAAATCTTAAAAAAAAAAAAAAAGAAATTCACAGGTGATCTTGTCATGAACAATTTTAGTGAAAAAGCATAAAGAAAAGCATGGCTAGAGTAGATTCAGGAGACAAAAAATGAGAGGAAATGGAACCATGAAGTATGGAAAAATTTTTCAAGATATTTTCATACTTAGAAAAAAAAGTGAATAGAAAAAAAAAACTTGCTGCCAAGCAAAGAAATTTAAAACTATTTTTTTGAAAGATTGAGTATAATGGAGATTATTTATTTTATATGGAAAAATTGATAATACAGAAGACAGAAAGGAGGACAAATGTCTTTTAATAACCAAAGACAGTGTAATCCATTGTATATGTAAGTGAAGATTTTGGTATCAAAATGGAACAAAATCTTGGAAGAAAGATTAACAGGTACAGAGGCCAGTAAGCTTATGGATATTTGTGTGAGCATGTGGGTATTGTATTCTTAAGATTGCTGCCACTTTTTCAAGCAAAATAAAAAGGGCATCATCCAAGAAAAAAGAGGAAGTGATGTTGGAGGTTTGGAAAGCAAAGAGAGAACAGATACAGTCATTGAGACTGTGGGAGAAAAAATGTACAATGATAGCACTAATGGTCCACCCCAGTTTTGTGATGATGAACACAAAGTATAGCAAGTTAGGATGATGGTTTTGAATCCTATTTAGTTACATTGAAGATTACAGGTGCTAGGTCAATAGAGTATTAGATTTCCCAAGATTTGAGGTTTTCCCAGATAGGTGCACTGGATTAAAAAAAAAAAAGTCAGGGGAAACTCTATTCATGACCCTGCAATTGCACTACTGGGTATTTACCGCAAAGATACAGATGTAGTGAAAAGAAGGGCCATCTGTACCCCAGTGTTTGTAGCAGCAATGGCCACAGTCACTAAACTGTGGAAAGAACCTAGATGACCTTCAACGGACAAATGGATAAGGAAGATGTGGTCCATATACACTATAGAGTATTATGCCTCCATCAGAAAAGGTGAATACCCAACTTTTGTATCAACATGGATGGACTGGAAGAGACTATGTTGAGTGAAATAAGTTGAGCAGAGGGAGTCAATTATCATATGGTTTCACTTATTTGTGGAGCATAAGATATAACATGGAGGACATAGGGAGATGGAGAAGAGAAGGGAGTTGGGGGAAATTGGAAGGGGAGGTGAACCACGAGAGACTATGGACTCTGAAAAACAACCTGAGGATTTTGAAGGGGCGGGGGGGTGGGAGGTTGGGTGAGCCTGGTGGTGGGTATTATGGAGGGCATGTATTGCATGGAGCACTGGGTGTGGTGCATAAACAATGAATTCTGTTAAGCTGAAAGAAATTTAAAAAAGAGGGGTGGGGAATAAAGGATGAAACCAGAGGAGCAGTTCTAATGAGGGATTGAAGCTGGGAAATTATGGGAAGAAACACACGAAAGGGGTGAAGGACAGAAAAAAATGTAGCAGATCAGTGGAAGAGAGACTCTAGTGATGCAAAAAAAAAATTTGTTTTTGAAGTTTGAGTATTAGAGAATTGATCAGGAAGGCTAGGAAATTTGAAAGTGAGAAGCTTGAAATTCTGAGTGCAAAGAGCTATGAGGTTATTGGAAATGTAGATCTAAGAATGATGAGAAAAAGCTAATGAAATGAAGACCAGGTTACAGAAGGGAACATCACTATGGATATTGAAATTATCAAGAATTATGATAGAAGTATTGCAGAGAGAGAGAAAGAGAGAGAGAAATAAGGAGAGACGAAAGGAGGACAAAGGGTGGGAGGAAAGGAGGAAAAAGGAAGGACAGAGAACCCTCGGTGTTAAGACATTGAAGGGACATACAAGGTCACACAAAGTGGGTAACTGGCTGCTACAAGTGGAGATAGTTCAGGGCATTGTATGATGACAGATTATTTTCAAAACCCCCTCCTCTTTCTTTGTTAATGGCTGCATAGAATACATTGTATTAATATGTAACAATTTATGTTGAAACTAGAAGAGCAATTGCTAATTTAAAATATGTGTTTCTTTGAATTGAGGTAATATTTTTTCAAATTGACCCCCCAAGTTCTTTGAATATTGCCTTTTTCACCATGGCTTTAATAATGTTAGGGGTGCTTGGGTGGCTCAATTGGTTAAGCTTCTGCCTTCTGCTCAGGTTATTAGGGTCCTGGGATTGAGGCCCGCATTCCTCTCCTTGCTCAGAGGTTAGTCTGCTTCTCCCTTTCCCTCTGCCTACTGCTCCCCTATTTGTGCTCTCTCTCTGTCAAATAAATAAATAAAATATTTGTTAAAATAAATAAATAAAGATTTTCTAAAATGATTCGATCTTTGCCCATCTGATATATAAGGAAAAAAACTCATCTCTTAAAATAAAAACAGATTTATTGGGGTATAATTACATAACTTACAATTCACCAGTTTAAAATACACAATTCATTTAACTTTGATATATTCACAGACTTGGACAACCATTCACCACAATGGATTTCAGAACATATTTATCGCTTCACCAGAGAAAACGCATGCCTACCAGCAGTCACTCATTCTCTATTTGTCCCCAAATCCCACAGTTTAGGAAAAGATTAATATAGTCTGTCTTTACAGATTTACTTGTTCTGGACCTTTCATATAACCTAATAATGTAACATGTGGCCTCCTGTAACTGGCTTATTTCATTTAGTGTAGTGTTTTCAAGGCTCACCCGTGTTATGTAGTATGTATCATTTTATTTATTTTTATAGCTTAATATTATTCCATGTATGGATATATTTTATTTGTCTATTCATCAGTTCATGGGCATTTAAGGTTGTCTCCACTTTTTGGTTGTTATGAGTAGTGCTACTAAGAACATTTATGTACAGACATTTTTGTGTTGACATATGTTTTCATTACTCTTGAGTAGATACCTAGGAGTACAATGACTGGCTGCTGTTGCAATTCTGTGCTCCACGTTTTGAGGAATTGCCAAACTGTTTTGAAAAGCACCATTTTACATTCCCACCAGTAATGTTTAAGGTCCCGATTTCTCTACATCCTTTCAAAGCTGGTTATGACCTATCTTTTTTATTATATACATTCTAGTCAGTCTGAAGTATATTTCATTGTGATTTTGATTTGTAGTCCCTCATGGCTAATGATGCTGAGCATTCTTTCATTTTATCATTGGTCCTTTGTATCTTTAAAGAAACATCTATTCAAAACCTTTGCTCATTTTTTTGATCTGGTTATCTCTTAATCATTGAGTTGTAAGTTTTTTACATATTCTAGGTATAATTTATATAATTTGCAAATATTTTCTTCCATTCTATAGGTGATCTTTTTACATTCTTGATAATATCTATTCATGCATGAAAGTTTTCAATTTCTATGAAGTCTAATTTATTTTTCCATTGCTTATACTTTGGTGTTGTATGAGAAGAATTGCCTAACCCAAAGTCAAGATTTATTCCTACGTCTTCTTAAGTTTTTCATAGTTTTAGCTCTTATATTTAGTCTTCTGATCCATTTTAAGTTAATTTTTGTGTATGGTCTAAAGAAGGGGTTCAAAATAATTTTGGTCAAGATAAAACTGGACAGCTTGTGGCTATCCTGTTGTCCCAGTATTATTTGTTGAAAAGATTATTCTTTTCCCATTGAATTGTCTTGGCCTTTTTGATAAAAAAAAAAAATCATTTGACTATTAAAAAGAGAAAGAGAGAGAGAGAGACAAACCAAGAAACAGACTCTTAACTATAAAGAACAAACAGATGGTTACCAGAGGGGAGGTGGTGGGGGGATGGGTGAAATAGGTGATGGTGATTGAGAGTACACTTTCTGTGATGATCACTGTGTAATATATGGAGTTGTTAAATCACTGTATTATACGCCCGAAATGAATATAACACTGTATATAAGCTACACTGGAATTAAAATTTTTAAAAATCATTTGACCAGAGATGTACCAGTTCATTTCTGAACTCTCAGCTCTCAATTTTATTCCGTCGATCCATGTCTGTCCTTATGCCAGTAGTATGCTGTTCCATTTACTTTGTGGTAAGTTTTGAAAACTGGGTAGTATGCATTCTTAATTTTAATTTTTCCAAGAATTTTTTTTTTTTTATTATTTGGTGCCACTTGAATAGGCACATGAATTTTATAATCAGCTTGGGAATTTGAAAGTGATTGAATTTAATGTACAGGTAAGTTTGAAGAATATTGTCATCTTAAAGATAGTAAGTCTTCCAACCTCTGAGCATGGTATATCTTTCCATTTATTCACATCTCCTTTAATTCCTTTCAACAATTTTTTATAGTTTCAAAGTATGAATTTTGTGCTTCTTTTGTTAAACTTATTCCTAAGTTTTATTTTTTTTATGCTATTATAAATGAATTTTTTTTCTCAATTCCATTTTGAGGCTGTTAACTGTTGGTTTAAAGAAATGTAATTAAGTTTTGTGTTTCAATCTTATATTCTGAAATTAGTTATTTGTTAGTTATTTTTTTGTGGATTCCTTAGGGTTTTCTATATGTAAGATCATATTCTCTGCAAATATAGTTTTACTGCTTCCTTTCCAATCTGAATTTTTTTTTTCTCCTTCCTCCCTCCCTCCCTGCCTTCCTTTCATTTTTTTCCCTAATTGTCCTGGCTAGAACTTTCAGTGTTGAAAAGAAGTGGTAGGAGTGGATATCCTTTTCTTATTCCTGACGTTAGAGGGATAACATTCAGTTTTTCATCATTAAGTATGATAGCTACTGAGTTTTTTTAGGAAAGATTTATTTCTTGATTTATTTGAGAGAGAGAGAGCATGAGCATGAGAGTGCACAAGAGTGGGAGGAAGGGGCAGAGGGATAGGGAGAAAGAATCCTCCAACAGACTCTCTGCTGAGCACGAAGTCCAAACAACTTGGGGCTCAAAGTAGGGCTCAATCTCAGGACCCTGAAATCATGACCTGAACCAAAACCAAGAATGAGATGCTTAACGGACTGGGTCACCTAGGCACCCCCTACAGTTGCTGTTTTTTGTTCTCGTAAATGTCATTTGTAAGAATGAAGAAGTTCTCTTCTGGTGCTAGTCTTAATGTTTTTATTTTTAACTATGAGGTAGTGTTGTACTTTTTAATTTTTTTAAAATTTATTCAGACACTTTTACATAATTTTTTTCTGCTACATCAGTTCCAAATTCTTCCCTCGGTAAACTGATAAAATTTAAAAAAAAAATATATATATATATACACACACACACACACACATATATTCTTCTTTATTTGTTCTTAATAAAAGTAGTTTTTCTCTCAGGCTACATTTTTAATTTAAACATCCTTTCTTTTATCAAGAAATTCAAAATTTTGATCAGTTCTTTTTTTTTTCTTTTTTTTCTTGGTGTGAGAACTCAAGTAAAGATCCAACTTCACTTGGTTTTATGAACTACCACTTTCTCCAAACTAAAATTTTTTTGTTTCCTACTTTTTTCACAGAACCTAAATCAAAACATGCCACAGAGCAGGCTCTCAATAGCTATTTGTTGAATCAGTGAGAGAAAACAGATTATTGTGTTTGTTTAACAGACTATATTTTACATACAAATTAAATAGTAATAACTAAAACCACAGAAATAAAACTTAGAAAATAATTTGATGTTACCTAAAAATTTCAGAATATTAGCTACATAACATCTATATATATTTCTGTGTGTGAGTGTATGGGTTATTTTCATTGACTTTATAAATTTTTGTTATCAATTTTGGGTAGTTCTACTAAAAAGTTTGCTTGCAAATATATAGTGACATTTTTCAGGCATAAGCTATGGAATATAAGTGATCAATATATGAGAAAGCTTAAACAAACTACAAGGAAACATTGAGTGCATATAGCAAAATAGATGTAAAATGTTTTGTGTAAAATTTCAGAATAGAAATATGTAAGAAGTTATTCAGAGGAAACCTTTAACTGAAGAATAGATGTTTTGAAACAGTTTGAATAAGAAATCAGAAGAGGCCTCTGACAAGGAAGTAACATGGCTTTAACCTACAAAAATTAAGAAAAGTATTTGGGAATATAAATAGGAGGGTATTAGAAATGATTAAAGGATTGGACATCAAGACCTAAGAGGTATGGTTTATGGAATTGTAAATCTTGAAATGAGAGAGAGCGTATTCTTAAACTTCTTCCTCAGTGGGCCCTTAACTTCACCCTAACTGAGTGGTTTGAAAAATATTATAGAATGCTCTCTTTTGTCTGTATTTAATTTCATTTGTTTTCTTAGTTTTCACTCACCTTTATGATTAGAATGACACCAATTGTTTTTTTTTTTAAAGATTTTATTTATTTATTTGACAGAGAGAAATCACAAGTAGATGGAAAGGCAGGCAGAGAGAGAGAGAGAGAGGGAAGCAGGCTCCCTGCTGAGCAGAGAGCCCGATACAGGACGTGATCCCAGGACCCTGAGATCATGACCTAAGCCGAAGGCAGCGGCTTAACCCACTGAGCCACCCAGGCACCCCACACCAATTGTTTTTAAGGGGAATTTTAAACATAAACACACACACACACACACACACACACACACACACACACAATTGTTTTTAAGAGAAATTTTAAACATATATATCTATGTATAGATATATATATATTCAGTAAACATCAAATAATTTACCAAGTTTTCTCCATGTGTTTTTAGTTACTACTGTTTAGTTTGAATGCATAGTTTAGTCTAATACAAAACACAAAAATCTCTTTTCTTTCACTAACTTAACAAATATTTACTGGGAGTCATATAATATATAACATAGTTTTTTAAATTATTCTGCTTCTTTAGAAATTGAAGATGGGGAATGAGCTAATTCTGGGTCCAAGTTAGAAATTAGCTGGTCTTAATTAAATTCATCTCTTTGGTACATCGAAATACAATGAAATCAGTAACAGAAAATGGATATAATCCATTCAGATTACTTTACATGGAATAAAATTGAGAGCCCTATGACCATTTACAATCCGTGAATGTTGCACTTTTGGTTTTAGAGAATTCAGGACTAACTTAAATCATGCTCATTTGGAAGTGTTTGTGTAAACTTTAGATCATTCAAATCTGGATAATAATTATTAGATCATCTGCTAGACTCTTCAACTTTGTTTTTGTTGTTCTTTGGCTTTATTTGTTTCATGATTGTTTTTCTGTTCAGATAAAACCGAAATAAGAATTTAAAAGAAAATATTGATTCTCCCTTCATTGTTCCCACTGGCTGGCTTAGTGTAGTGGTTTAAAGCTCTGTAGTGAGAGCCATTGGGTTGGAAGCTGTATTTCCCCATAGCTAGGTGATTTGAGCACGTTAATTAGTCAGACTGTGCCTCATATAATTATACTATCTATGACATATGATTGTCATGAGGATAAAACTTGTTAATATTTTTAAAGCACTTAAAATGGTATCTGACACACAGTAAGCAAATGATAAATAATTCCTCTATGCCTATGGAACTCCTCAGGAAATAACCTGTGGATTGCTTGCTAGCCATGAAAGAACACCTCCCTAGGATTAATGGAAAAACACCATGGTGCTTTTGGTGAATGGACGGTGCCCAGTCAAGCACCACAATTAAAAAAATAAATAAATAAAACCAAATGTATGAAAATTGTCTTCTATTTCTCAAAGGGCATTAATATAATCCCATATACAAAATGTGTAAATACCAATACCTTAGAAACATCTCCCATACCAAGCTGGTATACATTTACCTTGTGAAGTAAAAGAACTGTATATAGTTGTAAAAGATTTTACATATATATATGTGTAAAATATATGTAATATATATAAATAAATATATATATTAGTACTCCAGTTTCTTTTGCACTCCTAAGTTTGGATTTATATCTTTTATTCTTATTCTTCTTCTTCTCAGAATGGAGTTATTTAGTCATTTAATAAAGGGAAACTTTCAAAGTCTTTCTGTCTTCTTTTTTTATTATTTCATAAATAGGTTTTTGTTTTGTTTTGTTTTGTTTTTTAATTTTTAAGTGTTTTTTTGTGATCCATAATAGTCTCTCTCTTTCTCTTTCTCCTCCCTCTTGACTACATTGAATTTTCCCATTTCTTTGGACATTTCTCCTTGCAAAAATTTAAACAGTTTGTTCTATTTTCTGAAGTCTTTGTAAATGTTGTCATTTTAACATTTCCCAGGGACAAAGGCAGAGTGCTCTGTTCTAGTCCCCACCAAAGGAAGGATTTGTACTACTCTAGTCTGACAGGAACTTTAACAGTTTAAAGCCAAATGGCTTAGCTTCCCTTTACTGTATCAACTCAAAACTAAGGCGATATTTCTTATTTCCAATGTTATACACCCCTTCAAAAACACTTGTTCTGAGATTTAAATATCCTGAGTGCAGTGAGATCACAGTGGATTAGAGGAACTTCTGAGCTGTAAAGGAAGGGCACTCCCACAGCCTCCAGGGTGAAACCTCAGAGGGTGAACTAGATTTCCTCCAGGGTAACTAAGATCTCCTCAGAAAGGTAAGCAATTCCAGCTGCCCCCTGGCTATCAGGGTGCTCCTCCCTTCTCTAAAGCAGTCAGTGTGTCATGGGAGAGACTCCTCACAGGATAACAGACCCACCGCTTCCCATATACGCCTATATTTAAGTTATAGTCTTTTTCGTTGGGGAAAGAAAAAACTAGCATTTACACCTGGGACTGGGTGTAAATTATAATTTCTTGAACAGCGATGTTGATGGTTATGCTAAAGTCCACAGCTGCAGGCATATTCTGATGACTCTGTCATGCTCAGAAGATTCTAAAAACGGAATCCAAGGATGCTTCTTTGGTAAAGTTTCCTTCTTAAAAAAAAAAAAAAAAAAAAAAAAAAAAAATGTGTGAATGACGACAGCCTGCCATCAATAGGACCCAAGTCATATGACTTGGAACCACTGACTGAATTGTCTGTGATTTTGCACTATTCTTTGTATAATGTTGCCCCTGAAATAACAGTACATTCAACAGTCTCTTTCTAAGAATTTGGAAAACCAGTCTGGGATTGAAAAAATTTAAAAGGGCACTGAAGAAAGGACTTGTAAAGACCTAAAATAGCAGATGAGAGGAAGAAAAGGGTTTGAAAGAAGTGGCAGGAAAACCAAAGTATTTTTCTCCTCAAATTTTGTTTTTTCAAGTGTATAATTGCCTTGATGGGCTCAAAGCATTAAGAATATTCTTGCAAAGAAGTTGTTAGTTAGAAATGAAGTGCCTGGGTACAATAATCATATGTATGATTATAATATATAATACATATTTTATATACATATCTATCTATCTAGATAGATAGATAGATAGATAGATCAGCAAAAGACCACCACAGAATGTTAAAGGGAAACTGTTGGTAATTTGGGGACAAAAATGAATAATTTTAAATTTTTAGAATTCTAAGCAGTTACTAATATAAAGCTGAAAAATAAGGAATAATGACAGAATTACTTTTTTTTTTTTTTTTTACTCACATATAGTCAACATTTAGCAACAGAGTGACTTCCGTAAGGTTGTAATTTGGAGAAGAGACCTACAACCTTGCTGTCTGTCATCTCTAGCATTCAATTAGCAATTGCTAAGAATGAATAAATGTAGAATGTTTTTTCTTCAGATCAACAACTAGTTTTAATAATGTCACAGATTTCACCTATTGTTTAAGTGTCATATAACATAGACTGGATATCCATAATTAAAAATTTGAATTATAACATGCCTTACTCTTTCTTATGTACTTAGTGATGTTGAAAGGTAAGTTTTAAAATTAAAAATTGTACCACTATCATTGAGTAATGAGTTTTTAAATAATATATACAGTAAAATATTTGCAATGGAGTAATATACTTAATATGTGAGATGTATATATTTCTTTATGGACTTTTTCATCCCACCAAATATATTAATATAATTATAGTACAGTTAATTAACATATTACTCTATACTGTTTATGATCGTAAAATTCCCAAGGATTTTATTTGGCTTTGTATCCTCCAAAGAACACTTTATCAGAACTATAATAATACCATAAATAATAATTTTTGACCTTTTTTATTTTGCAACATTAGTATATTCCTAGGTAACATTAATAATGTGAAATGAGGGCGCCTGGGTGGCTCAGTGGGTTGAGCCGCTGCCTTCGGCTTAGGTCATGATCTCAGGGTCCTGGGATCGAGTCCCGTATGGGGCTCTCTGCTCAGCGGGGAGCCTGCTTCCCTCTCTCTCTCTCTGCCTGCCTCTCCGACTACTTGTGATTTCTCTCTGTCAAATAAATAAATAAAATCTTAAAAAAAAAATAATGTGAAATGAAAGATAGTATAAATTGGATATCAACCACTGGCCTGATAAGACCAGTACGGTCTGCCTGCCTCATCTCTTCATTATCTATATAACTTATACTGTCACACAGACAAACACATGCATATACCAACATCGATCCACACCATTCTCCATGTGTAAATCATACAGTGAATCCAGTTATGTATAGGCAAAAAAAAAAAAAATCCCTGAAGGTTTTGTATTTAAAATTAGAGATCTGAGAGAGTAATTCCCTTGTTGAGATACCAGAAATGTCACATTTAAGGCATTAGATGATCATTAAAGGAATTTCAGATTAACAGAACAATTTGATTTACTAATTAATTTTTCATTCAATTCTAATCTTTCTCTCTTAAACATTTTTATTTAATTTATTTTATTTATTTTGCTTATTAGCATCTTCATAATTGGGAGGAAAAATTAATGAAAGTTATCTTATTCTTTTATATTTGAACTATTTAATTAAAGATTTTTTTAAAATGAACCTAAATCACACTTAGTGTTTTAATCTATTTTTCCTCTCATTTTTAATAACCCAAGTTGTAGAGATACTATTATTAAAAATACATTTCTGGAAACTCTAAACTCCTTTCATTACTTGTGTTGAATTTATATGATTTAGTAGACTGTGCAGAGAGTCTAATGGTGAGAATATAGCCTTTCTTTTCAGGAAATCTGAAGAAGTAGAAACTCTGCAAATCCCTCCCACTGAAAGAAAACCAGATTTTATATAAACTATGCTTTCTAATGCATTTCTGGGGTCATAAAAAATCTCCTAGATTCATAAATAAATGAAAAAAAACCCAAATCATTTAATAAAACAGAAATATTTGAGCTTTAATCACTGTGGGAGCCTTGAACCTTAGACAAACATGAAAAATAGGCAAACTTCAGACAAAGTATTATATTTGGTAAGCTTTGGTCTTTTGAAGCAAAAGTGGGAGCTAGAACTGTAACATTGAGCCTAAAAGCTAAAATTAACCCAGACTGATACTGTTTTTTGGCTTTTTGAATAAACAAATGTAATTTTTTTAAGAATGAATGTAATATAGCTCTGAAGATTCTTATTAGTTATGGTCAATCAATATAATCTTACAATCAAATATCACAAATACTTATAGAAAAGAAGAGATTAGAATCCAAAGATCTCAGGCATTGTAATTGTATATGCAATATAAGACAAAAATGTGTAAAATGCCAGAAGAAAAATAAAAATGGGTCACAAAATGAGAAAGGAAAATATGATTATGAAAGGCAATTTTATTAAGGCAGATTGAAAGAAAAAATAGAAATTTAGAATTAAAAATATAATCACTGAATTAAGTTTATTGACTGACAGTGTAAAGATTAAAGACAATTGAAGAGAGTATTTTAAGTAATTGTTATTGCACTGTATTATATTGTACAATGGAATAAACTTAGAAGTTACTGAAAAAAGCAAAATTAAAATTTTATAAAGTGATAGATTTTAGAAAGTTACCCACATACCTTTAAACAAACATAAATCATATCCAAGATCAAAAATCATTAGCATCAAAAAATAATTTAAAAAGCTACATATCGAAATTAAAAAAAACAAAAATAATAAATGTTTTTATTAAAATATAAGAAAAGTTACATATTAATGAATACAGAAACTGACTCAAGATTTAAAAAATATAAGAACTAGTCCAAAAAAACTAGAATGTAATAATAAAGATCTGAATTTTTTAAATTTTATTTTATTTTATTTTTTATTTTATTTATTTATTTGAGAGAGAGTGATAGCATGAGCATGAGGAAGGACAGAGGGAGAAGTTGACTCCCTGCTGAGTGGGGAGCCCAACAAGAGGTTCCCTCCCTGAACCCTGAGATCATGACCTGAATTGAAGTCAGACATGTAACTGACTGAGCCACCCTGGCACCCCTGAAATTTTTGAAATAGTAAACATAAAGCATAATTACTAAACAATACAAACACAGTCTATAAAACAAGAAAAAGACAGGGAAGAGCCAAAACAGAAAGAAGAAATAGACATAAAAAAAAAGAAGAAATAGACATAATAACAATTTCAATAAGGACAAAAAGTGTTAGAGAATAATATGAGAAATTTTCTGCTAAAAATAAACGTGAAACTTAAACAAATTAGACAAATTCTTAGTAAAGTATAACTTATTAAATCTGAATGAGGAGAAAACAAAAAGCCTGAACAGTTCAAGAATGTCAAAGGAAAGTATATTTAATACATTTTTTTCCTTCAAAGAAAAAACTAATTCTGTTGTTTTACAGGAAAATGCTATTATAATTTTAAAGAACAAATCATTTCAACTTCCTAAAAATGTTCCCAAAGAATAAACAAGAGAAATATTTAATTCATCTTATTAATTTAAATTACAAAAGTAGATAAGAACAGTATGAGAATGGAAATTTCAAGACTCTATTAATTTATGGAATGATACAGCTATGTTAAAAATATTAACAAATAAAATCCAGTAATTTTTATATATTAACATATTATGACTAAGTTGGATTTATTCCAGAAGTTCAAGAGTAATATAAAATCAGTAAACTGATACATTTATTAGACTGCATTATAGAATGGGGGAAATTATGATCATCTTATTAAATGCCATAAAATACATTTGAGGTAATTCAAAACAAAATCACAATAAAAACTATTTAAAAATACAAACACTGAGGAAGTTTCTTCCTCAGATATACCTCAGAAACAGTGTATCTGCCAAAAACTGCAGAAATGATTACTGCATTGATGAAATGTTAAAAGCATTCTCTTTGAAATCAAGAGCTACACAGATTGTTCGTTATTAACTCTTATTTTTGCAATGTACAAGAAGTCTACGAGTCTCAGAAAGACTAAAAAAGGTCAAGAAAGAGGGACATACACTTTCCAAGGATTAAGTATTGAACAGGGAGAAACTGATGAGATGAATCTATACAGAAAACAGATGAATTGTTCGAAATAACAAAAGCAGGTTTAGCAAACTGGAGATCAGATAAATATATAAGAATTGATTGGATTTTATACACAGTCAACCACCAATAAGAGAACATACCACTTCGACTACTAGTAATAATAACGGGAAATTTCTAAGAACAAATCTAACAGAAGACTTGAAAGAAAAGATGAGAATTTTATAAAAACCTTCTTGAAGAGCATTTTTTTAAAAACCTACATAAAAGGAGAGTTGTATCATGCTCATGGATTAGAAGAGGTAATATTATAAAGATCTTCCTTCTCCCCTAATTGATCTATATATTCAATGCAAGTTTACTAAACTTCCTACTGTGTGTGTGTGTCTAACTTGACAAGCTAATTCTAACACTTATATGGAAGAGTATGAGAACAAGGGATCTATAATCGCCAAAATAGTCCAGAAGCAGAATTGTCCTTATGAGATACCTGTGCTAGTCCATTTGGGCTGCTACAACAAAATACCACAAACTGGGTATTAATTGGCTTATAAACAGTGGAAGTATATTGCTTATAGTTCTGGAGGCAGAAAATCAGAGCAGGCTGCCAGCATGGCCACATGAGGACCCTGGTCCAGGCTACAGACCCTCCTGGTGAGAGGTGATAGGGAGCTCTGTGGGATCTCTTTGACATAAGAGCAGTCATCCCACTTATGAGAATTCCACTCTCATGACCTAATCACTTCCCAGAGGCCTCATATACTAATATCATCACCTTTGGGGGTTAGAATTCCAATAGTATACATTTGGGGAAAGGGGAACCCAAACACTGAGACCATGTAGCATTATAAAACTTCTCATACAGATAAAATAAATAAGGTATTGTGGAATTGATTCAGGCATACTGACAAATGCAGAAGGCTGGAGATATTCAAAATTGACCCAAACATAAAGGCATTTCTCAGTGCTCTATTTCTATCCCCTAGAAGTTTACCTGCCACACAGTAAGCACTTGGCAAGTAACAGTTGGAGTTCATTAGATCTGTGACTATGAAGCACTGCTGAAAACTGGGAGAAAGACACCATGAATTATTCTGGAATGACTGGTTACTCCTGTATAGTGAACTCCTTGACAATTCCTATATAGGAGTAAGATCAAGATACTTTGGATATTTAAATGTGAAAAGAAAAAAAAATAATTGTGAAAAGAAAACACTGTAATTTTGCCTTTCTAATGTGGGAAAATATGATCTTAAGGAGCATTCTTAAACAAGATATTAAATGTTTTAAGCTTTAAAAAGTTAAAACATTTATACATATTGAAATTAAGAAATTCTAGGGGTGCCTGGGTGATTCAGTCAGTTAAGTGTCTGCCTTCAGCTCAGGTCTGAAGGTCCCTGGGATAGAGTTGCACATCTTCAGGGTCCCTGCTCATCCGAGCGTCTGGTCTTCCTCTCCCTCTGCCCCTCCCCCAGCTCATGCTTTCTCTCCCTTGCTCTCTCTGTCTCTCTCAAAAAAATAAATACAATCTTAAAAAAAAAATTAAGAAATTCTATTTTTCAAAAAGCACGATATGAGATATTTGAATACATACAACTGAGAAAAATAATTATACCGCATATATAAAGAATTCTTATAAATCAATAAGAAATAGATAAATAACCCAATAAAAAATTGAGCAAACAACTTAAATATTTATTAAACCTGAATAGTAAATAAAAGTATGGAGACATGCTCACCTCCCTTAGTTATCAGAGAATTCGTAAGTAGTACTATAATGGTCTACAATGTTATACCCACCAGATCACAAAAATTATGATTGACATTACAAGTTTTGGTGAGGTTATAGATTAATGAGAACATTTGTATGCTGCTAGCAGGGTTGTAAAGTAGTACAGTTCTTTTGGAAATTAATTTGGCATTGTTGTGTGAGTATGAACATTTTCATTCCCTACAACTCAGCGATTCTACTTCCAGATCTGTACCATAGAGAACCCTTACACATGTGTATCATGAGATCTGTACAAGGATATTCACATTATTATTTTTCTTAATAGCAAAAACTTAAGACAACTTAATCATCTATCAACAGGAAAATGGAAAAATAAAATATGGAGTAATCATATGTTAAATTGAAGAATGTTAAATTGTAACGAAAATTACTGGACTACAGTTTTTTGAAACTGTAGGAATGAATTTTTAAACCTACAGAGTGATATATCACCAAACTGTTCTTTAAAAGCAAAGAAATGGTAAACACAAATTTAAAGAGGGAGCTACCTGTGTTGAAAAGGTAGAAGGATGAGATTAAGGAGACACATACCCATTGAGAACACAATAATGATGATGCTCTATCTTATAACTGTATTGATGGACTCATAAGTGTCTTTTTTATTTTACTTTTGAACCTGTATCAATATGTATCAAATGTTACATAATTAAATTATACCTACCTAATACATTTTAGAGTAATCATTAAAGCTTCACACAAGGACAAAAATAAAGTCATCCAATATAGAATAAATTCTTAACTACTAGACACCATGACACACTGATTGCTCTATGTTCCTTCCAAATTAGTGATAAAAATAATTGCTTTTCTGTATTGTTTTGGAAGAAAATCTCATCTGCAAGTACCAATAACAAAATTTAAAATTTATATTGCAGTAATGACACAATATATTACTGAGACAAACATCTTGGCAATTAGTACTACTAAATGAATAGGAAAAAATATGAGAAAGAGGAATAAAAGAATCTTGGTGATACTGTTAAGATGGAATATGCTTTTTCAATGGTCCCATCCCTACTGATATTTCAGAGAGCAGTAAATGTGAGCTTTCAAAATGACATGCTGTGGCCTTTAGAATATTGTAATTATTTTCCACGGAAGTATCCCTGAAAGCAACGTCATTCTAATTTAAATATAAGAAAAAGGTAAATGTAAATATTTTCCCAAAGATATTAACCCAGATTTTCATAAATGGGAAATTGTGAAGAATAGGATTTAACTATTATAAGCAGACTGGACACCACAGACTTCTAAGTATTTTTAACTTTCTTATTTTTTATTTATAGATACCCAAAGTTCTTTAGAATGGATTTGTACTCAATCACAAATTCAGTAAGTGCTCATTAAACTTCTGTTGATATTAATTATGATTTGAATTATGTAAGCTTGCAGCTAAAAAAACTCTTGGGTCTTTTTCCTCAATAGGATCACTTTCGACATCATGATGTCACCCTGGCTCTCTAACCCTCCACACAACTCAGCAATCATGCCTCATCATTTAATAAGAAGGATGGCCTGGCTGATCTCAGGGGTGAGTACATTTCTAAACTTAAAATCCAAGAGAAATCCAATAATGGATAAGACAATACATTTTACCACTTAAAAATTTAAGAGGAGAAGGAAAGAGGAAAAGATGATCAAAGGTTTCTGATTTGGGCACTTCAATAAGTGAACCATACACTGCGAGAGAAATAGATGAAACTAGATAAGGCAAGATTTTAGGATGAGGTCATTACTCAGTCGGATTATGAAATATCTCAGAGATGAACCAGAAGGCAACATCTGATATTCAAAAGTGAACTCTAAGCTGGAGATGCAATTTAAGGAGGTATTGGTGTATAGCTAAAGCTGTTTAAGTATGGACAAGCTTTTCCAGGGAGACAGTTAAAGCTGAGAAGAGGCCTAAAGAGAATTGTGATGAGCATAAATAGGGACTCCGTTGAAACGGCTGGCTCAGTACCACAGGTCGGGGCTGAAACCTAGAGACTTGTATTTTTTTTTTTTTTTAAAGATTTTGTTTATTCATTTGACAGAGACACAGTGAGAGAGGGAACACAAGCAGGGGGAGTGGGAGAGGGAGAAGCAGGCTTCCCGCCGAGCAGGGAGCCAGACGTGGGGCTCCATCCCAGGACTCTGGGATCATGAACTGAACCAAAGACAGATGCTTAATCGACTGAGACACCCAGGTGCCCCTCAAACTTGTATTTTTATCAACTAAATATTCTTCGGATCATACCTTAAGAGAGGCTAAATAACAAGGAGGGACTACTCCTTGGTTTCCTTGAGTTTTGTTTATGTACATGCATCATGTCTCTTTTTTTCCAAAGTAGTGTCACGTGTCTTTATTACACAAATGAGGGAGTGTTGAAGGGATATGAGGACATACAAAGGTTGCAAATAGCTTCAACTATGAAAGAATATACTGTGTAAAAGAAAATTATATCTTACTATATGCCTGAAAAATTATTTCCCTGAATAATGAGTGCAACTCTGAATATTGTGGTGAGAATTACACCCATTTTGTGAAGAGCAACTCTATGGTTACTCAAAATACAAAATCACTTATTCAAATGATATGACTAGATGACCAACTTATCCATTCTTCTAATTTTGGTGGATCTGAATTGTTCCTGAATAATCCAGCAGAAAGAATCAGCTTTTGAAGACAATGCTAAAAATATCTTTATTGAAGAGTGCATTATCCTAGTCTGGTTTGGCTAACTTAAAAGTTAAGTATTTTGAATGCATTGATTTTACCAAGATGGACATTTCAGTAAGACTTTAATCTTTTCACATCTTAAAAACTTGAGTTTTCTTATTGGAAATAATTGTATATTCATGATTGTCGTTCTTCTGCTGTTAATAATATGAAGGAAATAGAATAATGAGGTAAAACAGAAATTGAATTCACACCCAAGTAATAAGAAGTCATGGTGAGAATAAAATATTAATAGCGACTAGATGGAATGTAGCTAGATTTTTCATTTCCCTAATAAAAGATTCTAAAATCTGGTGTATTTTAGAAAAGTCCTTGATTGAGGCATTCAAAATTACAAAGGACACTTTTTTTTTTAACCTTGTCCCATAATAAGATGAGGACAAGGAGATACTTGATAAAAATAAGAGGCAGTAAATTCAGAACAAATTGAGGTAAATAATGCCTTATGAATGTGTATAGTCAACCTGTGAAATTCATTGACCGAAGAGGTCACTGAGTCAAATACTATGGTTGAATTTAAAAAACAGCTGGGTAATTTTATGACCACTAATAGCTTTGGGAGCTCTGCTCAGCAAGCAGAGATAATGATAAGGGTAATCAAATCTCTTGTTTCGGGATGTAAGTTACCAACGGGGGGTTGTCCAATTCAATGCCTTCCTTTTGTCCTCTGGACATTTCTCGTAAACACCCACCTTCAGGGAGGTGCACGGATGCATACTGGTGATGTTATTCAGCACTTTTATGCTTCAGTTTATAGATGCCTCTGTGTTCTTTCACCTTCATCGAAGTATCTATAATACAGGCACAGCAAAAACTGGTTTCGAAATAGTATGCTCCGTAATGATTGTCAGGATAATCAATGGTTTATATTTTTCGCGGATGCCTTAGTTAGCTTTCATGACTTTTCAGTTTATCAAACTGAAACAGCCTGAAACTGAGCAATCATTACATTTTGAGAGTATGAGACTTAATAGTGCAATTTTTGTATACCATCATGCAAAGTGGTATTAGTGAAGTTACCATTCCTTTAACACTTCACTCTAAATATGTTACTTTTTTTTTTCTTTAAGATTTATTTTTGTGAGAGAGAGTGAGAAGGAGCAGAAGGAGAGAATCTCCAGCAGACTTCCTGCTAAGAGCAGATCCTGGTCCAGGGCTCAATTTCACCATCCATGAGATCATCACCCCCACTGAAACCAAGAGTTCTTCACTTAACTGATTGAACCATACAGGCACCCCTAAAGGTGTTAGGTTTTTTAAAAAACAACATGCCATGGAGTTTTCAACTGTGCTCTTCTTTAAAAAATCTATTGACTGAATTATGCTACCTTTTATCTTTAATCGTATCATAGACCAAGTCTTTTTATGTAATTTATTTTTATTCAATTGAAGTCAAAATTCAAGTTTTATTACTTGAAATAATTTTTCCAAAGTAGAAAATTTTGCTGAAAAACATATAAAACCTAAAATCACCTGTAATCTTAAAATTCAGCATAACTATTACCCTATGTATACAATTACACACATATCACACACATAATCAAATATATATATATTTTTTGCTAATTGAGTCATACAAAATTGTGAGCATGTTATATATATTATTCTGTGGTTTATCCTTTTAAAATAACAATTCTTCATGAACAATTCACAATTAGGTTAAATATTTTTGAAGTCTGCATATCATATACATATACTATAATTTATTTTACCAATTTCCTCTTTGGACATTTAGATGGGGTGCAATTTTTCAGTGTCATAACTATGAGAACATCTGATTATTTTTCTATTACTGTTTCAAAGAAATGCACATTTCTTTTGTAGATTTTTTTTTTAAGATTTTATTTATTTATTTGACAGAGATCACAAGTAGACAGAGAGGCAGGCAGAGAGAGAGGAAGGGAAGCAGGCTCCATGCTGAGCAGAGAACCCTACTCGGGGCTCTATCCCAGGACTCTGGGATCATGACCTGAGCCGAAGGCAGGGCTTTAACCAACTGAGCCACCCAGGCGCCCCTACTTTTGTAGTTTTTGATTCATATTGCCAAATTATTTTAAGGAAATTGAAAAATTTTACACAGTATCAGTTTATGAGAGTATAATTTCCTTGAACAATCAAGGAATATATATATGTGTATATACGTATACACATATTAATCTTTACTAGTATTATTCATAAAATAGAAAAAAAAGGGTATCTCATTAATGATTAAATTTTTGAATCTTTAATTACTTGTACTTTAAACATAATTTCATAAATTTATTGATTATTTCTATTTCTTCTTTTGTGACTTGTCAATTCAAGTGCCTTTACTATTTTTCTTTAAATTTTTTATTTTTTATAAACATATATTTTTATCCCCAGGGGTACAGGTCTGTGAATCACCAGGTTTACATACTTCACAGCACTCACCATAGCACATACCCTACCCCAATGTCCATAACCCCACCCCCCTTTTCCCAACCCCCCTTCCCCCAGCAACCCTCAGTTTGTTTTGTGAGATTAAGAGTCACTTATGGTTTGTCTCCCTCCCAATCCCATCTTGTTTCATTTATTCTTCTCCCACCCCCTTAACCCCCCATGTTGCATCACCACTTCCTCATATCAGGGAGATCATATGATAGCTGTCTTTCTCCGATTGACTTATTTCGCTAAGCATGATACGCTCTAGTTCCATCCACGTTGTTGCAAATGCCAAGATTTCATTTCTTTTGATGGCTGCATAGTATTCCATTGTGTATATATACCACATCTTCTTGATCCATTCATCTGTTGATGGACATCTAGGTTCTTTCCATAGTTTGGCTATTGTGGACATTGCTGCTATAAGCATGCAGGTGCATGTGCCCCTTCGGATCACTATGTTTGTATCTTTAGGGTAAATACCCAGTAGTGCAATTGCTGGGTCATAAGGTAGTTCTATTTTCAACATTTTGAGGAACCTCCAAGCTGTTTTCCAGAGTAGTTGCACCAGCTTGCGTTCCCACCAACAGTGTAGAAGGGTTCCCCTTTCTCCGCATCCTTGCCAGCATCTGTCATTTACTGACTTGTTCATTTTAGGCATTCTGACTGGTGTGAGGTGATATCTCATTGTGGTTTTGATTTGTATTTCCCTGATGCCGAGTGATATGGAGCACTTTTTCATGTGTCTGTTGGCCATCTGGATGTCTTCTTTGCAGAAATGTCTGTTCATGTCCTCTGCCCATTTCTTGATTGGATTATTTGTTCTTTGGGTGTTGAGTTTGCTACGTTCTTTATAGATTTTGGACACTAGTCCTTTATCTGATATGTCGTTTGCAAATATCTTCTCCCATTCTGTCAGTTGTCTTTTGGTTTTGTTAACTCTTTCCTTTGTTGTGCAAAAGCTTTTGATCTTGATAAAATCCCAATAGTTGATTTTTGCCCTTGCTTCTCTTGCCTTTGGTGATGTTCCTAGGAAGATGTTGCTGCGGCTGAGGTTGAAGAGGTTGCTACCAGTGTTCTCCTCAAGGATTTTGATGGATTCCTTTCTCACATTGAGGTCCTTCATCCATTTTGAGTCTGTTTTCATGTGTGGTGTAAGGAAATGGTCCAATTTCATTTTTCTGCATGTGGCTGTCCAATTTTCCCAACACCATTTATTGAAGAGGCTGTCTTTTTTCCATTGGACATTCTTTCCTGCTTTGTCGAAGATTAGTTGACCATAGAGTTGAGGGTCTATTTCTGGACTCTCTATTCTGTTCCATTGATCTATGTGTCTGTTTATGTGCCAGTACCATGCTGTCTTGATGATGACAGCTTTGGAATAGAGCTTGAAGTCCAGAATTGTGATGCCACCAACTTTGGCTTTCTTTTTCAATATTCCTTTGGCTATTTGAGGTCTTTTCTGGTTCCATATAAATTTTAGGTTTATTTGTTCCATTTCTTTGAAAAAGATGGATGGTACTTTAATAGGAATTGCATTAAATGTGTAGATTGCTTTAGGTAGCATAGACATTTTCACAATATTTATTCTTCCAATCCAGGAGCATGGAACATTTTACCATTTCTTTGTGTCTTCCTCAATTTCTTTCATGAGTACTTTATAGTTTTCTGAGTATAGATTCTTTGTCTCTTTGGTAAGGTTTATTCCTAGGTATCTTATGGTTTTGGGTGCAATTGTAAATGGGATTGACTCCTTAATTTCCCTTTCTTCTGTCTTGTTGTTGGTGTAGAGAAATGCAACTGATTTCTGTGCATTGATTTTATATCCTGACACTTTACTGAATTCCTGTACAAGTTCTAGTAGATTTGAAGTGGAGTCTTTTGGGTTTTCCACATATAGTATCATATCATCTGTGAAGAGTGATAGTTTGCCTTCTTCTTTGCTGATTTGGATGCCTTTAATTTCCTTTTGTTGTCTGATTGCTGAGGCTAGGACTTCTAGTACTACGTTGAATAGGAGTAGTGATAATGGACATCCCTGCCGTGTTCCTGACCTTAGCGGAAAAGCTTTCAGTTTTTCTCCATTGAGAATGATATTTGCGGTGGGTTTTTCATAAATGACTTTAATAATATTGAGGTATGTGCCCTCTATCCCTACACTTAGAAGAGTTTTGATCAGGAAGGGATGCTGTACTTTGTCAAATGCTTTTTCAGCATCTATTGAGAGTATCATATGGTTCTTGTTCTTTCTTTTATTGATGTGTTGTATCACATTGATTGATTTGCAGATGTTGAACCAACCTTGCAGCCCTGGAATAAATCCCACTTGGTCGTGGTGAATAATCCTTTTAATGTATTGTTGAATCCTATTAGCTAGTATTTTGGTGAGAATTTCCGCATCTGTGTTCATCAAGAATATTGGTCTGTAGCTCTCTTTTTTGATGGAATCCTTGTCTGGTTTTGGGATCAAGGTGATGTTGGCCTCATAAAATGGGTTTGGAAGTATTCCTTCCATTTCTATTTTTTGGAACAGTTTCAGGAGAATAGGAATTAGTTCTTCTTTAAATATTTGGTAGAATTCCCCTGGGAAGCCGTCTGGCCCTGGGCTTTTGTTTGTTTGGAGATTTTTGATGAGTGTTTCAATCTCCTTACTGGTTATGGGTCTATTCAGGCTTTCTATTTCTTCCTGGTTCAGTTGTGGTAGTTTATATGTTTCTAGGAATGCATCCATTTCTTCCAGACTGTCAAATTTGTTGGCGTAGAGTTGCTCATAGTATGTTCTTATAATTGTCTGTATTTCTTTGGTGTTAGTTGTGATCTCTCCTCTTTCATTCATGATTTTATTTATTTGGGTCCTTTCTCTTTTCTTTTTGATAAGTCTGGCCAGGGGCTTATCAATTTTATTAATTCTTTCAAAGAACCAGCTCCTAGTTTCGTTGATTTTCTCTATTGTTTTTTTGGTTTCTATTTCATTTTCTGCTCTGATCTTTATGATTTCTCTTCTCCTGCTGGGCTTAGGGTTTCTTTCTTGTTCTTTCTCCAGCTCCTTTAGGTGTAGGGTTAGGTTGTGTACCTGAGACCTTTCTTGTTTCTTGAGAAAGGCTGGTACTGCTATATATTTTCCTCTCAGGACTGCCTTTGTTGTGTCCCACAGATTTTGAACCGTTGTATTTTCATTATCATTTGTTTCCATGAATTTTTTCAATTCTTCTTTAATTTCCTTTTTGACCCATTTCATTCTTTAGAAGGATGCTGTTCAGTCTTCGTGTATTTGTGTTCTTTCCAAATTTCCTCTTGTGGTTGAGTTCTAGCTTCAGAGCATTATGGTCTGAAAATATGCAGGGAATGATCCCAATCTTTTCATACCGGTTAAGACCTGATTTAGGACCAAGGTTGTCATCTATTATGGAGAATGTTCCATGTGCACTAGAGAAGAATGTGTATTCTGTTGCTTTGGGATGAAATGTTCTGAATATATCTGTGATGTCCATCTGGTCCAGTGTGTCATTTAAGCCTTTATTTCCCTGTTGATCTTTTGCTTGGATGATCTGTCCATTTCAGTGAGGGGAGTGTTAAAGTCCCCTACCATTATTGTATTATTGTTGATGTGTTTCTTTGATTTTGTTATTAATTGGTTTATATAGTTGGCTGCTCCGACGTTGGGGGCATAGATATTTAAAATTGTTAGATCTTCTTGCTGGACAGATCCTTTGAGTATGATATAGTGTCCTTCCTCATCTCTTATTATAGTCTTTGGCTTAAAATCTAATTGATCTGATATAAGGATTGCCACTCCTGCTTTCTTTTGATGTCCATTAGCATGGTAAATTCTTTTCCACCCCCTCACTTTAAATCTGGAGGTGTCTTTGGCTTTAAAATGAGTTTCTTGTAGGCAACATATAAATGGGTTTTGTTTATTTATCCATTCTGATACCAGTGTCTTTTGATTGGGGCATTTAGCCCATTAGCATTCAGGGTAACTATTGAGAGATATGAATTTAGTGCCATTGTATTGCCTGTAAGTTGACTGTTACTGTATATTGTCTCTGTTCTTTTCTGATCTATCACTTGTAGGCTCTCTCTTTGCTTAGAGGACCCCTTTCAATATTTCCTGTAGAGCTAATTTGGTGTTTGCAAATTCTTTCAGTTTTTGTTTGTCCTGGAAACTTTTAATCTCTCCTTTTATTTTCAATGATAGCCTAGCTGGATATAGTATTCTTGGCTGCATGTTTTTCTCATTTAGTGCTCTGCATATATCATACCAGCTCTTTCTGGCCTGCCAGGTCTCTGGCGATAAGTCTTCTGCCAATCTAAAATTTTTACCATTGTATGTTACATACTTCTTTTCCCGGGCTGCTTTCAGGATTTTCTCTTTGTCACTAAGACTTGTAAATTTTACTATTAGTTGACAGGGTGTGGATTTTGAGGGGCGTTCTCTGCACCTCCTGGATTTTGATGCTTGTTCCCTTTGCCATATAGGGGAAATTCTCTCCAATAATTCTCTCCAGTATACCTTCTGCTCCCCTCTCTCTTTCTTCTTCTTCTGGAGTCCCAATTATTCTAATGTTGTTTTGTCTTATGGTGTCACTTACCTCTCGAATTCTCCCCTCGTGGTCCAGTAGCTGTTTGTCCCTCTTTTGCTCAGCTTCTTTATTCTCTGTCATTGGTCTTCTATATCGCTAATTCTTTCTTCTGCCTCATTTATCCTAGCAGTGAGAGACTCCATTTTTGATTGCACCTCATTAATAGCTTTTTTGATTTCAACTTGGTTAGATTTTAGTTCTTTTATTTCTCCAGAAAGGGTTTTTATATCTCCCGAAAGGGTTTCTCTAATATCTACCATGGCTTTTTTGAGCCCAGCTAGAACCCTGAGAAACATCATTCTGAACTCTAGATCTGACATATTACCAATGTCTGTATTGATTAGGTCTGTAGCTTTTGGTACTTCCTCTTGTTCTTTTTTGTTGGTGAATTTTTCCACCTTGTCATTTTGTCCAGATAAGAGTATATGAAGGAGCAAGTAAAATAACTAAAAGGGTGGCAACAACCCCAGGAAAATATGCTTTAACCAAATCAGAAGAGATCACAAATCATGAGGGGGGAGGAAGGGATAAAAAGAGGTTCAGAAAGAAAAAAGAAAAGAAAAGAAACAATTAAAAAAAGAAAACAAATAAAGAAAAATATTATATGTATATATATATATATATATTAGATAAACTAGTTAAAAAATGTTAAAAAAGAAAAGGGTAAAAGTTAAAAAAATTTTAGCAGAAGAAGAGAAAAAAAAATCAAAAAAGGAAAAAAAATTAAATTAACTGCAAGACTAAAGAATCATGGGGAGAAAGCCATGAGTTCCATGCTTTGCTTTCTCCTCCTCTGGAATTCTGCTGCTCTCCTTGGTATTGAAACTGCACTGCTTGGTCTGTGAACTTGGTCCTGGCTGGATTTCTTGTTGATCTTCTGGGGGAGGAGCCTGTTGTAGTGATTCTCAAGTGTCTTTGCCCTAGGCGGAATTGCACCACCCTTACTAGGGGCCGGGCTGAGTAATCTGCTTGGGTTTCTTTCAGGAGCTTTTGTTCCTTGAGCGCTTTCAGAGTTCAGGAGGATGGGAATAAAAATGGCAGCCTCCTGGTCTCCCACCCGGAGGAGCCGAGAGCTCGGGGCCCCACTACTCAGTGCGTCCTCAGAGAACAACACCCAGTAACTCATGTCTGACTGACCTCCCACCCTGCTCTGAGCTCACCGAGCCTGTGACCGGTTCAAGGTAACCCCAAGCTGTGAGCTCACTCTCAGCTCTGTCTCTGTAGCTGGCTACCCCGTTCTAATACCTGTAAGCTCTGTGACACTCAGACACCCCCGATCCTTCTGTGACCTTGTTGGACTAGAGGCCACGCTGACACTGCATGGGCTTCACCCCGGTTTAGCCTCTGGAGCAATGTCCCTCAGCAGAACAGACTTTTAAAAGTCCTGATTTTGTGCTCCGTTGCTCTGCCGCTTGCTGGGATTCGGCCCCTCCCCCGGGGTCTATCTTCCCATCGCTTTGGATTCACTTCTCCGCCAGTCTTACCTTTCAGAAAGTGGTTGATTTTCTGTTTCTAGAATTGCTGTTCTTCCTCTCTTTGATCTGCCGATGGATTTTCAGGTGTTTGCAATCTTTAGATAAGCTATCTAGCTGATCTCCTGCTAGCTGAAGTAGTCTCAACCTGCTACTTCTCTGCCATCTTGACTCCTCCCCCATTTACATTTCTTTGACCTCAGTGCCCCTTAAATGCCCTCTAGTTTTCATAATACTATGCTTGGTACAAAACATTGGAGGAGGGCTGTTGAGGTAATTTCCATTCCATAAACATGTAAAAATTCCCACAATCCCCAAGAATCTAGGTGTTAGGGTGGAAAAACTTTTGGGAAAAATTTATCAACTATTATGTTAATATCAAGTAACTGTGTCTTTCATTGTCTTTTGCATCTCTCTTTAGTGCCTGGATTGACTGATTCATAGCTAGCGGGATTATAAGTCAAATATGGATGCTTTTCTAATGAATCTACATTTGCAAAATGTTTCTATGATTTTTGTACTTTCATAACAACAAAACTACCACCACTACAACCAATACCAACATCTACTACCAATGATAATACAGTCTTTGAGTTTGTGCTATGTTCCAAGCACTGGTATAATTACTATGTGTTAGTTCATTTATTCATTATAGAACCTCTATGTCTAGGTACTAAAAATTTAGGAATAACTGAGAGGATAGATACATTGTAGCCATACAAATACTGCATATTTAACAAACATTTTATGGATAGTACACAGTTCAAGAGTGAAATATCATCCTATCTTTTTTTAAAAAAGTTTTTATTTATTAATTTGATAAACAGAGATCACAAAGAGGCAGAGAGGCAGGCAGAGAGAGAGGGGGGAAGCAGGCTCCCTGCTGAGCAGAGAGCCCGATGTGGGGCTTGATCCCAAGACCCTGAGATCATGACCTGAGCTGAAGGCAGAGATTTAACCCACTAAGCCACCCAGCCTCCTTTGAACAGCAAGAGGGATAAAGTGAGAAACAACTTCTCTGACTGTCTCCTAGTTATGTTAGGGTGTTTTAAAAGCAGAACCTAAAAAGTATTCTGAGGTCAAGTGATACCATTTGGTGGGATAGTTTTACTAATATATGTACATATATACTTTTCAGGGAATCATTATTTTCCTCCAGCACTATCAGAACTGTGAGATTTTTTCTGTGGTAAATAAATAAGTCCTTCCATGATGGGAGAGAGAGAGAGAAAGAAAGAGAGAGAGACAGCAAGGGAGGGAGGGAAAGAGAAAGAAAGAGAATTGCTTAGGAGTAGTATATTTCGGTATGGGAGTCAAGCAGGACACAGTCTTTGGGGGATGGGCTGTTAAAAGGTCCTAAGTGGCTGTGGAACAGAAAAGGAAGTGGAGGAAGGAATCACAATGAACACACATGTGAACCTATATTTCACACTGTAATGCATAAGTCTGCCTCAAAAGGCAGCTCACATAAAAAAAAAGTAGCAGCAGTTCTTGGACTGGCCTTTAAGGGTTTAACAGCTGAGAAGACTGGGAAGAGAAACTGCAGAAGAATTTTGCTAAATATTATTTAAAATAAAGAATGTAAGGAGAAGACATAGAACTTTTTGAAGACTTGGTGACAAAAATAGAAAACCGGAATCCATAGCATGTGTGGTGATAATAGCTAGTACTTAGTACTTAATATGCGTAAGGCACTGTGCTAGAGACTCCACATAGGTTATCTTATTTACTTCTGTGAAGTAGGTGTTATTGGTGGTCAAGTAAGGCGAACAATGGTAATCTGCCCAATACCAAACTCCCTGTAAGGAGACAGCCATAGAATTGAACTTGGTCACTTAATCCCAGAGGCCATGTTCATTCTAACTAGGAAACACAAGCTGCATCACACACACAGAAATAGGAAGAGAAGAAAAAAAGAAAAGAAAAGAAAGAGAGAAAGAAAGAAAGAAAAAGAAAAAAGAAGGAGGGAGGGAAGGAAGGAAAAAGAGAGGGAAGGAGAGATAGAAAGGAAAGGGCAGGGGAAGGAAGGAAAGGGAAGAGAGGAAACTAATCCAAACAGTAGGACTTAGCCAAGGTCCTGTCTATTTCTAAGGAATATTTATCAACCCACTGTTGTCATTACTCACTTATGACCATCCCTTTTCAAAAAAGAGTGAAAACGGCTTTCTTTGAGGGTGTCAGGAGGGGCGACAATAAATCCTATGAAATTTAGCAATTGATAATGCTCTCCAGATGATAAAGTTAAAAATTTGGTCATTAGAGGTGATAAGTCACCTCTTATCTCTTTATTGCTTGTCCAAGTTTGAGAAGTATACACTAAAAATGTTTACTCTGAAAAGTCCGAGAGAAAATCTTATAATCTGGTCATTGAAATGGAGCCCATAAAGGGATATACAGTCCCACTGATTATCTCTTCCCCACCTCCAGCTTGCCTAACAGAGAAGAAGTAAGAGCAGTCACATATTTGAAGCCCACAGCATTTGTCTTGTTATCAGAAATTACAAAAACTGTTCTTTAGATAATGGAATATACAAGCACTAAGGAAATAGTGAAAGGTTAGATAACTCAATGTCATCTTCCTAGGAGGATCAAGATATTAAAATGTTACTAATCAGGAAGAACTTTACAGAAATAAATGTCTCCCATAAGTAAGAATAACTATCTGTTTTCACTATATTTTATGGCTCAAAATTGTATTAAATTACCTAAAAAATGTTAGTGCCATCAGTTACCAGTGAGGGATGATTCATTTCCCCATTTTGAATCCAAGCAAGTGAAGTGTTTTGGGTTCTTTGTTTTTGTTTTTATTTTGGGAAGGGTGGGTATTTTTCCTTTTCTTCTGATTTTTCTTATTCATTTTAGCACAGTAATTTAACATCTCAGCAAGATTTTTAGGTTATCTTTTCAGAAGAATTTTGATATGCTTTGTTTTATTAGTTTGTGATGGAAGAAATGGATGGCCTGCTACCTGATTTTTCACTAGGAAATGGCCAGTTTAGTGATATACTTTTTCTATTCACTCATGACAATTTTACTGAGGGCTTTTTATGTGATAGGTCTTGGAGACACAGAAGTGAGTAGGTCAAACGTTTTTCTTCACTCATTGAGTTTAGGTTCTATCCAGAGAAATAGATCTTAAGCAAGTATGTGCACGAATTAATTATTTTTATTACAACTGTAATAGGTACCATAAAGGAGCAGAACCGCACGTTTCTAGCAGTGCAAACTAATCTAGACTGATCAGTGAAGTGGGGGTATAAGTCAGGAAAAACTTTCCTAAGGAAGACATTTTTAATGCAAACTCTGAAAGATAAATATCTCCATGCAGAAGAGGTAGGGAGCAGTCATCTTCTGGGGAGAGTGCATGCAAAGGTGAGGAAGGCTGGCAGGAAGCACAGAAGGCCAATGCTCCTGGAAAAAACACAGCAGGGGAGAAACTGGTAGTGGAAGAAGCTGGTGTTCAGGCTGTGTCACTGTAGTTACTGGAGTTACTAGTGACCGCAAAGTAGAGAAGGGGCTAATCCTTAATTTAAAGATCTCTGCTGGCAGCAGTGACCTTGAAAGCCTACATACTGTGCTGTTAATTGATTGCAAGAAAAAATTATTTGCCATCTAGCCCCACCTCCATTTTATTGTTCATCAAGCCAAATTTTATTGAACTCCAAAAAGAAAAAGGAAATTTAGATGTGAACTGTACTGTGTTTTCGTAGGAATCAGCTTACAAAAGTAATTGAAGAAAGCTTGAAAATGATGTACTTTTCATGTGGTGGAGTTGTAGACATATTTCTTAGAGCAAAATGGATTAAAATTAAAGGGCTAAAACCTGAAATGAGGACAAGCTTACCAGCATGCCAGTTGCTTAGGTTTAGAAATAGTACCACTACGTGCAGAGCAGCTTGAAGAAATCTAGTTACTTAAATTAGGATGCACCAGTAGACTTTAAGATTTTAGATTGGGTTTTTTTGTGGGTTTTTTTTTTTTCTATTAAAGAATGTTTAAGTGTTGGAGGTAGAAAATGAGTCCTAACATAAAACCAGCTTCAACTTTACCTCTATTGTAAGAGCATAACAGCCAGTTGTACTTATCTGTCCTGCCAACCAAAAAGTGCTTGGGTTTTATTCCAGTAGGGTTAGAGCCTTTCAAGTAAATCTGAAACCTCTTTAAGCTTGGGGAAGATAAGGAACACATACAAATATTGATTCATTCTAATTAATATGTTGAATGCCTATCATGTGTTGATCACTTTTAGGTGTTGTGGGAGATAGATGAGAGACACAGTTCCTACCCCCAAGATATTCTGGAGAGGACTTTCTTTTCTCACATGGAAAATATCAGAGATGACAAGATATGACAGAAAAATTCCGTACTAGATCAGACGAGAAAAACCTCAATCAAAATACAAAATGAGGTGAGGAACCCTCAGAGAAGGTGGCATTGAAATCACCTTTACAGAATGAATCAAAGCATTAATAATATCAAAACAATGCAATAGAAGGTGTGTTCGTTGACTGTTATGTACTAGTTCCTTTACATACATTTTCTCATTCATTCCTCAAAAGAATTCTTTGAAATAGTACTATTATCCCCATTCTTACTGATGAAGAAACTGAGAGAGCGATGAAACAGCCTGCCCTAAGGTTATAACGAGGACATTTAAATTCAGGTGTCTTACAGTAAAACTTGCCCCATTATTTACTTTGCATCTCAGGTGGAGGGTTCGGCAAGCTGCAATGATATAAAAAGTCAAAGCATATCCTGAAATACTGTTTGTCCTATTTATCAAGGTAGGGTCTGGATAAGAAAGCAAATCACGAAAGACCAGAAGTCCTATTTGACAATGTACGGTACCTTACAGCAAGAAAAACAAGCAAAGATGGAATTTTACAGGGCCTTTTATGCCAAGCAAGGGATGTGAATAATATTTGGTAGAGCAAACTTAAAAATCTCTGATTAGAAGAGTGATAGGATGAACATAGCGTTTATTAGGATGAGTCTAGCTGTGGTATGAAAGGTATATTCGAGCAGAGAGAAAACACTTCAGGATTCCAGAGGAATGATTGTCAGAGTCTGAGTTTGGGGTGGCAGCAGACAGAATAAAAAGAGAAAAATATATATGAGAGACAGGGAAAAGTAAAAGGAGGAAGTAGCAGTGAGAAGCTTTGAAAGGTTTTTAATTCAGGAACCCATTATTTTTTAATGTTTTGGGAGACATAAAAGGTCTCTAAGCAAAAAAAAAAAAAAAAAAAAAAAACAGAGAGAGAGAGAGAGAGAGAAAGAAATCATCTTCTAGGGTTTTTCTTTCCCATCTAAAGATTCTCCGTTTACAGAGTCGTCCACTTTTATTTGGGGGTAAATGTCCACTTCTGTTCATGCCAGGCTTGTGCTGGGCTACCTCATTACTGCTCCAGCCTTCGTGCTTCGAATGTTCAGATGGATGGCTTTTTCCATCATATATCATCACCACGACAGCACAGGCATGATCTACTGCAGCAAGCGTCGTAGCCCTGATGATGTCGAGGGTAGTAATAACACAGCCTACTCAGGGGAGCCAGAGCAGCGAGGCTTTTTTTTTTTTTTTTTCCTTAAAGGTAAGCTGGAAAGGTGGAAAAGGGAAAAGTGAACTCAAAAATTAAACAGTGCCTTTTCAGAGATTCAAAATAACTGCTGCACTGTTGGCAAGTGGCAATGTGATAAGACGGCATGGAGAACTAGAATGCTGTGGATAATACTGAAATTCACTCTGGGACTTGCAGTCGTAGAAATCAATTTTAAGATTAAAAAATTGAATTGGTAATTTTGACCCACACTGCGATTGAATTATGTGGATCGTGGATCTTAATTAGAGTTGCATGCCTATCAAGTAAAACCCTCGGGTGTGTATGAAGCAAAAGAGCATTTCAATGCCTTTTAAAAATAAAAGCCCCTAACTCTCCCTCAGAAAAGTTATTTTTCGAAGAATTATCTTACTTTTAGTTTTTATTTTTCAGATCATGAAAATATTCCAAATTCAGACTGATAATTAAAATATTGTTCAGCATATCTGAACTGAATACCAGTCATGCAAATTAATAATGTTATGTATGGGTCTCAATTTTGCTATCTGAAACATTGACAAAGTCAGATTAATATTTTAGGATAAATGCTGTGCTCTCTAATGGAGTCTTTCTACATACCTCCTAAGCTGATTTGGTCTCTCCCTTAGCAAAACAACCTAGATTACTTAATGTTCAGATTTACAGCTGTGGCTTGTAAAGAGTTTCTCTTCCCTCCCTTATACACAGATCGATTCCCCTTGGGTGCTGGTATCTTAATCATATAATCATTTGGGTTGGAAGGACCTATGCTAGGGCACTAATCTATCCCCGTGAATCACAGCGGGATTGATTTTATTATTACTAAGTCATTCCTGATCAATGGGTGTGGGGTTTCTGCCTTGAATCTCTCCAATGATGACGATTCCACAGCTTCCCCTGGCAGCTCGTGCCATTCCCAACTATTCATATTGTTATAAAGTTAGTCCTTATATTTAACCTAAATTTTCCCTTGTGGAATTGAAGCCTATTGCTTCTTGTTCTGTCCTCATTGACTAATGAGAATTGGTCCCTCTCCTCTTTATAACATCCCTTAACGAATCTGCAGACAGTTATGTCTCCCCCCAGTCTTCTCTTCTCCAGACAGAACATGCCCGCCTCCCTTAACCTTCCCACATAGGTCTAATTTTCCAAACCCTTTATCAATTTTGTGGCTCTCCTCTGAACTCTCTCTATTCTGCCTATGTCTCTTTTGAAAGGTGATGCTACAACCTAAATGCAGCATTTCGCTGGAGGCCAAAACAACAGAAGGAAGCACGGAATTGTAGCTTTTCACTGTGTATGAAAATTTGCATTAACTACTTTACTGCCATAGTAGAAAGAGTAGAAATTGAACCCATATGAGTAGAATTTTGCACAGGTCCTGCTGAATGTGAGGGCTAAGGTATTGCAAATCCATTGGTGTTTACTCATATAATCCCTTAAGCAGGCCATTGAAGTCTTGTTCTGCAATAGAACCATCGACATGGAGAGGAGGTTCTCTGGATTTGCATTCTTTTCAGTGCCCAACTCTCAGCAACCCCCACACCAGCAATAAAGAGGAACAAAATAAAATGCTCAATAAATTAAGTTCTTAAATATCACTCCATTTTAGCATAGTATTAAACCTGTCTTTGCACATGATCAAAGAATCAAAAAAGAAACCATACAAGACAATGGGGGGAAAAATCAACATGTATTTTTTAAAAGGCAGGATAGTTTTAAGTTTTCCCATCCCAGCTGACTATTTATGCATCACTTAGATGTAGGCTTTTAAAAATTCACGACTTGATACAATAACAATTTCCCCCAGAATGTCCCTTCATAAAATAATAGCAGAACTCACAGAATGTTAGAATATCAGTTTTGGAAGAGGTCTTAGAAATAACCCTCTCAGTCAACATTTAATAAAACTTACAACTTAGTGACATTAAATGAATTGTTTAAGATTGACTCTTAAGACTGATTCATTACTTAATGAACTTTTTAAAACAAAAATGTAATTTATACCTATTAAGTACCACTCAAGAATCTTAGCACATGAAATATAAAATCAAATATGAGGTGTGTCTCATGCTAAAGAGCTAGTTGGTTGAAGTTTCAGGACCAAAATCTATGTCTCCTGAGTATCACAATTTATTTACTGTTACAGAAGCCTGCCTGCCCTTGTACCAATGGCCTTCCATGCTCTTCAAAACACAAGAAGATTGCATTGCCAAAGCACAACTACCAAATAAAGGTCACCTCAGCTGTATTTGAATAGAATCAGTTGAAGTTGCTAGTAGGACTTCAAGAGCCGTCATTGATTGTGTACTTTCATTACAAGCAAAAGACAGAATTTCATTTTGGGGAACACAGTCCAGTCTTCTTATAAATCAGGGCTGGGCTTTTAGAACCACATGATTTAACTCATGTCTCCATAATCCAATGTGTGCTTAGTAGTTTATGCTCAGTGGTCATTTCTTTCATTGGAAAGACAGATTGGAGGGATAAGAAGGAAATTCTGTACAATAAAATTTAACATATATATGCAACTCCAAGGGATCTTGCTAAAATGCAGGTAATGATTGAGTAGGTCCAGGGTGGGACCTGAAATTTTGCATTTTTAAAAAATTTCTAGGTGATAACAATGCTGCTTGTCCTCAGGCCACACTTAAAATATAAAAGGTTCTAGAGAGAAATTAATTTAAAATCTGTATGAGTTGGACTGGATTCCAACCAGTAGAATTATCAATGCCCTGAAGAAAAGTAACCAGATGGACACAAAACTTTCATAGGCCTTTCCAAGGTCTGATGTTCCAAGTCACATCATATCTTCTCTTGCTCAACATGCTGTTTCAACATGTGGCTAAATAAGGAATTTGAGTAAAATGGGGCTTTTCTATATCTGCCTTAAGAGAAAATTAAAACAGCTGAATATCTTTCCCTTATCCAAGTGCAATAAGCAAAGCATAATACATCTTGACTGATTTCATGATTGGCTTCTTAAGACATCATTAGGGTCATTTTTATATTTTATGTAGAGGCTATACACTGATTTATATAAATTTAAATGTGTACATTTCTAAATCAGATGAGTCTTATAATGCTTGTCCTTGTCACTTTTAATTTTACTGGTTTTGTCCATGTGAAAATCACTCCATGATTTTATGCCATCTGTTATTTTAGATATTTTTATAAGATGAAAAATAAACCCACTCAATTCGGTCAGTCCAGTCAACAAGCCACTCAAATGGGGAGAAAAAAATCAATATATTGTGCTGTTTTGCTCAACTTCCAATGCATTTTTTAAAGTTTACAAGTTGGTTAATTAAACCAGATTATTGTCTACTCAGTAGACTCTGACACAACAGAATATACTGTTCTCTGGAGCCAAACATTCATCTAAAGATTGGATAAAAGTCACGCAAAAGTTTTCCTAAAATGTCTCATTTTTTCTTAATCATCATATATAATGGTAAGATATCTACTGAGTCAGAGATTTATTATATTTTTAGCTTTACTTTTAGTAATAGAAACTGCCATTTAAAAATTGTTTGGTAGACATTTGAAGTTACCTGAGAGTATATAATTTTATTATGGAAGAATCAGAATTGTAACAACACAGTGTTTGACTTCACAAAGACTAGACAGACTCTCAGCAGTTTTCTCACATATGCAACCACTGCTATGTAGAAACACTGCAAAAGTATCAAGGAGAGCTAAATGATAAGAAACTCTAATGTCAATTGCTCATTTCATCTTTTCTGTTAGATAATTTTTAGATTAATAATTATAAAAAAGTTTTCAAAATATAATCAAATTCTATGAAATAAGCATAATTTAGTAATCCTGAAATTTCTTCTAACTACCTAAAGATTGATTTAAGTGTGGATTGAATTTCATATCTAATCTTCTCCAAAAGACCATTCATTTCTGAGGAATAGATTCCATGCCATCCTTGTTTAATACAATATCTAGATCCAAGTACATGTCTGCATATAAAATAAATCGTTGTTGAATGGACTAATAATTACATCACAGTCTTTTTGTCAATTTTATTGCCAACAATAAAGTTCAGGCTTGCCTCAGAAAGTATAGTTGTTTCAATACAAAAAGTGCAGAATATTTAGATTATAATAATTTAAATTCAAGATTTCTAGGACAATATTCCAAAATTTGAAAAAGAACCAAATGCAGTTGTCAGGTGGGGGAAGTGAACAAATGACTTAGGGTTTTGTTTGTTGCTGTTGTTTTTCTCTTCAGTAGTAGATACTACAAGAAAGTTTGATTCACATTCATGATTCATCATGATTCATCACTGATGTAAGGAAGCCATCTTGGTAAGTATACATTTTTCTTCATTAGTCATACCAAGTTGTAATAAGAATTATTGACAAAAGAAACTGGCAGGTGTGGTACCTAGTTGTTTCACAGTATCCACAATGTGCTTCCCTCCGTCATGGTCTGGAGACACTTGATATCTCCACTATCAGCCTCATCTTGTCCCATTCTTACTTTAGTAGAAAATATTTTAGTAGTCCAAAATAATACATTGTTATCAGCATTAAGATAATCTTGTTTTTTTTTAACCTGATATTTACCTATAAATATCAGTTGCACTTTTGACTTGTTTTGAGACATAATCTAAACTTTTTTTTTTTAAGATTTTATTTATTTGACAGACAAAGATCACAAGTAGGCAGAGAGGCAGGCAGAGAGAGAGGAGGAAGCAAGCTCCCTGCGGAGCAGAGAGCCCGATGCGGCGCTCAATCCCAGGACTCTGAGATCATGACTTGAGCCGAAGGCAGAGGCTTTAACCCACTGAGCTACCCAGGTGCCCCCATAATCTAAACTTTTATAGCTCAGGGCCATTTGTTAATTTTTTTTTAATTTATGTTTTTCTAATTACATTTGTAATACATATTAATTACATGAAATGTTTAAAAAGTGTATAAGTAGAAAGTAAAAATTACCTGTAATTCTAGCATTTATGCTCAGAATTTTTTCCTTGTGCTTAAATATGTCTTGATAACTAGACTAATTCTCCACTCATGTTAAGAAGGGGTATTGCCTATTCTTAGTGACTGAGAATAGCTCTGTATTTTTAATATAGTTCTTTTATCCCTAATCCCCATTAAAATACTTCTGTGAAGTTGCCTGCCTGTGTCTGAGTATAAACTGCTTTTATCTTTTTTTAAAGATTTATTTATTCATTTGAGAGAGAGAAAAACCCTTGTGTTCAGGGGAGGGGCAGAGGGAGAGAGAGAGGCAAAGTAGCAGACTCCCCACTGAGTGCACAGCCCAATGCAAGTTTTGATCCCAGAACCCTGAGATCATGACCTGAGCAGAAATCAAGAATTGGACACTTAATGGACTGAGCTACCCAGGTGCCCCTATAAACTGCTTTTACATTCTCAGTCTCCAGATTAAGTTTGTTGTAATTTTCTAAACTCCTGCAATTTTTCAATATTGTCATCCTAGATTTCCACAACAATCTACTAATATTGTTTATTAACATATTATTTTCCCCTCTGGGTTTTAAAACCAGAATGGACAACTTTTTCTTAGAACCTGTCCTGTCCCACTTCTTTGATAGTACTCTCATCTGAATTGTTCAGGGTCCTGTCAGGAAATAGAATTGATGCATTGGAGTTGTTGGACTAGCTATAAAGCATATTCTAAAGCATACAGAGATAGTAGTTCTGTGCAACTATCCCTAGGGCTGATGCTGAGCACCCTAGTAAGGAACATATGTGGAAGAAGTACAATACCAGGGCCAAGATCCAGACCTACTTGAAGAGGATACAGCTTGGCCTCCTGAAGAGTAGAGAAGTTAATGAAGTACCATAACTCCAGTATTTACTGGAAAGCTAACCATGGGGAAGTGTCATGCTTTAGAATTCATTGTGAAGCCACCTAACTCATCTTGTCCATGGGGAGATACCACTAGAGTAGAACTCACTGGGAATTCATTCTTTGGGATGACAGTGGAAACGGCCCACAGGGAGTATAAATCTTGCCAAGAATAACATACATCAGAGTGCCTAGTAATGATAAACTTAATATTATGCCAGCTGGTGGTGGAGAAATGTTCCAATATTACAAGAGAGACAATGAAGAGTAGATTTGGAGTTGAAAGAAAATGGATTGATAACTGACATACTATTCAAATGTCAGACTTTCCCAATCTGTCCCCAAAATAGGACATGTCAGCAGAGAAATAGACCAAAAAAAAAAAAAAAAAAAAAAAAAAAAAAAGTGGGGAAATTCTGGATCTGAAAAATATAACATCTGAAATTTAAAAATCCACTGGGTATTTCTTAAGATATGAAAAACATAATAGAATAATGAAAGGTCAAAATCTTAGAACATACTATCTAAGCAATATTAGATATTGTTATATATCTAACGCTATTATTTGTCAAGTATTTCGAGGGGTTTCTTGGCACAAGTTGTTCAATGTTTGCTTTATTTCTAACTTTAGTTTGTGCATCTTATTGTTTTCTCTTAGCATGTTTTGATTTGCTGTAAGTTTTAAAAATATTTCCTTAAAAATAAAAAGATTGAAATAGCACATATCATAAATTATTTCAAATTAAATCTAAATGGGTATCTGGTACTTTCAAATTAATATCATTTTTCTAAAATCCCATAACATTTAATGTAAAAATTAAGAAACCAATTTTCCATATGTAATATTGGGAATAGAGTTGTCACATTCTTTTCAGTTCAGAGTTTGATGCTTGTGCAGAAATTTGCAATAAATATGAAAAATAATGGTTTGGGTTTTTTTTTCAGCATGCAAACATGATTAAGAATGGAAAACAAGCAGGAATTTTGGGAAGATGGTGGTACAAGGCTAGATTTCTAATCTATACATAGGCCTGCAAAACCAGAAAAAAGGACTATAGAAGAAAACTGAAAACCCAGGGACACAATTCTGGTCCTAGTTAGAATATAAAAGAGCACATGGAATTGTTATTTCTATCCTAAGAATGAGAACAAGCTGGGTAAGATAAAAACCATTTCACTTCCTGTTGTGTTTAACCATAAGGTAAAACACTTCTCTGAGCAGAGAAGGCAAAGACAAAAAAAAAAAAAACAAAAAAAAAAAACACACACACAAACAAACAAACAAACAAAAAACCAATGAACAAACAAAAAAACTACATTTCAGAAGATGCAGAAAGTTATGTCTCTCCTAGGGGAGGAGATACCCATGACAGCTTTCAGGTAGAAAGAGGAAGGATTCTCTATAGATGGGGTAAGGAAAAACCAGCCACACATTTAGCTGTATTTAATGTCAACAAGTACCCTGGCATGAAGGAGTAGCCTTTAGAGGAGCCCCAGTGACTTAATAAGTCTGCGTGCATAATTTCCCATAGGTCTTCACTAGATGAACAAAGTTTACTGAATTTAAGCCTGATAAAAGGCGAGAGAGTTGAAAAAGATTTCTCCCACTCAGTGCATTTCCACAAGACCATGTGGACAGGTCAAGAGATAAAAACAATCTCTCTGGGACACAGGGCACTGAGTAAAACATAGTGTATCTCTGAAGGCTAGGAACTCATCAGGAGAGCTGAGAGAAATCCCTCTGGGGCCACAGACCTTTCACCAAGGACACAGAAATGGCCCTCCAAAGGCAAGGGGCAGAGGAGCAGGGTGAGGAGAGTTCTCCTAAATCAATACATGCCCAGAGGAGTTCTGAGAAGCAAAGGCAATTCCCCACTAGAGAAACAACAACAAAAAAAGTGGGTGGCTAGGCTGTCATGCAGACAAAGGTCTCCAACAAGTTTGAAAATTGGCTGCTGAGCTGTAAAGTATAGAGATATGCAAAGTCTCACAAGTGCTAAGACTCAAAGCTCTACTGAAAATAAAATCTTGATCCTGCTCTCAAAATATTTGAAGCATGTGGTGAAGTGAATCTAACTAAAGCTGTAATAAAGCTCAGACCCAGCTCAATAGCAGCTTACATCGACTCAGCCTTTGGTACAAGCAGCCTGTCAGGAAAAGACACATGTCCTTTTCTGGAGTATATATTATTTTCTTCAGCCTCCATTGTTTTAAAATTCTTTTATTTAAATACAACTAGTTAACATATACTCTATTATTAGTTTCGGAGGTAGAGTTTAGTCATTCATCAGTTGCATAAAGAACCCAGTGTTCATTACATCACATGCCCTCCTTAATATCCATCACCCAGTTACCCATTCTTCCTACCCATTTCCCCTCCCATAACCCTCAACCAGTTTTTTTACATGACTGTCTAGTATAATATCAAATTACGATACCTGCAAAGAAGCAAGGATATATGAGAATTAAGAGGGGGAAAAAAAAACTTAGGAGAAAAAGATGCAGAGATCTCCAGGTGTTGGAATAAACAGACAAGAACTTTACTATAAAAAAGACATGTATGTTGGCAGATTTAGTGGAAGATTGGGCAGTGCATTTGAAAAGATGAGGAATTCTAGCAGATAAACAGAAATCGTGGTAAAAGGTAGAGGAAGAGAATTCTGCTTTTTCTTAAGGCAATGATTTCCTTAAAACAACAACAACAACAACAACAAAACTGGCCCTGCCATAGATAAGAACGATAACTTCTATAAACTATAAACTATAATTTCTCTAAAAAGTCAATTATTGAAGGACTCTGGAAAATGATCAATGCATGTAGACTTTGGAAAAGAACTGAAAAGTGAATTAAGTGAAAAGTGCATAGTGAAAAAAGTACATCCATTTCTGTGGCCCTTCTAAGACAGTAGCTGAGATTGTGGTAACAGTGGATGGAGGCTAAAACTCCAATAGAAAGTTTAACATATTTCTGTGTGGAAGACCTAGGAGAAAATTGCCAGATACTAGGGGAATACTGGAAGGGAGAAAGCCAAAAAAAGGAAGCCCAAATTCTGTATAGAAACAATGATAATGTCTCTCACTGATTCCTGGACTTTGCAAGAATGGGACAGATTGAAAGTATTATTAACTGAGACATGAACCACCACCAAAGCCAAGCATGACAGAACTTGAAGTCTAAGCCTAAGCAAATTAACTTCCTGCTAAAATAAAAATTTCATCACTTATCAAGAGAATACTACAAAATTCAGTCTGTAAAATTTAATACTCACAATGTCAATCCAAAAGTACCCAACATTCAAAGAGTTAGGAAAATACAAATTATTCTTAAAGAAAGAGACAATCAATAGATGCAATCCCAAGACAACCCGAATGTGGCAATTATCATTAGAGGGTTTCAAAAACATGGGCAAAACTGTGCTGCATGAAATTAAACATAAGATACTCAAAGAAGGGGCGCCTGGGTGGCTCAGTGGGTTAAAGCCTCTGCCTTCGGCTCAGGTCATGATCCCAGGGTCCTGGGATCGAGCCCCACATAGGGCTCTCTGCTCAGCAGGGAGCCTGCTTCCTCCTCTTTCACTCTCTGTCTGCCTCTCTGCCTACTTGTGATCTGTCAAATAAATAAATAAAATCTTAAAAAAAAAAAAGATACTCAAAGAATATAAAAATAGGACATGTCAGAAGGGAAATAGAAAAAAATACTTTCATTTTCAGTGGAAGTTTGGGATGTGAAAAATATAGTATCTGTAATAAAAAATCCACTGGATAAAGCTAATAAGAAAATTAAAATTATATCAGTGAAATTGATGATAAGCCCAAAGATATGATCAAATATCAGCACTTAAAGTGCTGAAGACCTCTAATATTTAGGTCATTACCTGTTCAAGGGTACAAAAAAATGTATTAAGATAAAATTCCACAATAACTGGAATTACTTTTCCAATTTCTAATCTCTCATGTCTGCATTTCCCCTCCTCTGGTCTCATGAGACTTATTATCTATTGCTCAATTTTTTGTCCTTTTTCTTTTTATCAACTGTCTTCCTGAATTTCTCATAAAATGTTGGCTCACTTCACCCTTACAGTTCTTCCTTTTTAAAATTTCTTCCCTTAATTCTTGGTTTCCTTGGTAGCACTCCAATGTCTTCAAAAAATTTTTTAACTTATTTTAACCATTTTTCTAACTGCTATCACTAGGAGCATTGGATTGTTCTAGTTACTCCGTTGTTCTTAGAATTATTATAAAATCATAAAATGTTATTGAGTGAAATTTAAGAAAAACTAAGTAAGTGAAGGTACATATCATAATCATAGATTGAAGAATTCAGTATTATAAAAACAACAGCCCTTCCCAAATTCATGTTTAGATTTCTGGAATATAGGTAGAAGTTCAAAAGCCAAGATGTTGTTGAGTAGGAAAAGATGAAAGATAGGTTAGCAAATAATCAAGACAAAACATAATAGGTACTATAGTTATGAAGACATTATAATACCTGGAAATAGACCAATGGAATGTAATATTGACTGTGAACATTGTCTTCCACATATATGGAATTTCATTTATGACTGAGATCTTACTGTAAGATCAGTAGGAAGGAGTGGATTTTTCAGTAACTACTGTTAACAAAATTGGATATCTATATGCAAGATCATGAGATTGAAATCTTGCATCACTTCACACTTAAAAATCAAGTCTGGATGAATTAAAGTCTCTGTATAAAAGTCAAAACTACTCATTTTAGAAAATAGTATGGAATACTATCTTAATGACCTCTGCCTTGGTATATTTAATTAAAATAAACATACAAAAATTCACAATTCACAAAGTTTCACAAAAACTTTCACAAAAATTCACAAAGTCACAAATTAAGATTTTTTCATCAATATATACCATAATGAGAGATAAAAAGCAAGCTACAAGTGGAAGTTACTTGAGACACATGTAACTGATGCAAGACTATTATCTACATGTCAGTGAAAAAAAGACAAATTAATGAAAAATGGGCCAAAATACTTTAGTAGACATATATAGAAGACATTCAAATGCTTGGTAAATATATGAAAGCTAAGTACTCAACCTCAACTTAAATTCAGAAAATACCAATCAAAATCACAAGTAGAATTTATTTCACATCTACAAGAATGGCATCTAGCCATGTTGGGACTTTGTTAAATTAACATTTGGTAAATAGAGCACTGCTATTAAATGGTGAGCCATGGATCAACAGGAGACCACAAAGGAACGTGAAATAGACATGTTTATTACTCGTAATTTCTGGAGGAGTTAGATGGCATGCTTGGAGCCATGCCATACTACGCAGGGAGGTTGAAGCAAAAAGTAGGCAGAAAAAGAGGCAGGACCAAGGGCATGTGCCTTTATTAGGGCCTTGGGTGTGTTTTGGCGTCCCTGTGTTAAGTCCAGATTGGCCAATTCAAGCCAAAAAGAATGGGGTTTTGGTAAGCATTGCATTTGGTAAGCATTGGCCCTTATCTAAGGGGCACACAAGGGAAAAACCCTGGGAGGTGGGGGAGAGTGCTTATAGACAAGGGCAATTGTAGGAGTCATATCAGGAACTTCCATCAATTATGACTCTGCCGGATGTTTTCTAAGGCATATATGCTCCCAGGAGGGTCTAGTGTCAGCTCAAGACCCCTGCAGGTCACTTAGTCACAAAAAATGGATGTCAAGACAACAATATTATGGAGTTGTTTAGCTCACCTCTCAGCAGTCCATTCTGTAATATCTCAGCGACAGGACTAGCAATCTTCTGTGTACCAGATATGTTAAAGGATGTAGGTATTGTTTTCTCAAGTCACTGTAAAGCACATTTCACTAAGGCAATAATGATGAAACCTATGATGAAGCCTATCCGCTGTTTGAAATCCCGTTCTCGGTCCTTGCCCTCCCTGGCAATGACAAAAGCCATGGCAACAGATCAAGGACCTCAGGCAGAGTGGGGGAGGGTCATGTCTTACATACATCAGGGTTCATGGATAGATGTGGGAGAAGTGGAGGTGGCAATTTCTGCTATCTGCCATACCCACTGGCAGAGTAGATCCATATTATACCAGGCCATAGAGGGGTGACAACACCCACTGACTGGGCATACCGAGGGGGTGGTAAATAATAGTTTCCTTTACTCCCAAACAAAATTCTGGAGGACTCCCAGGTGGGGAAATGTGCCCTAGGGACACAGACCATATTCAGGCTGGCAAATTGATTTTATTGGACCACTGGCGCCCTCTGCTGGAGATAATGGCTATGCAAACACCATCATGGATACTTCACCGGACTCCTGCAAACTACTGCCTCCTGAAATGCAGCTTTCCATCATGTAATCCTTTTAACCAGGTAGTACTTGTCTCCTTTGGCTCACCAGCCATTACAGACTTAGATTAAGGTATCCATTTTACCTCCCAGGCTGTTTGGTCACGGACGCTGGAACGTGGTATTTTGTGTAATTTCCGTCTGGCTTGCTAACCCCAAGCAACCAGACTTAACAGAGAGACACAATGGCCTACTCAAAAACATGCCCATCAAGCTTTTAAACAATAGGTGGTCCCCCCAAAAGACAGACATTGTACCTCAGGCTGTAATATTTCTTAATTCCTTGCCCTCGTGTCTCTAAACCCCCTACACCAACTACCAGTCTTTTCCAAAGGCTGCCTTGTTAGTACTAGCAATTATCCCACTCTTGATATTAAAGATAATTCTATTAACATGTATTCACCAGATAAATTCTCCCCTTACCATTTTGATTTTTTGATGGTCTCACCATCTTCCACACACTTGAAACCTGAGTGATGGCAAATTGTCCAATACAAGTCTCTTGTAATATAGAACTCAAGGGGATAAACCCCTCGCAAGTTGCTTAGAGAAGATGATGATACAGATTTTGCTGGCCTGGATACGTTTTGGAAATATGACTCATCCAGCTTAATTCTTACTCCCTTTACAGTTTTATCTGCTATGTCTAATGAGTTTCCCTTGGGGAATTTAGAGGGGTTACCTGGAATAACCATGACTTAGGCTCTTTGTGTCTAAAAGAACTAAAAACTTCTGGTTATTGCCCTTGTTCCAGAGGACCACCAGAGTCATAATGAGTGATTGCCCCCAAGAGATGGAACATTCTCTGAGGAGCTGTGAGTCCCTAGGATAATGTCCTGGGGTCATTTAAAAAGTAATGCATTTTGGGATCTTGGAAATACCAGCAATTTTTCTCATTTCTGTGACATAGAGCCTGTATTAAACACTCTCAACAGCCAGTTGGACCTTTATTCTCCCTCTGCTACACAATCTTTTAAAGTATTTTACATCTCAAGGTGTGTAAAGTTTTGAGCTTGTTTCTAATTCTCTATTATCCTTCAACGAGTTGATCTTACAAACTGTCACTGGACAAACTGTCACTTACATATGCCGTGGACATCCCTGGTGCCTATCGTGGACTTGTAGATGGCTGCTTACCTGTCTAGAGTGCTTCAATCCACCTCACTGGGATTGGGGTCAGCCTCCTTAGTATTAATACAATGGTAGTAGAATCATTAGAGTTGGACCCTAGAACCCAAGTGTAGAGCCAGTATGTTTTGGTAGGCTGTAGTGCTGACCAATACCCAGGCTGCTTTTATGGGTATCTTACATTTAGTGAGGAGCTTGCTGATTTGCACACACAGCAGAGCAATAATATAGAGAAGTTTAGCTAAATTCTCAACAAGCCAACATCTAACATTATCAGATGTCAAGAGGTAGAGCAGTAGCAATACTTCAACATTGATAGTAGAAGCATAGATTATAAAAGTCTGGGGGAAATGGTTTGTCATTGTGCAATATATATTAAAAGTCTGGGTACTTTATGCCTAGACAATTCTCTCATTGGTATGACTCAAAAGAAAACTTCCCCTTGTTTTCCTGGATACATATACAGGATTATCCACTTTAATATGTTTTATAATAGAAGAAAACTATAAAAAATCAATGTGGCATAGAGAATGCTATACAACAAAAATGACTAAGTCATTACTAAATGCCACAACATGGTAGACCCTCACCAAAAGTTGAGCAAAAACAGAAGATTATAAAACCCCCACAAATGTACAATTACATTTATATGAAATTAATATATATAAATACTACAATAATTTTAATAGAAACAATTTTTCAGTAATTAATTGAAATTAATTAAATTAAATTAAAATAATCAATAATTTTGAAGAAATAATTATCACAAAAATGAAGATTCAGTTAAGCTTTCTGGGAATGGGAGAAGGCGAAGAGATGCTTCTTGAGTACTAGCAATTTTCTCATACTGGTTAAATGAATGTTAGCTTAAAATTTTACATACCTGTTATATGCACTTCCTGTATGATATAATTCCTACTAAAAAAATTTAAAAAGCTACTTTAATTCAAATAAAAAATACATGTCTAGTAATTTAGCCTACAGACAGATTTGTAAGAATGGAAAATATATATATAACCCTTGTAGTATTTTTGTTAGTAACAAACAATTGAAAACAATGTAAAATTTATCTATAGAGGATGAATTATGTTGAATGTTTTATGGTACAACTGTATTTATGCTGATACTAGAAGAGAAAGTTTATCTATGCTGATGCAGAGAGATTTCTAGATAGTGCAAAAACTCATGATGGTGAAGTCAATATGAAGGTGTGTATGTGTATGATATGTTTTACAGATTTTTCTGGAAGGATAAATCAAAATCTGCTATTTCTTCTTCCCTTCTTCATCCTTTTCTCTGCCCTTGGAGGTTGGTAAAAGGCAATGTCAATGAGCTTCCTTGTATTTTGTTTGTTTATTGAGTTTAATCAAACGGGATCCTGGTTGGGGATCCAAGAGAGAAAGGGGAGTAAGGTCAAGATGAGGAATCCCTGATTAACTGCCTCATTTCAGACTCCCTGAATTCTGGCAACTCCTACTGCTTCTCTTCAGATTTCTGTCCTGTCTTTTCTGTTTTCTCTATACCTTAGCTACATTCTTTTTTTTTTTTTAATTAATTTTTTATTTTTTATAAACATATATTTTTATCCCCAGGGGTACAGGTCTGTGAATCCTTAGCTACATTCTTGTACAAAGACCATTTATTCAACTCTTCTCAAATTGTCATAATTTGGTTATGCTGCAATAATAGTATATATTTAGTACAATCATACTAAGGACATGGCCCTGTTCAAAAGAATAAGATAAGACCATTAATTCTATTAAGGAATACTTTCCAATGTACACTGCTAAATGGGGACAAGGAGAAGGCAAATCAAGAGTAATTTAATTCCAATCATATTAAAGTATTATAAATTCATAGCTAACTAAGTAAATAAAAATGCTTTGATATACTAAAGTATAAGTTTTGTTGTTTGCTTCTGTTATTTTATGCTATTCTGTGATTATCCCCAGTGATGACTAGGTATTTCTACGCTTGATCATTCACTAGTCATTCATTTACTATGCTTGACATATCACAGTTTTTCTGAGCAGAAAAGTCAATATTGGCTTTTAAATGTGAAAAGTCAGGGGGCACCTAGCTGGCTCAGTTGTTAAGCATCTGCCTTCAGCTCAGGTCATGATCCTGGAGTTCTGGGTTCAAGCCCCACATCAGGCTTCCAGGAAGCCTGATTGTCCCTCTCCCACTTCCCCTGCTTGTGTTCCATCTCTCTCTGTCAAATAAATAAAACCTTAAAAAAAACTTTTTTTGAAAACTCTGTGTCCCTGAGTACTCATGACCAAAATAACTCAAGGTTTCACCATTCCCCTTTTATGAAAATATTTCAAGGACTAGGAGAGAATTGAAAGTTAGAAGAATTTGGATGGTGAAAATTTCCTAAACCTGGGCTTTGTGGTTGCATATTTTTCAAAATGGTATAATTACCAGATATATTTAGCAAGTCCTAGGATGGAAATTATGTCTAGCCATTTCCAAGGAAGTTCCTCACAAAACAAGATTTTAATTGATTTCTTCCATTCAATAGAATATGAAAATAAAGAAACTACCAATCTAGTAAAAAATAGATTTGAGACAACTTTGAAGTATTGCCTATGACTTCAGCATAGGGTAAGAGCAGTAGCAAATTTCCTGCCATTCATTCATTCATTCATTTAAAGGATATTTATTGAAGACCTTCTATATGTAGACATATTACTAGAGACTTGGAATATAGTAATGAATAGTATTATTTGCCTTCATGGAGTTTACATTGTAGAGTTGGAAACTGTAAGCACAATGAAAAATAAACTGTGTGCTATATTGGTGATGACTTCTAAAGAAAATATGAAGTATTAGCTATAGAAGAACAAAATTTTAGATAGGGCAGTCATGGAACATTTCAGTGGAAAAGTAACTTTTGAATAAACACTTTAAAAATATCTATGTGAAGAACATTGTAAGCAGAAGGAATAATGAGGCAATAGAATGGCCTTAAGGTGGAAACACTTTCGGTGGGTTCACAGTACCGAGAGACGAGTGTGTCCAGAGCAGAGTAAGCAGGTGGAGACAGAAGAGGATGAGTCCTGCAGGTAAAGAGGCCAGATCACAAGGGCCTGGCAGAGGCCCTTAACTTAAATTGTACTAGGGACAAGATAGGCATCCATTAAAGAAGCTTAAGCAGGAGAGTCACGTGATTTGGCTCATGCTTTAACATATAAAACAATAAAACAGATCATGGGGAAAAGGAAGGTAGTAGGAGGATGGCTAAGATATTATTGCATTTTTTAGGTGAGGTGTGGTCTCCAAACCAGAAAAGTAGGACATAGAGAATACATGGAAATAAAGAGACCTTAGAGTTTGAAAATGAGGGGAAGCAGGGGAAAGATATCGGTGAAATGAAGGTCAAAAACTGGATGCGAATTGGGGCTGTCTTGTGGACACAGGGATGCTCAGACACCGGCATTCAGGTCCGCGTGTGAGATCTTGTTGCAGTGGCCATGAGACTGTGGCTGTCATACTACCGCACAGCACCACACAAAGGGGGAAAGGATCCACAGCAAGAAGAGATTAGGTTTCTAATTAAGACAATGTATACAATTTCAGTTCAACTAAATAAAACAGAAGTTACTCTGTAAACAGGGATTTATAACTGATATGTACATATATTTGCGATATGTATCTAAGTCTTCAAAAGCAGTCTTGGAATATATACTCCCTAAGCTGTCAGTAGTGGTTTACCTAAGGGTTACACAGTGCACTGGTTCAGGGAGTGGAAGATCTGAAGAAAGATGGATAATGAAGGAGAGTTTTAATTTTTTTATTATATTTTTACAAGGCTCATGTAAGGGTTTTATAATTTAAAAAGAAAAGAGAAAACTTGAAAGAAATTAACTACAGTTCTCTAGAATGTGGTATAATGGTTCTATGGCTAGATTTACCTTCTTAAACATTAGTATTCTACAGTGGATATCATATAGGCTGCAGATTTGAATACTTTCCAAGTTACTTAGATTTTTTTAAACTAAATATGACTCAAATTTTGCCCAGTTACATGTTTTTCTCATTAACTCTTATTGCCCTGAGCATCCTGTTCCCATTATAATTGTTGTCAATGACTGAGGTAAAGTAGCTATTAAGAAATGCAACCCTCACCTTGATGCATTCTGCTTTTCCTTCTGTCCCTGAAAAGTAACAAGCCCACCCTTCCCACTGCGTGCCTTGACTTTATAATCGCTTCTAATCTCTGACATGCTTCCCTTTATATCCTTTGCTAATAGTAACCTGTTATAGCTCTGCTGTTTTATATGTCCCCTGGATGCCCTTACTAATTATTTTTTCTTTGAGCATAATTTTTTTAAACTTACACATATTCTCTATATGATTGCCTTCTTAATCTATTCAGTTGTTTTTTTTTTTATCTGCTCCTTTAGTAGTGAGGAAATCTTTAAAAAGAATAAAAATAAGACATTTTCCAAGGAGAAAGTTCTTTCTTCTTTGTTTCTTGGGTAATAAAATGTAGGTCTATTTCATTTTCTTGAAGAGGGAGTCTACCTTACTATGCATTTTCTTTCAAGGCAGTAAGATAAGTTTTTCTCATTTTGTACCCTACACTGTCCTTGTGACTTAAACAATCAATAGGAAATACTCATACAGTGGTCAGGGAAACTGTAATTTTGTTGTAAATTAAAAAAATAATAAAGCCATGGGTGGGAGAGGTTTTATTGAGCTGCATTTAAGTTAGTACAGTGTGAATTTAAGTTAGTACTCAAAATGCCTTTTAGACCTTTCTAATTTCTTAAGAGAAAGGAACAAAAGGGGTAAAAAAAAAAAAAAAAGTGAATCTGTGAGAGGCTGGCAGATAAAGGGCATTCTACCATCTAGCCACAATGTACAAAACATAAGTAGGGTGTGAGGAATTGAAAGAATCCAAGCAACTTAAATAGACTAAAAAAATGAGGGGTTTGAAACAAATACTTTGGAACTGACAATGTATGTAATCTTATCTACATAAAAGTTTCTGCAGTTTTGTTTATTTTAATCTCTCTATGGGTATTTACTTTCATCTGGGAGCCTCTGAAAGAGTTATGCTTTAACTTTAATATATAATATTCAACCACAGAAGGTCAAGGAGGAAGATATTTTCATGCAAAGAAAATATATATTCCTACATATATTCCAGTCTAATTTCATATAATATATAATTTAATACAATTTAATTAAGTTTTAGGTTCATAGCTAATTTAAAGGAAAGTGCAAAGAATTCCCATATATCCCTGTCTCCCACCCCTCACATGCATGATAGTAGTATCAATATCCTTCATTAGAAAGTGATGCATTTTTTATAATCAATAAACTTATGTTGGCATGTGCTTATCACCCAAAGTCTTTATTTACATCATGGGTCACTCTGGATGGCATACATTCTATAGGTTTGGGCCCATGTATAATGGCATGCATCTGCCATTATAGTATTATACAGAAAAATTTCATTGCCCTAAAACTCTTCTGGGTTCTACCTATTCATCCTCCCCTTTCCCCTAACCTCTGATCTTACTATATCCATGATTTTGCCTTTTTTCCAGAATGTCACATATTTGAAATCATATAGCCTCTTCAAGTTGGCTTCTTTTACTAAGAATATGTATTTAAGGTTCTTCCATGTCTTGTTGTGGCTTAATAACTCACTTCTTTTTAGCACTGTATTCTGTTGCCTGGATATACCACAGTTTATTTATCCATTCACCTACTAAAGGACATCTTGATTACTTCCAGTTTTGGCAGTCACAAATAAAGCTGTTACAGATATCCCAATGCAGGTTTTGTTTTTTTTTTGTTTGTTTGTTTTTTTAAGATTTTATTTATTTATTAGAATGAGAGAGAGAGCATGAGAAGCGGGAGGGTCAAAGTGAGAAGCAGACTCCCTGCCGAGCATGGAGCCTGATGTGGAACTCGATCCCAGGACTCTAGGATCATGACCTGAGCCGAAGGTAGTCGCTTAACCAACTGAGCCACCCAGGTGTCCCTGCAGGTCAGTTTACAGTAGACTGTCTTAGAATAGCTGAAAAGTCCCAGGAAGTTGCTTTGCTGCTTTTTCTCTTTTTTTTTTCCTTTTTTTAAGATTTTATTTATTTATTTGACAGAGAGAGATCACAAGTAGGCAGAGAGGCAGGCAGAGAGAGAGAGAGGAGGAAGCAGGCTCCCCGGTGAGCAGAGAGCCTGATGCGGGACTCGATCCCAGGACCCTGGGATCACGACCCGAGCCAAAGACAGAGGCTTTAACCCATTGAGCCACCCAGGTGCCCCTTGTTGTTTTTTCTTTTGCTTGTTTTGTTTCCCTCTCTACTAACTCCAATATTTGTTTTTTCATTCATTCAAAAATAATTATTATTCATCCATTATGTGCCTGACATTCTTTCAGGCACTGGGAATAGAGACAATGAAATAAGAACACAATCTTCTGACTTTATGAAATTTACTTTCTATTGGGAAGAATCTTCTCTACTGATATAATTCTTTAATGATAACGTGTTGAGAAAAATGATATTTGAAGTTTTACCTTTATTGTTCCTGAAAGCAAAATCAATTGATTGCTACATGTGGTAAGTACTGGTTTCTGAAGACTCTTTAGATGCATAGAACCATGGTGTAAAGTAATATATCTGTGGATCATTTTCCTTGTTATATTTCTGTAAAATATGCTTCTAATCATTGCCAAGCTGAAATGAAGCTTTGCTTCACTACTGACATATGACTGTGTTGCAAGAATTCAGGTTTGTGTACTTTCAGTAATGTATATATTTTTTTGTGTATAAAATAAAACAAAACATTTAGGGAACATTTTAAGATGGATGGTAGAGAGGAGGAGGTACAGTACCTAATAAAATAGTGTCAAATTCAAAGCAGTGCTAGGTGTGCATCCACACAGAGAAGAAGAAAGAGATCAACACAGGAAGATCGACCAGATAAATAAATATGAATGAAAACCAGCTTTTTTACTATCAGAGAAAAGTGAACAAATATATAGAGGCAGAAAACAAAAATACTGTTGTGCTAGATTGGAAATGCAAGTACTGGAGTTTTTGTTTCCATGCTTTCTATGAATGGATGGATGGATAGATGGAATGGGTGTAATTGTGTGTGTATTCATATGTATGTGAATTGATGTGTGTGTACACACACATTTATTTCCCAACTTCTGTCTATTGAGAGAGCTTGGGAGCATATGTATTGCTAAGATATTGGCTTTAAAATACCATTCCTCATGGTGCCTGGGTGGTGCATTTGGTTAAGTGACCAACTCTTTGTTTCAGCTGAGGTCCTGATCTCAGGGTCATAAGATAGAGCCCTGCATCTGGCTCCATGCTCTCATGGGATTCTCTCTCCCTCTACCCCTCTAGCACTCTCTCTCTCTCTCATGTTCTCTCTAGTGCACTCTCTCTCTCTCTAAAATAATAAATAAATAAATATTTTCAAAATTAAAATAACAAATCTTTAAAAAACAAAACAAAACAAAAACAAAATACAATTCCTCACTAAAAGGAATCAAGTATACTTGGAGATGGCTAATTTCAGGTCTTGGGCAAAAACGTGGAAAGTAAGCCTAGACCATTTTATTGTGCCAGAAATGTACGGAAATTTCCTTATTTTGATGGATTTATTTTGGTTGTGTAGGAGAAATGATTATGGGAAATAAAACCTTAAGAAACTTTGAGTAATAGGGCATTAGATCAGCAACTTATTCTCAAATAGTTTGAGGGGGAAGGAAGCTTTTGGTACTATACTTCCAAGTTTTTTGTAGGTCTGTGATTTTTTTTTTAAAGTATTGAAAATCATGAAAGTCTATGACTGTAGAAGCTCAAAAGGATATTAGAAACTATTTAAACTGTTTCCACTCCTGAGAATAACTGAGGCAGTGGTGGAATAATCAAACAGAATTACCTAACAGATATTCTTGTAAAATCTCCATGGAAAGACTTATTTTAGGGCACAAAGGAGCAGGGGAAAAGGATAGTAGGGGGAAGAAATTCCAAGTGTAACATGATACCTTTTGGGATCTATTATCATAATAATGGGCTGGACCTTTGGATCCATTGTCATAATAATGTAAGAAAATAAAGACTACAAATAAGAATTGAAAGAATAGTTTCTCTGAAACTCTGAGAAATCTGCTGATGCCACTAGCTCTCTTATTTTTTTTCATCCTGTGCTAGGTCTTAGCCAAAATATGGGAGTTATCCTTAATTGTTCTCCCTACTACCATATATTCACCAACTATGTCAAATATTCTTCCTAAATTTTCCTCAACCTTTCTATTTCTTTTTATCTCTACTTTCTTTTCCTAGTGAAATCTACTACAATATTTCTTTCAGGTTCCTGAGCCAAATTCCAACGTGTGTGTGTGTGTGTGTGTGTGTGTGTGTGTAGGGGGGCTTCCCCCTCAACACCAAGTAATTCTCAGATACCAGCTGGGTGTTCTACAATTGAACTCAACTCTGACACTATCTACGTGAAGATAGCATCAGATAGCACTGGTTAAGTGCTTGATCCTGCAAGTCCTATAAGGCCTTCCCACCCACCACTTCAGATGCCAGTCACAAGCCCAGATTATTACCTATGCTTCTGACCAACTGGCTATAGATCGAAGGTTCTAAAGATGCCCTCCTCTTGAACTTCAGTGGCCAGTTACATAAGTGCTGGTTTTTCCCTATAGTTCTAATCTACCGGCAATAGATCAAAGGTTCCCACAATCTCCTCACTGTGTTTGATTAATTTGTTAGGACAGCTCACAGAACTCAGACAATAATTTACTTACTAGATTATAAATTTATTATAAAAGAATATAAATCAAGAACAACCAGATGGAAGAGATGCCTAGGGCAAGATGCAGGGAAAAGCACGGAGTCTGCATGTTCTCCTTAGATGAAACTCTCCCAGTACCTTTACTAGTTCACCAACCTAGATGCTCTCCAAACTGTTCCTTCAAGTTTTTATGGAAGTTTCATTACATTGTAACTTTATATTAAATCATTGGCCATTAGTGACTGAACTCAATCTCTAGCCCCTCCCCTTACCTGGAGGTCAGAGGAAGGGACTGAATACTCCAACCCTCTAGTGATAAGGTCATTACCTAGGCAACTAGCCCCCATCCTTAGGTTACCTAAGGGTTTTCCAAAAGCCAACATTAACATAACAAAAGACACCTTTATTGTTCTCTTCACTTAGGAAACTCCAGGAGTTTCAAAAGCTTGATTTCAAAAATAGGGAAAAAGACTAAATATGTATTTCTTATTATAAATCACAATGTCACAATATTTTGTTAGGGAGCAAGAATTCCTGTCTCCATCAAGGTCCTTCAAGCTAGACTAAGAATCAAACTAACATGAAAGAGATTAATAGGAGAAAACAAAATTTAATAGTAGTAATTACCAGGAATCCAAATAGACATGCAAATTCCAAAGACAGTCAGGCAAAATGAGGTATATATGTTATCCTGAACTAAAAAGAAGGGCTAGAGTTCTGGAAATTCAGAGGGGAGAAATAACAACTTATAAGGCGATATGAAGAAGAACAGATGTTTAGTAATTTAGATGTTTGCCATGCCATACAGATGAGTTACTCAAGTAAAATTTTTTTCTGTTAATGACCCTTATTTTGAGAAAGACCCCCAATTTAGATCTTTCTGAATCCAAATGTGTAACTGGCAGGCAAAGTCCCTGGTTTTAGAGGTCTCAACAGAATACGTTCTGCCTCTCTGCTGACAAAATCCAAAGGCAGAGAAAGGAGTGGTGGTGAAATAACAAAGAAATTTATTTCAGTGAGACCAACACCAGGAAGATGGGGGACTAGCTTCGCAAAGACTTGTCTCCAAAGTGTCAAAAATGCTTCCAGGTTATATAAAGAAAACGTGGGACTAAGGGGTTTTGCTGCCTCAAGGAAGTCCTTATTGCTTGGGGCAGGGCTGGTTTATGTGTGTGGGGGAGGGGAGATGGTTTTGGTTCCAATCAGGGAGTGTTTTGCCCTCTGGGTCTTCCTCTTGATTCAAGAGATGACTGGAAGGAAAAACCCAAGTAGAAAGTTTGAGGTCAAAATGGAAGTAGCTGAAGTCCTCTTTCTTTTTTTTTCAGTTGTGTTATATTAGTCACCATAAAACACAGCATTAGTTTTTGATGCAGTGTTCCAAGATTCATTTTTTATGTACAACACCCAGTGCTCCATGCAATACGTGCCCTCTTTAATACCCACCACCAGGCTCACCGATCTCCCCACCCACCTCTGCCCTAAAACTCGCAGTTTGTTTCTCTGTGTCCACAGTCTCTCATGGTTCATCTCCCCCTCCAATTTCCTCCAATGCATTTTTCCTTTCCTTCTCCAAATGAAGGACATTAGGTAAAGTCCTCTTTCAAAGAGAGGGAAAACTTTCCTCTTGTGCCCACAACACCATGATTGGCTTCAGCTCAAAGTAATTTTCATGCCAAAGTAGCCCATCTTGAGGAGACATACCCCTACAATCTCATCTGATTTTTTTTTTTCAGTAGCTTTCTAACTGCTCCTCCTCTGTCCAATCTTGGCTCCCTGCTAATTTATTCTCCATCCTATATCCCTCCCACACATTTTCATTCCAACTCCTCAATGGCATTCAGCCTCATTAGAATAAAAATCTAAGTTTTTACCATGATTTATAAGACCCTATATAATCTGAATTTTGTTTGCCTTTTCAGATTTGCTACTCTCCCCATTTTCTATGCTCTAGCTTCACTGATCTTCAGTTAGTTCCTTAAATACACAGACCCTATGTTTATTCTATTGTCTCAGAACTTTTGTGCAGTTCCAGGTCCATGTGAACAGTAAGAATCTCCCTACCAAGAGGGCTGGTGTTTAGGAATAACACTTAAGCAGAGATACATGGACTATATATGACTGTGTCTATGTAGTCCATAGATCTCTATTAAAATGCTGTTACTTAGGAAAGCCTTCTTCAGTCCTGCAGTTTATATTATTTACTCTTTTATAGTTTGTTTTTTTTTAACTTCCCTAGTCCCTTTATCTATCTTCTAAAACATGAATCAGGACTAAGATATTCACTTTAATATTGCCTTAATTATTCACCTCAGAGTCTTAATCAAAACTAGTTGAATAGACTTCTTGGGAAGATGGTAGAAGGACCCTAAGATCACCTCCTCCCATGGATACAACTAGATAACACCTACAACAGTGTGTAAACAACCCCAAAAATGACCCTGAGGATTGTCAGAACAGACTCTCCATAGCCGAATGTAGAAAAGAAGTCACATCAAAAAGGGTAAGAGGGTTAGAGGTGTGGTTAGAAGCTAAATGGACCCAGGAGGGAGGGACATCACAAGTATGAATAGGGAAGAGGAAAAGTTCCTCACACCAAGCACCCCTGGCGCAGGAAACCCACATGAAAACCAGAGGGTCATAATCTTGCAAGTCATTGGGGTTAAACACCTGCTACTTTATAAATCAGTGGGCTCAGGTCTGGGAGAGCCAGAACGGCTACAAGAAACTGAGTACCTGATTTTAAAGAGGTAACACAATAGATAGCCCCATGGAGATACAACATAGAAGTAGCGGTTTGAAAAATGGTATAAGGAGGGAGATATGTTTACTAATTTCAGAGCATTGGATAGAGGGGCAGGAATCATTGAGGGACTTCTCTAGGAACAAAGAAGCTGGGGGGCACCATTTCCCTCCCACACCCTCCAACCTAGACACACAGAAACCTGAAGGAACCAGAGTGGTGCCAGTACTCCTTACCTAACTTGCTAAGAGCATGCTTCCACCCCACAGCATTCTCCTGTGGTCACTCCCCATCTAGCCATGCCTCAGCTGCAGTTCTCTTCTCACGGCAGACCTGTTCAAAACCTGCTATCACCCTGTACCCCACCCCCACTTCTCCTGAGAACATGTCCCTCCAATACACCTTTGACCAGAGTCAATCCAAAGTGGTTCCATAAACCTTTATGGTGCAAGTAACCCAGATAGGGAATAAAACCACTCCAAAATGACTCCTGCCTTGGGGAGAGGTGAAAATAACAACACACACCAGTCAGACTACAACCCCAACAGTGGGCTAGAAGCAGACACCTGGTCTGCAGACCCCACTTACCAATGAAAACTTCTCAGGGTACAACATAGGGAAAGTGCCCACCATTTGCATGCAACCATATCTCTGGCAAATGCCTGGTATTTAATTCAAGTGTAAAGTGGCCCCACACTCATCCATGAAAAACAGAGGGACCAAACTCTGCCCAAAACAGGCTAAAAGAACTATTGCAAATGACTGGACTGAAGGCAAAACTGTTCAGCCCCAACGTTAGAGCACATGTAACACACATAGACGACATCCCTGAAGTACAAGGTTCTAGTGAACAGGGGACATTGTATTGCAGGGCATTATAGGACCTCTTTTTCATAAAGCCACTACTACCCATAGCAGGAGACGTAGCTGACTTTTGTTAACACATAGAAATAGACAAAGAGAGTTGGACAAAATGAGGAGACAGAGGATTATGTTTCAAATGAAAGAATAGGACAGAATCACAGCAAGAGAGCCAAATGAAATGGAAATAAGTAATACGCCTGATAAAGAACTTAAAGTAATGGCCATACAGATACTCAAAGGACTTGAGAAGAGTGAAGAACTTCAGTGAGACCATTAGCAAAGAGACAGAAAACACCAAAAAAAGAACCAGACATGAAGAACTCAATAACTAGAATTAAAAATACACTAGATGGAATAAATAGTAGACTAGAGGAAAACAGAAGAACAGATCAGTGACCTGAAGCACAGGGTAATTGAAAGCAATCAAGGCAAACAGGTGAGAGATAATAAAATAATAATAAAAAATGAAAATTGGTAAATCAGAGACACCACCAAGGATAATAACATTTTCATTATAAGGATCCCAGAAGAAGAAGACAGGGGGGTGCCTGGGTGGCTCAGTCAGTTAAGAGGCCATTCTTGATTTTGGCTCACGTCATGATCTCAGGGTCCTGGGATAGAGTCCCATGTAGGGAATCCATGGTCAGCAGGGTGTCTAATTGAGGGTTCTTCATTTCCCCCTGCTTGTGTGCTCTCTCTCTCCCCCTCTCTCTCAAATAAATAAATAAATAAATCTTTAATGAAGGAGAAGAGAGAGAAAGGGAATTGAAAATTTATTTAAACAAAAATTGCCTGCGTGCTTCAGTCAGTTAAGTGTTTGCCTTCAGCTCAGGTCATGATGCCGGGATCCTGGGACCAAGCCATGCATTGGGATCCCTACTCAGCAGGGAGCCTGCTTCTCCCTCTGCCTCTCCCCCTGTTTGTGCTCTCTCTCTCTCTCTCTCTCTGTCAAATAAATAAATAAAATCTTTGAAAAAATGATAGTTGAAAACTTCCTGAAGTTGGGGAAGGAAACAATTTCAGATTCAAGAGTCACAGAGAGGCCCCAACAAATTCAAACCCAAGGAGGTCCACACCAAGACATATAGTAATTGAAATGGCAAAAAGCTAGTGATAAAGAGAAACTTTTTAAAGCACCAAGAGGTAAGAAAACAGTTACACACAAGGGAAACTCCATAAGGCTATGAGCAGATTTTTTAGTAAAAACTTTACAGGCCAGAAGGGAGTGGCATAATGTAGTCAAAGAGCTGAACATAAAACATTGCAGTCAAAAATTCTCTATCCATCAAAGCTATCATTTAGAATAGGATAAAGAGTTTCTCAGACAAACAAAAGTTAAAGGAATTCAAAAGCACTAAACTAGCCAAGAAATATTAAAGAGGACTCTTTGAGTGGGATTAAAAAAAGAAAAAAGAAAAAAGAAAAAAGACCATAAACAGAAATGAGAAAAGTAGGAAGTGCAAAAACAGTAAAACTCTACAAAACTCCATCAAGAGATTCACAATGTAAAAAGATGTAAAATATGACATTATATACCTAAAAAGTTGGGGGGGTAAAGAATGGGTTCAAACTTATGTAAACATTGACTTAATACAGACTTCTATATGCATAAGAATATAAAAACCTAATGGTAACCATAAATCAAAAACCAGATCTGCAAAAAATAAAGAGAATGAAATCCAAGTATACCACTAAAGAAAGCCAGAAAACTGTGAGAGAGAACATCAAAAGGAAAAAAAGGAACACAGAAGAACTACAACAACAACCATAAAACAAGTAAGAAAATGGCGATAAGTAGTGCAAACTCGTAATTATTTGAATGTAAATGGATGAAATGCTGTGATTAAAAGCCAAAGGGTAACAAAATGGATAAAAAATCAAGACTATATATATGATGTCCATAAGCAACTTATTTTAGACCTAAATTAAAGGTGACGGGATGGAAAAGCACTTATCATATAAATGGGAAAAAAAAAAGCTGTGGTAGCAATATGGATATTGGACAAAATAGTGTTTAAAAAAAAGACTGTAGTAAGGAGGAAAAGAAGGAGACTATATAATCACAAATGGAACAATCCAAGAGGAAGATATAATAATTGCACATATTTATGCACCCAACATGGGATCACTGAAGTACATAAAGTAGCTAAAACCATACATTAAGGAATAATCAATAATATGTAGTATTATTATGTATGTATGTATTATATATGTATGTATTAACATGTATGAATAATAGCAAAGGACTTTAACACACCACTTACATCAATGGATAAATCGTCCAAATAGAATATCAAAAGGAAACAGTGGCTTTGAATGACACACTGGACTATAACAATCTAGCAAATATTTAGGACACACCATCCTAAAACAGAATACATATTCTATTCAAGTACACATGAGAATTCTCTATTCTATTCTCGAGAATAGATCACATATTGGGCCACAAAACAAGTTTCAACAAATTGTAAAGATCAAAGCCTTCCCATGCATTTTTTCTGACCACAGCATTAGGAAACTAGAAATTAACCACAAGGTAAAATCTGGAAAGAGCACAAATACATGGAAGTTAATTAACACACAACTAAACAATGAATGAGTTATAAGAAATCAAAGAGAAAATTAAAAAAATACATGGAGACAAATGAAAATGAAAACGCAATGGTCCAAGGTTTTTGTGATTCAGCAAAAACTGTTCTAAGAAGGAAGTTTAGAGCAATGCAGGCCTACCTCAAGAACCAAGAAAAATCTAAAATAAAAAACTTAACATTATACTTAAAGGAGCTAGAAAAAGAAGAACAAATGAAACCCAAAACCAAAAGAAGGAAGGAAAAAAAAAATAAAGATTAGAGCAGAAGTAAAGGATATAGAAACTTAAAAAAAAAAAAAAAGAACAGATCAATGAAACTGGGAGCTGGTTCTTTGAAAAGATAACAAATTTGATTAACTTTTAACCAGATTCATTTAAAAGAAAAGAGACAGACAGAAAGAAAGGACTCAAACAAAATCAGAAATGAAAAAGCAGAAATAAAAACTGACACCACAGAAATTAAAAAAAAATTAAGAACATATTATGAAAAATTATATGCCAACAAATTAATCAACCTAGAAGAATTAGAGAAATTCCTAAAAACATATAAATTACCAAAACTCAATAAGGAAGAAATAGAAAATTTGAACACGTTGATTATAAGCAATAAAATTAAATCTGTAACTTAAAAAACTCCCAACAAATGAAAGTGTAGGACCAGATAGTTCACGGGTGAATTCTAGCAAACATTTAAACAAGAATTAATACCCATTCTCCTAAAACTATTCTAAAAAAATAGAAGAGGAAGGGGCACCTGTGTGGCTCAGTGGATTAAAGCCTCTGCCTTTGGCTCAAGTCATGATCCCAGGGTCCTGGGATTGAGTCCTGCATCTGGCTCTCTGCTCAGTGGGGAGCCAGCTTCCCCTCCAATCCCCACTGCCTCTCTTCCTACTTGTCATCTCTGTCTGTCAAATAAATAAAATCTAAAAATTTAAAAAAAAAGATTAAAAAAAATAGAAGAGGAAGGAAATCTTCCACATTTATTCTATGAGGACAGGTTTACCCCAATACCAAAGCCAGATAAAGATATTACCAAATAAGAGAACTATGGGCCAATGTCTGTTATGAATAGGGATGCAAAAATACTCAACAAAATATTAGAAAACTGAATCCAACAATACACTAAAAAAAAAAAAAAAAATCACCATGATCAAATGGGATTTATTCCTGGGAAGCAAAGGTGGTTTAATACATTCAAATCAGTTACCATGATACATCACATCAATAAGAGAAAGGATAAAAACCATACGATTATTCAAATTGGGGCAGAAAAAAGATTTGACCAAGAACAATATCCATTCATGATAAAAACCCTCAACAAACTAGGTTTAGAGGGAACATAACTCAATGTAATAAAGGCCTTATATGAAAAACCCATAGCTAACATCTGACTCAATGGTGAAAAACTGAGAGGTTAAGATTAGAAATAAGATGAGGATATTCACTCCCATCACTTTTATTCAATACAGTACTGATGTCCTAGCCATAGCAATCAGACAAGAAAAAAAAAAAGGCATCCAAATTGGTAGGGAAGAAATAAAACTTTCACTATTTGCACATGACATGATTCTTCAGGGTTTTAGAAAACCCTAGAGACTCCATATAAACACTACTAGAACTGAAAAATGAATTCAGTAAGGTCACAGGATATAAAATCAAAATCTGTTGTATTCTACATGCCAATAATGAAGTAGCAGAAAGAGAAATTAAGAAAACTTTCCCACTTACAGTTGTGTCAAAAATGATACCTAGGAATAAACTTAACCAAGAAGGTGAAAGAACATGAACTCTGGAAACTATTTTACATTGATGAAAGAAATCAAAGACAACACAAACAAATGGAAAAATATTCCATGCTCATGGGTTGGAAGAACAAATATTGTTAAAATGTTCATGCTACCAAAGCAACCTACAGATTAAATGCAATTCCTATCAAACTACCAACAGCATTTTTCACAGAGCTAGAATAAATAATCCTAAAATTTATATGGAACCACAAAAGACCTTGAATAGCCAAAGCAAAGTTGAAACAGAAGAACAAAATTGGAGGTATCATAATCACAGATTTCAAGATGTACTAAACTAGATGCACAGTTCAAAGGAACAGAATAGAGAGAGCCCAGAAATAAACCTATGATTGTATTATTGATTAATATTCCACAATGGAGGCAAGAATATGCAATGGGAAAAAGATAGTCTCTTCAACAAATGGTGTAAGGAAAACTAAACAGTTAAATGTAAAAGAGTGAGATTGGACCGCTTTCTTACACCATACACAAAAATGAAACTGAAAATGGATTAATAACCTAAACATCAGACCTGAAACCATAAAAATCCTAAAGGAAAGCACAGGCAGTAATTTCTCTGACATGGGACATAGCAACATTTTTCTAGATGTGTCTCCTAAGGCAAGGGAAACAAAAGCAAAAATAAACAATTGAGACTATACCAAAATACAAAGCTTCTGCACAGCAAAGAAAATAATCAACAAAACCAAAAGACAACCTACTGAGTGGGAGAAGATATTTGCAAATGACATATCTGATAAAGGGTTAATATCCAAATGCATAACAAACTGATACAACTCAACACTCAAAAACCAAATAACCAATGGCATAAGACATGAACAGACACTTCTTTAAAGTAGACATATAGATGGCCAATGGAAATATGAAAAGATGCTCAATATCACTCATCATCAGGGAAATGCAAATCAAAACCACAATGAGATGTCACCTTATACCTGTCTATGAGGCCAGAATTACTCTGATATTTTTGTATCAGGGTACAATATAAAAATGGCTAAAATCAAAAGTACAAAAAACAGCAATTGTTGGTGAGGATGTGGGGAAAAGGGAACCCTCTTGCACTGTTGGTGGGAATGCAAACTGGTGCAACCTTTGTGGAAAACAGTATGGAAGTTCCTAAAAAAAAAAAAGAAAAAGAAAATTAGCCTATAATTCAGTAAATCCATTACTGGGTATTTACCCAAAGAACATGAAAATATTAATTCAACAAATTATACATACCCATATATTTATTAAAACTTTTTTATAATAGCCAAATCATGGAAGCAGCCCAAGTGGGCCATATATAGATATATGGTATATATATGTTAGAGAAAGAGAGAGAGAGGGAATAAATTCTTGCCATTTGAAGCAACATGAATGGATCTAGAGGGTATAATGCTAAGTGAAAAAAGTTGGTCAGAGGAAGATAAATACCATATGATTACACCTATGTGTGAAATTTAAGAAAAAAATGAACAACAACAAAAAGAGACAAACCAAAAAATAGACCCTTAACTATGCAGAACAAACAAATGGTTACCAGACGGGAGGTAGGTGGGAACATGGGTGAAACGGGTGAAGGGGATTAAGAGTATACTTATGATGAGTGCTAAGTAATGTATAGAACTGTTGAATCACTATATTGTATACCTAAAACCAATATAATACTGGATGTTAATGATATTGGAATTAAATTAAAATAAAATTTAAAAAGTAAAAATAAAAGTTTTGTTGAACAAATATTAAAATTAATAAATGCAAGAAACAAACAAAATGGTCTATTTTCTTCACCACAAACTACCAAGCAGAACTTCCACACTAAGTCATTTCTGCTGAAACACTGATGTTGAGTGACATCATATACCACCCACTACTGTTCCAAGACATATGGCAAATAGATGGCGAAGTATGGGAAAGAGTATCTGGTGGAGACATAAAGTCATGATATATCAGCTACCTCAGCAAGAGTCCCATTTATGGGGAGATGAATTGAACACGGAGCCAAAGAGAGTAGGGGCAGTACCTGGCACATACCTTCACAGTCAGTATGGATGGTAGTCCTGCTAGGTTGCATGGATTTAATCCTGAGGAGATATATGATATTTTCTGAGTACTCAGTTAATAATTTGAAAGTATTTTGGTAAGGATTGGAGTAGCTCTGTAGGTATAAAGACAAGAACCTGTTTGAGTAATTACTCATATTATGTTTTAATGTGAGGGAAGAAAGATTTGGGTTACATTTTTCTCTGGTTTCGGCACTATAAACTGGGAGAGCCAATTTTTATTTAATCTCATTTGCCTAGCTGTTACCAGAAAGGAAATTTCTCCCACATTTTGACAGTAGCTTGGCTATCATTTCTAGTTCCTAGTTTTAGAGTGCTGTGTTTTGTAACCTTTTCTTCCTGTCATTGACATTTTAAGTAAAAGTTAGGTGAAACTGCATTTGGCAGACTTAATGGTTATTGTTTTTATTTTTCTCATTATATAAGAAATACAGGTTCACTGCAGAAATTTGGGGACTAAAATTAGTGAAAGTTAAATAAGAATCACTTCTAATCCCATCACCATTGGTTATTATTTTTTGTATTTTAATTCACTTCTTTTGTTATAAATATGCAGTAAGACTGGGAGAAAATCTTTTCAAAAGGCTGTTACACAAAATATAGAAAAATCTCTTAAAATGCAGTAATAAGAATGTGACCCGATTTAAAAATTAGCAAAAGATCTGAGCAAACACTTCACCAAAGAAGATGTAGAGATAGAAAATAAGCATATGAAAAGAAATCCTCAGCATCATATATCATTAGGGAATTGCACATTATAACAATGAGATACCACTGCACATCTACTCGAATGACCAAAAACACTGTCAATAATGGATGCTGGCAAGGATGTGAAACAAGAGGAACTCTCATTAATTGCTGGTAGGAATTCAAAATGATTTAACCATTTTGGAAGTTAACTTGGCAGTTTCTTATGAAGCTAAACCTAGTCTTACCATACAACCCAGCTATCACACTCTTTGGTATCATCGAAATGAATTGAAAACTTATGTACACACAAAAATTTACAGATGGATGTTTAAACCAGTTTTATTCAAATTACCAAAACTTGCAAATAATCAAATTATCCTTCCATAGGTGAATGAATAAATAAACTGGGCCATCCAGACAATGAAATACTATTCAATGCTTAAAAAAAAAAAAAAAAAAGGCTTGAAAAAACATGGACGAACTTAAATACATATTGCTAAGTGAAAGTAGCCAACTGGAAAAAAGGCTACATATTGTATAATTCCAACTGTATTACTTTCTGGAAAAGGCAAAACTATGGAGACAGTTAAAAGATCAGTGGTCATCAGGGTTTAGGAATGACAGAGAGATGAATGGTTGGAGCCCTGAGGATTTTTAGGGCAGCGAAACTATTCTGTATGATATTATAATGGTGGATACATGGTATTACACATCTACCTAAATGCATAGAATATATACCACCAAGAATGAACCATAATGTAAACTATGGGCTTTGAGTGATAATGATGTGCTAATATAAGTTCAAAATTATAACAAATTTACCACTGTGATGTGGGCTATTCACAGTGGGAGAGGCTATGCATGTGTAGGAACAGGGAGTATATGGGAAATGTCTGTGCCTTGCAGTCATATTTGCTCTAAAAAAGTAAGGTCTAGGGGCACCTGAGTGGCTCAGTTGGTTAAGTGACTGCCTTCAGCTCAGGTCATTATCTCAGAGTCCTGAGATCAAGCCTCACATCAGGCTCCCTGCTCAGTAGGGAACCTGCTTCTCTCCGTCTCTCTATTTCCACACTGGTTCTCTTTCTCCCCTCTGTCAAATGAATAAGTAAAATCTTTAAAAAAGAAAAAAGTAAGGTCTTCTGAAAAAAGAAGACATTAAATTCTGAGCTCTTTTACAACATAGATGAACCTTGAAAACATACTAAGTAAATAAAAAGACACAAAGGGAAGATTATTGTATGATTCTGTCTAAATAAAAATATCTCTTAATATTCATTCAAATTCAAACAAATTCATAGTAACAAAGTGGATTAGAGATAGCAGGGACTGAGGGGGGAAAGGAATGGGAAATTATTGCTTGATTGGTATGGAGTTTCTGTTTGGAGTGATGGAAAAGTTCTAGAAATAGACAATGACAGATTGCACAATGTTGTGAAAATAATTAATGCCATTATATTGTATAATTAAAAATAAGCAAAGTGTTAATTTTTATGTTACATATATTTTACCACAATTATATTTATTTAAAAGGGTTTTTTTTTAAGACCATGAGAAGGACAGTTCAGCCTCTGACAAGCAATATAGATCTACTCAACAAGGTAATACCATAAGGAAAGACAATGCTTTCTTTAGGGAGGATTTTAAATTCTCACTCTTATGTATATTTTATTGTAGTTTTACAGTTTAGCTATAGACTGATCAACTTTGACAAATATGCGGGCTCTATAACCATCACTCAACCAAATGATATAGCATTAATATTAAATATTTTATTTATTAAAAATTTCCTTCTGAAACTTTCCAAACACTATCATCACCAAAGGCAATCACTGTTCTGGTTTTTATCATCATTGCTTTAAAATTTCCTTTTAACATCATCATTAGCATGTCAGCAATAAGCAGGATTGGAAATCCATTAAGGCGAGATTGACTGAGGAACAAAATAGATAAACTGAAGGCAAGTAAGAGAAAAGCCCATCTACCGCTTGATGGTTAGGGAGCAATATCAACCTGGGATATGGCACATTAAAATAACCTTGATATATGAAAGATGCCAAGAAGAAGGAAGCACAGAAGTTAGCTCTCCTACCTCTCTTCATCTACTGTGGTATATGACTGCATGTCATAGAGAGAAGCCAGAAATACTTCAGAGTCTGGCTGTCTTGTCAAATGTAAGATAATGGAATAAAATGTAACTGCTGAGAGCACTGCCAAAGCCAAAGCAGAAATAAAAGTGATGCTTGCCTGGAAGGATCTTTAGTGCTACCTGAGCCAGAGTGAAGTCCAATGAGATAAGGAGAATGAGAGAAAACGCCACTCAAGCCAGAAGAAATCAAAGCACAAGTTACAGAGTCACAAACTTTATAACAAATGAGGTGGAGCAAACTGTCCCCCGTGAGTGGGGGCTGTCGTCCTGGAGAAGAGCCGATGTCAGCCAACATATACCAAAAGAAGAGTGTGAGGACTTTGGGAAGGAGATGCCTCTGCTTTTTGCCACAGACCTTCAGTGTTCGCTTCAGCAGCACATATACTAAAAAAAAAAAAAAAAATGCCACAGACCTTCAAAAGTATTTCTTTCATTCCAGTCACCTAAATATCTTTTGGAGTAAGAATTTACCAAAAGACATCCATCTGACACTGTCTAAAGGATTTTTTAAATGATTGGCTGTACGTAAGAGAGTTATAATTGTCTCCCCTGCTAACCAGAGATATGGGGGGCTAGGAAAGATGGCCCCCATTAGGAGTGAAAAAATATAAAATAGTTATATTTTCTGTAAGTGTCGGAGTAGCTGTGTGAGTTGAATATGTGGCCTGCTGCCATTGTATTTAAGAGCCAAGTTAAATAAAAATTATCAACTATATTTTAAAAAATTGGGATCATATTTAGCAAAGATGATATCATCAAACTACTTAAATTGTTCTTATGCTTTTTTTCTGGGCTAGTGTTTGTAATGGAAGTTTTATACATTTATACCATTTTTAAGCTCATACCTAGCTATTTTAATTTAAGATTACATAATAAAAAATTTCCATTTCTATTTATTCTCTAAAAATATATTTTTATTATCTATATAATATTCAAATAGATTCACTGGAAGGTGTTTACATATTCTCCTATATTTGGACATGAAAACATTTGCAATTATAAGAATAATACAAATGTATAGCCAATTTGTGCTATATTTCTAAATACTAATTTAGTATGTTTTTCCTAAAATTGGAATTTGTGAGTCAATATAGATGAAGATTTTAAAAGTTAGCATATACTGCCAAATTGCTTTCCAAAAGCTCTGTGAAAATTTACACAGCTACTAGTAGGAAAGAAAGTGCCAATCATAAAGAGTACCCTTGCCAGGACTATATAATATCATTGTGAATCTTTTCTAATTTGATAGGCCAAACATTGTATTATCTTTAATCAGAATTTTTTATTATCACTGAGCAGTGAAATGATAAATAGTTACTGGAAGGCACCGAAAAAGATCTACTTTCTGGACCTTGAAATCCTAAAAATGTCATTTAAAACTGCATTACAATTCCTGGATTTTAATCTAATAGTATTCTAGAGCTCACTTTACTTAGAAAAACATACCATCATCCAATTTTTTTTAAGATTTATTTTTTTATTTTACAGAGAGAGAGAGAACAAGCGAGAGAGAGAATGAGCATAAGTGGGAAGGGCAGAAGGTGAGGGAGAGAGAGAATCTCAAGCAGACTCTGTGCTGAGTGTGGAGTCCAATACAGGGCATGGTCTCGTGACCCTGAGGTCACGACCTGAGCTGAAACTAAGAGTGAAACATTTAATGGACTGTGCCACCCAGGTGCGCCACTGCAGTCCAGTTTTTTAAAATAGACTATTTTCAAGGGCAATGAATACTAAAATGGGCTTACATCAAACTAAAATGCCTTGCATAACAAAGAAATCATGAACAAGGGGCACCTGGGTGGCTCAGTGGGTTAAGCCTCTGCCTTCGGCTCAGGTCATGATCCCAGAGTCCTGGGATGTAACCCCACATCAGCCTCTCTGCTTGGCGGGGAGCCTGCTTCCCTTCCTCCCTCTCTGCCTACTTGTGATCTCTATTTGTCAAATAAATAAATAAAATCTTAAAAAAAAAAAGAAATTATGAACAAAGCAAAAGGCAACCTAGTGAATGGGAGAAGATATTTGCAAATCCTATATCCAAAAAGAGTTTAATATTAAAAATATATAAAGGACTTACACAACTTAATACCAAAAAATGAACAACTTGATTAAAAATGAGCTGAGAACTTAAATAGACGTGTTTCTTCAAAGAAGACATACAGTTAACTAACAGACACATGGAAAGATGCTCAACATCACTAATAGTCAGGGAAATGCAAGTCAAAACCATCATGAGGTATGACCACACATCAATCAGAATCGCTAGTATTGAAAAGACAAGAAATGATGAGTGTTGGGGGGAATACGGAGAAAAGGAAACCCTTGGGTCCTGGTTGTGAGAATGTAAATTGGTGCAGCCACTGTGGAAAACAGTATGGAGTTTCCTCAAAAAACTAAAAACAGAAATAACATATGACCCAGTAATTCTATTCCTGAAAGTTACCCAAAGAAAACAAAAACACTATTCTGAAAAGATATTTACACCCCTGTGTTAATTGCAGCATTATTTATAATAGCCAAATATGGACACAAATCAAATATCCATCTATAGATGAATGGATAAAGAGGATGTAGAGTTTGTGTGTATGTATATATTATATAATATACTATATATGTATTATATAATAGTATGGTATACACATATTTATAAATAGTATATTACATATGCATTTAGGAATATAACATATACATGTTGTATATATATACAATAACATGAATGAAACTATAGGGTCTTATGCTAAGTGAAATAATTCAGCCTCAAAAAAAAAACAAATACCATACGAGCCATGTGATATTATTTATGTATAGAATCTAAAAAACAAAATAAAACAAAAAACAGAAACAGACTCATAAATACAGAGAACAAAGTAGTGTTGCTGGGTAGTAGGGCAAAATGGAGAAGTTAGAATCAAAACACGTAAAAGAGATTAAGTGATACAAACTTCCAGGTATAAAATAAATAAGTTGAGGCACCTGGGTGGCTTAGTCACTGAGTGTCTGCCTTTGGCTCAGGTCATGATCCCAGAATCCTGGGATTAAGTCCCGCATCGGGCTCCCTGCTCTGCAGGGACCCTGCTTCTCCCTCTTCCACTACCCTTACTAGGTATCTAAGGCACAGGTATCTCTCCCTGATTCTTTCTCTGTCAAATAAATAAAATAAAATATTTTTAAAAAATAAAAAATATAGAATAAATAAGTTATGGGGATGTAATATACAGCATAGGGAATATACTCAATAATACTGAAATAACTGTATGGTGACAGTAACCAAACTTATCATGGGCATCATTTCATAATGTATAAAAATTTTTAATCACTATATGAAACTAATAGGATATTGTATGTCAGGTATACTTTAATAATAAAAAATAGACTACTTTTTCTTTTCAAAGTATAACATCCATTGGCCCAGATTATGTCATTTAATAATATCTTTTTTTTTAAAGATTTTATTTATTATTTGACAGAGAGAGAGATCACAAGTAGGCAGAGAGGCAGGTAGAGAGAGATGGGGAAGCAGGCTCCCTGCTGAGCAGAGAGCCCGATGTGGGGCTCGATCCCAGGAACCTGGGATCATGACCTGAGCAGAGACTTAACCGACTGAGCTACCCAGGATCCCCTAATAATACCTTTTAAAATTGAGTCTTGACAAACCATAAGAGACTCTTAATGTCACAAAACAAACTGAGGGGGGCTAGGGGTAGGGAGGTAAGGAGCGGGTGGTGGGGTTATGGACATTGGGGAGGGTATGTGCTATAGTGAGTGTTGTGAATTGTGTAAACCTGTCAATTCACAGACCTGTACCCCTGGGGCTAATAATACATTATATGTTTATAAAGAAATTTAAAAAAATTTAAAAAAAACAAAATAAAATTGAGTCTTAAATTATATATCTCTTGAAATAGATTGACTATTACTATTCTTTAATCCAGAGAACTTTTGTTATCTATTATCTATGTGTCAGCCACAATGTTAAGAGAGTGAAATACCATACATGGCCTCAGTTTTCAAGAAATTCACAATTTTGGTCAGTAGGCAGGAATAGGAGACATACAAATACATAGCCAACTATAATTTAAGTTTCTTAATATGCTTTAAAGAGAGAGAGTTATGTATAAGGACATAATAGAACAGTGAACCTCAAGAGGGCAGTTTACCTCTATGTCCCCACCATCCAGTAAATTTCCTGTCACATGGAAGACATCACATATGGTACATAGTTCTTTAATCAGATGGCATTTGTTGACAATAGGGACAAATGTCAATCATTTTTTACCTTGCTCACAATAATATTTGTATATTGTTAACATGAACACAAATAATAATAAGTATTGCAAGTAGGCACAAATATCAGTCAATGATTAACTTCTATACAAATGAGAGTGTTTGCTGCCACATGGGCAGGCTTATCAGGGGATCTCCCTTACTCTACAACTGGTCAGTGAGAAAATCCAAACACATTTTTAAAAAAATATTATTTATTTATTTATTTGACAGAGAGAGATAACAAGTAGATGGAGAGGCAGGCAGAGAGAGAGAGGGAAGCAGGCACCCCGCTGAGCAAAGAGCCCGATGCAGGGCTCGATCCCAGAACCCTGAGATCATGACCTGAGCCAAAGGCAGCAGCTTAACCCACTGAGCCACCCAGGCGCTCCTAAACACATTTCTTTTTTAAGGAACAATTGAATTGATGAGCTTTTCAAGTCTACTAACATGGAGAGAAATGGAAAGACACAGAAATTACAAAAATCATCCCTTTATTTACAATGTTGCTTTTTTCCTCTTTTATATTTCATGAAATAAGCTTGATTAGCCCTTAACAAATATTTTTGAAATTAGTGTCTTTTTTTTTATTGTTATTCATCAAAGTCGTGTTTGGTGATATATCATCTGCAGGATTTTTTGTTTGCTTCTAATTTTTTAGTTTGTCTGTGCATTTATTGTGAGACACAGGTATCCATTTTTATCCTAGGACACAGGTATCCATTCTCATTGTTTTGTTTTGTTTTTAATTTTTTAATTAATATATAATGTATTATTAGCCTGAGGGGTACAGGTCTGTGAATCACCAGGTTTACATACTTCACAGCACTCACCATAGCACATACTTTCCCCAATGTCCATAACTCCACCACCCTCTCCCAACACCCCCACCACCCCCCCACAACTCTCAGTTTGTTTTGTGAGATTCAGAGTCTCTTATGGTTTGTCTCCCTCCCAATCCCATCTTGTTTCATTTATTTCTTTCTTACCCCCCAAACCCCCACATTGCATCTCAAATTCCTCATATCAGGGAGATCATATGATAATTGTCTTTCTCTGATTGACATATTTCACTAAGCATAATACCCTCTAGTTCCAACCACGTCATCGCAAATGGCAAGATATCATTTCTTTTGATGGCTGCATAGTTTCCATTGTGTGTGTGTTTATGTGTGTGTGTGTATATATATACCACATCATCTTTATCCATTCATCTGTTGATGGACATCTAGTTTCCTTCCATAGTTTGGCTATTGTGGACATAGCTGCTATAAACATTCAGACCCTTCGGATCACTACGTTTGTATCTTTAGGGTAAATACCCGGTGGTGCAACCGCTGAGTTGTAGAGTAGCTCTATTTTCAACTTTTTGAGGAACTTCCATGCTGTTTTCCAGAGTGGTTGCACCAGCTTGCATTCCCACCAACAGTGTAGAAGGGTTCCTCTTTCTCCCCATCCTTGCCAGCATCTGTCATTTCCTGACTTACTAATTTTAGCCATTCTGACATGTGTGAGGTGGTACCTCATTGTGGTTTCAATTTCTATTTCCCTGATGCTAAGTGATGTCTGGAGCACTTTTTCATGTGTCTGTTTGCCATCTGGATGTCTTCTTTGCAGAAATGTCTGTTCATGTCCTCTTCCCATTTCTGATTGGATTATTTGCTCTTTGGGTGCTGAGTTTGATAAGCTCTTTATAGATTTTGGATACTAGCCCTTTATCTGATGTGTCATTTGCAAATATCTTCTCCCATTCTGTAAGTTGTCTTTTGGTTTTGTTAACTGTTTCCTTTGCTGTGCAAAAGCTCTTGATCTTGATGAAGTCCCTTGCTTCATTTTTTTTCGTTTTTGCCCTTGCTTCCCTTGCCTTTGGCGATGTTTCTAGGAAGAAGTTGCTGTGGCTGAGGCCGAAAAGGTTGCTGCCTGTGTTCTCCTCAAGGATTTTGATGGATTCCTTTCTCACATTGAGGTCCTTCATCCATTTTGAGTCTATTTTCATGTGTGGTGTAAGGAAATGGTCCAGTTTCATTTTTCTGCATGTGGCTGTCCAATTTTCCCAACACCATTTATTGAAGAGGCTGTCTTTCTTCCATTGGACATTCTTTCCTGCTTTGTCTAAGATTAGTTGACCATAGAGTTGAGGGTCTATTTCTGGACTTTCTATTCTGTTCCATTGATCTATGTGCCTGTCTTTGTGCCAGTACCATACTGTCTTGATGATGACAGCTTTGTAATAGAGCTTGAAGTCTGGAATTGTGATGCCACCAACTTTGGCTTTCTTTTTAAATATTCCTTTGGCTATTCGAGGTCTTTTCTGGTCCCATACAAATTTTAGGATTATTTGTTCCATTTCTTTGAAAAAAAAAATGGGTGGGATTTTGACAGGGATTGCATTAAATGTGTAGATTGCTTTAGGTAGCATAGACATTTTCACAATATTTGTTCTTCCAATCCAGGAGCATGGAACATTTTTTCCATATCTTTGTTTCTTCCTCAATTTATTTCATGAGTAAAAACTTTATAGTTTTCTGAGTATAGATTCTTTGCTTCTTTGGTTAGGTTTATTCCTAGGTATCTTATGATTTGGGGTGCAATTGTAAATGGGATGGACTCCTTAATTTCTCTTTCTTCTGTCTTGTTGTTGGTTTTAAAAAATGCAACTGATTTCTGTGCATTGATTTTATATCCTGACACTACTGAATTCCTGTACAAGTTCTAGCATATTTGGAGTGGAGTCTTTTGGGTTTTCCACGTTCTAGCATATTTGGAATGGAGTCTTTTGGTTTTTCCACATAAAGTATCATATCATCTGCAAAGAGTGAGAGTTTGACTTCTTCCTTGCTGATTCAGATGCCTTTAATTTCTTTTTGTTGTCTGACTGCTGAGGCTAGGACTTCCAGTACTATGTTGAATAGCAGTTGTTTTAATGGATATCGCTGTTGTGCTCCTGACCTTAGCAGAAAAGTTCTCAGTTTTTCTCCATTGAGAATGGTATTCACAGTGGGTTTTTCATTGATGGCATTGATGATATTGAGGTATGTACCCTCTATCCCTACACTTTGAAGAGTTTTGATCAGGAAGGGATGCTGTACTTTGTCAAATGCTTTTTCAGCATCTATTGAGAGTATCATGTGGTTCTTGTTCTTTCTTTTATTAATGTATTGTATCACATTGATTGATTTGTGGATATTGAGGCAATCTTGCAGCCCTGGAATAAATCCCACTTGGTTGTGGTGAATAATCCTTTTAATGCACTGTTGGATCCTATTGGCTAGTATTTTTGTAAGAATTTTTGCATCTGTGTTCATGAAGAATATTGGTCTATAATTCTCTTTTTTGATGGGACCCTTGTGTGGTTTTGGGATCGAGGTGACGCTGGCCTCATAAAATGAGTTTAGAAGTTTTCCTTCCATTTCAATTTTTGGAACAGTTTCATGAGAATAGGAATTAATTCTTCTTTAAATGTTTGATAGATTACCCCTGGGAAGTCACTGGGCACTGGGCTCTTGTTTGTTTGGAGATTTTGGTGACTGTTTTAATCTCCTTACTGGTTATTGGTCTGTTCGGGTTTTCTATTTCCTCCTGGTTCAGTTTTGGTAGTTTATATATCTCTAGGAATGCATCTATTTCTTCCAGATTGTCAAATTTGCTGGCGTATAGTTGCTCACAATACGTTCTTATAATTGTATTTCTTTGGTGTGGGTTGTGATCTCTCCTCTTTCATTCATGATTTTATTTATTTGGGTCCTATCTCTTTTCTTTTTATAAGTCTGGCCAGGGGCTTATCAATCTTATTAATTCTTTCAAAGAACTAGCCCCTAGTTTCATTGATCTGTTCTATTGTGTTTTTGGTTTCCATTTCATTGATTTCTCCTCTGATCTTTATTATTTCTCTTCTCCTGCTAGGTTTAGACTTTCTTTGTTGTTCTTTCTCTAGCTTCTTTAGGTGTAGGGTTAGGTTGTGTATTTGAGACCTTTTTTGTTTCTTGAGAAAGGCTTGTATGGTTATATATTTTCCTCTCAGGACTGCCTTTGCTATGTCCTACAGATTTTGAACCATTGTGTTTTCATTATCATGTTTTTCCATGAATTTTTTTCAATTCTTCTTTCATTTTGTGTTTGACCCATTCATTCTTTAGAAGGATGCTCTTTTGTGTCCATGTATTTGGGTTCTTTCCAAATTTCCTTTTGTGATTGAGTTCTACATTCAGAGCACTGTGGTCTGAAAATATGCAGGAAATGATCCCAATGTTGAGGGATCATCAGGTTGAGACTTGATTTATGACCCAGGATGTGATCTATTCTGGAGAATGTTCCTTGTGCACTAGAGAATGTGTATTCTGTTGCTTTGGGATGGAATGTTTGGGACGGAATCACAGATAATGTCCATCTGGTCCAGTGTGTCATTTAAGGCCTTTATTTCCTTGTTGATCTTTTACTTGGATATCTGCCCATTTCAGTGAGGGGTGTGTTAAAGTCCCCTACTATTATTGTATTATTGTTGATGTGTTTCTTTGATTTTGTTATTAATTGGTGTATATAGTTGGCTGATCCCATGTTAGGGCCATAGATATTTAAATTGTTAGGTCTTCTTGTTGGACAGACCCTTTCAGTATGATATAGTGTCCCTCCTCATCTCTTATTATAGTCTTTGGCTTAAAATCTAATTGATCTGATATAAGGATTGCCACCCCAGCTTACTTTTGATGTCCATTAGCATGGTAAATTGTTTTCCACCCCCCTCCCTTTAAATCTGGAAGTGTCTTTGGATCTAAAATGAGTTTCTTGCAGACAGCATATTGATGCGTTTTGTTTTTTTATCCATTCTGATACCCTGTGTCTTTTGATTGGGTCATCTAGCCCATTTACATTCAGGGTAACTATTGAGAGAGAGGAATTTAGTGCCATTGTATTGCCTGTAAGGTGACTGTTACTGTATATTGTCTCTGTTCCTTTCTGATCTACTACTTTAAGGCTCTCTCTTTGCTTAGAGAACCCCTTTCAATATTTCCTATAGAGCTGGTTTGGTGTTTACAAATTCTTTTAGTTTTTGTTTGTCCTGGAAGCTTTTTATCTCTCCTTCTATTTTCAATGATAGTTTAGCTGGATATAGTATTCTAGGCTGCATGTTCTTCTCATTTAGTGCTCTGAATATATCATGCCAGTTCTTTCTGGTCTGCAGGTCTCTGTGGATAAGTCTGCTGCCAATCTAATTTTTTTTTTTACCATTGTATGTTACAGACTTTTGTCCTGAGCTGCTTTCAGGATTTTTTCTTTGTTGCTAAGACTTGTAAATTTTACTATTAGATGACGGGGTGTGGCCCTATTCTTATTGATTTTGAGGGGGATTCTCTGCACCTCTTGGATTTGGATGCTTGTTCCCTTTGCCATATTAGGGAAATTCTCTATAATAATTCTCTCCAATATGCCTTCCACTCCCCTCTCTCTTTCTTCTTCTTCTGCAATCCCAATTATTCTAATGTTGTTTCATCTTATGGTGTCACTTATCTCTTGAATTCTCCCCTCATGGTACAGTAATTGTTTGTCTCTCTTTTGCTCAGCTTCTTTATTCTCTGTCATTTGGTCTTCTATATCACTAATTCTTTCTTCTGTCTCATTTATCCTAGCAGTAAGAGCCTCCATTTTTCTTTGTGCCTCATTAATCACTTTTTTTATTTCAACTCCATTAGATTTTGGTTCTTTTATTTCTCTAGAAAGGGCTTTTATTTCTTCAGACAGTGTTGCTATAATATTTTCCATGCCTTTTTTGAGCCCAGCTAGCACCTTGAGGATCATCATTCTGAACTCTAGGTCTGACATATTACCAATGTCCTTATTGATTAGGTCCCTAGCCTTTGGTACTGCCTCTTGTTCTTTTTTTTGTGATGAGTTTTTCTGCCTTGTCCTTTGTCCAGATAAGAATATATGAAGGAGCAAATAAAATACTAAAAGGGTGGCAAAGACCCCAGGAAAATGTGCTTTAACCAAATCAGAAGAGACCTCAATCAATTCATGGTGGGAAGAAAGGGGGTAAAAAGAAGTTCAGAAAAAAAAAATTTTTAAGAAAAAAATAGAGAAAAAATATAAAAAATTATATATATATATATATATATATATATATATATATATTTATTAGAACAGGGTTACCCAGTTAATTTTGGGAGTATTTTGGTCTCTTAGAAGAAATACCTCCTAAAATTTCAAAGAGTGTAAAACATATATAAGGGTAAACATGATGAAAAGATGGAATATGACTATAAAGATGAAAAATTTTCTTTTTAATTTCTAAAAAAGGAGTTGATAAGATAAGTTGGTTGGGAGAATAAAGAAAAAGAAGGTGGAGAGAATTTGCTCAGGCTGGAGACTAGAACAAAGCCCTGTGCTAGATTTATGGTGTATTTTGATTTATTAGAAGAAGTATCCTAAAATTTTTTAGAAGAAAAACACCCTAGGTGTATACAAAAAATAAAGTTAGATACAATGAAGGATAAAATATGACTATAATAATGGAGGTTCAAAAAGGATTTTTTTAAATGAAAGCTATTGTTAAGATAAACTAGTTAAAAAACATTAAAAGAGGAAAGAGTAAAAGTTAAAAAAATTTTAGCTTAAGAAAAAAATAAAATTAAAAAAATTAATTAACTTTGCAAGACTAAAGAATCATGAGGAGAAAGCAATGAATTCCATGCTTTGCTTTCTCCTCCTCTGGAATTCCACTGTTCTCCTTGGTAAGTGAACTTGGTCTTGGCTGGATTTCTTTCTGATCTTCTGTGAGAGGGGACTGTTGTAGTGATTCTCAAGTGTCTTTTCCCAAGGTGGAATTGCACCGCTCTCACTAGGGCTGGGCTAAGAATCGGCTCGGGTTCACTTTCGGGAGCTTTTGTTCCCTGAATGCTCTCTGTAGAGTTCTGGAGGATAGGAATGAAAATGGTGGTTGCCCAATCTCTGGTCCATAGGAGCCAAGAGCTTGTGGCCCCACTCCTCAGTGTGCCCTCAGAGAAAAGCACTCAATCACTCCCATCTCACTGGCCTCCAGCTGCGCTCCGAGCTCACCCAGCCTGTGACCAAGCATCTCTGTTTCTGGCACACAGCCCCACCTGGAGTCTCCAAAACCCACAGATCCTTGCACTCTTCCAGGGGGATCTCCCCTGGATCTTGTGGGGTCCCTTCTCAAAGAGCAGTGGGCTGACTGTGCCATGGATTATAATTTAAGGTAACCCCAAATTGAGAGCTCACTCCTCGCTCCGTCTCTGTAGCTGGCTTCCCTGCTCTAATACCTGTGAGCTCTGTGACACTCAGACACCCCTGATCCTTCTGTGACCCTGTGAGACCAGAGACCACCCTGTCCCCACATGGACTTCACCCTGGCTTAGCCTCTGGAGTGATGTCCCTCAGTGGAGCAGACTTTTGAAAGCTCTGATTTTGTGCTCCATTGCTCTGCCACTTGCCAGGAGCCAGCCCCTCCCCACCGTGGTCTATCTTCCTGTTGCATTGGATTCACTCTTCGCCGGTCTTATCTTTCAGAAAGTGGTTGATTTTCTGTTTCTATAATTGCTGATTTTCTTCTCTTCAATCTTCTGTTGGATTTGTAGGTGTTAGAAATGGTTTGATAAACTATCTAGCTGTTCTCCTGTTACCTGATGTCATCTCAGCCTGCTACTTCTCTGCCATCTTGACTCCTTCCTCCATTCTCATTGTTTTAAAGGAGTTGTCAAAGCATTTGTCCTATTGGTGTATATTTGTGATTTCTGTAACTTGACTACTTATGATTTTAGATCCCATCTCAAGAATAAGATGAATAGGGCGCCTGGGTGGCTCAGTGGGTTAAGCCGCTGCCTTCGGCTCAGGTCATGATCTCAGGGTCCTGGGATCGAGTCCCACATCGGGCTCTCTGCTCAGCAGGGAGCCTGCTTCCTCCTCTCTCTCTCTCTGCCTGCCTCTCTGCCTACTTGTGATCTCTCTCTGTCCAAAAAAAAAAAAAAAAAAAAAGAATAAGATGAATAATAACTAAATTCACATTAAATTTCTTCTCTTCCTTCTCTTTTTCTTTTTTTAAAACAATTCCAACAGGAACACTCTTTAAGCACCCAGCAATGTCATTGATTGAACAATTTTCAAGCTAAGTTTTCTTCAATAAGAATTTTCAAAATAAAGTAAAGAGAGACCTGTAATACCAAATGTTTCATAAGGATTTTAGACCAGATGATTTCCTCCTTTTTTAAAAGACTTATTTATTTAATTGAAAGAGAGTGAGAGTGTGAGGAGGGGCCAAGTGAGAAGGAGAGGGAAAGAGTTTCAAGCAGACTCCCCCCAGAGTGCAGAGCCCAACTCGGTGCTAGAGTTCATGACTCTGAGATCATGACCTGAGCCAAAATCAAGAGTTGGAGGCTCTACACTGAGCCACCCAGATATCCCCAGATGATTTCCTCTTTACAACAAAATAATTTGGAGGAAAATTTGACTTATATTAAGATTTAATATATTTTGTTTGGGAAGATAAAAATTAAAATTGGCTTTAGATTGTAGATTAAGCAGGAATTTTTCAGTTAGGTAAGAGGCAGTTCAGGAACAGAGGTTTGCATATTTTTGTTCTGTTGAGTTGTGGACCTAGTCAAACCTGGGGAGGAGTCATGGGCACTATATCAAATTTAAAGTGTAGTTAGGGACAATGTGAAAGGTTTTGAAGTTTGTAATCATTACTAGCTTTTCTCAAAAATTTTTAAGTATGAACAATGGGAATTATGTACAATATTTTATTACAAACTCTGGACTATAAATTTCTTAAAAGAAAGACCTTCTCCAATGAATCACTGTTGAACTGATAAATTAATTAGCTGGGTATTTTTGTGTTCTCATTTTTTGTTATTGTTTGTTTGTTTCTCTGATGAAGTTCTAAATATTACAGACACATATTTCCCCCAAACTTGAAACCTACTATACTCACATGGGTAGAAAGTAAAATGTCTTCCCAGTATTTTCTTCTATCTCTTTTAAAGTCTTTCTGCCCATAACCTATGTAATCAATCGGGGATATTAATTGCACAAAAATAGGAAAATGGCATTCTCTTGAGCTGATTTCCCATTAGGTCTTAGAGAGAATGAATGGAAAGGGCAGAGAATGACCTAAAAATGTAGATTAGACTTGTCTAGAAAGGTAATAAACTTCTAAGTGAACATAAGCTAAATTCAGATACCTAATAAAAATGGAAACGAGCCAGTTTCCAGCTCTCATTACCAAAATTTTGTATGACTCCCATCTTCACTCATTTCATACTGCAAGATGTCTATTCTGACATATCTTGGCATCTTCTGATTAAAAAATGTTCTTTAAATTTTATATATTCTTCCACAGGAAATTTAGAGCAGCCTGTATTCTCTATATGTTTGATTCATTTTCAAAGCACCTATTTCTATAACTGATATGGTATGTGATCAATGTACATATATTTTTAAAAATTAATGAATAATTTTGTTTATAATTTCAATATATTTAGTATAACTCTGGTCAATGTAAAATAGACTATTTTTCATTTTCTGAATGTTTAAGGAAGCTAATAAGAATAAAACTTAATTAGATGTTTGGATTAATCTTTGTAAGTAATAAATATTACCCTTCCAAATGGATTTTAATAGAGCTTTGTATATTAATATTTTTAAAGAATATATTTAACAATATTATAATATATACCAATAAAAATGTTTTTGTAGAGCTACAATTAACAGCTTATATTATTCAAGCAGTACTTAACATAGAATGCACTAAAATACTAGTACAACTACCTAACATGAATTGTCCCTTAGAGTTTATTGTTCATGAGAATTAAAATTAAGTTTTGTACAAAAAATGTGAGGTTAAGGTCCAGACATATTTTATTTTAATTGATTTAGTACTTAAAATGATTTTCCCACAAGGCTTTGTTAGTTCTTGCAGAGAGGTGAGTTATTAACATAGACATGTATACTGTTGTCCATTCCACATTACTGTGACCTGTTTATTCTTCCCTTTTTTGATAGAAATATCAAAAATACCTTTATAAAATCAATGGTAAAATGTTCAGTTCCATTGAACCTAATGTTTCACATATGGCCTGGTCTCCTTAGCACAAATGATTGATCCTTATTGTCATATGAAGCTGGGGTTGCAGCCATAGAATGATGACAGAGAGCAGTGTGTCTGGGACTCTGGGAATTCACAGAAGCATCTCTTGTGGGGGCATTCAAACTCATAATGAATGTGACACAATCATTTATTATGCGGGCTGCCCCAATTGCAGAATGGCCATGATACCAGGTCTTTGTCTACTCAATGCCCTCCAATAATGGTGACAAACAAAAACACCCCTTAAAGGGCAGATCCCTTTCAGTGGCTTGTTTCCTTCCTTTATTCAGGTCTCTGCTCAAATTTACAACTAAGAAATGTGGGATATAATTGAACTAAGGTATGGTTATGAAAAGTACCTCTCCCTTTCCAAAATACTCACATAGATCCAATATAGATCTAGGGTAGATCTAAGGGTCATTCCTAATGCAAGTGAGGGAATAAACAAAAAGAATATGGCTAAAAGTTGCTAGTATAATGGAAGGAAGCACCAGGAGAAGAGAATGTCTTCCCACCTGTGAGATCCCACCTACTTATAACTTGAACAAAAATCAAAGGATATAATTTGCCTTCATAATTGGGTAGTCTTCTCTAAAAAAAAAGAAAATGTAACTATGAGCACCAATTTTGGAATTGCACATGCCAAAGTACAAATATCCTCAGCCAGAAACTTTAGTTGGAGAAATTCTAACCTGAAGAAAATAATTTAGCATAGATTATAAAATATAATCCTATAATCAAGTTTTATTAAAGTTTGTAGATTGTAATTTAGGTAGATCTAAGTAATTAGAATATTGGTTTAAAGTATGACTGTTGCCATTTGATGTTCCCAAGATTTTTCCATTGAATTTCCAGAATATAAACCAATAAACTCATTTCAGTCATACAAGAATGTGTTGCATTTGTGAAGTGTGAATTTATCTAGGCAGAGCTACACTCCCTGTAATTCCTCTTCAGGTCAAAGTGGGCTCAAAGAAGTAGCAGCCAAAGGAAGCAGCTCAAAAGAAGAAGCCAGCATATATACATCTTTCTCAATTATTATATCTAAAAGTAATCTGGGTGCTGCAGTGAAGGGATGAGGTAGATATTCTGGTAATGTGAGTTGTAGGAATGACCTGTTGGAATCTAAGTAAGAACGACATAAATTAATTAATTAATTTATTTATTCAATGAATAAATATTTATTGAGGGCCTACTTGGTGCTAAGCATTCTGATAAGTTGTGTGAATATAGAAGTAAACAAGGAAGATTACTGTCGATCCTTTCATGGATGTTTGAATTATTGGTAGACATTAAATAAATACACTTTTTTTTTGTACTGGTAAATCCCCAACACATAGAACAGTATCTACTGCATAAAAATGCTCAACAACTGTTCTTTGGATGAAAAAAATAACCTGTTATATACATGCTCATGACCTTCTTTGTGAGAAATCTGGATTGTACGTTATAACATCTACCACAGCTACCTTAGGCTACTTGGGCCCTTTTCCTCATATATATTCTGGGAACAGGTTTGTTGTTTTTATTGTTGTTGTTTTCTGTTTTGTTGTTGTTTCGTTTTGTTTTAGGATAGGGGAAATTTGAAGTAGGAAGGTGAGTGGGATGAAATAAAGACATGACCACTATAGCTCTGAGAGCTTCAATGACTCTTGTCATATATGTCTTTCACTATCCAGTTTCTATATGTCTTTTTTTTTTTTTTTGATGATTTTATTTATTTATTTATTTATTTGACAGAGACAGATCACAAGTAGGCAGAGAGGGAGGCAGAGAGAGAGAGAGGAGGAGGAAGCAGGTTCCCTGCTAAGCAGAGAGCCCAATGTGGGGCTCGATCCCAGGACCACCCTGAGCTGAAAGCAGAGGCTTAACCCATTGAGCCACCCAGGTGCCCCAGTTTCTATATGTCTTCAACCTTCATCCCTGTCTTAGCGTCAGTGTCTTTCCTGACCTTCATCCTTTAGGAGTCTGGGCTTCTTGTCACTCTACCTTTTCCAAGTCAGGGTGGCTGTATTTGCCTCTTTATAATTGAACAAATGAGTGAAAAGTTCCCAAGTGGTCATCAGGATGCCACATATATTCCTCCTTGCCGCCATGATGCAATGTTAGCTCTAACTCATCCTGATGATCAGGGTCATCTACCTCTACAAAAGTGTGTCTTTTCTCTTCGCCTGCTCTTCTCTTGACTCAATGACCCCAAAGTTCCCAGATGGCAATTTTAACATATAATTCAATGGCTCTTTCATTTCCCCTTGTGGAAGTGTTCTTCTTTGGCAACGAGAATTTTCAAATATGCAGATCCCAGCGAGTAGACACAGGAAGTCCTAAATCTGAGTGTGGGTGTCTGAGAGTGATGGTTAGCCGAACTACTCCATGTTATTGCAAATGGCACAATTTCCTTTTCTATTGCTGAGTAATATTCCATTGCATATATTTATTCCACATTTTCTTTATCTATTCATCTATTAATGAACATTTAGATTGTTTCCTTATTTGTACTACAATGAACATAATAGTGCAGATACCACTTAAGAAACTGATTTTTTTTTTCAAATGTATACCCAGAAATGGGATTATTGGATCATATAGTAGTTCTAATTTTTGAAGAACTTCCATATCATTTTCTGTAGTGGTTGTACCAATTTACGTTCCTACCAATAATATACAAGGACTTCCTTTTCTCCACATCCTTGCCAGCACTTGTCATATCCTGTCTTTTTTGTTAATAGCCATTCTAACAGGTATAAGGTAATATCTCATTGTGCTTTGGATTTGCATTTCCCTGACAATTAATGATAGTGAGTACTTTTTTTATGTACCTGTTGACTATCTAAATATCTTTTTTGAAAGAATATCTATTCAGGTCCTTTGTCCATTTTAATTGAATTATTATTATTATTATTATCATTATCATTATTATTATTATTATTGAGTTGCATGGGTTCCTTATATATTTTGATATTAGCCCCTTAAAATATATGTGGTTTGGAAATATTTTCTCCCATTACTTAGGTTGTTTTTTCATTTCATTAATCCTTTCTTTTGCTGTACAGAAACTTTTTAAATTTTATATTGTCCTACTTGTTTATTTTTACTTTTGTTGCTTGTGTTTGGTGACATAGCCATCAAATCATTGCTAAGATCAATCAATGTCAAGGACATTTTTGCTATGTTTACCTCTAGGAGTTTTATGGCTTCAGGTCTTACATTTAAGTCTGTAATTCATTTACAGTTAAATTTTGTGAGTGGCGTAAAGTAAGAGCCCAGTTTCGTTCTTTTGCATGTGAATATCCAGTTTTCCCAACACCATCTGTTGAAGGTGTTATTATTTTATCCATTGAGTATCTTGGTGCCCTCATCAAATATTAATTGACTGCATATGCATGGGTTTATATCTAGGCTCTCAATTCTATTCCATTGGTCTATATGTCTCTTTTTATCCCAGTACCATATTGTTTTGATTCCCATAGCTTTGGAGTATAGTTTAAAATCAGGAAGAGTGATGCCTTAAGCTTTGTTTTGCTTTTTCAAGAATATTTTGGCTATTTAGGTCTTTTGTGATTCCATACCAATTTTAACATTGTTTTCTCTATTTCTGTGAAAAATGTCATTAGAATCTTGATAAGGATTGCATTGAATCTATAGACCTATTTAGGAATTATTATCATTTTAACAAAGTTAATTCTTCAAATCCATGAACAAGGGATATCTTTTTATTTATTTGTTTTCTCTCCCAATTCTTTTATCAATGTATTATTATTTCCAGTGTACAGTTTTTTTTTAATCTTCTTGGTTTAATTTATCCCATATTATCTTTTTTGCATTGCTATTGTTGATGCACTTGTAAATGGGATTTTTAAATTTCTTTTTCAGATAATTCATTGTTAGTGTATAGAAATATACTAATTTTTATATGTTGATTTTGTCTCTTGAAACATTGCTGAATGTTAGTTCTTTCAAAAAATTTTTAGTGAAATCTTTAGGGTTTTCTATCTAGAATATCATACCATCTGCAAACAGAGATGATTTTATTTCTTTCTTTCTAATTTGTATGACTTCTCTCTGTCTCTCTTTTTGACTATTTGCTTTGGCTAAGACTTCCAGTACTAATGTTGAATAACAATGGTGAGAATAGGCACCCTTATCTATAACTGATTTTAGAAGAAAAGTTTTTAATCTTTCAACATTGTGTATGATGTTAGGTGTGCTCTTGTCATCTGTGGCCTTTATTATGCTGCGGTGCATGCTTTCTATACCCAATTTGGTGAGTTTTTGTCATGAAAGGAGTTGAATTGGGTCAGATGCTTTTTCCACACCTATAAAAATAATTATGTGATTTTTATTTTTCATTCTATTCATGGAATGGATCACATTTACTGGTTTGTGTATGTTGTGCCAACCTTGTATTCTAGGACTGAATCCTATGTGATTATGTCATATGATTCTTTTGATGTGCTACTGAATTCAGTTAGCTAGTATTTGGCTGAGAATTTTTGCATCTATATTTATTGATCCATAGTTTACTTTTCTTGTAATGTCCTTATCTGGTTTTATTATGAGGATAATGTTGGCCTCTTAAAATGAGTTTAGAAATATTCCCTTCTATTTGATTTTTTTGGAACAGTTTGAGAATGATTGGCACCAGTTATTCTTTAAATATTTGGTAGGATTCAATAGTGAAACCATCTGGTCCTGGGCTTTTTTTCTTGGGAAGTTTTTAAATTATTGATTCACTCTCCATACTCATTGGTCTATTCTGATTTTCTATTTCTTTATTATTCATTCTTGGTAGGCTGTATAGTTCTAGGAATTTATCCTTTTCTTCAATATTGTTCAATTTGTTGACATTTAATTGTTCTTAGTAGCCTCTTATTATCCTTTATATTTCTGTGGTATCAGTTGTAACAACTTTTCTTTCATTTCTGCTTTTGTATATTTGAGTCCTCTTGTTTTCTTGGTTTGTCTATTTTTGTTTATCTTTTCAAGAAAACCATCTTAGAAGAGCTGAGGAAATGATTTCCTCATCATTATAAGTATTTTTGCAGATTTCACAGACTTCATGACAGGGACAAAATAGAGAGAAATTCTTTAAATTGCAAGTTGGACTAGATATCTAAGATACACTCTAAACTTTTATATCAGTATGTATCAGCGCTTCATTTTCTACCATCTCTTTTTCAAACAAAATAATTACTCCCCTCCTTGTTCCTCTGCTTTAGAAATGGTATATGTGGTTGTTTTTTGTTTGGTTGGTTTTTTTTTTTTTTTTTTTTGGTCACAATTAAAGGATTACTTATACTTGAATCAAAAAGCCAAAAAAATTTTTTTAAATACAACCAAAACACAAAGCAAAAAGAAAAGAAAACCCCAAGGATTTACTGAAATCAAAACTTAAAATTGGGGTGGGGAATTTTTACCACTTTCAAGTACAAGAAAAATTTGCTCAAAATGCAAAACCCTTTATTTATTACATATGAAGTAACAAAATTGAAGCAAAGGAAGAGAAGACAGCAAAATCAAACAGTCTGATTATTGCTTTTAGCCTTGACAATCTCGCTGCAGGGTGTGGGTCAGAAATTTATGTATTTAAACCGCATCGTAAGTTGCTCTGAGGAAGATCTATAATCCTCCTTCCTCAGAAGAGGATTCGTAACACTATGAATCCTCCTCCTGGTGCCTAGAAAAATATAACCTAATAAAAACTGCTTGATATGTAATTTGACACACCATTGCTTAATTGCAGGCAAAAGATCAATGAATGGGAACAGCTTATTACTATTATTTAACATTTATTAAGCACCCACAGTTTACCTGGTATTCTATAAAAAATAGATGATTCAACCTTTTCTTACTATCAAAATTTGGTTTAAAGTAAAACAATGTGCACACACAGAGAAAATACTCTTTAAAATATCATTCATACTATCTGCTTAACCCCATTATATATGTATATAAATTTATGTATACAGATATGAAATATATATAAAATGCATTTTATATGTAACTGTATATAGTCAAAGTATACATTTAAAAAATATCACTACATGCTATATGCTTATGCAGGTTGTTTGCTTAAGCCCTTCTCTAAAATACACACACACGTTTTTTATTTAATAAGAATGATGGTAGAAAATAAATGGTAGAGAGTATAGGTGATTAGAACTTAGGACAACCAACAGAGCAAAATAGTTGAAATCGAGAAGTGAGAGAGGAAGGAACACAAGGAATCTGTTTCTTCCCAAACAAGTACAATCAATTAATATTTATTAATTCCCCTAGCTACCATAGAGCTCTTATTTCAGGTTGTATATATGTATATGCATATATAATATTTCATTTTGTATTGGTAAAAATGTAGAGTAATGTAAAAGAACAAAATAAATTTAAAATGACAGGACTGAGGGGTTATTACCATTTACTGAGTAATTTAGGTAATATGTATGAGATTGATTAGAATGATATCGTTTGGAAGATGAGGGATTAAAATGATAAAAGCTCATCTTATAGACAAAATTTTATAACATAAATGAAAACTCTTCTCTGTTATCATATTCTTGGTTTGTGAATTCTGTTTCTTATACAAGTTTCCTTTGTTGCTCATTATCATCACTATTACTAAAACCAAATAATGACTTTGTAGCTGCAGGCTTCTGTGGTATGCTGGTCACCACACACTGTCAAAAAGCATGCATATTAGCACACAGACAAACAAACACACTCACACTCAGGCATTACACAATTATCACTTCATTTTTCAACATTTTATGTTTATTTCTGCTGAAGGGGCATTTCCTTTATTTCCCCTAAAGGGGCATTTCCTCCCACATTAATTCTAACAGAGTCAGTTCATTATTTGCTGAGAACCTACACTGTACATGTGTTAATTGGAGGCCTAAAAGAATCATATAAAGAAAATCATAAGAAACACCCCGCCTGTGAGGAATTAATAGTCTAAAAGAGGACACAAATACTAATGAGAGACTTAAGGAGTATAGTGATAAGAACATATATCTAATGCTTTGGGAGCACAAGTGAATGCTTGATTCTACTCAGCATTTAGAGATATTCTCCTTGATATATGAATCAAATCTCTCCTCAATGAGCAGTGTAAGGAGCAACAATGAAGTCCTCTTAGATAGTGTACTGACGATTTAACACCTGATCATAACCCCTTATGGTACTTCTTTTATTGTTATTTTGTATAGTTTGCCACTTTTGCCTAAATTTATGCCCTATTTCCCCAACTCTGTAGCAAGCTCTTTATGCCTTATACATAGCCATTTATTTATCAACTTGATTCCAGCTGTAAAACAGAAAGATACCAATATGTCTTCATTCCTCCCATTCTCAATTAAGCATTTCCTCTTCTGAGACTGCAAAGCTTTTATATTTTTCTTTTTCTTTTTTTTTTAAATATTTTATTTATTTATTTGACAGACAGAGATCACAAGTAGGCAGAGAAGCAGGCAGAGGCGGAGAGAGAAGCAGGCTCCCTGCTGAGCAGAGAGCCCAATGCGGGGCTCGATCCTAGGACCCTGGGATCATGACCTGAGGTGAAGGCAGAGGCTTTAACCCACTGAGCCACCCAGGCGCCCCATTTTTCTTAAGAAGAACTTATCATTTTTCTTTTTAATCAAGATTTATATATCCGATTCTCCCAGACTGAACTCCTTGAGTTCAGAGACTATTTGGCACATAGGTTAATTTGACAAATTTAGTAAATCTGAATGCCCAATTAAATGTGAAGTTCAGATAAATACTCATTGCTAATATCATTTTAGTTTATCCTAAATATTACATGGACAGATTTATATACTTACACTAATATTTATACTTTTACTAGCATATATATTTATACTCACATTAAAAATTATTCATTGCTTATCTGAAATTCTACTTTAACCAAGTATTCTGTCTTTTCTTTGGCAATCTGACATAGGGATAATGCAGAAAGTATCATTACGGTACATGAAATATTTTTTTTTCCTTGGTGTCATTTATTCAGGCTGCTCATCACATGTCTACTGAAGTGGAGCAAGCTGATCAGGACATTACTGTAACTGCTAATGAAAGAGATTTTGGAGTTACAGCTATGCAAATCCCACTGGGAGAGAACAGTGGCCAGCGTGGGGCTGTATCCACAGCAGACATAGAGCCGCTGTACTGAATGTGTGCTTCCTATGGTACTTACTGTGGGCTCATCAACTCAGAGCTACTATTCAGGTCCAGGAGATCATGGGGATGCAGAAAACTGGTGACAACCTTCAGTTTGGAAGAGAGCAAGAGAGAGTTTTCAGACTAATGAAACAATTTGTATCCATCTTTCTTTTGGGGGGAGAGAGACTTTGTAATTCAGTTTTACTCTTTAGTAATTCCTCGAAGTCCAACTTTAATGTGCTGTTGAACCTGACAGCTTAAGAGGTGGTGTGATACTGTGAACAACACACACATATTGGAGTCAGACAGAATGGGTGGGAGTCCCAGCCTGCTCCAGCTAGCCATGTCAGCAGCCACAAGAGGACATAGGGTGGCTTTAGCTTGACCCCTCAGATAATTGCACTTGCCCTTCCCTCATTCTTTAATATTATCTAGAGTGTTATATAAAATGCATTTTTAAGCCCTGTCTTCCAACTATCTTGATATTTTTAATACCTTTCTGAAGCCTCCACTGTTGTGAGTTCCTGCCCATAGTGACCTTCTTTGAAGATAATTTTCCACATCTGTCCCTTGAAAACACTATCATATATGATGTTGGGCTATTATACAGTTTAAAGCTAATATATCCATATACTTGCCACATACTAAGCATTTGGGAAATCTTAACTCTATTATATTTGGTCCATATACAGCTCCCATGCTTTATTTTTTTTCTTCTCCCTTTATGGGAGCTCTTTGCCACTATAAGTTTCCTCTGTCACTGTAGCCCAATGTATTACCAAGATTCCTCTATTCTCCTTGAGGATTCAGTATATTCAGCATGCCTGCTTTATGTCTCTCCTTGTGTGAGCAGAAGCTTCTCTTATTTCAGACAGAATGAAGAGGTTGGTATGTGGGGAGAGAGGGGAGGATCTAACTCTATGAATGCAGACAGCAGTGCAAAGTGAATAATTTCTTACATATTTTTGGTGATTGAGGAACTATAATCACTGTGACTGGCCACACACTCACACAGACACATGGAAAATGCTATGGACACATGACATGGTAGTGTTATGTTTATATCTCTTGAGTGCAAATCCTCTGTAATACAGTTTTATAAAAATGCCTTTAATATATAATTGTTATTCATTTAATTTCTCCTGTAGAGTATTGTAAGACGAAGTGTCATCATAGGAGATAAAAATGAGACAATTCCACAAAGAAGAACCCATTGCTTTATAAATCCCACTGTAATAATCAACTCTGTGGGTGAGACACTGTTAGATTTCTCATCATATTTCATGATCCATGATGGTATTCCTACTGGGGAGCTGTTTCTGAAATCAGTGGGCATTTCATAAACATCTGATTTGCAAGAGACAGAAATCCTGGGGCTAAACATCTCAGTTGTGAATGGGCTTCAGGCAGAAATATTCTTACACTTTTGTTTAAGTCCTATGATGATACTGCAATATGATATGGGACAAAATGCCTAACACTTTTATGAGGGAGTTTTCTCTCCCATTTTAAAAATAAATAAAAAAGGGATCCCCGGGTGGCTCAGTCAGTTAAGCATCTGTCTTTGGCTCAGGTCATGATCCAAATGTCCTGGGATCGAGTCCCACATCAGGCTTCTTACTCAGTTGGGAGGTTGCTTCTCCCTCTCCTTGTTGCATTCCCTGCCTGTATTCTCTCTCTCTGACAAATAAATAAAATAAATAAATAAATAAATAAATAAATGAAATAGACACTGTTGAATTCACAGCAGTGCTAATAATACACTGTGCTCTACACATGCAAATTTTTAGAATGACTAAATATAAGCAATTTACCTTTCTCTTCATTTCTTAAGTCTTAACCCTAGAGAGGTATCTACTCCAACATGTAGTTAACCACTTGTCTTCTATTTTTGAAAAGCCCACATTTGTTTATCTTAGCCCCTCTTGAACACAGTAGATGAATACTTTATGGTTTATTTATTTAATTAAATATTACCAAACATAAAGTAAATATTATGAAACTTTCTAAAACTTAAACTTTATCTTAGAAAAAATTGGGGGTTTTAGATTACTTCTATTATATAATAAGTTAAAATAAGTGCATCACAATTAATTTGACTAACTGTAGGTATATATACTTCAGTTTTCATATATGTTTTCTTCCTTCTAAAAGTTCACATCTCTTTCAGAGAAGAGGAACTATTCTTCTTCTCATTATCCTCATCTAAAAATTGAGTATAGTAGTAACAGCTATCACATTAAATAAATGTAAGTGAAAATTAAATGATACAATCCACGTAAGAAACATAGAATAGGACATGGCACATACTAAAACAAAACAAATTTATCTATTATTATTGTCATCTCGTGAAATTTGACTCAGTCTTGGCATCCAGATTAAATACCGTCTTTTCCTTTAACATGGCATTGATTATCTTCGCTTCCTCAAGGGTCTTCCTGCTACTCACATGGCCCTCATAATAAATCTCTAAATAGCAGTAATTTGTGTACAGATTCTGTTATGTCTTCTGCCAGAATCTGATCTCCGTGATGTTATAATCATTTCAATACTTTCTAAAGGCACTGATGAACAAAATTAATAATGTATTATTTATAATACATTAATGTATGATGATTAAATAGACAAAAATCCAAGGTAGGACATGTATACCAGAAGTTCAGACTGGAAAAGCTTCAACCCAATAAAAGTTACTGTATGTTGAGAACAAATGCATGTCGACTTGGCTGTGGTTGATCTCAGGCAGAAATTTAAGTAAAGCTTAATTGAGTTTTCTTAAATATATTTCCATTACAACCTAAGATATGATGAGTTTAAAGCCTAGCCCAGAGCAAGATTCCAAAAGCAGTGCTAGTGGGTGTGACTCTCACAAGCAGAAACAGAGGAGGAATCCCTCTTTGCCAAATCTGACCTCTAGAAGGATTAAATTTCATTTTACTCAAGGTATTGGCAGAATTCCCTGAGCACCTTCAATTCATTTCTGTTTAAATTTGCTTAACTTTTTATGGGCATGGGTTGAATTAATCAATCAAACTTAATCACTTCAAAGAAAGTAAATTCTCTGTATTTTTTTTATCTACACAGTTTTTTCGATATAATTAAAAAATTGGGGCATGAACAAGAGGTCTCTTTTCAGTGTTGTTGCTTTTTCTTATATTTTAATTCAAATATATCCTATAAATATAGGTTACAAGATTGTTTTATAGGGAGGAGAAATGTAGGAAAAGGAAAAGGAAGGAAGGAAGGAAGTTAGGAAGGAAGAAGGGAAAGAAGAAGGGAACTGATCAAGCTCAACACAATTATTTTGATTCAATATCCCTCATGATTTCATGATTTACCATGCTTACACATATATGTCTTAATCTAGGAAACTTGATTATTGCTTTTAAAATTATTGCTATTTTTAATGCTCACCCTGCATATAATTATACCAGGTATTTAAATTATTCACCAATTGCATCAGATAGTTTCTAAAAAATAAAAAAGAGTAAATAATGTAATTTAGGATATTGTAATTGCGTTAGTGAAGAAAATACAGCTGGAAATTTTCCCAAAGAATTATATAGATAGATTGATTGATTGATTGGGGAGGGGCAGAAGGAGAGGGAGAGAAATAAAATCTTAAGCAGTTGTGGGGCTCAATGTGGGACTTGATCTCACAACCCTGAGATCATGACCTGAGCTAAAATCAAGCGTCTGCCTTCTTCCCAGGTCATGATCTCAGGGTCCTGGGATTGAGACCTCCCTTGTGCTTCATGCTCAGCTGGGAGGCGGCTTCTCCCTCTCCCTCTGCCCTCCTCCCTCTCTTTTTCTCTCTCTTCTATCAAATAAATAGATAAATAAAATCTTTTAAGATTTTTAAGATAAAAAAAAGAACAGTCAGACACTTAACCAACTGAGGCACCCAGGCACTGTTCTAGAATTATATATTTGAAATTATTACTACTTAAATCTATTATTATCCATAAATAGATGACTAAGAGTTTTTATTAAAAGAAAAATATTTGTTCGTATAAGCAGGAAAGAAACAAGGGTTTGTTTTTTGTTTTTTGTTTTTTTTCTTGCCCGAGCTCAGTGGGCAATGGTTCCATGCCAGGAGAGACAACTGGAGAAGATTGCACACTGCAGTGCCTTTTCTTCCCTGAGTGCTCAGTTCCTGGATGAGGGATTTAACTGAGAGATAAGCTTGCAGTTGTAACTCCCATCATACTTAGGGCATAGGTGAAAAGTTATGGAGCAATCAGCCAGCAATCAATGGACCTTAAAAGCTGGGTGTTGTCAGAGAAAGAAAGTGAACCCTACCAAAAACCATGTCACCCCAGGGTGACTGGACATACTCAAGGGTGCACTTCTCCAAGGAACAATATCAGAGGCTTAAAATTGTGAAGGAGAAATAGATTTCACTAAACTAATACAGCCAGTCACTAAAAGATAAATAACCAAATAACAAAAATAACAAGCCTCAGCTGGTGGGGCCCAGGGTTGGTAGTATCCAGAGTTATTGTGTGGAGTTACCACTACTCAGAGTTACCTAGCACAAAGCAAGCTGTGTTAACCAAGACTTCATATTTCATGGGCCTCCAGATTGAATTTTTATCTCTTAATCATGGAGATTACCAAAAAGTCTATGTGCTCATCTTGCTTAGCTTCCCATAGCCTTCTAAATCTTAGCCCAGTGGAAGTTCACTATTACGTTAGCTAAATGAAAAGATATTTAAAACATTTCTCCAAAAACTTTTAATTGTCCTTCATGAGAGGTTTGCTCTAAAAGATCCAGTTGGCCATCAAGAAATTATCAAGTGATTTATTTGTACTTTAATAAAATCTTAAGAAATTCACTTAAAAAAGTAAGAGTTATATTCATCTTTTTTTAATTCAGAAAGAATGGTTTTCCTTTGTAATGTACAGCATGGTGACTATGGTTAATAATGTATTCCATATTCGAAATTGCTAAATTTTAAAAGTCCTCATCACAAGAAAAAATTCGTAACTATCTATGGTGATAGAAGTTAACTAGACTTACGTTGGTGATCATTGCACAATATATACAAATATTGAATCATTATGTTGTATATCTGACATAAATAAGTTATATATCCATTTTACCTTATTTTAAATAAAAAGAATGGTTCTTCCCAATTTTGCAAAGGCAAAGAAACTATTTCAGATCACATTCATTTAGTTAAATTCATGCTTTGGTTTGAACAGTCATTAATGCTCCCCTGGAACTATATGTACTCTTTTTTGGCATCCATTATACCATTCTATTTTCACTTAAATTTCTCATTGAAGTGTAAAACAAAAAAAGATACACACACACAAGTAAAGCTTCCTAAGTTTTTATAAACTGAACAGAGTTACCAGTACCCAGATCAACAAACAGACCCTCCTAGAACCCCAGAATACCCCTCATATTCCCAGACCCATCACTATTCCTTGCAAAGTGTGATCACCATCCTCACTAAAATAGAATACGTTAGTTTGGTCAGTCTTTGCAGTTGACTTAATGAATTTAAATTATGTCCTCTTTTTGTGTCAGCTTCTTTTGCTTAATGTTTAATTTTTGATATTTATCTACTTTTGTGTGTAGTGATAGATTGTTTCTTCTCATTCCTATGTTATTTTCCATCTTCTGAATTTGCCAGTTTTATCCATTTTACCCTTTGTTTGAAAAAAAAAGATATTATTTATTTATTTGAAAGAGAGAGACACAGTGAGCGGGAACACAAGCAGGAAGAGTGGGAGAGGGAGAAGCAGGCTTCCCACCAAACAGAGAGCCTGAAGCAGGGCTCGACCCCAGGGTCCTGATGCAGGGCTCAATCCCAGGGTCCTGAGATCATGACCTAAGCAGAAGGCAGATGTTTAACGACTGAGCCACACAGGCACCACTCTATTTTACTCTTTTTTTTTTTTTCTTTTTATTTCCAGCATAACAGTATTCATTATTTTTGCACCACACCCCGTGCTCCATGCAATCCGTGCCCTCTATAATACCCACCACCTGGTACCCCAACCTCCCAGCCCCCGTCCCTTCAAAACCCTCAGATTGTTTTTCAGAGTCCATAGTCTCTCATGGTTCACCTCCCCTTCCAATTTCCCCCAACTCCCTTCTCCACTCTAAGTCCCCATGTCCTCCATGCTATTTGTTGTGCTCCACAAATAAGTGAAACCATATGATAGTTGACTCTCTCTGCTTGACTTATTTCACTCTTAATGAGAGTTTTGCCTGTACAATACTAGTCAGGGTGTTTTGGTGAATGAATGTGCACATTTCTGTTGAGTACAGAACTAGGAATGGGATTTCTGAGTCAGAGAGTATAGGTATCTTCAGCTTCAGCAAATATAGTTTCCCAATGTGGTTATATACTTTTAAATACCTGCCTTCAGGGCTTAAGTCTGATTGCTCCATGTCCTCACATACACTTGGTGATTTTTTCATTATTTCATGTCAAGCCAGTGATTTTAATGGACACTTCCCTCATGAGGTTGAAAATTACATTTAAGGTCCCCATGAATATTCTCTTCTATGATGTCCATTCAGAGTTTTTGCCCATTTTCTGTGAGCTTGTCAGTCTTTATCTAAGTGGTTCATAGTTCTTTATATATTCTGGATATAAGGATAATATATAATAAATGTATAAATAATATATATGATAAACATTTGTCCCAAACTATGGGTTGCCTTTTTACTTTTTTTTTTGCCTTTTTTTTTTTGCCTTTTTACTTTTTAATGATGCCTTTTGATGAACAGAAGTGGTAAATTTTACTATAGTCCAATTAGTTATCTTTTGTTTTAAATTTACTGTCTCTTTGTCTTATTTAAGAAATTTTTTCCACTCCAAGACTCTAAGACCACTTATATTTTTTTCTTAAATCTTTATTCTTTTGCATTTCACATTTATATTTGTAATTCATAATGATTTTATCTTTGTGATATGAAGTAACATTGGTGACAAGATAGGTATTTTCCCCCAAATAAATGTCTAATTGACCCAACTTTATTTATTCATAATATCAGATTTTTTCCCCCACTGCATTGCAATGTTGCCTTTCCTGTATATAAACTGATTCTATTTATATAAGATCTTTTTTGGACTCACTGTTCTATCCATTGATCCATTTATATATTGTCAATTACATAGCTTTACATGGATCTTATTATCTGATATTGTAGGTCCTCCAACTTTTTTCTTCTTCAAGATTGCCTCACCTATTCTTGGTCCATACATTTTCCAAATAAATTTTAGAACTAATTGTCACATCAACAGGTAAGTAAAAGTGTTAGGATTTTTGTTAAGATAATGTTGAATCTAATGATCAGTTGGAAAGACTGGATATTTTTAAACATACAAAATTTTCTAATCCAGAAACATAGTATATCTCTCAATTTATTTCTTCTTAAAATATTCTCAAAAAAATTTTTTTTCTTTTTTTTAACTTTTTTAAAAATTTAAATTCAAGTTAATTAACATATAGTGTATTATTAGTTTCAGGGTAGAGTTTAGTGATTCATCAGTTGCATAGAATACCTAGTGCTCATTTTTATTTTTCATTATAGAGTTCTGTGTATTTTTATTAGGTATATTTCAAAGTAATCAATGTTTTTAGATACATTATAAATGATATTATATTTTAAATTTTAAGTTTCTATTTCTTTGTTGGTAATATATAGAAATACATTTTTACATATTTAATTTTACTTAGAAATCATACTAAAATCACTTATTTATTTCAAAAGTTTTTAGGTTCTCTTTGATTTTTCTAGTACACCATCATGTTATCTGTGCATGCATAATTGAGTAATGACAGATGTCTCTGTTTGTTTGTTTTGGCATCTCGATTTCATGCTGCACTTGAGCTAGGGCAGTTGTGTTCCACCTGTTCTTCGTAGTCTTCCTACATAGGACCAAAGTGTTATCTGGTATGGTTCTTATGGAAAGGTAGAGGCATAGAAGATAAGATTGTCAAAAAAAATACAAGACAACAGTTAAATTAGAATTTTAGATAAACAGTGACTAAAGTTGCATGAGTATGTCCCATAATTAATGCATGTATGTTCCTCTACATTTTTTTAAACTAAGTTTGAAAGTCCTAATAGAGGGTTCCTTGAGTGGTTCAGTCCTTTAAACATCTGCCTTCGGCTCAGGTCCTGATCTCAGGGTCCTGGGATTGAGCCCCATGTTAGCTCCCTGCTCAACAGGACCCTGCTTCTCCCTCTCCCTGCAGCTCCCGCTGCTTGTGCTCTCTCTCTCTCAGATAAATAAAATCTTTAAAAAAAGAAAAAAGGAAAGAAAGTCCTAATAGAGTAAGTAAAAACATACAAGACCTCTTAAGGCATACTTTCATTTTATTTTATTTCTATTTACTAAAGACTGTCACATGACTAAATCCATGCTTAGGAGCAGGAATATCTATATCCCATTGTTTTAACAAAAACTGAAGAGTCACATGGTTAAGAGTGTGGGTTCAGAGAGAAAGAAGGCTTGTAGCCAAAAATACGATTAACTAACTGCACAGTCATTTAACAAAAATGGAATTCAGTATAAAAAATACAAATATTTAAATAATTAGAGCTAACTGAAACAAAATAATAATGAAGGAAAACAAACAATTGAACACTTACTGTGTGCCAGATGCTTTCATGCGTATTCTTTAATCATCCTAAAACGCCTTGATGAAGATATTTTTAGGTAAAACAGAGGCTGCTAGAGATGTAGTGACTTGCTCAAGGTTAAATAAGTTTTTACAAGGAGAGGTGCTCCTTTTAAGTCTCTGAGTCCAGACTCTAAGCTTTTCTACTTACAGCTCTATCTGAGAAGTGAATGAAAATAGGTGGAGTTCATTTGGAAAACAAAACAAAACAAAAAACCTCTAGCAAAGTATTAAAAAATAATGGGATAATATAGTCTAATGGCTTGTTAAAAAGATGGAGAATAGCTTTCCCAGGGGGTGAAACAGGTATAACGATATAGAGAGTACTTATGTTAAAAGGAGAAAGTGAAAACCTTTGATCTGTAGATTTATTATATTAAAGATCTATATATTTCAAGGAAAATGTATCGATCTATTTATTTATTTTTGCAGAAGGGTCACTCCCTGGTCTGTGTAACAAAGGTCACTCTTGTGAATGTGTGAATCACCACCCTTACTCACAAGGCTACATCTTTGAAGATGAATCCCCAGATTCACTGAGTAGATGCCATCTATATCATCACGGCTTCCAAAATAGGCCTTTTCTTCAGCTATTATAGAACCCAATACTTATAAGTTTATCATTGAAGAGTTTTGACACCTATGTACTTTAATAACATTTTCTTCCTTTCTGGCCTACACAGACAGTAATATACATAACTATTTCACAGTTGTTTATGAGCTTTAACTATCTAATATATAGCACTCCACCTTAAGAGTTGGCCTCCACCTTAAGAGTTAAAATAAATGGAAATCAGAAGAGAAGAAATATGAGGGGCAAATGGCTTCTAGTTAAGTAACTACATCAGATATGGTGTTGAAACCGTGCTCAACTATTCAAGTATTTGAAAACATGCAAGACCATTAAAGTCACAGGATCTAAAATTGATTAAGCAATAAGAAGCTTTTCCCTCATTAATATTTCAAAACTCACAAATGGATAAAAAGTCCTTTAATCACCAGGTCAAAACGAATATATTCTTCATTATAAAAATGTGTTTATAAATGATTCTGTGACCAGATGATATAAGTTCTGGATTCTATAAATATCCTGAGGGAGCAATGCATTATTGTTTTGTATAATAAGAACTATGGCAAAAGTTCAATTCTGAGAATAATCAAAGTATGATTTATCAAGGCAGGAAAAGACAGGGTACCTGGACTGTCCAAAGAAACCATGTCCGTTCAGTGTATAATATCACTGTCTTAGGAATAAGCTGTTGCACCATTAGAAAACTAACAAAGAATATCAAATGTCCCATAATATAACAATAGTGGCTACCACATATTACACATTACACATTGGTAAATCGGACATTGTTAGATCTTAAATATACCATACTTCATTAATGCCATAATAGCCATAAATTCCTCTTAAAATAGATGACCTCTTACATACAGTCTTTGTAGTCAAGACATTGTCGACTTGATATTGCTTGTACATGGGCACACTTGGTCATCGCTGCTCAAATTTTTCTCATTTCATCCCACTTGGTACTACTACACATATTAAGCTTACTGCTGTTTAAAATGAGTTTTAAAATATTACCATGTGTCGGGACGTCTGGGAGGCTTAGTTGGTTAAGTGTCTGCCTTTGGTTCAAGTAATGATCCTAAGGTTTGAGCCCCACATCTGGCTTCCTGTTCAGCAAGGAGCCTGCTTCTCCCTCTACCTGTTGCTCCCCCTGCTTGAGCTCGCTTGCTCCCTCGCTCTCACTGACAAATAAATAAATAAAATCTTTAAAAAAAGATTTTACAGGGGCACCTGGGTGGCTAGCCATTAATTATCTGTTTTCAGTCATGATCCTGGCGTCCTGGGATGGAGTCCAGCATCATGATCTCTGCTCAATGGGAAGGCTGTTTCTCCCTCTCTCACCTTCCCTGCTTGTGTTCTCTCTCTCTGTGTCAAATAAATAAATAAAATCTTTTTAAAAAATAAAAAATATTACAATGTGTCAAGCTATCAAATATAATAATCAATTTTGCAAAAGTTAGGGCACCTGGGTAGCTCAGTCATTAAGCTTCGTCTTCAGATCAGGTCATGATACCAGAGTCCTGGGATCAAGGCCCATATGGGGCTCTCTGCTCAGCGGGGAGCCTACTTCTTCTCCCTCTGCCTGCCTCTCTGCCTGCTTGTGATCTCTCTCCCTTTGTGCCAAATAAATAAATAAAATCTCTTTAAAAAGTGTGCAAAAGTGCACAGATAGAAAACAAAACAAGTGTATGCAGATAAACATGGAAATGAGCTCTAAATCAGATACTAGTAAATGTACAATTCATCAGAGGAATTACCACAATTCAATATTTTCTTGAAATGCCACAGCCAAATGCTTTCAGGATCTAAAAAAGCAAGATACCCATAACTGCAATAATCTCTGTTACATTTTTGTTTCTAAACTATGTGGAAAAAATTGCTTATCATAAACAAAGCTCTATAACTAAAGGCATGAATATCGCTGGATCCCTTAAAATAGATGAAGGAAACTTCAAAGAAACCAGGGGCAGATAGGATTGATTTTTCCACAGAGCAAGACCATCATTAAGACATTGAACATCAATTTTCTAGAAACTTTCTATTGACTTTGAATAAAAGTTGTTCACATTCCAGCACTCAGTAATTGACATGAGAGAGGAAAAAGTGAAATTTTATGTTTAGATAAATAGTAAATTGTGAGCAAAAACAGTTCTTGAATGAGTGCTGGCAATGTGCGAGAAAATCCCAGAGATAATAGTGCATCACTCTCTTAAGAAAACCTTCAATACTAGTGCTTTCAACTGCACAGAGGACAATACTATGATTTAAAAAGACTAACAAACAAAAAAAGAGCAACAATATGAACATTGACCAATTTGAGTTTCAAAGTGACTTAAAATAGTTATGCTCTGAAAATGGTAAATTTGGGGAATAACTAAACCACTGTATTTTTCTTATATTTTAATTTTAATTTTAATACTTAGATAAACCTCTTAGGGCTCTCTGCTCAGCAGGAAGCCTGCTTCCCTCTCTCTCTCTGCCTGCCTCTTTGCCTGCTTGCACGCTCTCTCTGTCAAATAAATAAATAAAATCTTTAAAAAAATATGTAGATAAACCTCAAATATATCTTTAAATATGAATAAAATCCATAATTCTAAGTGAAAGAATTATAGTTTTTTTCTTAGTGATGCAAAAAATAAAGGTGACAGAGTAAATTATGTATTAGATTTGATGAAATGTTATTTAAATTTTTCTTCAAATTTTTAGTTATACATAGTAACATTGACATCTTACATATGAAAAAATGGTCTTAGAAAGTCTTGGTATCATGTCAAAAGTCACACAAGTCATTCTGTGCCTGAGAGCAGACCTAAAATGCTTCTGTTGCAATGCTGGCTATCTTTTGTGAGATAACCAATTTTCTATTCATTTCTAAAATTTCAATCTCTTCAGGTATAAAGTGAGAAAATTCAACTAAACCCCCTACAACATTTTTTCCATTGTTGACACCAATGAATCTGAGGAAAACCCAATCTATTTTTCAATGTCAACTACAACATAAAGTATATACCTGCTAAGTGATCTTTATATTCATTCAATATTCATTGATGGTTCAAATATCAGTTATTTCTCCATAATCATCTTAATCAAATTCAGTATGTTTAATCTACTCTGTACCACATAAAGTAATAATGGGTCTCATACATTATAAACCACAAGTAGGAAAAAAAACATTTTTATTTGTCCTAAAAATCAACATTTTGTTCTAGAATCCATCGATTTAATAAACAAGTTTTCTTTCCTCATCGATTCATTTAAATAGTTTTAAATTTCAAATGTGGAAATGCTCAGCTTTTATTTTTTGACACTGAAGGATAGTTTTTAATCTTTTCATTCCTAGATACTAACACAGATGCTCTAACATCTTGGTTTGATGTTTTCTAGAATATCTATTGCTTCATTTTAATGTCTAAGGCTAAAATGAACAAAGAGAAGGGGTTCTAGGTGTTGTGAATTTTGGTTTGACTTATGGATTATACATATTTTTTGTTGCTTATAATAACGGGGTTACGGGATGATAGATATTAAGGAGGGCATGTGATGTAATGAGCACTGGGTATTATATAAGACTGATGAATAACAGACATGTAACTCTGAAACCAATGATACATTATATATTAATTAATTGAATTTTAAAAGAGTTACTTCTCTATATATAAATTATAACAATTCAATGAAGGAGAAAAAATAATGTGGCATTTGTTGTGGTTCTGAGCTGATTGATATTTTTAAAAAACCAGGTGTTAATGAACAAAAACCTTTTTCTGAATAAGGAATAACACTTCATAGTTCAATTACTTCAGTAGATTGTTTCTTTTCTTTAAATGTGTTACTTGGCACTTGCAGATCCAATGTACCTCTGCCATATTTTGACCAGTCAACAATCTTCTTATATCTCCCTGTCATTTATCATCATCAACTTTGAATGACACTACCCAAGAGCTGAGAATCTGGAGGTCATTCAACCCCATTTAACTCTTTCCCCATTCCAAATAGAGTAAAACATTTCAGAGATATAATTTGTCTTAGAGTTCTTCTAACACTGCTTCATCTGAGAGATGTTAAATGAATCAGAGAAGTAAAATAATTGGTCAAGGTGTCACAACTGTTCTATAGCAGGCTTGGGATATGAGCCAGGTCTCCAGAAGCTTGGTTCACTCTACTGTGCTGATTATTCCAAGTCTGTTTACTCCATCTTTCTAATTACACTTAAGTTAGTTTCATGACTTCTAATGAATAATTGCTTTCAATATCATTAAAATTCAGCTATATATTTTTTCTTTTTAATTGAATTTTTTAAGAAACCAGACAACTCAAGACACATAGTCTTTGGAGTAAGAAATATATTGAATCAAGTTTGGGTTCTGCTAGTTACTACTCTATGATATAAGTCTTGTCCAAGTCTCTGTTTCATTTTGTTTTGCTTTAATTTATATGTTGGGAAAATAATATCTACTTACAAGATTACTGAAAAAAATTATATGAGATATATTAGACTGTCTGCCTTAATTCTGAGTCACTGTGTATCTTTAATAGATGTTAGTAATTTTATTGTGGCTGAGAAAAGGGATGAAACAGACCAAAATCCGAATAGCAAAAATGACGAGGTGAAAAAAACATGAATGTTTATTCTTTTTATGTAACTTTTCCAAATATTGTACAAAGTTATTATAATAGTGAATCATGAATAAATAAATGCAATCAAACTGTAGAGAGAATAGGGAGGACATAAATAATTCTTCCAGTTTCTCAGAGTTGCCTATGGTGGCAGAGAAGTCTAAAAAACTAAAATTTGATTTCTTGTCACTTCTTGTCACTTTATATCACCCCAGGGTCCACCTTTCTGAAAAATTAGCAAATAATAAAAACAGCAGACTAAAAGCACAGTGAGATGCCACACATAGCTATTAAAATTGCTAAAATTTAAAAAGTCTTCTGTTAAGTTTTATGAAGATGCGGACCCACTAGAATTCTTTAATTTTCTGGTGGGAATGTAAAATGGTACAAGCAATATACAAAACACTGTTAGTTGTGTTTTTTGTTTTTTTTTTTCTTTCAAAAACAACATACACCCATTCCACTTCTAGGTATTTCTCCAAGAAAGAGGAAAACACCTGTCCCATCTCTATACTTGCACACAAATGTTCATAATGTTTTTATGTGTAACAGCCTAAAATTGGAAACAACACCAATGTGCACCTACCAGTGAATGCATAAACAATTTCTGATACATCTATACAATGAAATACTACCCAGCAACAAAAAATGCACTATCGATACCCACAAAACATGAATAAATGATTCAAATAATTGTGCTGGATGAAAGAAACATGACAATCCCTCTCCAAAAAAAGAATACATACTGACTGGTTCCACTTAGTGTGAAATTTAGAAAAAATATGCAAAAATACAGTGACGTAAAGTAGACCACTTGTCATCTGAGGGATGGAAATGGGGATAGGCAATGAGGTATCAGAAAAATTTCAGAGGTGATAGATATTTTCACCACATTGATTATAATGATGTTTTCACTAATATGTACACACAACCTATCAAATTGTATACTCAAAATATGTACAGTTTATTATACATCAATTATACCTGAATAATGTTGTTTTTCCTTTAAATTTTATGCTACACAAAAATGTAGTCTTTTCTTTCAAGGATTTTGAGTCTGCCTTTTTAATAAGTGACAGAAATGGAAGCATAGAGGCACAATTATAAAAACTATGTTTACAGGATTGTTTCAGATCTTTTATTTAAGAATTAAAAGTATTATTTCATTTTCACCTTAACGGTATATAAGAAAGGCCAGATTTATTTTCCTCACTTTATAAAGATACTGATTCAGCAAATAAATGGAAGTGTTGCAGTATATGATCCTCAGAGTTCTTACTCCCATTTCTGCATTGGACTGTGTCTAACTTGGCCAACTAAAAATCCATACAGAGTGTGATAAAGAGCCTACTTTGAGAGAATTCAGCCAATCCGCAGATTTCCCATTAGCAAGAACCATTCTATGAAAGAAAAACAAAATCTGAAGCTAACTGGGAGAGAAAAAAAAATCCCACCTCAGAGTGCATTAAGAGATGAAAGAAACAAGGGCTTTACATTTTGCTAGAATGCAGGATGTAAATAATGTAAATGGTGCGATCACAGTTTTTTAGATTCTTGTCTTCCCCATTTCTCCATACAAGAAGGTAAGAAGCAGTTACAGCTGTTTTCAACAATGGCTTGTACTTTCACACTTTTGCTAAAAGCCGACCCAAACATACTTCAAAGACTGAACAGCAAATATCCTCCTTTATTAAAATTAAGAAACTAGCATAAATTGAGGTGCAAGCAAGATTTCTTTACAATGAAAACCATAGGAATGAACAGTTTTGCTGTGGTTGAATTTCATTCTAAATAAGTAAATTGCTGTGAATCAAATTTCCATTCTACAGAGCAAATACTCAGCTTCCCATCTTTCTTTATAAAAACTGTCAAGTGTCAGGCAGGGAATTAGTATGTGAAGAGAAATATTTTATATAGGGCAGGTGTTTTGTGAATGTCTTTGACTGACAAGTATCTTCCTAAAACCTGGACGGAAGAAATTAAACCCTACTGTTTGTTGTCATTTAAATTTGAGGGATGCTGGGAAGCTCCCCACCCTCAGAATATCTCTCCATTGGCCTGTCAAAATGCCTATAATTTCACCATTAGAAATTCACTCCTTTCAACCAGCTGAGGCCACGAGTGAGCAGAGGCACAGGAGAAACAAATATATGGACGCATGCTCAGACATGGGAATCTAGGAAGTGCCAGAACGCTGGACAAAGGAAAACAATGCCATGCTATGAAGACTTTCAACACTCAAAATTGTTTAGTTAGCCCTTTTCGGATGAAGCATGTATCTGCTATCTTTTAGGACAAATAGTATGTGCATTATTACGACATTATCAAAAGTGCTGAAATGGTACAAATTTAACTACTTAGTATTATTTTAACCTATTTCATTACAGCATAAAAAAAGGATATTTTTAGAATACATAAATGAGTGATAGTTTTTTTTTAAAAAAGCATTCAGTTTAACTGAGATTATTAAAAAATGAGTGAGTTGACTATGTTAAGTGAGAATGTGTGCACGCGTGGACGTGTGAGAGAGGTAGAAATAATTTTAGTATCCGCACAGTATTAAGGGATACTCTGAAGGGACTGTTATTATTATATCATAGTTTATGCCCATAGAGAGTCAAGGTTTTAATTATTCATAACTTAAGGCTCTTGAGTCACATAACAGCAGCAAACATATACGGCAATTAATAAACAGCCAAAAGCCAATGTCTCAGTCTCTGGAGCTCTGCCTCTCAGGAATGAGGCAGAGGAAACAGAATACAAAGAGGCCTGCCCAGGAAAGCAGTTTTAAAAAGCCTAGCCTAAACCTCAGGTGTGTGTGCTGGGCCTTCTCTGGCCTTATCAACCGCCATCCTTCTGCCATGTAATTCCAATCAAATTCTGTGCAGGGGCATGTGCTGAATTATTGTTGCTTCCCTGCCTGTACTCTCCTGACATTTGCTGTTTTCGGGGCATTCTCATTTGCCTGTTCCTGATGCTCATCTATACCGATGTGGCTGCAACATACAGGTCAGTGACCAGACACCCACAATATAAAATGCTCATCTCATCCCATTCTATGTATTTTGCTATTGAGTAAAGGAAGAAGGTGGCCACTCTGCAATGAAACCATTCTATCTTATATTCTTCAGACATCCATTACACCTATGGAATGTTATCTGCTTAGAAAATACAAGTCTTCCCTCTTGCCTTACTATGTGTTTTTTGAAACTATTGCCTTCAATTACTTTCCCTGCAGGGTTCATGTTTGTTAAAATTGGAATAAACTCAAAAAGCTTTAAAAACAGGGAGAGACACTCATCAGGATGCATTTTTTGTCAACACTCCTGTTTTGTTTTTTGTTTTTTGTTTTTTGTTTTCTTTTTCTGTTCAGAGACGGTAGCCTCTTCAAATACACACTTTGCTTCTGACAGCTCTGCGGTGATTGGGTGCAGCAGGAAATAGTGCCTGACACATAAAATCCACTGATTCAACTATGCAATATTTATTTCATAGCCAACATAAATAAAAATAAAATATTTCCTTGAATATTTTGCTCCCACACTGCCTGGCTGCCTTGCCAGCAACTTTTCAGATCCTTCCTTTAGAAACCTTCTATTTCCTTTCCATCTTACCGTAAAACATCTTCTCTGATCTGACTCTGATTGGACTATCCTTTGTTGAATAATAAAACATAGGTATTGCTTGGGAACGTATTTTGAATATATTGTAGATAATGCAATAAAGATGGAATGAGTACCGTTTGATGAGGAAACTATTGGATTCATATAAGATGGAGACTTTCAAGGGAAAAAATAATTTTCCTTGTCCTAATTACCAATTCCCTGGGTCTTGCTGCTGTTGCCCTAAGAAGTTATTGCTCAGTGATTTGGACTTTTAGGTAAGTGGGGTAACCATGACCTTGATGAATCCAAATCCCAGTTATTAGAGGGGGACCAAGATAACTCAGGAAACAACAGTAACAACAAAAACAACAACAAAATCACAGAAATCATCACTTTCAGTAGATTTTATAGCCTCAAGTGAGTGAAGTAAGAGCAAGCCTGACTATCACCATAGCATGAAATGTAATGGAGATATGGAGATACACAGAGAGAGAAGTGTGGAAAAACTCCATTGCTAGTTATCACTAGTCATGAATGGAAGAAGGCTCTATTGCAAGAAAATAACAGAAGAGGAGTGGTAGAAGGATGAGTGAACAGGGACAACCTGCCATGGACATTAAAATCTCTCCACATTTGGTAACACCAAAGAACTTTATTTAATCCACCACTCACTTCATATGAGTTTGGATTACTTAACAGTTTTCAAACTTTTTTAGTCCAATACCCTTTAAATAATTTCCTTAAGAATTCCATAACCCTTACAAATTTTTAAGTTGACATATAATTTTTTTCATAACTTACTTGTGCACATGATATAATCTATGTGTGTTATAAATATTGACATTTTAAATTCTTTATGTTTTTTATTTATTTATTTTTAAAGACTTTGTTTATTTGAGAGCGAAAGAGCATAAGTGGGGGCAGGGCACGGAAGGGGGAGAGGGGGAAACAGACTCCCTGCTGAGCAGTGAGCCCCACATAGGGTTTGATCCCAGAACCCTGGGATTATGACCTGAGTCAAAGGCAGATGCTTAACTGATTGAGCCACCCAGGTACCCCATACTACTTTTTAAATATATACAACTGCATATAAAGGTCATAGCATTTAATTTGGTACCTCAGTCTATTAAAACTACATTATAGTAAAATACAGCTGAAATTTATATTTTTATACTTGTGTATTTCTATTCCAATTTTCCCACAAAATTTTATCCTAGCATAATACATTTAAGTTTGATAGACTTATTAATCACAGATCATATGTCTCTTCAGTTTATAGCTGTGTGTTTATAAGTTTCTGGATTTTGAAAATGTCTACAGGATTAAAATAATTGTGGTTGTTTTATTAAACAATTGATCAAAAATATATAATCAATTTTGATGATTACTAAAAATAAAATACATTGGAAAATACATCTCAATATCAAGTCTGATATTAGACTTTTAAAAATTGTTTTATTTATACACAAATGAATATTTATTGGTAGAATGAAGTAGCATTCCGCATGAGTACTTTATTATTTGTTTTTATGGATTTGACACTTGCAAATACTTTTATAAAATGTAGATGGAAATGGAGGACTTTAGTTATTCAATAACACATTATTTTTACTTCCTCTTAGTTATATACCTAAAATCATATAGTGATATATCATAAAAAATATTTTTATTGATCTGAAAGCTCTTTCAGGTTTACTGAAAGCAAAGAATTAATAGCTGCCTGAATGGCAAAATGATTTGTTATTCACCAGGGTTATTTAGTTTCTGTATCTGAAAAGTGTGTCTAAAATCCTTTCAAGAAATTCAGCAATTATTAGTGATGATGCTTGCTACTTTTTCAATTACAGGCATCTTATTTAACATAGTATGATCAGAAAGGGTTGAAAAAATAGAAATAATACAAATTCTACTATCCCTTTGCCAATGCAGTTTTTTTTTAAATGCATTTACCTTACCATCTGCTTTAAATTCATTTGCATCAAATCCTTGAACTATGTATTTTAACTCAGCTTATTAGATACAAATTGATTAGCAAAGCTAATTCTTATCATAAATACAATTAACCAAATAAGATTTATGTTCTTTCAGAAAGAGTCTAATTTTGTTGTCAATTCAAACAATTATTTTTAATACGCATTATTGTGACTACCATCTACATTCTGAATTAAATTCTAAAGTAGACATATGGGTAGATAAGGCACAAAATCTTCACAAAATGACTTTGCTGCCTAATTAAACAAGGTGTTGCCTCCTCTAGCATTTCTTCGTGATGTGTTCTTTGCTTCATTTTTTTTTCAGACCCTTGCAGGCATGATGCATTCTTTGATAGAGATGGGAAATAGACTTCAAGAAAACTCCCAGCTGAGTGCAGAGCCCAACATGGGGTTAGATCTCAGGACCCATGAGTCATGACCTGAGCTGAAACCAGAAGTCGGATGCCTGGCCAGCTGAGCCACCCAAGTGCACCTCTTTAAAAATTTTTATTGATTTTTTATTTATTTATTTATTTATTGAGAGTGAGAGAGAGTACGTGCATGCATGAGCAGGAGGGGGAAAGGCAGAGGGTGAGAGAGAGTGAATCTTAAGCAGGCCCATGCCCAGCACAGAGCGTGGTGCAAGGCTTGATCTTAAGACACTGAGATCACAACCTGAGCCAAATACAAGAGTGGGATGCTTAACCCACTGTGCCACCCAGGCACCCCTCTATTGTCTTTTCAGTCCATATTTTATTTATTTCTCCTCTGATATTTTTTATTTGCTATCTTGTGCTAAATTTCTTCTGGTTACAAATTTTTTTGTTTTTCTCTGGTTCTTTTGGTATAAATTTAGGTTTTTCATTTTATTTTACATCTTTTTTTTTTTAATGCAGCTGTTTTTCTCTGTAAACTCTCCTCTTAGAACTGCTACATTCATATATTTTTTTAAAGTAATTTTTTTTTAAGATTTTATTTATTTAGTTGACAGACAGAGATCACAAGTAGGCAGAGAAGCAGACAGAGAGAGAGGAAGAAGCAGGCTCCCTGCTGAGCAGAGAGATGGACGTGGGGCTCGACCCTGAGATCATGACCTGAGCCGAAGGCAGAGGCTTAACCCACTGAACCACCCAGTCGCCCCACATTCATACATTTTGATATGTTTTGTTTTCCTTTTCATTTGTCTCAAGATTTTTTTTTTAATTTCTCTCTTGATTTCCTTTTTTTTTTTTTTTTTTTTTTTTTAACCATTGGTTGTTCAGGTTGTTTAATCTTCAGATATTTGTGTATTTTATAATATTCTTTCTGTATTTGATTTCTAGCTTCCTACCATTATGGTCAGAAAAGATATTTCGATATGACTTGAATCTTTTTAAATTTATAAAGACTTGTCTAGTAGCCTCATACATTACCTATTCTTGGAGAATATTCTATGTGCACTTGAGAAGAATGTGTATTTTGTAGCTGTTAGAGGGGATCTTTTAAAAATGTAAATGCTAGGGGGCACCTGGGTGGCTGGCTCTGTCCTTTAAACATCTGACTCTTAGTTTTGGCTCAGGTCATCATCTCGGGGTCATAAGACAGAGCCTCACATCAGGCTCCCAGCTCAGCATGGAGTCACTTTGTCTCGCTACCTCTATTCCTCCCCTGCTGGTGTTCACGCTTTCTCTCTCTAAAATTAATTAATTAATTAATTAATTAAATATCTTTTTTAAAAGGAGAAAATAAAATTTCAAAGCTAGATGTAACTTCTGACTATCTCTCTTTGAGGGATTATGGATTCATTTATAGTTATATATGTGATAATGGATATTTTTTGAATTATGTATAAGAAAAGTGTGTTTCGGTTGAACAACATAGAGGTGAAATACAGTTTGGAGTAACTATAACTGCCCAACTTACCTACCAAAATATGTTCTTAGCAGTCATGTTTTTATTTGTCCATAAGACAAAATGTGGGTACTTCACATATATTGGTATACTTAAGTTTTCCCCTCTTTCTTAGCCTGTCTCACCCTTGGCATGTGCTCCCCAATGCCAGGAATTTAAACTGAGATGCAGGAGATAGGAGTTTGTTAATAAAGTGAATATTGAAGATTAGAGATGAGTTCCATTTATTCCTTCTGCTGATATCATTGACAACTCTCTCTTTCTAGGCTTAACTGTACTTTAATAGTTCACCTGTTCTGTGAACTCTGTGGATGATCCCTGCACCCTTCTATTTTCAATAAGCTGCCCTTCATGTTTAGGCCAACCCAAGTAGACTTCTGAAATATACAAGATAACTAAGACATATTTTTGTTTCTGGTGTTGTTTGTGTTCTGAGGTTTAAGATATTGATAAATTGATCCTGAGATTGCAATAGCCATGTCCTGAACTCTTATAAGTTAGTTTACATAATACCAGTTTATGATTGGAATTTAACTGTTTATCTATCTTGTTGAGACAACTATTTTTATGTATGGGAAATGGGCAGCAGGCAAGGAAAGAATGTAGGATATGAAAAAATCTCCTAAAAGGATGTCTGTAATTATTTTCAGGTATTTATATCTGTTTCATCAATGGGGTCTTGTATATGCATTTGAGTCACACACTTTCAAGGGGCAAGAACTAAATTTCTTCTGAGATGATGCAATCCTTCAGCAGCCATGTTCTTTAAGTGAAGGAAACTTTTCTTTAATTTCCTTATCTTTCCTTTCTTTTTCTTTTAATTTTGTTTCTTTGTTTCAGCTGCTTAGTATCCTACCACTATAAGGATGGATATAATTACATGAACTCTTTTCTGCTGGATCCTCATTTTGGAAAGATAATGTATACAAACAGAAGTGTGTTTAAAATATTCTTAATAGGACTGGCCAACCTTCCTCTTACACTTTCCCCTTCTTCCCTATTATAAAAATTACTTCCATCATCTGCTTCATAATAATATAAACATGCACAATATGCACACTCAGGAAATTTGAAAGTTACAAAATAATAGGAGAAAAATAAAAATTAGCCATTACCCACAATCTAGAAATAATTACTTTTAATATTTCTGATATATTTCTTTTCTGTGCATATTTAAATATGCCTATTTACTTAGAAACTTGAGATTAAAACATACACACTGACTTATTTTTTTTAATTTTTTTAAATTTATTTTCAGCATAACAGTATTCATTATTTTTGCACCACACCCAGTGCTCCATGCAATCTGTGCCCTCTATAATACCCACCACCTGGTTCCCCCAACCTCCCACCACCCCCGCCACTTCAAAACCCTCAGATTGTTTTTCAGAGTCCATAGTCTTTCATGGTTCACCTCCCCTTCCAATTTCCCCCAACTCCCTTCTCCTTTCTAACTCCCCATGTCCTCCATGCTATTTGTCATGCTCCACAAATAAGTGAAACCATATGATACTTGACTCTCTCTGTTTGAGTTATTCCATTCAGCATAATCTCTTCCAGTCCCGTCCATGTTGCTACAAAAGTTGGGTATTCATCCTTTCTGATGGAGGCATAATACTCCATAGTGTATATGGACCACATTTTCCTTATCCATTCGTCCATTGAAGGGCATCTTGGTTCTTTCCACAGTTTGGCAACCGTGGCCATTGCTGCTATAAACATGGGGGTACAGATGGCCCTACTTTTCACTACATCTGTATCTTTGGGGTAAATACCCAGAAGTGCAATTGCAGGGTCATAGGGAAGCTCTGTTTTTAATTTCTTGAGGAATCTCCACACTGTTCTCCAAAGAGGCTGCAGCAACTTGCATTCCCATCAACAGTGACTTATAATACCTGTTTTTGTTTATAAATACTGTAATATCTTCATGACATAAATGCTAAATAAATCATTAATTAATCTCATATTTTGGGACATTTAACATACAAAGTCATTTAAATTGCAATTATGACTGGACTTCCCATCCAGACAAGATAGTGTATACTTGTTTCTTCCTTTTCTTCACCTCTAAGCACAAATATATATCTTGAAAAATAATGAGGCAAGCAGGGGTTGAGTTTGGAGAGAACAGAAGCCATGAATCCACCAGCTATTCCCAGACCATTTATTATCAATGCCCTGCATCTCCCTAGACAGGGCTGGAGAGGACAGATGATTTCTCAGTAAAGAAATCAAAGACCAAGGAAACATCTTGAGACATTATCTCTAGAGGGATTTCAACTTGAATGATAATAGATTTCTCATCTAAAACCATTTAAGCTAAAACAGTTGTCAGACAGACCATATCCTGGGACATGAAAAATAACTCAAAACTTTTAAAATAGGGGGGACAAGATGGTGGGGAAGTGGGAGGAGGCGCCTTTTCAACCTGTACCCTAACGTGAGCTGATTACCTACCAAAGAACTCCTATCACCCATGAAATCAGCCTGAGATCAGAATCATACACGTCTTGATCTCTACAGGGGCAGAAGACGCCAGTGGGCAGGTAAAATGGAGTGGGAACAGCAGACTGATATCGGAAGATAAACAAACAGGGGAGGGAGCCACCAGAGGCAACCGGCTGGAAAGTAATACTCCAATACGAGCGAGAGTGCCCTGCATCTGGGGACCAGCATTAACTTGGAGACTGGTTGAAAGCACTCTAAAAGAGCAAAGGATCGCGGGGGGAATTGTGGGAATTGGGGTGGCTAGGGACGGGGGCTTAAGTCCCTGGTTCCAGAACAGCCTCCCCTGGCGCTGAGGCAGAGAGAGTACGGCGGAGAAACCAGGTCTTGGTCTCTAAGCCACCAGCACGCCTGAGAACGAGTGGGGTCCTGCTCCTGTAAGGGGCTGGGAGCCACACCAGACGGCATAATGCGCGAGCCCTGCTATAGAGCCTGAGATACTGGTGCCCCATATCCTCCCCTGAGAGAGGTACAAAGACCCAGCTGGCACCCTTTGATACGCGCCATTGTTTCAGAGCCTAAGGCCTGTGCACCAAACTCTCCCCCCAGAGAGGTGCGCGAAGGCCCAGCCTGGTGCTTTCAGACCTGCACCCCGTTCTCAGAGCCTGAGACCCGCGTGACCCACAGCCTCCCCTGAAAGAGGTGCACACAAGCCGGGTGCTCTTAGACCCAGAAAGACCAGGCACTCCCAGCCAGGGCCAGCAGGAAAATCTCAGTGTGCGATCGCTGCTTGGAACCGCTCTGGCGGCCTAGAGCTGCCCAGACAGCCGCCCCTGCAGTGACTTTGGGTACAAGCAAAAGATCCTGCGTCCCCAGGGACAGCGACTCAGAACCTGCTCTGCCAGTGGCCAAGAGGGAACTTATTTGGGCTCTGCAGCCAAACTGAGGCTTCTTTCTGAGAGGGAGGTCAGGGTGCACTTTGTTTTCCTCTAAAACTACAAAAACCATAAAAAGCAGTCAGGGTGAGAGGAAAAAAAAGTGAACAAACATAAAAAACGCCAGAGAACAAAAGTCTGAAAAAAAAAAACAGTTTCCTCAGAGCCCAACCCCTTGAGCGGGGGCGGGAGGACTTAACTCAGGGAACATCATTGACTGACAACCCACGTGGCAGGCCCCTCCCCCAGAAAACAAACCAAGAAAGGAAAAATAAATAAATAAATAAATAAGGAGGACAAGAGAACAACCACCACTACTTCATAGGAAAATTTTATTTTTTTTACACGTTCCCACTATTCTGGTTCTTTTTTTTTTTTTTTAATATAGATAGTATTTTTAACCTATTTACGATCACAGTGAGCTGTCTAGTACATCAAATTCCATAATACCTTCTAACCTGAACTTTTTGATACATACACCTATGTTTTTCTTTTGCATTTCTATTTTTTAATTTCTTCTTTTTAATTTTAGTTTAGTTTAGTCTAGTTTATTCCTTTTTATTTTTATTTTCTAATATTCATATAGAGTTAAACTTCAAAGTAATCCCCTTTCCCCAGTCAATACTACCCCCATAGGTAAACCAATTTTAATCCCCCTTTATCTTAGGAAAATTGAGTCCTTTAACAAAAATATCGATACATCCAGGAAGAATCAAAACAATGTTCTTCGCCCACACTGAGAATTTATAACCACTCTCCCATCTTTTTCTTCCACCACTGTTACTGTGTTTTTGTGTTTGTCCTGAGAGTATATAAATCTTACACTTGGGGTTATTTTTGACGAGGTTCTTCCTTTATTTGCATATATATCTATTTTTTTCTCTTGTCATATACTTTTATCAGTCTTTTTGTTTGTCTGTTTTTGTCTACTTCATAAATCTTACCTTGGGGCCCATTTGGGCTGAAACTTCTCTTTCATCTTCCCTTTCTTTCCTGTCTGTCTCTTTCTTTTTTTTTTTTTTCTTTTTCTTTTCTTTTGTCTCTCATTTGGGTGGGGAATCCTGATTGCTCAGAAGTGTTCCACGGTGCACCTTGACTGCACCACGGTCAATACATACAGCTACATCTGTTCAGTCATCTCTCACCAAAGTGACTAGGAGGAGGAATGTCCAACAGAAGAAAAATACAGAGGATGGACCTTCTGCAACAGAGCTAACAACTATCAACATAGACAATATGTCGGAAAGAGAATTCAGGCTAACAATTATCCAGGCAATAGCTAGGTTGGAGAAAGCCACGGGTGACCAAACAGAATTGATTAGGGCCAAGCTGAAAGCAACTAGAGATGATGTTCACAATGTTAGGGCCGAGCTAAAAGCTACCAGGGCTGAGGTTCACAATGCTCTCAGTGAGTTCCAATCTAATCTAAATTCTCTCAAAGCTAGGGTATCTGAGACAGAAGATAGAATTAGTGATCTGGAGGACAGACAGATAGAGATAAAGGATCAGGAGGAAGCTTGGAACAAACAGCTTAGAAACCACGAAAACAGAATCAGGGAAATAAATGATGCCATGAAACGTTCCAATGTCAGAATTGTTGGAATCCCTGAAGGGGAGGAGAAAGAAAGAAGTCTAGAAGATATAGTGGAACAAGTTCTTCATGAAAATTTTCCCAGTCTCGCGAATGGAACCAGCGTTCATGTACTAGAGGCTGAACGGTCTCAACCCAAGATTATACATTCCAAAAAAATATCACGACACCTGATAGCCAAATTGAGGAATCATAATTGTAGGTATAATCTCTTGAAAGCCACTAGGACAAAGAGGCTCCTTACTCACAGAGGAAAGCCCATCAGAATAACGTCAGACCTGTCCACAGAGATCTGGCAAACCAGAAAGGGCTGGCAAGATATATTCAGGGTACTAAATGAGAAGAACATGCAGCCAAGAATACTTTATCCAGCAAGACTGACATTCAAAATGGATGGAGAGATAAAGAGTTTCCAAGACCGGAAAGGCTTAAAAGACTATGCAACCACCAAGCCAATACTGCAGGAGATATTAAGGGGGGTTCTATAAAAGAGGAAAAATCCTAAGAATAGCATTGAACAGAAATATAGAGACAATCTACAGAAAGAAAGACTTCAAAGGTAACACGATGTCAATAAAAACATATCTATCAATAATCACTCTCAATGTGAATGGCCTCATTGCACCCATAAAATGGCACAGGGTTGCAGATTGGATAAAACGACAGGACCTATCCATATGTTGTCTACAAGAGACCCATTTTGAACCTAAAGATACACCCAGACTGAAAGTGAAGGGATGGAGAAGCATTTTTCATGCCAATGGGCCTCAAAAGAAGGTTGGGGTAGCGATTCTCATATCAGATAAATTAGATTTTAAACTGAAGACTGTAGTCAGAGATACAGAAGGACACTACATAATCCTTAAAGGGACTATCCACCAAGATGATCTAACAATTTGAAATATCTATGCCCCCAAAATGGGAGCAGCCAATTACACAAGAAAACTGTTAATCAAGATAAAGAGTCATATTGATATGAATACACTAATAGTAGGAGATCTTAACACGCCTCTCTCAGAAATAGACAGATCAATGAAGCAGAAAATCAATAAAGAAACAAGAGCATTGAATGACACATTGGACCAGATGGACCTCATAGATATATACAGAACATTCCACCCTAAAACAACAAAGTACACATTCTTCTCAAGTGCACATGGAACCTTCTCAAGAATAGACCACATACTGGGTCACAAATCAGGACTCAACCGATACCAAAAGACTGAGATTATTCCCTGCATATTCTCAGATCACAATGCTTTGAAACTGGAGCTCAATCACAAGGAAAAGTTCTGAAGGAACTCAAACACTTGGAAGCTAAAGACCACCTTGCTTAAGAATGCTTGGATCAACCAGGAGATCAAAGAAGAACTGAAACAATTCATAGAAACCAATGAGAATGAAGACACTTTGGTCCAAAACCTATGGGATACAGCAAAGGCAGTCCGAAGGGGGAAATACATAGCCATCCAAGCCTCTCTCAAAAAAATTGAAAAATCCAGAACACAGCAGCTGTCTCTACACCTTAAAGAACTGGAGAGTCAACAACAAATCAAACCAACTCCACACATAAGAAGGGAAATAATCAAGATTAGAGCTGAGATCAATGAGGTAGAAACCAGAGATTCAGTAGAACATATCAATGAAACTAGAAGCTGGTTTTTTTAAAGAATAAGATCAAAAAACCATTGGCCACACTAATCCAAAAGAAAAGAGAGAAAGCTCAAATACATAAAATTATGAATGAAAAGGGAGAGATCACAACTAACACCAAGGAAGTAGAAACAATCATCAGAAGTTATTATCAACAGTTATATGCCAATAAGCTTAGCAACCTAGATGAAATGGATGCGTTCCTGGAAAACTATAAACTCCCAAAATTAAACCAGGAAGAAATCGACCACCTGAATAGACTGATATCTAGTAACGAGATTGAAGCAGTGATCAAAAACCTCCCAAAAAACAAGAGCCCAGGACCTGACGGAGTCCCTGTGGAATTCTACCAAGCTTTCAAAGAAGAAATATTCTCCTGAAGCTGTTTCAAAAAATTGAATCAGAAGGAAAACTTCCAGACTCTTTCTATGAAGCCAGCATTACCCTGATCCCCAAACCAGGCAAAGACCCTACCAAAAATGAGAATTTCAGACCAATATCACTGATGAATATGGATGTTAAGATTCTCAACAAGATCCTAGGAAACAGGATCCAACAGCACATTAAAAAGATTATCCACCATGACCAGGTGGGATTCATCCCTGGGCTACAAGGATGGTTCAACATTCACAAATCAATGTGATAGAACAAATTAATATGAGAAGAGAAAAGAACCACATGGTCCTCTCAATTGATGCAGAAAAAGCATTTGACAAAAATCGAGCATCCGTTCCTGACTAAAATGCTTCAGAGTATAGGGATAGAGGGAACATTCCTGAACTTCATCAAATCTATCTATGAAAGACCCACAGCAAATATCATCCTCAATGGGAAAAAGCTTGCAACCTTCCCGTTGAGATCAGGAACAAGACAAGGACTTTCACCACTCTTTCACCCACTTTCACCACTCTTGTTCAACATAGTATTAGAAGTTCTAGCAACAGCAATCAGACAACAAAGAGAAATAAAAGGTATCCAAATTGGCAAAGAAGAAGTCAAACTCTCTCCCTTTGCAGATGACATGATTCTTTATATGGAAAACCCAAAAGACTCCACCCCCAAACTACTAGAACTCATACAGCAATTCAGTAACGTGGCAGGATACAAAGTCAATGTACAGAAATCAGTGGCTTTCTTACACACTAATAATGAAAATACAGAAAGGGAAATTAGAGAATCGATTCCATTTACTATAGCACCAAGAACCATAAGATACCTGGGAATAAACCTAACCAAAGAGGTAAAGGAACTGTACTCGAGGAACTACAGAACACTCATGAGAGAAATTGAAGAAGACACAAAAAGATGGAAGACCAATCCATGCTCTTGGATTGGAAGAATAAACATTGTTAAAATGTCTATACTGCCTAGAGCAATCTATATTTTTAATGCCATTCCGATCAAAATTCCACCGGTATTCTTCAAAAGGCTGGAGCAAATAATCCAAAAATTTGTATGGAATCAGAAGAGACCCCAAATCGCTAAGGAAATGTTGAAAAACAAAAATAAAACTGGGGGCATCACGTTACCTGATTTCAAGCATTATTACAAAGCTGTGATCACCAAGACAGCATGATACTGGCATAAAAACAGACACATAGACCAGTGGAACAGAGTAGAGAGCCCAGATATGGACCCACAATTCTATGGTCAATTAATCTTCGACAAAACAGGAAAAGATATATAGTGGGAAAAAGTCTCTTAAATAAATGGTGCTGGGAAAACTGGACAGTTATATGTAAAAGAATGAAACTCAACCATTCTCTTACACCGTACACAAAGATAATCTCAAAATGAATAAAAGACCTCAACGTGAGACAGGAATCCATCAGAATCCTAAAGGAGAACATAGGCAGTAATCTCTTCTATATCAGCCACAGCAACTTCTTTCAAGATATGTCTCCAAAGGCAAAGGAAACAAAAGTGAAAATAAACTTTTGGGACTTCATCAAAATCAAAAGCTTCTGCACAGCAAAGGAAACAGTCAAGAAAACAAAAAGGCAACACAAGGAATGGGAGAAGATATTTGCAAATGACAGTACAGACAGAAGGTTGATATCTAGGATCTATAATGAGCTCCTCAAACTCAACACACACAAAAAAGACAATCATATCAAAAAATGGGCAGAAGATATGAACAAACACTTCTCCAATGAAGACATACAAATGGATATCAGACACATGAAAAAATGTTCATCATCACTAGCCATCAGGGAGATTCAAATTAAAACCACATTGAGATATCAACTTACTCCAGTTATAATGGCCAAAATTAACAAGACAGGAAACAACATGTGTTGGAGGGGATGTGGAGAAAAGGGATCCCTCTTACACTGTTGGTAGGAATGCAAGTTGGTGCAGTCTCTTTGGAGAACAGTGTGGAGATTCCTCAAGAAATTAAAAACAGAGCTTCCCTATGACCCTGCAATTGCACTTCTGGGTATTTACCCCAAAGATACAGATGTAGTGAAAAGAGGGGCCATCTGTACCCCAATGTTTATAGCAGCAATGGCCACGGTCGCCAAACTGTGGAAAGAACCAAGATGCCCTTCAATGGACGAATGGATAAGGAAAATATGGTCCATATACACTATGAAGTATTATGCCTCCATCAGAAAGGATGAATACCCAACTTTTGTAGCAACATGGATGGGACTGGAAGAGATTATGCTGAGTGAAATAAGTCAAACAGAGAGAGTCAAGTATCATATGGTTTCACTTATTTGTGGAGCATGACAAATAGCATGGAGGACATGGGGAGTTAGAGAGGAGAAGGGAGTTGGGGGAAATTGGAAGGGGAGGTGAACCATGAGAGACTATGGACTCTGAAAAACAATCTGAGGGGTTTGAAGTGGTGGGGAGTAGGAGGTTGGGGTATCAGGTGGTGGGTATTATAGAGGGCATGGATTGCATGGAGCACTGGGTGTGGTGCAAAAATAATGAATACTGTTATGCTAAAAATAAATAAAAAATAAATTTAAAAATAAATTCTAAAAAAAAAAAATATGATGAACAAAATAAATGCCAAACTTGAATAAAGATAGAATTAGTGTCACGCAGATCCATACTGGGAACTCATGCAAAAGGAAATATCTGTAATATTGATGTCTTCATTAAAAATTTGATTATTCTGTTAAAAAAAACTTTTAAAATAATTGAAACTTTAAAGAGTGTTATCTGGCCATAATGAAATCAAACTAAAAATTAATATTAGAGAGATATTAGGACAGTTTCAAAATGTGGAAATTAGACAACACAACTGTAGATAATCCATTGATCAAAAAGAGTCTCAAATAAAATAAATACATATATTGAACTAAGTGAAAATGAAAATACAACTCTAAATATGTGATGCAGCCAAAGTAGTGCCAAGAAGGAAATTTATAGCATGGAATTTTTATATGGGCAAAAGAGGTTTTATATCAATAATCAAAATTTCTATCCCAAATATCTAGAAAAATAACAGCAAAATAAAGCTAGAGTTAGAAAAACTAGAGAAATAATAAGACCAAGTCCAGAAAGGAATAAAATTGAAAGCATAAAATAAACAAAAACTCATTCTTGAGGAAAAAATTAATAAAACTGATAGAATTCTAATAAAATTCTACCAAGACAGAAAAAAATAATAAGAATATACAAAACACCAAAATTGACAATGTAATAGGAGGTATCACTTCAGACTCTGCAGCCATTGAAAAAAGAATTAGATAGTATTATAAACAACTTTACATTCAAAACCTCGTCAACTTTAACATAAATGGACCACTTCTTTAAAAACCAAAAACTACCAAAACCCAACCAAAATGAAATACTAATTTGAATAACCAGAAAATTATTAGAGAAATTAAATTTGTAATTTAAAAGCTTTTGAAAAAGAAGTCTGTAGGCCCAGATAATTCTATTAGAGTATTTCACCAAACATACAAAGAAAATTAACATCAATTTTACATTATCACTTCTAGAAAATGAAGGAATGCTTTCTGATTCACTTTATAAGTTAATTATTATGCTGATACCAGAACTGAAAAAAAAGAGTACAATAAAAAGATAACTACAAACCATTATATCCCATGATTTAAACAAAAAAATCCCCCAACATATTAGTAATTGAATTCAATAATACATAAAAAGAATTAGCTATTTGCACAGGTAAGAAGCTTGGAAGTTGCCACTCCATCTAAAACAAGCTAATCAGACTTAAAACCAGTTATTCTTGGACTCCCTTGCAGAGGAGGAAAGACACAGGACAAATGACTACTTCAAAGACTGGAAACAGGCAAATAAAGGAGTCACAGGTTGTCAGAGTTGAGACGCACAAGGAAAACCACCAAGTGACCCAAAGTCGAGGAAACCTGAACTGTAACTGAAGAATTGCTAATGACAAAGAGACAACTCTGAAAGTTAAAAACTCTAGGGAACTCAGTCATAAGGAGAGTCCCACAACATATGTGTGAGATTTACATCCTGAAGCTCAACCAGGTTTCCACAGTAAATACTGGAGAAAAACCCTCTTGCAGCAGGAAGAGGTGAAAAGAAACCATTTTGAAATGTGCCAGAGCATTCTGTTATAAACAAGACCTCTCCTCAGGGGGAAATAGTTAACCAGAACCTAGCTTGCTGGGTTATTATCAGAGCCACACTGGCATACAGGAAGGGAAATACCTAACTGCATCCCACTCAAGCCATCCTGTACATGTAAGTGAGGAAAAAATCAGAAACAGTTTTGACACTAGTCTAGACACTTAAAGCTCACTAAAAGACTAAGACCTAATCATAGGATTATAGAATGCTTTCCCTACCCCCATACCTCACACCACATTACTAAACATCTATGTGCAAATGTTCCTTTTAACCAGTGAATCATGTCTTACTATCAACAAGAAATTACAAGACATAATAAAACGCAAAATACACAATTTGAAAGGACAGAACAAGCATCAGAACCAGACATGGAAGGAAAGTTGGAATTATCCAACTAGGAATGTAAAACAATGTTATTAATATGTTAAGGGCTCTAATGGGTAAAATAGATAGTATGCAAGAGCAAATGGGGAACATAATCCAAGGAAAGATCAAAAATAAATGCCAGAGATTAAAAATATAAGGAACAATATAACAAAAATGAAGAATACTTTTGGTGAATTTACTGGTAAACTAGATATGAACAAGAAAAGAATCTCTGAACTAGAGATTACATGAATAGAATCTTCAAAAACTGAAAAGCAAAGAGAACAAAGATGAAGAAATACAGAACAGGATATTAAAGGACTGTGGGACAACTACAAAAGGTGTATCATATGCATAAGAAGAATACCAAGAGAAAGAAAAGAAAAAAAATAATGACGCTAAACCACAGATCCAGGAAGCTGAGAGAATGTCTAGCAGGGAAACAAACAAACAAACAAACAAACATAAACTACTCTCAGCATAACACTTTGGAACTACAGAAAATCAAAAGTAAAGAAAAAAAATCCTGAAAGAAGTTGGGGGGGGGGTTCACACCTATAGCAAAACAAAAATAGGATTTATATCTGACTTCTCAGAAGCCATGCAAGCAAGAAGAGAGTGGAATGAAAATCTTAAGGTGTTGAGAGAAAAAATGAACCTACCAACCTAGAATTCTGTACTCTGTAAAATTATCATTCAAAAGTGAAGGAAAAATAAAGACTCTGTCAAACAAAAATTGAGAGAATTTTTGCTAATAGATGTTCCTTGCACAAAATGATAGAATGGGCAAAATTAACAGGGCAAGAAACAAGTGCTGGAGAGGATGTGGAGAAAGGGGAACCCTCTTACACTGTTGGTGGGAAGGCAAGTTGGTACAGACGGTTTGGAAAACAGTGTGGACATTCCTTAAAAAATTAAAAAATAGAGCTACCCTATGATCCTGCAATTGCACTACTGAGTATTTACCTCAAAGATACAGATGTAGTGAAAAGAAGGGTCATATGTTCATAGCTGCAATGGCCACAGTTGCCAAACTGTAGAAAGAGCCAACATGCCCTTCAACAAATGAATGGGTAAAGATATGGTCCATATATACAATGGAGTATTATGCCTCTATCAGAAAGGATGAATACCCAATTTGTGTATCAACATGGACAGGACTGGAGGACATTACACTGAGTGAAATAAGTTATGCAGAGAGAGTCAATTATCATATGGTTTCACTTACTTGTAGAGCATAAGGAATAACATGGAGAACATTTAGGAGAAGGAAAGGAAAAGTGAATTGGGGGAAGTTGGAGGGGGAGATGAAGCATGAGAGACTGTGGACTCTGAGAAATAAACTGAGGATTTTGGAAGGGAGGGGGTCAGGAGATAGGTGAGCCTGGTAGTGGGTATTAAGGAGGGCATGTATTGCATGGAACACTGGGTGTGGTGCATAAACAAAGAATCTTGAAACACTGAAAAAATAAAATTTAAAAAATAAAGAAGATTTTGGGGGGAAAGGAAAATAATATATATCAGAAACTTGAGTCTACATGAATAAATCAAGAGCCTCAAAGGAGTAAAGGCAGAAGGAAAAGAAAAAAAAAAAAACTTTTCTTAATTCATGATTGATCTATCAGGTAACAGTATCTTCAAAATAAAACAACAACAATGTATTTGAATATGTACACTTATACATATATCTTATCTATCTATATATGTTTTTATATAGGTTAAATGAATGACAGTAATGATAGAAGATGGCATGGGAAGTAGAATATTAATCCAACTATATCAATAATCACTTTGCATGTCAATGGTCTAAATGAACCAATTAAAAGACAAAAATTGTCAGAGTGGACCAAAAAACACAATCCAACCATATATTGTCTAAAAGAAACCTACTTTTATATACAAAAACCAATATAGGTGAAAAGTAAATAAATATACTGTGCTAACACTAACCAAAAGAAAGCAGGAGTAGTTAAATTAATTTCAGAGAGAGCAGACTTCAAAGCAAGAAAAACTATCAGGGTTTAAGGACATTGCATAATTAAGTGGGTCAATTCTCTAAGAAGACATAATAATCCTTAATGTGTTGCATCTAATAACAGAGTGTCAAACTATGTGAGGCAAAACCAAATAGAACTGCAAAGAAAAAAACATGCATTCACTACAATAGCTGGACATTTCAACATTCCCCTATCTGAAATGGATAGTTACAGCAGCCAGAAAATCAACAATGACTTAGCTGAACTCAATACCATCAGTCAACAGGATATAATGAATCTATAAACTACTTCATTCATCCACCAACAGCAGAATACATGTTTTTCTCCAGCTCCCCTAGAACAGTCACCAAAATAGACCACATTCTGGGACATTAAAAACAAACAAACAAACAAACAACAACAACAACAAAAAGCTCTATCAATTATTTTTTTTTAATTGTGTAATGCCTGCTCTCAGACCACAGTGGACTTAAACTAGAAATCAATAACAGAAAGGTAACAGGAAAATCCTCAAACACATGGAGATTAAACAACACACTTCAAAATTTGGTCAAAGAACAAATCTCAAGAGGAATTTTAAAATACTTGAACTAAATGAAAATTAAACACAACTAAAACAAATTTGTAGAATGCAGTGAAAGCAGTACTTAGAGGATAATTGATAGCATTGAATGAAAGCATATAATAGAAAATAAGAAAGATCTAAAACCAATGTAAGTTTATACCTAAGGAAGCTAAGAAAAGAAGAGCAAATTAAATTCAAAGCAAGCAAAGGAAAAGAAACAACAAAAATTAGAGTAGAAATCAATGATACTGAAAAGAGAAAATCAATAGAAAACAATGAAACCAAAAGCTGGTTTTTGAAAAGATCAATAAAATCAATCAGCTTCTGGCCAGGCTAAGAAGAGAGAGGACACAAATTACTAATATCAGAAATGAAAGAGTATACATCACTACAGATCCCATGAACATTAAAAGGATAATAAAGTCATACTGAAAATAAGCTATGCCCACAAATTGGATAGCTTAGATAAAATGGACCATGTCCTTAAAAGACACACTCTGACAAAATCCATGCAAAGAGAATCAATCTGAATAGCCTTCTACTTATTAAAGAAATTGAATCAATAATTAATAACCTTTCAAAATGGAAAGCAGATATGTTCACTGGTGAATTTTGCCAGCCATTTAAGTAAGAAATTATAACAATTGTCTGTACTCTCTTTTAGAGGATAGAAGCAGAGGGAATAAAATATTTTAACTTATTCTATGAGCTAGCATTACCTGACTATCGATACCAGACAGATTTCAAAAAACCACAGACCAATATCTATCAGCAAGCAATGATTTTAAAATCCTTAGTAAAACACTAGCAAATTGAATCCAACAACTTATAAAAAGAATTACACACCCAACCAAATGGGATTTATCCCATATATGCAAGGTTGGTCAAACATTCAAAATCAATGTAATCCGCCACATAAATATGTTTAAAAAAAGATAAATCACATGATCTTTACAATAAATGCTATTAATGCATCAGACAAAATCCAACACCCATTCATGATAATAACTCTCAGTAAACTAGGAATAGAGAGGAATGTTATCAACTTGTTAAAGAATATCTACAAAAACCTATAGTTAACATCATTATGTTGGGAAACATTCAAGGAAAAAAAGAAATAAAAGGTATATGACACAGAAAACATAAAATTGTCCCTGTTCACAGATAACATGATCATTAACATGTACAAAGTCTGAAAGAATTGACAAAAAACTCTTGGATCTAAGAAGCAATTATAGAAAGTTTGAAGGATATGTTAAAATACAAAAATCAATTACTTTCCTATATATTAGCAATGAAGGAGTGGAATTTGAAATAAAAATGTATTATGCAGTATGATCTATTAAAATTTTTCCTAGTTATCCAATATTCAAAAATCAATTAATATAGTTCACCATATCAATAAACTAAAGATGAAAAATCAGATGATCATAAACACTGACACAAAAAATATTGACAAAAATGCACCATACATTTATGGTAAAAATGGCCAACCAGTTAGGAATAGACAGGAATGATTTCAGCTTACTTTATTTAATATACCCTATAGCTAAGTTCACACTTAATGATGAAAGACTACATGTGTTTCTCTAAGATTGGGAACAAGGCAAGGATGTCCAGTATCACTACTCCTATTCAATATAGTGCTAGAAGTTTTAGCCAGTGCAATAAGGGAGTAAAAAGGTATAAAAGCATATAGATTGAAAAGCAAGAAATAAACCTATTGCTATTTTGAGATGATGTGATTGTCTACACAGAAAACTTCAAGGAACCTATAAAAAAAAAATCCAAAACTTCTAAAATTGATAAGTGAGTTCAGCAAGGTCAAAGGATACAACAGCAACTGGTGAAGTAATCTATATATCTAAATACTAAAAATGAACATATGGATGTGAAGTTAAAAACACCATATGTACCATTTACAATTGCTCCAAAGAAAATGAAATAATTACATATACACTTAACAAATCATATTCAGGAATTCTCTGCTGGAAATTACTAAATGCTGATGAAAGAAAACAAGGAAAATCTAAAAAGGAAGACATATTGCGTTCACAGATTCAAGGACTCAATGCAATAAAGATGTCAATTCTCCCCCAAATCTATTTATATGTTAATACAACTCCTATCTAAATCACAGTAAGGCTTTTGTTGTTGTTATTGTTGTTTACTTTTTATTTGTTTGTTTTTTGGGGGGTTGGGTAGGCAAAGACTAGCTTATTCTACAATGGAAAACTATAGCCCACAGAATAGCTAAAAACAATCTTGCCAGAGAATAATCAAGTTAGAGGAACCACTTTATTCAGTATTAAATTATACTATATAGCTACAGAAATGAAAAAGACTTGCGGTTTTGGCAGAAGGACAAACACACAAATCAATGGAACAGAACAAAGAATCCATAGATAAAACCACACAGATGTACTTAACTGATTTTTGACAAAGGTGCAAAAACAAGTCAATAAAAGAGGGATAGCCTTTTTAATAGATGAGACTGGAGCAATTGTACCTCCATGGGCAAAAATGTTAAAAGTTAACCTCTGATTAAACTTCACACTTTATATGAAATTAATTCACAGTGACTCATACACTTAAATGAAAATGTAATACTATTCAACTTTTAGAAACATGCATGGGAGAAAACAGTATCTAGGACTAGATTCTTTCAAGGTTCATATAAAGTAAATAAAAAGACAAGTTCAGACTTAGAGAAAATTATTTGCAAATCATATGTGGTAGGTTGAATAATCTCCCCCACAAAGATAATCTGTGTCCTAATCCCAGGAACCTGTGAATGTTACCTTACATGACAAAGGAGACTTTGCAGATATGATGGGGAAATGATCCTGCATTATGAGATGGGGATTATGAAGACCAATGTTATCAAAGGTTCTTATAAGAGGGACCCAAGAGGACTAGACAGGGGCAAGGCAGTATGATGGTGGAAGTAGACAGTGTGGTAATACAGTCACAATGCAGGGAATGCAGGGACCTCTAGATGGTACAAGAGGCAAGGAATAGATGTCCTCCTGTAGACTCCGGAAGGAACCATCCTTATAGATACCTTGAACGTAGGCTTATAAAACTCATTTTAGAGTTCTGAGCTTCCAAAACGTAAGAAGATAAATTTGTGTTAAGTCACTAGTTTAGTGATAACTTGGTACAGCAACAAGAAGAAGATAATTCACTAGACATTTTACAAAAAAAAAAATTATTGAGTATGTAAAGAAATCTCAATACTTAATAGTAAAAATTAAAAATGGGCAAAAGGCATAAAGAGACATAACACTGAAGAGAATATACAAATGTCAAATAAGCATATGAAAGGATGGTGAACATAATTAGCCTATTAGGGAAAATGAAATTAATAGCACAAGATATCACATACATTTATCAGAATGGCATATATATATATATATATATGATTTTATTTATTTGACAGAGAGAGAAAGAGATCACAAGTAGGCAGAGAGGCAGGCAGAGAGAGGGAAGCAGGATCCCCACTGAGCAGAGAGCCCGATGTGGAGCTTGATCCCAGGACCCTGAGACCATGACCCTGAGGCCATGACCTGAGCCGAAGGCAGAGGTTTAACCCGCTGAGCTACCCAGGCACCCCAGCTTTTCTATATATATATATATATATATATATATATATATTTTTTTTTTTTAAGATTTTATTTATTTATTTGACAGAGAGAGATCACAGGTAGGTAGAGAGGCTGGCAGAGAGAGAGAGAGAGAGAGAGAGATAAACAGGCTCCCCGCCGAGCAGAGAGCCGGATGCGGGACTCGATCCCAGCACCCTGAGATCATGACCCGAGCCGAAGACAGCCGGCTCAACCCACTGAGCCACCCAGGCGTCCCGCTTATATATTTTTTTTAAAAAGTTACCATACAAATGTTGGCAAGCATGCATAGATAATAAGTGACTCAAACATTGCTGATGGAAATGCAAAACTTACACTCTAGGAGAAATTTTGGCAGTTTTTTATGGAAATAAATATGCAGTTACCAAATGACCCAGCAACTGCACCATGGGCATTTATCCCAGAGGAATAAAAACTTGTGAATGCACAAAGACCTGTACATGAATGTTTATAGCAGCTTTATTTGTAATAACCAAAGGCTATAATCAGCCCAGATTTCCTTCAACAGATGAAAGATATAGAAATTTTAGCACATACATAGTAAGGAATACTACCTAGCAATAAAAAGAAATAAAAGATTGATAAATGCCATAATTTGGATGCATCTCTAATGAATTAGCTGAGTGAGGAAAAAAATCTTGAAAAAGAATAATTCAGTATTTTTAACATTTTTGAAAAGACTAAATTTTAGAAATGGTTGCAGAGCCTGGGAAGGACTGGGGAAATTGGATGTGATTATAAAAATGAAATACAAGGGATCCTTGTGATGATGGAATTTTTCAGTATTTTGACAGTTTTGGTAGATATACAACCCTAGATGTGATAAAATTTCATGGAACTAAGAACACACACACATACACAAACACACACAACACAGATAAGAACATTGGATCATATCAGTGTCAATATCCCTGTTGTTATACTATGGTTTTCCAAAATGTTAACATTGGAAGAGCTTGATAAGTATACACATATATGAAATGCCTCTCTAATATTTCTTTCTTTTTTTTTAATTTTTTATTTTTTATAAACATATGTTTTTATCCCCAGGGGTACAGGTTAATATTTCTTAAAAGTACATGTGAATTTATAATTATTTCAATAAAATTTTCAATTAAAAATGCAACTGTGAAAGTGATAATGAACCCAAGTGAACATCTTTGATTTATTTCTCCTTTGGGAACTAGAATCCATAATGAATATGAGAGTCTAATTCTAAAGTTTTGTAAAATACAATTTCTTCTGTGGTTTTAATTCTTTTTTGTGTTTATATATTTTACATTATTGTGAAAAAATTTTGTTTGCCAAGACTTTGTTGATAATTATCAATGTCTTGTTTCCAGAGGACAGAAAACAAACATGTTGGTAGGGAACAAGTTGATGTGCAATTTTTAGGTGGCAGTGCCTTAAGCTGGGACTCATTCCTATTTCTGTTTTAAATTATTTATTTTTTTCTATTTTGATCAGATATCTTGAGGATAAACCATGCCTAAGAACATTTTTATATCCCATGATGCCTGGCATAATGCCATTTTTGAACAGTAAATTGTTAAATATAAATTTACTAACTCTGTTGCTAATTAACCAATCATATAAGAAGTATGGCCATAAAAATACAGTGCAGAAATGAAAACATAAGCATGCATCCTTTATAGATCATTTCATAAGTAGCTATCTCAAATTTTCAGAAACTTCATTTAGAATTTACATGATAATAACAAGATAGGATAGAGCAAGGACATTTTAGAAGAAGTAACATTACCCCCAAATACACAATTTGAAACCCAAAAGTGAAGTGAAATAAGGAAAATCTCTATCTTACAATGGGATACAGTGTTTTTAAAGAACTCCATCCCTTCTTTTTCAAGACTATAGTATTCAGATTCATTGCTAAGAATCTTATCAAAAGTTTTGCCTATGGCTTCAAGAAACATTGCACAGTATATCCCCACAGACACCACCTTCGTAATCTGATGACCTAAAAAGACCCACTTTAGTGACATTTTGGTGACTAAAATAGAAATAAACTTGGTAATTCAATGTATAACATATGTTTGTTTTCTGATCTGAATTGTTTCAAAAAATAAAACACTGTGAAAATTTATATAAATGTATATACTAATTTTCACATTCAAAAAAAAAGGGGGGTGGGGGGGAGGATGTTATATTGGTTTGCCAATTTGCTGCTGCATATAGAGAGTCAGGAGAGATGGAAGAGGCAGGCCACCTGAGATCGAAGGTAGCAAGTTTAGTATACAATGGAACTTACCTATGAAGCTTGTTCCTGTCAGCAGTGACATGAGTAGATGAGTAGATCTCCATATTTGCCAGCCAGCATCTTAAAATTTTATATAATGGCCTTCACAGAATTCAGTCATGCATACTATTCAGAATAGTCTCCAAAACATACTGCTCTCTCAAGGGTGCATCCTTGAAAATGGCTCCCACTGTGGGGATGGTAGGCAGAAAGTAGGTTATAATGGCAAGGGGTGAAGAGATTTTGCCCAACTCCAGCTCCAGAGTCAACTGTTTTTTCTGTCCTCTTAATGACCCCCCTCCAACAATGTACTTGATCTGGAGTCCTAGAAACAAGAGATGAGTAACCCATGATGGGTAGTCCTGAATCCCTTTTACATTTTTATCCTGGTGATGGTTTATCTTGCTCACAAATTCATGATTGTGAACACACTCTTTCCTTTTTGTCTCTTTCACACAGGTACAAATAGAAGATAATTATTTCTATACATGGACATTATATATCGCTCATGATGTGAATGCAAGTCAACTGATGAAAAAGATCCAGAAAATAAAAGTAAATATGACTAAATAGGGGTGGGGGTGACTGGTGCCAACCTGAGAATACATCTTTATGTGAAGATACAGATATCTGAAGGATTTTCTGCAAAAAATAGACTTAATCGCAAAGCAAAGTTTATCTTCTTTTACATTGTTTATTTACAGGTGGCAAGATAGAAAATATACTACCAAAGAGCTGTAGAATTACTTAGAGAATCTATTTTCAAATCTACGGAATGATTTTTAATGTAGTTAATAAAACTGTATTTTCATAAGAAAAAATATTAGAATCAAGGATACTAACAAATATAACATCAATTGTGAATTGATTTCCTTGATTCTAAATTTTCCTATTATATAAGTTTCCTGAGTTCTGAAGGCCATTTTATATTGACCTTGAGAACATGCAGTCTATGTAACAAAACATGCAAAAGACTATTAGTTATCTCAAGTTGATTTCATAACTGAAAGCTAAAGGAATTAAAATTTCAGTGAATGCCTTTCCTTGAGAAGAGCAAATGCTTAGTAATTTTAGTAATAGAGAATATTATTTAAAAAAGATGAAAATTATGTGTGGCTATTCAAATAACATTGTGAGGAAAGTCAGAATGAATTATAAACTATGGCAAAAATATATCCAATAATTATTGAGTAATAATCTGCTATGGCATAGTAATTGAGAGTGTGTCTTTTGGGGTCAGGTTGGATTCATATCCCAACTCACCACTTATTTGTCATGTGACCCAGCAGAAAGTGCATGGCCATTCTGTTTCTCAGTTTTTTTTTTTTTTCTTACAAGATAGGGATAATTTGGTGCCTAATTCATTGGGTCGTTATGAGGATTGTGTAAGATAGTCTACTCTTTAAAAAAATAAAAAACTTAGACTAGTGTCTGACACATAGCAGACTCTGTAAGTGATAGCTGTGATGACAAGCCACTATTTGCCAATAGCGTAAGGCAACAGAAAAGAGATATAGGAAGGTAAATCTTTTAAGAAGATGCACAAAATATTGGAAAAGCAGGCATATAAATAGCCCTCCTAAAAATAAAGAAGGGCTAGGAAATGATTTGGAAGGAGCTAATTACAATGGGATCATTAAAGAAGATTGTAGAGAAGAACATAATTTGAGACTTGAAATTTGGATTTTAAGGGTTCATGGAAGTGGGAAATGCGAAAAAACAAAAAGCTTTCCAAGATGGACCTAAAGACATAGGGACATCTCAGTAAATAGTGCTATTGGGGGGAAAAAATATTATGGTGAATGGAGTTTAAGGATTGTGAATGGGTAAGGTAAAAGTTGAAACTGAAATGTGATATTGAGAAGACTTTGCTTTGGATACTCTAAACTATGTTGTTAGTCGTGGTAAATTAAAAAAAATGAATATCAATTGTTTAAAGTTTTGCCATCCGATTCTATATTATAGTACCATTCCCTATTGATTTGGGGCAGCTGCTACCAAAGCAGGGACTCTCCATTTTTTCTCCCAGTTTGCATCTAAGTTGGGCTACGTGACTTAACTATGGAATTTGAATGGAAGTGATGTGTGTCACTTCTAGTCCAGCATGATTAGCAACAAATGAGTTTTCTCTACCATCTCTTTCCTGGTTCTCAGCCTGCAAGGGAAAAACCCTTGGAAGTTTGGAAGAAGAGATTGACAAAAAATGAAGATGGAAAGAGTCTGTGCTCCCACTGGCCACTGAGCCTGTGTGTGTGTGTGTGTGTGTGTGTGTGTGTGTGTTTCATAATAGCTGCTGTTACTTACACTAATTAAAGTACTATTAACATCCCTCATAGAGTTTACTGGATATTCTAAGAGAAGAGTTCGAACTGTGTTGTAGAAGAAAGCTGGGTATGATGTTAGGGAAGAACTCTAGTGTCAATAAGCTAAAAGTAGGGAGGTCCCTCAGAAAGCTTTTCCACTAATTCTGGGAGAGTTGGGAAGCGCATTATTAAGGAGTGGCATAAGAATGAAGGAGGGGGGGATACCTACAAAGACAGTCAGTGGAGGTAGGACTGACAGGTCTAGGTGACTGAACAGAGGGAATGAGTGAATAGAAAGAGAAGGAAAAAAAAAGCACTGGAGATTTTGTTTATCTGTGATCAGCAAAGAAAAATCACAGATAGTAAATTTTGGCTTAATTTATGATGTTGGTTAATTGTACCTGCTATAAAAAAAGGGGATAGTCAGCCCCAAGAGGCTGTGGCACCTTCATCACTCAAATGTGCATGAGTGGGGCAAATGAGCATTCACTACAGGTCTTACACAGGGCTCCTGGAGACATAGATTCTTGTAAAAAAATAACTTCTTAAATATATTGCCATTCAAAGATCTTATAATTAAATGATGATGGATGGTATTCAAAATATTCCAATGTTTTGTAAGAAAAAATAGGGAAAGTTTCAAAGAAGATAAATCTAGAGACTACAAACATATTTATGTATCATTTTTGAAATAAACATTTTTAGTCCAAAATTACTGCAGGAATTACAAAGGTATTTCAAATAGTATTTAACAGCATGAACATCACCTAATTAATAGAGGACTTTCTTTTAATGACGAACAATTATCAATCTTAGATGTGGCTGTACACGTTTTCTGCTGTTTTTCTTTTCTGAAATAATGACCAAAAGTATGTTTTGTGATTTCTGCCTAGTGCACAGGTAGTATTTTAGGATATAATCTAGCACTCACCATTTCTCTTTACAAGCCCTTTCTTGTCCCTCACAGGTCTTTGATTTATCTCCCTGTGATATTTTATCTGAGGAGGAGCTGCGTTTGTCTCCACAATGCATGGTGTCCCGAACTTCCCAGGTCTGTATGTGATTGTTTCTGCGCGTGCATATTCTGTGTCCACTGCTGATTTGCATAGCATCTGCCGTCACTTTGTGCTTTCTCTGTAGTTTTTTTGCATACTTGACAGCTGCTTCAATAGCACTTTGCCATTGGATTGGCTCTGATGAGGAGAAGATGTGACATGTTCAGATTCTGATGACACAGCAAACTGCAAATTACCCATTGGCAAAATGAAGTCTATTGCTGGCAAATAGTCTCTGGAATTCCGTAATAGGCAATCTGGGCATTGCAGTACTCCAGCTCAGCAGATGCTGTTGTGTATAACAGTTCCATTTTCTAGTAGTCAGAGTGGTAATCAGCCATAGCAAGGTATTCATGACTGCCCACTGTAAACAAACACATCCTGCCCTTCCTCCAAGCCACTCTGGTGATTTCACGAACCTAGCAGGGCAATGGTGGTGATTGGCTTGAGGTATTGTCGTTATCTTTATAAATTATGCATTTACAATTCTTCATTTCTTCACTGTTGGGTTATTATGGAGTTTCTCTGGCGTTGTCTGTACATTCAGTGAGACAAATCATTTCTGACTACCCAAAGTATCAATTTTAATGAAATAACTATATTTTAAATTATATAATTTCACCATTAAGGTATAATATAACTGCATTTTGCTTCAAAGACTAGAGATCATTTAGAGCAATCAAGATGGAATGAGAGAAATCTGTTCTTCCTAGTCCCTCATTGGAAAGCTTTAAAGTCTTGATAGAAATAAATTTTAAAATGTTTTAAACCAAAATGGATAAACTTTATTATATCTTTAAGTATCTGATATAAGTTTCTTGAAGACAAGGGAGTTGTCCCACCATACTACAGATAAGTATATAATATAAAACATAAATAGAATATTGATTTTACATTGATTTTACATAAAAAATAAATTACACAAAAAATGCTCTTTTCCATACTATAACATATCTGACCTTAACAATATTCCATTACTAAATCAGAGGAAAAGCTTTTAAACACATATATTGCACTCCAGTTATAGGTTTATTCTATGCCAAAGCCTCCTTTGAAATTAATACAGATAAGAATAACATCAATAAAACATGAAAGTGTGAGATTCATAAAATCTACAGAATTTTTGTTAAGATAATACAATATAGTTTAAAATTTAAAGGACTAGGTTGATTCAGTAGCTTTGATAAGTGGTCTTTGTAGGGGACAATGTAGAATGTTGTGCTCTCTATAAAGGTAAATAGCAGGTTTAACATTTTCTACCTTAAATAGCTAAGTTAACAGATTGTTATTGTGAAGACTGATGAAGTTATTCTGAGTTAAGAGTCAAAACTCTTTATTCTGTTTTAAGGTATATAGATTGATTTACTCCCTGTATAGAAGACTTGGCATTCAAAATGCATTATTCAGCAATCCAAATTTTGACCACACTGGTATAAATATTAATTAAAGTCTGCAAAATAAATTTGCAAAGGCAATTTCTTTTGTCATTGTGTTTGATGTACACAAATAAAATAGTGCGTGTGTTGTGGAGTACTTACCAGTAAATTGGTTAGACAGGCTAAGTATATCATTGAGAGAAGATGAAATTAAAAGAATAAATAGAATTGCTAGAATCAATTAGCAGAGGTCACCTGGGTGGCGCAGTCAGCTAAGTATCTACCTTCCACTCAGGTCATGATCTCAGGGTCCTGGGATGGAGCCACACATCAGGCTCCTGTACAGCAGGGAGCCGTCTTCTCCCTCTCCCTCTGCAGCTCCCCCTGTTTGTGTTCTCTCTCTTTGTCAAATAGATAAATAAAAGATTTTTTTAAAAAAGTATCAAAAACATAAGTTATGAATAAAGTACACAAATTCAGAGGGAAGAATTAATTACATTTTTCTTTGGGAAAACACATAGCCCTTAGTCCAAAAATTCCAAAAATATTAGCTTGATGACTTTGCCTTCTTTGTGCTTTTTTATTTTTATTTTTTGATGACTTGGATTTTTGCTTGGGGTAGTGATTTTAGTGAATATGTGACTCAATCAAGATGATATATCAAGTCAATGATAATTACTTCAGAAATACCAACTGAGTGTTGATAATTCTATATTAAATAAAATGTATTTCAATTAACTCTCTAGGTGTCTTAGAAGCAAGCACTCAACACTGAACCTTACAGCCATAAAAAGTAAATAAATAAATAAATAAGAGAAGAGACGAGAAGGAAGATGGCTTCTGGTGTTTGTAGCCAATGTATACAGTTCTAGGACCATAGTGGCCTGGAGAAAATTGTGTATTAGAGGAAACTTGGAGATAATAGAAGGTCATACAATTTGGCTTTAAGGTGTATTATTAATAGGGTAAAAAGGTTAATTACTGAATTGACTTTAGTCAGATATTTATTCTTATTTAGGATTTTATACTGTTTTTAGTTTTATTGGATTTGAGAAATTGGATCAGAAAAATTCCTGCTTTGATGAAATACTAGAATTTAAATATAAGACTTGAATTAATAAGATGAATCATAACATACAGAAGCAATAGAAAATATTTATTCAAATTTTATATAATTATAAATCAATTAAAGCCATTATTCTTAAAACCAGAATAATTTATTCTTAAAACCGTATGTTAGAAATGTTGTCATATATGAGACTGTGTCTTCCAGGCTCAATGAGGGTGCAGCTGGTTAACTGCTTTAGATAAAAGAAAAACAAAATGAAAGTGAACAACAAAAGGAAGGCAGCTGAATGAGGATCTTTTAGTCTGCTTTAGAAAACAAAAACCAGACATCACTTGTGGCATTCAAAATTTGGATGCCCTGTGTGAGCCCCCACCCCTACCTCTCTGTCTTTCAAAAAAGACATTCTGAAAATGAAGACAATATTTCTAAATGTGCTAAAATATTCCAGAAATAAGTTGTGAAATGAGGAATGATATAAACATGCTTCTTCAAATTATAGCACCCCAAATTCCAGCTGAGAACAGTTAAAGGTGCTTACAATAGAAAGTTGCCTTAGATAGAACAGCATGCCCAGCTGTTTAGCTCCATTTTTTAATTGTAATTTAAATTGCATTTGAAATTTTGAAGTTAGGAAACATGAAGACATAGTTTCAAAATTCTTTCTACAACATATTACCTGTGTGAGTTTGAATGAGTAAATTAGTCATGAAACCACAGCTTTCTCAGTGCTAAAGTAGAGATAATTATAGAACATGCATTTTAGGGTTATTGGATAAATTAAATCACATAATGTATATAGAATATCTAGCACAGTACTGATACAAATATATTTAAAAAGCATAAGCTATTATTATTAATAGTCTCTAAAGTGAATTTAATTCTACATTTAGATTAGAGAATGATGTGCATCTGTATTCTATTGCTTTCTTAAGTTGAATTTCCAGACAAATAAGTCTTTTTCATACTTTGTTTATATAACTAATGCATATAACTGAATTCAGCCCATAGCATTTCAATCTTAAAATTCAACTTTATTTCTCAAACTATAACAATTTATATCTCCTGAAACTATTAATACTGAAACTATCATCTGATAGATTAGCCATCCTAATCTAATGAGCCTATGAGTTTTAGCTGGTAAAAACATTCAGCAAGATGGAACTAATGAAAGAAACTCTGTGACTTGTCACCAAAGAGCTTGCCTTATTTGGCATGACCTCATGAATTTCTCCTTTTTGTAAAGATTTCTAAAAACATGGTATGGATTCAGATAATTGCATTATTATCCAGTGTTTCTATACTTTTAACATAAATATAGGTAATTGGATATTTGCCTTATCTATTTCTGACATCATTGTTCACATTCTATTGGTCTGGTAACCCTTTTAAAACAGGAATGAAGTTACTTCTGCATGGCTTGCTCTCAATGAAGCTCTATTGGTTCCTAGTGTTGATGTTTCCATTTTCATGTATATATTCATTTGTCCAACAAATATTTATTAATAACTGTTATGCTTTATGCATTTTAGGAAATGATATAATGGGAAACCATTTGTGAACAAAGAAAATGCAACTTCTCCTCCAGAGTTGTGAGTCAAGTGGGGGTTATGAACAAGTAGACAATTATAGTGTAACACATTATATTATGGATCAAAATTCATTTTGGCATATAACCCAGATTGTGTGTAAGGAAGGGAATCAATAAGTGAATATTTCCTAGAAAAAGTAAATATTGAATATTTAAGACAAGATCTGAATCATTGGTAAAATTTCACCTCATTGGGAAATAAGAGTGCTTAGCACAAAGGAAATAACAACTACAAAAATAGAAGAAAAGATAATATGGACTCGGACCTGAGTGAGTAGATTTGCTATGGCTGGAGCAAAGATAGTATATAGGTGTGGAAATAAAGAGGCTGGAAATGTGAACTGGCCAGAACATGCAGCACTATGCAAACCACTGTAGCTCTTCCTTCTATGGCTGTTGTAATCAATTTTCCTTGTCCCACCTTTGGAGTATAGAACAAGATTTGCACATTTCTGTGTCAGAGGCGATTTTTTAAATTCCCATTGTATTTTAGTTTTTGTTAATGATTGGCTCATGGTCATAGTCACAAGTTCAGTACATTGGCATATAATGCATTGTTTGTTCTCTAATTTGGTTATCCATTTATCATATCTATGTATCTATATATCTCTATATAGACATTCATCTATACATCAGCTACATAATGATATGTATATGTATAGATAGCTAACCTTTTCCCAAAATGCATATGTTGAAGCCCTAACCCTCAGTTAAAAGGAGACCTTTCGGTTGGAACCTAATTCAATCTGACTGATAGCCTTTTAATAAGAGGACATTATGATACACAAAGAGACAACCAAGGATGTTTACCACAGAAGAAAAACCGTGTGAGAACACAGCAAGAAGATGGCTATCTGCAAGCCAAGGAGGGAAGCTTCAGAAGAAACCAAACTGGTCAATACTTTGATCTTGGACTTCTAACCTCTAGAACTGTGAGAAAATAAAATTCTGTTGCTTAAGCCATCCAGTCTGTGCTTTTTTTGTTATGGCCACCCTAGGAAACTAATAGTGTGTGTTTGTGTGTGTGTATTTATATATATACACATATATATACATATATATAACTAGATTCTGTTGCCTCCACTGTTCTACTGGTTAAGGATATAAAGAAAAGAAACATTATTTCTTAAATTCTTGTGCACCTAAAACTAATATAGTGTCATACATCAATTATGTATGATATAAAAAAGATAACATAAAAAATTTTGAGGGAGACCTATATTAGTAAAACAAAAATTGCAAAAAGGAAATATATAATAATATAGGTATACACACACTTGAAGGCAACTGCATGGGAATTACACCACTATATGGAGAAGTCTCTTGAAGATAGAGATGCACAGGCAAAATTTTGAAAGAAAAAACAAAATTTAGCAAAATTAAAGGGCTGGTTCTTGGTAAGAAGAGGCATTGGCTTTCTGCCTTGCCATAAAAGTATGAAGAAATATGGCAGATTTTATGACTTGCAGGAGCACAGCGTTGCTGGCACAGGTGTGTGTGTAAGAAAGTGACATGCAATCACCTCTTCAGTGATCTTGAAATGTGAACTCTATCTTTTCTTCTATCTGGGGCTTCATTTCCAGATGCCAATTTTTATCATTTTTGGTATGTTGTTTTCCTCTATGAAAGAAACAAGTTCATTTAATTCATCTTGTTTATCCCTGCTACCAATTAACTTTATAGAGCTTTTCCCATGCAGTGGTTCTAGCACTTCTTGGTCCACACCTTTCATTCAAAAAGCATATTTTAAAATATGGCGATGCTTTCCCAGACTTTAGCCTTTTTTTCTGACCATCAGTTCATGCTGAGGTTCTTCCTCTCAGCTTATAACTTACTTTAATCTGCGTTAAGTTAATGATTAACGCCTACACCAGCTGTTATATGGTATCAGTACACACAGTAGCGCAAAAACATTTAGAAACACTTAACTGTAACCCTGTGGGGTATTTACTTTCCGGTCTTCCCCTTCCCCACATTTGTGTGTCTTTTGGATCAGTTGCTCTATAAAAGGTTTTAGGTTACTTTAGTTTAGTTTTGTTTTCCCAGCAGGTCAATTGTCCTTAAATTGGTGTGTATCAAAATCACCTTGAAGTTATTATTAAAAATGCACATTCTTGCTAAATATTTGAATTCCAAATCTTTGGAGGAGTGGTACATGACATGGAAAGTCTTTCTCTAGTTATTAACTGCTCTGCAGGGCATTTTTTAAAAATAAGTACTTGACAGTAGGTATGCTTACATCCTTTAATGTGAACACTGGCATGTTTTTTCCCTGAGTTCTTGAGTCAACCCCTCATGATCACAGAATAGCAGGGTTCTATTTGTAGACTGATGCCATGAAGAATATGTACTAGAAAGCTCTTAGATTCTTGCCTCTGTAAACCATGTACACACAAATGCAAACTTCTTGTGTATGTATACACCATGTGTACTACAATTTATGCTTAGCAGCCAAGACAACATTTGATATCAAACACTTAAGAGAAAATCAATTTCCTGTATTAGACAGTTTTAAATCTACTGAAGGAGTTAAAGGTCCTGTATTAATCAAGGTTTTCCTTAGAAATAAACAAATAGGAGATGTGTATATATGAAGAGACTTTTAATAAGGAATTGGCTCACATGATATGGTGGCCAGCAACTCCATATTTGTAGAACCTATATCCCAGTTGAGGTCTGAAGACTGGCAGGCTGTGGTAGAATGGAGAAGATCTGTTGTCCCAGTTTCAAGTCTGTCAGACAGGAGAATTCTTACTTATTTGGTGGAGGGTCAACATTTTATTCTAGTTGATCTTTCAACTGGTTGAATGAAGTTCACCCTCTTGGGGAAGGAAGTCTTTTTTACTCAACCAATTAAATGTTAATCAAATCCAAAAATAGCACAGAAACACCCAGAATAACATTTGACCAAATATCCAAGCAATCCATGAATCAGTCAACTTGACACATAAAATTACCTATCACAGGTCTCATGGGTTTAATATTAAACTCCTGAAACTTGATCTGGGATTGATTTCTTTATGAGGTATGAAGTGTGGTCTCATTTAACTTTTTTCATAAATAGATCCCCCTCCTTTTTTCTCCATATGGATAACTTATTTTTTCAGCACTATTAATTACATTTATCCATGCTTTCCCCACTTCATTCACCCTTTCCCATAAAAATACTGCAATATTTTAAATTTCTGTATATAGTAATCTGCTTTGAGGCCCTCTCTTCTTTCTATTGATCTCATTTTTCCATTCCTGTACCATAAAATCAAGGTCTTGACCCATTCTACCTAATAATAATTCTGATATCTAAAGTAAGTTTTCTCACATTTTTCTTTTTTCTTTAGGATTTTCTTAACTAGTCATGGCTTTTTGATGTTTTGTGTGTTTTAGAATCAGCATGTTAATTTTCATGAACAAAAATTCTATTTGTATTCTGATTAGAATTCAATGAATCTATATATCAATTTGGGGATAATTGATTAGTTTATGGCATTGAATTTTTCTGTCCTTGACCAAAGTCAATCTCTCTACTTATATAGGTTTTATTTAATTTCCTTTAATATTTTGTTATATTTTCTACATAAAGATATTGCATATCTTTTTTAAAGATTCATTTATTGACTTGAGAGAGACAGCTAGCATGAGTAGAGGGAGGGGCAGAGGAAGAGAATCTCAAACAAGTCCCCACTGAGTTTGGAGTCAGATCCCATGACCCATCAGATGATGACCTGAGCCAAAATCACAAGTCAGGCACTTAACCTATTGAGCCATCTAGGTGCCCCAAGATATTGCATACCTTTCATTAGATTTATTTCTAGGCATGTTATCATTTTGTTTTCATTGAAAACATACTCTTAAATTCTAATCATTTTTGCATAATATATGAAAATGCAATTAATGTTTATATATCAGTTTTATATCCAGAAAACTTGCAGAACATTCTTTAAAATTCTAATAATTAGTTGTTTCTTGAGGGTAGAGGGGTGGGGGTTATATAAGTAAACATGCCAATTGTGAAAATTTTGATTCTTCCTTTCTAGTTCTTGTAAACTGCATGCAGTGTGACACACTTTTTCTTTCCATTAGAGTTTAGTCTTCCTACATTTATCATTATTACTGACATGCATGACTGCCTTTCATCTTCCCCCTCTAAGAGCCAGGAGTTCTGTACACCTCTTGTGAGATGCAGCAACTGGTTCCTTTTGTGCCTCTTTGAGGCATCTTATATGTAAATTATTGCCTTGAAGGATAAGAATTTTGATCCTATTATTAGGTGTGGCTTATCCTATTTTCCTTCTTCAACTGACTGTCCAATATCATTTTTTTTCCTTAAATATCTTAGATAGGTGTTTCCATTTCTGTTCACAGAATTTCTTCCCAGTTTTGTCCTATTACCTAGAAAACTGCAGATAACTAGATAACTTCTTGGCTTCTCCTCCAAAGTGCACTTTCTATCTTGAATCTTTCTAGTTCTTGATTACTTGCTTTTAGAATTTTGGTGACTATGGATACAACAGCTCTTGATTTAAATGCATGTTATAAAAGCTTAACATGGTCAAGAAGATAGCCTACATCCCTGCCATATTCTTTTCCTCCTTACATGGAAGGTACTTTTTGTTTTTCTGAGCTCTATACACTGGAGAAGAGTATTTTGTGGCGAACAACTTGTTTTCATCAGTTTTTCCCTCTTATAAGGTAGAGGAGCAATGATGTTAATTAAACATGATTTCCTATGGGTTCAGTATGGCTGAGTTTTTGACTCTAACCCAGTTGACCCAGACTCTGCAAGACTAGAATCAGATTCCCAGCATGATACTGAATAAAAAATATTATATCCAAGATAATAACTGAACAATAGCCATTTCTGTTTTTACCAGAGTCTGCACTTCTGTCTTTTGAAGAGTTCCATTTTGTGCAGAGCATCACCTCTTCCATTACCAGAAGCATCCTTAGCTATCTCTCCTATGCTCTTAGTCCCTGCAACCCTGGAGACATGAGTCTCTGTGGCAATATGGTTCAGTTGGAAGATTGGTCATATCTGTAAGGTAATAGCATTTGATTTGTACAAGGAGCAACCTAATTGCTTATCTAGGCTCTAGGGAGACCTCCTTACTCCAGTTTCCTGGAATCTGAGTTGTAAAGTGTTTCAGCTTAAGTATTTGAATTATATTTACCGTTATTTTTACTTTTCAAATTTCACCTGAAGTTCCCAATTCCAACCCTTCTATATCTTGCTGTCCATCTTAATTCCTAAAAAATAATGTTAGCTCATCCTCTTATTCTCATAAGTTTATATATTAACAGGAAGAATTTGGTAAAATATTCAATTTCTGTCAGCAGATTAAGTTTCTTCAGCTGAATTTCAATGTTAAGATCCAAGTAATCACTAAATCCAGGATAATTTCATTAATAATATCTTTCCATATTCTTCTTTGCAAAAAGCATCAAAAAAAGAACAAGTTCTTTTCTACCTTCTCATGTGTCAGAATTTTTATACGCTTCTCATCTTATCTTCACACTATAAAATACCCTTTCAAAAACTAGCAAGCCTAGCCCATAGACACTGAAGCATTTGTGGCTTTTGAAAATAGGTATAACTTCTTTTACTCACATAATTTCTAAAACCCTCACTTGTTTTTCTTTCTTGGAGTCTTATTCCTATAAACTTCATGGACATAGTCCCATTTGTAACTCATAAATTCCCGCTCCTGTCTTAGACACTGGACATTCTGATATATTCAGAAAATACTTAAAGTAGGGTATATTCTACTTAGAGGCCCTAGTCCTACCTCTAGCAGTGTTTGTCACAAATGAAATAAGGCAGGACCTATGGACTATTATAAACATAGACAATTCACTGCCATCTCCCCCACCACCCATAAAGTATTCCAACTCTTTCATACCCACAATCTCCAGGGTTGCCCCTTTCCTAATACTTCAATAGGGAGCTCTAGTAAGTTTACAATAGTACACGCATCTGAATTACCAGTTGTTAACACTCCGTCTCAAATGCTGAGGCTCTCAAAGGTCATAGAACCAGCTTGAGTTGTTTCTAAAATTTCTTTCTCAATCTAAGGAAGAGTTCCCAGAGCCATTATAGATGGGTCCTAGGTCAATTGACACTGTCAGTTTTCCTGCTATATGAGTCAATTCTTAGGCAGTCAGACTGAGAAGGGTTCCTGGCTAATGTGTAGCAGCTTGATTTAAACCAAGCTACAGTTGGATATTGCTACAGAATTCAGATGATCCTGGACAACGCTTGAAATAACTGAGTCTCTCTATTTCTGGAAATATAAAGCCTCAGATTTCAACTAATTGCACCTGAATTCTAGCTTCTTCTAAGTTCTTCTGGATTCCACTGAGTTACTTCATTTGGCATACATAATAATCACTGACCCATAAATTTGGCACTGATTAAATTATACTCACGGTTTTCAGCAACTTTCCTTGATTATATAGAACACAAATGAATACCTTTAAGCAATAAGTTCACTAAAATATTGAGTTAATGGATCTTTCCACAGTATAATATGTAAATCAATTAAAATCCAAGATATTTTAATGTAAAAAGAAAGAAAAAAAAAAGAAAGGAAAAAGGCTTCAGGTTTTCTCCGCGATTTGGAGTTAGTCTTCTACTAAGTCCACTCTTCCCATTTCATTGATTCACACGGAACATTTCAGTTTTGTCTACTCGCTTTCATATAGTCTTTTGTGGGTCTTGTCCTTATATTGACATTTAACTATTTGACTCCACAAATCTATGGGCCACCTATTCCAATTTCTAGAAGTCCTACCTTCAAATATTCCTCAGATAATTGCAGAGGAAAGAATGAGGCATTTTATAGACATAAAGTGCATAAGTTTATAGGCAGTTTTGATCTTAAAAGATAATTGCTTTCGTTCTGCCTCCCGATAATTTCCAACAATATAACATTATATTTATATGTTGGATTGGGAATTACTTTGTCTGCTTGTCTTTTGCCTTCATTGGCTCATTCTTCTTTCTTTTTCATTTGGCTTAAGGGGAGGTTCTTCTTGTCTTTTCTTCTTTCTCCCATTCTGTTCTCTCCTCCATGTTTACTATCTCTGACTTTATCACCTTCTTCTCTTTTTCTCTTCCTTTGTCTTTCTGCTTTCTTTCCTACCTCTTTCTGCCCCTCTTCATTAAGTTTACTCAAAAAAAGAGAAAAAATTCATTTATTTCTGGCAGATTAATTACCAATACCTTTCTGAAGAGAAAATATTCGTCACCTAAATCCCTAAGTTGACATTTTGGTTAGTAGTCATACAAATTTATACTATTATCTTCATGTTTCTCACAGATTATAAATTAGATTGGTTCTTTCCTTGGATGCGATTTGACTGTAAAACCTCATACGTTCCAGCAGGGGTTGGAGATGAGGGTGGGAATAGCTTTTTGCCAAAGTGTCATCCCCTTGTGAATTCCAGGATAAAGCTGCCACATGAAGGTTCTTCCATTCCTTGAGTGATCTGCTAGGTCAGATTCCCTCATCAAATTTGTCAGTGTGAGTAGGTCTTTACTACTTTTATCAGCTTAAATTCCAGCCCTCTCATCACCATTTAACATTTCTCTGGCATGATTTAGATGAATTTTGACGGTATTCCAATATCAGAGAGCATATTCTGCCAGTATAAAACATGTTCAGTAGCTACAATCACAAAACATCTAAATTTATCCAATTTCATTTCTTGGAAGCTTTTTTCCCCTCACCCCACCTGCCAAACTAAGTCATTTTTCCTGCATAGTGGTACAAACAGGCCCCAAAGTATCCAATCTAAAAAAGGTTGAGATTTATTTGATGCTTTCAACTAGTTTTTCATTATCCTTGTAATTCTGCATCCTCAAATATTTGAGGAAATATTTCACTAGAATTTGTATGCTGGTTATACTATAAAAGATTTTTTAAATATTAAGACTTATGTATATAAGTCAGTCATGTCAACAATGAAGAGATGCGATGTAGAGAAAACAAGAAATATCCCCCAAATCATACTTCTCAAGAGTGGTCAAACTGGTTATAGTCATAGGTTTCAGGATCCATGAGTCAACATTACATTTTGGGGAAGTTCAGACGTTGTTCTAATACATATTGACTATGTATTAGACAATATTCATGCTTGTTGTTTACTTACTAGCTCAAAAAGGAATCTTTTATAAATACATATTCTTGTTATTGTAAAATCTCTTTGACTGCTATTAACTGTAGAAAATTATTGTCCATATTACATTCAGTTATTAGATATACACCATTTGTTGGAATATTCTAATATTAAGTTGAACTTTATGAAATAGTGAGTGATTTTCTTACCTAAAAATTGTGTTAATATTGTTTAATACTTTGATTACATAGTAAACAGCCGTTGGAAAAACAACAACAACAACAACAACAAAAAGTCAAAATCTGTGTCTTTTTATTTCCTAACTGTTAATGTGGAAATGGCTGGGAGTGGGTGGAAGGAAATATGAATTTTGATCAACTGGAAAGGGGAAAATAATCCAAAGGAAAATATTTCCTTTGTACATCTTTCAAAAGGGCATTGCAACCAATGAAGAACAGACAAGAATTAAAAGCGGACTATGGTAAAGACTTGACCACGTCCCTTTAACAACTTCAGATCAGTTTGTTAGCCTGGGTATCCTGGTATATTCACTCCTACATCAAGTATCTGTAGCTTGACTGACTCCCAATTCTTGATGCCACGTGTGGGAACTGGCTCCATTATCTTTAGTTTCCAGGACTATAAAGTATCTAATAAACTTAGCAACTGGCATGCCAAGTACATGCAATGTAACCAGCTGGTGAAGTTTTCTTGCGTATTAAAGTGAAACTTTGCTTTCATTTTGAAAGAAGGCTTTGGAATCCTTTCTTTCATATGTAATGTTTCAGTGTTTTGGAGCCATTAATATAAAACTCCTCATCTTAACTATGGCTTTTCTGTCTGCTGTCAGCAAGAGGAAACAGAAGTCAATGTAAAGACAACTCTTTCACTATTAACTACAAAAAAAAACCGTGAAATTTATCATGAGATATGACCATTTCAAGTTCATAAATACTGAAGAATTAACTACACATTTAGGACACAAGTATCAGAGGATGTAAAGGATGTTAGAGATGCAGAACCAAAGGGAAACTAGGTTCTCAGATCCATCCCAGTACCTCCAGTGCTCCATGGTTGGTACTGGTTCATACACATTCAAAGTCATCATTTGTGAATGTGTAGTTTACATTGCTGATGATTAACACATTATTTTTTTTATTTACCAAATGGTATCCTGATCAATTTCAAAAATGTTTTGAGATGATTCTACTTAAGTAGGTGCTTGGGTAGGAAGCTAAAATAGAAATAAAACAATTTAACAGGGCTCTGACAATCCTAAGACTGAGACATATGAGGAGATATTTAAAATCTGTGACCCTGTGAATTAAATATAGAATATTCAGAATCATATCTTTGTGAGAAAGAAAATGAGGAATAGATTCACAGGCAATAAAAGTGCATAGTCTGACTTCTCCCTTCAATTTTTGGAAATAATTGTGGGTGAAGGACTTTTTTCAAATCCTTAAGTTAGTTTGTGACTGTGAAGGTTGGAATGTATGTTCCCTGATTTCCGGTCCAGTATTCTTCTGCAATAGGGATGTAAACTGATAAAAGTAAAATTCCTTCTGAATCACTGAAAGCACAGGAGAAATAAGGGCTCTGCTTCTTCATTGAAAAAGATTAAGGTTGGGGAAAACTGATTTTAGCAAATGGCAAATTAGAACACTTTCTTGGTGTCCCAGTATTTTCCCCCATTGAAGGTACCCAAGGGAATGCAACTATAAAAATTGCAGTAAGTGACAGTATGTAAATAATAGTCCTGATGCTGGGACATATGGTCTAAAGAAATGAGGGCAATATACCTTTCTGTAGTGTGTTTGACAGATTGGGGAAAGAAATAGCAAAAAATTATAATAGTTCTCTGCGGCAGCTGGAGGTTACAGGGACACCAAAACACCTTGCCCACTGGTATCACAAAATAAATCTTTTTTCTAAAGATTTTGTTTATTTATTTGAGAAAGGATGAAAGAGAGAGCATGAGGGCATGTGCAAGGGAAAAGGAGAAGCAGACTCCCCACTGAGCAGGGAGTCAGACATAAGCTTGATTCCAGGACCCTGGGGTGAGCAAAGGCAGACTTTTAAGGAACGGAGCCACTCAGGTGTCCCAAAAAGATACAATTTTTTAAGAAAGTAAATATTTAGGATATCTGTGTTTATATCATGACTGTGGGACATCACAGGCATAATTTTTACTGGGTGAAATGACTCAAACAATTTTTTTTTAATTAAAAAAATAAAAACAGATCACTGCTGTTCTAGAAACAATGTTTAATTTAGTTTGGAAAGAAAGAGACTGATGGCAAGAAGTAATCCAGATGTGCAACTCTCAAGAAAGAAAAAATATGATGAGGTGAAACACGATTATTTTTTAAAAGGAAGAAAAGATCAGCTTGAAATTTAGAAAATTAGACATATGTACTATGTAGAAGTGACACTGAGAAATCAGTTGAGTTAAAACCATCGAAATGAAAACCCTGAAGTAAGAAAATACAGATTTGAAAGAAGGTGGGAAATGGTTATTTTAAGACTAAGTTATTATTTATTCACAGTCACATGATGACTAAAGGGATTGGAAATGCAACAAATGGCATAGATCTGAGAACTGATTTCCAAAAGATATTTAAATAATTTTAAGGTCCATTGAGTGTATGATCTACGTCTAGTAACCATGAAACCTAATTAGAACCCTTCTAAAGGACCTGCCCAATTGCCTTTTTATATAATTATGCCACAGAAAACTGATAGTATCTGGCAGTTTCAGTAAGTACATATGCACACAGTCCCAGTGGGTATTTGTCTCAAAGGATAAAGGTATTTGGGGCTTACTACTTTCCCAAAAGGCAAATTAATGGCTTTTCCTAAAATACATCTTAAAATATGTAACAGAATTGATAAAACAAAAGTGGTAAAATCAGCTTCTCCAAAATTCACTTTTTTTCACATATGTTAATTTTGGCGTACTTATTTCTTGACCTTTATTAAATACAAAAGAATGATTTTATATTAAGAAATATTTTTAAAAATAGATTTTAGCAGTTAGTATTAGATGTTTGCCAATAGGAACGTTGTTTTTCCCCTCAATCCTAAAGCCTCCAGGAAAGAATTTTTTTTTCATTTTAAGGTTATATATAAATCAGTGGAAATAGGTAGGAAAGACATGTACTATTTAGAGTTCCAAGAAGGGACCTACTTTCCAATTCTTTTTATATCTTGCTTTTACATCTTTAAACAGACCTCCCAGGTCCTAAAGAAACACTGGCCACACACTAGTCCTGCTGTCAATGATCTTTGGGTGAAGCACTCCATCCAAGAAATACAATCATTTCCTCCCAAGCAATTACAAACTGTAATTTCTATGTTTCACATACAATCTTAACATCTCCACAGATGTGAAGTTCACATCTCCAGCTCTATCCTCAACCCTGGCATGTTATGATTTGTACTTTTCCCAACCTGTGTTTCTCAAAGAATGGATTAAGCAATGCTCTAGTCTCTCTAGTTCTGAAATCACATGATTCTGAGATTAACTTCACATTTCCCCTGACTATCTAACAATTTTACAATATGGTCAGAATACTCGCTGAAATTCTTACTGTCACATATGAGGTAGAGGGAAAACACAAAGATTTTGACCATTAAGGGAAGAATGAAGCAGGTGGTATTTATAGCAAGACAAGGAGGTATGTGTAACATTAACAGAATAAGTTACGGAATCTATTTAGTTGGATATGGTTCTTCCAATTTCTGCCCTTGTGTAAATTTTTTTCTTGTTTTGTTGGGATTATTTTAGATTTTTTTTAGGTATTATAACTTAGAGCCCTTTCCAACAGAAACCTTATAATCATGAACTAGATGTCTTTTTGCAATTATCCTAGATGATTTTTTTCTTCCTCCTTACCGTTGCTATGCACCACAATTGTTGGTTTGCTTTTTCCCATTTCTTTGACAATTCAGTGACAGAATTGCTATACAATTTTGTATGGCCTTATGATTCTAGCCACATATTTTGGAAAAGAAAGCTCTTCATTATAGATGGTAGCATTTCTAGAAATTTTATTTTTGTTTATCTTTCATTTTAATAATGTTTTTGGCCATTCTTGAGAGAAAAGCCTCCTTTTAAACATATATTTCATTGACAGGCATTATAGGAGTATTTTCAAGGATTTTAGGATGAATATGTTCAGAGTAATTTTCACCTAGTAGCATATGGATAATTTTTACATCTAATGCAGCTTATTAATTCCAAATTAATTCTTTGATACTGGCCACATTGTGTTTGACAGCCAAGTTCAGTCTTGCTACCTAAATATTAATATCTAGAGTTTATCTTTAAATAATTAAACCACAAGGCTTGCTTTGTTAGTTTTTTTTTTATTATTATATAGAAACTAGATTATAGAAGAGCTCTGATGGATAATCATGCTCATATTCTCAGACTAGCATTACCCCAAGTGTGCTCCTTATTCTGGATAAGTTACCTTCGTGGGAAAAAAAAAGCTGGAAGTGGCAGCAGAAGAGGCCGTCAGTGGATCAAGAAGGCTGAGCAACACAACGCAGAGTCCTGAAAATGGTAAAATTCATCTGATAATCTCAAAGGGTTTATGATATGACATGTATTCCCAAATAAAAATACAGTATCATCCCCTTCAATTTAACAGAAAATGTCGTTATATTCATACTCATTGGAATATATTTGAAAAACACAGTTTTAGGCAATTTCCTTAAGTTAGGATAGAAATCCACTCTTAGAGCACCTGGGTGGAGCAGTCAGTGAAGTGTCCAACTCTTGGTTTCAGCTCAGGTCAGGATCTCAAGGTCTTGAGATCGAGCCCTCTGTCAGGCTCCCTGCTCAGTGAGGAGTCTGCTTAAGACTCTTTCTCCCTCTCCTACAACCCACCACCCAACAATGGCCTACTGCACTCTCTCTCTCTCAAATAAATAAATAAATAAATAAAATCCACTCTCGCCCAGAGGGTTTGCTTGTAGTATTTTTTGATAAGGGGGTACTTCTGCAGCTACAGCTATATATAAGCAAAACTGTGAATATACCAATTCTTTCCTTAGATTCTTTTAATTTCTGCCCATTTTATACTTGCCACTCCAGGCCCCTTCACAAGGAGGCTAAGCCTGTAACATCACGTTGTCCTCTGAGCCGATTCTTGCCACTGTCCCTTGCCTCTGTCTAAATCTGCAAAACTACATCAAGATTATTTGCCTCAGAGCATAATGCCATGCTAAATACTCTCATAGATTCTGAAGAAGTTGTGGAGACTTACAGAGCTCGTTCTCTTCTATATCACTGATGGCCATCAGAAGATAAGGGATCTCAGCGTTGTGGGATTGAACCCCACGGGGATCCACACTGATCACAAAGTCTGCTAGAGATTCTTTCTCCCACCTCCTCCTCCCCTCTGCTCCTTCCTCCATCTCACACTTGTTCTCTCAAATTAATAAATAAACAAAATCTAAAAAAAAAAAAATGATTTTTGGGGGGAAGAAGTTAAGCTAGATCTTCTGGGGAATTGCTTACCATATAGGATTATAGTTTACCTAATAAACTACAGAAAAATCAAGGAAAATTACTAAAGAAATGACACTGAAAAAAGTATTTGGAAGGTATTTGAAGCCTCTGAAGAAGTATTTTAATATTCCTGATGAGAAAATCACAATTTCATTGAATTTTCACTACTTGTTTTATTTTTCATTACTTTTTTTCATTTAAAAATGCATAACTGTATTTGTTTATGCTGCAGCTGTAACAAAATATCACAAATTAGCTGGCTTAAAACTACAGAAATTTATTCTTTCACAGCTCTGGGGTCTGGAAATCTGAGATCACAGGCTTGGCAGGACTGTACCACCTCTGAGGTTATAGGGAAGAATCCATTCCATGCCTTTCTCTCCCAGCTTCTGGTGACTTCTGACAATATTTAGTGTCCCTTGGCTTTAGCTTCATCACCCCAATTTCCGCCTTCACCTTTATATGACCTCCTGTTTCTGCACCATTCAACCCACTTTAAGTGTGGCATGTTTAAATAAAAGGTAAAAAATAAAAAAGTGCCAGTGAATAGGGTTAGTAGAAAGTTCAGTCTTTTTTTTTTTTTTGGGGGGGGGGTTAGTAGAAAGTTGGTAGGAATATTTTGGGTCAATATAATGTTTCTTAAAATCATTTCATCTATTCATAGTTCTGCTTCTGATCCCAATATGAGAATATTCTTTTTTAATGAAGTTATACATATAGCATTTATATTTAACCCTCCACTCTGATTCTAGAATTAAAGCTCCAAGACACTAAGGTTTATTTTTTCTTTTTCAAAACCAAAAAACCCAGCAAGTATTTACTCATTATGTTTGAATAAGCATTAATTAAATTAATTACCAAAAATAACAAATGATGCTGTATTATTTCTGTTCTTATTTTATCCCTTTTACTCTCATATTTCTTTAATGTGACCTTTGTTTTATATTCTGTCACATGAGATATACTTTATTTGCTTTATCTTCTGTTGTATTTTGGAAAGTGACTTTAAGCCTTCCTTTAAAAAGCTAAACTAGGGGGGCGCCTGGGTGGCTCAGTGGGTTAAAGCCTCTGCCTTCGGCTCAGGACATGATCCCAGGGTTCTGGGATTGAGCCCCGCATCGGGCTCTCTGCTCTGTGGAAAGCCTGCTTCCTCCTCTCTCTCTGCCTGCCTCTCTGCCTACTTGTAATCTCTGGCTGTCAAATAAATAAATAAAATCTCAAAAAAAAAAAAAAAAAAGCTAAACTAGGGATGCCTAGATGGCTCAGTTGTTAAGTGTCTGCCTTTGGCTCAGGTCATGATCCCAAGATACCGGGATCAAGTCCTGTATCAGACATTGGGCTCCCTGCTTGGTGGAAAGTCTGCTTCTCACTCTCCCTGCTTGTGTTCCCTCTCTTATTGTGTCTCTCTCTGTCAAATACATAAATAAAATCTTTAAAATAAAATAAAAAGCTGAACTAAATCTTTCCAAATAATCAAAGTCCAGAATTAAATAATGAAATTTTACTTTCCACTATGAAAGTAGAAGAATTAATGTTCCTATTCTCTTCAAATTCTCAGGTTTTCTTAATTTACTCTAGGAAAATAATCTAAATTATTGCTATAATTATATTACTATAATTGTATTTAAATAATTACTATAGTCTTCTGCATTTAATTTTATAGCTAGAGTTGCAGCAATTATTTGGATTTACATCTGAATAGTTAACTAGTATTAGCACTCACCAACATTTCCTGTTCTACAGAATTCCTACTCTCCTAAGTCCTTTATTTTTATTGATCATTTGATAGGCTAGAGTGTATTCTCTAATAATTTATTTAGAAAGAATAACATAGGAATTTATCATATTCGTAAACAACTTTCTATAAATTTTACATAACTATGCATGACAGCTTGGGTAGGTATGGAATTTTATTTTCAAAGTCTGTCCTTGAGCCTTCTCAAATGATTTTATATGAAATTTACTCTTATATGTGAAGTTTAATAGAAGGGTTTTTTTGTTTTGTTTTGTTTTTTAAGTAGCTCTTTTTCTGCTTTAGATATTTTGGCATTTTCTTTCTTTCTTTATCAAACTGAAAAGTTATGGCTAGCATATGTGTAATTTTACATCTTTTATTAGTTTTTTTTCTCTTTCTTCAGGAATGTGATAGCATTTTTATAACATCCTTTTCCAGGAGATATTTCAGTCTAATTTTTAAATTACCTTTTATATATAATCATTCTTATATAATTTCCTATCAGTTCTAATGTAATTATTTATTGTTAATATTTATATCTATGGCATCCTTTTAAAATGTTTGGCTCTGATTTTTTTTTTTTATTTTACATTCTAAAATGGCTTCTCTCTTTATTTAAAACTCAGTTTTCATTTCTAGAAATATCCTTCCCTGATTGTCCTTGGAAACAACAATAAAATAACATCACCACCATAATGGTAAAGCAATATTGTTTGGGTTTTTTTTCTCACTATTAAATTTATATGGAGAGAACCAAGTATTTTAATCACTGTATCCAGTGGTTCTCTATTCACTTTGGTAGGCAATCTCTGCCTAGCAACATTTCATCTTATTCCCTCTCCTTTTGTTATACAGATTATATTTGTTAAGGTCAATTTTTATCCTACCATGTTAAGCTCCTAAAGCAGATTTTTTTTTCTTTTCACTAAAATCAGTTTTTAAAGTATACATTTCTTATGTATCATCATGTAAAAGTAACTTCTCTGGAATTGTATTTGGTTTTATAATATTATGTGTGTGTGTGTGTGTGTGTGTGTGTGTGTGTTTCCGAGAATTAATACAAGATGAGACTGTGCTAGATCCCGACTGATAGAGTGTTAGAAATACCATTAGTAAACAGAAAGAAGGAAATGTCCTTTCAACCAAGAACAAGATGGAAAAGAAAGGAAGGAAGAGGAGAGAGAGGGAGGGAAGGAAGAAGGAAAGGATGAAATTCATTATGGGAAGGAAATACTGAAGGAAGGAAATACTGAATTCATTATACTGATTTCTATGGCCATGTCATTCTCAATATACCATGCAGTCTGATATGATGTCTTTAAAAACTAAAACTGTATTTTTTTTTTTTTTTGCACTGGAAGAAATTCCAGATGGCAGTAGACTCAGTATGAATATTTTCACAATATAGATTCTTACACCTCTCCTTATCATTAGCTTCATCTCTTCTTTCTAAATTAGAATCAGAGAAAACTAAACCTGGGATGAAGTAGTGTTCTCTTGCTCCTCATCTTTGTTACCTATAACTCTGAATATTTAGAGAAACTGTATAACCTGCCTTTTCTTCTCTCTACTGTTTGCAGCTTGAAATTTCAAAGTGATGACTTTTCCTGGGGTACAGTACTTACCCTCTGTCTGCTTCTCTTGGGTTGAGTGATTGTATTAGATCAGCAGCAAAGAAATGCATAGTCAACCTACTACTCTCTAGAGAGCATTATCCAGACCAAGCAACCTTACCTTTCCATGCAGATGAGAACACAATTTAAGAAAAAAAAGTCTTCGAAAGGAGGATGGACTCTTAAAGAAAAAGCATCTCACTATGTATTAATCTTCAAGTAACTAGGAAGTTTAGCTTTTAGAGGTTCTGACATCAGTGTATTCTCCATATATTTTTAGCTACTGGAAGAAATAATTAACAGGGAATCTATGTTAAAAAATAATGAATAAGGACATTTCTTTCAGATCAGTGCATATAAAAGTCTAAAATAACAGTTATTTTTAAGGAATCCAAACTCTTTTATAATGACATTCCAACTGTAAGAAGATAGATTTGTATGAAAAACTGCTATGTTTCTGGGGAAGTTGCACAAATAATCTAAATTTAGATATTTAAAATGAAAATGCCTGAAGAATACAGGATTGATTAGAAAAGTACTTTTGTTTAACTGCATGCCTCTTTTTTTTTTTTTTCTGTCTCTAGGGAGGGTTTTCTTTAACATTGGAGGAAATATATTCTGATTTAAAAATACTGCAATAAGAATATAAACTCAAAACATATTGCATATATTTATTCACATACTTTCCAGAGCTGAAACTGTTGAGCAATAAGAGAAAAGCCAAATATTTCTCTCTTCTCTTCAGTGCTAGAACTCTACTTCACTGGCACTTAGCCACGTTCAAAGGAAGAAAAAGAAGGGGATTAATAACTTTAATAACTTTGCTGCTGTAGAACTCCATTTCCCCCTTCACACCATGAGAATCACACATTAGGTCTATATATTTGATAACACAATGTATTATTATAATTGCTTATACAATCTGATGTCTTTTTAAAAACCTCTAAGAACAGGGGCACCTGGGTGGCTCAGATGGTTAAGTGTCTGCTTCAGGCTGTGGTCATGATCCGCAGGGGCCTGGGACAGAGACTGCATAGGGCTTTCCGCTCAGCAGGGAGCCTGCTTCTTCCTCTCTCTGCCTACTTGTGATCTCTGTCTGTCAAATAAATAAATAAAATCTTTTAAAAAATAAATAAAATAAAATAAAAATAAAAACCTCTAGGAAGAAATGATAAGAACTCATTTTTTAAATCTTTTATGTTAGCCCATAGTTACCATTTGTGATATTCTTCATTTTTTTTCAAAGGATCCCAGTGATCCTCAGGTGTCACTTCCTTTCTGCCTAGAGGACTTTCTCCAGGATTTACATGGGGCAAGCCTATTTAACAACAAATATCCCCAGTCTTTGCTTTCTTGGAATGCCTTTCTTTTGCCTTATATTGAAAAGAATAGATTTGCTGGATATAAGATCCTTGGCTAACAGTTTTTTTTTTTAATTTTTTTAAATTTTATTTTGTTTTCTCTTTTTGTACTTTTACTCTGTCATTCCACTGCCTTCTAGATTCCATTTAATTCTGATGGTAAATCAACTATTTGACTGATTTCATTGATGCTCTCCTATATAAAATGAGGGGTTTTTTGTCTTGCTGTTTTCAAGATTTTCTTGCTGTATTTAGATTTTTAAAATAATAGACTATAGTGCACCTTGGTATCACTGTTGTATTTGTCCTATTGATATCTGATGATTAATATTTTTCATCAAATTTGGGATGACTTTGTCCATTATTTTTTCACTGATTTTTTTCTCCTGCCATCTGGATTATGCTGTTGAACCTCTTTCATCTGTTTTTCAGTTCAGTTTTTTTTTTTTTTAAAGATTTTATTTATTTATTTGACAGAGAGAGATCACAAGTAGGCAGAGAGGCAGGCAGAGAGAGAGAGAGAGAGGGAAGCACGCTCCCTGCTGAGCAGAGAGCCCGATGCTGGACTTGATCCCAGGACCCTGAGATCATGACCCGAGCCGAAGGCAGAGGTTTAACCCACTGAGCCACCCAGGCGCCTTCAGTTCAGTTTTTGAACTCTTTAACTCCAGAATTGTTATTTGGTCATTTTTCCATAACTTTTGTATCCTTGTTGAAATTTTTATTTGTTGATTTATTATTGTCATATTTTTTCTTTATTTTTTAATATGGATTCCTTTATTTCCTTGAATGGATTTAAATTAGCACATTTGAAGTCTTTTGGACAGTTTCTATCACTGTTTTTTAAATTCTTTGTCAACATGTCACAGTTTCCTGTTTCTTTGCTTCTCTCATAATAAAACTAGTAATATCATTTTTTACAAATAATATCTATATAAAATAACAGTAATATTTATTACTATCTAATTGTCAGTTTATCCAGCTATTTGTCATCTATGTATTAGATTATATATTGTAGCAACTCCAGATTTTTATATTTTGCCTCAAGCAGTAGTGGTTAGTTTTTTACTGTATATTTCTTTATTCTTGTTTTTGGAACTTGCCTTGACACAATCTGTGGTATCTGTCTCTATTATAGTGTGTGGCTATTCATCTTTCATTGATTTGTTTTGTGTGCTAGTTAGTTAGTTTGTTTGTTTGTTTTAAAATGGCTTCCTAAAAGATGCTCCTATGTCTCTTAGTGGTTTTCCAATGATTGTCTAGAAGTTGAAAGTAAGGTTTCTGTCCTCTGCAGATGGATTTGTGTGTAGGTAGGAGAACATATTCAATGATCAGGCCATTTTCAAGTGGCGTGTATTTTACTTTCCCTATGATCATTTTTAAGTCTCCTATATACATGCATGTTGTCACAAGGTTAACCAAGAGTGTTTCAATAGTGTTGAATAGCCTACTCTGGTGTCAGCTGGACACATGCATAGCTTCAGCTAGAAACATGCTTGGCTCAATCTCATCCATGCTCTAAGTCTGGTAGAGCCAAGCAACTGGCTCTCACCTGTTTGCGTGCCTTCAATAAATCAGATCCGCTAATAATGTTGATGGAAATGGGTATCACCCAACATTCCAGATAGAAAATTATCGATCAATCCTCACAGCTTTGCAGTCCTAATATAAACACCACACTAAGGAGAGGAAATAGCACGGACTATCTCTTCTCTTTTCCAAAGTTCAGCAGTTTTCCAAGCATAAATACTTCTCCATTTCTATGCCTTTGGCTAATTTCCAGAGCAATGAAATAATACCTTTTGTCAATTTTGTGACAACATACAAGTTGCTCTTCAAAGAGAGAACTTACTTAATTTCTTGGTCATAGCAAATAAGCTATGTTTTGCAGCAAAATGAAGAGAAAAAGTACTCCAAATATCTCTTATGGGGGAAGGTGAGTAGTTGTAAAGAGACAGAATATTTTTATAATGTAGTGCATTTTTGTTGTTGGCCCAACCTGTCAACTATGAAAATAAATTTTAAATTCTAGATGCCCACCTTACAAAAATAGTGTGAACATAAACTTTGCTGAAAACTCATGACAAAATGGAAAAGGAAAAATTGTTATATGTAAGTAATACTGTAAAAATATGGAGAATTTGAAGTTCAACATTAAATTAAAATATTGAATCTAGGTAACTTATGTGCAAGAAAATGTTGACAATTGTCAATACTCATAAAAATAGAAATTTATGCATTGAAACACGAAAGTATTATAAAGCTCACTGAAAGAAAACAGGAAATAGGAGTTAAAGGGCAAGAAAGGATGAAATGTGGGAATTATACTCAAGAAGCCACTACTAATACTAAGTGTGCACATTCTGAAAAGCAGTGACAGCATCTTTCTCAGAAAAAATATTGTTAAAAGTGTAAGGCCATATTTGATTCTGATTGTGCCATAGTGAATGACTTTTAGAGAGAGTTGGCAATGACTGGAAAAAGATATAAAGAAAGGATTTAGGAATCACTGTTAAATCTAATGTTATCTAAAAAGAATAAATGGCATTGCCCGCTGAAGACTAAGATACCAGTGATATTGAAACAAATCAACATATAAAGTGTTCAGAAGAGGAATGGAATTAATGAAATAAAGGAGAAACTGGCTGAGGTAAACTTAATGCATGACTTCTTCTTGTTTAATTTCTCAATGAGAATATATGTAAATATGCATAAAAACTAAAGAAATGTTACAACAGAGTATTTGAAATCTTACCCAGAAGTCTTAGAAATGACACATACTAAAGTGAGGAGAAAGTTCATGCTTAGTTATACAAAATATGCATGCAGAGAAGTAAAATAGTATGGTTTTGGGGGGTTCTCCCATGATTATGGTTCCATAATATACATGCAGTTGATTAGGAAACTGAAGTGTTACATTACCAGTTAAATCAACATCACAAACAGGTTTAGAATACACTTCTATTCTTTTGAAACTTACTAATTATTCACTGAAGAAAGCGGATGTGAGGGGTTGGGAGCCTTGCAAAGGATTATTGAGAAATCTGAAAACAAAACCAGAAATGGTTAAGCCTATAATTATATTAGGATTGATTTGTAGGTAATATCAACTGAAGAATAATTTTCTAATGTAACGTGGGTAGAACATAAATATCTTTGAAAGTCTTATATTAGCCAAACAAATAGCAAAGGTGGAAAGTGGGCTTCCTAAACTCTGCATATAGTCATTATGTCCTCTTATTACCTCTTGAAAATGGCCATAGGCCATTATGAAATTCTTTCTCTCCAGGCCCAACTAAAACACTATTCACTGGATATGGAATTCCAGAAGAGCCGCTAAGTGATAATGGAGTCCAATTTATGTCACTGAAGCTCCAAACCTTTCTTAGCTCAAATGGAGTGAACTATATTCATTTTGCACTATACAAGCTAGCCACTAATGGCCTCATCCAGCACTTTGGACAGTTGTTCTGTAAGCACTTTTTGCTGGAAAGTGAGGAGGCTGAACGGTGCGACAGCCAGCTGCCAGACGCTCCGTTGTCCTTCTGCTGTGTGGAGGGCGCTCACTTATCATTAGGTGAACTTCCCATGCTGTTACTTCTGGTCAAAGACAAGACTGCCTTTTTTGATCTCAGAGAACCAGAAAGCCCAACAAGATCTTTCAGAGCAAGGTGATTTGGAGGAAAAAGCTTTAGGAAATGGGCCATGAGAACACGTTTTCAAGCTGCTCCTTTAGTGTTTGTTGTTCTTTCTGCCTCAGGAAAAATACGACTGTTTCATGATGATAAAAAAGTGAAGGGATAAATGAAGAGATGCAAAAGAGAAGCAAACAAAGGGGAGAACATATTTTCATAATAATGGATACCCATTTTCTTATCTGGTACTTGCAGATATCAGTAAACTGTATGCGTAGTTTAGACTTGAAATGCCTTAACTCAGCAAGAGATGGTGGCTAGGACTCCAAATGAGGTTAATAGAATTTACCTAGAGGGAGTAGTTTATGATCCATTAGGATATGTAAAAATTTTTGAAAGTTTTATTTTCTTCCATTTTTATCCATTCTTTTGCATTTCTCTTGTTTTTAAATAAAATGTATAAACTGAATTAATGTAATAGCACCTGCATATATCTTGTAAATAAATAAATATGCATATATTAGGGGTAAACACTGAATTAGATTTTTACTTATAAAGACATGGAGGAAAAAATGGAGATTATCAATCCCGCGGAATGATCTACAAGATCATAATCAGAAGACCTAAGGCCTAATACAAGCACTGCCTTGATTCATTCAGTAATCTTAATCTCATTATTAAATTTGTTGTACTTCAACAAATGCTTTCTCTCCAAAGCAAGGGAAATAAGTATTTCCTTACATTTTCTTATGTTGCTATTGTAAAAGCATAATGATATAAGTCACAAAGAGTGTTTTAAAAATCTACAAGAAATGTAAAACACTTATACATTAATTTTAAACACATTTTCTACTTATAAAATATTGCTCTAAGTTGGTTTGTATGTGAGTTCATTACTTATCCCTTTTATTTATTTAAAAGGAATTATAAGTCTTCCAATTAACTGTAAAAGATATAACATTAGCTGAGGTATACTGACACACTATACTTGACCTCATAAAGTCAAAGGAAGGCAAATGAGAGATTTGTTCCAACTTATCAGGGAAGATTAGTTACTTAAGGTTAGCAGACAGAAGACTCTGGTTCCAAAATGAAGCTTACAGAAGATAAGGACAATAATTTTTTAAAGGATTTGTTTCAGAAGAATGACCTATCCAGATGGTTTTTGGTAAAGTGGGTAAAATGTTCTGGTAATCAGGATAAGATAAAACAGTCCTCTCCGAACCTGTGGCTCTTAGCAGAGTAGTGAGTAGTGGAGTAGTTAGTAGTAATGAGGTTTGAATATGAATGTCTCATCAGGACTTTGAAGGCGTAAGAAAATAAACAGTACAAATCTAACAAAATGGGACAGTCTACTTCTCCTTTATGTTTTGTTTCATGCTTTGTTTTAATATAAGTTAGTCATTCATAAGTTTATGACCAATAATGATAAACACCTTTATCCTTTTAGAAATAATATTGTGATTTTATAGCATTTGGGTGGTAATTTTTGAACTGTAAGTAGTAGTCCAATTCTAAATCACTAAGTTGGAGTAGTTCCTCAGTGAAGAGGAGAAAGTCATAACCTGAAAAGAACAACTTACAAGCTCTACCAGAATGTGTACTCATTCAGCAAAGCTGAAAAATTCACTATTATCATAATTCTTAATAAACAGAAGCTATCACTCTTTAGATTTTGTTTTACTTATTTGTTTATTAAGATTTTATTTATTTATATGACAGAGAACACGAGGAGGGGAATCGAGAGAGGGAACAGCAGGAGGGAGGGAGCCTGATGTAGAGCTTGACTCCAGGGCCCTGGGATCATGACCTGAGAACTGATTGAGCCATCCGGTGCCCCACCCTTTCAATTTTGAAAATACTTTTAAAACAATGAACAAATTATTCACATGATCAGTGACTTCCAGAGTTTTATTATGTCCAGCATGTTTAAGGCAATGTCTTAAGATAAGCATATACAAAAAGAAACAGGACATGTGTGAGGAACTTCTGTTCTAAAATGAACCTGGCATTTGAGTTGTCCTTTTTCTCTGGTTTATAGTAGTTTACATAGCACTAGCATTGTTTGTTCCTAAAAAATTTCAAATAACTCATTTAAAAAACTGGCCTTGGAAATGTTTTTGTTGATGTGTATCTATGTCTGTATTATTATCTTTGGGCATATAATTAGTTATAATTAGTTTTCCAATATTTGGTCATTAAGGTGATTTTACATTCTCAGTATTATAAAAAGAATGGAGTTACTATAACTGATTGAAAACAAATTAGAAATGGAAAGTCGTAAACCTGCAAAATGAAATTAGAAATATTGAAAGATATAAAAAGAAATCCTTATAGATGCATGAAGGGTAGTGGCACACTATCCAGTGAAGATGTTTCATTTGGGTTTAAATTACAGAAAATTTCTGAGTCATTTCTCTAGCAAAGGCAGTTATGTAAAGCCTGAGTCTACATAAAATCTTATAAGAAATTTTGAATTGCTTAAATAAACTCTCCCATGTCTACCTGATTACTATTTTTGTACCTTCAGTCTATGAATGCTTGTGGCAGAAATTGCCAATTGCCTTGGCCAAAATTCATTTTCCTTCCTAACTATAAAAATAGGTATTGTGATGGAGTACTTGGCTATCCAGCTAACCATAACCTTTCAAATCTCCATTCTTGCCAGGTAAGGTTACATGTCCAATTCTGGCCAACGGTATATGAGCAGGACTGAAGAGTGCAACCTCTGAATCATACCTTTAAAAGCAAAGGAGGATATGAATTATTTCTTTTTTCTTTCATCCTTCCAGTGGCCTGTAGGGTGGGCATTGTGACCAATTTCAACCAAACTGATGATGTTATAGCCAAGGAATGTCAGAGCCAAAGAAATGGAAGAATTTTACATCTCTGACTCCTCTGGGTCCTTTGCCAACCCGGAATCACCTGCCTGGAGAATTTCATCATAAAGAAATTAATTCATGTTTATCTTGTGTAAGCACACTACCTCAGGATGCCTTGACACCATGGCCTACCCTGTATCCTAAAATAACTTTTGATGAAGATAGTCTGGGAGACATATAAGAACCCTTTTGTTTTAATAATATGAGGAATGGGATTTGCTACAGAGTTGCTAGGACATTGGAGCCTGGTTATTTTCATGTTTTTCAACAGTAGCTAACTAAGAGTCAACATTTCAGAATGAGGAATACCAACAGTTTGTTTCAGGCTATATTTCTATTAACTTAGATACATGCTTACTAGAATTATTATTTAGTAAAATAGAATAGAAAATATATGCTGGTAATAATGCTTTCTAGGCTTGTCCAAAAATGTTTGTCACCCAGTAACTACCTTAGACAGTGTTGTTAAAAATTGTGTTAATTTTAAGAGTCTCAGTCATTTCTCCACCCCATCCCCTTCTAGATCCCTCTCAACACCTTGCTGAGAGTTTTTGCCACATTTTTGTACATTTTAAAAATAAGAGCTTTTGACAACACAGGTGTGGCAGCCTTGACTAATAGTGAATTTTCAGGGTCTTCTCAGGATACACAAGCTTCTTAATCCAAAAGCTCCAAAAGCAAGTTTTATTCGGAGCACCTGGGTGGCTCAGTGGGTTAAGCCTCTGCCTTCGGCTCAGGTCATGGTCTCAGGGTCCTGGGATCGAGCCCCACATCGGCTCTCTGCTCAGCGAGGAACCTGCTTCCCTGCCTCTCTCTGCCTGCCTCTCTGCCTACTGATGATCTATCTCTCTCTGCCAAATAAATAAATAAAATCTAAAAAGAAACAAAAAACAAAAACAAAACCAAGTTTTACTCAATGCCATACAACATCAAATGTGGCAATATTGTTAAGATGCAACATTGTAAAATGGTTTATTATCATAAAGTACATAAGCCAAAGCTTATTAAGCCAAAGCTTATACCTCCCAAAATATGGGAGGTATTCTTAATGCATTTGATATAGAACAATTTGCTTTGCTTCTGCTTTGACTTTCTGATTTCCTATGATGTTCTGGTATTCAAGTCTTCTCACTATCCTTTCACTTTTAGTGTATGATCCCAGTAAAATTTGTTAAATGTTAGCCACTGCTGAATGCGATTTAGTGACATTGAAAGAGCCACTGCTCTCTTTATGATAATTGTTATTTTTTTTTAAAGATTTTATTTATTTATTTGACAGAGAGAGATCACAAGTAGGCAGAGAGGCAGGCAGAGAGAGGGGAAGGGAAGCAGGCTCCCTGCTGAGCAGAGAGCCCGATGCGGGACTCGATCCCAGGACCCTGAGATCGTGACCTGAGCCGAAGGCAGCGGCTTAACACACTGAGCCACCCAGGCGCCCCAGATAATTGTTATTTAAAAAGTGTCCTTTTTCATGTTTTCTTTATTTGGATTTAAACTTCTTTTTCCCTTTGAAGCTCTTCATTTGCAGGATAATGTCAGTTCCTTCCAGGAAATAATAATAATAATAAAAACATTATCCAGTGAAAGAGGTTCTATGCTTTTATAATAGCCTCACATTTATGTGGCTTTTAAGAACAGTCTTTCAGCTTCTTGATACTAAAATTCCTCTAATAGCCACGTTTACTTTCCTATAAGAACCTTCACTAGTATACACGATGCTACATAAAACAAGAATGCAGAGCAGGATTTCTGATGGTTAGATGGACCTGTGACAAGGACAAGTTAGTCAGTCTGTGGAAATGCTTCTGGAAGGCAGCAGCCTCACAGGCAAATGCTGAGAGCCTATCACCAGGGATCTGCCCCCTTGTGGATTCCATCGGAGAACTCTGATTTTATCTATGATTTCAAGAAGAGATCTCCCCCACCCCCTTCCGGTCAGTCAAATTTGAATTCTTGTGTGTCCTGGAGCTGATAATGTTAATGGTAGTCCACAGCATCGAGTCTGGTCCAAACAACTAGGAATTAAATCGGGTTCGCTGCCAAAAGGTGAAAGGATTTGGCTAGAAAAAAAAAATTTCCTCAGTCAGACAGAAAAAATACAGGGAAAACTAACATAATGTGGCCAAAGCTATCCCTGCCTAGACATAGGTGTGTCTCAGACGAGCGCGCATGTGGACTCATAAAAGGTTTCCTGGTTTCCGAATGGAAGTGCTGTGAATCGCCTCATACATAAGCGAGCCAGCTAATTCCCCATGGCTCAAGACATCCTCTCATTGATTTATGATGATTCTGCGGCAGAGCCCACTAAATTGCAGAGGATGTGCGGTGAACTCTGAGAGCTTAAAGAAACCTGTCTCGTGGACAAACCATATTTTTTTAATAAATATATTTTTCATGCTCAAGATTCTACCTTTTTCTTCCTACCCGATATTAAAATATGTGCCTGAGAGTTTCAGGTGTCTTTTGAATCATTTATTATGCACTTTCATTTTCAAGAGCATCAATATTTAGAGAAATTACTAATCCCGAGGATGATTTCTTTGGAAAGAGTTATTTCCACCTTAATTCTTCACTTTTTCTCTTCTACGAGTTCCCAATATTTTTTCTTTCCCCTTGCTTCAGTGTTTTTCTCCCTAGAGAGAGCCCTCTGATTTTATGCTAAAGCCCCTTGCACTTGCTTGGCCTGGCTAGGTTTTCTGTATGCCCATGAAAATGAAGAAACCTGCTGTACCAAGCCTGTGGCTGAATGTAATTCTCCTACCCCATGCCTTATCCTCAAATCCATGTATGCAGTTTAAAACAAACCTCCCAAATTAGTCTTACCATTGTCATGTTTTTATTCATTTAGGTCCTAGAAAACCTTGCTTTTAACTTAAAGAAATAGTAGGAAACACTAAAACCATGCCAAAATTTCAGAAGAGCATTTCAAAAATCTGGTTAAATGAAATGAAACCATGAACTGAAGAAGAGAATTTAATGATTAAAAAAATGGTTTTTATTCACTAAATTGCTATGAATTAATAATATTATAACTTTATATTAGTGGTTTTCTTCTATCTCAGCTATTATTTAGTAAGTATAAAAATCATATCTATCTTTTTTATTCTTCTATGTAGTCTATTTTATTAGTTTGGGTGACTATTAAGTAAGTAATGAAAATGCAAATTTCAGTTGATATAGCATCTTTCAGCCTAAAATCTAAAAGTCATGGGCTGCTTAATTTTTTTTTTTTCCACTTAGCTTTGCGCTTTGAATGACATCATTGTGGATTTGAAAGCATTATTTTTGCCTTTACAAAACCCTGGAATCCTCTCTTGCAATCACAGGATGGATGCACTCTCTAAATAATTCCCTGTTTTCTAAAGGAGATATTGCTTCAGGCTGTAGGATCTTCACATTGAACAAGGCACAAAGAGAAATGGCCATTCTATTCAATCATTCATTTTCAAGAAGGACAGGGAAGACAGCGTTGGGGGTGGTGTAGAGAAAACATAAGCCAGTAGAGTATGTTTGCTTTATTTTCTGTTTAGGGTATCCATACAAGATTACTCTCTTAGCACACACCTTTGTCTGTGAAGTGACATTTAAAAACCATGACAATAAAAGAATAAGACAGATTGTGCAGCTTTTATTTTGTCAATATATCACAATTAACCTAACATCCAGAAATAAAAGGCAAAAAAATCATTTCTTCATTTTCAGTATCATGTGTGTGAATAGATTTGTGTTGGGTAATTTCAAGTATTGTTTATACACTGAAATAAGACAGTTTCATATTTAAAAGGCATATATTCAATAAAAGAGTACCTCAAAGACTTCCAAAATATTCTCTTGAGTAGAACACACCAAAATCAAAAGCGAAAGGAAATTGAAGCATTATTGCAAAGTTGTGTAAAGTTAAGGAATTTTCATTTTAATCATTCAAATGTTGATATATGTCAGATCTAGCCTATGTATTAATATAATCAACATCAAATATAGAAAGTAAATATCTAATATCTTATTTCTATCAAAATCTATCAACCATGTATTATTAACTATATACATTAGAATTCAATTAATCCTCCCTTTTGTGTATAATGAGTAGGGAAATAAAAATCTCCGTAAAATGAAATAAAATGTTTTCTCCAGATTTCAGATATTTAAGCTATCAACTTGACACTTTTCTGTGTTTACATGATTCATATGTGAAGTGTTATCAGAAATTATAATTATGTGATTGAGCAAGATGTAGTTCTCATTCAATTTAACTTCAATCAAGTGAAAAATAAAATAAGGTTCAGTCTTCAATGTTAATTATAATTCAAATAATCCTTCCCATTAGAGGATTTCCAAACTACAACAAATAGGAGGTAGGTATGTAGTTTACATAGCTGTATCTAATCTTTATTATGAAAATTACTAATAAGAATTATAGTAGACATATTGATTTGAGGGCAAGGTTATATGGAGACCAGAAATACTATAATTAACAAAATGTTACATTTCCTTAGTAATAACTCAGATGTAATCATTATATAACATTAAAGTTATATTTTAAAAACCAAGTTCTACTAATATATTTTAAATATATTTAGTATTTTTAAAATACAATTCAATTTTTAAAACACAATTTACACATCATTCTTTGGGACTGTGTCCATGATGTCCATTCTTCTAGGATGTTAAAGAAATGCCCACCAAGTTTATATGGTGTCTTTCTTAATGAGGATCATATTCACAATTGGGCTTCTAGTGGATACTGAAGAGATATTAAAATTCATTTTAGCACATTAGCAACAGGAAGGTAAGGATATAAAAGCATCATTAAATAGCAACTAAGATATCAGATGCCCTGTCCTCTTAGAGTGGTATTTTCACTACAAGGAAGAGAGAGAACATAAGGACGCCATAGCTTTCAGACCAACCCTGGCTCAGATAGGGAAGGAAAGGAAGAAAAAGGAAAAGAAAGAAGGATTTGTCTTTGGAAGACTAGTTCTAGAGTAGAGTGGGATTCCCAGTGTCCTAGAAGTCTTGCTGTTCAGCAGCAACAGTTAATGAAACATTATTTTGTTCCCCTCCTGCTCCTGGGGGAAAAGACCATGTAAGTCTATCTGCCTTACTTGTTCCACTCTTAGTCACACTAATATGGTTAATGCCATATTTATCTTGGTGATTTTTAATTTTATAAGTATTTTTAACTTTAGGACTTTGCTGCCCACCTTACTCTCTACCCTCCATCCTATAATTTATGTGGAATACAATGTTTTAAAATATAAACCTCCTGGGTTGACATTTGCGTCAGACCAAGATTAAATGAAAGGGATCCAATCTACCTTTCCATCTGAAATGGAAAATCCACATAAAACAAACACACAAAACAAACACACAATACAAACACATAATACAAACACACATAAAACAAACACACAACACACATTCTCAAGAATGTGTGATTCTTGAGAAATGAGACTCAAATGAGGTGAGACCTACAAATGTCTTAGTTTAAGGCCTTGGAGAGTTTCCAGGCGATGGCATGAGTAAGAGGAGCTGAGGTGGAACCCTAAGCATACCTGAGTTGAGACAGACTTGAGAATCTAAGTAGATTAAGGTGTCTAGAGAATGCAGGACAGAGTGCTAGAGCAGAGAGATCTGTACAGAGACAGGAATCCAGAGATCTGCAGAGGGCCCCTTGAGTAGTCAGTATGTACATCTGAGGAAACTACCTGGGGCATGGGAAAGAGCCACTAGTAGGGACTAGAGGTAATGGTACCCAGCTTATACCCAGGGAGAATAGTGTCTGTCGCCGTCAGCCAGACTGGAAAATCTCTCAAGATATGGGGTAGAGCACAGAGAAAGGTCTTGCCTCAGAAATAGGGAACATTAGGACTGGCCTGACTCTGGCTCCATTCTCACCAATAGATCTTAAAAACGAGATCCCCAAAAGGATTAAGCTATTTCTAAATAGTTTATAATCCCAGAAAAAAAAATCAAGAATATTTATAACAATACATCCAGAACCCAATGTCTGGTATCCCATCAAAGATGACCAGGCATTCAAAGCAGCGGCAAAATTGGAACAATGATAAGGAGAAAAATCAATCACTTAAAACTGACCCAGAACCGATACAGATATGAAAATTATCAGACAAGGATATAAAAAAGTGATTATAACTGTATCCCATATGTTCAAGATTGAAGCAGAGCCTTTGGTGATACATAAAGAAAGTTACATTGAAATTTTAGAGATGAAAACTATAGTGTCTGAGATTAAGATACACTGGATGTGATGCCAGATTATGAAGACTTAAATTAGATCCTCTGCTCTAATATTCATAAACTATAATAACTTTTTTAAGCTTAGTTTACTACTCTGTAAAACAAGACTAATAAAACCTGGTTAAAGGTATTATTGCAAAGATTAAAATGAGATGATGATAAAATGAGATCATTAGGTAAAACATTTAGCATGGTGTCTGGCACACTGTAAGCAGGCAATAATTTTGTATTTATTATGCTACTCCTCTGCTCAAATTCATTTCTGGTTCCCTACTGCTGGAGGAACAAAGTCCAAACTCTCTAGCTGGAAATTCAAGCCCTGTGCCATCTGGTTTCAGTCGTTTGTCCAGCCCGATTTCCATGTTAGCTTATGTAACAGTATTTCAGTCAAACCAAAATTCACTGTTCTCTTTATATATCTCACAACTCTTCGCCTCAATCCTTGTTATATGTTGAATTATGTCTCCCCAAAATTTCATATGTTGAAATCCTTACCCCATTACCTCAAAATGTGATAGCATTTGGAGATGGGGGTCTTTACTGAGACAGTTAAGTTAAGATGAGGTCATTAGGGTGGGTCCTAACCCCATATAACTGGTGATCTTATAAGTCGAGGAAATTTGAACAAAGACATGCAGAGATGGAAGACAGTACGAAAACATAGGGAGAAGGCAACCATCCACACGCCAAGAAGAGAGCCCTGGGACAAATCCCTCCATCCCTGATCTCCAGAGAGCCAACCTTGCCAACACCTCAGTCTCAGACTTCTAGCCTCCAGAACTGTGGGAAGGTCTGTGGTTTAACCCTCTTCCCCACAACCATCCGCATGAAACTTTGTTACAGCAGCCCTGGCAAGCTAAGACACTGCCTTCTTCACTCTTCCCCTCCATATCTGAATGTCCTTGTGCACACATCCCAACTATGAACTTTCATTTGAGATTTAGATAGCTTGCCAATTTCTCCATCAGAATGTTCTTATTTCTCTTACGAGCATGTACTCTCTCTCTCCCCTCAGGAATCCTATAGTGTAATCTATATTCTTACGGCACTGACTCTTTATACATTTTGAATTGTTAGTTTTATGCCCTATTGCTCCACTTGGACTGACATTTCCTGCAGAGTTGAATCTCTTTCCGATTCATTCTTCTATTCCCCACAGAACCTAGCAGTTCCAGTATGTGGTAGATTCTCCATTAAGATGATCTTGATGAATTAAGGCATAAGTCATATGTCAAAAGACAACTCATATAGGTATGTATCTGTGTGTGTGTGTTTGTACAACTTTTAATTGGGTTTTCCTTACTAGATAGTAGACTCCATGAACGCTAGGGACTTTATCTGTCTAATGAAAATGCTAATTTGGCTTTCAAAAAGCCCATACTACACTCAAACAATAATGTATTGTTTTCTTACATGCATTATGGCTAAATAATACATTCTTAACAAATTCAAAAGGTAAATAATTAAGCATTTTGTGATCCTTTGCCCTAATTGTACTTATGTTGTCAGGAATAATAACGTGTGTCATAACTCATCTGCTTTCCTGTGGTAATCCTGCCACTTCAGGGAAGGGGAGCATTCCGATGCCTTCTCTGATGTAATATCTCTTTCCTCAAAGCCTCTGTGTGGGTTGTGGTTCATCACTTCAAACATCACCACCCCCTCCATATTTACCCCATGTCGTACATTGCCTTTTGTTTTCTTTATGTCTAGAGCTCAAGAGCTTATTTTACATTTCTGCTTCCACAAATCAATGGAGAATAGTAATAGCAGCAATCCTTCATTGTTTTACAAATCAAAAGCTAGGAGGACAGCAAGAAAGAGGTTTTTTAAGATTCACCTCAAACTGCCTCCTCCACGAAAACTTTCTTCACTTTGACACACATAGAATTCTTGTCTTTCTGCTTCTTCTCCCTCTGTGTGTTGGGGGGGGGGGGCAATATAACAAATGTAACATTTTATAATGGCTAATTTTTCACGTTTCCCTTCCCTTTCCTAAACTCTAAGTCCAAGAATTATTATAGGAAAAATGTCTTATGAATTTTTTGCCTGTGTTTCCTCAGAATTTAGCACATGCCTGACACGGGATAGGTTCTCCCTGAGTGGAAGTGCACTAGCAACTCATAGCCTCCAAAAGTACAACAGAGAAGTCAGGGCTGAGAGATTTATAGTTTATAATTATTTTCTTCTTCCTCTTCCTCTTCATTAATATTATCACTATTACTACTCTTCATTTTTGGTTTTGCCCAGTTCTTTTATATTATATTACATTTTGTATAATTATATTTTGTATAATTTTGGAAAATTATTCCAAGATAAGATTCACATCTGGTAGCAGTGGCAGTGGTGGCTGCTTTTGTTATTATTATTAATTATTTTTGTTGCTGTTGTTATTGTTACTCTTCTTTATCAGGAAATCCAAATGCAGGTTTACATATGTGAACCATTAAAAAACTAGTGTTAAATGTAAATAACACCAATATCCTCAGTGTAGGATGCTAGAAAATAAAAGATTCATTTTTATTAAATCTATGGTCCCCTAGCGCTCAATGATTTAGAATAATGTCACCAGAGTTCTTTGCCCTTTTACCATGATTATTTGGCCTCCAGGTAAAGGCATTTCCCTGTGGTTCACCCAAACCTCAGCTGTCTCAAGAAGTGGTTTCTCACTTTCTAATTTGCAGATTGTGGTTTTATTGACATTTATGGGAGTTACAATGGGCAAATAAAGAGTCCTCAAGGGGTTTAAAATTCTAGCATTAACCTTCTCTGTATAATTAAATGCTCTGCATTTCAAAATATTTTATAGATATTTGCAATTATAAATTAGTGCCCTCTCCACAAGAAGGCCATTGTGATTGGGCTTCTGGGGAAAAGAAAAAAAAATTTTTTAAAAGATGCCCTCGTCCCGGGAGGTCACTGGCTACAAGATATGGGGAGCTTGGCTTAGAGTCAGGCAGAGCCAAAGAATTGAATAATGCCTTGGAGACTAAACATGTTATGTAATTGTGCACAGGGAAAGAGGAATTCCTAACAGAGGAATCAGTTCAAAGAAGATGGAAGTATAAGTAGGTGAGTCCTAGGCAGAATCCCAAAAGGCAGGGTAAACATTCATTGAACATCCAACAGCAGGCCCAAGCGTACTTGCATAGAGCAAAACAGATTGGAGGCACAACCAGTATGGAACATAGTATAATTCTGCTGTCAGTTATCTGAAAATAATAGTGGAAAGGCATAAGCCCAGTGACTGGTGACCATGACATCAAGGTCAAGTAGGACCAACCATAAAATATTCATGTTGATAAAGTGGCTGCTGGTACAATGCGTCCTTAATTTCCCCCTTGTTTCCTTTATTAGATTCACTATCGCTTGAAATGAAGAGCAGATACATAGGTTGATCTTGGGCTGATACAGGCTCAGGAAATGTGGATGTAAGCTGCTGAAATAAAATGAACGTGTGGGAGACAGCAGAACAATTAAGATTTCCCCTGGAGAGAGGCTGCTGGTGCTTTGCCCAGATTATCCTTACTGGACCTGCATTCATCATCTGTTGCTGTTAGTGCCGACTACTCGTAGGTACAATTGCACCTTTCTCCAGAGAATTGTCCTTGACTGGCAGAAACTGTCTTGCTAGAAGCTGCCTGAGAACTTCAGCACCCTCTAAAGAGGAGGACAAAAATTAGGCATGGGTTAGCTGATGCGGGGATGCAAAATTGTAACCCTAACACACTTACCTCTAAGGCATGACAACTCTGTGATGACTTTCACCCTCCAGACCTCTCCATGAGGTTAGAGTTAGTCCAGACTTTGGTAAAAACCATCTATTTGCTTAGCTTTTTGCCCCACCTTATCCTGCTTCTGTTTATTCCCTTACAGGTATCTTCTGAGGGCACTCCAGGAATGCTAGCTCCTATAAACTTGTCCCAGGCTCTCTCAGGAAGCTGATCCAAGAATCCTTTTACTGATGGTTCTTACAAAATTAAAAACCTTTGATATGGGATGGGCTCTGAACCTTAGAGGGGGTGAAATGAGCCCTTATTCCACCAGTTTGTGCTGCGTGAGCTCTCGGAGCCTTAGTGTCCTTATGACTAAGAGGGGAATAATAACATTAACCTCCTTACAAGGTTCTGGAAGGATTGTTAGTAGTCCTGTGCTAATTATGATAGTCTGCATTCATGTTTTAAAAATCACATTAATCATATTTCATTGTTTCATTCATTCATAACCCTCTTATTAAGTTCTTTCTACATACTAAGAGTACTAGACTCCATACTACAGTGATAAGCAGACAAAAATAACAATGCTTACAAATTAGTAAAATGAGAATATACAATGATTTGGGGGCGCCTAGGGAGCTCAGTCAGTTAAGTGTCTGCCTTCGGCTCAGGTCATGATCTCATGCCCCTGGGAATGAGCCCCATTGAGCTCTGCACTCAGAGGGCAATCTGTTTCTCCCTCTCCCTCTTCCTCTGTGATCTCTCTCACTCTTGCTGTCTCTTAAATAAATAAATAAAATCTTTAAAAGAAAAGAACATATGGTAATTTGGACAAATACATTGGAAAAATAATGCAAGAAATGGGTGTAGTAAATTAGTTTCAATACTCACAATTCTATATGCTGTATAGATGAAAAAACTGACTTTTTAAAAGTTAACTAAGTTACCCAGTACTGCAAAATCAGGACTAACGGAGAATGCAAATCCAGACCTCAAATCCTGACTTAATAGCAAGGCTATAACACCTCAAACATATGATAAGTATCATCTATAGTAATAATAATAATATCGAATTCCTGAAGAACCAACCACCCCACCCACTGAGTCAACACACCATCTAATGTTTGTTTTTAAGAAAGTGCAGTTTATCCTCAGAATTTCTCATTCAGGACTGCATGAAAGATCCAGCCATTGTGTGAACGTGTCCGCTTCCGAAAGAGGAAATAGAAGAGACATTAGATCTGAGAATTAGTGAGCATACCTTCAGCCTAGGATTAAAAGGATAAAAAGGAGGATTTCGGAAGGAGGTAGAAATGAAGGAAAGAAGAAAATATGAGCAGCGTTCATAGGAAGAAACGGCAATATTGACAACTCAGGTTACCTAAGCAATCATCCCAGTTGTGTTTTGTTAAGAAAATGGTAACAAATAAATAAATAAAATAAAGAAATGAACCTGACTATGTATGAATGATGAAAGTGTGGATGGCACACCTGTCTGCACCACAAGGATGGGGTTGGAGGAAAGGGGAACAATTATACCACCAGGCTGTTTATCTATTTCTAAATCTTGAGCTCAGCTAATCCAAGTGGAGCATGTACTCCCCAGTAGGTGAACTGGGTTAAATAAAACAAATATGAAATAATGAATGTAGGGAATTCTGGATTATTTTCTTCTGAAAGTTTAGAACATTTCAGTACATTTTATTCATACTGATACTTAAGTTTTGACATGGATGGAAGCCTGGGTGGCCATCCCCGACAGGTTTTTTGTTTGTTTGTTTGTTCATTCATTTTGGTTTTCTCCCAAAGATTTCAGAGAGAAATTATGCACCTTAGTTTACAGACGGACAAACTAAATCTCAAAAAGATTAAATGTCTTGCTCATGTCTTATTTTAGCTGGTAGAATCAGTGCTTGGAGTCACTTTTTTTAATGCTCTGTTATTAATTTGAATCACTTGCTTTTTGTTAAGAAAATTTAATTTTCAAAGAGATTATATGTGTACAAGTATATAGCAAAATATCTGGCATATTTTGTATTCATGCAATATGTTTTTATCTTTTACTTTAAAAACTATTGTGGTAAAAACACTTTACATGAGACCTACCCTCTTAAATTTTAAGTGTGTAATACATTGTCATTTCTATAGGTTCGGTGTTATACAATATGTCTCAGGAGCTTAATGTACATCCAGTTATATTTTAGATATTATCTTATTACATATATAACAGATATTTTATATACATATGCTTATTATGAAGCTAATCTTCTTTATCTTGCTTAACTGAAACCTGATGCTTATTGATTAGTAACTACATATTTCTCCCTCCCCATAACTCCTAGCAACCACCATTCCACTCTAATTCCATGAGTTTGACTATTGTAGTTACCTTATGTAAGTGACATCATGTCATGTGGTATTTATATTTCTGTGACTGACTTATTTCACTTTACATAATGTCTCCAAGATTCTTCCATGTTGTTATATATTATAGAATTTAACTCTTTTTAAGTCCGAATCATATTCCAATATATATGTATGATATTTCATTCTCTATTCATCTGTTGAGGATATTTAGATCGTTTTCACATTTTCACTATTGTGGGTAGTGCTATCATGAACATGGGATTGCTAACATCTCCAAGAGATCCTGGTTTCAATTCTCTGGGATAACCCAGAAATGAGCTTTTGTTGGATCATACAGGAGGTTTTTTTTAATTTTTCAAAAACTTCATACTGTTTTCCATAGCAGCTGCATCATTTTGTATCCCAACAATAATGTATAGGAGTTCTAATTTCTAAGAGCACATGAGTTGCTCAGTCAAGTAAGCATCAGACTTTTGATTTTGGCTCAGGTCACAATATTAAGGTTGTAAGATGGAGCTCTGCTTTGGGCTGCACTGGGCGTGGAGCCTGCATAGGATTCTCTCTCCCGCTGCCCCTCCCGCTTCTGCTCATACATGCACATGCACATGCTCTCTCTCTTAAAAATGAATGAATGGATGAATGAATGAATAAATAAATAACAAATAAAAATATTTTTAGAAAATGCTCAGTCACTTAAGCATCCCACTCATGATTTTGGCTCACATCATGCCTGGTTCTTGCTTCCTAGTGAGTGTGGAGTCTGCTTAACAATTTCTATTCTTTTCCTTCTGCCCCTCCAGCTCTCTCTCTCTCTCTCTCTCTAAAATTTAAAAAAAAAAATCTTTTTAAAAAAAATAAGATAAATCGGGACGCATGTGTGGCTCAGTTGGTTAAGAGGCTGTCTTCGGCTCAGGTCATGATCCCAGCGTCCTAGGATCGAGTCCCAAATCGGGCTCCTTGCTGGGTGGGGAGGCTGCTTCTCCCTCTGCCTCTGCCTACCACTCTGTCTGCCTGTGCTCGCTCTCGCTCTCTCTCTCTCTAACAAATAAATAAAATCATAAATAAATAAATAAATAAATAAATAAAATAAGATAGATAAATCTTAAAAAAAATTATCTTTCCCTTTGCCTCTGCCCCTCCCCTCTTCCTCTCTAAAAAATAATAAATAAATAAATAAATAAATAGATAGATAGATAAACAATTTTTAAAAAGGTCTAATTTCTCCATATCCTCACTAACCACTGTTTTGTTTTGTTTTTTTCCATAATAGCCACCTTAACAAGTGTGAGGTAATATCTTATTGTAATTTCATTAGCATTTCTCTGATGATTAGTGATATTGAGAATTGTTTTAGAAGTCTGTGGTTCATTTCTGTTTCTTTGGAGAAATATCTATTTGAGCTGTTAGTTCATTTTTTTTAAGTAAGCTATTTGTTATTTTACTATTGTATTGTATGAGTTCCTTATATACTTTCTAAATTAACCCTTTGGTTTGCAAATATTTTCTCTTTTCAAGGTTGCCTTTTCACTTTGTTGATTCTCCTATGCAGAAGGTTTTTAGTTTGATATAGTCCCACTTGCTTATTTTGGTTTTGTTGTCATGCTTATGGTGTTGTACCCTTGAAATTGTTACCAAGATTAATGTCATGAAGGTTTTCACTTATATTTCTTTCTTGGGAGTTTTACAGTTCTAGGTCTGTGTTTAAGTCTTCGATTGATTTTTCAGTTGATTTTGTGTGTGGTGTAATATAAGGGTCCAATTTCATTATTTGCATGTGGATATCCAGTTTTCCCAACACCATTAAAGATCCTCATTGTATATTTTGGGACCCTTGTCCTTTTTTTTTTTTTTTTTTTTTTTTTTTTAGAGAGTGAAGGTAAGGGGGAGAGAGAGAGACAGAGAGAATCTTCAACATGGGACTCAATCTCAGAAGCCTGACATCATGACCTGTATTGAAATCAAGTCAGACACTTAACAGATTGAGCCACCCAGATGTCCCTCTATTTTTGTAAAAAAATAAAACTCTTTGTGATGGAGATAGCATTGAGTCTGTAGATTGCCCTGAGCAGTATGGACATTTTAACAATATTAAGTCTGTCAATCCATGAACATGACATGACTCTCTATATATTTGTTCTGTTTCTTTCATTAGTGTTTTGTAATGTTTAGTATACAAGTCCTTCACCAACTTAGTTAGGTTATTCTTAAGTATTTTATTCTTTTTAATGTTGTTATAAATGGGACTTTTTTTTTCTAATTTCCTCACCAGATAATTTGCTGTTACTGTATAGAAACACAACTGAATTTTGTATGTTGATGATGGGACAATTTTAATTCTTTCTTTCCAATTTGGATGATTTTGAAAAATTTTTATTATTTTTATTTATTTTATTTTTTCCAAAATCAAGACATATCAGTTTATTTCAATAAAAAGATCTTTTAAACATATACAATTATGTCAGTGTTTAGAGAAAGTTATTTCCTGGGGTGTCTGTGTGGCTCAGTAGGTTAAGCACCTGCCTTCAACTCAGTTAATGATCCCAGGGTCCTGCCATGGAGCCCAGAGCCCCATGTCAGTCTCCCTGGTCATGATTTTTATTTATTTTTCTTATTTTAATTGCTCTCGCTACGACTTCTAGTACTATGTTGAGTACAAGTGGTAAGAGTGGGCATCCTTACCTTATTCTTTATCTTAGAGAAAATGTTCTCACTTTTTCACTATTGAGAATGATGTTTGCTGTGGGCCTGTCACTAGTGGCCTTTTTTATGTTGAGGCACTTTCCTTATATTTCTCATTGTTAAGAGATTTTATCATGAGGGAATGAGGAATTGTATCAAAATTTTCTGCATCTTTTGAGATGACCGGGTAATTGTTATCGTCTACTCTGCTAATGTGACGTATAACATTAATTTTTGTATGTTGAACCATCCTTGCATCTGAAAGACAAATCCCACTTAGTATTGGTGTATGATCCTTGTAATATTCTGTTGAATTAGGTTGTTACTATTTTGTTGTGAATTTTTACATCTATATTCATGAGAGATACTGTCCTATATATATATATATATATATATATATTTTTTTTTTTTTTTCCTCCTGTGATGTCTCTGTTTGCCTTTTCTATCAGGGTAATGTTGAGGTCATAAATTAGTTTGAAAGTGTTGCCTCCCCTTCATTGTTTTGGAGAGTTTGAGAGAGACTGGTGTTAATTCTTATTTAAATATTTGATAGAATACACAAATGAAGCCATGTGGTCCTGGACTCTTCTTTGTTAAAAAGTTTTTGATTATGAATTCAGTCATCTTACTTGTAATTAGTCTGTTCAGATTTTCTATTCTTTCATGATTCAGTATTTGCAAGTTGTGTCTTTTTAAGGATTTTTCCATTTCTTCTAGATTATCCAGTTTGTTGGTACATAATTGTTTACAGTAGTCTCATATGATCCTTTTATTTCTGTGGCATTGATTGTAATGTCTCTTCTTTCATTTCTGATTTTATTTATTTGTGTTTTCTCTTTTTCTTCTTCTTTAGGCTAGCTAAAGTTTGTCAATTTGAAGTAATAAGGAAGAGACATCCAGCTATTATATAGATAGATCCAAATTCTGATGCAGTGGTACTCTCCCCTCTCCTCCATAGTGCCCTATGCTCAGAGAATTATGCTGTGACCTACTTTGCTAATAAAATATTTTCTGTTCTTAAAAAAAAAACTATTTTGCCACCATAATGAGAAATTATTCTCCTCAATTGTAAAGATTTTACAACTTCATAGTTGGGAAGAAATTAGAAATTTTTCCTTGTTTCTTATCACTCTACAAAAGAATTTTAGTCACCAGATGATTCAACTTCAGTATCTAAGAAATGTCTCTTTCTAAGATAAGTAAAAATATCATAAAGAATAAATAATAATACAGATAGGGAAAGAATAAAGAAGAACTACTTTTATTGAGGGTAATTCTATCTTTACTTGAGATCATTGTATCTCATTTCATATTATTTTTTCTTACTTTAATGGAAAAAAATACTTTTATCATAAATTTCCAGTGCTAATAAAGAAAGAGATGGATAGATTTTTTAAAAACCAATATAGGTAGCTCATAGCTGAATTCCATGATGTCTCTATTCTGGACTAGATGGTTGCAGAGGGAAGAAAATGGAACCCGGAATTCAGAAACAAATTATTATTTTCATAGAGCTCTTAAACAGGTATTAAAAAAAAAAAACTAGTACTCAAGAAACGAGTAAGTTACTCTTTAGGGAAGGCAATAGTTCAATATCTGTATGTTATTATTATTTTAAGTAATTGGGTTAATGGAGGTAGATCCTATATTTTATCAAATAAAGGTAGGTTAGACAACTAAGTGGAGAATGCATAATGATGCTTTCCTTGTTGGGGCACATGGGTGGCTCTGTCCGTTAAGCATCTACCTTCTGCTCAGGTCTTTATCCAGGGTCCTGGGATTCAGCCCTGAATTGGGATCCCTACTCAGCAGAAAGTTTATTTCACCCTCTGCCCTTCCCACTGCTCATGCTCTCTTTCACTCTTGGTCACTCTAACTCTTGAATAAATAAAAGCTCAAAAAAAAAAAAAAAGATACTTTACTTGTTATCTATTGTTGTATAACAAACTGCCCCCAAATTTAACAGCTTTAAATAACATTTATCATCTCTATGAGTCAAGATCTTGCTGTGGTTTAGTTGGGTGTTTATGGCCTACTCTCTCAGAAGTCTGCATCACAGTGTTATCTAAGGTTGTAGACATATAAGTATTCAGCTGGAGGAGAGTTCACTTTGAAGTACACTCAGGTAGCTGTTCACAGGTCTCTGGGTCCTTGCTAGCAGAAGACTGGAAGTATCAGCTCCTGGCCCTGTGGCTTTATCCTCAGAGCTTCTTACATGGCTGCTGGTTACCCCAGGGTACAGATTCTGAAAGAGAGATCCCAAGACAGAAGCCATCCCAAGACAGATCCCAGGACAGAAGCCATCTGCTTTTTGAATTGGCATCTAAATGCTTCGGCTGTATTCAATTCATTAGAAGTGAATCACCAAATCTAGCCATACTCAAGGCAAAGGATTACATAAGAGTGTGAATATGAGGAGTCAGGGATCATGAGGTGTCATCTTAGAGTCTGCCTACCACAGATAATATCTACTTATGACTTTCATTGGTAATAGACACATTCCCTTTCCTCTTAAACTCCTGAAAGCAGCTCATTGTCTTCACTAATGTTTGGATATCATCAGTGAATGAAAACCAGTGGAATCCAAGGTAAGGGATATAGGTAACTCTGGTACTGTGGTTGGATTTCAAACCTCAGGGCAACTGACTGGAGCATATCCATGTCATCTCAGTGGTATTAATTTTCTAATGCATAAATAGCAAGATTTGTGTTTTTATCTAATTTTCCCAGGAATCTACAAGGCTTTGTGTTCTCTCTCTCTCTCCTCTTTTGTTTTCCTTCAATTATATCATAATGTTAATTCTTTACTCTTTGACCTTCATTGAAGGTTATTTACTATGTATCATCGCTATCCAGACAAACTGGGCAGATGAAAAGCCTGATAAAAGGTCTTGTTCTCTGTAGATATGACTTCTAATGAAAGAAATGAAGTGGGAAAGATTATTCCTTTATCTGGTTATTTCTTAAGCTAGCAAATATAACTATTTTTATCTGAAGTCACTAAAGCCTTCTGTAGATTGAATTTCTCTAGGTACACTCTGGGTACACATACTTCAGAAATAAATTTAGTCAACAATAGAACTTAATGTTATTAAAAGTCTAAAATATGTATTTCGTATTTTATTCAAGAGGCTTGGCTGTTCTCCTGAGCTAACAGTAAATTAACAGTGGGGCCTGGTTCTTGTCTTTTCTGCTACATTTAAATCCCAATCCTAGTGACTAAAGCATATAAACATATAAACATAAGCTCTTAATGGTTTGAATAAGGTCGAAGACAAAAAGTTCCTTAATTAAGTTCTGAAGTTAAATACAACTATTTTACCAAGCTCAGTCTGCTTAATGTATCTTGTTTGTCACATGCGGTTCATAATTATACTGAGAAAAAAAGGAATTAAGAGTACAGAATTTTAGAAGCATATTTTTTTAATTTTCTATTTTTAACGCTAAAACATCAAGTCCTATTTTGCTGCCATATTTTCTTCTTCTAATGACCTTAGCTAAATTCTAAAATTCTCACCCGCATTTGTAAAAATGTAATGATAAAATAAACCAGTAGCAAAGTTGAATGTAATCCAGTACTAAAATCCCTTTCCTCACTCAGCTGCTTCTCAGACACCTGAAATGTGCTGCTTAATTTAGAAAGAAAAATTACAGTGAGGCTGCAATCCTGCCTTTCAGAGACAAGGGAGCAGGAAATGATTTGCAGGTGATTGAAAGGTGGTGTTTGCACTTAGGATTTCCTGAGCTTTCCAAATTTAACCTTGGAGCTTACCTATCTTTGATTTTAAGAATTAGATCCTACCCATATTCTGGATATCTCCCCGCTGTAGTTGTGCATCTTGGCTGGGGATGAGAAAAATGAAGGCTACATGCTCAGTCCTAAAAGAGAAAAGAGCAAAATAGGATGTGGAGGAAATAAATGAAGGCTACAGTTAGCTTTCCTCTGAGGCAAGGACAAGAAGCCGACTTCTCCTTTAATTTAACCCTTGGATTGTCACAGAGAAATAGGGCTTTGAGGAAAATTCTGTTGCATTTGCCATTTCCAAGCAGAAAAATAAAATTATAAATTAGATACATGAGAAACTTTTTAAATTTTTTTCATTGCAAGATGCTGTGAATAAATAGGATAGAATCGAATGTAAAATATTTATGCATATATACGTATTATCTGTATGAGTAAATGCATATAAAGTGTGAAGCAAGGTAAAAATCTCATTCTTTTCCTAAGACGTAGAATAATGCGTTTGTTTTCCAGGTGAACCAATGCCTTATATTCTAAAGATAAATTCTATGATTCTTTGTTTAAAGGAATAGTCTGAAAAAAAAAATAATTAACCCTTTTCCACAAGACTATTATTAACAATTCTTATTGAAAGCCTCCTCTGTCTGAGTTCTGAATTAACTGACACAGTGCATCCACCAAACTCCTGATATATATTGGTTAAATAACTGAATAAAGCAATGCAAGAAAGGAGGAGGAAAAAAGTGGAGAGAGAAAAGGACAGAGATGGAGGAGGGGAAGGAAGAAGGTTATAGTAGACACAGACATTTTATCCACTGGACATGACGTCTTGAAAAGCTTTCTTCGCTTGGCTTCTAGAAATACCATTTTTTTCTTTTTCCTTCTGCTTTACTAGTTGTGTCTTTTCAGTCTCCTAGGATGGTTTCTTTTCTCCTTCCAATTTCTAAACATTGGAGTGCATTAGGGCATTGTCCTTGGTTATGGATTTTTCTCTATGCCTAGCCAGTTCCTAGGTAATCTTTTCAAATTGTGTGACTTTATTATACCAATAATCTTACCCACCCAGCCAGCAGTTCTCTAAACGGAAGTGCTTTCCTAAACTCTGGGCTCACATATTTAACTTTCTACTTGATCCTCTTAGATCCCAGATAGCTATGTCAATGCTAATGTTTACCAAATAGAACTCCTGATTTATATACCCTCCCCTCCTGATCTTTTCCTTCCTCAATCTTCTCCATACCTACCAACAATACCGCCTTTACCTAGTTTTTCAAACTAAACACTGAAGACATTATATTTCTTTTCTTTTATTGTATCACTAAAGTATGTGAGTTTTACCATCAAAAGAGATACCAAATTCCATCATTTTTCACCTTATCCATGCTGTGACAATAACTTGTACAACTTGTTCTTCTCTTGCCTAGATTACTGGACTAGTCTCACGACAGTATTCCTGCTTCAGCTTCACTTCTTGTTTCAGTCAGGTCAGGGCCCAACTAGACAAACAAATCACGTTGGAGAATCCCTCACCCATATCATAGGTTGAGTTTCAAAAAAGAAGAGGCATGACTCACTCTCTTTCTTCCACCGTTTGGTTCTGCACTCACTGCACAAAATGCAGTGCCTGGTAAAGCCACAGAAACCATGCCTGCTACAGAGTAGGAGTTGCCAGGACCTCAGGCTGAGACAGGGTCTGGAAGAGAATCTGACAGTGATGAATCAGTACCAGAGCTTGAGGAACAGGATTCCACACAGGCGACCACACAATAAGCCCAGCTGGCAGCCACAGCTGAAATCAATGAAGAACCAGTCAGTAAAGCAAAACAGAGCTGAAGTGAAAAGAAGGCGCAGAAGGCTATATCCAAACTGGGTTTTTGACAGGTTACAGGGGTTAGGAGAGTCACTATCTGGAAATCTAAGAATATCTTCTTTGTCATCACAAAACCAGATGTCTATAAGAACCCAGCTTCAGATGCCTGCATAGTTTTTGGGGAAGCCAAGATCAAAGAGTTATCTCAGCAGGCACAACTAGCAAGTACTGAGAAATTCAATTTCAAGGTGAAGCTGTCTCAGACATTCAAGAAAGCATATAGACTCCAATGGTACAAGAGGAGAGTGAAGAGGAAAAGGTTGATGAAACAGGTGTGGAGGTTAAGGACATAGAATGTGTCATGTCACAAACTAATATGTCAAAATCAAAGGCAATCCAATTCCTGAAGAACTACAGTAATGATACTGTAAGTGTTATTACAGAGTTAACAATGTAACTGTCTGAAAATGAGGACTTTTTTTTTTTTGCTGTTTCAAAAGAATAACAGCAGCTTGGTTTGAAATTTGTATAATATTTCTATTATTAATAAAGTTATAGTTTCTTGGTGGATGGGAAAAAAAATAAGAGGCATAACCATTGCACAAAAGTGTACTCACTACTGATGCCAGGAAAAGTAGAACCACCGTAATACACTTAGCTCATTGACAGTGATGAGGCAGAAAGAAAGAAGATTGAAAAAATGTCCTGACTTCTCTCTTCCATCTACTTGTCAGTGTCTCACCCAGCTGTCTCATAAAAAAGCCTAGAAAATATAGTACGAAGGCAGAACCTGCCAAGTGCCTAATATCAAACTTCCAATGGTTTTATATCATAATCTAAATAAAATACCAAGTTCTAATCATGACCTATGATGCTTCACGTAAACTAGCCACTTCTACTACTCTAATTTCTTCTCCTTTGCCTCACCTCATTTCAGTATGTAGCCTTGCATTTCATTGTCCACATCTAGCAAAACTTCTTCCCCATCTTTCCATCTGCTTGGTAAATCATTCCCCTTGTTTACTAGGTTTGCTTCCAGCTTCAGTCAGGCCTGTGCTCTAATAATACCTCCCCACAGAGGACTTCTGTGGTCATTTTTCCAAAATATTGACTGATCCCCTAATTTATATCTCCTTACCATGCTTATTTTTTCTTCTTAGCACTGTCACTACTTCACAATGTTGGGGAGCATCATCAAAAAGACCTGACTGCCAAATGACCCATGAGCTTAGTAGGCCCTGACATCTTCATTCCCTTGCCTATCCTTGGAATATGGATTCCACTAGCTTTTCCTGCCCCTAGATGTTACTCCAAAGACAGAGCCTTTAGACAGGCATGTGGTATCAAGAACCCCTGTATGATATATGTGACTGAACCCATTAAGGCCCCTATTCAAATTGTTAAGATTTGGTAGGTGGGCGTGGGAGCCCACTTGTCTTGCTGCCGCTCACAAAAAGCCCTGTATGTAAGTTCCCTTTTCTTAGTATAACTGCCACTTCCCAATTAGAATGGCCTGTCCCTTTCTTTGGTCTCTCCCTGCCCTCCGAGTATGAGGGCCAGTTTCAAGTATACCTGCTAAGCTCCTGACAGGGTTGTGAACCAACGCACAATAAATGGAATTCGTATTTGTCTACTGTTTTCCTTCCTTACCAGAAGATAAGCTTCCTAAAGATAATGCCTTCACTTGTTTATTAACATACCCCAGTGCTTGAATCAGTGTCTAGCAAATAACAGGAAATCAATAGATATTTGTTGAGCAAAGAAACAGAAATAAATTTCTTATATTACTTCTGTGTGAATTTTTGTCTTCACTTTCAAAATTGGTTGTAACCCAACAGTCTCTTTGAAATGAATTATTTGGAACTGAGAACACATTTTAACAGCTCTATCAAGGGTAAGGTGTTGGATAGATTTTCAGATGATTCTACTGGGAGTATAGTTATGATATCATCAATTCAAATAAAAATGAATAGAAAATCAAACAGTTTTATTAGTAGTATTTAAACAATATAAATTTCTGAATATTGAAAATTATGAAAAGCATACTTAATGAAAAGAAACATATAAATCCTCACCACACCTACAAATTTAGACTTAAAGTAATGTTATATGTTACCTGGTCAAAACTTCAAGTCAAAGAGGAAATTTGCCTTCCAAAACAAACCTGTGAAAAGGTCATCCATTCTCTATGAACATTTCTAATGACAAAAACTAACTGTACTGTGAGGCACCATCCCCACCAGATAAATTTGAGGAAGTTCTACAATCTATCTAGCTTCTATTACAACATCTTTCATCATCTTAATATCTGCCAATGTTTATTGTTAGCCTTCTAAATTTATGATGGGTAAACATAATCCCCTCTTACATAACAGTTCACCAATTATTTTGGGGAAGCCACTATGTCCTTCCTAATATTTTTGCTTTCTATGCTAAATATCCTAATCCTTTCAATCCATTCTCATACAACTTGATTTTCACACCTCTTGACAGGTTAATCACTGTATATACTCCTGCTTAATAATGTCCAGTGCTGGATTTCTCTCTCAGCCATTTCAGTGTAACAAATCACCTCAATGCAAAGGAGCTTGAAAGAAAAACCAGTTTTTATCCCTCATGAGTCTATATGTCATACAGTTCTTCTGGTCTCAGCTGGACTTATTCTTAAATACCTGGGCAGTTGTGGGTCTGGTAAACAGCTCTGGCAATGTTGGCCAGGCTTGCTCACATGTTTTAGTATTTACCAGTAGTAGACAGGATTAGGAAGCATCAGCTGGGGCAAATGGCTTCTCTTCCACATGGTCTTCAACTCCTAGCAGGCTAGCTCAGACTCGCAGGTCACTGAGAGAAAGAAGCAACACAAGACAGTTGAGACCCAAGTTTAGGACTGGCATCCACACCATTGTACTATATTCTGTTGACCAAAACTTGTTAAGAGTCAGCCCAGGCTCAAGAGATGGGAAAGATTCCACCTCTTCATGGAAGGAGCTGCAATGTCACCTTACAAAGGTGGTAGATATATAGAGAGGAAAATTAGAACTATTTTTGCAGTCTACTACAATTTCCTAGAGTTAGACTAAACTTGTGTGCTTAGTGTACTAGAAAAAAAACAGGAACATCAAAAGGGTGCGAGATAAAGGAAATGTGAAAGTATTTGGCATTTAAGATGTGTATTTTTTTATTTATTGAAATAATTATCTTGGAAATAATTAGAATATAGTTGGACATATTATGCTTATTTTGTAGATAATTATTGATATTTCTTTTGAGGGACATATGGGAAAGAGGGATTCCATAAACCTTTTAGTCCTTCTGCCTCTAAAATTTCTTGATTTAAGCTTTTAAACATCTTTCCTGAAATACGGCACTCAAAATTTTACTCAATCTTCATAAATTACAGACATACTAAAAGAAGTGCTGGAGTACTTTTACAGATTTTAAAGATCTACATTACAGATTATTTATGTAGAATATGTGTTTGTCAAGGTTTTGTACTCTTTTAGGTTATTCAGAGAAATAGGCAAAATATTATGTGTGTGTATATATATATATATATATAAAATTGGTATATTACGTATACTATATTTATATATATTTATTTTCAGAGAGAGAGGGAAAGATAAAGAGGCAATTATTACATAGAATTGAATTGTGTGGTTATGGAGAATGAGAAGTCCCAAGATTTGCAAGTTAGCAAGCAGCAAGCACAGGACAGTTGAGTGGTATAATTCTATTTTGGGTCTGCAAGCCAGAGAATCAGGAGAATCACTGGTATAAATTCCAGTCCTAGCATGAGACCCAAGGCAGGAGAACACTGATATTCCACCTCAAAGACAATCAAACAAGGAGAGAAAATCTCTCTTCTTCAGCCTTTTTTTTTTTCCTACTCAGGCCTTCAACGACTTGGATCATGTCCTCCTACATTGTGAAATTCAGTCCTACATTGCTTTATTCAGTCTACTGATTCAATTGTTAATCTCACCCAGAAACACCCTTACCCATACTCACCCATACCCAGAACAACATTTAATTAAATATCTGGACACCTATGGACTATTAAGTTGACACATAAATAACCATCATAGGTTTATTTAGGGAAATAGGACTACTGGGAATTATGTAAATTCATAGGACACCAGGAGTGATGAAACCTAATGAAATTATTGAAACTGGTAAAATGTCCATGAAAGGCAGTTGCCTCTGACTCAGGTAGTAGATGACACACTAGAACAGCAGAGCCAACCTTCAGGAAAAACAGCCAGATGCGAAGGGAGGGAGTTCAGAGAAATTGGAACACCTGAGGAAAAACAGAAATTGAAATCACTTCTCTCACCATTTCCATCCTCAGTGACCTATATAATCTGCAGAAGTTGACGTCCTCTGCCGCCAAATGGCACAATCACCTCATCCAAAAACGGGCCTGAGGAGATCTTTGGTAGCTCCAAAGACTGCTGGCCTACTTCAACAAGACATCACTAACCATATTCAAAAGCTGCCATGCTGAGGGTCTATTTCTGGGCTCTCTATTCTGTTCCATTGATCTATGTGTCTGTTTTTGTGCCAGTACCACGCTGTCTTGATGATGACAGCTTTGTAATAGAGCTAGATGTCCATCAACAGATGAATGGATAAAGAAGATGTGGTATATATACACAATGGAATACTATGCAGCCATCAAAAGAAATGAAATCTTGCCATTTGCGAAAACATGGATGGAACTAGAGCGTATCATGCTTAGCGAAATAAGTCAAGCAGAGAAAGATAACTATCATATGATCTCCCTGATATGAGGAAGTGGTGATGCAACATGGGGGCTTAAGTGGGTAGGAGAAGAATAAATGAAACAAGATGGGATTGGGAGGGAGACAAACCATAAGTAACTCTTAATCTCACAAAACAAACTGAGGGTTGCTGGGGGGAGGGGGGTTGGGAGAAGAGGGGTGCGGTTATGGACATTGGGGAGGGTATGTGCTTTGGTGAGTGCTGTGAAGTGTGTAAACCTGGTGATTCACAGACCTGTACCCCTGGGGATAAAAATATATGTTTATAAAAAATAAAAAATTTTAAAAAATAATAAAATTAAAAAAATAAATAAATAAACACAGTGAACACTTAGGGGGAAAAAAAAAAAGCTGCCGTGCTGCCTGAGGCCAAATTCTGACCTTCAGGTGGAATGACTGCTTTTTACTCCCCTCAAAATCTCACTGAAATTTCCTTTGTAGGAATCCACTGTGACTCTGTTAAAATTTGTTAAACAGAGCCCAGGGTGTTAGTGAGCCAGGGTTCAACAAAAGACTACAAGGGAATCAAAATAGAGAAGTTTACTACTCATAGGTCCTGGAGGAAGTACACAGCATTCCTTAAGGGGCCACATAGGGACACTGAGGCAGAGTTTCAACAGAAAGAGTCCAACAGAACCTGCGGCACATGCTTTCATTAGGGCCTAATGGGGGAGTGCTTTTGGGCTTCCCAAGCTGAGATAAAATCAAACCTAAAAAAGAAGTGGGGTTTTGATAGGGTTCCTGGGGACCTTATCTAAGGGGAGTATAAGGAGAAGGCCTTGGGAGGCAGGAGAGAGTGCCTACAACAAAGGAGAATGTTGGAGCCATTTTAGGATATCAGAATATCAGGAATCCCATCACGTTTACTTGTGGCTCTTGAGGGTGTTATCTACAGCTGGCGTCAGTTCAAGACCCCTGCAGGCTACTTGGCTACACAAAATGGATGCTGAGGTAGCAATATTATGAAGCAGTTTAGTTAAACTTTCAACACAACCCTAACCTGAAACTATATTGGGAAAGAATTCTAGTAAGTGTTGTTTGATATAGCTAAATTGAAAAAGAGGGAAAATAACCCCATTCTCTTTTTGTCAACTGGAGATACATGTACACATCTTTTAACTATACTTAATCCCTAAAGAAAGATACAAGCAAAGTCACACTCCAAGAAGGAACTGACCTTCATACAAACAAAAACACACTAACTCTTTTTCCAAAAGAGGATAAAAGTCGCAAAGTCACTTTATCCCTTTTTTGGATGGATGATGTTCTTTTCTTTTCTATACAAGGCACATTTTATTATTTTTTTTTGTCTTTACTTTTTAAAATATTATTTATTTATTTATTTGACAGAGATCACAAGTAGGCAGAGAAACAGGCAGAGAGAGAGGTGGAAGCAGGCTCCCCGCTGAGCAGAGAACCCTGATGTGGGGCTTGATCCCAGGACCCTGGGATCATGACCTGACCCGAAGGCAGAGGCTTTAACCCACTGAACCACCCGGCACCCCTCAAGGCACATTTTAAATGTTGAATAGGGTTAAGTATTATTAAAATACTTTATATTAAATTATAAGGATTATGGGATTTAAAAAGAATGAGTTTATGCATGCATATTCATATAAATATAAGGAAGAAAAGTCCAAGTATGTTTGTGTAGCTGATGTTTATGTTGACACTTCGTCCTTCTTCTGCACTCAGTGAGCTCTTTAGCAATTCATGGATCCTTGTTTCAGAAGACATCACAACCCTCATTTCTGAAAGGTCTGGGCGTTAGCAGTCCTGCCCCTATTGAGTACTTGCAGTTTTCCACTAACTTTACCCCAGAACATGGGGCACTAAGAGGGTAGCCATGGTATCTACTTCATTCCAGCCTATGTCTCCTTACCCTGTAGTAGCAAATTGATTTCTACTGAAGGATCAGGATCAATTATCCCAGAGAGCATAGTAATACCCTTTTTGCCAACAGATTCACTGTCATGAGAATTCTAAAGTGGCCAGGTGGTAATCTCAACCTCTAGTTAAATAAAACAATTGTGTCCCCTTGTGAGAATATTTATTCTTGGAGAACTAAGACATTTCAAGTAGCAGAACTCAAAGATAGGAGGACAGAAAGCAAAACTTCCACTAATGGTTTATTTACTAGGGGTAATAGCAGGAGAATTACCCCCAAATTTTATGCCTGGTTTCCTGAGTTATGAATGTTTGCTATGGGAGAAACAGCACTAAATATTGGTCACTGATTTTTAACATACATCACATCCTAGGGGATACTATTTCTACCCCAGAATTTGATGTGCCCATCTGGCACAGTAACTGAATCTCCTAAAGGCTTTTTCACTATTCTATCTTGCTAGCTTCCTCAGTGCGATGATAATCATGGGAATCAATAAATTCCATAAACATGAGCCAATTTGCAGCTACATCAATATTTCCTTCACCCTGAAAATCATATCTGGACATATTCCAGATGCTTTGACTCTAGAAATTTCACTGAGGTGGTAGACTACTGAATTTCTGTGGCGTTTACCTCCTTCCATCTGGCACACATGTGCATTATCAATGTGTCTGGAAAAGCTGTGTCTTCCTTCTCACCATGCCCTGTGAGAATCAGATCATTAATTGAACAGCCTAGTGTTGCTCTAGTTTTGAGAGACCATCAAAGTATCTATGTACAAGATTATGATATTGGGCTGGGAATTTGATATTGTCCTAGGGTAGGAGATTAAACATATATTTCTATTCCATGTCAGGTAAAAGCAAACAGTTCCCAGTAAAAAAATAGCATATACAAGTCAAAGTAGGATTTATTACATCAGTTGAAACATGCCACATGATGGTGAGCATGTCTATTTGCTCCAATATCAAAATCAGATCTGAAATGGTGGATGCATCTGAAGTCACCACCTGATTAAATTTATAATAATCCACTATCATTCTACAAAATCCAACTGTCTTCAGTGCAGGCCAAATAGGTGAGTTGAATGAGTCTTTGGTAATATTCACCATGCCATGAATCTTTCAGGTCTTTGATAATGACACAAATTTCTGCAAACCTTCTCAATGTAACATCTATCTGATAGATAGAGGCAGTTCTAGTAATTTCCACATGGCCTTTCTTAACATGATGGCCTCAAAACTTCTTTAAGAGGAAATAAAATCACTCCTTAGTAAGATCTGTGATGAAAAAAGAAATGATCTTCTTTGGATTCTGTCTGTTGGTGAGCATGTATATTCCAATACGATTTCCTGACTGAAGAAATAACCACAAGGTTAATCCAGGAGCCCACTGAGCCCACTGTGAGATGGACCTTAACTAGAACTTACTAACCCCTTGGCCTCCACCTTATTCAGATTGGTTTGGGTCTCAGAGCTGTTCTCCAATAATACCCATAAATGCTTTTTATATACTTTTCTCTAGTGCACAGTTACCATCTAATGTTTGTAGATCCCTTTTGGGAAGGCCATAAGGAAGATTTATAGCATACATTTTTAAATGTGTAGAAAGTTCCTCCCTTAAGGGATCCAGTCTCCTCTTTATGCAAGATACTCTGAATTTATGAAAGGGCTCAGGTATGAGAATTTGTTGAGAGGTTGCAACTGTTGTGATTCAGGTCACGATTCTGTTCACCATACTAAAGCTTTTCCATTTATCTTAACAAGTAAGACTTTAGTAGACGGCTTTCAGTTTTAAGAATACCGTAAACAATTGGCCAAGACCACTGATATCTGAACTTCAAGTCATTCTTACAACCTTTTTGGTTTTATTTAGTAAGCATTTGTAGAAATCTTTATAATAACTGTACCTAATTTGCCTCTGGAAATTAAATACCACAGGCTGGTCCCTAACCCCTAGGATGCATCATCCCTTCATCAGGGACTCCAGTTCAATTGTAGTAGTTCCCACTGTCATTACTGGCCTACAGAGAATAGCCAATCCCAAGATCATCAAGGATACTAGAATGTCTTCCTGGATATATTTCTCACAGCTTTGGTGAAGCAAATAATCTTTAGTCATTCTGAAAAATATAAAGAATTAAGAGAGAGTCTTTCATGATAAATTCACTCTAAATTCTTTCCTTTGCTTAAAGCAAACATAACAACAAATTCAGTTTGATCCAACATTATATTCTTCCACTTTGCCAAGCATATTTGGGACTTATTCCCATATCTGGAATAGTCAATCTCATGTTTATTTTTATCTGCATATTGCCTTTGGTTCCTCTGGTACTTGAATCTGGTTATATCTGGTTATAGGTCCAAAAGCAATGAGATTGGTGAAGGTACATCATCAGAAGAATCAATGTTTCCTTGTTACTCCAGGGATGGCCATTGTAGGTTCTTAAAGCAAAGAGAGACAACCATCTAAAGAGAGACAACCTACTTCACAGCACTCACCAAAGCACATACCCTCCCCAATGTCCATAATCCCACCCCCTTCTCCCAAACCCCCTCCCCCCAGCAACCCTCAGTTTGTTTTGTGAGATTAAGAGTCACTTATGGTTTGTCTCCCTCCCAATCCCATCTTGTTTCATTTATTCTTCTCCTACCCACTTAAGCCTCCATGTTGCATCACCACTTCCTCATATCAGGGAGATCATATGATAGTTGTCTTTCTCTGCTTGACCTATTTCGCTAAGCATGATACGCTCTAGTTCCATCCATGTTGTCGCAAATGGCAAGATTTGATTTCTTTTGATGGCTGCATAGTATTCCATTGTGTATATATACCACATCTTCTTGATCCATTCATCTGTTGATGGACATCTAGGTTCTTTCCATAGTTTGACCTGTACCCCTGGGGATAAATATATATGTTTATAAAAAATAAAAAATTAATTAAAAAAAAAACATATGCATAATAAAAATAAATAAATTTAAAAAAAGTAACAAATCCAAAAAAAAAAAAAAAGAGAGACAACCTACCCTAACCTTCAGTTAGGGTAGGAACCTGCTACCCAGGAAATTTAGGCTTAGGCTCAGGGTCAGGAAAATTTAGTTTTAAGGTATCTAATTTTATTGAATCTCTTCATATGTGCTCTCCCCTTTTTCAAAGTCAAATCCTCCTCCAGTGAATTCCTACATTTAATATATGCAACCATGTGATTTTATGAGTCCATCTTGTTCTAAAAAGCAGACACTTTCATGATTACACTTGAGGTTTGGTTTTCAGAAATCTCTGCCCTGTATCCACAAGAATTAAAGGTCTTTATTTAAAGCAAAGTCTTGAAACTTTGCTTTCTTATCCATAATTTAAGGTAGGAAATTAAAGCCCTAAATTATTTATTTTCTTTCTTTAAGTTCTCTAGTGCATTCTCAAGTAAGCAACAAACTCCATCTTGGTCTTTATTTCCATAAAAATGATGTTCCAAATAAGCACTACTTGGTTTAAAATTTTGCCTTCTATAGACATTTGATTTTAGGTGTCTTCATAATCATTTAAGCCACTGTTTTGTCATTGTGTGGCATGGACTACCAATATTCACTTTGTCACCTGCAACAGTGATATTAATGAAGTTTTAATTTTAATTCTATTAGAGGATGAATTCCAGATATCCCTGAAAATATGTATATAACTCTTCCTTAAGGTTTTATTTTCCTGGAGCTAAAACTATATTAGTATCAATTTCAGCATCAGTTAAGGTTTTAGCAGGGAGGAAACCACAAAGCAATTTGTTTTAAAATTTAGATCTTCCATATTTGTAGTTCTTGGTGAAGAAGTTTATAGAAAATTGTTGCTTCTGTTTCTGATGGTAGATTAGAAGTTATTGTATGTTATCAAGGACATCAGTAGGGAAGGAAAGCTGCACATGAAGCAGGGAGAGATCGGGCCAGCTAGAATCATTGAACACAAACTAGAATCTGACCCTCACCACCTGCAGCCTTGACCATGTGGGAGCTCTGAAGAAGCTGACATCTTCTCCACCAATCCACATATACCTGGCCCACGGGTACAATAAGCTGAAGGAGAAGGTCCTGTGGAATCTGGGTGAGTTTTAGTGTTGACTGGTGCCCAAAGTCAGCATGTTGAACCATGATTTCAGCCCCAGATGCCTGAGCTTTGGGAGTATCTGGTAGACTGTACCAACTGGATGCAAGTGTTGCTTTCCTTCCACCTTCCAAATATCATCCAATTTTTTTTTTTTCGTGTTGCCAACAAACATATAGAGAAAACAACTTTGGAATTCGAATTCCAGAATAGTTAACCACAATGATAAGCATAGCCATAAAATGTAAGAAAAAATTTTGTCTACCTCTTCATTTTTAAATGAACCTAACTTCAAAGTTAAAGTTGAATACTCTAGAGCTTATAGCCATTACACTTTCAGTCATGCCTAGGAAATCACTGTCTACATTTTGAAGAAAAACCCCTATCCCAGCAATCATCAGGCAATGCTGGTCACTACTGGCAGTTTTAATGTTTTTTTTTTCTTACATATTAATTTCTTCCATGCATGATACAGAAGAGTCTTAGACAAGTGCTGGAACCCTGATGGTAAGTTTCCAGGCTCTATAGGTGCTTCTGTAGTGATTCCACTCTGACACCTCTAATGTTTATGTGTGTGGCTGTGAGTGTTTTACATACCTTTATCTCTACATACTTCATTCTGGGTATTTTTTTCTGTCCCCTTTTTAGTTTAGCAATTTTTTCTTCACTTATACTTACTTCTATAAACTTTTCTACTAATTTTTCCATTTTAATTTCTAAAGTTATACTTGTATATAGATTGTCACTTTTCCATTGGTTAGTTTTTATGGTTTCAGTTCTCTTCAAGATTTCTCAATATTGTCTAATATGTCACTTAATATATACATTTAAACCTTTGTCTTTGTCTTTATCTGTATTTATTATCTTAATACCATATGGATCTGCTCCTACTGTCTTTTATTTATTTGTTTTATATTGTAGTTATCATAAGTTTTTGTATGCTTGGTTATTCTTGATTAGGTATCTTCATTGAATATTTTAAAATGTAAAAAGTGTCCGAGTTTTAGCTATTATTTTCTTCTGTATGGTTTTTTTTTAAATTTTTTTATTTTTTATAAACATATATTTTTATCCCCAGGGGTACAGGTCTGTGAATCGCCGGGTTTACACACTTCACAGCATTCTGTATGGTTTTTGAGTTTCCTTTTGGTAAATGGCCAAGGGAGTAGCAATTACATATCAGTTAATTCATTTATCAGAATTGATATAAATTATTATAGGACCTCAGTTCCTATACGGACTCTTCCAAGTGTGCTTATTCTTACTCTAAAGAGAGTGGACTTTCGCAATCTCACGTCAATGTGTGGAAGGTTTAACAGAGTTTCTTTTCCTTATGGATCCCTTATGTTGTAAAGAATTCAGAAATGTTTAAAAAAGAGTTTAGATCTTTGCATCAGCTTCTAGGAGATAACTTGTACCATTCCTTATAGAGTGCCTTTATTAGGGCAGTTTCTGGCCACATAGGATATTACAGTGGAACAAGTTGCACCCAATAGTCTTATGATAGAGTTGCCAGGCCAAAGAGACCAGTCATGGGATTTAAGGTAGGGGCTTTGGACACTAAGTTCAACCATGTCCATAATCAGCCCATCAATCATACCTATGGAACCATGTAATAGAGCCCCAATAAAATCTCTGAACACTGAGGCTCAGGTGAGCTTCCCTTCTTGGCAATACTCCATGTCTTCTATCTCACATCACTGTTAAAGAAAGAACACACCCTGATCCTACAGGAAAGGAGAATAGATGCTTCATATTTGGAACCCTCCCAAACTCTGCCCTATGCATCTTTTCCTTTGGCTGATTTTAAAGTGTACTCTTTTCCTGTAATAAACCATAACTGTGAGTAAAATAGCTTTCTGGGAGTTCTGTGAGTCCAAGAGAATTATCAAAACTGGGGGAGGGGGTGCTTTCAGGACCCTCTGAACTTCCAGTTGGTATCTGACCTGAGAGTGGTCTTGTGGAGGATTGTTTCCTCAACTTTCACAGTTTGGCTAACTCCAGGCAAGCCCTGAATTCCAATGTTATTCTTTTGCCTCCAATGAGACCAAAAAAAAAAAAAAAAAGAGGCCAAAAAAAAAAAAAAAGATAACTCTGCTTGTTCCTGAAGGGTGGTGAACAGGCAGAAAGTCTTTCTGCCTGTTCACCACCCTTCAGGAACAAGCAGAGTTATCTTGTAGAAAAACTGCTTCTAGCACTGGAATCACTGCTTCTGGCTACCTTTTTTTAAATCCTGGCTTCCAAATTATTCATAATCTGTGAATCCTTTGAAGCATATCTTTGATATACTTTTTAAAGTTTTACTAACTGTTTGCAGGTAGACATTTCAGTTCATATTACAGTCCACTATTATCAAAATGAAAAAAAAAGAAAAGAAAACATACATTGCAAAAAAGAAAAAAAGATTAATCACAAATTACTTACTTCCTAACATATAAGGAGCTTTTAAAATTGGGTAGCATCAACAATCTACTGGAAAGTAGGCAAATGATATAAACATATCATTACTTTTTAAAATATGCAACTAATCTTGAGATTATATGAGGGGGAAAAAACCCTTCAGGGTTTATCAAAATGGGAGAGGTCCAAATTAGACACACTGAGATACCATTTCTCACCTACAAGATTAAAAAAAAAGTGAAATATCATTGTGAACATATTAATATTTTCTCCTGAAAAATGTGTATTTCCAACTTTGCTTATTCTAACACCCAAGTAGTGATGGGCAACTCTAATATTTATAATTTAATATCTAAAGATATTTCTCATTAAATAACCAAGGAACTAGGAAAAATTCTTGGTTCTAGGTCTTCAGGTACTAACAGTACAAGATCAACCTGAAGCATTTTATTATTCCAAAAGTAAGGGGATTCTAAAAGATTAATGTGATCATCTCAAAAGTGTCAACTAGAATCAACCTCCACTGGCATCAGATGGAACAATTCAAGGATCATAAAGAAAACAACTTCAAAAACTGAATCATGTCAACTGTAAAATTGTAAGCGCTCTTAATAACAACAAAAATACTCTCACTGGTCAACATTAAAGATCCGTGGGGCACCAAAATATTTTAAAACTGATTAATGAGAAAAATAACATATATTTACCATTGTTTTCTATATATACTGTATTAAAAAACAAATAATTGAAAACATGCCTTTACCAGGAGAATCATAGTCAACAAATAGGGGGGAAAATTAGAATTTAAAATTACCATTTGTAAACTCAAATGAAACTTTTTTTTAAATTTATAGTTCTAAAGTTAGTAGGGTGAAATGCTATTGAGGAAATTAACCATGGATGAAAAAATAAAACTGAATCTCTAAGTTTGATAACCAGGGATATGTGCCTCATGAACTTACCTACTAGGAAGTCCACATAACTATCTCTAGAGATGTATCGCTCTCCTAAACTGATCCTAAATCTAATTACATCTCTAAATGTAACTACAGTTTAGAGAACCTGCAGACTAATTTAGTTATCATATAAACAACAAATAAGGAATATTATACAGAACAAAAAAGATCAGTGTGGAAAAAACAAAGTAGGAGATAGCATAGAAAAAAATATGAAAGACATAGCAACAGAAAAAGAATGTTAATTTTGTTTCAGTAACCTGTTAATATCTGATAAATGGTTTTTATCCAGAAGTTGTAGGAGTGAGTTATTTATTTGTATAAGTCAGTTAGAGATACATTTTTATAAGAGGCAGCAAATAATGGCAACAAATAACTGATGTGACTTAGTTCCCAATATTAACATTAACTTATTTTCTGCACAAAGTTCTATAAATATATGATTGATTTTTAAATTCCAGTTACTCCTAAACTTTTAGTCTGAAATTTCTTTGTCTCTTCTTTACTGATCCTAATATCTTTATTAAAACATAAGTAATTTGTAAACAATACTTACATGTAGCAAGTACTGATATTAAAATTTGAATGACTTCTATTTTTTAAATCAGCAGTTCTCTGTAAGTTAATATAAATAAGTATTCTATTTCTTCTTTGTGAGTTTATATTAGAATGTAAACTCCAAAGCAAGGCACACTGAAATTTTTAAAGTTCTTTTTATCCTCAATGGAAATACACTGATGTTACATACTTCAAAAGCAGAAAAGTTCAATGGAGAGAATTTTATATTGATATATAGAGAATAAAGAGCCCCCAAAAAAATCTCCTACAGCATCTCTAAAATCACCTGAGATTTCCTTGAAATTTTATTTCACTGAGAGAAGATTCAGACAAACATTGAGGTGGTACTATGTGAAGTTTGCACGTGCATTTATTTCATTTCTGCCAGTAACCCTTTAAAACCCTTAGCTATTTCTGTAGATCAGCATCCATTATAAGGAACAGGTATTTTTAGATGCCCATTCCAAGCTGAGAGAATACACTATTCATGACAGAAAATACTAGTTTTTGTAGCCTGAGGCCTAAAAGAAATTAGTGTATCCTAAATTTAGAAAATCAGGAGATGAGGCCAAAATAAATATTACACATTATTTGTCTATTAATGTATTCACTTTAAAATGAAAGTTTTCTCGGTGAAGTATCTGTGTTAGCTGGGTAGAGGATTTTTATTTATGTATTCATTTAATTGTTTGCCTAAAGACAATAGAAATGAGAGAAATAAGGGTGAATGAAAACGAGGAGGGGTGAGTTGCCTCCTTTAAAATTGCACTAGTTTAAGCCACATCTCACCATTTCTTATTTTTAAAGTAATCAGAGGAAAAAACAATGGTACTTATTCCTTAGGAAAAAAAGTAAAAGCATCATAAATTGAAAAGAGAACTTGAGGGGTGGAGTCAATTTTGCTGAAATAATTTTCAATAGCCTAAACATGAGAAAAATCTTTGCAGAGCTCCTACATGGCGACCTTCTGCATTCACGCGAACTCCGAACATGGAGGAGGTACTGAACGATTACAGCATCCCCATCATCATGGGTCAGAGTGCGTGGGGGTTACCTTCGGCCTTCACACCTACATGCGACTGATGGCTACAGGAGACAGAGCTTCAGTCCTTTGATCCTGGGCACTGGAAGCCACAACGCAAAGGCATCTCTGAATATTGTTTGCTGTTGTTTGGAACCTGCTGATTTACGTCTCAGTTCAGATTTGTCACTGGCACTGCCCCATGATTACAGAGGTTAGATAAGAAAAATGACTTTTAACACGCCAAGATTTGGAACTTAAGTAGAGGGAGCTAGGGGAAAAAAAAAAAAAAAAAATTCTGTTATTCTCATTCATGAGTCTTTATTTTGAGGTTCCAGGGAAATAATGCATGGTCTTTCTGGAAAATGAATACAACATTCTGTTCCTTTCTTTCAAAATAGACTTAATCAGTTGAGAAGTATTTATGAAATTGATATTCATAATACACGACCATTGTATATCGTTTCAAAGCTTATACTGTGTGTTCACATTTCTTTATCATTCTCTGTTCTGCTGAGGAGATATGGGTTACATAATTATTATTCCTATCTTCCTATGAAGGAATCTTCATATCTTTTCATTCTGAGAAAAGTTATTGGTTTAACCAGCCAAACAGCTGGCCTGGTCTTAGTTGTAGCCCTCATCAAAAAATAGTTTATAATCTAGAGCAATCAGGTGGGGAATAGTGAGGCAAAATGACTTTCTGTCTTTTAACAGATTTTTGTTTACACCAATTTTAGGCCACTTCTCAGATACCACCTTGAAAGGAATATAATAAAAATAATAATAGCATGATTAGTAACAAATTTTATTGAGTGTTTACTATGTACCAGGCACTATGCTAACCACGTTGCACATCTCATTTCACTCAAGATTTGCAACAAGCCTAAGAGAGAAAAGTTATTATTACTACTATTTTAGAGGTGAGAAAAGTGAGTTCCAATTCCAAAATTTTGTGTGACACAATACAGACAGTGATAGTTCAAAAAATGATTTCCAAAAGATTAATCCTTTAAGGGAAGAAATTAGAAATATCTTAACCAAATTATTTTGTTTACATTCTCTTTTTATGTATTTCTAAGACTATTCCTTGTATACAAAGTTTAATCCTGGAACAACTCTTTCAATAAATATAAAATACAACTTCTAAGTCATAAAAAAGAACCATGTTAAAGATTTCCATGACAATGTCTTTTCCTTTTAAGATTATTATTAAAAATGCTGGTGCATCTTATAATCTCTGAGTTTTATATCAGACTAAATGTGGTATTTGTAATCTACTGAACTCTTGGTATTTTAACATCTGTAAAGAGAAAAATGGATTTAGAAGAAAGAATACACTGTTACCTGTTATTTCATTATTTTCTCTATATTAATCATAACCAGAAGGTTGGATAGTTAAATTTTATAATTCTCTAAGTTCTAACATTGTAACCCCCAAAGAAGAAATACATGTTTTGTTGTCAAAGGCAATCACCCGACTGTTGCCCCCAACAAGAGGATATAAAACATTGGGAAGGCACGGGGTAAATCCGGCAGGCCTGCAGCACTGCAGTTCCCTGGTCAGTGTACAGGTTTCAACCAAATCAACATGGAATTCCAGTGAGTCACCAGAGCTTCATACCATTCTACTTCAAAATTCTTCCTCCGTGGCCTGGAAATATTTTTATTTTCAAGTATAAAATATTGTCTAATTTATGTGTTTGGGATGTCTGATGCTTCTGTCAAATAATAAATCCATCTAGAAACAGAACATTTTTATCTCTACATTCTCAAATCCTAGAATAATACTGAGCATATGGTAACAACTTAAATATTTGTGGGGGTGCCTGGGTGGCTCAGTTATTTAAGTGTCTGCATTTGGCTAGATCCTAATCCCAGAGTTCTGGGATTGAGCGCTGCATCCGACTCCCTGCTCAGTGGGGCATCTGTTTCTCCCTCTCCCTCAGCCCTTCTCCATCACTCAGGCTAACTCTCTCTCTCTCCCTCAAATAAATAAATAAAATCTTTTTTAAAAAATAAAATAGGGGCGCCTGGGTGGCTCAGTGGGTTAAGCCTCTGCCTTCAGCTCAGGTCATGATTTCAGGGTCCTGGGATGGAGCCCCGCATCGGGCTCTCTGCTCAGCGGGGAGCCTACTTCTCCCGCCTCCTCTCTGCCTGCCTCTCTGCCTACTTGTGATCTCTGTCTGTCAAATAAGTAAATAAAACCTTTAAAAAAAATAAAATTGATAAAGATATGTGGAATTGAACTAAATACTACCACTTTCCTTATTTATCTAGTTACAGACCACCATTTAAAGATTTATATTTGCTGTTCTTACACTTCAGGCACAATCTCCCATGTCTCCTCTAACAGGCAGCATCCGAGAGTAGATTAAGAAGGGCAAGGGCTCCAGAGTCACACAGACTAGGTTTAGAGTCTTGATGCTGCCTGACTAGCTGGGGAGATCTTGCACAATGATGCCCTTTCTAAACCTCAATTTAATCCCTATTAAGAGAGATAATACATATCCCATAAGAATTTCTTAAAGATTCAATTAAATAACACATATGAAACACTTAGTATAATATCCAACATGTGGTATTCCATAACTCCTAGACTATTAAGATTACTATTATTGTTTTTATCATCAGCGAAGTCCCCAACAGAAAACAAATTCAAATCAAATGCTCAAGTGGAGAGAGGTTCATGAAGGAAAGTTCATTGAGGTTTGGGCAGGATTTAGGAAGCCAACAGGAGCTGGAGCAAGCAGAGATAGCAACATCACCTCCAGTCCTGAAGGGGCAAGGGGAGAAAGTGAGCTCCTGGAATGCAATGATAGCTTGAGTCTAGGAGAAAAAAGAATGTGGATACTATCAGAGTCGAATCTCCAAAGTCAGAAAGGAACAAGTAAGAAATCCCCAACCCTCTTTCTCCTTCCCCAATCCAATCTCTGCCCTGTGCTTCTATAATTCAAAAAGTAGCCCTCTAAAAAATTAAGTATGGAGTGGGGGAGACAAATTGGAAAGGGCAGTGGTGACAAATAATATACCTTCCATACCTCTATAAAAATAGAATAAGTCATCCATTAATGTGCAAACTTTCTTCTCCCATAGCTCAACATTCATTCACACTTTATGAATTAATCAGGTTATGAAGAGCGGAGTAGGTCATGCTTACCATAAGAAAAAAAAAGAAAGAAGGAACAAAAGAAAGAAAAAAAGAGGAGGGAGGGATGAAGGGAGGGAAGGAGGAGGAAGGAAGGAAGGAAAGAAAGAAAGAAAGAAGAAAGAAAGGAAGGAAAAAGAAAAAGAAAAGAAAGTAAATTTTCCCATGTAAATTTGCATGGTTTTTATGAAAATAAATTAATAATTTTTCTCACTACTACAAAGAAGAAACAATTTGATTGAATCTGAAATACTTGAGTACATTATGAGGATGCATTTTGAAAAAGGAATTGGAAAATAAAACTATTGACGAGTCTCCGATATAACCTCCCTTATGTTCTACAGCAAAGGTCTTGATGGTCTCCTAAAGAAAAATTAAATGAAAAATTCATTGAAGCCAGACTCCAGAGTAAAGACAGCTCAGTTTATGCTCGGAAATCATATAACACTTCAAACCATGGCAGAGCAGCCCATGCTGAGCCGATAATGAAAGGTATTTAAGATATTCTGACCTCGGTTAATACCAGATACAAGAGAAAAGACATTAAGAAGAGGATTTCGGGAAGTCTCAAGATAGTTTTGTCTTTATCTGTTTTCTTCGTAGTTTGGGTCATTTCTTTCTCTATCTTCCCTTCTTCACTCCAAGCACCCTCTCCTACTCTTTCCTGTTACAAGAATTCTTTGAATATTGTCTTCCAGAGAGGGGACAATTCCTGATTTGGGGAACATTATCTAAAGATGAGTACTTAAAAAGGCTTCTTGTACACATTTCAGCTCATAGAATTATTGGGCTTCCTCTAAAAATTGGTCCTTATTCAAAGAGAAATAAAACAGCAGCCAAATAAGTGACCAAGTGTCTGGATATGAAGAAAACAATTCAGGGATTTTGTTCACTTTCTCTCTGGAACCCTTTGTGTTAGGAAGCAATCAGAGGTTCCACACATAGCAGCAAAGTCCCCATACAAGAACAATTAGCACTTTTAGTTTGTGAGAAACTGCCTTGTAGAAATCAGGCGAAGCAATCTCCTTTAGGGCCTGAGACTGGACAGGTACCTAGAAATCTCATTAAGATATTGAAATTCATAGAACTTTTTAAAAAAGGGAAATGTGATGAGGATGTATAGATATTTTGTAGTTGGAAATATCGGGGCACCTGCATGGCTCACTGGGTTAAGCCTCTGCCTTCAGCTAGAGTCATGATCTTGGGGTCCTGGGATCGAGTCCCACATCAGGCTCTCTGCTCAGTGGGGAACCTGTTTCCCCCTCTCTCTCTCTGCCTGCTTCTCTGCCTACTTGTGGTCTCTCTCTCTCTCTCTCTGTCTCTGTGTCAAATAAATAAACAAAATCTTTAAAAAAAATAAAAATGGAATTATTATTTTCATTACATATGTCCTCAAAAATGCATATAATTTTGGATTTTGCCTGAAAGAGGTAGATAGAAAAAAGTTGCCCTATTTTTCCTCTCTACCCATGTATTATTCTTATACCAAAAATGTACTTTTTCTAATAGCTGTCAATATGAACTCCTTCTAAGCCATGATATACTTCTTCCTTGGAATTCCATTAATGAGAACAAAAGAGACAATAAAAAATAGTTGACGGCATTCTATAAGACAAAATAAATGATGATCAATCATCTGGACATATTCATATCATCTTTAAAAAGCAAACTGGCATTTAATTGAATACTGTTTTCTATCATGCCTCTTTTGTGATTTTTCCCCACGTATGCTGGTTCTCCTTTAACTTTTGGAAATTAAAAATTAATCACAGATGAATGGATAAAGAAAATATGGTACGTACATACAATGGAATATTGTTCAGCCCTAAAAAGGAAGAAAATCCTGCCATTTGCAACAATCTGAATGAATCTGGAGGGCATTGTGCTAAAAGAAATTGAACCCAGTCACAGAAGGATAGAAACTGCATGATCCCACTTAATATGAAGCAATTAAAACAGTCAAATTTGTGGAAGCAGAGAATAGAATGGTCATTGCCAGAGCCTAGAGCAAGTTGAAGGGGAGAATGAGTCTTTAGTGGGTACAAAATTTCAGTTATGCAAGATGAAAAAATTCTAGATACCTGCTGTGTAACCTGATGCCTCTAGTTAACAACATTGTTTTATGCACTTGAAAATTTGAAGAAGACCCAAGAAAACTATTGGAGGAGATGCATTTGTCTACTTTGATTGTGGCCATGATTTCACAGGTGTCTGCATATGTCCAACCTTATCAAACTCAGCTTTTGTAGAACAATAATGCTGTTTTTAAAAGGCATACATAGTTTTTAAATGGTCAAAATGCTAATGGTCAAATAACTGGCATTGCTTTTTCTCTCCCCATAGCTATGTGTATCGTATAGCACATCATATAGTGGTAGATAAGATTTTGTCCAAACATAAATATAATTGATGAGCTATTATTTGGGGATTCTGATCAATGTTCTATGTACAATATATTCATAAGCAGAAAAAGTAACTCTTGATTAATATTCCTTACAATGAGAGATTGCTTACTGAATGTTTCAAGTCCATATTCATGTAAGAGAGTTAAGAGAACTCTTAAGGCTTCATCCATCTAAATCACTAATAGTATCAGTAATTCACGTTAATATTAATAAATGATGTCAGATAGTCTTCCTACAGTGATAATTATATTTCACACTCAGTAATTCTATTCTTTGTAATTCTCAAATATAATCCTAGAAGTAACAAAGAGAACAAAAATCTATCTCATGCTACTTATTATAGATGGAAATCCGGTGTATATATTTTTATCTGGCTTACTAAATTGACTTAAACTCTACAAATACATTGGAAGTTGTGTGAGATTGGATTTTTTACTACTCTATGAAGCCTACCCAATCAATAAGGAAATAACAACTAAATAAACATATATAGCATTTATATAGTACATACATTTACATATTTTATTTATAAAATAAATAAATATAAACAAATTAATATGTAACACCATATATTAATTTTTATACAATTTAATTCATTTATTTAAATGTATTTGAATTAGGTTTAATTTATTTCAATTAAGCTTCATTTATTTATTTAAATAAGTATATTTTTTAATGTTTCCAAGGCCACACGTAAAGGACAGTTGATGAATGCAAGATTCATTTTAGCAAATACGTCCTGAGCTCATGGATCTCTCTACCAACTGATGACACTTCCAACAGATGCATAAACATCTACTCAGCCCTATCTAATGCAAACTACCAATATGCTCTTCTATTAATTGTTTTTCTATAAAAAGTATCTTTCTGCCTTTATATAGCTAGTCAAAAGGTTTGTAATACTCCAGTGACATCTGTGTTAAAGAAGAGAAACTCAAAGAGCCAGAAGTATGTATACACAAGCAAACACAGACAGAATGCGGATGGCAAGGCCACAAATTATTACTGATCACCTGATTAGTACAATGCCTCCCTACTACCATTCCACTCACTGAAGTGGATACAATATACTTGCATTTATCAACTACTTTTGCAGGCAGCTGGTTGAGAGATTACCTGGGTGAAACCTTAAACCCGGAAATAATATTTGCCAAAGAAGTTTTTTTTTTTTCTTTTCTTTTGAAATAACCACAAAAGTAACATGTTGAGATTAACTTTATGCATGCTGCTCTGGTCTTAAAAGTCCTCATGTGTTTAGTAAAAATGTATTAGTGATCCTTAAAATACTAATAAAATATTTACAGAACTTACTGAAAAGAAGACATACTATGTATTCTTTTGGGTGTGAGAGAGTCAATTTGTTGTTTTAACAATTGCTCTTAGAAAATGACCACAACGAGTAAACAGTAACTGCTATCCTGAGCCTCTTAGTGTTAATTTTGAAGTCTTTTGAATTCAAGTGTCTCTTTCTGACTGCCCTCCTGCTCACTACTACTGAAACCACACAGGAGATTTTCCTTTAATTAATTAGGGTATAATTAAACAGCAGGTACCCAAGCAGAAGCTAGAGAGTCAGTTCCATCTGTTCTGCAGGGTCTCATGGTGGTGACAAGAGAGTTCCCCCACGAATTTTACCTTGAGCGGTTTTTGTATTTTAATTTCCAGCTATCTCTTTTATAAATTGCTCTTATGATTTCACTTGATAATTTAACACTTCAAAATTGGAGCCCCTCTAGCATTTACCCTGAACACATGCACAAAAGGATTATGAAGGGGTGGAGAGAAAGTGTTCCATAAAATTCAGATTGGCAAACACAATTAAAAGAATATATCATTCATTTATTAATGTTAAACAGTGGGCAGACTCCATTTCATGAAAGCAATCAATTTTAATTTAAAGATACCGGGATTTAAAGACACAGAGAAGACTGACAGTATTTTAGAATGTAGAGGGTGGGACAAGCCTTTGGGGAGGCATATATTAGTACCTCATTTTTAGTCTGAGAGAGTCCCCAGACTTTCAAACCCAGGAATGTAATTTTTGCTAAAAAGCATTTCTGGAAATGTGAAGTAAAAATGGTAACATCTGTTTCTCAGATATTAGGACACCTATATCCCTTGCTACTATATATTGTAATTTTTATGAATCACTTTTTTCTTCTGCAAAACGGTAAACTTGGTGAGGACATCAATTTGATTCAGTTCTTTACCTGGACAGAAGACACTGGAATGCTCAACCGCTAGTTGCTGAATGGCAATAATTCAATCATTTATTTCTTTCTATTTATCTCTTGCCATTGTATAAAACTTACTTCGCTCCTTGATCCCAGCATATTCGTATCCAGAGGAGGCTAGGGCTTCGAATGATTGTTACTGTCACAGCTTGATCCTAATCTAAAAGAAAACTGATGTGTACTGTTGGTGGGAAGGCAAATTGATGCAGCCATTGTAGAAAACAGTATGGAGGTTACTCAAGTTAAAAACAGAATGACACTAGATCCAGGAATCACATTGTTGGGTATTTATCCAAAAAAATACAAAACCACTAATTCAAAGGAATACATGCATCCCTATGTTTATGCAGCATTATTTACAATAGCCAAACTGTAGAAGCAGCCCAAGTGTCTATCAATAGATGGATGGATAAAGAAGAGGTGGGATGTGTGTGTGAGTGTGCGTGTGTGTGTGTGTGTGTGTGCGCGTGCGTGTATAAATAGATAGATACATATCCCTATATAGATCATGGAATGTTATTCAGCCATAAAAAAGAATGAAGTCTTGCCATTTGCAACATGGATAGAGCTAGAGAATATAGTGCTAAGCAAAATAAGTCAGTCAGAGAAATATAAGTACCACATGATTTCACACGTATGTGGAATTTAAATAACAAAACGGATGAGCAAATGAAAAAAAGAGAGGGAGAGAAAGAGAGAGAGATTGAGAGAGAGAGAGAGAGAGAGGAGAGACAAACAAAGAAATAAACTATTATCTATAGAGAACAAACTGAGGGTTACCAGAGGGGAAGTGGGTGGAGGAATAGGGGATGGGAATTAAAGAGTGAGTACACTTACATGATGAACACATAATAATAAAATAAAAGTATTTTAAGAAACTGATGTTTTCAAGTTATGTTTTCAGTATGTTTACCTCTTAAATAGAAAGAAGGGTTTTTTGTTTTGTTTTTGTTGTTGTTGTCGTTGTTTTGTTTTTTAATCCATGAGAGACAGAGACAGAGACAGAGAAAAAGAGACAGAGAGAAAGGCAGAAGGGAGTCCAATGCAGGACTCAGTCACAGGACTCTGGGATCACCACTGGAGCCAAAGGCAGACGCTTAACCGACTGAGCCACCCAGGTGCCCAGAAAGAAACGTTTTAATGAACATAATGCAGTGTGGAATATTAAATGAGGGGAATCCATAAGATCCATTTGTAATTATTTTGTCTGAATATTAGAAAAACAAATTTATTTGTCTACAATAGTAAGTTAAAACAAAGCAGCACTTCAACTTTAGCATTAGAAGACACCTACTAACAATTATAATTTATAAACAGAACTATTATTCATTGATTCAATAAGTATTACATTAACTTTATGTGCTGAATAAACACAAACTCACCCTTGTACCCATGGAGTTTAAAGACCTTTGATAAAACTGACAAAATAGTTTATGGACAAGTATATTGCAAAATAGGGAACACAGCTTGGGGTGGCTTTGTGGCTCAGTTGGTCTTGATTTTGGCTCAGGTCATGATCTCAGAGTTGTGAGATGGAGCTCCATGTCCTTCTCTGCTCTGGGCATGGAGTCTGCTTAAGATTGAGAGCACGTATTACATGGAACACTGAGTGTGGTACATAAGCAATGAATCTTGGAACGCTGAAAAAATTAAATTTAAATAAAGATTCTCTCTCCTTTTGTCCCTCCCTCCTTCTCCCTCTCTTAAAAAAAAACAAAAATAGGGACACAGCTCATGATCCTGTACTAAAGGCATTTCACGAAATCAAGGCGACAAGGAAATGACCCTTGAGCTGAGATGAGAAGAGCAAGTGGAACGTGACCAGGTGGAAAAGGAAAGCTTTACTGAAAACCAGAATAGCATATGCAGAAAGTCTTAGTAGGTTTCCACGAAACAACGGCAGTCCTCCAGAGAGGGTGACGGTAAGTCAGCTGGGGGGTGTCGATGGTAGTGATGAATGATGTCAAGGAATTCCAAACATACATGCAAGTATTTTTACAGGACTTTAGGATGGTTTGTACACCATTGTGAGTTTCATCAGCTTAAGTATGAACCCAAAACGTGACTTATGAAGGACAAATAAAGTTTGGTATGGAGAAGATTTTACATGGCCCATATGAAAGAATAATTTCTGTCACATATGGTTTCCTTGTTATTAAAAAAAAAACTACTCTAAATGCTATAGATTTAATGCAAAGGAAAGACTAGAAATCTCTATGCTGTTCAGCAGGGAATAAGGATAAGCTTTGTAACAAAGAGAAGCCAAAGAAGTTATTGAGGTCAATACAGTTAATATGGGTGTGTGTGCAATGATAATACAACAATCTGATTAAATGGACATATTTAATATTGGAGACCTGACCACAAATCTGTAGCAACAGCATACATTTGTACCTAAAGCTGCAAATAAAATATTACTTGTCTAAATTAAAGTGTAATGGAAATAATTGATTTTGATGATCTGATCTCGCCCTAAGATTACCAACTACAGGACATGTCATTGCACACTACAGACATAGGTCATTAAAGTTCATTAACACTGTTCTCTTGAGATAGGAATAAAACAAAAAATTATGAAGATTTAAGAACAATATAATACAAAATTCACACTAGAAAAAGGTGATTTCAATTACTCTTAACAAAGTCTTACCTGTTACATAGGATACCATGACATTTTAACTATTTCCAAAATCAAGCATTCTATAGATGCAGAAAATGTGTGATAGGCAAGTGACACAATAAATGGTGTGTGAGGATGTGTGTGGAACTGTGGGAATGTAACGTTTCTACAGCAGTGAATTAGTAGTAAATTAGTAGTGTTTACACTACTATTTTACAAACAAGATTAGGTTCCAAATATTATCTCACTACCTTGCTATTATTATGATAGTAATATACATAGGACTGCAGAATTATTGAAAATCATCTGCTAGAATGCATTTGCAACAAAGTCCTGATAAAAGATGAATACCTTGGCCAACTTACCAGTTGTTACATTGCGTTTAATTTAAATTCACTAGTAGAGCATATTGATAGCTTTAATACCATCTATACCTTTCCCCATTTCTGCTGTTCAGAGGCTAACAATTTCAACTCTTAGTTTTTTACCCTGGTATGTTTACCCCTTTTTGGACTAGTATATTTGAACTATTATTTATTGATTTATTGTGATCAGATAATATCAATTGTCTTTCTGTTATGGTAGAGGGGGATGTAGTTCTTTTGCAGCATTAAGTCTTCTTTCATTTTCCCTCTATAAGTCGGCCTAACCATAATTTTATTTAATACAACATTATAGTTATAATTTTGAAAATTTCACTCACCATTAAATCAAGTAGTGTTTTGGGTTATTTTTCACTTCTGAACTTACAGTGAACATAACATCCAGGAGCTACTAGTTGCTTTTATCCCATCTACTTATTTGTTGTTCTGTCTACAGAAGCAGATTTTTTTTCAAATATCTGTTAAAAATATTTCATATTTTCAAATGCCTCAATTGCTTTGTCAGTTCTACAGATTTTATCACTTATCCATCATAAATAGCTTCCTTTTCCATTTCAGATTATTAATGAGAATATTACTCTTTGGGGTTAATCAGTACCATCTCCCTTACTAAATTTCTTTTTTCTAGAACCCTTCTGTTCTAATCTAAATTCTGTGCTGTCTCCAAGCTATATTTAGGAATGCTCCTCAACATTTTCATGACATCAGTATCTGTTTCTCATGCTCCTAATTTTGAGTCTGTTCTCTTGCCCTGATAAAGTACATTTTAAGGTCTTTATGTATTTTTAACTTTGTTCACCTCACATTTGATGATGAGTTTGTCTGCGTGTGTAGAATTCCAGATTTTAAAATATTTTTATTGCATGCTATTGCATGGCTCTACTATCCCCCAGTAAATGTAAGGATTCTTATTCATTTTCATTTCTTGGGCCTTTGCATAAAACAAGGCTTTGTCTTATTTATCCCTAAAATTAAAAAAATTCCACAGTGATGTAATTTAACATCAGTGGTTTACTTTTTGTAGTGTGGAACATAGTCCCTATGAAGACTCAGTTTTTCAGTTCCAAAAATGCCCTTGCATTAGTTCTCTGATAATTTCCTTTTAGTTTCTTTAAAAATATGTGGGACTGTACTCTGGATCCATACTCTATATCCCTACTTTCCCTGTGATATTTCTCCACGTTTTGGCTTTTATTATCCTCATATTTTTCTCTTTCCATTTTATCAAGATACAATTGACATACAGTACTGTGCAAGATTAAAGTGTATAGCATAATGATGTGATTTCCATACATTGTTTTGTTTTACTTTCAAGTTGTTTGTTCAGCTGATTAAGAGGTGCAAACTTCCAGTTCTAAAATAAGTAAGTCTGAGATAAAAACAAAACCAAACAAGAGTTTTTCATTCAATCAAATCTTGCAATTTTTGTTGATTTTTTAAAATTTGGGCCATCATCTTTTTAGTTTCTGAAATTTACATTCCAATTCAAATGTTCCTCAGCATCCTGAATTTTTATTTTCAATCTAGCAGCCCTACTAATACATACATTTTGCATCATATCCCAGCACACACAGGCGTGTAAAACTATAACTGAAACTAATAATGTCTAACATACTCGGCTTACATTATGACATTTTCCTTTTTAAAATTTTTTAAATGCTAATTTAAATAAATGACTTCATTATTTATCATTGACTTGACCACAGTTTGGTGTATATATGGGATGGAGGGAGATGCACTACTATAACATGGTAAAGCAATGAGTGGGTCTTTCCATTGGGACAACTTCAAGTATCAGTATCTGTAAGTCTTTCTCTGACACGTTCTCTGAAGAACATTCTTCAGATCCTTCACTGACAAATACCTGAGTGTCAGCTTTCTCATGCTAGATAGCATCAAAGGTTCTTCTACTTAGCGTGTTGTATTTCACACATATCCTTCATTTCAGTCCTTTAACTTATCATTAACTCTCTGCCATGCCTGGTGACCTCATACCTGGAGCATTCCTGGTTCAGTTCCTCTAGTCAATTGACCTGGAGATGCAGAGACTTTCCCAGGTAGGCAAAGTGAGAAAGGTTTATCAGTTCCATGTCTAGACTATTATCAATCAAGTTAGAGTAGATTTGGCTATAGTAACAAACCATTCCAAACCTTCAGCCTTAAAACAACCAAGGTTTATTTCTTAATCATGTACTTGACTATTACAGGTTGAGTTCTGTTTCTGCTCCTCATGATAGGACTCATCATGACGGCTCATCAACCATCTTAAATTTTGTCAGTCACTCTTCTGGAGAGAAAAGAAATCTCTGGAGAGTCTCATATTGGCTATTCTCTCAGACTAGAAATGACATAGATTAATTTGTCTCACATTTAGTTACGAGGATGAATCTCATGTCCCAACATACATGAGAGGCTCAGAAAGTGCAGTTAGTTCTACCTTGTGTCCAAGAAAAGAAGAGCAGAAACTGGTTAAAATGGAGATATGAAGTACATAGATATTTAGTGACTTCCTGTCATCGCCACCACCTGAGTCTCTTAAGCCTTAGCTCTCCCATGGATCTGTGAGGCAGATTGGGTACTTCGCATTGATAAACTTTCCTGTAAGCACATAGATTCTAACTTCTGCCTCTTGGATGTTTCAGTAATCACTGCTTTCCTTCCTTCAAACCTGCTGTTTTCATTTCTGCCAGCCTTTGTCTTAGTAGACTAGCACAATTTGATTCCTTAATTGTTAGTTGTGTTTTGAAAGGGAACAGAGAAAATCTTTGTGATGCAACTGCCACATTTATGTAGATTTCTCACACACCTATGAATATATGCAAATTTTGACATATTTCAGTCAAAGGTAGGAGTTGTTGTTAATGTCTATTTACAAACAAGAAACTCAGTTACTCTGTCTTCTCCATGACATGATACATATATTTTTTTTAATTTCTAGCATTAACTTGTTCTTTCTTGGGATTTCCAGCTCTCTGCTTACATTGTTTAGGTGTTCTTGCATGCCATCTGCTTTCTTTTTCAGAGCCCTTAGCATATTACTATAGGTATTTTTTAATTGTTGGTGTGATAATCCCAACATCCCTGCCATGTCTGACTCTGATGTTTACTCTGTGTCTTGAAATTGTTGGGAGATTTGCCATTTGGAAGAGTTGTAACTTTTCAATTTTTCTTGGTACCCAGGCATGACGTATCAGGCACTTGTTCCCACTTCCACCTGCGAGTCTGCTCCTGTAAGCCATCACACCGTCTCTTCACCTGTCTTTTCTCCAGTTTAAGGGGCTGTAGTTTGCCCTATGACCTCCCCCCTCATATGGACCTAAGAAAAGTTGATTTTTCAGGCTGCCAGCTTTTTACTTGCTGTGAGGACAGAATTGCACTTCCAAATTCCATGTATATGGAAAAGGAAACTGGAAATTTATGGTACAGTTTTTAAAACTTGTTTTAAATTAAGGTCATAGATTAAAAGCTCTTAAATAAAGAAACTGTATCTTTTACATGTTTATGCTCACTCTCAAATATCACCTAGTAAAATGTCTTTTACAGGGGACAATTTCAATAAATATTTGAATTAATAATTTAAAGGCCTTAGATATCAGAGGGAATTGTAATAAGGGCACATGTGATCATATGTAGAAGTTATTTGTAAGTTTTCAACCATTATAGGACTATTGGATTATTTTAAGATGAACAACTTTTCAATATTTGGATCCAAATATTTAAGTATATCTACATTAGATATTTGATTAGCTTACGTAATAAGCATGTGGAGTCCTCCAATGTGCCAGGTCTTGGGAACACAAACATGAAGGAGCTGCTGACCTTATACTTAGAAAGCTCATAGACTATGTTTCGATATTCTGTTTTTAAAACACTGTTTTTGTTCAATGATTCATGGAACACTACATTAAAAACTAATGATGTACTGAATGGTGACTAATATAACATTAAAAAAATAAAATAAATAACATTGTTTTTTGTTATTTTCAAATAAGTGAACCATGATTAAAGAAAATAGGTCACTTTTTATAAATGTTTATAATATTAAAAATAACTTTAACTAAAATTTATTTTTAAAAGCTTGCTCCAGCAATTTCAAGATCTTTCATATATTAATGCATATAAAACAACAACAGTATTAAATAAGTTTTATATTTATTACCATTTTAAAGATGAATGAGATATAGTAGTAGTATAAAAGTTGTCCAATTGTCCAGTTTTCAAACGAGACAGATTATGGGGCCATATTTTACTCCTTATACCAGATAAACAGAAAGTAAATTGATTGCTGTTGAAATTAAACACCTTTATACATTGTATTTTTTAAAAAGATCAATAGATTTTAATGTAACAAAATACAAAATGTTTGTTGATAGTGTTTTAGATTCCACACCACAATTGATATTTTTTAAAAGTGCCAAGTGTCAAGAGATTTGGTACAGCATCAAAAATACATAACTGAATTCTCAAGATGCTCTGTGATGTGACACTTTTGATTTGATGGTTACATTTTATGAAATAAAAACACTAATTCATATACTTCTTCTCTATTCCTTACTACATTCTTTTCCTTGAGGTATGTCTTTTTTTTTTTTTTTTTTATTCTCTTACTTACATCCAGGATTTTTAGCACAGCAACTTCCTCAGCAAGAAAAACAGTCTTGCACACACACACACAAAAGCAATACTTAGAGTGGTTAAGAATTTGGACTTAAACTTTCAACTAGTCAGGCTCCTTAGCTGTTCTCTTCTTGGCTTGTTTTGTGATCATCATTTTATTTACATTCACTAAGGTTCAGTTTCTCCATTTGTAAAATGAAGATAATGATACTGCTTTCAATATGATTGTTGCAAATATCATATGAAACAATGTATGAGAACTTAATAAAAGTCAGACATTATAATCAATATTTTTTGTTTTACAAACAATACTCCGAATGCCAATGGGTAAACACTTCAGTAACAAAGTACTCCTGATATCTGGAGTCCAGGTATCCTGAGGACAAAGATTATTTTCTAAATTTTTACCAGCTATTGCTTTTACTAATAATTTTCTGAGCTTATATATTAGTATACTCTTAATTTATCAAATTTTTTTTTGGTTATGAAGTATATATGACTGCCTTTTTACAAATCTCCCGTCATTCTTCTGCCATCTTTCCTGTATCATTAGTATGCTTTGTGCCATTTGTATTCTATATATTTATAAGAAATGAATTTCCTAATTTATTAGGGTAAAATTATTCACCAATCTACTTTTCCCCCCAAATCATTTGTATTCTGAAAGAACAAAAATTATAATAATATTATTTCTGTAATATATACTTAATGCAAGAAAAATGTTATTGAAGGACAACTTTGAAACTAAGATATACAAATATAAAATAATTTTAAGATAACTGGGGGTAAAAGTTAATCAGGTGATATACTTTTGATTTGCTGAGATATGATAATAAATTATGTATGGAAAAGATGAGGCAGAGTTTAAAAATTAACTCGTGGAATATATCATCTGTCATGTAGCTTAATAGAATCACTATGAATGATTATATTTGTCCAACAGACATATGTTTTTTTTGCCCTCACATCTCATTTAAGTCATTATAGATTACTATCTTCTACACAAAATCATGTCAAAAAACATGTAGAACTATGATAATATAGATTTAAGAATTTTGCTTTTCTTGCCACTTTTATAATATTGCTTAGAGTTTGTAGTCTGGTTAATTCCTTCCTATGCAACAATATTTGTAATACATTTTCCAAGTGACAAATTTTTTGTCTCACTATGGATTAGAATTTTCTGTAAATCAATGCACTATTTTTTATACCCTCCCCTCCAAAATTTTTTCTTTAAGGAAATACAAGAGATCTCATCTCAGGATATTTAATTTAAAATATATTCTGTCCTTGATGACTTTCAGAATTATTTTAAAGGTCAGTGTAGAGCTGATTCTAGCAAAATGTTCTATATTGCCATTTTTGGTACTCTCCAGCTCTACATTTTTTTATTTCAAACCTACATTTTTCCCTACTTCATGCTGTCCCTTAGATGTTCAAGTGCTTCTTCTCCTAGAGCAGTGCTTCAAATCAGGACTAGTGTCCTTAGTTTCTACAATACTCACTTATGAGTTTGATTCTACATTAGTAACAAAAACGCTCTCCTTCTAAGAGCATCTTCATTTTAACACAGGAAGGCAGAAAATGTTGATGCCAAACAAATCTGTATTTTCCTTACCTTTCTAATGATCAGAATACTGATTTCCTACTAGGACATTGACACTCAGCTAGAAGGCCCATCATTTCTCAGAATTAGGCAGAACCATGTGACTAAATTATAGACAGACAGATATAGGTAGAAGTGTTATATGGATTTTCAGGAAACCTTCTCCAAGGTGAAGAAACATACCCTTTTTTCTCTCCCTCTCCATCTCATGGCTTAAAATGTGGATATGTTGACATGGATATGATGACTGGAAAACAACTATTGGGAAAACTATTTTTTCTAGAATATTCCATAGGACATATTATCAAAACACTTGATCACTGTGCCACTATTAACAATATTATCTGTGTATATAATATATATAATATATTATATATATACATAAATATATATGTACACCCATATGTACACCATATACATGCATCACATTAGGTCATTAAGTGTACTTATTTTTACAGATTTTTTAAATTTAATAGTAAATTTATTTATTTATTTTTATTTTATTAATTTATTCATTAGAGAAAGAGAGATAGCAAGCACAAGCAGGGGAAGGAGCAGGCAGAGGGAGAAGCAGACTTCCTGCTGAGCAAGGACCCTGATGCAGGACTCAATCCCAGGACCCTGGGATCATGACCTGAGCTGAAGGCAGACGCTTAACCAACAGAGCCCACCCAGGCATCCCAATAGTAAATATATTTAGTAAAGTCCTCATTTGGTAATAATTTTAAGGTATTAGTTAGTTAAACATTGCAAAAGTAATCAAGGTCCCATTCTGGTAACATTTATGAATTTGTGACCGCTTGCCCTAGGTTGACAAAGGCAGATTCTGTAGAACTGTTCTATTCCAGGACTTCTAACACAAGCCCCTATCTCCACTTCAAAGTTGCTTTGCATCCCATCTTTTTTTCTTTTGCACTTCTTATTTTTTTAAAGATTTATTTATTTGAAAGAGAGATGGGGAAGGAGCAGAAGGATAGAGTCTTCAAGCAGACTCCCCCACTGAGCCTGGAGCTGGATTTGGGGCTTGATGCAGGGCTCTGTTTCGTGACTCTGAGATCATGACCAGAGTTGAAACCCAGAGTCAGCTGCTCAACAACTGAACAACCAAGGCACTCTGTGTCTGCACACTTTAATTTAAATTTTCTAGGTATGTCTTCATCTTATCCAGAACTTTGTTCCACTTATTATCTCATCTTCTTTCTTATACTTTTCTTCTTTTTTTCCTGGGATTTCTTCCTTCCTTCCTTGTCTCCCACCGTCCATTCTAAACCCATTCTGTCTTGATCTATGCTTCAAGAGACAGACTCCCAAGAACTATACTTTGAAGACAGAGTGCTGATGAGGTTTATATTTTATTCTGCTGATGGAAGGCAGGAAGAGGAGATAGGAGGCTGAGGGGGAAGAAGTTTGCATTTTCTTCTACCTCCCTTCTCTACTGCAGGTCATGTTGTTTGCTGTTACTGATACCTGGATAGCCCCAGTGCCCACTGGGTTCTTCTATTTCCTTCCCTTCCTCTTCAGATCTAGGGCTGGGAAGAAGGTCAACATTCTTTGTTCGTTTCTTTACCCTACCCAAGCCTCTGTAACTGTTCTTTATTTTACGTTTTTGATAGAATGCTAGTGTTCATCTTGCCCTCAGTGACTACCCATTTACACGCACACACACACACACACACACACACTACTTTCAATCATTTCCTTGAATGATGATTTTCTATCTCTGTCTTTGTGTCTGTCTGCATATCTATCAATATCTATCATCTCTCATCTATCTAATCTCTTTTATCTCAGTCTCTTTCACCAGCCAGCTTCACACCACTTTTAGAAATAAAATGAACATGGGGCACCTGGGTAGCTCAGAGGGTTAAGCCTCTGCCTCCGGCTCAGGTCATGATCTCAGGGTCCTGAGATCAAGTCCCATGTCAGGCTCTCTGCTCAGCAGGGAGCGTGCTTTCCCCTCTCTCTGCCTGCCTCTCTGCCTACTTGTGATCTCTCTCTCTGTCAAATAAATAAATAAAATCTTTAAAAAAAAAAAAAAAGAGAGAGAGAGAAGTAAAATGAACATAATGTGACTTACACACTTACCTATTCAAACAATTATTTCCCTGAAGTTCCCCTGTGACTTCTGCATTCTCAGTCTAGTGACATAAAGGTTTCCTTCTTCCTTAACATCTCTCAGGCAATTAACCTTGATGACCACTTGCTTATGAACACTTTTCATTTTGCTATGTTCAGCTGGTTCTCCTATATTTCCCTTTCATTGTTCTCTTTCTTGGGTTCTTCTCTGTCTTTCTTCTGTCTCTTCAGTAGTAGCACTTTTCAAAAATACATCCTTCCAGACACTCACATAGCCTTAGTGATCACATACGTATCTCCAAACTTGTGCCTTTTGTTGAATTCTATACCTCAGTTGTTTGTACCACATTTGATTACATAACACTTCCATAGTCACTGCTTTTCAAAGTGTTAGAATTATCTTGATTTTTTTTCCTTTTTCCCTTTACATAAACTCAATTGAAGTACTTCACTTTTGTCTTAGTTGCATCTCTTAAAGCAATCTTCCTTTTCTTTCTGTTTGCCCTAGTGAAGGCAGTATTTCTTCCAAGTTGTATTACTGTAGGGATTTCCTCCCAGATTTTTCTAGCCTCACTTTCTTTTGCATAGCATATCTCACCACAATGCTAGGGCTCCACTACTCAGAATTCCTTCCTGGCTCTCGGTGGCATAAATCTAGATTTCTAAAGCGATTTCTCAGTTTGATTTGGCCCCAAACAATTTTAGTCTTCTTTAATTCCCTAAATCACTTCACTGTTTTTAGTCAACCTGTCCCTCAGCCTTGTAAAATCTCCAACTCTAACTTAATTTTTCAAAAGCATCTCCATGTTTGAGACTTACCACGAATGACATGCCTTTCATGATCTACTTTCTTATCTCCATATGGAAGTAGCTTTTCCTTCCCAGTACTCCAAATAACAAAAGTAGCAATATTTTTGACATTGCTGGCTGCCTTCCTTTAGAGATATGCATAACATAAATTTTATTTCATAATTATCTTATATGCAATAAAGGGCAAGGATTATGTTATCATTGTATCTCTCAAAATGCCTAGAAAAGCTCCTGAAAGAAGGGCCCTTATTTAATTAAATAATGTTTTTATGGATTCAACTCACTAAGACTAACTGAAATGCTCCCATGACGATCTCCAGATTCCCAAAGTTCTCAACATTAAATCAATTAGCACAATCTTTTGGTGTTGTTCTCTTCTGTTATAACCTAAAACAGGGCTGGTAGTTGCTCAGTGTAATTGAATGTGCCAAAAGTTCAGTTGTTCTGATTCTCCACAGACTACCTAAACAGATGCTCAGTTGGCAGGAGCCCAGAAAGGCTAGTTTTACCTATTAAGTACCATCAAAACAACTAAATCTTACAGATGCTGACACAACTATTAATATTTTTATTGTGCTAATTTGCTGATAGTCACAGTCATTTGCAAATAACTGTATTTCTTAAGGAAATGTATTTGGATGAATGAAGTTATTTTTGACCTTGAATTTTGAGAACTACAACACTGTATCATTCCATCTTAAATTGCGCTTCTTTGCTTTGATGTATCACTTTTACTTTGAAATTTTTGATTAAGTACTTCATTTGGGAGGGGGCACTATACTTTGAACTCCTTCAGTTCAGTCTTGATTCTAAAAATACTAAATTGGAAACTGTCATAAAGGACATTTGCATCATTCCAAAGTTAAAATAGCTCAGTCGGTCAGCAAGTAAGTGCCAAGTACCAGAGGCAGGTAATACAGGAATCCAAAATGAATTCTATTCTCAGAGGTGACAGAGCACTGATTCTCCAGCATGCTTGGAGGAGGCCCTGAGGTTAGATCAACCTGGATGGGATTTCCTGCTTTGCTGCTTGAAATTTCCACAGTGAAAATGGAAGACGGTAGAAGAGAGAGAGAGAAAAGGAATGAAACCACCACCCCTGAAAAATGATCCAAGCAAAAATTGCGTGTTTTAAAATTCCAGATACAGAGTTTTTAGGAGAAATAAGTGAAACTGGATCAGCTTTAGATATTCATTTCAATTTGGGGGTTTATTTTAACTATGATGAGCACGTTCCCAGGTACATTAAAAAAAAAAAAAAAGAATGAAAGCAACAATTTGACTCACAAAGACAGAAATGACCGTTGATTTCTAAAGCACAAGAAGTTTAAGATTAAAGATATTTATCAGGATATCTAAATTCTAAAATGTGCTTAGTCTGATTATACCAACTCCATTTATCATGCAAAATCAATAACACTGATGATTCTGGGACCCTTTAGAACAGTTATATATGAGTTTGTAGATTCTTATATTTCGACTCAGACCTTTTGTCTTTTACTTGATTTGTGAAAATAAGGCTCTTTTTTAGTATCATTAGGCCCCCAATTTTTTAACTATACTTTGAATGGGATTGTTTATAGTTCTTTACTTCAGCAACATAACAATAAGTCCACAGAATCACAATTTATAGGGAAATATCAGAAGTGTCTATATAAGTGTTAAATTCCCAGTAGTCCAAATATCTACTGTATCATGTTCAAGTTCACCTGAGGAACACATTAAAACAATTCATGATATTGACTAACTACCCAATGACAATTATGTATGCTTAAAAAATATTAGAATTAAACAAAGAAAGAATGATATCATAGGAAATCATGTTCTCCAATGTCTACACTATTTTTTAAGACATAGTATAGAGTGGAGGAAAAAAAAACAATACCCATCCCTACCCCCTAAAAAAGAACATCAGGCTCTCCTATAGTGGATTAAAAAACCACACTGACTATAAATCTGTGAAGGCTTAAAATTCTCAGAAGATTTAATTATGATTCATATTAGGTCAAAAGCATTAAATAGAATTTTAAAGAGAGTATTAGAGGGGTAGTAACTGACAATACTCTGTATAACCTAAAACAAATGAGTTTTATCTTTTTCCACCATTAAATATATCCCTAGAGTTAGGGAAAAAATATAATTTTCTTGCTTGCATTCTTCTCTCTGGATAAACAATGAATACTCAAATCATCTACTGTCTTCATGAAGGATTTTATCTAGCAAATACTCATGAACTCTTGACATGCATTTCAGGGACCAACATTTTCACAAACCTTATCTGATGGGTCCTAGTGCTTAGCTTTCTCTCATTCTAATATTCTCAAATACCTATTTTTTTTTTTTTAATAGTGTGGCACTGGACATGTTTAAGTTACTTCAAATGCTTTTTGAGAATCATGTGGAACACACTTAGGGAGGGAGAAATTTCAAAAACTGAAGAGTTTGCAGGAGGGTGTGGGAAGGGCAGTGAGAGAAGCAGAAAGAAGCTACTGGCCCTTGACAATCAACCACAATCATGAAAATCTTCCTTGTTTGGCTGAAAAGACGAAATTAAAGCACGGACTAACCGCTCTGGCCAGCACTGGCCTATGTTTTCAACAGAATTGCCTGTTCCACCGCAAGTCAACCCCTCCAGTGACCCGTATTGGTCATCGGGGCGGCTGAACTAAGTGGTTCTGCTGGGCCACGAGGGTCTGTTTGCTAGGACATACGTAGTCACAGCAAGATATGCACAGGAATATTAATTATGGAGACAAACCAGAAGCAAGGGAAGGCCTGCTGTAAACCCCCGCAGAAAGCAGCAGTCTCGTTTCCCGCAGAGCTCTCCAGCACACACAGCCGCGCTGCTGCTCACTGAGCACAGGCGGAGTTGTTGCCCTGCTGCTTTATGTTAATTAGAGAATAAATAAGTGGCCAACTGTAGTCTGTGGGCATATGTTGGTCAACTGTCTCTGTCTAATTAGGTTGTAAGCCCACTGGGCAGGGGCCTCATTTAAATCTATGTTCCGGAAAGCACTTAGTGCCTTTGTTGAGGCCTAGTGAACGTGAGAGACTAGGGCAAGTGGCTGAGGTTTAATAAGCAAGAAAAAACTTAAAAATTGGTTTTCCTGTGTGTGTGTGTGTGTGTGTGTGTGTGTGTATTTGGTGTCTTACAGAATGCTAAACATCTGCGCAAGAAGGGAATTTGACTTTTGAGACACAGAATGCCTGCATGTTGCCGCAGGTAGCAATATAAACATATACGTAATTTACATGAAATTGTGTGTCATTTCATAGATTCATAATTTAATAAAATAAATTCTACATAACTTTTTACATATGATTTAGAGATTACATAAAGCATTTGCAAATGTAATGAACATAAGCTTCAAATGAAATTGATTCTAGTTTAACTTGAGTGTGCGGAATATTCACACCACGTGTTGCCTGTGCGTGTGAGTGTGTCTTACACCTATCATCACAGCATGTGCATGTGTGTTTACATAGTGCAATCGAGCAGCGGATGGGTGTGTTTAGTTGCACACATAGTTAACTATTCAGACATCCATCAAAATATCTAAACAGGAGGTATTCTCTATTTTATATTTTTGTTTGTGTAGTTCAGGGAAGTCTGATCTCTTCCTGGATCCTCTGATGCCTGTCACTCCGTCCTGGTCTGTGGATGTTAGTTTAGAATGCTAGGGGTTATCTGCCAACAACAAAGGGCAAGAAAGTAGAAATTAAAATATACACATTTTTTATGTACGTGTGTATATGCTTTTTTGTGTTTAAAGACCACTTCTTTTCTGTATAGAGTCAATCATTCATCCCTTTGAACTCCTTTGGCATTAAATTATAAGCTGTCTTCCATTTACATGCGTGGACATGTACATGCATTTGTCTGTGATTCTTCTTTTTCCTCCAGAGGCTACAAGATATCCAAGGATAAAGACCAAATCTTATCTTATTTTACGTTTCCAGTGCTTCTCCCTAGTGCTAGGCCAAGTAATTTCCAACAAATACTGTGTATTTTTAAAATTTCTACATCAAGACAAATTTGATAATTACATGAATATTTAAACTGCTTTATGCTTTAATTCTTTAAAACTACTAGTACATACATCACACAGAAGGACTAAGAGAGTGGCTCTGGCCAAAAGTATCTGGTTTAAAGAATTTACTCGTGTTCATTTATCATAGAATATAGATCACTGATGCCCTTCAAATACGAAGACTGTTAGGAAAATATTGTCTAAAACATCTACTTTTTATGTTCTCCCCCCTAGACTTCCAGAAACTTGACATTTTAAAATGTGATAGAAAATACATGTTGGTCTTAAGGCCAAATTCACATTTTCTTCCATGATCTCTCACGCCGCCCAATGGAGGCTTTCTGAAGATGAAAGGCAGGCATTCGTGCATACGGGAGAGTTTTAACAAAGAGAGTCTGTGGTTTGGCTGTGGTCTTCTTTTATATTTGTAGAGAATGGGGTAGGGACTTAATAATTATTCGATCGATTTATTCACATAGGACTTCCTTTCGCACCGTATTGTTTGAAATAGATGTCTTCACATAACAGTTAACCGGATCAAACTCCAGACATTGCTTGCTCTTCCTTCCACTGAAGCTTTTTTTGTTGTTCCGATACTGTACTCTGCCGCTTCCTTCTTCCTTCTCACAGTAAAAACCCATTGGCTTTCAACTATTAGACTCCCAGGAATAACTCTAGGAAAAGAGATCAAATTCCCCCTAAATAATCCTCACAAACTCCAAAGTAAACCAAGAACTCAATTGTGAGAAACAAACCCTTGTCTCTTTTCTGAATCCTTGTTTTGCCTCATTCTGTTTCCCAGCTCTCTAACTTGCATTCTCTATGCACTATTTCTTTAAATTGAGGCTTATTATACTACGTTTACGTTTTTAAAAAATCTGGGCCCATGTTTTGGTGAGTTTCTCAATAAAATAGTCACTTTCTACCACTAGACACTAACATTGCCCTTGTTGATTTGATCTGTTTTCAGGAGTCAGAGGACAGCTTGGTAAGTGGAGTAGAGATGCTCGCTGATAGCGCACCTGCCGTCGCTTACAATCCTACTGGGATTTGCGAGCAAGCCTTCTCCGGACACCTTAGCATTCTTTTCTCTTCGCATGGAGATACAGATACATGTTCACTACTCTCTTTCAGAACTTGCAGCCCTTAATTTTTTCTTTCTCCCCAGTTAGCAAACTGTTACCAATTTTTGTTTTAACATCTCCTTGAATGACACATTTGCTTCGTGAATGTTTCTTTTTTTTTAAATCAACGAAAATATCTAGAGTTGGTCTAGGGCCTGGGGCTGGATGGTGCCTACCTGTCCTTTCCTCTGGCATCTGTGTCCTAAAAGGTCTTCTAAGAAATCCCTTGTTCACACTATCTTTTCACATACGTAATTCTCCTTCACCTGTGATTTTTAATGTTCACTTCAAAAAAATCTTTGTAAAGTTCAGTTTAAAAGCCACAATATCCATAAATCCATCTAATCTTTACCTTTTCCTCTCTTTGAACACCTTATCTAGCTATCAATCAATGTTTTGCTTATACGCTACCTCCCCAATTAAATAGAATTTTTTAGATATTGATAATTAAAATTATTATTGCACCTTTAATCTAGATGTGATTCTATACCAAGCATTTAAATAAGCACTTTATATTTATTATCTCATTTGCTTTTTATGACATCCATTTGTAGTAAGCTTTAGGCTCATTTTTAATACAGAAAGTGAGCCTTAGAGAGAACGAATTCCTTGACCAATGTCATCTAGCTAGTAAACAATAAAAGCAGATAAATGTTTCCCTTTCCTGCTTACCATTTTGTGAAGTACATTTTGTTGTTATCGTTTGCCGCCCCCTCCATGAGACTGTAAATACATGGGGGCAGAGATCTGAACCTGTTTTGTTCACTGTTGTGTCTAGAGCAGTACGTAGCCTCTCTGGTCTCTCATGTGCTCAGTCTCTTTTCTCTCTGTGTATCTCTATCTGTATCTCTAAAGAGGGTATTTCTGTGTGTCTGTATAAAATATCTGTTTTATATAAAGAAGAAATTATCCAAACCACATTTTATTATTTCTTAGCAATCTCAATTCCAAGTGTTGTTTACAGTATAGTTTTTAAAATCTTTTAAGAATTAGAAAATTTAGATGATATAACATCATCCATTGCAAAGTATCTAAATCAGTTTTTCATTGTTGAGAGTAAGTGAACAGAGCATAGATGTTCTGGACTCCAAAATATAAACAAAATCTTGAAAGCAACAAGAATCCAAATACTAGGAACATAAAAGGGCTAACATTTTTTGTTTACTGATACTAATGCCCAAAGCCTCTAGAGCAGATTCAAGAAACTTCCTATGAATCTTTTTTAAAAATAACAAACTGTGTAGACATGTTTTTGCAATTACATACACAAAGGACTGACTAAAAAAGATAAAATTCTGAAGTTAAATAAAAAATGAATAGATAAATAAAATAAAGATAAAAAATTAGCTTGACAATACCAAACATCTTTCCAGAATCTTCTGAGATTTGTGAGCTTCCTATTAACAGGTTTAAGTTTTCAATATTATTTTTAAGCATCCTTATTATTCATTGAGAATATACATCAATATCAGTGAAACTAGTTTTGGTATATATTTAATAATGGCACGTTCTTTTCATGAGAGAGTTTTTACTTCAAAAATACAAATTAAAAATGACACAATCATAAATCTCAAATACCACATTTATGTTTAACAAGAAATAATTTTCCAATGATTTGCTTAGCAAAAAAATAACACAATATTGTAAACTGTCAAAAAAGAAAGCAATAGCATTTCCACTGGGAAACAAAAATGACTTTCTTTTCTAATTACTAAGGCAAAATCCATACAATATCAAGTACATTTAGAATGCTAATCAGAAAGATATCTTGATGGGGGTAAAAGGGCTTGTTTTTTCTTATTTGAAAATCCTGGTAAAACCACAAATGGAAGGAAATTAAGTAGCAAGGATAAAATGATTCAATCACTTTATCTCCTTTCCATTTTTTTAAAAATATTTTTATTACGTAAAATATAGTATATCCAGAAGACTTAAGATATTTATATAGACTAATAAAACAAATATTATGAGTATGGTTCCTGACCTCAGGTGCACCTTTTCATGCTATTTGTGTTATTCCTTTCTTTTCTATTTTTTATGATAACATCTTAGGATTGGAGATAGATCATTGGTTTTCCACAACCACAATATTTTATCTTGGATAACATATCAAAGGGAGTGAGCTGCATGTTTCAAGGTATAAACAAGTATACTGGGACAAATGTCTGAAAAATAATTTGCCAGATTATTTTAAATTGCTGAATGGCCCAAAATTGAGACTCTTATTCATGATGCCATATTTCATTGTTCTTTCCTTTTGGTTTACCCCAGAAAATATAATCAGAATCTTTTTTTTACAGTCCATAACTATTAAATCAATTATTTTCATGTACCAGGCACTGTTATCCGTAATCAGTATATAAACAATAATCAACAAGACAGACAAAGCACTTATCCTCAAAAGTGTTAACATTCAGGTAAGGGAAAGCAACTGAACACTTAAAGTCCTGAAGAGAGAAACAATATTTCAAAAAAGAATTAATGGAATGACATGTTTTTTATTTTGGTAGAGTTAATAAGAAAAATATCAAACACGACTACACTATATTTAATTAATATTTCCACCTTCCTCCTCTCATTCTTGTCTTTTTCTTCGGTCATGTCATTTTCTCAATATTTACTCAGTAAGAACAAATTAAATATACTTTTTAGATGAAAGAGGACTTTTCCCTGATAGACAAAGTATATAACTGGTAAATAACCTCAGAACTCTGAGGAAATTTGTTCCAGGTAAACTGAGTCTGAACATTAACAGTCCTATTACACTGATTTTTAGGAAAGTTGGAAAAGCCATCTAAATGGGATAATTTATATGCCTTGTAAAGACTGTCAAGAGTAAAATAAAAATTCCCATTTACTCATGGATGATGATGAATCAATTCATCCCTGAGGCACTGATATTAGTATGTCACCTCTATAGATCTTCCTAGGTGATTTGGCATACATATATTTTTTTAAAAAACAGTATACACTTTCTTATGGATTAGACTAGGCTATATTAAAATCAGCGTCTCTAATCAATTGTTTAATCCAGAGAAAAATAATGGGAAAGACACTAAAAATCATCTCTGTTAAAAAAAAAAAAAAAAATCAAGGGGAAAGTTAGTACTCATCCAGTGCTTTTCTTTATTTAGAGCAGTCTTGATGCCTGGCAAACGGTGGAATAATTAGGCCATCTGCTGGCAAGTGGCAAATAGGCAGCCTTTATATACCCAAACCCTACTAAATCCACCTCAGTACTGAATCCACTTCAGGGCCTTAAGGAGTCAGTAAGAGAAAGGAGCATTTTATCTCTTTGCTGGCATTAGCTGGTACTCGTTTACTTCAAATATTTTCATTCGCAGTAATTGAACTTCATAACTTTAAACTCTTCCAGTTGAGGTAGGGGCTACAACAGTGGTTTAACTCTACTGATTGCATCATTTATATATGTACAGATGGCCTGCTATATACAAGACAGTGTTTTAAACATAGCAATATATAAGACAACTTCCTTTCTCTTCCAGAACAAATATTCTAGATGACCAGGTGTTGAATTGACCAGTAAAATCTTAATAAAAAGTCATTTTCCCCTAAAGAAAGAGTAAATTAAGCCACAGTGTTTTATGGTTTATAGTAGATGCTACCGTATTTTAATTTGGTTTCTGGAGAGAAAGACAAGAATTCTTGAATCTTTCTTCTGAAAATTACTAACTTATCTTTCTGTCAGCCATGTCAACCGAATTGAATAAATGGTGTTAAAATTTATTTCCGAGGATTCTTGGCCCTTGTAAATTTGCTGACTCTATTTTCGGCGATCTTCCCAAATTGTAGTACTCCATGGAAAGGACAAATCCCTGTAACTTGGGGTTTTTTAAGCAGACTTTTCTTAAAGCAATAACTACTGATTCTCCTTTCAATGTGAAGGAGGGAACAAGACATTCCAGCCTTGAGGATATCTGCATTAGGTCATCCTGAGTATAACTCACTGACGTTACTGGTAAAGCTTCCACAAACACCACTGAACCTGTTCTCCAGGTAAACTGAGGACTTCAGTTTTCTGGGGACTTCAGTTTGGCACCATTCCCAGTATTATAGTCACACGCACACACGACCAAACCACACTTACAGGCGCATTTCTAGTTCATAAGATTCTGCAGCAGAAACAAATTATCTAATTAATACCCAAACTGCCTAATTGATACTCAAATCACCCGGTTAATACCAATTCCGAAACAATTTCATTTTGTTGCTGTCAACATCTTTCTTCACAGGATTCTTTACACGCTAGTCCCTATTCCCATTTTTCTCCATAGATTTCATTCACAAGCAATTCATGTTTTAGCCATATAGGTTAATAAATCTCTTTTATTCGTTCATTTAAATGGCATTAAACTCATTGCAAATTTTAATGTTTGATTGCAATGTGCGTGACTCTCTTTGGGCTTCAAAAACCACCGCAACATGCCCACTGAGAGGAGAAGAAGAAGGCAGAGGTAGAAACCTCCCCACCAAAACAGGATGTGTCCTGATAGTCGCATTTACATATTTAAAGGAGAACTATTTTCTAAAGGCGCCAACTTCAAATATGTCCTGGACTGGGCTTAAAATCAAGACATTAAACCTATGGGGTTTTTCTTTTTAGCGAGCGAGGTACTGAAGCAGGAAAGATAAGAGCCACCCGAGTTATCTTCCTAAAACAGAAATGTAAGGCTTTCAATGTCCCTACATTGCCTATAAAAATGCAGGCAACTTTCTGTTGCAGTGGACACGGGTCCTGCCTGTCCACATAGCTGGGCCAAGGCATGGGAATAGGTAAAGAAATTCTTCATGGCAAACCCCTTGGACTCAAAAAGAACCCTTTAAAAAATCATATGCCAAGGCACGAACAGCATGCCTGGTGACCATCGCTGTCGTGGCAGAGGGTGGGGAATGATGGTGGAATTGCCTCAGGAAAAGAGTGTACCATACTTAAAAACAATTAGATTCCCAAGACAGTCATGCCAGAATCTGTTCGGTTTAGTGCAGTATAACACAGAGGATCAGAAGCCCTCATGTTCTAAGAATGAGAGACAGTGATGCTGTTCTGGGTTGCCGGTGAAGAGCTGTCATGATTAAGGTGTGATCTTTTTTGGTTTGGTGGCTACTGGTCAATCCAAACTATGGGAAGCAGAGCCATGTTGGTTGAAACAATGCTCTGCATCTTGGGTATTTTCCAATGCTTTATATTGTTTTTGACATAGTTCTGTTGTTAAATCACTATATGACTTTCAGTAAAACTTTCTGAACCTCACTTTTTCTGTTGGATAGAGGTAATGACAATGTCTATCTTAGAGTGGTTTTCCAAATAAGGTGAAGTAATGCAGATGAGTTTTATGTTTTTACAGTATTATAAAAATGTAAAGTATCAAACACTGGAAAGCTGTTTTGTACTACTAATTCATAAATGCATCCACATATTAGTGTTTCAGTGACTAAAATTGAATACTCTTACTGATATAATCATCAAAATAACTTATGAAGATACATATATTTGTGTGTGTGTGTGTGTGTGTGTATACACACACATACTTAACAGCCTCCATAAGACTCAGAGTTTGTTTTTTTCTTAAGATTTTATTTATTTATTTATTTATTTAACATAGAGAGAGAGATCACAAGTAGGTAGAGCATCAGGCAGAGAGAGAGGAGAAGGCAGGCTCTCCACCAAGCAGAGAGCCCAATGCAGGGCTCAATCCCAGGATCCTGAGATCATGACCTGAGCCGAAGGCAGAGGCTTAACCCACTGCACCACCCAGGTGCTCCTCAAAGTTATTTTCAACTTGAATTGAAAAAATATATATATATGGCCCATAAGGATTTTCATGTTTTCTGATTTTTCCCACTTGCACAAAAGTTACCTCCCACTCATCTATTAAAAAAAGGTCCAAAGCCAATAGTGGAAGATTCAAGATCATTACAAGTTAGCCTACTTTTCAAGTTTCATCTTGCTAAATTCCTTTCCCTATGTCTTACTACATCTCCATCTGGTACAATCTCACAATTTTTAATTTATGTTCTGTTATTCTTCTGTGCCTTTGAACATGTCAGTCTCTACTTTGAATTTCCTATCCCCATTATTTTATCTGTTTCACAAAACATTTTCTTGTCCTTCAAGATTCAGTTCATGTCACTTTGTCTGTGTACCTGGCTCCAAATTTTCTGTTAATAGTGGAACATCATTTTCTATGTAGTCTTTCCTACCCCCATTAAATATTAACTGTTTAATTCACTTTTATAAATATTAAATAAGAATGTTCTCATTTAAACTCTTAAAGGGTAAGAATATTTTTTATGGCTGTCTCTGTATCCCTGTCCCTACCTTATTGTCTAACCTTAATTACTATTACTACTGTGGTAATTGCTAACTAAACACATTATTAAAAAGGAATTATCCAATATCTTATCAAAAATTTCAATATGAGCATCAATTTTACTTTTTCTCTCCTTTTTGTACAATTGTGGGGGCAAAAAGACCAAAGATGATGGGGAAGATAATGCTTATCTCTGCCCGATACACATTTTTCCAAAAGTACTCTTGTGAGGACAGAATAGGCTGACTTTCCCAGGAGGCAGAAAGGGATTACCGAGGCTTAAAGGACAGAGAAACAGAAAAGTTGTAATGGTGAGGATGGTTAATATTGGTCTTGAGACTGTCAGTATAAATGGAATGGTCAACTAAGACTAGAGAGAGAGGATCAATGAAATTTTTGATGTAGTTACTGCTTCTAAGGTGGAGTCCATTAAGACACAAGGATACTTCAAGCAGGTGGCCAGCAAGGTACAGTTTTGAGAGGCGAACACTGCACACAGCCTACGAGGGAGCACAGAAGACTATGACAGAGGTTCCTTTTCCACATAGAGGTAGACAAATTCTTGCAGTGCAGTAACAACAGAATGTACAGACACCAAGTTGTACAAGCAGGGTGAGGAGTGTGACAAAGCCATGTTTAAAGATGCAAAAGTGAACAGACTTACTAGAACAAAAAGAAATCAGTATTTTAGCATGTTTGAATCTGGACTTCAAAGAATTGTTGTAGGAGCACCTGGCTGGCTAAGTAGATGGGACTGTGACTCTACAGGTCATGAATTTGAGCCCCACCTTGGGTGTAGAGATTACTTAAATAAAGCAATAATAATTTTTAAAATGTCGGATACAGGTTTCCTCTAAAGACATCAGTGTTACAGAAAGAAAAATGATGACTCCTAGGCTAGGACTAAGTCTTTAAATATCTATGGCTAGCATATTTCACCAAATCTGGATAAAAAGATATTTGTAATTAAATAGTTCCTATCTTGCCATGCATGTGAGTTGTAGTGAGTGTAGTTAAGAGTTTAGCAAAATTATATGTCATTTACTCATAGGTGTATAGATTTTATTTTTTAAAAAATGGATTTCAAGTTGGAGAATCAAATCTGCATTTTTTAAGGAAAGAAACACTTGATACAAGAGTGGAGTGAAAAATTACACTACTCATACTACCTTCTTTCCAAGAAGAGACCTTTACATAGCACTTATGACATACCTGGTGTCAAGCCTGATGGAATTTGCCTACTTTCAGTCTACCGGGGCTGCAAAAGCAGGATGACTGCAGCACTGGTATTGAAAGTTTATGCTTTAAGTGAGATTCTCAACTTTAAAACATGTAATATAGCACATTACCCCAAATGGTCCTGGAGCAGCTTCTCTAGAGGCAGAACCCAAGGCAGGGACTTAGGTGCAGGTGATTTACTGAGGATGCATTCAGGAGGAAAAGCTTTCTAAGGGATTACAAGGACCAAGCAAAGGGAAGAGGCTGAGCAAGAATGTGGTCTCTCATCCAGTATAGACCTGGCCTAATGCACTGAGAACAGGAGTCCCAGAGGGTATGTATATATACTGCAGTTTGCCCAGCAGAGTTGTCCTGCCTTGAAAGCAAGTGCTGGGCTCTTCTACCCCTTTGTGCCCTGCATATGCCAGTCATTGCTCTTGTGAGGAGAAGAATATTGTAAACTCCCAAGCATATCCAGGCCAAAGGCATTTCTCTAGAGATGAAAACATGAGTGCAGTGGCCCAGTGGAAAGAATCTGGGCTGAGCAATCCAAAGCATCTTCTACCAAAACCGATATATGGATATCAAGTTTAAAGAATCATTTCCACTCAAATATGTTAACATTGACTCTCATGTAATGACCCTTATTGTATTTTGGGTTTAATTTATCCATTCAAAGAATATATATGTGTGGGTTTCCTGGGTGGCTCAGTGGGTCAAGCATCAGCCCTTGGCTCAGGTCATGATCCCAGGGTCTTGGGATCAAGACCCACATCAGGCCCCCACTTCAGTGGGGAGTTTGCTTCTCCCTCTCCCTCTGCCTCTCCCCTGCTTGTGCTCTCTCTCTTTCACGCTCTCTCAAACAAATAAATAAAATCTTAAAAAAAAAAAAGAATATATATGTGAGATATGGATAGATAGGTTAACAGAAAGATAGGAACACTTACTGTGGATATAAGTGGTAATATTTTATTGTTTAATTATGTTGCTATAATTTTATGACCTGGTTCTAGGCTTAGTAAAATTACTAATACAGGATTGTTGAGATTGTTGGTTTCTGTTGACTACATTTACACTTTTCTTTTATTCTATAATGTGAAGACGACTGTGCCCAAAAGAAAACAAACAAGATATGCTATGAACCTTAGAATATGGTTCATTTTAAAATAAATACCAACAATTTATTTGTTAAAATTAAATATAAAAAAACATCAAAAAGTTAACACTTCTGGTGCTGTTCTGCCCACTGTTATTGTCACCGAATTTTATCTTATTTTTTTTAATTTTTGATTTTTTTGTCATTGAATTTTACAACTTGAATTATTGAATTATACAACTAGAAGACTAGGAAATGTTTTGTGTTACTCCAGCTCTTCTTACTAAAAAGTTTTGTGATAAATGTTAAGAATTTAAAGTCAAACTTTTATTCATAAATTAGTCAATGACTATGTACTTTCTTTTAAAAAGATTTATTTGAGTATAGTTGACACACATTGTTACATTAGTTTGGGGTGAGCAGATAGAACTTTACATACCATCATATTTCCATTATTTTTGGTGCAAGAAGTTTAAACATAAATTATCAGAGAAACTATTTTCCCAAGTTTAATGATTTTGTGATTTTTTAAGATTTATTCAGTTCTATTAGGTACATTTTTATTCTAAGGAACCTCAAAATTCATATTCTGGAAGGAGGCAGGGCAGGGTATAAATTTTAAATAAGTTATCAGGAGCTAGAATGAGGCCAGCTGAAGCCTCATATTCTTTTTTTCTTTGAAATCAGTAGGGCTCAGAAAAATACTAGTTACCCTCACTGGAAACTAAATATTCTAAACATCTACTCTTTCTTGAGCCAATGCTTACTTATTTTTCAGACTTCATAGTTGTGTTCGTTCAGATAACCCACACAGCTTTGTAAATGCAAAATGAAATCTTAGTTATAATATTGAGAAGGGCAAGATATGTTTACTTCAGATTAGTTTCTGATTTCAGTTTAAAGAACAGTATGAGAAAATAGTCCCCTGTCACTTGGAGACACACTATTCACCTACTTGTTCTGCACACACACAAATATACATATATATGTATATGTATATACATATATATATGCACATACTTATAAAAATACATATAATCTTATAAATATATAATCTTACAAAACATGTATGTAGAACCTTTATGTGTATTCACTATATGAACAGCTCTATGAGATACATAGAAGTTACAAAAATTATAAGGATGCTTTAACTACGCTGAAAAGAATTCACCATCCACATTTTTGACTAATCACAATTATATAGTGTGAAAGCATAAGAAAGGAATATTAAATTAAAAAAGACCCAAGAGCAACAGGTTTGGGGGATAATGTATTCTGAGGAAAATAAGCATAGAAGTTTTCATAGAGGTCATCATTTGCACTAAGCCTTGAAATATGAGGTAAAGAAGAAAAGGTACAATAGGTAGAATGAATGAACAGGTGCTGTCCTCGGGCTCTATCCTTGGATACTTTTATATATGACTGATATGGGTGGCCCAAAGAAGCTGAAGCATCAAGCTTCTGAATGTACTGGAACCAAAATATTTCCTGACATATAAATATCAGTTGTCTTTTCTCAAGGTGCTGTCATCAAAATTAATTAGCTTCAACTTCCTTCAGACCTTGAACCACCTTTTACACAGTTTAAAAGTCTACAAGTTGTGCAGGATTGACCTAGGTTGGGTAAGGTGCCTACCTTTTTGCCAGAGGAAAGATGTGAGTTTCTGATGAAAAATACTATTGAGACTACATCTAATACCAAATGGAAAGATTCCTGAAGAAAACTGGAGGTGTTGTATTTATAAGATATCACGAACAGAGTGCCTGGGTGGCTGAAGCATGAAGCGTCTGCTTTTTGTTCAGGTCATGATCCCAGGGTCCTGGGATGGAGCCCCGCATTGGGCTCTCTGCTCCGCGGGAAGCCTGCTTCTCCCTCTCCAACTCCCCCTGCTTGTATTCCCTCTTTCTCTCTGGTCTCTCTGTCAAATAAATAAGTAAAATCTTTGGGACGCCTGGGTGGCTCAGTTGGTTAAGCGGCTGCCTTTGGCTCAGGTCATGATCCCAGCGTCCTGGGATCGAGTCCCACATGGGGTTCCTTGCTTGGCAGGGAGCCTGCTTCTCCTTCTCCCTCTGCCTCTGCCTGCCACTCTGTCTGCCTGTGCTTGCTCTCACTTCTCTCTCTATGACAAATAAATAAATAAAATCTTTTAAAAAAAATAAGTAAAACCTTTAAAAAAATCATGAACACAAAAGACAAAAGTATTCAGTCCCCTATAAGGAGAACGCAAGAAGTGTAAATGTTCTCTTGTCCTATACCCTTCCCTTGTCACATAGGAATGTCAAAGTATGCTGAGATAAGTAAGGTGAATTTTTCATCTTTATTGTCTCTAATTCCCCACCCCAAAATACACTAGTAGAAAGTGTGTTAACTTCTGCAATGGGAGAATCAGGAAGGGTGAGAGCTACATAAGCGCCCTATGAATATTGAGATCTAAATGGTTCTTCTCTTCCTTTGGTTCCTTGATGCATGACTGGTGGGAAGGAAAGACATGACTCAGATGATGTATATAGATACCTGCTGAACAGTGGCTATGCTCTTTAATTTTCTTGTTGGGATTAATTTTCCATCAGTGTGCCAGGGAAATGTGTGTTGATCAAACTAACGATTTTGCCAGGTTCTTCATTTCTCTCTTCCCTCTTACTGCCTTAAAAGAAATTTCTTCCCCTAGATAGTTTTACCATCTCCTGATGCCTAGTAGAATGTTTTACCATTTAGTGTGTTGGATTTGAAATGGTCCTATAAAAAGGACATACAGGGATGCCTGGGTGGTTCTGTCATTAAGTGTCTGCCTTTGGCTCAGGTCATGATCCCAGTGTCCTGGGATCAAGCCCTAAACTGGTCTTGCTGCTCAGCAGGAAGCCTGTTTCTCTCTCTCCCACTCCCCCTGCTTGTGTTCCCTCTCTCTCTGTCATATGAATAAATGAAATCATTTTTTTAAAAGGACCTATAATGAAGCACTATATTTGTACATGTCTTTTGTTTTAATGCAGGTTCATGATCCTAGAGCACAGTGTCTCTATCATATTTCTGCTTATAGCCCCAGGGCCTATAGACAGTAGGCAAATAATAAACATTTTTAACAAATGAATGGATATTATTAGAGCTCAGTGGTGGGTATTATTAGAGTTTTCTTCAGTATTCTTCCTTTGTCAAAAAACGTCAAGTGACAACATAAAACTTATCAAAAAACAGTCCTATGCTGCACAGAAGGTAAGAACTTATGATAAACTTAAATGTAACATTATTATTTTACAAAATTCAAAAAGCTCCAATCTTTTTTCTTATGATTCTTTTTTAGTAATTAATTAGTTTAATTGAAGGATAATCTACATGTAATGTTATATTAGTTTCAGTCATACAACATATTGATGAAAGAGCTCCAATCTTAATAATGGGATAAATCGTAGGAGAAATTCATCCACATAGCTTCCAATGATCATATTTTCTTGTTATGTTAAGGTAGAGTTGTTCAGGCAACATGAGTCAAAAAAAGAAAACAGAGGAGAAAGTTATGGGCATAATTAATTTATTCAGAGTGGGAAATGAAAGAATATAGCAATCTTTACAGAAAGGGCATTTTCTTTATTTGCGGAGTCAGCATCTCCAGGTTTTTTAATCTATCATCTGCTGGTTTCCCTCTCTCCAAGGAGAGAGAGCATGTCCATAGGTATTCCCACAATTTATTTTAAAGAAATCCTTTAAAAAGTAGGAGCTGATCCAAATAATACAACATTGCTTATTAACAAGGTGGAAATTGACGAATTTAAACTTTTTAGGCCCATCATGTTTTCCCTATCTTCATAATAACATAAAGATTTATTTAAAAAGTCACTAGGTTAGCAGTTATTGAAAATGTATTGAATTCTGATGCTGGATATTGGAGAGATTATGGCAGTAAAGATGATAGTTACTGTCTTCAAGATGCTCATAATATAGAGTTAAGTTCATAAAAAACTCTAATATAAGGCAGTAGACAATACAAAGAGGCCAAATATGGAAATTAATAGGCCACATTGTTCCAGAAACATCAGTGTTAAAGTTCAATTCATTTAAAAGTTTCATATCAGATTCTTCATACACTCAATAGTAAAGGATCTTTTAATGGACATTCAAGGCTTTAACTGCTTGGCATCCATTTCTACTATTTATAGTGACAGCACTGTGATTTTCCATTTGGAGTCTAATTTATCTTATTCTTACACCATGTGCCTCTCATAGGGCTGAGTCATGTATTACAAGGAGTCATGTAACAAACCAGAATCCATGAGATCCAATTCCACATATTTTATGTGAAATATTGGGAAGGGAAAACATTCTCACTAAAAGTGCAAACAAGATGATGACATAAAACTGGAACCCCTGGAAATCACCACTTAGATCCTTGGAAACTTTACCATAAGGTAAAAAACAGAGCTGAGAGAGAGAGAGAAGGTAGGTCCTAATTACATCATCTGAGCTGCTGGTTTTAGTCATCCTTGTCTCCTCCAGTTAAGTCATGTAATTACTCCCTTTTGTTTTAGCCATTTTGAGTCAGGTTCCTGCCATTTACAACCAACAGAGCCCTGGTGAAGACAAGGGTAAGAGCAAATTGAGCCAGACAGAAAGAAATGTCTTATAAGGTAGAGAAAAAGCAAAAGAGAAAAGTGAAGTGAAGCTACTCACTCTATTCCTGGCCCCTTACCAACACAGAATTTGAATCTGAGAACCATATTTTGGCCAAAATACTTGATGATCTTCATGAGAATATTAGCCAGTCTGTTGGCTCAGAGTGCTGTCCAAGTAACCACATTCAATATTCATGAGCAAGTAATACTTGGATTGTAACATGGTTGAATAATTATAGCTTCAATCTATATGACATTTCTAATGCTACCACTGGTGTTTGGGTTGCTGTGGCCCAAGCTCTTGAATTTTCACTCTTGGGCTTTTTAAATCTGTAATATTGGAAACAGAAGGACCAACCAAAGGCACACTCATGCCAGGAAGTCATACCTTCTGACTGTTCTTCAACAATTCTTTCATGAATGTCCATTTTCAGAAAAGTTTTCTTTCATATGGTTCAAAATTCATGTGAATAAAATTTATGCTCTGCTTACAAAGATAATTTTTTTAATTTTTTATTTTTTATAAACATATATTTTTATCCCCAGGGGTACAGGTCTGTGAATCACCAGGTTTACACACTTCACAGCACTCACCAAAGCACATACCCTCCCCAATGTCCATAATCCCACCCCCTTCTCCCAAACCCCCTCCCCCCAGCAACCCTCAGTTTGTTTTGTGAGATTAAGAGTCACTTATGGTTTGTCTCCCTCCCAATCCCATCTTGTTTCATTGATTATTCTCCTACCCACTTAAGCCCCCATGTTGCATCACTACTTCCTCATATCAGGGAGATCATACGATAGTTGTCTTCTCTGCTTGACTTATTTCACTAAGCATGATACGCTCTAGTTCCATCCATGTTGTCGCAAATGGCAAGATTTCATTTCTTTTGATGGCTGCATAGTATCCCATTGTGTATATATACCACATCATCTTGATCCATTCATCTGTTGATGGACATCTAGGTTCTTTCCATAGTTTGGCTATTGTGGACATTGCTGCTATAAACATTCCAGTGCACGTGCCCCTTTGGATCACTACGTTTGTATCTTTAGGGTAAATACCCAATAGTGCAATTGCTGGGTCATAGGGCAGTTCTATTTTCAACATTTTGAGGAACCTCCATGCTGTTTTCCAGAGTGGCTGCACCAGCTTGCATTCCCACCAACAGTGTAGGAGGGTTCCCCTTTCTCCGCATCCTCGCCAGCATCTGTCATTTCCTGACTTGTTGATTTTAGCCATTCTGACTGGTGTGAGGTGATATCTCATTGTGGTTTTGATTTGTATTTCCCTGATGCCGAGTGATATGGAGCACTTTTTCATGTGTCTGTTGGCCATCTGGATGTCTTCTTTGCAGAAATGTCTGTTCATGTCCTCTGCCCATTTCTTGATTGGATTATTTGTTCTTTGGGTGTTGAGTTTGCTAAGTTCTTTATAGATTCTGGACACTAGTCCTTTATCTGATATGTCATTTGCAAATATCTTCTCCCATTCTGTCAGTTGTCTTTTGATTTTGTTAACTGTTTCCTTTGCTGTGCAAAAGCTTTTGATCTTGATGAAATCCCAATAGTTCATTTTTGCCCTTGCTTCCCTTGCCTTTGGCGTTGTTCCTAGGAAGATGTTGCTGCGGCTGAGGTCGAAGAGGTTGCTGCCTGTGTTGTCCTCAAGGATTTTGATGGATTCCTTTCGCACATTGAGGTCCTTCATCCATTTTGAGTCTATTTTTGTGTGTGGTGTAAGGAAATGGTCCAATTTCATTTTTCTGCATGTGGCTGTCCAATTTTCCCAGCACCATTTATTGAAGAGGCTGTCTTTTTCCTATTGGACATTCTTTCCTGCTTTGTCAAAGATTAGTTGACTATAGAGTTGAGGGTCTATTTCTGGGTTCTCTATTCTGTTCCATTGATCTATGTGTCTGTTTTTGTGCCAGTACCATGCTGTCTTGATGATGACAGCTTTGTAATAGAGCTTGAAGTCCGGAATTGTGATGCCACCAACGTTGGCTTTCTTTTTCAATATCCCTTTGGCTATTCGAGGTCTTTTCTGGTCCATATAAATTTTAGAATTATTTGTTCCATTTCTTTGAAAAAGATGGATGGTACTTTGATAGGAATTGCATTAAATGTGTAGATTGCTTTAGGTAGCATAGACATTTTCACAATATTTATTCTTCCAATCCAGGAGCATGGAACATTTTTCCATTTCTTTGTGTCTTCCTCAATTTCTTTCATGAGTACTTTATAGTTTTCTGAGTATAGATTCTGTGCCTCTTTGGTTAGGTTTATTCCTAGGTATCTTATGGTTTTGGGTGACAAAGATAATTTTTAAATAGAGATTAAGAGTAATGATTAAATTCTCTTTGTGTGATTACTAAGAAAAATGAGTCTTGTTATAAATTTTAATTAAGCCCTATGGCCTGCTGTGAAGTCAGATGCAAACTTCCTACTGCAGTCATTTACTAATTCACCTACACTAAAATTAGCAGAACTATTATGTGTTCTACTACTTTTAAAATATGTTTTCCTTTCAATCTTTATTTCAGAATTTGCTAAAATATTTGAAAAACTTCTATAAATTCTTAAATAAACATTTGAAAAAGAGACTTGTTTTAAATTTATCTTACACATGACAAAATTTCGTGAGGCTTGGAAAGAAATAACTTTTTTTTTCAAAATATAATTCCTGAAGTCAAAGTATTTTGAATTTTTGTCTTATAAGTAATGCTATTTATTTTGATAATTCTTACTGAAAGCCTACTACATGCCATCACTGATCTAGGTGCTGGGTATACAGCAGCAGACCACTCCCACAGGGTCTCTATCCTCTTGTGAAGGAGACAGAATATACAAGCAATCTTAAACACACAAGATAATTTCAGTACTATGAGGAAATTAAGAAGGGTTCTCTGATTGAAAATCAAGTGAATGTGCCTTCTGAGGAGCAGACATTTGATCTGAGAAATGAACTTGTGTTATGTAAGTTATGGACTGAATTATATCTCCCAAAATTCATATATTGATTTCTTAACCCTCTTACCTCAGAATGTGACTGTATTTGGAGATAGAGTCTTTACAGAGGTAATTGAGTTAAAATGAGGCTATTAGAGTAGGACCTAATCCAATATGATTGCAGTCCTTATATAGGAGGGGACTAAGATACAGACACACAGGAAAAACTGAGGAGACCCAGTGAGAAAATGACCATCTAAAAGTCAGAGAGAGGACTCAGAAGAAACAACCCTGCTGCCACCTTGATCTCATACATTTCTATTGTTTAAGCCACCTTGTCTGCAGTATTTTCTTACCACAGCCATAGCAAAGTAATACATGCTACTATGACTTGGGAATATTTTAAGAGTAGAAATATCTGTAATTACAATCTACAATCCTAAATTTCTGCCTACCCTCAATTTCCAATTGTATCAAGTGCATGAAAAATTGAAATACATAGTATTCGCAAACATTCATTGGCTCCAATAGCCTCAGGCTCCAAATCTTTCCGTGTAGTAACTAACAAAGGGAACAATAGGATTGTATCTCTTTTGTCATAATCACCCTCTGGTGGAGATATTAATGAATGAAGGGGTGCATAACAACCAGAAAACATGTAGTAAAAGAAAGCAGGAAAGTCAAGATATATTTCCTAAATTTTTAAAAAATTTACAGAAATACCAAATTACAATGCAATATGAATTACTGACACTGAACTCTACCTTTATGCCCTATTTGAAGTATTAGGAACAATACATTATTTTTCCTTTAATAATATTTACTGAAGCTTTCTGTGCTATAAGTATATAAGTATGTGTTGTTTATATGAGGAGAATTTAAAAGAAAATAAGTATGGTGAGAAAAAAAACTCTTTATGCATTCCTATATATGCATATAATTGTACTGGAGAAGACAAGATGTACTTTTATTTTTCTTGTAACATAACCATGTATGTAGCAGTTTTAATTGGTCAGAACTTCCTTAATTGATTTAATTTAAGCAAACCAGGGTCACCTGGGTGGCTCAGTCAGTTAAGCATCTGACCTTTGACCTTGACTCTGGTCATGATCTCAGGGTCCTGAGATCAAGCCTTTCCTAGGGCTCAGGGCTCAGCCTGGGGTCTGCTTGGGATCCCTCTCCCTCTGCCCCTCCCCCACCTCTCTATCTCTCTCTCAAATAAATAAATAATTGTTTTACAGTAAGTGTGTAAGCATATCTTGAAAAATAAATGAACTAACAAATAAAATAAAATGAGAGTTAGAGTCGAGTAAAAGAGCATTAATACAGAGTGATGCTGAATGGAAGTTTAGAAACTCGAATTTTTCCAATTTAAGTGTTTGAATAAAAAGTTTTTTGAAGAGTTTTATTATGACACAGACATTAAAAACAAAAACAATCTAACTTTTTAGATTTGTATATTTAGAAATTTGGTAAAAAGACAAAAATTAAAATCTGATTTGAATGTGTGAAAATTGCCCTTTTATTTCTTTTTGCACATTATTTTGTGGATTATTATTTGAAGATCCTCATTTCTTTAAATAATAGCACAGGGGGAAAAAAAATGACCAGCATAAAAATTTCACTTGCAAAATGCTTCTGAATATCACTCCCTACAACCATCGTGTGTTAAGCTTATAACATCTCTGATAAGTCTTTAACCTCAAGTAGCTATGATACTTAATATGTATGCTTGAATAGCAAATAGGAAATGAATCTAAAAGTCTCATCTCATTACTCTATAAGGTTTTCCAAACAAGTCATATGCTGAGATAACTAATTATTGATTATTCAAAAAATCATCTGTCATGGTTCATGATATAAAGGATTTTCTTTAAAGATACAGAGGATACACTATCTATCTAATCTCCATGTGATGGTAATCCAGATGGCAAAGAATTTAAACCTGAAGTAAAATCACGTCACTAAAAAAGAACCTGAAGATGCTATTTTAATCACAGTTCTCTCATTTTACAAATGAAAGAACTGCAAATTTCTGTAAATGAGGACACATGACATATAAGAAACCAAATGGAGTGATGTGAGGGTAATTGTCCAGGGTCATATAAGAAGCCAGAAGTAACAAAAGATTAGAAATTAAAATTTCAAACTCCCAAATAAATGCTAGGACCACTTACTACACCACGCCAACATGGATGCAGGTAGATTTTGCGCTTTGTTTTGCTAACAGACAAAAAGACAAAGCTTTCCTTATAAAAAATATAGTATTATTGAAGTACAAAGATAAGCGAAGAGCAAATAAAATGCATCTAGCTTAAGTGGTGAAGAAAGTCAACATAATTGAAAGATCATCATGAAAAAAAATAAGTTGCAAAAGATTCACATGCTCCATATTTAAGACCCCCAATGCCAAATCCCTACTACTTTAGATAAGAACAAGGAGAACAGACAAAAGGGAGAGAAATCATTAGAGTTGGGGACATTGTGGTCATTTTTAATAATCAAATCTCACCAGAATAAGTCCTCTTTTTCTACTTTATTTATTTATTTATTTATTTATTTATTTATTTTTGAGAGAGAGAACAAGAGAATATAAGCCAGGTGAAGGGCAGAGGGAGAAGCAGACTCCCTGCTGAACAGGGAGCCCAACGTGGGAGCTGATCCCCAGACTCCGGGATCATGACCTGAGCCGAAAGCTGATGCTCAACCGACTGAGACACCCATGCGCTCCAGAATAAGTCCTCTTAACAGAATTTTCTTTTCTCTTTTCTACAAACACTTTGTACTAAAATTGATTGTTTCCATTTAACCCAAATGTATTTCTATTTGATGGATATTTTTAAAAAGGTAAAAGATACTACTTTAAAAAGAAATAGAATGACAACATAATTTGTAAATATAAACTTCCCCTGCTTGGTTTCACTCATTGTCTTGTTATAGCACTTGGTTTTGGAAGAATTGGTTTTCACTCTTAAATATCCTAATGATGAGGTCCTGAGATTCTACAGATCCCACTGAATCCCTATGCTAGACTGCTTTCTTTTTGACTAATTTTCAGCTAAATATTATAGTACACTGACTGTCTGTAGCTAGCAATCAGGCGGGTGCCGCACACCCAGTTGGCCTTTGACGAGGCACAAATTCATGAAGGCACTTTATCCTTGCCCTCCTTATGGCCTGATGACCCACAGGGCACTGAGGAAGTATTTTGCTAGACTACAAATTCCTTCACTAAAATTATTCAAATCCAATACATTCTCATCTCCCAAGTTTTCGAAAGCCTTTATATAAATAGAGTGGATCCGACAGTAAATTTAAAATATACACATGTTAAAAGCTGCAGTATATTTCATACTGTGAGTGTGACAGGTATTGTTGTAAGTGTGTAACATGTTTGACTCATTTGCACGCAATATCGTACAGTAATCAAGAGTCTGGCTTCTGAAGCCAAAATGCCTGATTCAAATCATGTGTCTACTACTTGCTACCAGTAGAGCCTTGGATAAATTACCTCACTTACTAAACAGGTTTAATAATAGGGGCGACTGGGTGGCTCAGCGGTTTAAGCCTTTGCCTTTGGCTCGGGTCGTGATCTCAGGGTCCTGGGATGGAACCCCACATTGGGCTCTCTGCTTGGCAGGGAACCTGCTTCTCCCTCTCTCTCTGCCTGCCTCTCTGCCTGCTTGTGATCTCTCTCTATCAAATAAATAAATAAAATATTTTTTTAAATAATAATAATAGCAGTAATTACAGTATATTATTGTTGTTATGAAGATTAAATGAGTTAATCCCTTAAAAAACTTTGAATACCTGTTAGATTGTAGTAAGTACTATGTGAGTACTTACATGGAATTACAATTTTGAGTAAGTTCAAGTTCTGTTATTTTATCCATTTTATAGATGAAGAAAGAGGTAAATATAGTCAATTAGCTCCATCAATGCTGCATAGCTGGTAAGTCATAGAGCCACACTTCTCTAAATGCAGTTGCTATTTTGTGTGTATGTGTGTATGTGGGGGTGGGTGTATGATCAGAAGTGGGTGGAGTAAAATAAATGGTATTTATTTTATTATTAAATAACTAATATTTTTAAAGAGCTAAGAATTTTCCAAATATTTTGAAAATATCAAATTATAAAATGTCAATTAGCTGGATGTCAACTGGACAGAGAGCAAAACACAAAATGGAACAAATAGACAAATCACTGAAAGTCAAAGCTGGAGGAAACAATATTTAAAAAACATGAAGAGGGGAGTGGGGTTATGGACTTTGGGGAGGGTATGTGCTATGGTGAGTGCTGTGAAGTGTGTAAACCTGGCGATTCACAGACCTGTACCCCTGGAGATAAAAATATATTATATGTTTATAAAAAATTTTTAAAAAACATGAAGAAAAACAACACACATGTATAGGAGAACGATGATAAGATAAATACTGACTTCTGATCAGACAATTGAGATGAAATAAAAATAAAAAGATAAGTATAAGCTGTTAAAACAAAAATGTCAATAAAAATTTTTATATTCAGTGAAAATATCCTTCACATAGGTAGACAGAATATATAGTCCTTCACATAGGTAGACAGAATATATACATTTTCAGATAAACAAAAACTTAGAATATTTGGAACCATTTTAGCGAAGTAAGTACAAACTTCTACACAGAGAAGTAGAGATATTTTTAAGGGAAACTAAAGTTAAATCCTAAATAAAGAAAGATACACCATGATTATGGATTGGAGGACAATATTGTAAAGATGTCCATTTTCCAAAATTGATCTATTAATTCAAAGAACTCTCGATCAAAATCCCAACAGGATTTTTTGTGTAGACATTGATGAGCTGATTCTCAATTAGAAATGGAAATGTCTGGAATACCTATAAAAATCTTGAAAAAAGAACAACAAAAGAGAATGTAAACTGCCTGATTTCAAGACTCACTATAAACCTTCAATAATCAGGAGCTGTGAATTGGCAACAGAAGATATTTAGATGAATGTAACAGAATAGAGAGACCAAAAATAGATCCTCCCTTATAAGCACAACTGATTTGCAGCAATGGTGACAAGGCAATAAAAATGGAGGAAGGAAATTCTTTTCACTAAATGAAGCAGAAAAAACTGGGATTTCCCTAACAGAAAAATATCTAAGAAAACCAAAATAAATAAACATATTGCATGGTGCATATATACATAAAATGAAATATCACTTACTAATAAAAAAGAAAAAAAAACAAACAAACTACCGCAATGTGCAACAACTGGATAGATTTCAAGTGTAATATCCTAAATGGAAGAAAGCATTTATAAGAAAATCTCAAAAAGACTTAATTATAAAGACAGAAAACACGTCATTTGTTGCAACGTCTGGACATAACAGAAGGTATTATCAGCAATAAAAGGTATATGAGGTATTTGAGGTAATGGAAATGTTCTATATACAGATTGCAGTAATTTTTAAATAATAAATCATTTGTGAAAAATAGAGAGCTATATACAAGTAAGGTGAATTTTTACTTTATATAAATTGTACTTCAATATACATGACTGACAAATTAATTTGGAGTACTTTTTTCAAATGACAACACATTTTCTTGTTATGGAGTAAACTCTACTCCCAAGTAGAGTATGGTTGATTGGACTAAGTCTGGGGAAGTTACTATTACCTGATTTCCTTAGAAACTGGAATTTACATTGTAAGCAACCACTCCTTTGTTTGCTTAACTGCTTTTCAAAAGAGGTGCTCATTTTGCCCCTGTTGTTGCTGACTGACAAATGTTAACTCAATGGCTGTACTTTCAGTCTGATTTATTCACAGAGATATCCATGGTCAGCTATTTCTGTTGTCTTAATAGTAAAATCATATTAACAATGCAGTGGTACCATTGATCATTTGCAGACTGGCTGTCATTCCAACAGAAGGAAGTAGCTACCACACACTTAAGCTGATTTGAACATACACACTTTCAACATCAGGTTAGGGTGGCAGGTTTAATGATCGTTAATTGAAAAACTCTAATTCACAGGCATAACAAGAGTTATGGAGGGAGCGGTGAATCCTTTATTTTTTCAAAAGAAGAAGGAAACAGAAAAGAGCTGGCCATAAAATGTTCATTTATATTCAATATAGGCAATGACTAAATAATCCTAAACAATGGTAATTTTTTTTTTTTTATATTTGCAGAACAGGTAAGCAATGTGTGGTGACAGTTTGAGGAGACATGAATTTAAATAAAAGCAGCCTCTCACTTCCCCCAACATACACCCAACCATGCTTCCTTATTAATTAGACTCCGTTTATCTCTTAAGAAACTGATTATGAGAGGTCTGCAGAGAGAAGAACAGAACTCTAATTTATAAATAGTTATCTTAGTATGATAAGGACATTAGAGAAGAGAAAACAGGAATATCAACAATAGCAACCAGAAAAATAATACCAAATATGATGAATGGAACTTCTGGAATGTCTTTTGATCAAATGATAGAAAGGGAATAAGAAATGCAACTTTAAGTGGGGCATTAAGTGATTAAACTGTAAGAATTTAAAATGCTGGTTTGGTGAGGGGATAGTAGAGTTTAATGGTGTTAAGTGTGAAGTGGTAATCTAGTTCAACTACTCGATAAGGCAGAAAAGATATTTTCTCACAAAATAGTTTTTAAAACATCTGCCGTTTTCAGAGTTCATTGAACGTGTCACTGAACCAAAAAGTTCACCACCAACACCACCATCACCATCCTTATAAAAAAATATTGTCGTAGGTTACATATGCTTAGGTAGATAGTGATAAAGCATGGTGAAGCTATTTTATGAATTAAAAGCAGTGATTAAAGAATTAGATCTCTGAAGCTGGATAGCCACGCATAGATTTGAATGGGACAAGAACGGCATGAGACATGCCAAGAAGGATGCAGAATGAATCAATGACTCTAACCTTGGTTAAAGCTATCTCAGCACTTCATTAGCAAGCAGGGACTAGAGGCTGATATTAGAAATAAGTGTCAAGAACTATAATGGATTTGAGACTTTACTTGTAAGCAAACAAGCTAGCCTGCCACATTTTCACAGATGCTAGCAGAAGACATGAGACTACAAGGTCAAAGACAAAGGACTTATTACTCATGCAACAGCAAGCAGCATGAATTTCCTGTTTGTCCTATGGTCTCTGGCCTCTCAGTTCCCACAGGGATGAAGCAGAGCAGCCCAGGTGGGTCTTATGCACTCAGTGGATTTGTGTCACGGCTGAGAAATCCTGAATTTATGAAACCTCAATCGTTTATATTGGGCTGCCAGGAAATCTGCCCAATTTTTGTCCAAGGGAGACATTATTTTTATTACACTGAGCAGCGACAAACCTTGCCCTCTGCTCTCTTCTACGGCTATTTACTATAGAAATATCCTTGAACATACAGTCACAGATGTCCATAAATGTAAGAGATCCATGGTGAGAATGTCTCCCAACAATAAGTGTATTCATAGAAATAGATACAAATGTCTGATAAAGTTGTCTCTTGTATTTCATTGTATATAAATGTATCAATAATCTGAGTGACATTTTCATGGTGAAACATAGACAAGACCATTTCCAAAATCCTAGTTTTGCCTTCTTCATAAAGTACTATGTTGCAGGAACACAGTAAGAAGAAAGAACAGCATTGCTTCCGGTGTCCATATAGATTGGTTTCTGGGATTAGACATGAGAAGTGAACTCGCGGTAATATTGGAGAGCCCAGCAAACTGCAGCGCAGCAGTGAGCCAACCATCTCAAAGTTTTAGGAGCAAACAACAGCGGTGGTGAAAAAAATGTATTGGTGAATCATTTATATTCATTAATTCCACACATACTTACCAACCTGTGGCAGATACTAATATAGGTGCTAGATACAGAATAAAGTGAGTTAACTAGCACTTGTGTTGATGAATTGTTTTAGAGAAAGGAGACAGTTCTCAAATTAACTGAATTTGCTATGGTGTGAATCAAGGAAGATAACAGAGGATAGTAGGGCAGCAGTTTTGGTGCTGGGTACGGTTCTGCTCCTGTGCCACCGCAAGGGGTCGCGATGGAGCACAGAGCAGACGCACTGGAGATGCGCAGCGGGGCTCCTTCCTGCTCATGGGCTCTGTGGGGATAAGGAGCAGGGAGAGCCATGGCTGGCTGGCTGCTTTCCACCAGGACTCTGGCTCTTGGCTGTAGGGGCCAGTGCTTCCTTTGAGACTCTGGTGGAGATGGGTATTGTTGTCTGTCAGGTCTGACACATGATGGGCAGAATAAATGCCCGGTTCCCAGTGTTAAGGTTTGTTTGTTTTTTGTTTTAAAGATTTTATTTATTTATTTGACAGAGAGAGATCACAAGTAGGCAGAGAGGCAGGCAGAGAGAGAGAGAGGAGGAAGCAGGCTCCCTGCTGAGCAGAGAGCCTGATGCGGGACTCGACCCCAGGACCCTGAGATCATGACCTGAGCGGAAGGCAGAGGCTTAACCCACTGAGCCACCCAGGCGCCCCCCAGTGTTAAGGTTTGATGTGGAATCACAGTTGCATGATCTATATTCTTAGCAGCAGTCGGTTAGTTTTAAATAAAGTGCACACTGCTTTGTTATCTGTTCAGTATAAAATGCATTTTAAAAAACATTGGCATTTTATTATAATGATCCTGGGTGGGAAGACTTGAAATCTGAAGCAGATTTCACTGTAAAAAGATCTGCAAAAGGCTTTCTGGCAAAAGTAACAGCACTCTAAAGGCCCTGACCTGTGATAACCTCAAGAGTATTCAAGCAAGGGCAAGGCCGCTAGAGAGGAGCAGAAGATAAGGATGGTAAAAAATCATGGCAAAGCAGGTGGTGATCGGCTATGGTAAGGATCCCAGTTTCAGGGACTGGAATTATTTTCCGAATGTCCAAAAAACCTTTTTCCTTTCTCCTACTAACAGAACCCTTCTTTCCTATGGAACTGCCTGTCTCCCTGGTGAAAAGGATATACACACAACCCAGACCTGCACAACACTCTATCATCTCCTAGCTACAGTCATTTGTTTAAGATAAAACATTCTCTAAACCAGGTCTGAGTCCCCATCTTGAGACTTCTCTAAAGAGTTATTACGAGGAAATACTTAAATACTTAAATAATACTTATTTTACTCTGTCTGAGGAAGAAAATAATCAGAGACATATAAGTCTATGACATAAAAAGAGAAGATGGGCTCTGATAATATTCAATACTTACAGACCAACTTTGCTGTATATCAGATAGCCACAAGCAGCTGTGTATTAAGTTGATTTTTTTTTCCCCCAACATGGGGCTTGAACTCATGACTCTGAAATCCAGAGTCCTTAACCAACTGAGCCACCCAGGCACCCCTGATTAATTTGGGTTCAGTTAGTAACTTGCAGCTGAAAAAGTCTTGGTTAATACACCCATGAATATTTACCCAGCCCAAAAGATTTTCTTTACTCTTGCCTTGATGTCTAGGTAGAACAATCCAGGAAGTACTCAGAAAGTCCCATTTGCCACAGTTGCTGACGTACCCAAAATACAGTTCCAACATTGGAAGAGCAGCTTGTACTGCTTCTGAGCCTAACGTGATGATACTCCAGGTTCCATAGAACACAGAGAGGATCCTTCTCCTTCAGGGTAATGCACATCCACATGAAATAAATGCCAACACTGGCCTGGGCGTCTGAAGTTACAGTTATTGAGAAAAGCATGTGTTTCATCTCACCAACATAGAACTCTTTTCATGTAAAGCTGCTGCAAGGGTGGCTCTGTAAGAGCAAATTCTGATGTCACCTGCTTCCTGTTGGATTCTCATTTGAACCTCCACTCTGCTACTCTGTCCTCATTCAACTCTTACAAACTGTACATCAAAATTATCACTCCCTTTTCTTACCACATGGCCTTGATCCTAATCATCCCAGTCATACCCTCATAAATGCTGATGGCATAAATTAATCCCAGGATCGTACTGTCTTCTAAATTTATGTCTCCAGACCTATCTTCTGTGCTTAATGTATAGGAGCAGATATCCAGTAACTCACTCAATTTCTTTACCTAGATTCCTTAAACTCAACTCAGCACTCAACATATACCATTATCATAACATATTCCAGATAATCCTCTTCAATTCCCACGTCTCACTGATTTTATCTTTTACACGACTTCACTGTTTCAATCTTTGCATCTACCTAGTCCAATTCCAATACTTTTCACCTGGATTTCTGAGATGTCCTCTTAATTGCCCTCCATGAAATTACCTTTCCCCTTCCGACTGCCATTCCGTATTCCAATAAAAAATTATTTAAAACTCAGTCTGTTCATTCCAATTCATGCTTCAAATCAACTAACAAGTAGAGGCTCATCAGTTTCCACAAAAGTACTAAGCATGCTCCATGAGGACCTGTATAGTCCATCTCTTGCCTTCTAATCCATCCACATCTCAGATCACTCTTACCTCCCATCCGTTTCTTTGCACACATTCTCCCTACTGGCTACAATCCAGCACCCTGTTTCATGTTTGTAGTTGTAAAACACGGCATCTAATTATTGCTCCTCCTTTCCACTTCCAATATCCGTGCTCATTCCTTTCCAATACAAGAACTAGATGAATTTTTTTTTTAAAGCAAGATATGATAAGGATAAATTTCATAGATAGAGAAGGGCAGAATTAGAATTAAGGTTTGAAATTTTGTCTTCATGATATGATAATTATTCTTAGTGACAGGAAGATGCCAACAATTACACTAGCCTCTCATATGTTTACTAGGATGAGTAAGTTATGGCACACTGGACTCCCTTAAAAAAAAGCATTGTGAGGAGGAAAAAACTTGACTATCACTGATGTACACCACGAAATCTGTCCTGGGATACGTTTTTATTATAGTGTCCTTAAAATTTTCTGGATCTGAGCCTATAAATCTTGTTGGGAATCTTAATTCTTTTAATAGATGGGCCAAAATTTAAATAAAAAAAAAACTCTTCTAATATATAAGATAATTTTAAGAGAAATCTGTGATAGCATTAAATATAAGAAAAAGTTGTTTTCAGGATTTTCTATGTTATAATAAGAAGCCTCTAGCGACTGCTATAAAAAACTATGATTTTCCTGGAGTAACCTGGAAGAGAAAATGTCAGAATTTTATTATAGACAAGGAGATGGATTATTATTTTTTTCTTTCTCCATTCCTTGAGGAGTCACCTACTGTCTCTACATCTTTTTTAAACAGCTCAGTTTTCCTACAGATACTAGTTCAAATCTTACCTACTCTTCTTTCCACATAATTTTATTGCATGAAATATTGAGGTTTAATACCTTTAATGCCATAGTCAGGAGACTAGAAAAATCCCCAACAGGAGATCTGGTCCTTATATCTTTCTGTGGAAAAATACCTCAGGTAATGTGGCTGGTTGCACAATGAAATTCCAAAGACAGACTACTTATAATTAATACAAGAATAATGACTCAAGTCAATTCTTTAGTTTCACTCAATTCCTTAAGATTGATGAATAATTAATTTCATTCTATATGCAAAGGAGAATACATCTCAGGTCTGGAGTTTTATATAATACTGTCCTTATACATTTTTCTTTGAATACGCCAACTTGGAAAATAGGTAGAAAACATACTAATTTCCCTGCTTGTCTCAAACACAGAACACTTTCTCTATCCCAAGATGATTATTTATTGTTAAAATCAATGGATAGAAACAATTAGGAAATTTAGAAGAACAATGTGTGGTTATTCTGCAATAACAGAATAAGAATTCAAAGATGCTTATGGACCGAATATGAAAAAGACTTCTAAAGGAAGAGGGAAGGAGAAAAGAAGAGAGAAAAAAAAGAAAAAGAAAAAGAAAAGAGGGGTTGGGAGGGAGAGGGAGGAGGAAGAGAAGCAGGAAGAGAGATGTTTCCCCTTTACATCTATGGTTTATGTGATAATGACCCACGATGATCCCTGATAATAGTGTAAGGGCCTATTTAACCAGAGCAGCTCCATCCAGTTAAACAGTGATTTTGATGTTTATGCAGTAAAACTTAAACTGACCCTGCCCACCTCCCCCCCGCCCAGGGAACTTACTTAAAAACAAGTCTGGAAACCAGTCCCAGGTAACAAAGCGCAAATACAAGAGTGGGTCTGGCCAGGTGGAGACATCCAATCAGTGGGGGCGCATACTGTCTCCCTTGCTCCCAAGAAGTATGGGTCCCACCCTTTGGGAGCCTTTTGGGTGCCAATTCTGACCAAGGTGATAGGCTAGTTCAAATATCTACTATAGGGTAAATTGTAATTCAATTGGTCACGTATGTGTGACCTAGCATGACTGTGCAGCTTTCTCTGTGTGTTACAATCTCATTGGCCACCTGTGCGTGGCCAGGCCCAACCACATGGCCTTTGCCCTTAAAAGCTAGTCTGTGAAGCAGAGAGAGTTTGCCGCTTTGCAAGAGACGGCCCTGGCTGGTCAGTTTGATTCTCGATGCTTGGCGTGAAATAAAGCTTTGCTTGACCTTCACTTTGTATCAGTCTCACTCCTTTGATTACGGACCCAACGACAGAAGTTCTTTAACTTCACATGTATATGGAGAGGAGACATGAGTTGGGGGAAACCAGAGGGGGAGACAAACCATGAGAGACTGTGGACTCTGAGAAACAAACTGAGGGGTTTGGAGGGGAGGGGTGGGGGGTTGGGTGAGCCTGGAGGTGGAGGGCACCTGGAGAACACGTATTGCATGGAGCATTGGGTGTGGTGCATAAATAATGAATTTTGGAACACTGAAAAGAAATAAAATAAAATGGAAAAAAAAATCACATGTGTGATGAAATTTTACATTTAGATAGGTTAGTTCTGCTCTTGGTCACCAATAAATGAAGAAGAACAAAACAATAGGAAAAAAAATCCTTATTAGTGAAAAAATAAAGCTGAAATATTCTACTCTGAGCCATTCAACATTTTAAAAATATATTCTCTAAATCCAGATTCCATAAAAATTTATCTTCAGAAACTAATATTTTCTTTTTTATCATTGAAAATACTGTATGAGAAATGCAGTTCTTTTTTGGATATATTTTTATAGAACGCTGAAATTTTTAAGACCCTTCTTAGTAACTAGCTAGAGGGAGAAACGATAACCACTGACTTTCTCCAAACATCCACATATCATTCCCCACTCCTGAACCTGGAAATAGTTTTTATAGCCTTGAAAAAATGTCAGAAGCATCTTCTGTTGGATTTAAAGACTGTCTTCATGGTCATGTGAAAGAGGATTAGGAGATCTGTGGGAAAAAGCAGGGCTGGAATGTGCTTCAAAAGCTGCCTCTGTTAAAGATGAGTCATGGCTGTGGGTTAATCAAGCTGAGGCAAGGCGAGTTTTGTGCAAACAGGGTTCAGCCTTGAAGGGTTTACAAAAATATAAAACAAATTAAATAAATCCGTTGCTATAAAATGGACTCAATTTCAGGTTTAAAGAAGAAAATGCTTTAAGGGCTTTGTGTCTGCTTTGTTGAGAAAAAAATGGAAAAATGTTCATTTGTAAGTGATTGCAGGTTGTCTATGAAAAAAAACTAATACTTTTCTTAATGACAAATGCATTCATCAAGCTTTCTCTCAACAGCAAGGCTTCCATTATCAGTAGTAATAAGTGAAACAGCAGAAGCCCCTGGTAAAAGTCAGGGTGGAAATGCCTTTCTTTTTTATTCAAATTACATGGGACAGTTCGTGTTGTGCCTTAAGCAGAATCTTAGTAGTAAATTGGCCATTTGCTTTTCCTCAACACATTCCAGGATTCCATCCAGGAAAAGCAGGCAAGGGAATCAGGAACCCTACACTGCAGCTGTGATTCTCTCTCCCGCCTCGCCCCTCCCCCAACTCCTCCGTCACCGCCAGAAGGGGACTGACGGGGAAATGAAAAGTCGGATTTGCCTCTGAGACTTTTGATCTTCTGGTGCCATCTATCGCTGCTCTGATTTCTGACACTCACAGACATTTTTTAAAAGCCTGAGCAATTTAGGATTTTTTGTCTTAAATGATTAATGAAAATATTAAAGAGCACAAAGCCAGGTGAATTCTCATTTCATACGGAGTGATTTTCAGCAATAATCTTCCGCTAAATAAAATGAGGAGAACAATATTCTTTCACAGCCTCGCTTTATAGTGGAACTAAGACAAGTTAATCCCAGTTCTGTTTTGTTTCTGAAAAGCCCTCCCTTTAGATAGGAGTTATCAAAATAATTATCTCAATTTTCTAATCTGAATCAACCCATAAAATTGAAAATGATTTCATCAATATTGGCTCTTCTCAAGTATCTATGAATATTCATACGATAAAACATGGAAATTGTACTTTCTTATTTTTCCATTAAAAACTGAATTTTTATCCAATATTACCTAAAACTTTGTTGCCAATAAATTCTTCTCTCCCTTCTTAACTATTCCAGTTCTGCTAGGACCAGTATTTAGCTTATATAAACAAAGAGAAAAGTAGAAGTGAACAACCATCTGATGCTTTTGGTTGTTCTAGGAGGTTATTCTGTTGGGCAAGAAACCCCACCCTACCTTAGTGTGAGAATATTTTCTATTCTAAATTGTAAGAATTTTCCTTGCATAGACACAGATCATTGATGTAAAAATCTAAATTCTAGGTTCTAAGAGCAAAATGTGGAAATTCCATTTACTTTCTGGCTTGACCTACTAATTAAATATTAAAACAAGGTGAGACTCCCATGTAGAATACATTTGATCAAAAGATAGCTTGCTGAAGATGTAATTCTTGACTCTGACTAAACGTTTTGACAGCATATTCTGATCATGTTCAAACTGTCTGAGATCCTGACTGTTGATCAGCTGCAGAAGACAGAGGAATCCATGGCTATTCGAAAGATGACAAGAGATGCAAAACACATTAATTTTAAAAATATTGTTCGCCCACAGTCTATTTTTTTTTTTTTTTTTGCTTGTTTGCTTTTTGTCTGTGGGTTTTTTCTTCTTCTTTCTTTAAGTGCCAGCTGAGGAAAAGGCACTTTAGGGTTACCTCAGAGAAAGAGCATATAGAGTAAAATAAGTGAACAAATTACTAGTAAAAAATAATTTTAAAAATGATAATTAAATACTTTTTAGGTATCTCATATGTGGGTTTGCATGTGTATGTGACAGAGAGAAGACATTCTTAGTACTCTCCCATTTCATCATCTAAGTAATTTAAACTGCCTTGAGTTGCTAAGTGTAGCCTCTTCCCTCCATTGTCCCTCTTTCTTTTTTTGTTTGCTTCAAACTAATTAAAAGAAAATATTACATTCTTGCTCAAAATCTGATACTTAAGACCTGTTTCCCTAACCCAAGGAATAAAAACATCAGAAATCTTTTATATTGTGCCTTAGGAAATATTAACAAGATTAAGAGCAAGAAGTGACAATTGATTAGAAGTAATGGCTATCTGTTATGTTTCTGTAGCAGAGGATAAAACAGGTATTTGATTTTATCAAATACCTCTGCAAAGAAAAACTAGAATATAAAGGGAAAATGAATCAGCTAGAGGTCGTATTATCTGATCAGCAGTTGCATCACACAACCAGAAGAGGGCACTCATCTCCTACAAATGATAGCACACTTCAGCCCGAAATGACAATTGATTGGATGTTCCTTCAAATAAATGAAAACAAGAGACTCGTGTCTAATGTATTATCATAAAAGAGTTATGAGACATATTTTAATGATAAATTATGCACTTAATATTTTATAATGTTAAGCAAAACCCAAAAATGTACAATTGCATTTGTATTACTTTAGTGCTAGCTCAAGACATTAAGCTAAATATTTTTTAAATACTACCATCCTTTTTTATGACTTCATATTGAAATAAGGATATAGGAATGATATAGTTTCCTTGTATTTGTTTTTCTCATCTGATTAAAGACAAAAGAAAAAGTGTGACTAATTTCAAGAATTAACTATCACAGTAAACAGTTTGACTAAAAATAGTTTTTAGGACATCCCTCAACGAATTCTCTCTGTCTTTTACTCCCTCTCTCCTTTCTCTCTCTCTCTCTCCTCTATTCTCTTACTCACTCCCTCTAGGTAGAAAGGTAGATAAATACATATGAGTAGATAGGTGAATACATATAAGTAAATGCATGCGCGTGTATATATATATACACATGTGTATAGAAGGATTTATATGCATACATTTATATACATCCAGAAATATGTAAAATTATAAAACATTACTAAGACATAATGTGCTAGATTCAATAAGAAGATAAAATTATTCTGTTTTATCCACGAAGAAAAAGTATTTCTCATACATGATCTCTTGGTTTTCATAATTCTTGCAACTAGGATTTTAATCCGCCCCTAACTTTGCAAGTAATCTGAGCATTAATTGTCATGACATAAGGTAGTCAAAACTCTGAAAAATGAAAGAAATGTACTATTATAGAAATAAGAAGAATATGCCAGCTACGTACCCAACAGGAAACAGATGGAACCATCAAATCAGAACAATTCAAAGAGGTTTATTTACAAAGGATCTAATTACAAATGAGTGGATAATACAAATGGAAACCCTGAGGGATAGTGCAGGAAATCTGGGCATCAGGAATATCTAAAAGGTTACCACAGCAGAGCCAGAATCTTTACAAGAAGCTACTTTAAGGGAACATAATGAGGCTCCAGTTAAAGCAATAAGGGAATGGAATGAATATTCTGATTCTTTCTTGTCTCCCTCTGATCTTCTTAAAGTATCAACACAAACTTCACTCAAGCTCTGGTGTTTGTCCTTTTTTTTAAAATATACATCAGTCTCCAGAGTTGAGAGCAGAAGAGCAAAAAGTAGACCTCAAGAAACAAATGGACGATATCCAGCACAATGTTGTTTATCAAGTGCCTTGAGTATGCCAGAAACATTACTGGATACTTTCATTCATGTTATGTTACTTAACTCTTGAAACAACCTCTGGAGGCTAATAATGTTATCAGCTTTTTTGCAGAAGTGAAAACTGCGACAAATACATTATCTATTTGGTTCAGGGTCATATATCTAATGAGTGAGAGAAGAAGCTTTTAAATTAAATCTGTCTAACATGAAAGCCCTTTTAAAATTATCATTAAGGGTCAGACTTGGAATTTGAATCATTCATAAATCCTACCTTGATTATTAACTAACTGTATAAACTTGAGCAAGTCACTTAACCTCTAAAAGCTGTGTCTTCATTTGTAGAATTGAGTCATTATTATGCACCGTACAGAATTTTTTGGTGTGGTTTAATTTAAGCATCATATGTAAGAACAACTAAAATGCTATGTAACCTGGAATAAATAAGGATGACTTACAGTTGAATAAAAATTTAGTATTGTGTTATGATTTCATCCAGTTTAAACCCAAAGACAGAAATCATTTGAGCTAATATTATTACGGGAATGGAACTAATGAGAACACATCCCAGTGGCAGGTTACTTACAGTGGGCTGACAAAAAATTGGAGAGGTTAATGCAACTAAGTTATATAAGGACTTCAGATCTACTTTGCTCCATGGGATATCAATATGTACTCTTACTCATTCATAAATTTGACCCAAGAAACATTGATTTTATTATTTTTATTCGATATATCATTTAATGCCATAAAAGACTAATGAGAACACAATTGAGTGGACTATCTTGTTATCTAAGAATAAATAATTCTTATGGTATTTCACAATGGGGAAAGGGAGTATTAAAAGAAATGGATAATTATTATTAATGTTTTAAAGATTTTACTTATTTGTTTGAGAGAGAGAGAGAGAGAGATCACAAAGGGTGAGTGACCAGGAGAATACGACTCCCTGCTGACCAGAGAGCCCAACACTGGGACTCCATCCCAGGACCCTGAGACCATGACCTGAGCCAAAGCAGACGCTTAACTGACTGAGTCACCCAGGCACCCCAAGAACTGGATCATGATTAAACAGAGAGAATTGAGCATAGATAAAAATCATAGATTCTGAAACTATGTTAGATGATCACTAAGTATTATTATCTTTTTAACATTTCTTCCCCGCCCCTGTCCCAAATAGAATACACCAAGGTAAAGGTGTTTGGATCAGTACCCTATATTTTTCCATTCATATATTCATTTGTTAATAAAGTCACTCATCCAACACATTTATTCAAAGTACCTCACTTTTTTAATAATGAGGCTGTATTCATGGGATAAAGAAAAGTGGACACCCAAAAAGTGAGTTAACAAGTTTCTGGATGAGGTTTTAAAGATTTAGATCAAGTTGAGTTACAGAAAAGTTGCTTATGGGTCCATTTAACTGCACATATGAAACCTTTTCAGGAAATTTAATTTTAAAAAACCTAGATAATTTTTAAGCAGAGAGAATTGAGAAAGATACACTTAGAAACATATATAGACTCCCATTTCCAACCATGATGGATAAAGAGATACAGACTTAATCAGTCTCAAAAAGATGAGAATACTTGACAAATGTGTTTATAGACATTATACAGTAACAAGGTCTGTGACTTTTGAGAAAAATAAAATAACATGAGCCCCACAATTGTCTCAGTTATTTGTCTGGATAAAACTCCTGAGCGTAAGCACAGGGAGAGAAAATCCAAACAGAACTTGCTTGGATCTGCTGAGTTGAGGAGAATGAGATAAGAGTTAGGGATGCAGAGTGGTTTGGAATTTCCAGAACATTATTCTGGAAATTTAAAAAATCATCCAGAAAAATTGTCCAGAAATAAGCATCACGGTTCCTTTGAATATTCACTGAGTACTAGGCTACACATACATAGGAATTCCAAGAAGTCAGGAAAATAGGGACCAGAATATTGTAAATTGAACAATTCAAAGAGCTCACATAGGGTAGGGAAATCAAATATTCTCTAGGTCATATATATGCTTGCTGAGAAAAACCCAGTTACCATTAAAGATAATAGCAAAATCAAGATACTTAATGAAATAACATTTACAATATGCAACATTTAAAGAAAAAAATTGCTTGCTATGCCAAGAAGCAGTTCAGATGGCTATAACAAACTACCAAACAATGAGCGCCTTATGAATTATAAATTGATTTCTCACGATATTGTAGGCTGAACCCACAACAAGAGCCCTCCTCCAGGTTCACATGGCAGAAAGAGAGCTGGCCTGCTCTCTGGCGTCTTCTTATAAGAGCACTAATCCCACTCATGAAGATTTTACCCTCATGACCTAAATACCTCCCGAATGCCCCAATCTGCAAATACCACCACAGGGGGATTAGATTTCAACACATGAATTTTAGAGGTTCATAAATATTCAGTTCATAGCAAGCAGGAAAAAATGCAATCAATAAACAGAAAAAAACTTAGGCAATATTTGGGTTACAGATGACTGAACTAGCAGGCAGGCACACTAGCAGGCCTGCATTAAAGAAAATGATAAACAAATTTCCTCAGGCAGAAGATAAATGATAAAAGATAGAAGGCTGGATCTACATAAAGGAATGATGGGTGCCAGGAATGGTCATTGTGTGGGGAAAAGTAAAAGTAGAAAACCTTTCTCATTTTTAATGTGTTTAAGAGAAAATTAAATGCTTAAAGTAAATTAATAATACTGTATTACAAGATTTATAATGTATATAGAGATAAAAATAGATGATGGGGCGCCTGGGTGGCTCAGTGGGTTACAAGCCTCTGCCTTCAGCTCAGGTCATGATGCCAGGGTCCTGGGATCAAGCCCCAGATTGGGCTCTCTGCTCTGTGGGGAGCCTGCTTTCTCCTCTCTCTCTGCCTGCTTGTGATCTCTGTCTGTCAAATAAATAAATAAAATCTTAAAAAAAAAAAAAGATGACAAAAATAGAAAAAAACATGGGAAGGAAAAGTGGAAGTATACTGTTTTTAAATTCTTACCATAAGTGAAACAGTATGCTACTACCTGAAAGCACACTATGATAAGTAAAAAATGCATATTGTAAATACTAGAACAACCACTTAAAATATAAGAGTACTCAGAAGATATGAACAAAACTTCTCCAAAGAGAACATACATATGGCCAACAGACCCATGAAGAGATGCTCAACATCACTCATGATCAGAAAAATGCAAATCAAAACTACAGAGATATAACACCTCAGACCTGTCAGAATGGCTAAAATCAACAACACAGGAAACAACAGATACTGGCAAGGATGCAGAGAAAGGGGAACCCTATTGCACTGTTGGTGGGAATGCAAACTGGTGCAGCCACCCTGGAAAACAGTATGGAGGTTCCTCAAAAAGTCAAAAATAGAACTACCCTGTGATCCAATAATTGTACTATTAAGTATTTACCCAAAGAATAAAAAAACAAATAAAACTAAAAAAAAACACTAATCTGAAAGGATATATACACTCCTATGTTTATTACAGCATTATTTACAATAGGAAAATTATGGAAGCCGCCTAAGTGTCCATCCACAGATAAATGACTAGAGATGTAGTATATACACATACCACATTGTGTGTGTGTGTGTGTGTATACACATACACAGTGGATTTTATTCAGCCTTTAAAAAAGAATGAAATCTTACCATCTGCAACATGGAAGAAACTAGAGGGTATAGTGCTAAGTGAAATAAGCCAATCAGAAAAAGACAAATACCATATGATTTCACTCATTGATGGAATTTAAGAAACAAGACAGATGAAATGGGACGGGGGAAGGCAAATCAGAACACAGACTCAACTACAGAGAACAAACTGTTGGTTACCAGAGGGGAGGTAGGTGGGGGGATGGGTGAGATTGGTGAAGGCGATTAAGAGCACACTTACCTTATCGTGGTGATAAGCACTGAGTCATGTATGGGAGTGCTGAATCACCATATTGTCCATCTGAAAGTAATATAACACTGTATGTTAACTATACTGGAATTAAAATTAAAAATTGAATAAAATTTTAAAATGTACATAAGAAAGAGTATCGTTGATAAATAACTAGCGAATACATAATGGAGTAGAAAAAAAAATAGTCTAAAACAAGAAAAGAAAATAAGAAAGGAAGAAAATGAAAAACAGGTGGTGATACCGAGTTGGGAGATTTAAATACAACCATACTGATAAAAATGGGAAATGCAAGTGCTCTAAACCAGTTAAAATGCAGAGACTTCCCTACTCAATGAAAAACAAGGCCTAATTTCCTTCTTTCTATAAGAATTCCACTTTAAAGATAAAGATATTGATCAGGAAAAAGTAAGAAGATGGAAAATATGTACTGTGCAAGTACCATGACAAGAAAGCTGGAATGGCTGCATATTAACATCAGACAAAGTATCCTTCAGTAAAAGGAATATTACCAGTGATGAAAAGGGACAACTGGCAATGACAAAAGGTCAATTTATCAAGTATATACAACTAGCCTAAATGTGTATGCAAACAATAACAGAGTTTCAAATGCATGAAGAAAACCAACACATTGAAAGGGAAATAGAAAAACTCAGAATTACAGTTATTATTTCAACATTCCTTCTCAAATATGGATAGTAAAAAATATATAGAAAATCAGGACTTATGTGAAGGACTGGGTTAACACTGTCAACCATTATGACTTTATTTATTCAGAAAATTCCATTCAACAATAACAGAATACAAATACTTTACAAGTGTATATGAAAAAAATCAAGTAAAGCAGATTTTCCATAAATGTTGTTTAACTAATTTTAAATATTATATTTAAATTTGACAATTTTGAAAGAAAATAAAATTGAAGGACTTAAACTTACAGATTTAGGTATTTAATATAAAGCTACAGTAACAGAGTGTGATGTTGTCCTAAAGATAGATATGTAGATAAGCAAAGTAGAACTAATTATCCAGAAATAGACCTTCATAACAAATGGTTGGATTTTTGACAAAGACATCCCAATAAAGTTTAGTAGAACAACTGGGTGTTCTTTAGGAAGAGAATAAACCTCAACCCTTTACTTAAAATCATCCATAAAAATTCAGTTGAAACGTATCATAAACCTAAATGTAACAAGAAAATTATAAAATTTCTGGAAGAACATATATTAAAAAACCATGACTTTTGAAGAAACAAAATTTTCTTAGGAGAACACAAAAAGCAAAAACCATAAAACAAAATAATTTGTATATTATATTTCATGAAAATTAACATTCTTTTACACTTTGGAAAAAAATTAAAAAGTTAAATGCAAATGAATGCTGAATGAATGATAAATGAATGCTGAATATATTCTTACAGGCTTTCATTTATCTCACACAGGTTAAAAGAAAGCTTACAACTATCTAATAAGAAGCCAAACAACCCGGTAAAAATGAGCAAAATGTTTATGTACACACTTCACAAAAAAGCTACACAAAAATGTATTCAACTACCTAAGCCATCAGAGAAATGATCATTAAAATCCAAGTGAGATACTTTGGAAAGATATATCTACACAAAAACTTGGACACAGAAGCTCATAGAAGGCTAATTTCTAATAGCCAGAAACAGGGCCCAGAATGGGAGCAGGAGTTAACATAGCCAAAGAGCTACCAAGGAATAAGGGATAAACAAATTGATGTCTATTTATAGAATGCATACTACACAGCAGGGGACTAAGTTGGAACATCTGCAAGATAACCTAGACATATTTTTCTAATGACAAAAGCAGATATTCCAGAAAGAAACAGAAATATGCAAATCTTTTTGAAGCCTAGGTTTGAAACCAACATACTGTCACTTCTTTTCTTTGTTTTTTCTTTTTTTTGAATGTTATTTTTAAAATTTTCTTCTTTATAGGAAATTTTTTTTTTAATGTTCCATTAGCCAGCATATACTACATCACAAGTTCTTGTTGTACTGTATGCTGGCCAACAGAACATGCTATGATTTCTGTCTTATCTCATTGAACAAGGCAAGTCACATGGCCAAGTTGAGGACCAAGCAAGCATGAAACACTTTAAGGGAAGGAAATAAAAAGTCACCTGGCAAAGAATTTGAATCAGAGAGTTGCAAAGCAGTGAAGTCATTAATGTATACCAATAGACCTAATATTTTTCTGTTATATTTGTTTATAAATTAGTTTCTTTATTTCTTTGTTATTATCTTAGTACATCCCAGTGTTAACTTCTACTGTGACTTCAATTTTTTTTTTTATTATATCCACTAGATTGTTTTACTGGTGATCTAGAATACTCTTGATTTTGAAATATGTCAATAGATAATTTTAGTGATTTGAAGTTTCTGTTTCTTTTATATTTTTGATATAGACAATAATCTCTTCTGTTAATAAAAAAGAATTTTGTCTCATTCTTTTTCCAATTTCTGCATATGAATCTATTCTTCTTGTACTACTGCTTTGTTTATAATTTTAACTACAATGATAAATAAAAGTATCACTTATATGGTATGCCCGCTTCCCCCTTTTAACTTGTTAGAAAGAATACATAAAAATATTAATATTGTTTTAATCAAATCAAATCCCATTTACCAAAAAATATTATCAGTTCTGTGTACACCATTTTTGTATTCAATTAATTATATGTATAGTCATTATTTTTCCTTTAATATTTACTGAAGGTCTCTGTGTTATAAGTATATGGTCTTTACACATTTGAAAATGTCTTCATTTTGTGGGGCACCTGGGTGGCTCAGTAGGTTAAAGCCTCTGCCTTTGGCTTGGGCTGTGAACCCAGGGTGTTGGGATCGAGCCCTGCATTGAGCCCTGCATGGGGCTCTCAGCTCATCAGGGAGCCTGCTTTCCCTCCCTCTCTGCCTGCCTCTCTGCCTACTTGTGATCTCTGTCAAATAAATAAATAAAATCGTTTAAAAAAATGTTTTTTTTTTTTTACCCCAAAGATACAGATGTAGTGAAAAGAAGGGCCATCTGTACCCCAATGTTTATAGCAGCAATGGCCACAGTCACCAAACTGTGGAAAGAACCAAGAGGCCCTTCAACGGACGAATGGATAAGGAAGATGTGGTCCATATATGTGGTCCATATACACTATGGAGTATTATGCCTCCATCATGCCTTTTGTAGCAACATGAACATGGACGGGACTGGAAGAGATTATGCTGAGTGGAATAACTCAAGCAGAGAGAGTCAATTATCATATGGTTTCACTTATTTGTGGAGCATAACAAATAACATGGAGGACATACGGAGATGGAGAGGAGAAGGGAGTTGAGGGAAATTGGAAGGGGAGGTGAACCATGAGAGACTATGGACCCTGAAAAACAATCTCAGGGTTTTGAAAGGGCGGAGGGTGAGAGGTTGGGGGAGACAGGTGGTGGGTATTAAGGAAGGCACGTATTGCATGGAGCACTGGATGTGGTGCAAAAACAATGAATTCTGTTACGCTAAAAAGAAATTAAAAAAAAAAAAGTCTTCGTTTTGCTTTCATTCCTAAAAACACAGAAGCTGGACACAAAATTATTTGAGTTTCAATCCTACCCCACCTTTGAATTTTAAAATATTGTACCATTGTTTGCTGGTGTCTGTTATTATTAATGAGAAGTTGCTTTCCATCTGTCATATGTATTTTATTGAAAGGCATTCTAATTTTTTATAGACTATATAATAGTTTCCTTATCTTTGATGATTTACCATTTCACTACACCATTCTGAGTGAACTTTCATTTGTACTTTATTAATTAAATCAACTTCACAGAACACATTTTCAACCTAAAAAGTCACGACTATCTTCAAACCTAGAAAATTATCTCAAGTATTGTTTGTATATCCTCTTTTTTTGGCAATGTTTTGAATGGATTTTGCAATCTCTCAATCTATCCATGTCTCTTAATTATTCTTTATTTTCTCTTTCTCTATTCTGTATTCTGTGGGAATTGCTTCATTGTATATTCTTGGTTCATTAATCTGCCCTCTGACTGCATTTATGATAGAGTGTTTTCACTTAAACCACGCTTCCCAGTTTATATATCCAAGATTTGTTTTTGTATCCAAGATTTCTAATTGATTAACTTGATAGACATCTAACCTTTCCTCATTCGTGCTTGATTTTGTTTCATAATCCTTCTTAAAGGAAATTTTACTTTCATTTATCTTTTGAAGCATTCTCAAAACTCTTAATATGTTCAAGTTACTTTGTTCACGATGCATAAAATGAACCATACATAATAAATAATTAGTCAGACTGTTGATTTGATTGGCTGTTTTAAGAAGTGGGATTGCATTTTCATGGAAATTTCTATTGCTCATTTTTGTTTTTTGTTTTTTGGTTTTTTTATTTATTTGACAGAGAGAGACACAGCAAAAGAGGGAACACAAGCAGGGGGAGTGGGAAAGGGAGAAGCAGGCTTCCCACAGAGCAGGAAGCCCGACATGGGGCTCCATCCCAGGACCCTGGGACCATGACCTAAGCTGAAGGCAGACGCCTAACTGACCGAGCCACCCAGGTGCCCTTCTATTGCATATTTTGAGCAAAATATTTTTTTCCTCCCTTTGTGTTCAACTTTAACTGCCCAAATGTTTTTGCAATTACCTCCCTCCAGGTGCTAGTTTCCCAAGTCGGAATCAGCTCTATTAATCACACCTGGGTGTTTCCATCCCACAGGCATATGGCAGATCCAATTATAGAACCAGTCAGTGATTGACTCATTTCCTGGTACCCTGGTGTCTCTCTAAGATCACAGTTTTTGATAAAGCTAGAACTCTCACTGATGGTCAAATCTATTCTCACAGATTCTTTGCATGTATTGAGAGAACTGCCCCCTGGCCTTTTGATTAAAACATTAAACATGGCCCTATTTCCCAAATTCACATGAAAAAAAATTGATTCATTTTAACTCACAATAGCCAAACAGTGGCAGCTCATTATTTGCTTCTGAACACAGACATTTGCTGACCTGTAGCATTAGATCTCACACATACTTCTGTTTCTGTATAGTTTCTGGTTCATAGAGATGTTTTTATTTTATATTTGAGGCTTGCTGTAATGTTTTGTTTCATACTTTCAAAACATAATATATCCAGTATTTCAATAACCTTGTGGAAGAAATGACTACCAAAGTTTCAAACAAGTGTGCTATTTCAATCCATATAAGCAATGGTTTTATTTTCTTCTTACCTGTGTGCTAATAACGTTGCATATTTCTGGAGCCAACTCCAGGAACTTTGGGACAAGGTTCTATAAACAGCAAGGGATGGGTAGAAAAAGACACTTAACTTTGAAAATGCTATAATTTATGAGGGGTTTTAATGTAAAATTTTTGAGAATAATGTACATTCATAAAATTGCATAACTAGTAAAAATATAACTCAATGGATTTTCAGAAAATTAATGCAAAACTAGCACACTAATCAAGATACAGACTAATATCTTACAAATATAACTTTTTCATATCTTAGGCTAATATTACATCACCCCAAATAGCCCCTGTTTAGACTTTTATCATCATGAGTTGATTTGCCTGTTTTCGAATTTAATAAAAATATAAGGGAATAGTATGCATTTTTAACATTTGGCTTCATTCATTCCACATTATGTTGTAGGGTGCATCCACTTATTTACACAGAGTTATGGCTTATTCACTCTCATTACAGGATACACATATAACTACAATGTATTTATCCATTCCATTTTTTAATCCATTCCATTTTTAATAGAAATTTAGATTTTCCCAGTTTTTCGCTACCATGAATAATGCCAGCAGGAATGTTCTTATACATACCTTTGCATTAATATGGATTTTTTAAAGTTTCATTATACCTAGAAATATAACTTTGATCGTTAAGTATACAAATATTCAGGTTCAACAAGCAGCGTGAGAAAGTTATCCAAAGTTGTTGCAGTAAACAGCACCTCAGAAATCAGTGAGTTCCAATTATGCCACATTCTCACCAACATTTCATGCAGCCTAAATTTTTTATAAGATTTTATTTATTTATTTGACAGGCAGAAATCACAAGTAGGGAGAGAGGCAGGAAGAGAGAGAGGAGGAAGCAGGCTCGCTGGTGAGCAGAGAGCCCAATGTGAGACTTGATCCCATGACCCCAGGATCATGACCTGAGCAGAAGGCAGAAGCTTTAACCCACTGAGTCACCCAGGTGCCCCCTAAATTATTTCCATGTTAGCTCTTCAGGTGAATATAATGGCATCACAGTGTGTGTGTGTGTGTGTGTGTGTGTGTGTGTGTGTGTGCACGCCTGTATACGTTCACTGATGTAAAATTAATATTTAAGGAAATACAATGTTCTTAATATATAATTCTATGAGTATACACACACACATACACACACACACATACACAGACACGCCTGAGTAATAAACACCCTAATCAAAATATAAAATATTTCCATTACCACAGAAAGTTTCTCCCTACCTCTTTCCAATTTGTGCCCTCTGAAACAGCACTCCAAAAATCATTGTTTCATCATAGATTAAGTTTTCTAATTCCAGAATGTCATATAAATGGAAACATAAAGTCTATGCTCTTTTATATCCAGGTATCTTTTTGTTCATCATAATAATTTGAAAGTCATCTATAACGTTGTGTATGCTGGTAGTCCATTTTTATTGCTCAACAGGGTTCTATTCATGAATATGCTGTGTACATTATCCATTCACTGTTTATAGTCATTTGGGTTATTCCTAGATTGGGGATTATGAGAAAACTGCTGTAAATGTCTTTTTATAGGTGATTTTGTGAATAGATACTTTCATAATTTCTTGAATAAATACCTGGGAGTAGAACTGCTGCATTAGATACAGGTCTAACTTTGTAAGAAACCACAGAACAGTTTTCCAAATAGCTGATGCCACTTCACACTCCTGTCATCAACATGTAAGAGTTCCAGGTGCTCCAAATCCTTGCCAACATAGATTTTTCCTTGCTTTCATAAGTCAAAATGGTATAATGGAACAAAGAAATAATTACCACCAACTCATATGGAAAAATTTTTTTTAGCATTCCCTAATCCAGAAAATGACCTCTTTTTGGCTTTGGTGATACATTAGGATCCATTTCACTAAAAGATGCACAAAATTAATCAGGATAAAGCCTAGATGCTCACAGACCCGTTCAAAGTGATGGTGACTTGATAACTGAGATGCTGAGTGTGGTTCCTGGAGAAAAAGCTTGGCAGGGCCAGTCCTTAATCAGACGCACTCGGCCTCCTAAATGGCTCGCTGCAAGACAAACTCTGAACCCTGTTTTTGCTTTTCACCTTTCTTGTGGGAGCAACAATCCTCTTTGGATTTTTTTTGCATAGGGAAAACAAGGTACTAATATAGCCTTTCCTAAAAGCAAAGTGGCATAATGCAAACTTTCAAAAAGCGAGGGATACCAGTATTTGGTTTTGTCATTCTTTTTCATTTTAGTCATTTTTATCGGTATGGACATATATGTCATCATGGTATTAATTTGCATTTCTCTGATGATTAATAATGCTCATCTTTTCACATTTTTTTAGCCATTCATCATTTTCACTAAAGTGTCTGCTCAAGCTTTTGCCCCTTCTTAATGGAATTGTTTATCTTTGCAAGATTGATTCACAGAAGTCTTATGCACATTCTGAATACAAGGCCTTTGTCAGATGTAGCTATTATAAATATTTCTCCTTTTCAAGTTTTTTAGTGGTGTCTTTGATGAGCAGTTTTTAGTTTTTGTTCTGAACTTAGTTCTAAATTCTACTTTGTCCTTTTTTATGGTTATGTCTTTTATGGATTAATTGTAAATTTTCTCGCTTACCCCCATGGTCCCAAGATATTATCCTATTAAGCATTACAGTTTCTACTCTTATGTGTAAGCATAGGGCATATCTTGATTTGATTTCATGTATAGTATGAAATAGATTATGAGGTTAGTATTTCTTATCTTCATTTGTACAGTTAATTTAGCAGCCTTTGTTGGAAAGACTTTCAAAACCCCATTGAATCTCCAGCATATCTTTGTTAAAAATCAATGGTCCATTTAGAGTTGGGTCTATTTCTGACCCCTATATGTCTATCCTTAGGCCAAGACTATACTGGTTTGATAATTGTATTATTATGGCCAACATTGAATTCTGATAGTGTGAATTCTCCAAATTTGTTCTATTTCAAGATTCCTTTCCCTCCTTTAGGGCCTTTACATTTCCATTTCATTAGAATTAACTATCACTGACTGCAGTGACCATTAGTTCCAACAGAACAAATATTCTTATTTATTCCCCAGACACAATAAAATGATTGCACTTCCTGGCTCCTAGCAGTTGAGTGAAGTTCTAAATCTTAAGTCTAATCTACAAACTGGAAGTGGAAGGGATGCTGGTACTTCTGGTCTGAATGTTTATTAGCACATTGAGACCTTCAAGAACTACTCATTTCCCTCTGACATAGTTAGCAACTACATTTCAGTTGAGAGCAGCTCCCTCAGCCTGGGCCCCTAAGTAGCTATGATGACCAGAGCCCTCTTGACCTGAGATACACATGCTATGGGGAGAAACAAATAAAAGCTTACTATGCTAATTGAGTCAGATTTGGGGGGTGTTTGTTACCACAGTATTACATGTTCAATCTATAACAGACTTCTATAATAATACTTTCTTTGCCAACCCTCATTGATATCTACCCTCAATACAAATTTCACATATCAATGATTTATGAACCTGGAAAATTATTTCCATTAGCATACATTCAAGGAAAATAACTGTCATAATTAAAATCTGCTTCGATGTACATTTCCTTAACCATGTTCTGCAAAACCAGTTAATTCTAGAATATGTTTGTTGATATTCTTCATAAGAGCATCCAATGTTATCATAAAATTGAGAAACCCTCTATGTTCTAGACCTTTCTAAGTGAGCAAACATATTAAGGACCATAGGAGACTCTGAGTTAAAAAGCTTTATTTAAGTACAACATTATTGGGGCATCTGGGTGGCTCAGTGGGTTAGAGCCTCTGCTTTTGGCTCAGGTCATGATCCCAAGGTCCTGGGATCAAGCTCCACATTGAGCTCTGCATCAGGCTTACTGCTCAGTGTGGAGCCTGCTTCCCTTCTTCCCTCTCTGCCTTCCTCTCTGCCTACTCGTGATCTCTGTCTGTCAAATAAATAAATAAATCTTTAAAAAAAAATAAGTACATTATTTAAGTAAAATTTGAGTAGTGATGAATGAATCCATCTTTCTATAATAAGAGAAAGCCATGTTTCATAAACTGAAGAACTGAAAGGTGTAGCACATTAATAGTTTTGATCTTTGATCTTTTTCAAATATCTATTACTGTTACCCTTTGCAAACAGCTTTCTGAAGTTTGCCAGCTCACATATCCAAGAGGTCCCCCTGCCCCAACCCCTTCTCAAAGTATCACGAAGTTTCCTCTCACCTACCTGTACACCACGGGCTCCTCTTTCCTTGCTGATACCAAGATAATTCTCAACAAGATCCTTTGCTTACATCTGTGTAAAAAGAAAACCTAAAAAACTTTAACCATTAAGGAATTGGGCATGAGGGATTCAAGATTGTGACTATTGATAAGATCCTTCTCTCCTGAATATTTTAGTCAACAATAGTTGACAAAATTTGGAGTCTACATTCTGCTATTTCACAACAGCACTGAAACCTCATTTGATCAAACTTTGGAACAACTTTCTGTTTGGGAGACACCTACAAAACAATCCTGCTGTCCTGAAAGGAAGTCTTCAATTGTTCTTCACCTACTGGCCCACCTGACGGGTACAGCGAACCTACAATTGGCAAAGATTATACAAACCAAAAATTTGTTGTTTCAAATGAAGTCATTACCTCAGCTTCTCCTCTGATTCTCTGGGTCTTTCATTTTACCAGAGACCTCCTAATCTAGTCAAGGACAAGTCTTCATTCAGTAATAAAGAGAAGATAATGTAGGCAATAGGTAGGAAGTCTAGAGAAGGTAAACAGTTTACAGCCAGAGAAAAGGAAGAGCAGAAAGAAGAAGAGAATAAAAGATAACAGAAAGGATTAAAAAAAAAAAAAAAGACAATGAATAACCATGGAGGAAATAAAGACCCTTTTGTTTCCGGAGTTCCAAGGTAATCTTGACCTTCAATGTGCCAAAACTCAAAATCTAATTCAATGAAAAATTGTAGCACATATATCACATGATTGAAAGGGTGCTAGGTTGGGGCGCCTGGGTGGCTCAGTGGTTTGGGCTGCTGCCTTCGGCTCGGGTCATGATCTCAGGGTCCTGGGATCGAGCTCCGCATCGGGCTCTCTGCTCCACAGGAAGCCTGCTTCCCTCTTTCTCTCTCTTTCTCTCTGCCTGCCTCTCTGCCTACTTGTGATCTCTGTCAAATAAATAAATAAAATCTTTAAAAAAAAAAAAAAATGAAAGGGTGCTAGGTCTTGAGGCTTTAAAAAAAGACCTGAGATACTTTTCAGTAAAATAATGGAAGACAGAGAAACATCAGCTGACATTCCCTAAGCCTTCTATCCATGGTGAAGGTATATCATTGACTACAATATATCAGCCCCTCTCGTTTATTCTTCTTTTGTGTTCTGTCAGACCTCTAAGTTTCTCTTGGATTCTTTCAGGAAATTCAGTGTGTCACATGATTTTTCCACCACTCATCCCATGTTCTGTTCGGTCACCTGGTACCAACATCCCGAGTAAGAGTATAAATTATTTGCCCAGGTATTCTTTCCAAGTGGTCCCCACAACTGCAGGTGTGTGAGGTGCCAAATGAAATGGCATTCGTCATTGCACGGAAGTGAGGAGAATTCTCTCTTCCTTGACTTCGTCCCCTACTGTCACCTACATACTGAAACAAAACTTGTCACTTGAAGTCTGGGTTTCCCTCCTTGCCACTTTCATCTCCAACCGTGAAACTGGCATAGCGCTTTTCTCTGCAGGGCTCAAGGATAGTCACTGGAACTGGGTAGAGGATAAAGGCCATGCATTTATGGGTTTGTTCTATAGATCTTTATAGATTCCAGGTACACAATGCAGGTGTGTCTTCAGCAAGCCCTAGCTCTCCAGTGAATGCACTCATGAGAATAGATGACCAGATGGCTTGGGCCTCCCCATCCTCATTAGACACTATAAACGCCTGAATCTCTAAGGAGTCCAAGCTAGAATGACTACCAGCAAATAAATAAATAAGAAGGGCTGGATGGATAAGCCATCCTTATCCTACTCAGATAATCAGAGATACATGTTTATCTGAAGACAAATATACAAGAATAAATAGAAGTACAGCTTCTCTTATCTGCTACATCAGGGTATTCTAGATTGTCTTGCAATTACAATTTTCCTCATGTTTTCAAGTGACCATTGTGAGAATGGTTGTACCACAGGTAGGGGGATCTGGGTGGGATAAAACACATAATAAGGGGCAGTCAGTTAACGGGTGGTGCAGTCGGTTAAGGGTCTGCCTTTGGCTCGGGTCATGACCCCAGAGTCCTGGGATCAAGCCCCGTATCAGCCTCCCTGCTCAGTGGGAAGCCTGCTTTACCCTCTCCCACTCCCGCTGCTTGTGTTCACTTTCTCGCTATGTCTCTCTCTGTCAAATAAATAAATAAATAAAATCTTTAAAACACACACACACACACACATGGGGCACCTGGGCGGCTCAGTAGGTAAAGCCTCTGCCTTCAGCTCAGGTTATGATCCCAGGGTGCTGGGATCTAGCCCCGAGTCGGGCTCTCTGATCAGCAGGGAGCCTGCTTCCTCCTCTCTCTCTGCCTGCCTCTCTGCCTGTCAAATAAATGAATAAAATCTTTAAATAAATAAATAAAACACACACAATAGTAAGAGTTACAAACATTTTTCATCACAGTAAGAATAGATTTGATTCATCACTTTGAATGACTATTAGTATTCCATTACACGAAATAATCACATTGACCATTCCCACCGATGAACATTTCAATTGTTTCTATATCTTACTATGATATAAATAAATATAATGCACAAGAAATATTTTTAAACATTGGGATCTTTTTCCTCAGAGTAGAGATACGGATTAACATCATGTATATTCACATTCATGTACATACTTTGTCTATATTTTTATTTATATTTCAATGTAGTGAATTTTCAAAAACAGGGTTGATTATCTTCTTAAGATACAATATTGCTTTGCAGGATAATTATTAACTTTTGGAGAATATCATGTTATTAACATTAAAATTTTGAATTTCATTAAAACTTTTAGAATGAAATCATCTTTGCTTTCTTTAGCTAAACTAACAAAAATATAAAGCTGTTCTGAGAAAATCATTGAAAATCTGGATTAAAATATCGTCATTTCTACTATAAACAAGAGTTTTAACCTAACAAAATATAATGGACTTAATTTTCCTTTTGACTTTGAAAATGCTTTTTTCCCCTTGTTTCATAGACAGTATAGTGATTAGCTACAGGATCATGGCAACAGTAGTGCCTTATAGAATACTAAAACTGCTAATGTGGGTATGATTAAATAAGTATGTCCGTGTGTATATGTAAACATACAAAATGCAATTTATGTGCATTTTTTGATGTGCTAAATCTTAACCCAGTTAAAATCGCTTTGATCCACTATGACTGAAGTCAAGGAAGTTAGTGCTCTGGACAGTGCCCTAGGGGCTAGGGACTGGCTTAGATTCCTCCAGGACAGAACGCCAGTGCTCTAGATGACAGGTCTGCGCCATTAGCCCTCTGGTGATGTGAAATCCCCATTGGAGAGGGCTTCTGAATCAAGGTGGAAAGTCAGACTAACTTCCATGCCCAGGAGAGTTAATAGTTCATGCTATTCAGTTTGCAAGTGTGTCAATAATGACTTTTTCATAGAATGTATTTTATGCCCTCATAAAATGCATGCATTTTCTAATTCTAACCTTCATGATACATGTAGAACAGTTATTATTACTCTCACTTTGTGCTGTTTTGGGAGACAGTTTCACACATTTCTGACTTATCCTCAGTTTCCTTTATCAAATTCTCTACTTCTTTGCTGCTCAGCCTATCTCATAAATATTCCTGTCTATAGGAAATCAGTTCAGTAAACATCTATTGGTAGTAGCATTCTAGTAAATTATAAGATATGGCCGCATGGAATAGGAGCTAAGGTCTGTTAAGGGAAGTAGGCAACTGAGCATTATGATAGAAGTATGTGGAGGCGGTTTTTAAAAGTAATAGTACTTTGTCTGTGGGTAGTAGAAGCAGTAAGATAGTCTTTGGGGAAGATGACATCTGAGCCAAATCTTTTAAGAGTGACATGGAGAGTGTGGAAGTGTTTTGAGCCAGAACACACAGCAGGTGTGAAGGCATGAAAGCCCGAAACAGTAAGGTGTAGGAGTCCGAGCATTCTGATAGCAAGTGTGAAGTGTAGGGAGGCCAGTCTTTCAGGTGATTCCAGACTTTTGAGCGGTGTGTATGACACAGATTTTAAAGGTGCGAATGTTATTTTATTTGCACTTTAAACAGATCATGTGATCAGTAGATACTATGGGCAATAAACTGGGGCATGAAACCTTAAGGAGGATGAACCACCCTAATCAGGTGCTTATAAATGGTAGATAGATGCTTTAATTATCTAAACAAGGGCAGGGAACCTGGGTGGCTTAGTTGGTTAAACATCAAACTTCAGCTCGGGTCATGGCCTCAGAGTCTGGGATCAAGCCTGCTCCCTGCTCAGTGGGGAGTCTGCTTGTTCTTCTCTTTCTGCTCCTCCCCCCTCATGCACTGTCTGTCTCTCACTCAAATAAATAAATAAAATCTTTATTAGACAGGCGCTTTAACCAGCTAAGCGACAGAGCCAGCACTAAAAAAAAAAAAAAAAAAAAATCTTTAAAAAAAAAAATCTAAACTAGCACCGTCCTAGTAGAGCAGTCATAAAGGGGTTAATTTGATAGATGTTTAGAGGGTAGATCAGAAAGACTAAATTAGATGATGTGAAGTAGAGATACAGAAGGGTTTGGTCAGGAAGCTCTAAACAAACTGAAAATAAAACTCAGGAAGTCAATGGCTGTCCCCCATCCACAGGGCCAGCTGCACAACTCACCAACTTACTTGCAAGTCTTTATCTACATTGTATACGTTCTCCCCAAATACTGCCTATAAAGGAAGCTGCAAATTGGATACTTAAATATATCCTAGGCAACTCAACCTCAAAACATCTCCTACCCCCTTCAAATATTCTTCCTCTTGTTTGTCTATACTCTGGTTAATAATCTACCCTATTTTGTTTTTGTAACACTCTCTTGAGTTAAGGATCTCTCCCTGTGGCATCATAGCAAGCTCATTTCTCTCAGCCTGGGACTTGCAAACAGGCACGTACAGGATTTATTGCTCACCTCCTTCCTATTAGATTTGCTTTGTATCTCTTTTCTAAATCATCACTCTTTTTTGTGTCTCCATCCCCACTTGATTACAATTCTAGAGTTCTGAATTTTTAAATCTTCCCAATGAACTAATCCAATCAGAAAAGAAATCAGGAGTCTGTCTTTGGATTTTTTAAATCCTCATTCACTGAAGAAGTCATACAAATTTTTTTAAAATTTTAATTATTTTCTCTCGCCAACTGACCGAGCCACCCAGGTGCCCCTCATTTCAATGTATTCTAACTCCTGGAAAATACTAGGAAAATTTTTGAGAAAATAACACCACCATCACCACAAACTTCCTATCTAACCAATCATGGTTTCTTTGTGTTTTGTTTGGTTTGGTTTGGTTTTAACATATTTTACCTTAATGGACCTCTTTACTTATAAGTATATATTTTTAAACACGATAATACCAAATTTCTTTGAGTTTATGGAATGGAAGTTATTTTTCTCTGAAGTGTTTTATCTTTCCCTGTTTGTCAGCATTTTCTCCTTCTCTTTTCCCCTCTCCTTTCATTCTTTCATTGTAATTTAACTTTCAGACATTTGGGGTACTTCTCCTTTTCTCTAACAACAAGAAAGATATTAATTTGAAATAAGACTGACGAGACAATATGCTTATAACAAGGACACTCTTGTTTGAGTCTGGAGGTTGTTGAGTGACAGAGCTAGAAAAACCTTTTCCCCAAAGCTATCTGCTTGTTGCAAGCTTTTCTCAAGAGCTGGTTGAAACTTGGGGAAACTTGATCAACTCAAGCTTTCTTCTGGAGCTACATAAAGTTTCACATCCTTGTGAAGAAAAAAAAATTTTTCAATTCTTTTTTCTCCTCATGCTAAAGAGATTTTTAAATGTTGATTAAAATAAGAATACTGGGGTCGGGGGGTGGTCTGGGTGGCTCCATCAGTTAATTGTCTCGTTCTTGATTTTGGCTCAGGTCATGATATAATTATGACTCTGACTCTGTGCTCAGCGGGGAGCCTACATTCCCCTTTCCCTCTGCTCTCCCCCTGTTTGCATTCTCAATCTCTCTCTCTAATAAATAAATAAATAAAATCTTAAAATAAGAAAAGTAATAAATATAAATCTGTCTCTGATCAATTCTGTATTGGGAGGAAGAATAACTAAACTACATAAATCTCCTAAGATAAACTAAATTAAAATTTTTTAAATAAAAAATATATTTGGTATCAAAGTACTTGAAAATTAGTAGAAATCCTTTGTTATACTTTCTGATAAGTGTCAGTCTTCACTCTTAAAATTTTCCCAATATTACGGAAGTGGAATAAAATATCTTATGCCCAATAGACAATTATACATACATACTCACATGCAAAATCACAGGTATCTGCAAAATATACATGGATTTTCCCAGTTCAGGAAGAATTAAAATACATTTTGTGGGGTTATGGTAGGGGATTGGGGTTAAAGGTGGGAGGTGGAATCAGTTATAACCAATTTCATAATTATTTGCAAAGCTAAAGAGTGGTGTTGCCACTAGAGGGCAGGGTTTGACTAGAAATCAAAGAAAAGTAACCATATACTACCTTGCAGGCAGAAAACAGAGGTTTTATCCAGAGTACAAACGCAATCACCTACTCAGTAAATAGCCTAAGCTTCATCTCTGATCTTACTTATTTTTTTCTTTGTCTTTCAAAGTTTTGTTTGATGCCCATAACATTCAGTGATCCAAAGATGTGTTCCTTTTCAAAACCCTGTGAAATTATAAAGCATGTTTGTTTAGGTAGCCTTATTCCTATTCTTGAATTCAGCTGGTTTCTCTAAAAGAGAAAGTCAGTCCTTGCCTTTGATATTCAGTTAATTTCAATCAACAAATAATGCCTCAGTTTATTACTGTGAGCCCTACACTTTGAGGTTTCCTTGTATACATAGGAATGGGACACCAGAGTTTATGCAACCATGTCTCTTTCTTTGGGGACTTCCTGTGATGGTCCTATAGATCAGACCTTGAACCTGCTATTGTCCATTTCTTCCTCCTGAAACTTTTTTTTTCCAAAGTTTACACTTACTGCTAGGAAATTGGTATTTTCATGTAAAAATTTAACAATAAAGGTTAATATGAAAATAATGTAATATCTGATCCTTCTTAACATGAATTTTCATGTTAGAATTCATTTCTGGAGATTATTAATAATAATGTATTTTTAATAATTTGCATTTGTGTTTCATTTGACTATTTCTCATTAACTAATATTTATAATTGTTTTCCATGTGGCTGTCACTATAATTGTAAAGTAATTCTGAATTTCATGCTATGATACAGATACTACAATTATTTCCAATTTACAACTGAAATTGGGCCCAAGAGTACATTTCTAACTATTTAGACAGTCGAGAAATGTGAGGATCTAGGCTGTGGCTTATTCGAGATTACTGTGCAAGTAAGTGGTAGAACTAGTTTTCCTGACTCTAGAGTTGATAATAACTACCTTTCAGGTTTTCTGTAAATACCAACTCAAGAAATCTACATTAGAGGATTGTCTAGGTAGCTTAGTTGGTTAAACATCAGACTCTTGATTTCGGCTCAGGTTATGATCTTAGGATTGTGAGATAGAGCTCTCCATCAGGTTCTGCCCTGGGTGTGCAGTCTGCTTAAGATTCATATTCTCTCTCTCTCTCTCTCTCTCTCTCTGTAAAGAAAAGAAAAGAATAGAAAAGAAAGGGAAGGGAAGGGAAGGAAAGGAAAAGAAAGGAAAAAATAAAAGAAAAAAGAAAAGGAAAGAAAAGAAAAGAAAGGATAAGAAAAGAAAAAAGAAATCTACAGAGCCGTTGATGATCTCTGAAGTGCTAGGCAGATATTACCAGGGTTATTAATACTTAAATGTAAAGCCCTACTTTATACTGTCATGCTCACTAAATCAGTTCATTAATTTATCAAATATGTAACATACTTTTAGCACCTGGGGGCATAAAAATTAATAAGACTTTACTCCTTACAAAGTATTAGTGACACATGGAAATAATAAATAGATTGTCTTTTTGTGTGAGTGATCATCTTAACTAAAGATAAAATAAACGACAATTCCACACATCAATATCTTCTGTATACAACTGCTGATTTAGAGGGCAGGAGTTGCCTGAACACAAACATGCTGCCTTCTAGCTAGTGGTTCAAAGTCCATGCAAAACAGTCATTTGTTTCTGGTGACAGAAAGGGAGGGCTAGCTCTATAAGTACTCTTAGACTGGAACATGACCAGTGACCACATTGCTGATGCATCCTCAGTCTAGAGCATGTTTGCAACTAGACTGAGATCTTGAACTTTCCTGCAAGAATCACACTGAGGACACAACTCAGTCTGGCTATGTTTCCTAGCTTGCAGAGCAGTGTGAAGATTACGCAAGAGAGCCAGCAGAGTTCATTAGACCACATCCCTATAGGTTGGGGAGTTTGGATTACAAGCAACTCCACTGCTTGGGATCCAGACTAGCCTATGAGTCACCCAGAAAGATCTGGTACATTTAAGTCTCTACAGAACATGATCACAGAAGATTCTGCAGATTCTAGACTGGAAAAGAAATTTGGAAGAGGCAGAAAGTCTACCTTCTGGACCACCTATCCTCATATCTGCCTTACTGACTCCGGAATGCTTCTTCAAAGCCAGAAAATAATTTCAATGAGCTGCTGATGAAGTCAAATGTCAAATCTGGAGATATGATGGGGCTTTTCCTACACAGAGATAAACTATCAACTTCAAGTATGGTTTTAAATTATTTTATTTTACTGTATTTTATTTTTGAAAGAAAGAATGAGAGTGTGGTGGGAGGTGAGGGCAGAGGAAGAGGGAAAGAAAGGATGTTTTTTTTTTCTTTTTAAGATTTTACTTATTTATTTGACAGAGAGATCACAAGTAGGCAGAGAGGCAGGCAGAGAGAGAGGAGGAAGCAGGCTCCCTGCTGAGCAGAGAGCCTGCCTCAGGGCTAGATCCCAGGACCCTGAGATGATGACCTGAGCTGAAGGCAGAGGCTTTAACCCACTGAGCCACCCAGGCGCCCCGAAAGAAAGGATATTAAGCAAGCTCCACACCCCACATAGATCACGATGTGAGGCTCCATTTCACTACACTGAGATCATGACCTGAGCTGAAATCAAGAGTGAGCGCTTAACCAACTGAACCACACAGGAGTCCCTTAAGTTACTTTTTAAAGTTATCTAAGGAGGAGTCAAGATGGCGGAGAAGTAGCAGGCTGAGACTGCTTCAGCTAGCCGGAGATCAGCTAGATAGCTTATCTAAAGATTGCAAACACCTGAAAATCCATCGGCAGATCGAAGAGAAGAAGAACAGCAATTCTGGAAACAGAAAAACAACCACTTTCTGAAAGGTGTTTTCCTTTTTTTTTTTTAATTCTTTTCTTTTCTTTTTTCTTTTTTTTTTTTCTTCTTTCTTTTTTTTTCTTTCTTCCTTTTTGAACCTCTTTTTATCCCCTTTCTCCCCCCTCACGATTTTGGATCTCTTCTAATTTGGTTAAAGCATTTTTTCCTGGGGTTGTTGCCACCCTTTTAGTATTTTACTTGCCCCTTCATATACTCTTATCTGGACAAAATGACAAGACGGAAAAATTCAACACAAAAAAAAGAACAAGAGGCAGTACCGAAGGCTAGGGACCTAATCAATACAGACATTGGTAATATGTCAGATCTGGAGTTCAGAATGACAATTCTCAAGGTTCTAGCGGGGCTCGAAAAAGGCATGGAAGATATTAGAGAAACCCTCTCGAGAGATATAAAAGCCCTTTCTGGAGAAATAAAAGAACTAAAATCTAACCAAGTTGAAATAAAAAAAAGCTATTAATGAGGTGCAATCAAAAATGGAGGCTCTCACTGCTAGGATAAATGAGGCAGAAGAAAGAATTAGTGATATAGAAGACCAAATGACAGAGAATAAAGAAGCTGAGCAAAAGAGGGACAAACAGCTACTGGACCACGAGGGGAGAATTCGAGAGATAAGTGACACCATAAGACGAAACAACATTAGAATAATTGGGATTCCAGAAGAAGAAGAAAGAGAGAGGGGAGCAGAAGGTATACTGGAGAGAATTATTGGGGAGAATTTCCCCAATATGGCAAAGGGAACGAGCATCAAAATTCAGGAGGTTCAGAGAACGCCCCTCAAAATCAATAGGAATAGGCCCACACCCCGTCACCTAATAGTAAAATTTACAAGTCTCAGTGACAAAGAGAAAATCCTGAAAGCAGCCCGGGAAAAGAAGTCTGTAACATACAATGGTAAAAATATTAGATTGGCAGCTGACTTATCCACAGAGACCTGGCAGGCCAGAAAGAGCTGGCATGATATTTTCAGAGCACTAAACGAGAAAAACATGCAGCCAAGAATACTATATCCAGCTAGGCTATCATTGAAAATAGAAGGAGAGATTAAAAGCTTCCAGGACAAACAAAAACTGAAAGAATTTGCAAATACCAAACCAGCTCTACAGGAAATATTGAAAGGGGTCCTCTAAGCAAAGAGAGAGCCTACAAGTGGTAGATCAGAAAGGAACAGAGACCATATACAGTAACAGTCAACTTACAGGCAATACAATGGCACTAAATTCATATCTCTCAATAGTTACCCTGAATGTTAATGGGCTAAATGCCCCTGTCAAAAGACACAGGGTATCAGAATGGATAAAAAAACAAAACCCATCTATATGTTGCCTCCAAGAAACTCATTTTAAGCCCGAAGACACCTCCAGATTTAAAGTGAGGGGGTGGAAAAGAATTTACCATGCTAATGGACATCAGAAGAAAGGTGGGGGTGGCAATCCTTATATCAGATCAATTAGATTTTAAGCCAAAGACTATAATAAGAGATGAGGAAGGACACTATATCATACTCAAAGGGTCTGTCCAACAAGAAGATTTAACAATTTTAAATATCTATGCCCCCAACGTGGGAGCAGCCAACTATATAAACCAATTAATAACAAAATCAAAGAAACACATCAACAATAATACAATAATAGTAGGGGACTTTAACACTCCCCTCACTGAAATGGACAGATCATCCAAGCAAAAGATCAGCAAGGAAATAAAGGCCTTAAACGACACACTGGACCAGATGGACATCACAGATATATTCAGAATATTTCATCCCAAAGCAACAGAATACACATTCTTCTCTAGTGCACATGGAACATTCTCCAGAATAGATCACATCCTCGGTCCTAAATCAGGACTCAACCGGTATCAAAAGATTGGGATCATTCCCTGCATATTTTCAGACCACAGTGCTCTAAAGCTAGAACTCAACCACAAAAGGAAGTTTGGAAAGCACCCAAATACATGGAGACTAAACAGCATCCTTCTAAAGAATGAATGGGTCAACCGGGAAATTAAAGAAGAATTGAAAAAAATCATGGAAACAAATGATAATGAAAATACAACGGTTCAAAATCTGTGGGACATAACAAAGGCAGTCCTGAGAGGAAAATATATAGCGGTACAAGCCTTTCTCAAGAAACAAGAAAGGTCTCAGGTACACAACCTAACCCTACACCTAAAGGAGCTGGAGAAAGAACAAGAAAGAAACCCTAAGCCCAGCAGGAGAAGAGAAATCATAAAGATCAGAGCAGAAATCAATGAAATAGAAACCAAAAAAACAATAGAACAAATCAACAAAACTAGGAGCTGGTTCTTTGAAAGAATTAATAAAATTGATAAACCCATGGCCAGACTTATCAAAAAGAAAAGAGAAAGGACCCAAATAAATAAAATCATGAATGAAAGAGGAGAGATCACAACTAACACCAAAGAAATACAAACTATTATAAGAACATACTATGAGCAACTCTACGCCAATAAATTTGACAATCTGGAAGAAATGGATGCATTCCTAGAAACATATAAACTACCACAACTGAACCAGGAAGAAATAGAAAGCCTGAACAGACCCATAACCAGTAAGGAGATTGAAACAGTCATTAAAAATCTCCAAACAAACAAAAGCCCAGGGCCAGACGGCTTCCCGGGGGAATTCTACCAAACATTTAAAGAAGAACTAATTCCTATTCTCCTGAAACTGTTCCAAAAAATAGAAATGGAAGGAAAACTTCCAAACTCATTTTATGAGGCCAGCATCACCTTGATCCTAAAACCAGACAAGGATCCCACCAAAAAAGAGAGCTATAGACCGATATCCTTGATGAACACAGATGCGAAAATACTCAACAAAATACTAGCCAATAGGATTCAATAGTACATTAAAAAGATTATTCACCACGACCAAGTGGGATTTATTCCAGGGCTGCAAGGTTGGTTCAACATCCGCAAATCAGTCAATGTGATACAACACATCAATAAAAGAAAGAACAAGAACCATATGATACTCTCAATAGATGCTGAAAAAGCATTTGACAAAGTACAGCATCCCTTCCTGATCAAAACTCTTCAAAGTGTAGGGATAGAGGGCACATACCTCAATATCATCAAAGCCATCTATGAAAAACCCACCGCAAATATCATTCTCAATGGAGAAAAACTGAAAGCTTTTCCGCTAAGGTCAGGAACACGGCAGGGATGTCCATTATCACCACTGCTATTCAACATAGTACTAGAGGTCCTAGCCTCAGCAATCAGACAACAAAAGGAAATTAAAGGCATCCAAATCGGCAAAGAAGAAGTCAAATTATCACTCTTCGCAGATGATATGATACTATATGTGGAAAACCCAAAAGACTCCACTCCAAAACTGCTAGAACTTATACAGGAATTCAGTAAAGTGTCAGGATATAAAATCAATGCACAGAAATCAGTTGCATTTCTCTACACCAACAGCAAGACAGAAGAAAGAGAAATTAAGGAGTCAATCCCATTTACAATTGCACCCAAAACCATAAGATACCTAGGAATAAACCTAACCAAAGAGGCACAGAATCTATACTCAGAAAACTATAAAGTACTCATGAAAGAAATGGAGGAAGACACAAAGAAATGGAAAAATGTTCCATGCTCCTGGATTGGAAGAATAAATACTGTGAAAATGTCTATGCTACCTAAAGCAATCTACACATTTAATGCAATTCCTATCAAAGTACCTTCCATCTTTTTCAAAGAAATGGAACAAATAATGCTAAAATTTATATGGAACCAGAAAAGACCTCGAATAGCCAAAGGGATATTGAAAAAGAAAGCCAACGTTGGTGGCATCACAATTCCGAACTTCAAGCTCTATTACAAAGCTGTCATCATCAAGACAGCATGGTACTGGCACAAAAACAGACACATAGATCAATGGAACAGAATAGAGAGCCCAGAAATAGACCCTCAACTCTATGGTCAACTAATCTTCGACAAAGCAGGAAAGAATGTCCAATGGCAAAAAGACAGCCTCTTCAATAAATGGTGCTGGGAAAATTGGACAGCCACATGCAGAAAAATGAAATTGGACCATTTCCTTACACCACACACAAAAATAGACTCAAAATGGATGAAGGACCTCAATGTGCGAAAGGAATCCATCCAAATCCTTGAGGAGAACACAGGCAGCAACCTCTTTGACCTCAACTGCAGCAACATCTTCCTAGGAACAACGCAAAAGGCAAGGGAAGCAAGGGCAAAAATGAACTATTGGGATTTCATCAAGATCAAAAGCTTTTGCACAGCAAAGGAAACAGTTAACAAAATCAAAAGACAACTGACAGAATGGGAGAAGATATTTGCAAATGACATATCAGATAAAGGACTAGTGTCCAGAATCTATAAAGAACTTAGCAAACTCAACACCCAAAGAACAAATAATCCAATCAAGAAATGGGCAGAGGACATGAACAGACATTTCTGCAAAGAAGACATCCAGATGGCCAACAGACACATGAAAAAGTGCTCCATATCACTCGGCATCAGGGAAATACAAATCAAAACCACAATGAGATATCACCTCACACCAGTCAGAATGGCTAAAATGAACAAGTCAGGAAATGACAGATGCTGGCGAGGATGCGGAGAAAGGGGAACCCTCCTACACTGTTGGTGGGAATGCAAGCTGGTGCAGCCACTCTGGAAAACAGCATGGAGGTTCCTCAAAATGTTGAAAATAGAACTGCCCTATGACCCAGCAATTGCACTATTGGGTATTTACCCTAAGGATACAAACGTAGTGATCCAAAGGGGCACATGTACCCGAATGTTTATAGCAGCAATGTCCACAATAGCCAAACTATGGAAAGAACCTAGATGTCCATCAACAGATGAATGGATCAAGAAGATGTGGTATATATACACAATGGAATACTATGCAGCCATCAAAAGAAATGAAATCTTGCCATTTGCAACAACATGATGGAACTAGAGCGTATCATGCTTAGCGAAATAAGTCAAGCAGAGAAAGACAACTATCATATGATCTCCCTGATATGAGGAAGTGGTGATGCAACATGGGGGCTTAAGTGGGTAGGAGAATAATCAATGAAACAAGATGGGATTGGGTGGGAGACAAACCATAAGTGACTTTTAATCTCACAAAACAAACTGAGGGTTGCTGGGGGGAGGGGGTTTGGGAGAATGGGGTGGGAATATGGACATTGGGGAGGGTATGTGCTTTGGTGAGTGCTGTGAAGTGTGTAAACCTGGTGATTCACAGACCTGTAACCCTGGGGATAGAGTATTATGCCTCCATCAGAAAGGATGAATACCCAACTTTTGTAGCAACATGGACAGGACTGGAAGAGATTATGCTGAGTGAAATAAGTCAAGCAGAGAGAGTCAATTATCATATGGTTTCACTTATTTGTGGAGCATAACAAATAGCATGGAGGACATGGGGACTTAGAGTGGAGAAGGGAGTTGGGGGAAATTGGAAGGGGAGGTGAACCATGAGAGACTATGGACTCTGAAAAACAATCTGAGGGTTTTGAAGGGACGGGGGGTGGGAGGTTGGGGTACCAGGTGGTGGGTATTATAGAGGGCACGGATTGCATGGAGCACGGGGTGTGGTGCAAAAATAATGAATACTGTTATGCTGGAAATAAAAAAAAAAAAAAAAAAAGAAATTCTCATTGATATGATAAGCTCTGTCAGCTGCAGTAAAAACAATGACAATTTTCTCTGAGAAGGCATTAAAAAACTTTAAAATTGAAAAAACAAAACAAAACAAAACAAAACAAACATAAATACTATTAACCTGCATTTCTATACCATGTAATAGTAGTAATTAGATATAAAATCAGTAAAATATAAACTACTTGAACAAAACTATTAACTAATTTCCATAGGTATATAAAACATAACAGTCAACAACACCAGATTATATTCTATTCAAGTGCACATAGAACACGCTCTAAGACTGAGAATATTGTGGCCCACAGAACAAGCCTCATCAAAAGAAAAAGATTTCTGTCACACAAAGTGTGTTCCCTGATCACCACAGAATAAATTAGAAATCAATAATAAATAGATATTTGGAATGTCCTCAGTTATTTGGAAAAGGAAAAAAAAAAAACAAATAATCCCCAAAACAAAAACAAAAGTAAATTTCTAAATAACCCATGGTTCTAGAAAGACACAAAATGAAAATCAGAACACATGGGGAACTGAATGAAAGTGAAAACACCACATATCAAAAATTGTGAGATGCTAAACCATTACTTCCAAGAAAATACATAGTGCTAAATACCTACATTAGAACAAAAAAAAAAGCAAAAAAAAATCAATTAACTCATTATCTACCTTAAGAAATTCAAGAAGAAAAAGAGCAAATGATGGCACAAGTAAAAAGGAAATAATGAGGCTCAGATGAAAAATTGATGAAATAGAAAGCAGAAAGAAAACCAAGGAATTAATAAAACCAAGAACTGGTTCTTTGAGAAGAACAATAAAATTGATAAACTTCTGGCAAGACTGATCTGGAAAAAAAGATAGAAGAAACAAATTACCATTATCAGGCATCCTACATATTTTAGAGATATTAAAATAATAGCAAAGCAGTAATATAAAAAAGCATTATGGCAATAAATTAGCTTGGATGAAAATGAAAAAGTCCTCAAAGGTACGAACTATCAAAGCCCACTAAAATAGTAGAAAATTACAATGCTTCCATATCTCATTTTGTCAAATTGAGTTATTAGGTTAAAAATATTTCCCTAAAGGGTGCCTGGGTGGCTCAGTGGGTTAAAGCCTCTGCCTTTGGCTCAGGTCATGATCTCAGGGTCCTGGGATTGAGCCCCTCATGAGGCTCTCTGCTCAGCAGGGAGCCTGCTTTCTCTTCTCTCTCTGCCTGCTTGTGATCTCTCTCTCTCTGTCAAATAAATAAATGAAAATTAAAAAAAAAATAAATTTCCCTAAAAACCCTGCAGCATCAGATGACTTTACTGTATTAGTTTGCTAGTGGGTGACCCACAAATGGGGCGGCCTAAACAACTAAAATACATTCTCTCACTGGAGGCCAGAAGTCTGAAATCAAGGTGTTGGCAGAGTTCTTCTTCCAGTGGCTATGGGGGAAGGAGCTGTTCCCATCCCTCTCCTTGGCATGTAGGTGGCCATCTTCTTCCTGTGACATCATGTCATCTTCCCTCTGTGCAGGTCTCTGTGTTCAAATTTCCTCTTCCCGAAAGGACAACCGTCATATTAGATTAGGGCTCACCCTAATGACCTTATTTTAACTGATTACCTGTGGAAAGGTCCTATCTCTAAATAAGGTCTCATTCTGAGGTACTGAGAGTTAGAAATTCAACATATGAATCTGAGAAGGGACACAATTCAACCTATAACATTCCAGCCTCTGGTCCTTAAAAATTGAGAGTATACTCATTCTATCCTAAGATCCCAAGTATCTTAACCCATTCCAGCATCAACCTTTAGTCCAAAATCTCATCTACTATCATCTAAATCAGACATGAATAATACTCGAGTGATTCCTCCTGAGACAAAGCTCTTCTCTAGCTGTGAATGTGTGAAACCAGACAAATTACCCACGTCCAAAACACAATAATAGGATATGCATAGGATAGATATTCCCATTCTAAAAGGGAGAAATCAGAAGGAAGAAAGGGGTCCCAGGTCCCAGGCAGGGTCTGAAACCTATCAGGGCAAATTTCATTGGATTTTAAGCTTGAGAATAATTCTCCTAGGACGTCAACAGTAAATAAACAAACAATCTGATTAGAAAATAAGCAAAATACACTAATGGCTATTTCTTTAGAAAAGATAAACAAATGAAAAACATATATAGGAAAAGACATTCAAAATCATTAGTCTTTATAGAGACGTAAATTAAAAGCACAAAGTGAAATCACAGTGTATCTACTAAACTGGCTAAAATAAAATATAGTTACAATATCCAGTATTGGCAAGGATGTGGATCAAGTGGATCCACATACATCACTGGTGGGAATGTAGAATGGTACAACCATTCTGGAAGTCAGTTTGGCAGTTTCTTAAAAATTAAACATGCAATTACATATGACCCAGAAATTGCCCACCTAGGATTTTATCACAAAGGGATGAACACTTATATGCATGCAAAAGCCAGCACATAAATGTCTATAGAAGCTTTAGTCATAATAGTGAAAACATGGAAACAACCTGGATATTCTTCAGTAGGTAAATGGTTAAAAAGTTTGTGGATCTTCGATACCACAGAATAGTAAATAGCAACAATAACAGCAATTAAAAAACAAAAAACACCAAACACACAAAATACCAAACCTTGGATGTTAATACATGCAAGGACCTGGATGAATTTCCAAGGATTTATGCTCAGTGGAAAAAAGTCAATCACAAAAGATTACATAAGATATTATCACATTTTTTATAACATCTTTGCAGTAAAAAGTTATACACATGAGGATCAGGCTACTGGTTGCCAGGGAATAACAAAGAGATGGGGGTGGAAGATATAGATGTGCCTACAAGGGGCACCATAAGAGATATTTGTGGTGATAATAATGTTCTGTACGTCCTCTACATCAATGCTGATATCATAGTTCTGATACAGTACTGTGGTTCTGCAAGATGTTGCCATTGGGAGAAGCTGGGAAAAGGATGTGGGATCACTCTGTACCATTTCTTATGCAAATCTACAATGAACTGAAAATAAAAAGGTTAATCAAAAATTAAGAGATGACTTACTGGTCTGGATATTTCTTACCAGAACATCTCCCTTGAACAAGTGTCATTCGCATTATGTAGAAAATAACATGGAGTGGCTCAAGAAGGAAAGATGATGACAAGAATTGAAGAAGAGGGTACAGAAAGAGTGGTTCTTGAGGAGCAGAAGAAGGGATCATTGCAAATGAGGAAAGAGATGCACTATTAAGATAACAGACGTTTCCAGACTTGATGACCCTTCCCTCAATGGAGGAGACAGGACTTCAGACAGGAACGCTGTCCAGATCCCCATGGGGAAGCTCAGCTGAAGGTACTGGGATTAAGTAGGAAGCAGAGAGGAACAGCCAGAAGCTTCTCAAGAGCTGGGCTTGATCGGACAATGAACGTGAGCATGTTAGGAAGTATTGCTGGTGCCAACCAGCAAAAGAAATGGCCAAGTACCTTCTGGACTCTGTGAAGATTCTAGGTCCAGTCCACACATTTTGGGTGCGGAGAAATGTAAGGAGAGAAACTGGATTTTTCAACATATGCCAAATGGCAAGAACTAAGAACCTGATTTTAATTAATTTGAGAAAAATAAAGCCAAGCTAGCGTTTTGTTATCACAGTTGAAACTGCTATTACCTTCTGGAAGCATCAGTAAAATTCACACCTGCCAGTAGATGTCACAAAATCTTTTCTCACTGATAGACTACGGGAAGAAATTTTAGATTTACACCATTTCAAGAATCAGATTTCCTTTACATTATCTGGAGTAAATAGTCCAGATCACTTTGACAAAATAGCTAGAGGATTTGGGGAGCTAAGATTTGATTTCTCATTTTTGATGATTCCAAGTGAATATATATTTTTTTACATTCTAGAAAGAGTAAATGTTTCTATTTACTGTGTGCTTTCCTTTGAATGCCTTTGTAGAGACTGAAATGACCATAAAATTATTAGCAAGGGGGCTATGCCTAAAAAGATTAGTTTAACAAACTGAAAGATTAAAAGGAAATCTGAATGCAGATAATGTGCATCCAAATTATTATGGCTTCCAGAGGTGAAAAGGTATATGTAGATATTGAAGCTCTTTTTACTACATTAATAAGTTAATGCAATATATTGTACTATAAAACCTTTTTGAAATGCTAACAGGATAATTATTCTGTTATGTTTTCAGGCACAAGCAAACACTTTACAAGGCTTTTATGCAGAAGCTTGTTTTCCCTTTAAACTAAAATTACTCTCAAAAGGTGGGCACTTTTTCTCACATAGAACACAGGAAGTTTGCTTTATTATTCTTAGTTCCTTGGCAACTAGACTTACCTTTTCTTGAATTTACCTTGAGAATTGTAGCTGGTTGAATAGAGTCCCTCCAAAATTTATGTCCATCCTGAACCTTAGAATGCAACCGACTTGAAAATAATCTTTGTTAATGTAATTATATAAGTTAAAGTCAGGTAATACTAAATTAGTGTGGATGCTAACTCCAGTGACTGGTGTCCTTACAAGAAGAAAAGATGAATACGGAGTCACGCAGGAAGAAGACCTTGGAAAGACAGAGGCAGAGTAAATTGGTGCATCTACAAGCTAAGATTTGCCAGATGTGACCAGAAGCTAGGAAGAGGTAAGGGATGATTCTTCCTGACAGCCTTCAAAGGGAAGATCACCCTGATGGTTCTTTGATTTCAAACTCGAGCTTCCAGACCTGTGCTAGAATAAACAGTTGTTTTATATCACCCAGTTTGTGGTAATTTTTAAAGACTTCCCTAGGAAACTAATACAACAATCAATCCTCATCTGCTTTTACAGGACAAGGAAATGTTTAGATGTTTGAATCAGGATATTTACTTCTGTTCTCCACAGAACATACTGACTTATTTGGTGCTTTGAGGAACAGCCAAGTGGTTTTCCAGCTGCTTTCTCAGCTAAGTGAAAGAGAAAAATGTTAAACGAGTTGACTGTATTTTTAAATCATTCAGGGCCCTTCTTGTTAGAAAAATTGATTTCCTTGATTCCAAACTGCAGCTAGCAATCATGCTGTTGATTAGGAAGAACGTGCTAGCGGACAGGGACAACCCACGGACACTTGCGTGAAGATGAAGTATCACTATATCCATCCTATTTTCTAGTAATGCTTCTACCTGATTTGTAAAATTAGTAATTTTGTCATTAAAAAACATGCTGGCAATATTTCTATATTTATTCATATGATACCATGTTCTCATTTTTTTGTGGGAGGGGTCAAAAGAAAACAGGTAACATATTGTAACTTTCGTTTTACCAGGAATGGTAGGATTTATCGACATTACCATTTTATTCTGAAAATAATTTAAAAACATAAATAGGATAAGCATGGGAATGGAGAGTAAACAGAGACTTGGGAAAAAGACAGAAATAAAGTTGGAATTGAGAGAGCTCGTTAAGTCATATTTATGAACTTTCTCTGGTTTGTTTATGGGTCAATTTAACTTTGGTTAAAAAGAGGTAAATGATTGACCCTTGGCCCTAATCCTTCAGAAAAGTGAGTTTGGCACTTGAGAGTTGTTCTCTTCTGGTAGAAAAGTGGGGTGGGGCATGGGCATCATGGTAATTAGCTCAACTCAGCTAGGTCACTCCAAACTAGAAATGGCAGTACTCAGCTTGTGAGTACTGTGTGTTATTGGAGAGGAAGGTGGAGAGGAAATAATGTATCTTGGCTCCCTACATCACCATCTTTCCTTACTGGGGCCAATAGCCTTCTCCTGGCTAGGGTTTAAGACCCCACCAGTCAGCTACAAAAAGACACAGTTATCACCATAATTGGGCTAACTTCTTCTTGTAGGTCTACTCCAATCGTTTCTCAAGATTTCTGACATGTCTCATTATGGAATCTTGCTCTGGTCTCCAAACTATTAATTCATTTCAAAAGACCCAAAAAGTAAAGAACAAGATAAATTATTGAACTTAGCATTATAACACTTTGAATTCCTGTGTAATTAAATATTTATTGATGTACTTAGTGTAGAAGTTTGGATTCATATTTCCACAAGTGACGAAGAGTTTAAAGTTTATTCCTTCAAGAACAATGTGTAATTTGATGGAATCATAATATTAATATTTTATAGAAAGAATATTCTTGCTTATGACTGTACAAATTGTGATTTATACTTTCGAATTTGGGACAAATCATAGAAAATGGTCTACCCAGTCATTTTCATAATTCATATGGCCCTCTTTTCTTTCTCCTCCATTAAACAATGTTTGTTTTTCCAAGAAGCAAAGCACTCTAAAGAATCTCAAGGAAAAATAAGCCATTTAGAAGGAAATTATCCATGGTATAGAGTAGCAGAGGTTGTATCCCTAGATATCATTATTTTTCTGAGGTCCATCAATGAGAATGTGATATTTACATCAAACTCTGTGAGTACATACATGTATGCTTGTATGTGTATGTATCTATGTTCATATGCATGTTTGTGTGTATGCATTTGTGTGTGTGCAAAAGAAAGATAGAATAAGAAAAATTCATTTGTGTGAAGAGGGAAAATAAAATATCACTTGAGAACTTTATTTAATTGTAATGACTTTTTTTGACTCTCTTCTCCTATTAGGACTCAAGCTCCACAAAGAGGGGACTTGGTCTGTTATATCACTGCTGTAGACCCAATGAAAAGAACGGTACCTGCAAAATAATAGATATATTATAAGTATTTGCTTAGTTACTGAAATGTATGAATAAAGGGTAATCTATATTAAAATGTAGTTTTAGGTAATTAGGAGTACAAATGATATATAATTGCTAGAAAAAAGAGTGTAGCAGTTATATTTGGCAAGATTAGAAAAAACACATTCTTTTATTGAGCTGAAACTCACATAACATAAAATTGTCCTTTTAACCACTTTAAAGTGTACAAGTCAGCGGCCTTTAGTACATTCACACTGTTATGCAGCCATCACCACTATCTAATTCCAGAACTCCTAACAGAAACCCTGAACCAGCAAGAGGTCATTCCTCATCCTCCTCCCCCTAGCAACCTCTCATCTGCTTTCTGTCTCTGTGGAATTGCCTGTTTTGGACATTTAATATAAATGTAATTTCACAGTATATAGGGTTTTTTGCAAAAGCTAATAGAAGTTTACTAAGGTAAGTGCTAATCAAGAGAAAAAGACCTGAAAGTCAGTAAGAGGTCTGTGATGCGTTAATTTGACCTGGTCCAACACCCTGTGTCCTGGCTCTGCACTGATCTTGAAGACAACAACTCACATTCCCAATATAGGTTTCTAGTACCACAGGAAGCAGAATGGATCATACTCTCAGAGAAGTGTGATTTTTCTTTTGATCTGTCTGGAAGATCTCTGAAGGGCCATCATGTTGTAGAATATATCAGTACATTATTTTTATGGCTGATAAATTGATTCTGACAGATTTTGCCAGATTATATATTCCGTTTTAAAATTAGTTAGCCTTCTTGAGCATAGCTGCCCCTCCAACATTCTTTCTCTTTGTGTAACCACACCATTGAGGCATAACATCCTGAATCTGCTCTAGAACCTCAAAATTTTCCTCCCAGACAGTCCCCCGAAAAGTACTTCTCAGCCTCTCGACTACAAAAGCAGGTCCTACAGGCAGTGGGGTTCCAGAGATCTACTTGTCTTGTGGCTTCCAAGACACACTTATGTCCCTAAGTCCCCTTAATAAATAATCTTATCAAGCTAAACTTGCTGGCCTTTCTCTTCAGTCTTAGGGCTTTTTTGGTCTTTGGAGGCTATTTTGTATATGCCTAAAATGGGATACAATGTTATATTAGTTTTAGGTGTGCAATATAGTGATTTGACAATTCTATACCTTACCCAACACTCACTGTGGTAAGTGTGGTCACCATCTGTCACCATACTCTTCACTACTTTTTTTTTTTTTTAAGATTTTATTTATTTATTTGACAGAGAGAGAGATCACAAGTAGACAGAGAGGCAGGCAGAGAGAGAGAGAGGAAAGCAGACTCCCCACTGAACAGAGAGCCCGATGTGGGGCTCGATCCCAGGACCCTGGGATCATGACCTGAGCCGAAGGCAGCGGCTTAACCCACTGAGCCACCCAGGTGCCCCACTCTTCACTACTTTTATGGAGGGATGGCATTTTAGAGTTCCCTACCCCATTAGTTTTGCTTATGTCACTCAAAAAAAATTTAATTGCTTCTATTTTTAATTTGATGTTGATTCCCAAAGATTTAAATATGCATTTAAACTTTTCAATATTTCTGGGATATTATCACAAAAAAGATTAAGTAAGGGAATGGTGGCAAAACATGTTTTCAAAAGCAAGTGATCTGTTAATGTGTGAGGCAAGCTAAAAGGAGGAAATAGGGTGTTAAATGTTAGTGATGAGCTAGAGAATGTACCCCATGTAAAGAATTACAAATCCACTGATTTCAAATCATATCTGGAGTAAAATATTAAAAAAAAGTCTGAATTGTCCATGAATCCCCAATTTTTCACTCTGAATTATATGAATCTGGCTAAAATTTTCCAGTGACTTGTAGTTTATATATCATGTATAATCTTTTAATATCACTCACTCACAATGACTTTTCTCATTCTAAGGGCAGGTTGTGGCATTCTAGATTTTTTTTTAGCATAGTTTACATGTGACAGTATTTTTAAAATATTTTATATTATATACAGTTTTATTTTTACACATTTTTTTTAAAGATTTTATTTATATATTTGACAGAGAGAAATCACAAGTAGATGGAGAGGCAGGCAGAGAGAGAGAGAGAGGGAAGCAGGCTCCCTGACGAGCAGAGAGCCCGATGCGGGACTCGATCCCAGGACCCTGAGATCATGACCTGAGCCGAAGGCAGCGGCTTAACCCACTGAGCCACCCAGGCACCCCACATTTTTTTTTTCTTAAGATTTTATTTAAAATCGAGTTAGTTAACATATAGTGTTGTATTAGTTTCAGGGGTAGAATTCAGTGATTCATCACTTACATTTACCACCCAGTGCTCAATACAAGGGTCCTCTTTAATGCCTATCACCCATTTAGTACATTCTCAGCAACCTCCCTTCCAGAAGCCCTATTTGTTCTCTATATTTAAGAGTCTCTTATGTTCTGTCTCCCTCTCTGTTTTTATCTTATTTTATTTTTCCTTCCTTTTCCCCCATGCTCATCTGTTTTGTTTCTTAAATTCCACAAATGAGTGAAATCACAGGTATTTGTCTTTCTCTGACTTATTTCTCTTAGCATAATACACTCTAGCTCCATCTGCATCATTGCAAACGGCAAGATTTCATTCTTTTGATGGCTGAGTAATATTCCATATATATATATATACTCACCTCTTTTTTTATCTATTCATCAGTATTTCTATAATTTGGCTATTATATATAATGCTTCTATAAACATCAGGGTGCATGTATCCCTTTTAATTAATATCTTTGTATTCTTTGAGTAGATATCCTGTGCAATTACTGGATTGTAGGTTACTTTTTTTTTTTTGCTAAGTTTTTATTTCAATTGCAGTTAGTTAACATATAGTGTAACATTAGTTTCAGGGGTGCAGTTTAGTGATTCAACATTGACATACAATCCTGGGGCTCATCACAATACCTGGTGCTTAATCCTCATCCCCTCAGGTTTACTGGTTTAATACAATGGGTTAAAAAAACAAATAGCTACAAATATTGAGGAACTGACTTTTATATATCAGTTTCCATTTGAACAAACACCTTTTATCATAGTACTCCTTTGTGCCCTGCTCCTCTGTACTATAAACAGACTTTGCAGATTAGGACAACCTCAGTAATCCAGTGCTACCTGTGGCAAAATGGACAAGTCTTAATTCTGGAGTGTAGTACTGAAGTGTTTATTTTTTAACAGCCTGGGGCCACATTATTCATTTTTTTTTTTCAGTAACGAAGAAGACATTTTGATTTTTATTGCTAATTCTGTCTACTACTCAGTTGTTTCAGAGTCTGGCAGGAAAGAGAGGGTCTAATAGACATCTTTCCAAAAGAACAAAGACATACACAAAAGCTTGTATTCAGATCTTCATAGAAGCCTTATTTGTCTTAGCCAACAGACAGTAACCCAGCTGGCCATTGATTTGTAAATGGATAAACAAAATGTGGCCTATCCATATAATAGGCTACTACTCAACAATAAAATGAACTAACTTCTTACACATGCAACAACATGAATGAATCTCAAAACCTCCATGCTACATAAGGGAAATCAACCACAGAAGCCTACCTACTATATGATTTCATTTACATGAAATTCTGGGATAGACAAGATTATAGTGTCAAAAGTAGATCAGTCATTGCCTGAAGTGGGGCAGGGTCAGAGAAAGACTGAAAAGGGGCATAAAAAACATTTGGAGGTGAAGGAATTGTTCCAAAACTAGATTTAAGACATAATTAAATGCTTATATATACTTACCATAATTAAATGCTTACATATACTTACCAAAACTCCTTTAACTGTGTATTTAAAATAGACCAATTTTATTGTATATAAATTATACATGGATAATCTATATCTTAACAAAGCTCTAAAAGAACTCAAGTTAATCATGTTTTAAAATATTAGCGTGTTGACTATGGATAATATCAAAGACAGTTTCTTTTCTCAAGAAACTAATGACAAAAAAAAAAAAAAAGTCATAATAGAAAGTAGCTATCAGGGGCACCTGGGTGGCTCAGTGGGTTAAAGCCTCTGCCTTGGGCTCAGGTCGTGATCCCAGGGTCCTGGGATTGAGCCCCGCATGGGGCTCTCTGCTCAGTGAGGAGCCTGCTTCCCTTCCTCTCTCTCTGCCTGCTTCTCTGACTACATGTGATCTCTGTCTGTCAAATAAATAAATAAAATCCTTAAAAAAATTTTTTAAAAAAGAAATGTTTAAAAAAAAAAAAAAAAGAAAGTAGCTATCAGAAATAACCATGATATGCAGATGAATGTTGAGACACTATCTGAAAACTAATGAAAAGAGGCACAATTCATTATTTGTTATTTTATTTCTGACATTTTGTTACATTGGTCAAACAACACTATCTTAGAAAAAAACAAGAGAAAGTTTGAAACATGGTTTGCATGTTACAATTACATAATTTTAAAATAATACTGGTGATATAGATGTATAATAAGAACCACAGGCCCAGTTTTGGGCATATCTCGAATGTGCAGATAAGGTGAAGAAATATCACTTTTAATGTTAAAATATACCAAAACAAATAAACATACAGTGATATGATTATATGATTTTACAAAGTACTACATGGAACAATGTATTTCTTCAAAATTACCATGTTTCCTCAAATTCTTTCTTAAAATTTTACTAGGAAAATAGAAAGAGTATAAGCTTATAATGGCCAATTTTTGAATGTTTGCACCATGACATCATTAAATCAGTGTATTTATAGAAGTTAATGATAATTGATAAGGTTTTTGAAGAAGAGTGAAAGCAGAGTTATTCTGGCAAACATGATCTTGTAATGGCAAGGAAGTACCTCAGTACTATTAATAACGTGGAGTGAAGCTAGAATAAATTTTGTTCCATCACAATCCAAATGCTAAGTCCAAAGGGCAAGTCCCACTCATTCTTTCTGATTCAAAAACCACCTAAAAAGATGATGTCTAAAGTAAGCAGTAGATAGACGAATCTAGTCCTTGATAAGTTTTATTCTATATTTCACTTTAATATATTGGTTTTGTAGTTTCTGGAATCCTCTATAATTTGTCTTTTGTTGTACTGGCTTTCCATTTCAGCTTTGCTATAGATATCATGTTAGGATTTACTATTCCAGGTTTCATTTTGACCCACCATTATCCAAAAGAAATATCCTTTAATTTAAAAAATCTATATGTTGTCAACAAGAAAATATTGAGATTATTTGGATCAACTCAGCTTAGTAATAAGCAATTAAAATTCTATCCCAGACTCTGGCAAAGATTGTTTTTCTTATTTGAGGAGTTGGAACAAGGGATATTTGTTCACTTATAGAGAAGAAATTTAACAATATATAGGTATTTACTCCTTGACTTGTAAATGTGTATTTTCTTTCTGTTTATAAAATGAAAAATTTAGTAAATTTTGGTGTGACTCCATCTTACTAAAATAGAAAATAATTTTTTAGTTAACTCCAGTTCAATAAATTGGATAGATATACAAAATTATTTACATCTGAATTTCAGATCCAAATGTTTCCACCAACATTTAATTTTATAAATATATAATAATAATGCCTCGCACCATGGTTCATTGTGGTACATGTTGCATTTGAAAATATTTGAAAAATACAGAGTGCTTTTTAAATACTGATTGTAATTTTTTTCCCTATCATAAATAATGGCAATAATAATAGACTCCCAGACTTTGATCCTGTGAGGATACACTGCTTGAACTCATGGAACCACAGCCCAGTTATCTTAAGCATCATTACAGGCTGATACGATAAAATGCTGCCAGGTGAGTAGGGCTAACTGCACTTTCCCAGGTGAAATCCAATTTGCTTATTATCCTGCAAACCTAATCAGAAATTTGGATGCTACAAGGTGGAAACTATGTTGGAAGACCCCAGACATAGTAGAGAGAAATAATAAAATTTGAAAATTGCCATACAGAAACTTACTGCTTCTGAATGCATTCTTTCAGAAACTTGTATCTGTGAAATACATTCTTTTTTTTTTTTAAAGATATTTATTTCAATCTCAAGTAGGTGGAGAGGCAGGCAGAGAGAGAGAGAGGGGGAGGAAGCAGGCTCCCCACTAAGCAGAGAGCCCGATGCAGGGCTTGATCCCAGGACCCTGAGATTATGACCTGAGCCGAAGGCAGAGGTTTAACCCACTGAGCCATCCAGGTGCCCCTGTGAAATACATTCTTGTCGCATTAGAGAAATATTTGTAAAGATAGTAATAGATATGAAAAAATATTTTGCATTGGTACAATGCTTAATATATAGCAAAATGTTGGCTTACAATGAAATTTAATTCAAATAGTGCTGATTCTCTAACGTTGTCTGGGCATCTCGCCACAATCTGTCTCATTGTGACAGCACCAATACAGCTAATTAAATAACTTCTCATTAATTTTATCTGTGTAAACAATAATCTTTCACTGACTCTTCCATCTGTTTTGTATTAACTGTATCATTATATAATCATTCTGATGTTTTTTTTTTTTATAATTCCATAACCAAAAGACATATTTTAAGCTTTTCAGTTGCTTCATATTTAACTAACACTTGAAACTGCCTTTATTTCTTATGGTAGTTATTCTGGTGGATGTGCAGTAGTTTATGTTTTTAACTTATATTTCTATGATAACTAACAAAATAGAGCACCTTTTTATATGCTTATTTATCATTTGGATATCATTTTGTATGAAGTGTCTGGTGAGGAATTTTAACAATAGGAGATATTTATATCTTAGTGTGTAGAACTTTTTATACATTAAGAACATTAATTATACATTAAGAACAAAATTCCTTTGTCAGATGTATATCTCCTACTCTTTAGGATTTTTTTTCACTTTTTATTATCAGAACTTATTAACAATGCATCAGGTTTTGCAGTTTTACCTCTACTAATGGAGATTTGGCTACAATGTTTAAGAAATTTTTACCTATCTCAACATCGTGATCAACCATTTTTTCTCTAAAGGCATTAATGATTTTACTTATCAGATTTATATCTACTACTTATTAGAAATTATTTTTTCCATATGACTATCCAATTTACCCAACATTATTTATTGAATCCCGCAGTCTTAGATGAAGGCATATGTGCCTCATTTTTACACTCTCTTCTGTTCATTGGTATCTTTGTCTAGCATTTTGCCTTGTTTTTTCTTGATTATTTATATTTTGTATAGATTTTTTTCACGTTTGTGTGGCTACTGATTATCATTCTGAGCATGGCTGAAGTACAGGGACATTTCTGCCTGATATGAGATTCTTATAATGAACAATCTTTGGTTTGGGGCTTCCTAGAGACAGCTAAGACCTTCTTTAACGCTACACTAAGTCTGAAATTCTAACTCAATCAACCTCCCTCTCTCATTTCACGGATGTCAGAATCATCTCACCCACACCTGCTCTTAATCCTCCCTCTCTTACCACGTACAATTCCTGCAGCGCACACACACACACGCACACACACATATTGGCACCATATTTGGCAATATGTATATTGGCAACTTATTTCCGGAGAAATCAAACTGAGGGAGTTGATTATATAAAACTTGAAATTCATCCTTAATGTGATCCCAGTTCTTCCAATATTATAAATACCAGTACGTCTATCAATTATTAGCAAGACGGATTTTAAAGTGAATTTGGTGAATTCATTGCTGCTTATAAGCAACTGAAAATTAAATCTACTAATATTTTCAAGAAAAAAATCTCATTTGGAAATTAGTATCTGACCTCTTAGGGCTGGCCATATAGCCACTTGCAGGAGGTAATTCCAAATATAAGCCTCTATCTGAACACTTATTACGATTCCATCCTGCCTCAAAATAGTGTACATTTAAATAATTTGTTGGTGTTAACATAACTCATAGAAGGAAGAATTTTTACATACGTGTGGTAAATAAGGTAGGAAGTACTCCCAAATATTTTGGAAACTGTTGTTGCTTAGAAGGAGAAATTCTTGTACTTGTAGTGGAAATAATCTAAAGCAGCATTTCCCAAACAAAAAAAAATGTCAGCTTATGAACAAATAAGAACTTTTTTCATCAAAGATTAAATATACTAGAAGACATATAACTTAATTCTTCAAGCCTTGTAGCTTTCTTCTAAGGTCTTTGTAAATTTCAATCAATTGAATTTTATTGCACCTATTCATTGTCACCTTCTTTAACCATTGCAACCATTCTCTTATTAACAATGATCAGTGTAGTAAAAGCAAATACCATTAGGCTTTGCATTTTAAAGACTAAAAGTAAATTAAAAAAACAATCACTTGAAACTGTGCTTTTCTTAAATCCTTAGTTCTCTGGAAATCTTTATATTGTCATAGGGACTACCCCTAATGAAAATAACATTCCAGGAGCAATGAATCTGAGAAGGGAAGAAATATATTTTGGTATTTTTTGAAAATGTGATGTGTCTCTAAAAATCAAAGATTTAAACATATTCTTCCACTACAAATAAAAAAAAATGAGATACTCAGGGAGATCATGTAATTTCAGGGAGATCATGTAATCTTCAGAGATCTAGAACACTCAAAAAGTCATGAGATTGTGCCCCATATCAGCCTCCACAGTGAGCTTGGAGTCTGCTCAAGAATCTTTCCCCATCTCTCTACCTCTCCCCAACTCTCTCTCTCTCTCTAAAAATAAATAAATAAGTCTTAAAAAAGAATGTTCTTTCTCAGAGCATGGCCAAATCCATCTGCATCAGAACTCTTCTTAAATATGATAAGAAGAGAAAAATCTTCTGAAATAATTCTATATAAAATAGTGAGCCACATTAGTATTAACTTTTCAATTTACCCTGCTTTTTCACTCTATGTTTTATATGCTATGCTTTGTTTGTTTATTTTTTGTCTCCAGCCACTAGAATATAATTTCTATTGTGATAGGAAAACTGTTTTATTCCATTTTTTAAATTTCCAGCTCCAAAACAAAGTCTAGTACACTGTATGGAATCTCAGACATCTTAAAATATAAGTATCCAGTTTTGAGCTTAAAATAATAGTTGTCCCCAAGCAATTTGATGTCTTTTATAAGTGTGGAGTTGCACTGTTCTCCCAACCTTTTAAATTGAATTTTTGTAACTCTGTGTAAAGAGGGCCTGAGGCTGGAGGAAAATTTGAAAGAATAAGATATTGGAAGAAAACTTCTTAAGTGTTTCTAAAACTAAGTTTCAGTAACTCCGCTGGCCCATTTTTTTTTTTTTTATTTCCTTCTCAAAATCTGCCATTTTTGTCTGCATACACCAAACCTGTGCTGTCTTTGTGGTTCTGTCTGTAAGTATACATCTTTTCCACTATTTTTTTCTCTTCAATATTCCCAGATGCTTCTTGCTCCTTCCCTGCACTCATAGCCCTGTTCTTATTTATATTTTACAGAAATAGGCATGACTCTTCCATGAATGGCAGATGCCATTCATTTCATTATTATATGTTTGTTTTAACCTGTTACATCCTTTACCCTGGGAATCAAAAGAAAGGACCGTGCTCACTTTGGAAGCACATACACTAAAATTGGAATGATACAGAGAAGATTAGCACATTCTCTGTGCAAGTAGGACATGTAAGTTTGTGACACATTCCGTACTTTCAAACAAGCATATGAAAAGATGTTCAACATCATATCTCATTAAAGAATTGCAAATTAAAACAACAATGTTTGTTTCAACTACACGTACATTAAAATTACTAAAATCTAAAACACTGACATCAATGCTGACCTGGATGTGGAGTAACAGAGAAAATACAACATTCATGCTGGTGGGAATGCAAAATGGTACAACTACTTTGGAAGACTGTTTAGCAGTTTTTAACAAAAATAAATATATTCCTACCATATGATCCAGCAATCACACTCATTGGAATTTACCTAAATGAGTAGAAAACTTATTTCCACACAAAAACCTGAGCATGGATGTTTACAGTAGTTCCATTTATAATTTCCAAAACTTGGAAACAACCGAGATATCCTTCAGTAAGTGAATGGGTAAATAAACGGTGGTCCATCTAGACAATGGACTATCATTCAGTACTAAAAAGAAATGAGTTGTCAAAAAATGAAGAGGTTTGGAAGAATATTTTACTAAGTGAAAGAAGACAATCTGAGAAGGCTATATACTACATATCAACTATATGGAATTCTGGAAAGGCAAAACTATGGAGAGAGTAAAATATCAGTGGGTGTCAGCGTATAATGAGAGGAAAGGATAATAGGTGGAACAGAGGATTTAGGGCAATGAAACTACTATTTATATTACTACAATGTTTGATACATGTCATTATACATTTATCAAAATCCATAAAACATATAACACCAAGAGTGAACCCTACTGTAAACAATGGAATTTGAGTGATAATGACACATTAGTGTTGGTTTATTGCTTGTAAGCAAATATTTAGCTCTCTGGTATGGGGTGTTGATGGTGGGGTAGGCTGAGTGTGTAGGGCAAGGAGGTATATAGGAATCCTGTGCTTTCCACTCAGTGTTGCTGTTAAAACTTCTCTGAAAATCAAGTCTTTATTTTTTTTTTTTTAAAGAAAGTACAGAGAAAGAAATTTCCTTTTTAAAATTTTTTTAGGTATTTATTTTTTATTATGTTCGGTTAGCCAACATATAGTGCATCCTGAGTTTTTGATGTAGTGTTCAACAATTCATTAGTTGTATATAACACCCAGTACTCTTCACAACACATGTCCATGTTAATACTCATCATCCAGTTACCTGGCCCCCCCAACCCCCTTCCTTCTGTAACTCTCAATTTGTTTTCCTGATTCCAGAGTCTCTCAGGGTTTGTCTACTTCTCTGATTTCTTCCCATTCAGTTTTTCCTCCCCTCCCTGCCATCCTCCATGCTATTCCTTATATTCCACATATGAGTGAAACCACATGATAATTGTCTTTCTCTGCTTGACTTATTTCACTTAGGATAATCCCCTCCTTTTGGACTTGAACCAAACACAATTTGGTAATGGCCCCTTTAAATAATTGCTTTGTCTAAAGAAACCCCAGGTTTATTTAACTTAAGGTAGTCTGTGATTAAAATAGATGAAGTATATTTTTAAAGGAATAATTTGTGTATTTATCATAACTAGACAGATAACCGAGACTAAACAAATGTGCAGTCATTATCCCAGCAATCAGACTACAAAAATAAATAAAAGGCATCCAAATAGGAGTGTCTGGGCCTCCGTCACTAAGCATCTGCCTTCAGCTCAGGTCATGATCCCAGGGTGCTGGGATCCCAGGTTCCCTGTTTGGGGGGGAGCCTGCTTCTCCCTCTTCCTCTGCCTGCCACTCCCCCTGCTTGTGCTCTCTCTTTATCTCTGTCAAATAAATAAATAAAATCTTTTTAAAAAGGCATTTAAATCAGCTAGGAAGAACTCAAACTTTCTGCAGATGACATGATACTGTATGTAGAAAACCCAAAAAACTCTACCAAAAAATTGCTAGAACTGATACAGGAATTCAGCAAAACTGCAGGATATAAAATCAATGCACAGAAGTTTGTTGCATATCTGTACACCAATAATTAATTAATGAAAAATAATTAAGCAGTTAAGTAATTAAGTAATGGAAAGAAAATTCAAGGAACCAATCCCATTTGCAACTGTACCAAAAATCATAGGATACCTAGGAATAAACCTAGCCAGAGAGGTAAAAGACCTCTATCCTGAAAACTATGGAACACTAATGAAAGAAATTGAGGATGACATAAAGAAATGGAAAAACATTCCATGCTCATGGATTGGAAGAAAAATATTGTTAAAATGTCTGTACTACCCAAAGCAATCTATACATTCAATGCAATCTCATCAAAATAACACCAGCATTTTTCACAGACCTACAACAAACATTTCTAAAATTTCTATAGAACCACAAAAGACTCCAAATAGCCAAAGCCATCCTGAAAAAGAAAAGCAAAGCTGGAGGTATCATAATTCTAGAATTAAAGCTGTATTTCAATGCTGGAATCATCAAGACAATATGGCACTGCAACAAAAACAGACACATAGATCAATGGAACAGAATAGAGCCCAGAAAGGTACTTCAACTATATTGTTAATTAATCTTTGACAAAGGGGGAAAGAATATCCAATTGAAAAAAAAAAAAACAGTCTCTTCAACAAATGTTGTTGGGAGAATTTGGCAGCAATATGAAGAAGAATAAAACTGGGATGAAATTTTCTTACACCATAAATAAAAATAAATTCAAAATGGATGAAAGATCTAAATGTGAGACAGGAATACATTAAAACCCTAAAGGAGAACACAGGCAAATATCTCTTTGACCTCAGCCACAGCAACTTCTTGATAAACACAATTCCAAAGACAACGAAAGCAAAAGCAAACATACACTCTTGGGACTTCACCAAGATAAAAAGTTTCTGCACAGTGAAAGAAACAATAAAACTAAAAGGCAACTACAGAATGGGAAAAGATATTTGCAAATGACATATCAAATAAAAGGCTAGAATCAAAAATGTATAAAGAGCTTATCCAATTCAACAGCTCAAAAATAAAAAAATCCAGTTAAGAAATGGGCAAAAGACATGAACAGACATTTCTTCAAAGAAGACATACAATGGCTAACAGGAACATGAAAAAATGTTCACCATCAGTCATAATTAGAGAAATATAAATCAAAACCATGATGAGATAACCTCACATCAGTCAGAATAGCTAAAACTAACAACACAAGAAACAATAGATATTGATGAGTATGTGGCAAAAAGGGAAACCTCTTATACTGTTGGTGGGAATAAACTGGTGCAGCCACTCTGGCAAATAGTATGGAGGTTCCTCAAAAAGTTAAAAATGGAAATACCCTGTGACCTAACAATTGCACCCCTATGTATTTATCCAAAACATAGAAAAATGGTGATTCTAAGGGGCACATACACCCAATGATTATAACAGCATTATCAAGAAGAGCCAGATTATGGAAAGCCAAGGGGCACATACACCCAATGTTTATAGCAGCATTATAAAAAAGAGTCAGATTATGGAAAGAGCCCAAATATCCATCTACTGATGAATGGGTAAAGAATGAATCATTAAATACTACATCAAAAACTAAGGATGTCCTATATGTTGGCTAACTGAAAATAATAATTTAAAAAAGAAGTTATATATATACATATATATAGATAGATAGATAATGGAATTATAATTAATCATGAAAAAGAATGAAATTTGCCATTTAGAATGACATGGATGGAATTAGAGAGTATTATGCTAAGCAAAATAAGTCAGAGAAAGACAAATACCATATTATTTCAATCCCATGTAGAATATAAGGAACAAAATGTATGAACAGAGGGAAAAAAAGAGAGATAAGCAAACCAAGAAACCAACCTTTAGCTATAAAGAACAAATTGATGGTTACTGGAAAGAAAGTGGGTGGGGGGATGGAGATTAAGGAGGGTACTTGTGATGAGCACTGGTCTATGGAAGTGTTGAAGCACTATATTGTATACCTGAAACTAATATAACACTGTATGTTAACTAAATGAAATTTAAATAAAAACTTAAGAAAAAAAGCTTTAAAAAATAAAATAAATAATCAAACATGTAGTTAACCAGAATGTGGAAGAAAGACTGGCAGTTTCTTATAAAACTAAATGTAGATTTACCATAAAATCCAGCAACCACACTCAGGTGTTTACCCAAGTGTCTTAATCCATCTGGGCAGCTATAGATTGTCCAGCTTATAAGCAACAAATATTTATTTCTTGTAAGTCAGGAACCTGGAAGATGAGGGTACCAGTGTGATCAGGTTCTGATGAAGGTCTTCTTCTGTGTTACAGATTTCCAACTTCTCAGTATGTCCCCACATGGTGAGAGAGGCTAAGGAGCAATGTGGGATTACTTTTATAAAAGTGTTAATTCCTTTCATTCTCTCATGATCTAGTCACCTCCCAGAAGTTCCATCTTTTAATATCATCACATTAACCTTTAAGGTTCCAACATATAAGTCTGGGGAAAATACAAACATTCAGACCCTAGTACCCAAGTGTTGAAAACTTATATCCACACAGAAACTTGCACATGACCATTTATAATAGCTTTATTCATAAAGCTTCTAAAAAACTAGAAGCAAAGAAGATGTCCTTCAATAAGTGAATGGATAAGCAAACTGTAGTACATCCACACAAAAGAATATTATTCAGGGACAAAGAGAAATGAAATATCAAACCATGAAAAGACATGGAAGGATCTTAAATGCATATTGCTAAATGAAAGAAGTCAGTTTGAAATGACTGTATATACTGAGTGATTCCAATTACATGACATTCTGGAAAAGGCAAAAGTATAGTGATAATAAAAAAGATCAGTGTTTTCCAGGGGCTTGGGAGAAAGGGATGAAAATTGAGTACATGAAGTATAGTTGTGTGTTTTTGTTTTGTTTTTTTTAGGATGATAAAACTATTCTGTGTTACATAATTTTGGATAGATAAAGTTATGATTTTGTCAAAACCCATAGAAACTTAAAGCACAAAGAGTAAAGCTTAATGTATGAAAGTTTTAAAAATATCATTTAGAATGTTAGGTTTCAGGATGGGATGAATTCTTTGTTGACAAGAGAATCGAACTATTTTATTAATGTATGAACTTCACTGAAAGGGGTGGGGTAAAATGTTGCTAATCTAAGTAATTTTGGAAATAAATAGATTTGGTAGAGATTAAAGGCAAAGGAAATGATATAAAGCACTGTACTCTAGTTTATGAAGTTATTTCCCAAGGGGATCCAGGTTAATAGTTATGGTGCCACTATTCATGAATACTGGAATTGAGCAATTAAGTAAATAAATGTCAAGCAGTTGAAAGGAGGTTTCTCACTGGTAAAGAGTGGGTGTACAGATAAGCAGGGTTAGAAGGTTCGAATAATCTACATGGTAATAGATTAGAATTAGGGAAATCAATATGAGCTCCTGATTACCTTAATCTAGATAAATGGTTAAACAGACACAGAGATTTGTATATACATATATAGTTCCTTCCTCTGTCAACTGAGAAGGCCTAGAAACAACAATATTCCAGTAGCAACAAACATAGATACTGGTTTCTAGTAACATTTTCTAAGGAAAGGAAACAGGGTGAAACATACTGTGGAAAATTTGCATCTGCCACCACTAAGTTTGACATAGATTCTGTGAACCAAATACTTTATAAGTAATCAATGTATAGTATTTTATTGTCATTCATAATTAAAAGTGAAAATTCCACTCAATGTATAAACTAGAGTAATAGATTTTAATGCAACAGAGTACATACAAAAAGTTAATTTATATTTTTTCAGATTACACATTTTAACTTATCTTTCATAATTACCAGTTGTCAATTTTTGTATAGAATCAAAGAATAATATTTATAATTATCTGAAAAGGATATCAAAATGCAAGTATCTTCTATGCTTTCCATTTACATAACTAAATGAGGTGAAGTTTCCTTCACATATCATTCCTATATTTCAAACCAACACAATATATTGCAAGAGTTTAGAATGTAGAAACATTCTAAGAATGTTATAAGATATAAGATATATGATTTTATTTCATTAAGCCAGATGTTGAATTGTTTGTAAAATGTAAAACAAGGGTGCTTTTCTTATTCCATTTATTTTTATTTTAGAAAATACAGTTACTTTTCATAAAAATGTGTTATATATCAACATGTGAAACACATTAAAACACAGCCACTTTCATATTTTCAAAATATCTATTTAATGTTTGAGAAAGCAACTGATTTCTGTGCATTGATTTTACATCCTGTAACATTACTGAATTGCTACATGAGTTCTAGTAATTTGGGGGTGGAGACTTTTGAGTTTTCCATATAAAGTACCATGTCATCTGAGAAGAGAGAGAATTTAGACTTTTTCTTTGCCAGTTTGAATATATTTTATTTATTTTTGTTGTCTGATTGCTGTTACTAGGACTTCTAGTATTATGTTGAACAACGGTGGTGAGAGTGGGCATCCTCGTTGTGTTCCTGATCTCAGTGGGTAGGCTCTCAGCTTTTCCCCATTGAGGATGATATTTTCCATGGGTTTTTCATAGATGGATTTTATGAAGTTGAGGAATGTTCCCTCTATCCTTATACTCTGAAGAGTTTTAATCAGGAATGGATGCTGTATCTTGTCAAATGCTTTTTCTGCATCAATTGAGAGGACCATGTTTTTCTTGTCTCTTCTCTTATTTATGAATTCTATCACATTGATTGATTTGTGAATGTTGAACCATCCTTGCATCCCAGGGATAAATCCCACCTGGTGATAGTGGATAATTTTTTTAATGTATTGTTGGATCCTATTAGCTAGGATCTTGTTGAGAATCTCGGCATCCATATCATGAGGGATATTGGTCTGAAATTCTCCTTTTTGGTGGGGTCTTTCCCTGGTTTGGGGACCAAGGTAATGCTGGCTTCATAGAAAGAGTCTGGAAGTTTTCCTTCTGTTTCTACTTTTTGAGACAGATTCAGGAGAATAGGTATTTAGAAGGGGAGGTGAACCATGAGAGACTATGGACTCTGAAAAACAATCTGAGGGTTTTGAAGGTGTGGGGGGTGGGAGGTTGGGGTACCAGGTGGTGGGTATTATAGAGGGCACAGATTGCATGGAGCACTAGGTGTGGTGCAAAAATACTGTTATGCTGGAAAAAAAATAAATTAAGAAAAAAAAGGAGAATAGGTATTATTTCTTCTTTGAGTGCTCGGTAGAATTCCCCAGGGAATACGTCAGGTCCTGGACTCTTATTTTTGGGGAGGGAAATTAGAGGATTGATTCCATTTACAATGGCACCAAAAACTATAAGATACCTTGGAATAAACCTAACCAAAGAGGTAAAGGATCTATAGTCAAAGAACTACAGAACAGTCATGAAAGAAATTGAAGAAGGTACAAAAAGATGGGAAAACATCTATTCTCATGGTTCTGAGGAATAAACATTGTTAAAATGTTTATACCGCCCAGAGCAATCTATACTTTCAATGCCATCCTGATCAAAATAGCATTGTCATTTTTCAAAGTGCTGGAACAAACAATCCTAAAATTTGTATGGAACCAGGAAAGACCCTGAATTTCCAAGGAAATATTGAAAAAGAAAAACAAAACTAGGGAAATCATGTTGCCTGATTTCAAGCTTAATTACAAAGCTGTGATCACCAGGACACCATGATACTGGTGCAAAAACAGACACATAGACCAATGGAACAGAGTAGAGAGTCCAGATATGGACCCTCAATTCTATGGCTAAATAATCTCTGACAAAGCAGGAAAAAATACACAGTGGAAAAAAGACAGTCTCTTCAGTAAATCATATTGGAAAACTTGGACAGCTATGTATAGAAGAATGAAACTTGACCATTCTCTTACACCATATACAAAGAAAACTCAAAATGGATGAAAGACCTCAATGTGGGACAGGAATCCATCAAAATCCTAGAGAAGCACTTAGGTGGTAACCTCTTTGACATTGGCTCAGAAACTTCTTTCAAGATGCATTTCCAAAGCAAAAATAAACTTTTGGGACTTCATCAAGATAAAAGGCTTCTGCACAGCAAAGGAAACAGTCAACAAAACAAAGAAGCAACCCATGGAATGGGAGAACGACACTACAGACAAAGAGCTAATATCCAATATCTATAAAGAACTTCTCACACTCAATACCCAAAAAACAAATAATCAGTCAAAAAATGGGCAGAAGACATGAACAGACACTTCTCTAATGAAGACATACAAATGGCAAGCAGACACATGAAAAAATGTTCATCATCTTTAGCCATCAGGAAAATTAAAATCAAAACCACATTGAGATACCACCTTATACCAGTTAAAATGGCCAAAATTAATAAGGCAAGAAACAACAAATATTGGAGAGGATGTGGAGAAAGGGGAACCCTCTTACACTGTTGGTGAGAATGCAATTTGGTGCAGCCACTTCGGAAAACTGTATGGAGGTTCCTCAAAAATTTAAAAATAGAGCTACCCTATAACCCTGCAATTGCACTACAGGGCATTTACCCCAAAGATACAGATGCAGTGAAAAGAATGGCCATATATAACCCAATGTTCATAGTCGCAATGTCCACAAGAGCCAAACTGTGGAAAGAGCTGAGACGCCCTTCAACAGATGAATAGATAAAGAAGATGTGGTCCACATATTCAATGGGATATTACTCAGCCATCAGAAATTATGAATACCCTACTTTTACATCAACATGGAAGGAACTGGAGGAGATTAAGCTGAGTGAAGTAAGTCAAGCAGAGAGAGTCAATTATCACCTGGTTTCACTTACTTGTGGAACATAAGGAATAACTTGGAGGACATTAGGAGAAGGAAATGAAAAGTGAAGGGCAGTGGGAATTGGAGGGAGAAATAAACCATGAGAGACTGTGGACTCAGAGAAACAAACTGAGGGTTTTAGAGGGGAGGGAGTAGGGGGATGGGTGAGCCTGGTGGTGGGCACATATTACATGGAGCACTGGGTGTTATACGTAAACAATGAATCTTGGAACACTACATCAAAAACTATTGAGGGTATTCAAATGTAGTTTTCTGATTTCAGGGTTTTGTTCTTAACTAAGGAATTAGTGTATAAATGGAGCTATTGTCAGTACTTTACTTTTCATGATACTTTTATTAGGCTTTTCACAAAATTTGTAAGATGTAAGAAATATTTCACCTATTTTTCCAGTAAATACACACATACCTTCACCTGACAGTTGATAACTGATGCACACCAGGTAGTTCAGCAGCTTTTCTTTACTAGAAGAGCAAGTAGCATGTTATTAGATAAAAGCATAGCAATAGTTCCCACTGGGAAAGAGTTGGTACTTAAGGCTGATGTTTCTTCCCAGATGTACACTGCACTATAAGGAACACTTATGAGTTTCTAAGACAAGAAAATATGTTCCACATAGAGGAATTTATTATTTTTACTTTCATAAAACAAAACGTGAAAAATCTAGAGGAAATAATGTTTAGAATGCTTAGCATATTCATAATAAAGTAATGTGACTTTCACGAATGAGAAATGATGTAAATTTAAGAATCTTCAAATAATTTTCATCAAAATGCTTTTAAGCCCCCAAAATATTTTATTCTACTCAAATTTGATCACATTATTGTAGTCAGCTATTGATGAATGAGCATGTGATTCAAAGAGAAAGGTCTAGTTCCATTGGACTGTTATTAATTAGTTTGATTTGGCTAAACAGTGTCACCATCAACAAAATTAATGGCAATTGAGAGGAAAAAATGAGCAGATGGGTGGTTACCATATGCTCATGCCACACTCATAATTGATAATAATTAAGTAATTATGGGTGGAAGAAAATGTTCATTCAAATGTCTATGGCATTTGAAATGCCTGTTTATAAAACCGTGTCATTTATAATGGATACTGTTCCACTTGACCTCAGAATTAGCAAGAAATACTGAGGGTAAAGGAAAGAAATCATTACAGTGTTTTTTAACCCAAATTCATGCACTGACCAAATTTATTACATTTTTAATAAGGAATTAATAAACATAAATTTACCTCTATTTTCTTATTTTTTTGATACCAAGACAAAAAGGTATGCTCATTTCATGGGGTGTTAACTATTGAGATGGCTGTGGATGGTGATGAATGTGCTATTAGCACGTCTTGGAAAATGGCTTGACTACTTCAGGTCCTCAGTCTTCAGTTGCTTGTTCTGACAGGAAAGCTAAGAACATTAGGTCTGGTTTCAAAACATCATTCACAGTGTATGAACAACAGTATTCTGACCCCCCAAATGTTGTCTTTTCATGTTGCTTTTTCCCCAGCCTCCTCTTGATTTTTTCACTGGAAACAGATGCCTTTATTGCTCATCAATTCTCCTAAGAACTTTACCTTTAATGAGAAGATTGTTTCCTTTCTATTTACTATCCTAGAGGTCAATGATTAGAAATATAAGCTTTCTTTTTATTGTCTCAACTAGTTTGCTTCTTTTAGTGATAAAAGAAAGAAGCCAACTAGTAACACTAAAATTGCAATGATCTTTAAAATGTTATTTTAACTGTCATTTTACTTTCTTTCATAATACCCACCTTGTGTAAACAAACTTGACATTGATCCTCCTCAACCTTTTTTACAGTCAGAAAATGAATTAGGCTAGAATTCAGAGAAATTCCTGCTCAGATACAATATTGATTCCTCACACTCAAAGTGAATTTCTAGTACTGGATAAAATTCAATTAAACACCTAGTATCAAAGAATAGCAATGTTTATTCTCATTAAAGTAGGTAAGTAAACTACATTTCTAATACCACAAGATGTGTCTTTGAGGCATAAAAAAACAATTAGCCTTTCTCACCTGAATTTCATTAAAGATTCTGAAATGCTATGACAGGTAATCTACTATCCAATAAACAAGTTAAAGAAAATATTTCCTATATTTGTTTGTTAGGGTTGCCATAATAAAGTACTACAGACTGGATGGTTTAAATAACATAAATTTATTTTATCACATTTGTGGAAGATAAATGTTCTAGATTTAGGTGTCAGTCAAGCTTCTCTCCTCAGCTTATAGATAACTAGCTGATTTTGTCTTCACATGGTCTTTGCTCTGTCTTTGGGTACAAATTTCCTCTTCTTATAAGGACACCAAGCGCATTGAATTAGGGCTCATCCTAATGACTCCATTCTAACTTGATATCTCCTTAAAGATCTTATCACCAAACACAGTCACATCCTGAGGTATTGTAGTTTAGGACTTTAGCATATGTAGCATTCCATAGCATATCAGTTTTAGGGAGACACAATTCAGCCCATAATATAAACTATAAGATTAAAACATTTAGGTAGGTAGTTTTTCCTTTAAAATATTCTTATCTATAATTATATTCAGACACAGGCAATAAATAGTGATCTCGTTCAGCTGAGCTGTCACTTGGATGCGAATATGAATACTCATGGATAACTATTTCACAGAATGTACGCACATTTGAGGAAGTGAGCTCATTCATGCTAGCATATTAATGCTCCATGTTACAGTGTTACTGTTCATTCTCAGAGCTTCCCCCTATAGTTGCCTGACCTGCATCCTATATGGTGGATGAGGGTCAGTAAACGGCTTGCTTCTTGAGATACACCTGACTCACTGAGGCTGCTCACCTTATTTAGTTACTACAACTTGGGCTTTTTCAGTTTAGCTAGATGACAGCAAATTTAAAAATATAACTCTTTGAGAGACAAAAACAAAAGCTCAATACTTGCTTGATTCTTATACATTAATTTTTTTCTGTCAGGTTTTCCCAAATCTAAGATCCAGTGAAAACTCTTCTTTTTAAGTAATATGTTGACCAGGAATGGACATGTTAAGTATCAAAATAAGCATTCTTTATGTCTTATTTTATTTAAAAACATAATAATTCAATGTAGTATTTTATATTAATATTTCCATTTCATCTAATAAGAATCTGAAACTTAGAGAGCTTAAATAATTTTCCAAAGATTAACAAAAAGTAGTAAGTATAAAATGTGATTTCAAACCCAGGTAACCTGACTCTGCAACCATTTTCTGAAGCTCCACACACTACTGTTTTCATTAGGAATTAAAACCTCATTATAGTTCAAGGAGAAGAAAGCAATCATTCTTAAGTATGATCTCAGTTGAAGATTTTCATTATATGTCCTTTTTCAGGCTGAGGAAGGTCAATTTTATTCCTACCTTGCTGAAAGTTTTTTCATAAATGTTCTATTGAATTTTGTCAAATGTTTCTTTTCTATTAAAATAATTATACACTTTTTTCTTCTTTCTTCTTTGATATGGTAGATTGTATCGATCGGTTTGCAATCGGTTTGCTGAGTGACCTTGCATTCCTGGGGTAGATGCCACTACCAAAATGCATTATCAATTTGATGATTATCATTTTATCCTTGCATTCAAGGACAAACTTTTCATAAGCTTTTATGTCTATGTTCATGAGGAATAGTGAGCTATATCACTTTTTTTTCATGTTATGTTTTATCTGGTTTTGGTATATGAATTAATGTTGGCCTTATAAAATGAGTGAGAAAATGTTTTTTTCTTTTTCTCTGAAGGACTTTACATAGTTTCTTTCTTAAATATCTAATAGAATTTATCAATCATGGCACTTGACCCTGGAAATTACTAGACCACCTTCTCTCTCAGCCTCTGCATTTAGTTTAATGTATATTCATTATTCTTGCTTACAGGTTTTAAATCTAATTAATTCAGGATACTAGTAGTTAAACCTATGTTAACCAAAGTTTAGTTTCTTCCTTTAAAACTACAGGGAATTTATATCTAAACAAAATATCACTAGATAATATTTAGTGAAATTATTATGTATTGAACACATTATCATGCTTCACATGAATGATCTAATTTAATTATTAAATTTACCAAATTAAAAACTCGAACAAAACTATTACATACTAAGAAATAGGCTCATTTTTTTCAACATAGTGTTCATGACTCTTAATGTACTTTAGACTGTGAACATACAAATTTATATCTTCATGCTAAATCATTTAGGGAATTTCAACAACATCAGAGAATACTATTTGCAAGAATAGAAATCTTCCTCTAGCAATGTGTATGCTATTTAAGCTAAAAAGTGGCATTTTATCATCTTTTGATATTCTCAATTTAAATATTCTTACATCAATTAACTCTGAAATAATAAAATTACCATATAGATGATACTCAGTTTTTCTTATTATTTTAGGTTTGTAAAAGTAAGTCTATTCTACATCATTCTTTAGCAGGGAAATGAAAATGAAACTACAATTAGAGGGGTGCCTGGGTGGCTCAGTGGGGTAAGCCTCTGCCTTCGGCTCAGGTTATGATCTCAAGGTCCTGGAATGGAGCCCCGCATGGGGCTCTCTACTCAGCAGGGAGCCTGCTTCCTCCTCCCCTTCTGCCTGCCTCACTGCCTACTTGTGATCTCTCTCTCTCTGTCAAATAAGTAAATAAAATCTTTATTTAAAAAAGAAACAACAATTAGATACTACCACACAATTATTAAAATAATAATTGCCAAAATCCAGAATAACAATACTCTTAGTCACTGCTTATTCACTCTTAACCACAGTTATTTCATGGTTTCTTATAAAAGCAAACACAATCCTACTATATAACCCAGAAATTATGCTCCTTAGTATTTACCCAAGAGAGTTAAAAACATGTCCACTCAAAAATCTGCACATGGATGTTTACAGCAGTTTTATTTATGACCGGCAAAACTTGGAAGCAATCAAGATGTCCTTTATTAGGTGCATGGGTAAATAAGCTGTGGTACCTCCAGACAATGGAATTTTTTTTTTAAGATTTTATTTATTTATTTGACAGAGAGAGATCACAAGTAGGCAGAGAGGCAGGCAGAGAGAGAGAGAGGAGGAAGCAGGCTCCCTGCTGAGCAGAGAGCCTGATGCCGGACTTGATCCCAGGACCCTGAGATCATGACCTGAGCCGAAGGCAGCAGCTTAACCCACTGAGCCACCCAGCTGCCCCTAGACAATGGAATATTACTTAGTGCTAAAAGAAATGGGTTATTGAGGGAAAAGACATAGGGGATATTAGCAGGTAAAAGTAGATAGTCCTGACTACAAATACTAAGCTGGACTTAAGTTTTAAAAGTTTAAGCATTCAAAGAAGGAATTATGATAGATTAACAGAGCCAGAAAATATTGGAAAGAGAGTTTAGATCCCAGATAACTTTGTTCCTTTCAACCAGGGAAAAAAGAATAAGGAATAATGATATTCATTATATTGAGGACTTAGCCTATAAAAACTTACCTCCAGGTGAAGTGGATTTGGGTACCAATTATGGCTGAGCATGAAGTTCCTCAGTAGCTCTGTGAAGGAAGAATCTCAGTGGTGGACTGAATTTGCATGCCTACTAATGTTGAACACTAACCACCTTGGCCTTCATAGTCTAGGAGGTGCTTTCCTTTGGCCATGGCATGGGAAAAATGGAACTGTGAGCTGAACCATCCACCCAAAAGAACCCCACCAACTGAGAAAAAAATGCACAGTGACCAAACCGTCATAAATTGTCTATGAATGTCTTTTGTTTTTGGCAAATGTGTAAGCCCAGGGATTCTTGGACAAGATAGAGAAAAAGAAAGAGACTCATAAAATTAAATTACAATGACTTTATTGGTAAAGTGGTAATGAGGTACTTGAACATAGTCTATTATGGTAAAGGATGTTTCTGTAATATGAAGTAGCTCAGAGTTAATTGATACACAGTGGAATGATACCAGTATAATATGGAAGTAACATTGGTTTTCTCCATGTCAGGTTTTGTACCACAAACTGACTATAGCTGAACATAAGTCCATTAACTCAGCTGAATGAATTAAGTCCTGGAAGAACGCAGCACAGTGTATCCATCTTTGTCATTCTGCTTGGCCATGGGCCCTGTACTGAAACTGTTAAGAGAAAGCAATTACTCTTTCTTACATAACCTTCCATTATCTTTTAAAAATGGCAAATATCTTCATAATATTTACTTATTGAGAATTTGAAAGGGTTTTTATTTTTTTAGCAAAGGAAAACTTTTCTTTAAGATTTTAGTGTTCTGTTTACAAAATTTCTCAGGATTAAACTGGTTTGCTTGCACCTAACCCTGTTTTTTATCATAGAACTATAGTTTGGGGTTGTAATTTTGCTAAGCAAAGCAATTTTAAGATAAACAAATATGCCATTTTAGTAGAAATTAGTGTTTACATTATGGCTTTGATAAGAAATGCAATACTTAATGTACTACAATGTTGTGGGAAAAGTCACATATGTTTAAAAAACAGATTCCTAGATCATGAAGATGAAAAGTGCCAGAAAAAACTTCAGTGTTTAAACTCAGTTTATTTTATTTTTTTTTTTTTTCAGAATTGTTGGCTCAGGGTGCTGGGTGGCTCAGATGGTTAAGCACAGGACTCTTGATCTTGGTTCATGTCATGATCTCAGGGTGGTGAGATCAAGCTCTGCCTTAGGCTCTACACTGGGCATGGAGTCTGTGTATGATTCTCTCTCTCCCTCTCCAACTACCCCTCCCCCCACCACTCACGTGCACACTCTGTCTCTTAAAAAAAAAAAAAAGGAGAGAGAGGTTTTGGCTCAACAATAATCTTTGAAAATATTTTTGTCATTTAGCTTAGCATTATTTGTTTAAAGGAACTAGAAGACTTAGTATGGGCTAAAATCTGACTCTAGAGGAAATTTTCAACAACTGCATGGTAATTTTTGGTGCTGTTACATTTATCAAAATTCTTCCATGTTATCATTTCCACTCATTTATTTTAGTAGTTACATGGCATGAATGATTATTGGACTATGTATGTGTTTTGAATAGGTCATAAATAATACAGGGGAGAGCCTAAGTACCTTACAAGGAATAACTTCATTTATTTGATCAGTTGATATATGTTTATTGATCATTCAATGTTTTTTGTTTCACTTGCTAAGTACCATACATGAATAATGGTAATATAGTGGTTTAGAGAGGGAAATAGTCACCATGGAGGTGAGTGGTCAGGTCAGGATTCTTTGAGAAAATGGAACTCCTGGTATTCAATGAAGAAGGCAAATTCTTCATATGGCATAGTCTTCCAACACTTTATGAACCTAGTCCTCCAATTTTATGTATTTTAATTAACTTCATGTGGAGCCATAAAATTTATATCATAAATACTTTATAAAACTTATTTATGCATCTTAACCACCTCTTATCTAAAAAACATTTTACTAACTGCAAATTCTTCCATCTAATCTACTCATCTCTTTTCTTGCCTAGCTCCACCTCAAAGAAGGTAGGGTAGGCAGGTAACTCATTTGAAATACAAAGATGATCATGTTATATGCACATATGCATATATACACATTTCTGACATTCTTTTTATTATGTGCCAGACACTTAACTTTTCATGAATAAATTATTTTAATTTTCAAAATAAACCTAAGAATTTGTCAGTGTTTTAATTTAACATTGATTTCAGTGAATATATAACTTTAAAAAGGCTCTTCACTAGGTAGTCAAACTCATAGGAGTTTTTTTCCCTCTATTTTATACCAAAAATCTAGCACATATAGTATTTGTTGAATTAATGAAAGAATTAATAAGTGAATAGCTACATAAATACCTAGCAATAGTTTCAGAACTCTCTGAATTTGCCATTCAATTGTTATTTGATCTGGTTTTTTAGAGATTTTAACAGGGCTATAATCACCCAAATCTTTACAAACATATATTTTGGAATATTAAAAATATTATACAATCTTTAACTGGTATTTCAACAATAATATTGTAAATAAGAATGTCAGAAACCTACCAAGGTTTCAAGTATAAACAAAATGGTAATGAATACCTTCCTAATATTCACATTACTTCTAACATTCTTTCATTTCAATGAAATTTTCTAATGAAAGGGTTCTCAAATTTTTATATAATATGTAGGTTTATTACTCCCATCATGAATTGACATTTTGCAAATGAAAAATATTTAGTCTGAAATAATAAAATATTTATAGGATACTTATCAGTCAAGTACTATAACTTAAATAGTTTTGAGAAACATTATAGTATTTTATCATCCCATAAAATCTGTTGTAAACATTGAGTCATCACTGTCATAATAATAAAATATTTGATGATCACCTTTATTGCATGTACTGCTCAGTAAGGGTAGACAAATAAAAAACATAGGATGAATTGGACCCTTAAGAAGGTTACAATTGTTTAGTAATTCAAGGATAATGCATATAAACAGGAAAACAATAAACAGATTGCATGATTTTATGAATTTGTTGGAAACTGACACTAAGAATTTAAGATTTTGGTTAACTTGAATGGATTAATGTAATTAAGGAAGTTTCCTCTTAGGAGAGAAGACCTGGACTAGACTTGGGGAGGGGAAAAAAAGGCACTTGAATATCAGAGGAGAGATAGAAGAGGTAAGGCAGAGGCACACAAAAAGGGCTTACTGACATGTTTGGTCTGAGTGTAGGGCCACAAAGTGTAGAGTATTCCAAGATAGTCAAGAATTGGTGATTGGCACTTGTCAGGTATAAAATGGGAAAATGGACTTAAATAAACTAAATTTCAGATTATTGATGACAAAAAATTCTTCAAGGAGATAGTTTAATCTAAACAACTAATTATCTAGAATTGGGAGATTACAGAAAAGTTTGGTAGGAAGGAAAAAGACAAAATAGATGACATTGAAAACCCTGAAAAATTGCTATAAGAATTGTTGGGTGTAACTGTCACCAGATTTAAAATGCCCTATATCAAACTTCAGTTCACCTAATAATGGCTCAACTTATATGAATATATCTCCTCCAAAAAAGGAGAAGGGATCATGTCTTTGGACTCCAGCTCTGGGTATAGTTTTAATACAGAAAATAATGGATGTTTGGGCATTTAATGTGACAAGCATAAAACATTTCATAAGAAGGCCTTTTCCCCCTACCTTTTTAAAAGAAATTTAGAGGCACATGGGTGGCTTAGTGGGTTAAGCAACCAACTCTTGATTTCAACTCAGATCACCATCTCAAGATTGTGAGATCAGTCCCTGCATCAGGCCCAGCACTGCACGTGGAGCCTGCTTAAGATTCTCTTTCTCCCTCTGCCCCACACATCTACTTGTACTCTTTTTCTCTAAAACTTAAAAAAAAAGGGAGGGGGCAAGAAAGAAAGAAAGAAAGAGAATAACCCAAAGCTATACTTCCCTTGAATATGTACCTTTTCTCTTGAAATAATACAAAACTCTTCTTAACACTGCATTGCTTGAAATGATTCAGGGCATTCTCTGGCTTACCAAAGTGCAGGAGAGCAGTATTGTCATTACTATACCTGGAAGACAATTTGTCTGCCATTCTACCTAGATCTAAGAAGGTGTTAATGTATAATATTTAATGAAAAAGTTTTTATGAAAGCGTTTCTTCTCTGGGGCACCTGGGTGGCTCAGTGGTTTAAGCCTCTTCAGCTCAGGTCATGATCTCAGGGTCCTGGGATCAAGCCCCACATCTGGCTCTCTGCTCAGCGGGGAGCCTGCTTCTCCCTCTTTCTATGCTACCTCTCTGCCTACTTGTGATTTCTCTCTCTCTGTCAAATAAAGAAATAAAATCTTTAAAAAAAAAAAAAGAAGAAAGAAAGCATTTCTTCTTCTCCAAGAGAATTTTGTTGTTTATTTAATTCCCCACCAACTATTTTATATATTTTTAAAAGATTATTTTTGTCATCATAGAAACAAAGAGTTAAATTAATAAAAATTATAGAGCAAAGTTGAACCACAGAATAATAATTGAATTTAGCAAGGTACACTTAGGCAGCAGCAGTCTCTCTTTCTTCTTCTTCTTTTTCTTTTTTTTCAATAGCACTAATTACAGCACTAGCAATTAGGAAAAATGCTATATATCCCGAGTGTCAAGATTATATAAGTCCCTATATTTGAAGAAATTTTAATCCACTACAATTTCATTTTGGACTTTGATTACTATAATTACACTTTACTAAAATAACTAAATTACTAAAATAACTAGCATGAAAAAATAATAATATCAAAACAGATTAATTGTATTTTTTGATTCATTTGTATTGTTACTGAGGTAAGTAGAGTCATAATGAATTAGAATAATAACGTTTTTGACTGAAATTACTCTTTTATCTTTGGTTCACTTTTTACCAAAAGTGTTAGGAGTTTAGTTTAGGTTTCAGAGATCAATGTCCTTGCATTTTGTGCCTATTTTAATTTTCCCCCTACTTTTTTCAAATTGGAGAAAATCTCCAAAAAGGTGGGGGGCGATTTCCAAATCAGATTAACTTCTTTCTATTTTATTTTGTTTCCTTTCTCTAGTTTCTCCAATTACTTACAGTATTATTAATATTTATTGAAGGGATTACCTCTTTTGGGGGGATGTTTTACAGTTCCTATTAGATCACAAGTTATTCGAAGGAAGGGACCACATTCCCTTCCCACAAGAAAGGGTCTGTATTTTTTTCACTCTGTTTCAAAGATTTATCCCTATCATACTTTTGCCTTTCTCTGTCTCTGTTTCTGTCTCCCATATACACAAACCTAAAAGAGCTCGACCTTTGAGAAAATAGAAACAAAACAGTGAATAGTACATTACAATAGGTGAACAAATAAATAGTGGTACAAGTACCAACAAAAAAAGTTAATATATGATAGTTGTGAGTGAAATAAGTCAAGCAGGGAGAGTCAACTATCATATGGTTTCACTTATTTGTGGAGCATAACAAATAGCATGGAGGACATGGGGACTTAGAGTGGAGAAGGGAGTTGGGGGAAATTGGAAGGGGAGGTGAACCATGAGAGACTATGGACTCTGAAAAACAATCTGAGGGTTTTGAAGGGACGGGGGGTGGGAGGTTGGGGTACCAGGTGGTGGGTATTATAGAGGGCACGGATTGCATGGAGCACGGGGTGTGGTGCAAAAATAATGAATACTGTTATGCTGGAAATAAAAATAAATTAAAAAAAAAAAGTTAATATAGTTTGAGTGTTCTACTTTATGATGATTTTCTAGTGTTTGATGTAAGGGAGCAGGGAAAATAATATGATTATAGGAAGAGCATGAAAGGCAGGAAAAAAAAAAAAAGGAAAGAAAATAAAATTTAAAATTAGTTTGCTTCTATGTAAGGATAACTTCTGAACATTCATAAATAAAGGAATGCAATGCTGCCCTGGGACTGTCTGCTCTGCACAGGGAACTGTTTGGAATCTAAGGGTGAGTTGCTGCCATTGGAGCATTGGCACTCAGTAGTGGAGGATGCTTGGTGAAAGAAGGAGACATATGTTGAGTATATATTTAGTCTTTATCCCTGGAAATTTGACTACTTAATAAAAACAATATTGAACAAGTCCTGAGATGGTAGAGAAGGAATGCGTATGTCAACAATCAAACAGGAAAAAGAAACAACTCTAAGATTTCAAGGAGAAGGATCGAAAAGAGGAAAATCTATGCTTATAAAATCATTGAAAGAAATGGAGGAAAGAAAGTCACAGGAGTTAACTGGAATGCTGGATTTGGGGCTAATCCGGAAGGGCTGCTCACTGGTGCTCCAAACAACTGCCAAATATTCACAAAGTTTTTGACTAAACATTAGAACATGGAGCCTCACCACTGCAAACTTGCCTGTCTGTGAGAAGTTGCTTGCCAATACCACAGTTACCAGAAAATAACTTCTGCTTCACTTCTATCTCTCCAAATATCACAAAGCTGCCTCTCCCTGTCAGAATAAAACTTTCATTCACAACCTTAAGTTTTAAGGATTATGAAAAATGTAAATTTCATCCTTAGTTCTTTTTTTGAAAAGATTTTATTTATTTATTTGACAGGCAGAGATCACAAGTAGGCAGAGAGGCAGGCAGAGAGAGAGAGGGGAAAGCAGACACCCTGCTGAGCAGAGAGCCCAATGCAGGGCTCGATCCCAGGACCCTGAGATCATGACCTGAGCTGAAGGCAGAGGCTTTAATCCACTGAGCCACCCAGGTGCTCCCCCTTTTAATTTGTTCCTTTTGATAAGGAACAAATATTGGAGAGCTTGAAGAGAGATTCCAAGCAGCTATTGGTGATAACTAACACAGGAGGCTGACCTATTGAATAGGAGAGTTCTTCAATGTGGTCCTGTTGACAAACATTCATGTTGAACACAGTTATTTTCATACTCTGAAATTGTTCCAAATGGTTCTCTCACACACCTCTTTATCAGACCTTGTCACAAATGCCCCTATTTTTTAACTATGCAACTTTTGACATTTAGATCTATACTCATGTATAGGAAGATCTGTGTCATCTATTCCATGCAAAGTGGACAATAAAATGGTCATTTAGGGAAAATTATTCTTCTCCATTTCTGACTATTGACATTACATCATGCAGGGCCATCTCAAAGTCAAATTCTTGTTTCTTCATGCTCATATAAGTTGTTTTAGGGATCATTTCGTAAGGCCATATGTGTTAATTGAAGGAGAGATGGCAATGAGTAGGTTCAGGCAAGGTTATTGTGAACAATAATCTTGTGCGAATTACATGTGATCCCAGGCCATATTCAGGCTGGCTCTGAATATAATATTATCACTTGGTGCTGTCAGATTTACTTTACTTTCTATCTAAGAACATGAAATTATATCCAGATGCTATTTGGTGGTTTTGAGTTGCATAATTACTTCCTGCTGTTAAGATCAGGTACAGCAGATTTCAAAGTTTGTTATCTACCCAGGAGAAATTTGTCTAAGAAAAAGAACTATAATTAAAAGGTGCAATAGACTTTTGTTCCAAGAACATAAAAATCTGTAACCTGGAAACCTATAAACTTCCAAAACTGAATCAGGAAAAAATTGACAACCTGAATAAACCAATATCTAGTAATGAAATTGAAGCAGTGATCAAAAACCTCCCCCAAAAAAAGAGCCCAAGACTTGATGGATTCCTTGGAGAATTCTACCAAACAGAAGGAATAATACCTATTCTCCTGAAGCTATTTCAAAAAATAGAAACAGAAAGACTCTTTTTAACCCACTGAGCCACCCAGGCGCCCCCAGACTCTTTTTATGAAACCAGCATTACCCTGATCCCCAAACCAGGCAAAGACCCCACCAAAAAGGAGAATTTCAGATCAATATCCCTCTTGAATATGGATGTGGAGATTCTCAACAAGATCCTAGCTAATAGGATCCAACAGTACATTAAAAGACTATCCACCATCACCAGGTGGGATTTACTCATGGGATGCAAAGGTGGTTCAACACTTGCAAACCAACCAGTGTAATAGAACAAATCAATAAGAGAAGAGGGAAGAACCATATGGTCCCCTCAATTGTTGCATAAAATGCTTTTGACAAGATACAGCATCCATTCCTCATTAAAACAATTTAAAGTATAAGGATAGAGAGAATATTCCTCAATTTCATAAAGTCTATCTATGAAAAACCCACAGCAAATATCATCCTCAATGGGGAAAAGCTGACAGCCTTCCCTTTGAGATCAGGAACATGACAAGGATGTCCACTCTCGCTACTGTTGTTCAGCATAGTACTACAAGACCTAACAACAGCGATCAGGCAACATAAAGAAATATAAGGTATTCAAATTGGCAATGAAGAAGTAAAACTCTCTCTCTTCACAGATGACATGATACTTTATACAGAAAACCCAAAGACTCCACCCCTAAACTACTAGAACTCATACAGCAATTCAGTAATGTGGCAGGATGCAAAATCAATGTACAGAAATCAGTTGCTTTATTATACACTAACAATGAAACTATAGAAAGGGAAATGAGAGAATAAACTCCATTTACCATAAGATATCTGTGAATAAACTAAACCAAAGAAGTAAAAGATCTGTACTTGAAGAACTACAGAACACTCATGAAAGAAATTGAAGACACAAAAAGATAGAAGAACATTCTATGCTCATGGGTTGGAAGAACAAATATTGTTAAAATATCTATACTGCCTAGAGCCATCTCTAATTTCAATGCCATCCCAATCAAAATTCCATCAGCAGTTATCAAGGAGCTGGAACAAGCAATCCTAAAATTTGTATGGAACCAGAAAAGACCCCGAATTGCTAAAGAAATATTGAAAAAGAAAAGCAAAACTGAGGACATCACATTGCCTGATTTCAAGCTTTACTATAAAGCTATGATCACCAAGATAGCATGGTATTGGCACACACACACACACACAAAAGACACAAAGACCAGTGGAACAGAGTAGAGAGCCTAGAATGGACCCCCAACTATACAGTCAAATAATCTTTGACAAAGCAGGAAAAAATATACAGTGGGGAAAAAAGACAGTCTCTAAAATAAATGGTTCTGGGAAAATTGGACAGCTATGTGTAGAATGAAACTTGACCATTCTCTTACACCATACACAAAGATAAACTCAAAATGAATAAAAGACCTCAAAGTGATGGAGGAATCTATCAAAATCCTAGAGGAAAACATAGGCAGTAACCTCTTCGACATCAGCCACAGCAACTTCTTTCAAGATATGTCTCCAAAGGCAAAGGAACAAAAGCAAAAATGAACTTTTGGGACTTCATAAAGATAAAAAGATTATGCACAGCAAAGGAAACAGTCAACAAAACAAAGAGGCAACCCATGGAATGGGAGAAGATATTCGCAAATGATGCTACAGACAGAGGGCTGATATCCAAGATGTATAAAGAACTCCTCAAACTCAACACACACAAAACAGATACCATTCCAAAAAAATGGGCAGAAGATATGAATAGACACTTCTCCAAAGGAGACATACAAATGGCTAATAGACACATGAAAAAATGTTCATCATCATTAATCATTAGCCATCAAGGAGATTCAAATCAAAACCACATTGAGATACCACTTTACACCAGTTAGAATGGCCAAAATTAACAAGACAGTAAACAACGTGTGTTGGAGAGGATGTGGAGAAAGGGGAACCTTCCTACACTGTAGGTGGAAATGCAAGTTGGTGCAGTCACTTTGGAAAACAGTGTGGAAATTCCTTAAGAAATTAAAAATAGATATGGAACCAGAAAATACCTTGAATAGCCAGTGGAATGTTGAAAAAGAAATCCGAAGTTTGTGGCATCACAATTCCAGACTTCAAGCTCTATTACAAAGTTGTTATCATCAAGACAGTATGTTACTGGCACAAAAACAGACACATAGATCAATGGAACAGAACAGAAAGCCCAGAAATAGACCCTCAGCTGTATGGTACGCTAATCTTTGACAAAGCAGGAAAGAATGTCCAATGGAAAAAAGACAGTCTCTTCAACAAATGGTGTTGGGAAAACTGGACAGCCATGAAGAAAAATGAAACTGGACCATTTCCTTACACCACACATGAAAATAGACTCAAAATGGATGAAGGACCTCAATGTGAGAAAGGAATCCATCAAAATCCTTGAGGAGAACACAGGCAGCAACCTCTTCGACCTTAGCTGCAGCAACTTCTTCCTAGGAACATTGCCAAAGGCAAGAGAAGCAAGGGCAAAAATGAACTATTGGGATTTCATCAAGATCAAAAGCTTTTGCACAGCAAAGGAAACAGTTAACAAAACCAAAAGACAACTGACAGAATGGGAGAAGTTATTTGCAAACGACATATTAGATAAAGGTTTAGTATCCAAAATCTATAAAGAACTTATCAAACTCAATACCCAAAGAACAAATAATTCAGTCAAGAAATGGGCGAGAACATGAACAGACATTCCTGCAAAGAAGACATCCAGATGGCTAGCAGACACAGGAAAAAGTGCTCCACATCACTCAGCATCAGGGAAATACAAATCAAAACCACAATGAGATACCACATCACACCAGTCAGAATAGCTAAAATTAACAAGTCATTAAATGACAGATGCTGGTGAGGATGCGGAAAAAGGGGAACCCTCCTACACTGTTTGTGGGAATGCAAGCTGGTGCAACCACTCTGGAAAACAACATGGAGGTTCCTCAAAATGTTGAAAATAGAACTACCCTATGACCCAGCAATTGCACTATTGGGTATTTACCCTAAAGATACAAACATAGTGATCCGAAGGGGCACGTGCACCCAAATGTTTATAGCAGCAATGTCTACAATAGCCAAACTATGGAAAGAACCTAGATGTCCATCAACAGATGAATGGATAAAGAAGATGTGGTATATATACACAATGGAATACTATGCAGCCATCAAAAGAAATGAAATCTTGCCATTTGCGACGACATGGATGGAACTAGAGGGTATCATGCTTAGCGAAATGAGTCAAGCGGAGAAAGACAACTATCATATGATCTTCCTGATATGAGGAAGTGGAGTTGCAACGTGGGGGGTTAAGGGGGTACGAGAAGAATAAATGAAACAAGATGGGATTGGGAGGGAGATAAACCATAAGTGACTCTTAATCTCACAAAACAAACTGAGGGTTGCTGGGAGAAGGGGGGTTGGGGGAAGGGGGGTGGGGTTATGGACTGGGGATGGTATGTGCTTTGGTGAGTGCTGTGAAGTGTGTAAACCTGGCGATTCACAGACCTGTACCCCTGGGGATAAAAATATATTATATGTTTATAAAAAATAAAAAATTATAAAATGTTGGAAATAGAGTTACCCTACAACTTAGCAGTTGCACCACTGGGTATTTACCCTAAAGATACAAATGTAGCTATCCGAAGGGGTACATGCACCCGAATGTTTATAACAGCAATGTCCACAATAGCCAAACAATGGAAGGAACCTAGATGTCCATCTACAGATGAACCGATAAAGATGATGTGGTATATATACACAATGGAATACTATGCAGGCATCAAAAGAAATGAAATCTTGCCATTTGCGACAATGTGGATGGAAATAGAGGGTGTTATGCTTAGCAAAATAAGTCAATCAGAGAAATAATTATCGTATGATCTCCCTGATATGAGGAAGCTGAGAGGCAACATGTGGGATTTGGGGCACAAGAAAGGAATAAATGAAACGAGATGGGATCGGGAAGGAGACAAACCATAAGAGACTCACAAAACAAACTGAGGGTTGCCAGGGGGAGGTGGGTAGGGAGAGGGTGGTAGGGTTATGGATATTGGGGAAGGTATGTGCTATGGTGAGTGTTGTGAAGTGTGTACACCTGGCAATTTACAGACCTATACCCCTGGAGCTAATAATACATTATATGTTAATAGAAAAAATAAAAAATTATAATAAAAAAAAGAAATTAAAAATAGAGCTACCATATGACCCTGCAATTGCACTACTGGGTATTTACCCCAAAGATACAGATGTAGTGAAAAGAAGGGCCATCTCTACCCCAATGTTCATAGTAGCAACGGTCACAGTCATTGAACTGTGGAAAGGACCAAGATGCCCTTCAACAGATGACTAGATAAAGAAAATATGGTCCATATTGTAATGGATTATTATGCCTCCATCAGAAAGGATGAATACCCAACTTTTGTAGCAACATGGATGGGACTGGAAGAGATTATGCTGAGTGAAATAAGTCAAGCAGAGAGAGTCAATTATCATATGGTTTCACTTACTTGTGGAGCATAAGGAATAACACAGAAGACTTTGGGAGATGGAGAGAAGTGAGTGGGGGAAATCAGAGGGGTAGACAAACCATGAGAGACTGTGGACTCTGACAAACAAGCTGAGGGTTTTGGAGGGGAGTGAGTTAGGTGATTGGGTGAGCCTGGTGGTGGGTATTATGGAGGACACGTATTGCATGGAGCACTGGGTGTGGTGAAAAAATAAAATTAAATTAAGTTTTAAAAAATCTCTAATGTGAATCTCCTATGTCAAAGCAGGGTTTGCCATAGGTTCTTTGAGACAGCCTGACCCAGCACAGAATCTTTGGATATCATTAGATCTGCTCTTATATAAAGGCCAAAAGACAATCTACTTAAATTTTATCATATACCAAAGATTAGTCAAATTCATGGCTGGAAGTTCTGAGGTACATAGTAAATGCTCTGGACACCCAAAAGTAGCAGGCATTGCCCTAAGGGGTTTCCTGGTGACAAACAGCACAAGATGCATTGCCCCTTATTTTGATAAACACGAAAAGAAATTCAGCATAGATTGATGAAATGGTATTGCATATATAGAAAGAAGCAGTCAATTCACTGTTGACGTAGCACAGATTGTAAGACTGAGAGCTAAGAATCTAATGGATATGAGTCACAGTGGATCTTGATAACATACTAAGATATTGAAACTTGGTTTGATAGGAGAAGAAATTCTGTGCTGTGAGGGTTAATTCCAGCAGGCTTGAACTTATTTTTATTTCAATAAAATTATAAATGTACCTGCTTGGTACTGACTTCCAAGCAGCATAAAACATGTTAATTAATAGTGTTGTTTGGTAGCCTAAATCTTAGAATTTTCAGGGCAGTTCGTACCATCTTCTAAACATCATTTGATAACAATGAGACAAGTGATTTGCCCCTGGTATTGGTAAGACCCCTGCTATGTGTGAAGAATATGCCTGCATGACCAGTAGGATATGAAGAAGCCCAAGTGAGACTAAATTTGGTGTCCCCTTACTCTGAAGAGTTCCACTCACCAGTTGGTTGTTTCTTAGTCAAGTAAGAAATTTGTCATGGGTTGTCCCTTACAAATGAAGGATGGCAGGAGCTTACACCTGGCCTCTCCAAACACTTCGTTGTGAGGAAACTTTGGCTGTGATACATATCCTTATTTTAATACTGTGTCTGTATTGCAGCTTTTTTTTTCCTGCAATAAACTGGAGATTTGCCAGCATTGTCATTTTGGGTCCTATGAATCTTTCTTAGGAATCAGAATCTGCATACCTGTTATATTAGTGTGAGCTACATTGAAATTATTAATGAATGGAATATTGTTGGATGTAGGTATCAGGGAGATCACTCACAGGTTTCTGGTTTGGATTACTATAGATGGAAGTATAGTTAGTACCCACATGGAAAAAAAAAAAAAGGCCCAGTTAGAAGTTTGAATGTTATTATATCAGGACTGAAATTCACTGGGATTTGGATAACAGTGTTATCCAAAGAGTAATTAGAATCAGAAATCTAGTAGGTATTACTTTTAAATTCAAATACATTATCACGTATTAAATTTTGGTAATTTCCATAGACTGTACAGCACTATATTCGAGCACACCAATTTTTCTTTTAAGCATAACTTACAAAAGAGTTTCCCTATCTCACTGACAATAAAGGATTGTCTATTATCTGGATGCTGTGAGACATCATCCTTTTATAGTAGAGTTTCTGCTATGCCAATGCTTAAGACAGTGCATAGATGGTCCTGTGTTAAGTGTTCCTAACAGGATATAAATAAAAGTTTGCTGGTTCTGAAAATCAGTAAAGGCCCTCTTGAGTATCACTAGAGACAATCATAGGAAATCAAGGCTTCCTAATTTACACTTGGACTCTAGGTGATTTTTTTTTTTTAATAACTAAATATTGACCTCCTCTTCTCTGATTGCAAGACTGAATCTTCTGACTTCTCCAGAGCATCTCACTAGTCATTCATTTGCAGAGTTGACAGGGAGCCCTTAGGTTAGTTTAACTGCTCTAACAGTAAGTAACAGCAACTTATTCTCTAAAATTCCCAGCTCACAGGAGGGTTTATTCCAGTTCTAACAGTCCATGTGTTAGACATTTATTGCATCACTGTTGACAGTATAAGGTATTCCCAGTGAGTATGCCATCTGACATTCCTCACTTTGTTCAAATAAAGAATTGACTTACATTGTGACCATTGCAATTTTGGGGTGAAGGAATGGTATGGAATGGAATATTCCATTTAGAGAGCAACCTTGACTCATTTGGGTCTCTGCACAGATGGATAAATTGTCCAGAGAAGTCTGGAGAATCGAATCAGATCTCTGATGTGTGCAGGTGGTAGACTGTCTACTGCAACACTGTTTTCTTATGGTTTCCATTCTCTACTTATGTTACCAGAAATGACAGATTTTTTTTTTAATTTTATTATTTTTATTTATTTATTTTTTTATTTTTTTATTTCCAGCATAACAGTATTCATTATTTTTGCACCACACCCCGTGCTCCATGCAATCCGTGCCCTCTATAATACCCACCACCTGGTACCCCAACCTCCCACCCCGCGTCCCTTCAAAACCCTCAGATTGTTTTTCAGAGTCCATAGTCTCTCATGGTTCACCTCCGCTTCCAATTTCCCCCAACTCCCTTCTCCACTCTAAGTCCCCATGTCCTCCATGCTATTTGTTATGCTCCACAAATAAGTGAAACCATATGATAATTGACTCTCTCTGCTTTCATTATTTAGAAATATTTTCTCCCTTTCTTCTGGTAACACAGCTTTTCTGTAAGAAACTAATTCAATGGGGTTTGGATGAGCTCCCCTTCTCTCCATGATCCCCAACACACACACCCTAGATGCAAACTGGGCATGTGTCCCAGGTTTGATCAATCAGAATATTCCTTACCCTGACCACAGTGCTCAACATATTATTTAAAGTGGAACAGAATTCTCCTTAAGACTTTTAAAACGCACAATGGGAGAGAGGAGTTCTCTGAATCATGAACTTCTGGTCACTTTTATTACAGATGGGCAAAGCCCACACAGATGGTCCCCTCAGAAACAGCAGGAGTGAAACACATCTCCAAGGGAACTGGAGATAAGTACAGCCAAGATGCTATCAGAAGGCACATAAAGGTATCTTACTGACTCTAAGGAAAGAGAGAAAAGGAAATGGCTCCAGGTCACTCAAGAGTCTATATCAAACTAATTGAGGTTTGGAAGAGGTTATCAATGTCTAGGAGATAACCGATTACAGAAACAGAACAAGATAACTCAATGCATTTAACATTTAAACCAACATTCTTCTGTCTGTATCTTACTTGTCTTACTCATGCCTATATTTTTACATTAATTTTTATAATATCTATTTGAATTGAGAAGAAAGAAAAATCATGCTTTCAGTTCTGGAGATGATTAGCATAGGTTGAATTGAACTATCTTACAGTTAGGAATAGGAACGAGAAAGACAAGCCTGCCCTGAAGCAAAGATTACTTCAATCCATAATATTGCCATTACTTATTTGTAAATGCTCTTTATATTAAGGCTGATATATTGGGATGTTGATTTTTTTATTTATTTTTTATTTTCAGCATAACAGTATTCATTATTTTTGCACCACACCCAGTGCTCCATGCAATCCGTGCCTTCTATAATACCCACCACCTGGTACCCCGATCTCCCACCCCTCGCCCCTTCAAAACCCTCAGATTGTTTTTAAGAGTCCATAGTCTCTCATGGTTCACCTCCCCTTCCAATTTTCCCCAGCTCCCTTCTCCTCTCTAACTCCCCATGTCATCCATGCTATTTGTTATGCACCACCAATAAGTGAAACCATATGATAATTGACTCTCTCTGCTTGACTTATTTCACTCAACATAATCTCTTCCAGTCCCATCCATGTTGCTACAAAAGTTGGGTATTCTGATGGAGGCATAATACTCCATAGTGTATATGGACCACATCTTCCTTATCCATTTGTCCGTTGAAGGGCATCTTGGTTCTTTCCACAGTTTGGCGACCATGGCCATTGCTGCTATAAACATTGGGGTACAGATGGCCCTTCTTTTCACTACATCTGTATCTTTGGGGTAAATACCCAGGAGTGCAATGGCAGGGTCATAGGGAAGCTCTATTTTTAATTTCTTGAAGAATCTCCACACTGGTGTCCAAAGAGGCTGCACCAACTTGCATTCCCACCAGCAGTGTAAGAGGGTTCCCCTTTCTCCACATCCTCTCCAACACATGTTGTTTCCTGTCTTGCTAATTTTGGCCATTCTAACTGGTGTAAGGTGATATCTCAATGTGGTTTTAATTTGAATCTCCCTGAGGGCTAGTGATGATGAACATTTTTTCATGTATCTGATAGCCATTTGTATGTCTTCATTGGAGAAGTGTCTGTCCATATCTTCTGCCCATTTTTTGATATGATTGTTTTGTGTGTGTTGAGTTTGAGGAGTTCATTACAGCAAATATCATCCTTAATGGGAAAAAGCTTGCAGCCTTCCCATTGAGATCAGGAACACGACAAGGATGCCCACTCTCACCACTCTTGTTCAACATAGTATTAGAAGTCCTAGAAACAGCAATCAGACAACAAAGAGAAATAAATGGTTTCCAAATTGGCACTGAAGAAGTCAAACTCTCTCTCTTTGCAGATGACATGATTCTTTATATGGAAAACCCAAAGACTCCACGCCCAAACTACTAGAACTCATACAACAATTGAGCAATGTGGCAGGATACAAAGTCAATGTACAGAAATCAGTGGCTTTCTTATACACTAATAATGAAAATACAGAAAGGGAAATTAGAGAATTGATTTCATTTACTATAGCACCAAGAACCATAAGATACCTGGGAATAAACCTAACAAAAGATGTAAAGGATCTGTACTTGAGGAACTACAGAACAATCATGAGGGAAATTGAAGAAGACACAAAAAGATGGAAGACGATTCCATGCTCTTGGATCGGAAGAATAAACATTGTTAAAATGTCTATACTGCCTAGAGTGATCTATACTTTTAATGCTATTCTGATCAAAATTCCACTGATATTCTTCAAAGAGCTGAAGCAAATAATCCAAAAATTTGTATGGAATCAGAAGAGACCCTGAATCGCTAAGGAAATGTTGAAAAACAAAAATAAAATGGGGGGCATCATGTTACTTGATTTCAAGCTTTACTACAAAGCTGTGATCACCAAGACAGCATGGTACTGGCATAAAAACAGACATATAGACCAGTGGAACTGTAGAGAGAGAGCCCAGATATGGACCCTCAACTCTATGGGCAAATAATCTTTGACAAAACAGGAAAAAATATACAGTGGGAAAAAGACAGTCTCTTCAATAAATTGTGCTGGGAAAACTGGACAGCTATATGTAGAAGAATGAAACTCGACCATTCTCTTACAGCATACACAAAGATAAACTCAAAATGTATAAAAGACCTCAATGTGAGACAGGAATCCATCAGAATCCTAGAGGAGAACATAGGCAGTAACCTTTTCGATATCAGCCACAGCAACTTCTTTCAAGATATGTCTCCAAAGGCAAAGGAAACAAAAGCAAACACAAACTTTTGGACTTCATCAAAATCAAAATCTCTGCACAGCAAAGGAAACAGTCAACAAAACAAAGAGGCAACCCACGGAATGGGAGAAGATATTTGCAAATGACACTACAGACAAAAGGTTGGGATGTTGATTTTAAGGCCACCCTCAAATAAATCATATTTTATTTTGGAAAGAATAATCCTATGGTTAAGTGCTAAAAACTAAAATTTTACTTCATCACATCAGAACGCAAGTTTTTAGAGAAGTCCATAAACTGTGTGAGCACTATAACATTTCTGATCAGTATAGTGCAAAAGAAATCCAACACAAGTCTTTAAAAACAAACAAACAAACAAAAACAGGGCATTTATTGAATGCTTGGTATTTACCTGTCACTGGTCTCAGCTCAAAGGAAAGAGTAAATGTTAACACAAGAAATGGAAGCAATACATTACTTGGGGTTGAGATATCTCTAAATGGAATTTGGACAAAGCTGTTAAACACAATAGACTTATTTAGTTAACAATATGGCTTCCCAATCTTCAGAGAGTATGACAAAAGACAACTTCAGCAATACAAGCTTAGGTTACAGTCTTAAGGACTGAACAAAAACAACTTTTAAAAATTCCTTTATAATATTATTACTTCTAATTTTGTATCACTCCCAGTGAGTTTACAATTAAATTCAAGGGTTGGCCAGAAAAAAAAAAAAAAAAAAAAAAAAGACAGAAACTTTGACTGATAATGAAAATTAATATTGAGTACTGAGCATAAGGAAGAGAAAAAAACTTGTAATCATTTTTTTTTGAGGTTACTATGTTAACTAGATATTAGAAGATTCTGTTTTTATACTGGCTATGTGACTTTGGGCTTACTAGGGTTTTTTCCCCCCTAAATTCAACTTCATCAGTAAGGAAGTAATAAAAATTATACAGCTTATTTCTCATAAGAAATAATTTATTTCTTATAATTTTATTTTCAAATAAAATAACAACCTGAAAACATTTCATACATCTTATAAAACACAACAAATATGTAAGGCAATTTTTTATGGTGATGGTTCTGAAGGTTTATGTTAATAAATAAGTTTCAGTTTTGTTTTTTTGTTTTTTGTTTTTTTTAAAGATTTATCTATTTATTTATTTGACAGAGAGAGATCACAAGTAGGCAGAGAGGCTGGCAGAGAGAGAGGGGGAAGCAGGCTCCCTGCTGAGCAGAGAGCCTGATGCAGGGATCCATCCCAGCACCCTGAGATCATGACCTGAGCTGAAGGCAGAGGCTTAACCCACTGAGCCACCCAGGTGACCCATAAGTTTCATTTTTTAATAGAAAAGTTGATACAATGTCAAAATGAAATGATATTCCCATATCAGCCAGTTGTTTACAGAAACACTGCTATACTCCAGTATGATTAGAGAAGGGTGCAATAAATTGAATAATATTTTGTTAATAAAATTCTTGTAAAATGATCATGGTAATGTTGATTGTGGTGATAATCATAAACATGCTGTTAGGGAGAAAGAGGAAAAGGGAAAACATATTTCTAGTGCAGAGTACGGAAAATCATTTGATAGAAATTCATCTAACAGTTACTTGTCTGAGTATAAAAAGAACAGGAATAATTTATGCATTTAGAGTACAAAATGAAGCAAAATTCAATTAACATTCAAAGAATATGAGTGGGTCATGAGTGGGGCATGGTGGATATTATTAGCCAAAATAAACAAAGGTTTTCTCTAAAGTTGTTTTCAGTGTAATAACTTGGTAATTCTGAGTGACCATTTAGTTCCTTAACCTCTCACCTCCACTTCTATTTCCCCTCTTTTTCTATGGGAAAGTTCCTTTTGATATGCAATCCATAGATTTAAAAGTACTGATCTACAAATTAAAAAGCGTTTAAAAAGTGTGTAAACCTGGTGATTCACAGACCTGTACCCCTGGGGATAAAAATATATGTTTATAAAAAATAAAAAAATTAATTAAAAAAAAAAGTGTTTATGCATCTGCATCTAACTTCCTATTTCACCAAATTTCATCTGTGCTTTGATTACTTTTCCTCACTATCTTTTCTCTTTATAGTTTGGAAATTACACATCCTATATATATTTTTTTTCATTTTATTTTATTTTATTTTATTTCTTTTCAGTGTTCCAGAATTCATTGTTTATGCACCACACCCAGTGCTCCATGCAATACATGCCGTCCTTAATACCCACCACCAGGCTCATCCAACCCCACATCCCTCTCACCTCCAAAACCCTCAGTTTGTTTCTCAGAGTCCACAGTCTCTTGTGGTTTGTTTCCCCCTCCAATTTCCCCCAACTCATGTCTCCTCTCCATCTCCCAACATCCTATATATTTCTACTTAAATTTATCCTAATATTTTTTAGAGCTTTACTTAAAATAAAAACAATAGAAATTAATCTTCCATAAGAAAAATGACTGCATTACCTCTCTTCCAACATGTATTCTATATCTATAGTTGTAGCCTTTTTTAGTTTAACCCTTTAAGACATTATAATTATTGTTCTCTACATTCAGTGGTTACTTCAAAACCTATTGTCTTAAAGGTGCATTCATCACACTCTGGCTTACTTATATTTAACACACCATGCATCCTATTCATGTATCACCACAGTGGTTAGTTATATATTTGCCTACAACCTATGCTACTCTGTAAGCTATTTAAAGTACATCATATTTAACTCATTTTATATATGTTGTATATGTGTGTGAATTGATTATTTGAATCAAATTCCATTATGAGAAACATTTTTTCTTTTTTAAATTTTTTTCTTAATAAAATATATGTAATCTCAGAATTCTTAATTCCCACTGTATTTTATAAATTGATGATATATTTAATGTTTTTATGATACATTGGTTTTATCAAATATTTTGGTGCTGTACAGAATCCTTGTTAACTTTTACTTCTAATCTTGTTCAGTTAGGAATAATTATTATTTAGACTGGTAGGTCCTGAAATTTCTTAAGTCAATGAACCTTAAGTGGAGAACCTGGTGTAAACATTGGGATTATTTCTCACCCATCCCCACCAGCTTTTGCATAAGAGCCTCCTGATGTTCATCCAAGGTTTTCAGGTAAAGAGCATCTAAATAGGTGGCTACTTAAGGAGGCTTTTCCCCTCTACTTGCCCATAATTATTTGAAGCTCCAAATATCCACTTCACATCAAATAAGAAACTAGGGTAATGGATGCAGAGTCTGTATTAATTTTGGAAAGAGCAGCAACACTGTGCATGTTTTGTAGCTGAAAAGATGCAGTTGCTTTTCAATGAAAAGGAAGAGTGAGGGGCACTTAAAGCAAAATGAAGGGGAAGCCAGAAAATTGACCAAGCTACATTCAAGCCAGAGTATTAACCTCAGATGGAAAAACAGAAACAAGCTAACAGGTGCACAAGTTGGGAGAAACTATATATACTACTTCCTGGCAAAAAAAAAAAAAAAAAGTATATTAGAACATACTATTGTCATATATAATAGTATATACTGTATTTTAGGCAAATTGCTTAAATACATGGATGTGAGGGAAAAAAAACAAAAAAAAAATGCCAAAAAATCTATGCTTTTATTTTTCTGTTCAAAATTTCCGTATTTTCCTCCTTGTCTACAATGAACACAATCTTATAAAAGGAAGGTATATTTTGTGTTCTTGGCTAGAAAGAGAGTGCGAATCCAAGAGATAGGGGTTTAGTGCCAAAGCTGATAGGAAGACAGCATGTAGTTTCAGAGGTCAGTGCAGATGAAAAAGGCACGAAGTGACTCCATTCATTATGAGCATAGGAAGAATTGGGTTTACATTCCAATAGATGGAACCAATGCAATAGGCTAGCAGACTCCAGACATTCCTGGGAGTGGCTTTGTGCTCCTAGTGGGGAAAAGATTGAAAAATCATTAACCCAGTGGGTCATATTTCCAAGTACTCTGTTTACCTCCTTGAGGTAGCAGAAGTCAAAAAATTATTGAGAATTCATCAACATGCCAGGGACTTTGCTGAGCATTTTATATAATTTTTATGATCTAATCCTTATAAACACCTGATGGCATAAGAAACTGTGATTATGTCTATTTTACAAAGGAGGACTCAGAAGTTATATCCAGCTAACAACACAAAGAGTCGTTCAGGCTGGCTTTATCATAATATATTAGCTTCCTATTTCTAAATATTGGTGATCTATTGCATGAAGGTTTTTGTGCCATTTCAATTTAAGAAAGAAGAGCCCGCCACTGGAGAGCAGAAAGATCAAGGTAGAGACAGTAGTGTGGTGTTAGGAATGAATGACAATGCTACAGTGTAGCATTGACTCTCCCCAATAATGGCAAATTTCACTTTCAAATGTGGGGCACCTGGGTGGCTCAGTGGATTAAGCCTCTGCATTTGGCTCAGGTCATGGTCTCAGGTTCCTGGGATGGAGCCCAGCATCAGGCTCTCTGCTCAGCAGGGAGCCTGCTTCCCTTCCTCTCTCTCTCTGCCTGCCTCTCTGCCAGCCTCTCTGCCTACTTGTGATCTCTGTCTGTCAAATAAATAAAGTCTTTTAAAAAATACAGGACTATGTGAAGTAGCTGTGCTAATGTATTTTCACTGCCTAATGAGTCTCTTATTCTCATTTTGTGCTCATGCCCAGACAAATAATAACATGGAAAAACCACAGCTTTTAAACTGCCTTTTTAAAAAGCTATTAACTAAGATGTTATATTTATGAGAAAAGTGTTTAATTCCCTTGCTTCATCCCTAACTGGACTTCTGTCTGATTTATGTTAGTGCTGTATAGCAAGATACCAAGACCAAGGACTCCAAGCAAAGAGTGAAACAAATAATGGTCTTGGCACTAAAGAAGCTTCAGAATTGGAACTGTCATAAATTGGGGATCAAGAAAGAACCAGCAGTGGAAACTATCAGTTGAGATTAATGGAAAGAACAAAGTGAGACAAAAATCAAGGTCAAGTTAATAGTTAAGAAAGCAATTACAGTAAACAGTATTTATAGCTTAAGATAAAAGAAGACCAGGTAACTTCTATTTCAGAAGGCAAACACCATGGCTTTTACCTGCCAAAAGAGTCAGATGTTATGAAGGCCACTCCAGAGCCCATGAATAAAAGTGGATGAGACTTAGAAATGTGTTGAGAGTACACAGCTGATGAAACACTGAACATTACATCAAAAACTAGTGATGTATTATATGTTGGTTAATTGAATTAAAAAAAAAAGAAATGTGTCAAGTGGCATGTAGTCTTACTTTAGGAGAAGTGTATAATCAAGTAAACAAAACTACATATAACAATTCTACACATGCTTATCAAGATGTGAAGAAAAATGTGCAGCTATTTATGTATATACAAGTCTAAGCAGAATTGAAATGCCCTTATTAGATCTTCAAACACTACAATCTCACAAATAAGAAAAATAGATTTGACTTTTGTTTAAATCAATTTATGACATAATGTCAACTTATGTAATTACTTGCAACTTTAATTTCTCCCTCCAATATGTTTGGCCATATTACTATCTTTTAAAAGATTGATTGGAAAGAATTCTTCCAAGACAGTGATAAAGAGGATGATTCAGTCTGTGTTACAAGGTCTGGTTTGATGTAACTGTTTTCCTTAAATATTTTAGAAGCGCATGAAAGATGAATAATTCTAAAGAAATTATTCAATTGTTTGAGATGAGCTCAAGCTCTCTATTTATATGAAACAAACCATCTCAATCTTAGTGCCATAAAAATAACCATTTAAAATGCTCAAAGATGGGGTGCCTGCATAACTCAGTCAGTTAAGTGACTCTTGATCTGAGCTCAGGTCTTGATCTCTGGGTTGTGAATTCAAGCCCCACTTGGACTCCATGCTAAGTGTGGAGCCTAGTTAAAAAATAAGTAATTATTTTTAAAGTAAAATGCTCAAAGATGTTATGGGTCAGCAATTTGAGTGGAGAACCATTGGGTCCATATCAGGAGTTTCAGTTGAAAAAACTGGAAAACTAGAAGTGACTTAACAGTTGGGAACTGTTAGATCTGAAGTTTCCTCATCCACATGTCTTTTGATTGACACTCCTGCTGGGAGGACCCCTACTCATGCCCTCTCCATGTACCTACTTAGACTTCCTAAAGCATGCTGGTTGAGCTCTAAAAATAAGCGTCTTAAGAAAGTCAGTGGAAGTTGTATTACCTTTTATGACCTAATACCAAAAGTCCCATGGTGTCATGTCAGTATAATGACAAGCTCACACAGATTCAGGGAGAGGAGACTTTGACCTAACCTCTCCATGGAAAGGATGACAAAGTAACCATGCAAAAAGAACACATGGAACGAGCAATACTATGCAAATTTTTAAAAAATAAATCTGCCACTAATTATGAAACACATTTGACAGTGTTTACAAATCAATGTAAATAAATAAAGAAAGCAGTATTATGACATCAAACAAAGTCATTAATGTGCCACCAAATGCATGCTGGAAATATAAAACTTGCATATATTTGTAAGGAAAGAAAATGCAATCTCCAACATCTAATCTTTAGCTTCAGTGCCTTCATCCTAGAGTTTAGGGGTCTTCAAAGCTCCTGGATTTCCTCATATGGTAAAAATGTCCACTTTAGTCTATGAATTTAAGAAATGGCCTGTTTTCAAGAGATTAACAATGAGTTGATTTGGAAAATCCCATTGAAAGGTAAAATCAAGTTGGAAAAATTCCAGTATCACTATATGTCATTGAAGTTTAATTTTGTCTAAAGATCTAGGCTTACTTATACTATTTTTTCCCCAGCAAAACTGGTTCAGTAGATAACAAAAAAGATGGAAGAGAAATCACATTGTTGAAAGCTACCTGAAGGAAATATTGATTTGGTTGATTTTTGAAAACATTTTTAAAGGGAAAATTTTGCTAAAAAAAGATGTACATGTTGATTTTAATCAATTGCATAGTAATCACTATTCTTTAATCCATTTATTCATTAAACAGTAAACCCCAATTTTTTGAAATCCAGGTTATAATCCTCCTGATATTACTTTTTTTTTCTGTTACTACTTTTTATGGAAAAAAATGGGCACATTTCAGGACAGAATATACACAAAATAGCAGAAATTATTTTAGAATTATTTATTGAGAATAAATTTGTTCATTTTATACAAATGGGAAGTAAGGACAGGGAGAATCGTCCCCAAATTCATGAAACATGTCAAACCAAAACTAAGATCTGCACTTTGTGAATACAAAATGTGTTTTATTTTAAAAGATTCATATAATAAAATTTTTTTAATAGATTTGACATTCAGACATTCCATTTAATGTATTCATTAAATAGATTATTTAGCTCGTTAACTAACCAGTCAGTTAGATCAAAACATTTCATCTAACAATTACATGTTTTAATATTCATGGTTAATAACAATACCAGTCAAATTATTCTAAAGCATCCTTTCATAAAGCATGATTGAATAGTTTTAGATGCTAATAATAGCATTCCTTGGATTAGAACCTAGTGTGTTTTGTGTTTGTTTGTTTTGTGTGTGTGCGTGTGTTTGTGTGTGTGTGTATGTTATGCTGGTCACCATACAGCATATCATTAGTTTTTGATGGAGTGTTCCAAGATTCATTGTTTACATATAAGACCCAGTGCTCCATGCAATTATGTGCCCTCCTTAATACCCACCACCAGGCTCACTCATCCTCCCATTCCCTCCCCTCTAAAATCCTGTTTGTTTCTCTGAGTCCACCATCTCTAATGGTTCGCCTCCCTTTATGATATTCCCTCCTTCACTCTTCCTTTCCTTCTCCTAATATCCTCCATGTTATTCCTTACATTACACAAGTAAGTGAAACCATATAACAATTGACTTTCTCTGCTTGACTTATTTCACTAAGCATAATCTCTTTCAGTCACATCCGTGTTCATGCAAAAGCTTGGGTATTCATCCTTCCTGATGGCTGAGTACTATTCCATTGTATATATGGACTATATCTTTATCCATTTGTCTGTTGAAGGCCATTTGGCTCTTTCCACGGTTTAGTTATTGTGGATATTGCTGCTATGAATTTTGACTAAGGTACATTGCCAAATATGAAGAGAAATTTTACCAGGTTTCCTATTTTTCACTTCCACTAATGCTCTCATATCAGTGCTTTCCCACTTAGTAATCTTTCTATGAATTTTTTAATGTTCACTCATAATGGATATTTTCACATTATAGCTCCAAAATACATAGTTATTCAACCAGTGCTTCAAACCCGGGTGCTGGGGTCAGAAAACGGGCTTAAATTCATCCTATAACACCCACTGTTTGATCCAGGTGTACTATTTTTTTTTAATTCTTTCTTTTTTATTTATTTTTTTATTTTTTATAAACATATATTTTTATCCCCAGGGGTACAGGTCTGTGAATTGCCAGGTTTACACACTTCACAGCACTCACCAAAGCACATACCCTCCCCAATGTCCATAATCCCACCCCCTTCTCCCAACCCCCCTCCCCCCAGCAACCCTCAGTTTGTTTTGTGAGATTAAGAGTCACTTATGGTTTGTCTCCCTCCCAATCCCATCTTGTTTCATTGATTCTTCTTCTACCCACTAAAGCCCCCATGTTGCATCACCACTTCCTCATATCAGGGAGATCATATGATAGTTGTCTTTCTCTGCTTGACTTATTTCGCTAAGCATGATATGCTCTAGTTCCATCCATGTTGTCGCAAATGGCAAGATTTCATTTCTTTTGATGGCTGCATAGTATTCCATTGTGTATATATACCACACCTTCTTGATCCATTCATCTGTTGATGGACATCTAGGTTCTTTCCATAGTTGGGCTATTGTGGACATTGCTGCTATAAACATTCGGGTGCACGTGCCCCTTTGGATCACTACGTTTGTATCTTTAGGGTAAATACCCAGTAGTGCTATTGCTGGGTCAAAGGCAGAGGCTTTAACCCACTGAGCCACCCAGGCGCCTCTATATGATATATTTTATAACTTAAGGCATGTGTAGGGGAGATATAATTATCTTTTGATTAAGTTTACTATTATTATTTTTCAGTTAACTATTACAATACTACAATTTAATCAATACTTTAAAAATATGGAATATTTCTACTTTTTGGAAGACATTTCCCAAAAAGGTAGATGAATCTAGCTCTGTTGCTAAATCTTAAATATCCTCTCATTTCAACTCCTCTTTTCTCAATGTAACTTTCATATTACTGGTTAATTTTATTTTGTTCTAAGTAAAAATGCATAGCAGAGAAATAAGGCATGTGTAGAAATAATAAGTAAAGTGTAACCTTGCTGCCAGAGCAGTTAAGATTAATTACCAAGAAATGAAAGCATGAATAGAAGAATGTAAACATGTCAATGATGTCTCAGTGTTCTTTGGCGAATCATACATGTTGTATACATTAAGTACAGGCTGCAGGCAGGAAGAAATAAACATTGTTAAGACAGCAGAGAAAGATAGTGTATATAAATGAAAACATATCTAGAATTCACTGTAATACTCAAATACCATCTGCACGGTATAGGTGTGTGAGTGTGTATATTTGCAATAATATCTTAGGGATTTATAAAGATAAAAAATGAAAGCATTGATAGTAAATGTAAATTCGTTCTTTAATAATGACATCACAACTGACAACTAAAGCAACCACCGTTTATTGTATAAAATGTGCCATGATCTCTTATAAGCTTTGCATGCATTCTCCCTTTCTATCACTTTACCACCTCCATGGGGTAGATGACATAGAACTTTGCGGTTTAGAGAGATTAGTTTGCCACAATTGTAGTGCTCAAAATTTAGGTTTTCTCTACTCCTAATTCCATGTTATTGATCACCTTAGCGCCTTGATTTAATGAGTATATATATTTTATGGTACCTATATACAATAAACTAGAAGGAGGAAATAGCCTTTTGAATCATATTGAGAATGACAACTAATTAACATTTATTCTTTTCTAATTCTTTTTCCATATCATTTTCAAGAGCGTATATTAGTGCCATAGAGCAGATCCTGTGTTATAAAATATTTTGTATAAAAATATTTGTACACTTTATCTGTTAAATGTACATAGTTCATTCTTATAACAAGGCTGTGACATCCACTGCCAGTCTGACCCTTCTCATGTAACCTGCAACATCCTCTGAAGTTGTGATGAAGACAAGATGATAAATCAGAGGATGAGTAGTTTGACAGAATTCTGGTTAATCTAAAAACAATAATTTTGCACAAAAGTGATGGTTTCTCAGTGTCCAACCCTGAAGGCAGACATGGTGGAAGATGACACTCTTTCCCCTGGGCAGTTTTGTTAGTTCAAGGAGAAAAACATATGCTGTTGAACCCCAAATGCAATTTTCAGCTAAGTAGCATGATTATGGTAATGATAATTTCTTCAAATATTAAAATGGACTTTTTTAAAGTTGCACATTTTAATAAGAATATATGTCATCTCACAAAAGTGAATGCTTTGTGCTTCATTAGAAGTAATCAGTAAATATTTGATGAATGAATAAAATATAGTTCTTGTATGGTTTTACCTTTTTTGGTGTCTTTATGGTAGGATTTTTGGAACTAACAGGAAACTAAATATAGAAGCTAGAGCTCTCTGTCTCTCAAATAATGTTTTTGGATTTGTTGTCTTTGGTTCTTAGTTTTTCCATTGAGGAAATCCCCCTGTATTATGGAAGGAAAAGACAGTTGAGTATTTACTCATCAGAAGAGGTATATTTTGCTTCAAATCATACCTTGAAACAAATTATTTGTTTTCTTAAACTCTGTTGTATACACTTTAAAAGTTTGAAAGTATCAACTGTCAACCAGTTAATTGAACATTTAAATTCTGAACATTTTGAAGTGTATATGTTTCATTATCACACTTTTGCTAATTTTATAGTTTACTAATACCCTTAAAAAGTAAACATTTTTGCAAGCATATTTATAGTACAACTATTGTATTTTGATCAACATTTCTATAATTTTACATTAATCTAAGGGTTATTATAAATGAACTGTTAAGCCAATGCCAACGTTTTACACAATTTTAAATTTTTACTTTTTTAAAGATTTCTTTACTTATTTTTGAGAGAGAGAGACAAAGAGAGCACAGTAGGGAGAAGGGCAGTGTGGGGAGAAGGCTCTCTGCTGAGCGTGGAACCTGAGGCCAGGCTCTATCCCATGGACCCATGAGATCATGACCTAAGCAGAAACCAGGAGTTGGATGCTTAGCAAACTGAACCACCCAGGCACCTTCACACTTTTTCAAAACTATGAAACCCCTTATCAACATAATGCCTTCACAGAGGTATAATATTACAAAACAAAGAAATAAATTAGTAAAAGGAAAATGAAAATACCCCACTTTCATATAGGTGATGGTTTCAAAAATCCTGTCTGATTGAAGTCTTTGTGGTTCAGGACTCTTGAAAAATCTAGAACAAGAATTCTTAAAGTCTCATCCGCAGATCTATAGAAGATCTCTCTTACAGTTTCTATACAGTCAACAGAAGCCAAAGCTATTTCTATTTCTCAATAATTTTATAAGATGCCATTTTAGAAATGACCCTATACAAAAAGTCACCACACAATACATGCTATGATGAAACAGCATTATATTTTCATGTATTCAATGGACTTCATTTTCAGTCCCTTGACATGATTCACTTGAGAAATCTGTCTTATCTGTTTATTTTCTATGGTTTTAGAAGTTCTGTTTCTCAGAGGAGAAACACTTCCACCAAGAGATAGGAAGAGCTCCCCTAATCATAAACCTATGGATGTTACTTGGTCATTTTAGACTTTTTGTCTCAGTAGAAAAGTTGCCAAGGAAAGGAGTTACCAAGCTGGCAGAGGCATTTCACCTTGATCATCACAAAGAGGTAGGTTTGCTTCTTTATAGTCATGGACAGGAGGGTGCATTAGGAACTTGGTAATCACTGGGACATTTTTGGTGCTTTTATATCAAGTTCTACCTATGAACAGGCTATTATAATCATGGATATGGTAACTGGCATCTTAGTCCTCTCTCTGACATAGATATCGATCACCCCAATCATCAAGCAGCCTAGACTGGTGCAAATGGTAACCACTGGTTAGGGAAATCTAAAAGGAAAAGGAATACCTTGGGACCTTCTGTGGTGGAAAATCCTGAAGATTATCCAAGTGATTCTCTTTTTATACATTTTCTTCACAAACTGTGACTGCTGACTATCTTTAATAATATATGGCTGTATGGACAATCTCAAGTATCATGGGATTGAGTAGGTCTGAGAAGATAAAGAGTAGACTGAAGCAGATTACCTCAGATCCTTTCACATTGCTTTTTTCCAGCTTTGTATACTATACATTTGAAGATAAATAACTATAGGTTACTCTGAGCACGGCTATGGGGTAGTGGAATCCCTTTGTCTACTACCAAAAGGCCAAAACCTTCCTGTCAGGTAAAGCAATTAATCAATTATTTACAGGTTTAGAGAAGTATGAGAGTCCACATCTTATTTTATTTTTCTTAAAGCCCGCGTCTTATGCTCTAGATGGGCAAAAGGGATGAGAGTAACTTATTGTATAAAGTTTCTTCAGGAACCAAGATAAAGCTACCTTTGCAGGATTTTGCCTGAGATAGTTTTGTTTTTGTTTTTGTTTTAAATATCTCCCCTTCCCTGTCTTGTTTTCCATTCACTTTTTCTCTGGTAGTATTTTCTTAATAAGTAATTTGGGTGTGAATCCTTACCTCAGGGTCTGCTTTTGAAAACCACAATCTAAGACCAGAAACATTTTTTTTAAATATTTTTAAAGATTTTATTTATTTGAGAGAGAGAGAGAGAAAGAGAGATTGCACTGGGGGAAGGGCAGAAGGAGAGGGAGAGAAGCAGACTACCCACTGAGAGCAGAGCCCACTGTGGCAGGTGATCTCATGACCCTGAGATCAAGACCTGAACCTAAATCAAGAGTCGGATACTTAACTGGCTAAGACACTGAAGTGCCCCCAGAAACAATTTTAATACAAGGATGTACATGCTTATAAAACTATTGGAAATGTGGCACAGAACTGCTCTTCCAGAAAAAAGACCACCTTCTAACACAAGTAGGAATTGGGGGGGGGGACAAATAACACCACTAGAGCATTTTGAATAAAAAACTTCACCATCATAGCTGAAAACTAGATATCAAAAAATTAAGATCAGAAAGATGTCATACCCATCACCAAAATATCTCCTGCAGCCTATATAGTCGATGACTAGATACTAAAATTATGAGTTTATCTGCCATCATACCCCCAAAACTACTGCCTGGATACTGGAACACTGTTGCTGGACAAACCCATGTCTTATTTGCCACAGATAAGGCCCAAATTAGTGATATCATTTCTATCTAGAACTCTAGCTGCAGGAGGACTCTGCTAAATGTTGATTTTAGCCTGGGAATTTAATTAGATGTCAAATTGGGTCATAAACCACATTGACAGTAATGGTTATGTCTGTAGGATAATTCCAAGAAATAATATTCTTGTCATAGATTATACATATTTAAAAGCTTTATAGAAATTGTCCTATTGTACCTCATAGAGGTTTTTTTTTAATTTATTTTTTTAAATTTTTTTCAGCGTAACAGTATTCATTGTTTTTGCACCACACCCAGTGCTCCATGCAATCCATGCCCTCTCTAATACCCCCCACCTGGTTACCCCAACCTCCCACCCTGCCACACCTTCAAAATCCTCAGATTGTTTTTCAGAGTCCATAGTCTCTCATGGTTCATCTCCCCTTCCAATTTCCCTCAACTCCCTTCTCTTCTCCATCTCCCCATGTCCTCCATGCTATTTGTTATGCTCCACAAATAAGTGAAACCATATGATAATAGACTCTCTCTGCTTGACTTATTTCACTCAGCATAATCTCTTCCAGTCCTGTCCATGTTGCTACAAAAGTTGTGTATTCATCTTTTCTGATGGAGGCATAATACTCCATAGTGTATATGGACCTCATCTTCCTTATCCATTTGTCCATTGAAGGGCATCTTGGTTCTTTCCACAGTTTGGCAACTGTGGCCATTGCTGCTATAAACATTGGGGTACAGATGGCCCTTCTTATCACTACATTGTATCTTTTGGGGGAAATACCCAGGAGTGCAATTGAAGGGTCATAGGGAAGCTCTATTTTTAATTTCTTGAGGAATCTCCACACTGTTGTCCAAAGAGGCTGCACCAACTTGCATTTCCACCAATAGTGTAAGAGGCTTCCCCTTTCTCCACATCCTCTCCAACACATGTTGTTTCCTGTCTTGCTAATTTTGGCCATTATAACTGGTGTAAGGTGGTATCTCAATGTGGTTTTAATTTGAATCTCCCTGATGGCTAGTGATGATGAATATTTTTTCATGTATCTGATAGCCATTTGTATGTCTTCATTGGAGAAATGTCCGTTCATATCTTCTGCCCATTTTTTTATATGATTGTCTGTTTTGTGTGTGTTGAGTTTGAGGAGTTCTTTATAGATCCTGGATATTAGCCTTTTGTCTGTACTGTCATTTGCAAATATCTTCTCCCATTCCGTGGGTTGCCTCTTTGTTTTGTTGACTGTTTCCTTTGTTGTGCAGAAGATTTTGATCTTGATGAAGTCCCAAAAGTTCATCTTCGCTTTTGTTTTCTTTGCGTTTGGAGACATATCTTGAAAGAAGTTGCTGTGACTGATATCGAAAAGGTTACTGCCTATGTTCTCCTCTAGGATTCTGATGGATTCCTGTCTCACGTTGAGGTCTTTTATCCATTTTGAATTTATCTTTGTGTATGCTGTAAGAGAATGGTCGAGTTTCATTCTTCTACATATAGCTGTCCAGTTTTCCCAGCATGATTTATTGAAGAGACTGTCTTTTTTCCACTGTATATTTTTTCCTGTTTTGTCGAAGACTAATTGACCATAGAGTTGAGGGTCCATATCTGGGCTCTCTACTCTGTTCCACTGGTCTATTTGTCTGTTTTTATGCCAGTACCATGCTGTCTTGGTGATCACAGCTTTGTAGTAAATCTTGAAATCAGGTAATGTGATGCCCTCAGTTTTATTTTTGTTTTTCAACATTTCCTTAGCGATTCAGGGTCTCTTCTGATTCCATACAAATTTTTGGATTATTTGCTTCAGCTCTTTGAAGAATACCAGTGGAATTTTGATCAGAATAGCATTAAAAGTATAGATTGCTCTAGGCAGTATAGAAATTTTTGTTTATTCTTCCGATCCAAGAGCATGGATTGGTCTTCCATCTTTTTGTGTCTTCTTCAATTTCTTTCATGAGTGTTTTGTAGTTCTTCGAGTACAGTTCTTTTACCTCTTTGGTTAGGTTTATTCCCAGGTATCTTATGGTTCTTGGTGCTATAGTAAATGAAATCGATTCTCTAATTTCCCTTTCTGTATTTTCATTGTTAGTGTATAAGAAAGCCACTGATTTCTGTACATTGACTTTGTATCCTTCCACATTGCTGAATTGCTGTATGAGTTCTAGTAGTTTGGGGGTGGAGTCTTTTGGGTTTTCCATATAAAGAATCATGTCATTTGCGAAGAGAGAGAGTTTGACTTCTTCATTGCCAATTTGGATACCTTTTATTTCCCTTTGTTGTCTGATTGTTGTTGCTAGGACTTCTAATACTATGTTAAACAAGAGTGGTGAGAGTGGGCATCCTTGTTGTGTTCCTGATCTCAATGGGAAGGATGCAAGCTTTTTCCCATTGAGGATGATATTTGCTGTGGGTCTTTCATAGATAGATTTGATGAAGTTCAGGAATGCTCCCTCTAGCCCTATACTTTGAAACGTTTTAATCAGGAACGGATGCTAGATTGTGTCAAATGCTTTTTCTGCATCAATTGAGAGGACCATGTGGTTCCTCTCTCTTCTCTTATTAATTTGTTCTATCACATTGATTGATTTGTGAATGTTGAACCATCCTTGTAGCCCAGGGATGAATCCCACCTGGTGATAGTGGATAATCTTTTTAATGTGCTGTTGGATCCTGTTTGCTAGGATCTTGTTGAGAATCTTAGCATCCATATTCATCAGTGATATTGGTCTGAAATTCTCCTTTTTGGTGGGGCCTTTGCCTGGTTTGGGGATCAGGGTAATGCTGACTTCATAGAAAGAGTCTGGAAGTTTTCCTTCTGCTTCAATTTTTTGAAACATCTTCAGGAGAATAGGTGTTATTTCTTCTTTGAAAGTTTGGTAGAATTCCCCAGGGAATCCATCAGATCCTGGGCTCTTGTTTTTGGGAAGGATTTTGATCACTGCTTCAATCTCGTTACTAGATAACTGTTTATTCAGGTTGTCAATTTCTTCCTGGTTCAATTTTGGGAGTTTATAGTTTTCCAGGAATGCATCCATTTCATCTAGGTTGCTTAGGTTATTGGCATATAACTGTTGATAATAACTTCTGATGATTGTTTCTACTTCCTTGGTGTTAGTTGTGATCTCTCCTTTTTCATTCATAATTTTATTAATTTGGGCTTTCTCTCTTTTCTTTTGGATTAGTGCGGCCAATGATTTATCAATCTTACTGATTCTTTCAAAAACCAACTTCTAGTTTCATTGATACGTTCTACTGTATCTCTGGTTTCTAGAGCAGAGATCAATGAGGTAGAAACCTCATAGAGATTTTACTTGCAATGTTCTTTTGACAACTGATCCATGACTTTATTTTAACAGTTGGTTTCTAAGGCATTCCAGCTTAACCTTATGCCGGTTCTTCAACTCTTGTTCGTGATCTTACTTTCACTTTTTAAAAAAGACTTCCTACAGAAATTCCCTCTGACACCATTCACATTCCTAGTATGAAAAATTTTGAGAAGCTTTTAATATCTTTGAAATTCACTGTAATAATAAGTTGAAAGGTCATTCTCCATCAGTTTTAATCCAGTGTTTTGTTTTTTATTTTTGTTTGTCTGTTTGTTTGTCTTTTTTTAGAGGAAGGAGAGGCAGGAAGAGGAGGGGAAGGAGAGAGAGGGAGAGAGAGCCCAGCGGGACAGGGGAGAGGGGTGCAGAGGGAGAGAATCCCAAGCAGGCTCCTTGCCCAGCATAGAGCCTGACATGGGGATTGATCTCATTACTCTGAGATCATGACCTGAGCCAAAATCAAAAGTCTGATACTTAATGGATGGAGCCACCCAGGGACCCCAATCCAGTGTTTTATACATTTTTTTTTAAATGTGGCCAACAAAACAAAAATGTTAATCCAGATAGTTTTCACCAAAACATGTCAAATAAGAAACTATCAAAACTTTAAAATAAGGTGATATTTTAGGTCGCTTCTAGTTTACTTCTTATACTAGATAAAAGTTTATGGTATTTGTCTAGGGTTACAGAGCTAGTTAGGTACAAAGTTGAACCTACAACCCAGCTCTTAACTCCTGGTAGATTTGATTTTCTACTACATTTTCACTGACTTTTGAAGGATGGCAAAAATTTTACCTACACTTCTGTAATATCTTCAGGGTTCTAAGAATCTCAGTATCAAAATCCATTTTTTGAAACTACCTACAACTTTTCTCAAAAGTCTTTGAACTCACAGAACAATAGCTTTTATTGACAAATTGGTAAACAAATCACATGAAATAAAATCATTCAAATGTTTCTGAAGTAGATAAAGGTCAAAATAATTATTTCTATCTTTGTAGGATCATACCCCATCATGAACAGATAAAAAAATAAAACTTTTTTTTCTTGCTTTACTTCACAGCTCAACTTCCAAGCAGAGAAGCTTGCTCTCATTTCTCACAATTCCTATGATACCTCCAAAATGAACTCGTACTGATACAGGTACAGAGTCACTATCCTCATTCTCCAGGTCATGCTGTGCTTAGATCTCTGTTGGAGGGGAGAATGGAGACAGAGTTAGCCAAATAGCTGATGAAATATTGGAACAAAAAGGTACAGCTGGCCCTCGAAAAGCACAGGTTTGAACTGTGTAGGATCACTTATATGCAGATTTTTTCAATATATACAGTACAGTACTATAAGTGTATCTTCTCTTCCTTATGATTTCCTTATTCATATTTTTTCTTTAGATTATTTTGTTGTAAGAATGTAGTATATACAACATACACCATACAAAATATGTGGTAATCAATTGTTTATGTTATCAGTAAGGCTTCTGGTCAACAGTAGGCTATTATTAGTTAAGTTTTTAGGAAGTCAATGTCATATGTGGATTTTTGACTCGCAAGAATTAGGGCCCCTAACCCCACATTGTTCAAAGGTTAGCTGTAGGGCACCTGGGTGGCTCAGTGGGTTGGGCCACTGCCTTCGGCTCAGGTCATGATCTCGGGGTCCTGGGATCGAGTCCCGCATCGGGCTCTCTGCTCAGTGGGGAGCCTGCTTCCCTCTCTCTCTCTCTCTGCCTACTTGTGATCTCTGTCTGTCAAATAAATGAATAAAATCTTTAAAAAAAAAAAAGGTTAGCAGTACTAGTTGTTTATTGCTGGGTAACAACTTCCAAACCTAGTAGTTTAAAACAAATAGATGTATTTATTTCTTAGTCAAGCCACTCCTAAATTTCTGAACAATAAGAGTCTCTTCTCTGTTTTAATAAAAATCAAAATCTTTTTTTATTATCCACTTATTAATAATTTTACCAAATATCTGTCATAAATATATGTCCCATGCACTGATTCATGACTGTACAACTTTCCATTGATACAGGAACCTTTCACAGTCTCCCATTCTTTCCCATTCTTTGATGCCAGGGAAGCACTTAATCAAGGAATTATTTTTCTTCTTTCATGATTCACGATAATTTGCACTGCATTAGGCATATATTTCATTTAGTAAAAATGAGAAAGAAGGTGGGGTACCTGGATGGCTCAGTCAGTTAAGTGTCTGCCTCTGGTTCAGGTCATTATCTGGGGTCCTGGGATAAAGCCCTGCTTTGGGGTCCCCACTTAGCAGGAAGCCTGCTTCTCCCTCTGCCTCTGACCTTCCCCCTGCTTGTGTCTTTGCTCTCTTTCTCCCTCTCTCAAATGAATAAATGAAAAAATCTTCAAAAAATGAGAAAGAAGGTGACTGAAAGCAATGTTACCTATACTATACATTACAGTAGTTACTAGGCATGTTGCCTATATAAATTTAAATTAATTAAAAGAGACAAAATTTAAAATTCACCCTTTAGTTATATTAGCTGCATTTAAAATGTTAAAAAAAAAAGACACATGTGACTAGTGCCTACTATACTGGACAGCACAGAGATAGAACATTTCTAGCATCAGAGAAAGTCTTATTAGAAAATGCTATACCCTAACCAGTCCCCAACTTACTATATATGTACTTGTGTAGTGGAAAAAGAGGTCACAGTCCATTGATTATAGAAATTGCTCCTTCTTTCTTAGATACTTCAACTTGGGCATTCTTTTTTCTCTTTCCCTTAATTCTCTTCACCATATAGAACTGTCTGTGATACAGGTTCCCCGTCTCCTAGTCTCCCAAGTCTTCGGCACAGAGTAGGGGCTTTGCTAGCAGGAAAGCATTTTGAAGAAGTCCAAAGGACACAGCACTACTGCTGTTCAACTCTAGGGGATTCTGCTCACTAACCTTTTCAGTCCTGTGGCCAATAGCTCATAAGACCATTCAAGTTCTTGTTCTTGTTCTTCTTGTTCTTCTCTCCTTCTCTTCTTCCTCCTCTTCCTCCTTCTTCTTCTTCTTTAATGTTAGTAATCATGATTAAACTCAACATAAAATATCTATAATATTGCATTTTAATTAGCAGATGATAAAAGAATGCGTGTCATCTCTGACCACAAGAGAAAGATTGACCATGACTATGTGGATGATTTCTTTAGCCATCTTTTGAGGTGGGCTTTCAGAGACCAGTCAGCTGGCACCGAGGATAGACCACATGGATAGGGCTACTTTGTTGTGCATAAGTGGCTTCACTGCATGAGGAAAAGAGTGAAAATGGGGCAGAGATTGGTTCCAGTGGCCAGGAAAAGAGAGTCGAATACTGTGTTTAGAAAGATTATTCAAGAGGTTTTCGTTATGGTGGGTAGAATAAATCCCTTCTTAGTCTCCCTTGTACAATGTTCAGCCGCTTTTTCTTTCTTCACATGCACCTTGTAGAGTTTTACATGTTTGTTTATTTGCTTGTTATGAAGAATTAATGTATAAATATCCTTTTTCAAAAAATTATGGCAAAAATGAGAGAACACCCACACATTAATTATGTACCCAAATGATATTATTTAATATTAGTTTCTTCTGGAAAACAAAATAATCTTACTCTTCACTTGAAAAATTTAATAACCTGTCAGTTTTTCTGTCTCCATGTTTTTGTTTCTTTATATCTTTTCAGAGAAAGAGAAAGATATGAGAAGCAAAGGGATTATCCTTGCACTAAGTTTTTCTTCTATATTGTTTCCAGAAGGAAAAATGCAGAAAATTTGTTAATGGATTTTTATTTGCTTAAAAGCCTTGCTGAAGGGAAAAATTTTAATTCTTCCTAGTGGGCCGGATAGAAGAGTAAACTCTGTTAAAAAGTGAACAGCGTCAGTGGTGGTGTAAGAACCCCTGAAATCCTTGGAAGAAAATAAAATGAATGTAATCTTGGGTTATATCAAAGATATGTCTGAACCTCTTATCTTAAACTTCTATCCTTTCCACGTCTATCATTCCTTCCTCCAACCTTAAATCTACATTTGAAGCCAAGGAATGAAGGTGGATGGCTTCAAATTGTTTCTTATTTAGCTTTATTTCAAGTAAGTTAAGTAGATTTTACAGGGGATTTTGTAACTTAATCATTGAAAATGCACTGAATCCTTAAGAAGACACATTCTAAAAATAAAAGACTGACTCATCAATGAATTTTGACACAAAACCTTTAAATAAATTAGAAATTACCAGCCTTGCTCCTCTTCTCTTCTTTTTTAATTTTCTATTCTACTCTTCCTTTCTATTCTATTCATGTGGCATTAAGAATGTTGTAATAGAACATAGACAGAAAAATTCCTGTATAAGAAACTCTGATTAGGAAATACTGGTTTATTCTAAATCCCATTCAAACCATTATGTTGAGCTAAAGATGACTACACTGAAAACTAGAACTTTAACTATATTATAACATGGTTTATTTAGAAATATATTTATGTACCCCTGAGAATAAAAGCATTATTCCAACTTAAAATAAGAACTAACACTATAACATTATAGAACATTATAAACATACTCTTCTAAGTCACAGACTACTAATAAATAAAATAATGGTTTCTTTTTATAATATAGTACTTAGGAGAAACCCATAAAGTACAGAAACAATTTCATTAAACAACCTATTTTCTTCGTTTTTCTAATAGAAAATCGAAGATGTTGAAAGAATGTTGTTAGAAACTGGTGTTCTCTGGACACTACACACTGGAAAACCCCCACTAAACTTGACTTCCGGAAACCTGCCATGCAGTCCTTTCCTTATCTAGAAATCATTTTGGTTATTGGGCAAGTTACAAAATCGCACCCTGTAGTAGTTTACTAGGGCTGAGGTAATAAGGTGCCACAAACTGGATGCCTTAAGCAACAGAAATATATCATGTAATGGTTATGGAACCCAGAAGTCTAAGATCAAGGTATTGGCAATATGGCTGTTTCTGAGGGCTGTGAAGGAAATCTGTTGCATGCTTCTCCCCCAGCTTCTGGAGCAGGTGGCTATCTCTGACATTCCTTGGTATACAGAAGCATTCCTTTGATGTCTTCAATTATACAAATTCAAGGAACTGAATGTTGCCAATAACCATATGAATTTGGAAGTGAATTTTTCCTCTGCTGAGGTTTAGATAAGACCCTATTAAGGCCCTACAGCAACGTATCTAGCAATGCTGTGCTTAGATTCATTATTCACAGAAAAATGTTAGGTAATAAATGTGTGTTGTTTGAAACAGCTAAATGTGTGATAACACTGTTAAACAGCAATTAATAAACATATCAGTGAATTCCACTTTATTAATCTTTGAAATATATGCCTAATCTGGTTATAAGAGAACAAAAGTTTTGAGTGCCTACTGAGTACTCTGTCCTGTACTGGATATGCTGTAGCCCTTACTTCATTTAACTTCCAGGGTTGGGAATCTTTTATTTTGAAATAGCAACTTTTTTCTTTCTATTTGAATCAATGTTAAAGGATGCTCAGTAAGCATATATTTCTTGTCTATAATTTTTAAAAATTTAATAGTATTAAAAATAAAGGCAAGTTACTAAAGCTTGGAGAGAATTCTCACAAACATTGTATACTCTCTATAGGCCTATACTTATTACTGAATATAAAATTTATCAGATTAATGGGAGGAAGCATGAGTATTGATTATTCTAATTCAAATCAATACTTAAATGAATTCTAGACACAAAGTCTGAGATAAGATAGAAATGGTCAAGTACCCCACATATCCTGAGGCTGAGAAATAAAGCTTAGGTGGAAGAGAACAACTAAACTCAGTTCAAAACATCTGAGCCAGACAGCAGATGAAGATGGCCCTGACCTTACAACACATGGTAAAATGAGTAGACACCCTCAGCACCAGGAGCAGCAGTGAATTGACAGATGCTTCACTAGAGAAATTACTCTTTAACAAGGGCTACAATGCCTTCAAACTCATGCACAGTCCAATAATGTACTCACATATAACATACTAACAGATCTTTTTACTTTGTCCCTTCTTTCAAGATTATGTCCCCATGGAACAAACACTGCCACACTGTGTAATTTAAGTGATACAGACCTCTTGTGTGAGACTTCAAACATGGCGCCGATATCTGAGAGACATATGTGACCTAATAAGAAGACCTGAACAGCACCCTGCTGAGGAGAGGTTGATTCTCAGCCCGTGTGGTTATTGTAACCACTGAATTCACTCCAGTCAATGAATTCAGAATGAGAATGGATTTTTTTATGCAGGATTTTTTTTAATTGTATTGGTTCATCCACCTCATCATTAAGAAGTGAAGGATATATCAGAAAATAAAATATTCTTCATTAGAAATTTTGGTAAAACAATATCATCAGATTTTTAGTACTCAATGTTTCTGGACATTATTTTTCATAATAAAAAATAAATTTTAAAAAGAGGAAAAAGGATAATTTATATCATAATTATATTAAATTAATTTAAAATGTCATTTTAAACCATAAGATACCTAGGAATAAACCTAACCAAAGAGGCACAGAATCTATACTCAGAAAACTATAAAGTACTCATGGAAGAAATTGAGGAAGACACAAAGAAATGGAAAAATGTTCCATGCTCCTGGATTGGAAGAATAAATATTGTGAAAATGTCTATGCTACCTAAAGCAATCTACACATTTAATGCAATTCCTATCAAAGTACCATCCATCTCTTTCAAAGAAATGGAACAAATAATTCTGAAATTTATATGGAACCAGAAAAGACCTCGAATAGCCAAAGGGGTATTGAAAAAGAAAGCCAAAGTTGGTGGCATCACAATTCCGGACTTCAAGCTCTATTACAAAGCGGTCATCATCAAGACAGCATGGTACTGGCACAAAAACAGACACATAGATCAATGGAACAGAATAGAGAGCCCAGAAATAGACCCTCAACTCTACAGTCAACTAATCTTCAACAAAGCAGGAAAGAATGTCCAATGGAAAAAAGACAGCCTCTTCAATAAATGGTGTTGGGAAAACTGGACAGCCACATGCAGAAAAATGAAATTGGACCATTTCCTTACACCACACATGAAAATAGACTCAAAATGGATGAAGAACCTCAATGTGAGAAAGGAATCCATCAAAATCCTTGAGGAGAACACAGGCAGCAACCTCTTCGACCTCAGCCGCAGCAACATCTTCCTAGGAACATCGCCAAAGGCAAGGGAAGCAAGGGCAAAAATGAACTATTGGGATTTCATCAAGATCAAAAGCTTTTGCACAGCAAAGGAAACAGTTAACAAAATCAAAAGACAACTGACAGAATGGGAGAAGATATTTGCAAACGACATATCAGATAAAGGACTAGTGTCCAAAATCTATAAAGAACTTAGCAAACTCAACACCCAAAGAACAAATAATCCAATCAAGAAATGGGCAGAGGACATGAACAGACATTTCTGCAAAGAAGACATCCAGATGGCCAACAGACACATGAAAAAGTGCTCCATATCACTCGGCATCAGGGAAACAAATCAAAACCACAATGAGATATCACCTCACACCAGTCAGAATAGCTAAAATAAACAAGTCAGGAAATGACAGATGCTGGCGAGGATGCGGAGAAAGGGGAACCCTCCTACACTGTTGGTGGGAATGCAAGCTGGTGCAACCACTCTGGAAAACAACATGGAGGTTCCTCAAAATGTTGAAAATAGAACTACCCTATGACCCAGCAATTGCACTACTGGGTATTTACCCTAAAGATGCAAACGTAGAGATCCGAAGGGGCACGTGCATCCGAATGTTTATAGCAGCAATGTCCACAATAGCCCAACTATGGAAAGAACCTAGATGTCCATCAACAGATGAATGGATCAAGAAGGTGTGGTATATATACACAATGGAATACTATGCAGCCATCAAAAGAAATGAAATCTTGCCATTTGCGACAACATGGATGGAACTAGAGCGTATCATGCTTAGCGAAATAAGTCAGTCAGAGAAAGACAACTATCATATGTCTACCAGGGGATATTTAAATGGATTTAAAAGAATTGTGACATCCATTTACTCAAATATTTTGAAAACAAAACTTACCTTATGTACTTGGCTAACTCAGTGGTTCCTACTCCTTCACTGGAAGAGCTTGTCAGATGAAATTGTTTCTTTCTTGCAGGAAAACTTAAAACTCACACCTTCTCATCTTTCACTTCTGATTGTAACTAGGCTTATAACATGAATCTTTTAGCATTATACCTTGGGTATAGACTTAAAGATTTAATATATAAAGAAAAAGCTCACATGGAGAAAGAAATACAGGAATTTTTTAATTTATATCATAAAGAAGGCCAGGAAACAAATTAGGAATGGATTTTAAAAGGTACTCTATCAAAAAAAATTCACAAATTTTGGTCATGAAGAATTTATGGATATAAACGCATTTATCAGAGATAACTCATTTGATGTCTTAACTCAGGTAGAATTCTCAGGTAGAAATTTCTGATTCGTAGCAATTTTATAGGTTAGATAATTCAATCATAGTTATAACAAGGACTCATTTTATAATATACTGATGATTATGGCCATTGAATATAAAATAGGTATTCAATAGTATCATGAAAAATATAAAGGAATAAATTCAGTGATATTACAGGACAGCTTTGCTCTTTCTCAACCAATAATTCCCAAGAGGACCCCAACATCAGATTTTGAAGAATAGACTTGATAGTATAGTAGCTAAATATTTTAAAACAGCCTACTCTTTTTTTTTTTCACAGAAAAGAATATTGGTAAGAGTGAGTGCAAATACTTGTTATATTCCTTATTTCAGTGGAAATACACCAAATACATGTATATAACCTCCAGACATATAGTAGGATAGCTACCACAGCAGTCAACTGAACACATATTGCACTTAGTGCTTCGATAATGATATGCCATAAATACAGACCTCAGGCTATCATTAATAAATCATAAGGTTGCTAGAAATAAAATTGAAAGTCAGCCCACTAAGTTTATATTTGAATAATAAAACAAAATGAAATCTTATGGATTTCTACCTATGGTTAGTAATTGATATGTCCCTACAAATAAAATAAATGTCAGGTGAAGTAACCTTGGAAACTGGCACTGTGTAGTGTTTACAATCCTATTGAGTCTACCATGAAGTACACCAAGGTCAAAATCAAAGCAAAAAAGCAAAACTAAACTAAACTAAACTAAAAACAAACAAAACATTCAGGACTACTGAACAAAAGTCAAACCTAGCCATAAAACTAGAGTTACTCCTCCTCATATATTTCCCACACTAAATTCATATGTTTTTGCATTATTGTTTGAAGGTAAGACTAATACCTCAAGGAAGCATCTTGCTATGGTATACAAATGCTCACTTTGATCTTACCCTCTAGTTTTCCTCAAAGTTATCCATGCCACTTATTTATATAACAAGATAAGGAGGGAGAAAAGAACTGCACAAAAAATTCAGGACTTCTTTGATAATGGCTATAATTCCTTGGACCACAAGGAAATTCGGCTCCACTAGTTAGAGCAGGGAATGGTGGCTGCCAAATGATAAATAGAGGTATGAGCCTGAAATAATTGTAGAATCCTGGACCCTACATTACTTCCCAAGTTACACAGTATACAGGATAAACTTAGGATAGTTATCTTCTGTAATTGCAGAAAAATTGTATCAACTTCTTCAGTTAGGAAAAAGAAAATATAATGGTAAAGAGGGCCATTTGTAAGCCATCCAGTCCCCTTCTCTCAACCAAAAATATATCAGTAATTATAAAACCCTACTTCATCTATGAAGATGCAGAGAGATTGATGACCACATAAAAGAGAAGATAAATTTATTTCAATTTGTTTTATATCCACCTTTCATTGGCCCACTCTATATTGATGGAATATAGAAAGTAAGAGCAGATCATGATCCATTCAAGTAAATAGTATCTCCAGTTTTAACAGTTGCGCTACATGTGATTTTCCCTACCAAAACAAATCAAAACATCTCCTAACAAGCAATATGTAGCTATTAAATGATGGCAATTTATCTTTATTTAATAAGACATACAGAAACACCTATTTTCAATGGGCAAGACAAGAGTATGCAACAGTACCTTTACTACTATGCACTATGCATCAGCAAGATTTTAACTCTTCTGTTTTGTGTCTTCATTTAGTATTCAAGGAACTTGAGCTTGTCATTTCTTCAACTACACCTTGCACTGGTTATTTATGCTGACTGACTCTGGTGAATAGAAAAAATGCCTTCATTAAGATACATGCAATTCATAAGAATGTTGGAATATAAATCTACAAAAAATATGGAAATTGGGGGATATAAATTCATGAAAAAATACAGTTGTCTTGTTGACTGAGATATGTTAGCCAAGTCTCACAAACTCATTTACAAAGAAATGTGAATTCATGATGATTGCAGAACTTTTAAAAGTTCTAATTAGAAGAATGAAGAGAGTTGGAAATTTAGTTTGTAGTCTGAATAATCAAGAAAAGGATTCTGGAGAATACAGGGCAAAGAGATTAAAATTATACAAATTAAAATATATGGATATTAATCAACACATTAAACAAAGAACACAGCCATAGAAAATTTATCAACTCCAAAAAACAAAACAAAAAAAAGTTTATTATTATTACATATTTCTTTAAAAAATCACTACTTACAATGAGTGAAAATGACACTAGCCTAAGAATAGTAATCTGTAACATGAGATGCCAAAGTACTTCCATTCTAACTCTCATTCTACCCTTCCCATGCCCCATTCCTATTCCCACTGCCTCCAATCTCCTGGATAATTTCTGAGAAGCCTTTGTGCACTATCAGCTCCTCATCACAAAGGATTTTCTGATCTCCCAGATTGTGTCAAGTATATAATTTGTGAAATCACCATCACTATAAAATTATTATTCCCCTGTTTCTCAAATAAAATTTCAATCTCCTTAAGGATAAGGGTCTGTGGTGAATTTATTAAAAACTTTCCAGGACCAACCTAGTACCTGGCAAATAGCAGGCTTTCAATAAAATTACAACATATTGTTTGCATTATCCTCAGGAACATTAGAAAGAAAATGACTTTGCTCCACTTTTGAACTTCTCATTCAGTAAAATGAATGATAATAGTTTAAACCAGAAAGAAAGACTTTAGGAAAATAAGACCATTCACTGAATCCTGGGATAGCATTCGACTCAGGCTTCTTCCTCTTGGTCCTGGTGTTGATTCAACCACGCTCAATTACTCCTCCCTATTCCAGCTTGTAATCAGGTATAGCACTGGTACATGTGTGGTTCTCAGTTCTTCTCTTCTTGACCAGCACAAATGGTATTACAAAGTATACAGTCCTGTCCCTTCGATAACTTATATAGGGCAAAAGGCAACTTTATTTTAAAAAGAAAAAGTGTACTTGGAAATAGCAAGGGAATTGTTATTCAGGACAAGCAAGCTCTGGCGGAGCTTGTCTGAAAAAAACAAAGGGAAGGTCAGCTTTTAATATGTTTCAGGAAGAAATCAGGGAGGGATTTTCCAAACAAAAATTTTTGCAGAAGGGGTACCTGCGTGACTCAGTTGGTTAAGCAGCTGCCTTTGTCTCAGGTCCTGATTCCAGGGTCCTGTTTCGAGCCCCGTATCTGGCTCCCTGCTCAGCCGAGAGCCTGCTTCTCTCTCTCCCTCTGCCTGCCGCTCTGCTTACTTGTGCTATTTCTCTGTCAAATAAATAAATAAAATCTTTAAAAAAAATTTATTGGAGAAGGATTGGAGTCACTGATGGGTTTCTCATTGACTCAGGTGATTGTTGCTGGGACAGGGAGGGGTCCTCCTCCCTTTTTTTAAAGTCAGGAGATAAACTCCTCTGTGAAAACGCCCTCCCTCGTTGATATGATTGCTTGCTTTCTTGCCGGTTTTGCAAGCTCAAAGTGGTATGTGAGAGCTCCCTTCAGTGCTTCCAACTCATTTTAAGTAAGTTTTCCTTTATTTACTTTCACACCTTTAGCAACAATAAGTCCTCCACCTTTACCCAATAATTTACTTCAATTTGAAGTTCAGAGTTTGTTTTTCTGTTCTTTTCTCCAACTCTCTAAGATGTGGCATACATTAATGTATTCGATAGGTCTTTTTCTGCTGGCTTGTGCTTTCTGAACTTTACAAGAATTTAAGTTATGGTAAATCATGTATAATTTAAATGTTAGTTGAAGGTCAGAATACATCTTCAGGGGGAAAAAAAAGAACACATTTTGCAAATGGCTCTGAAAAAACAATGATCAAAAAAATTATTTCTAGCACTAAAGATTAAACAGGCTTTAAAACAAACAAATCCCCGATTTTTTACAGATATAACATAGTTTGCCAGGTAAATGACTACATGATCAGAAATCTCTCTAAAACCCTGAGGGATATTGCCAATCTGTCACTAAAACAATAGCTGCCCAAGAAAACTCTTTGGACTCCCTTGTACAAGTTGTACTAGATAATAGAATTGCTCTTGATTACCTCTTAGTGGAACAAGGTAGGGTTTGTTTTGCAATAAACACATCCTGTACTTGGGAGAGCACCTCTGGTGAAGTAGAAATAGAAACTAGATAAAATCTGGGCATAAACCAAGTGGTTAAATGCAATGTGTAATGCTTCTTTGATTTTTTTAGCTGGCTGCCCTCAGGAATTGCTTCCTAGTTCAGATTACTCTTCCAATGTGTACTCAGCATTTTATTTATTATTTTTGGGATTTTTGTCATTGTAAAACTTTGTATCCTCTGTACAGTTCAATGGGCACCACCTAGGTAATGGTCATTCAGCATTTAGAAATGAGCTCTAAGGCTTCTGAGACATAAAATGGGGCAGTTCCAGAAACTGCAGAAGATACCTGACCTTAAGAAATTGGATAATAAAGCCATTCTTGGCACTGGCACACTTCCTCAAATGTGGCCTAAAGCTCCCAAGGAATCACGTAGCCTCCCACAGGTGATTTGATACACTGAGAATGAGCTTTACTGGCAAGGAAGGATCCGTGTGCTTGATTGTTTATCAGCAATGTTTTCCAGTGGTTGATGTTTTCAAAGAAAGATCATAGAGGGGGGAAATGTGAAAAATTAACATGAGTAGAGTCATTTTATTTTATTTTTTTTTTAAGATTTTATTTATTTATTTGACAGAGAGAGATCACAGTAGGAGAGAGGAAGGGAAGAGATCACAGAGAGAGAGGAAGGGAAGTAGGCCCCCTGCTGAGCAGAGAGCCCGATGTGGGACTCAATCCTAGGACCCTGAGATCATGACCTGAGCAGAAGGCAGCGGCTTAACCCACTGAGCCACCCAGGTGCCCCAACATCAGTAGAGTCATTTTAAAATGGACTGGGAAATAAAATCTTTAAAAAAGAGGAGGGTGCACCTAGGTGGCTCAGTCGGTTAAGAGTTTACTTAAGCTCAGGTCATGATCCCAGGGTCCTGGGACGGAGCCCCATGTGGGGCTCCCTGCTCAGTTAGGAGGCTGCCTCTCTCTTTGCCTCTGCCCCTCACCTGGCTCATGCTCTCTCTTACAGTCTCAGTAAAAAACATAAAATCTGATAGAATCTGATAAAATAAAACAAAACAAAACAAAACAAAATAAAATGGAGTCAGAATGACCATTATACAGAAAACACATTGCTCACTTCGTTTGAACTGAGCCAAACTTTTGGACTGGGCAAAACCACAATTGTTTTAAGTAATTGCTAATTAGTTTGACCACATCCTGACCACAGACTGATAGTTATGGATTTTCTGAAGAAAAAAAACAACAGTTAACCAGTATATAACCCAGAGTAGCTCAGTCTGTTAACACCCATAAGACAGACTTTTTTTTTTCTTTTCTTCAACTCATGTAATTACCCCCTACCTTCTCCTCATAAAACCCTTTGCTTTCACTCTAGAAGCAGGAACTGTGTTTGGGTATTTATCTGAATCTCTCCTCTTAAACTTCAATTGTTTGGTCCCAAAGAGATACTTGTTTGCCTCTCATCGTGGCTATTTATTTTCAGGTTGACTCCCTAAAGGGAAGCAGAATTTGCCATCCCAAAATATGCAACTCTGGCATAAGGATTATCTAGAACTGGTTATTTTTTAAGAAACAAGAAACAGGGGATACCTGGGTGGCTCAATGTGTTAAGCCTCTGCCTTCGGCTCAGGTCATGATCCCAGGGTCCTGGAATCGAACCCCGCATTGGGCTCTCTGCTCAGCGGGAAGCCTGCTTCCCCCCTCTCTCTGTCTGTTGCTCTTCCTACTTGTGGTCTCTCTCTCTGTGTTAAACAAATAAATAAAATATTAAAAAAGAAAAAAGAAACAAGCGACAGGAGAATATCTGAAAACACACTAGAAACTATCCCTTTGTAAGGGACATGTTTATAAAGGAAATTGTTATTCATAAGTGTCTTCTTCTCTATACCAGGAAGAGAACTAAATCTACAGAAACTCACATCAATAGAAAAAATAACTGACTTAAATGACAACCCTTATTTACTTGCTTTATCTGATAACCTCCCATAGCTGGCTCCCATACAACATCTTTTTTCTTTAGTGGACAAGATGTTGGATTGGGCCATGTGAGTTACACAGTTTTCCTGGGTATTTTCAATGTATAGAGTATGCATGTGATTAAACTTCTGTTTGTTTTTCTCCTGTTAGTCTGACTTTTTATTATGGGGAGGGAGAGGGTCCTTCAGCCAAAAACATAGAAGGATAAAAGGAAAATTAATTTCATCCCCCACAACAGGAAGTGAAAAATGCTAACATGTCCCAGTGTAATCCTGGTTTAACAATGTATTTTTCCACACAAATAATTTGTTGAAATTAATACTGCCAAGTAGTTGATTGGCTATTTTATGTGTTAAAGGTAAGAATATGTTTGCTTACACATAAAAGTTTACTGAATAAGTCACAAGTCCCAATACTTTAAGAGTTTGTTTCCAAACATATTTGTAATTCAAATGATTCCCAAGTAGACAAAAACTGCAAGTACTGTGAGAGAGTGTGCTAAAGTTGTAAACCTCTTCATACTGAGTTCAAAATTTCATTAGGAGAATACAAAGAAATTTCACTCAAAGTTGCTACTTAGTAAAGAAGAATGTGTTTAATTTTGTCATGCTAATTCAATCTTGGTCCTAAAGGATGAGTGTAGGAGGAGCTTATTGACAGCTAATTAAATCTCTGTGGCCTTTGATGTTTAGTTGAAACATTTCTATTGCATATGAATTAATTGAATTTGAGAGAAAGACCAAAGATTTTCCAGGGTCCTATATCCCAAAAATCATTCCTGAAGAAGAATAAATCTTCATATAATCAGAGTAAGCAATTAATTACTCAGAGTTGACCTGGTACCTTGGGCTGTTCTTTATTTTTTTTTATTTTTTATTACTACTCCAATGCATGTTGAAGTATAATTAGTGAGTTTAAACAGAATGAATGATCATAGTCTCTCATGGTTCACCTCCCCTTCCAATTTCCCCCAACTCCCTTCTCCACTCTAAGTCCCCATGTCCTCCATGCTATTTGTTATGCTCCACAAATAAGTGAAACCATATGATAATTGACTCTCTCTGCTTCAAATGGTCAACTTTTTTTAAAAAAATATTTTATTTATTTATTTGAGAGAGAGAGAGGGAAAGAGAACTCGCATGAGTGTGGTGAAGGGGCACAGGGAATCTTGAGCAGAATCTCAAGAAGATGCCACACTGAGTGTGGAGCCTCCATGCTGGCTCAATCTCACAAGCTTTGATCATGGCCTGAGCTAAAATTATGAGATGCTTAACTGACTGAGTCACTCACATGCCTCTCAAATTCTTTATCACTAGCCTTGCATCTGAATTTTTTTGCAGTTATAATTATAGGTTATGAAATGGCAAACAATTCTATTTGTGGGTCTTCTTTGACCAGACAAATTGGTTACAGTAGAATCTGGCCAGTTATTGCCCTTGCTCTTAGCAAATCACAAATTGATAACAGAGAGAAAAACAAAAAGGAGTAAGCATTGTCAAGAGGGTTATTTAAAATGTAGCCAGGAGGACTTTGAGGCAGTGAGTCTTCTGTGTATGTTCTGTCACATATTCTTGAGGTTTTTGCTGAACTCAGCTAAAAGTTAGAACACCCACTGCATGTTAAAATGGACATAAGTGTACTTTCCACCTAGCAACCAATTACATATAGACTTGTATAACTGTCGCTATACCAGCACCAATCACATTTTGTTCAAAGCAAGTTAGATAGGTTCCCTCTTTCCTCTTTAAAAGCGCTCTTTTGTCTCTCCAGAGCATGCTTGTAGTTTCCATCTACGTCTCCTGAATTGCAATCCCTATGACCCCAAATAAATGTACAGATTTTACTTTGTCTTTCCTTGGTTGACAAAATCTAATGGAATAAACACTTTTGATAGTTTAATATTTTCCTTTAGAATTAACATTTGGTCTGATTTGATTCAATTAAAATATATCTGGAATAAATATTAAACACCCACTATGTGCTCTACTCTAAGAAAATAACTGATATCTTTAATTTTTTATTAATTTGTAATTTTATAATTACTAAAAAGGATTTAAGGGGAAAAGTTGATTGATTCAATCCATCACCAATTATTTTAATTAAAAGATATGAATAGCTGTGTTTTTCCCACAAATATACCTCAAGGAATTTATAAGAAATATTCTTGCATCACCACATTTAAAAAGTGGGATTTTTTTGTATCATTCATATTTTTTACAAAGCTGCATAACTGATAACTATGCTGACATTATTTCATTAAAATATAATAAGCAGATTATACCTGATTGTTAGGAAGTGTCATAGAACAATTAATACGTGTGTTCTTTTACCTAGAAGGTATTGTATATAAATGTTATAAAAAAAATTTTTTACTGAAACTTCAAAGAAGATTTTGCTCAAAGAGATTAGTAGTAATTGAAGCAAAAAATAAACAAAAATCTATGCACTGAGAAATCAAACAAGAGCAATTCCAAAGAACTTCATAAAACCATACAGCTAGAGAAAAGTTTTAGTGTTGAAATTCCTGTACACAACTCTATTCTGAAGCTTGGGAATGGTTTAGTGTTTTCAATTACTTTCTGGTCTTTGTTCTATCTCTTCACATTAAATCACAAGTCCCTCAAGATTGTCTTTGACTTTTATTTTTAACTTCTAGTCTGGAGCACTGGAACTATACTTCACAGTAGTTGTGCTCAAATTGTTGATCATCAGAACCTTCTGGGGATTTTTAAAATACAAATGAGAATCAGGAGCCCAGAGACATTCTCAGAGATATTGAATAAATCAGTCTGCAGGAGATCACAGGAAGATGCTGTGGTTCCTCATTTGCAGGCCATTAATAATAATCTTCTGTACTATTCTACTTTAAGTAGACAGAGCTTTAAAAATGTGGTAACATCTATCTTGGAGATCATGAGTACATTAATGTATTTTTATTTAAGCTTGAAAGAAAATAGTTTTTCTCATAAAAATTTCTTCTTTTTGTTCTGATTTCTTTCTGTGTTGAAAGTGTTTTCTTTTTTGAAAGTGTTTTCTTTTTTAATATGTAGAAGTGAAAATGTTCTGCTCTTTATTCTCAGATTTCTACCTTAGGATTCTGGCATATATATCTAAAGTGATATATATCTGGCATATATATCTAAAGTGATCTCTATTCTTTAAAATAATGTACAGCAATTTTGTGAGTACATGTGAGATAAGTTTTTAAAAAAGTAGTTTTATTTACAACAGAGGCTATAACAAACAATTGCAACAACAGAGAATTCTTCAAGGTTGGAGTTAAATTTCTTTCACATAACGTTTAAGAAGTCCAAGCTGGTTTGTTAACTCCTTGAAATCAGATACCAGGCTCTTTCCATCTTGTTGCCATCAACACTGGTGTTGCTCTCACCTGCGGGATCCCAGGAGGCTCCTCACCACAACTTCACTGCAGCCAGTCAAAAAGGAGCAGGGAGCAGAATGCCTACCTGCTCTTTAAGTATCCTGTGGATATTCTTAACAATCACATATAACCTATTTATCATATTTTAATGAAACAATGTTCAGCACAGATATCAGTTATGCAGCTTTGTAAAAAATAAGAATGATACAAAAAAAATCCTACTTTTTAAATATGGTCCTGCAGAAATGTCTTTTCTCCTCAAACCACCAGCTAAACAGCATGATTTGCTAATTATTTAAGGTATATTTATCACCATATTTTAATTAAAATAATTGGTGATTGATTGAATCAATCAACTTTTTCCCTTAAATCCTTTTTAGGAATTAGTCATACAGATCACTTTTGTGCATCACTCACTGGCCCAGATGCAGTTATTTGAGCACACCTAACAGCAAGGGAGACTTTGGTCAGGCAATCAGGTCCTCAGTTAGAAATTCTGTTATTCAAGGAAAGGGGAAGAATGACTATTAGAGGGCAAGTAGTGACCTTTACTCTACCATTCATCAAGAAGAGGATACTGTAACAGCGTTGGAAGGAAAACGAACCCTTTTCTTCAGGTTCATATCAAAAAAGAGAAATATTTGCTTTTAATATGATGCTAATATAGAAACTGAACATATTTGCTTGTATTTAAATGAAAGAATATTATCCTATTATATGTACAACCATTTTTCTAGGTGCTAAAAGCTCACAAAGATATGGAAGAGACAGTCACAGCCCTCAGGAGTTTACAATAATGGCTAGTGTGGGTTGGAAGGCAGTGAATACATACAAATGTTCATATAATTAAGTTAAAAGGCTGAATTAGATAATGCTATTAGAAATATACAATGATGCTAGGGGACAGGGGTTCAGAAAACTCAAACTTTGCATTCAAGCAGAGCAGTGTATGCCCACCCCAAAATATTCTGCTTTGGCATGTGGCTTATTCTGAGCTGAAAGCGATCAAGACCCAGCAGACTCAGAAAACTTTTACCTCTCCCTTATCTATAAGAATTTGGATAAGGATCCTATTCCAGAAAAAGAGCTATTATAAGAGGTAACTTTTTTTTTTTTATCTGAAAGACCTATGTCCATGGCAGGGCAAACCTCTAATAAGCAAATATCTGCTCTTCTTACCATCCTGTGAATTGTGGTCCTCCTCTTTGAAGCTGCATGCCCCTGTTCCATTCCTTAACTCAAGATGGCGCACAAGCTTCAGCTGCCCAATTTGCCCTGGATTTTTCGTATGTTTGACCTTCCTGTGTGTACAAAATTAAATTTGCTTTTTCTTCCATTAATCTGTCTATGTCAATTTAATTATGAGACCAGCCAAAGAACCTGGAAGGGAAGAAGGGAAATTTTTTCTGTTCCTACAGCATTTAGTTATAAAATTTAATAAAATTTACTTGAAGAATAAGCTGTAGATCTTAAGGTAGAGATGAAGGTGCTTATAAAAAGCTACACATAAAGACAGGGAAATTTTAAGATTATCTGAGTTACAATAAGTAACTCAATTTGATCATCTCAGAGGACTCGTTGTCAAATGAGGTCACATTGCCGGTTAATGGGCAATTAAGCCTATTATGGATAGGTTCAAATATGAGAGCTTTAGAATCAGTCCAAAAGCAATTAGGCAATAATGAGTTTCTTAAAATGAGGAATAGATTGTAAGCCGTCCAGTACAACTCTATCTTATTCATCTTTGTGCTCCCAGCATCTAGAGCAATGACTTATACTAAGTACCTGTGAGATAACATGTTTATGAATTAGTGAAGGGAAGACAAAGCATGTACCTCTGGAAAACTAGTCTACAAGTGCCATGTTGGAGGAATTGGAAGAATTTCACACTACTTGCATCCTTGTAATCATTGTTAATATAACATGCTGTAAGTTGACAGTAAGAACTTTTCTCTGTGTTTGGTTTGTGTTGAGCACTTTATAATAAGCCTATTCAACTACAAGTCACTATGAGTAAAGTAGAATTTTAGTTCCATTTTATATAAAGGAAACCGAAATTCGAAGTGTTAGTGATTTATCCTCATATAGCTTGTAAGTGGTAGAGCTTCAGTCTAAACCCGGATCACTGACCTCTGAACCCCATGCACTTAATCACTGAAACTATTCTCCATCTCTCTGAGAAAACTTACCTGTTTCCTCAAATAGAGTGAAAAAAAAGTCAACCTCAGTAGAGTAAGGGATTAAGTCATAGTTGAGGAATGGAGCAAATGGATGTGGAATTAAATTTGTGGAGGCTTTTAAAAGCCTCGATTTGATTCTATGAGGATTTAACAAGAGCAAATTAAAATTCTGTTATAAATTTGGACCAAATGATGTCAGTGAGTGTGGAATCTGAATGGTCATCCACCAGTCATTTAAACTTTTAACACCAATATTTTCTAAACAGAAATTAAATTGCCCTTTGAACACCAGAACAAGTAATGTCAAAAAAGAGACTAGCGACATTTTGTAAACATAACAGTATTTCAAATAAACTCTTTTTCAGCAGAGAAAAAAGCACTTTGGAAATACACTGAAAGTGGCCTATGAATTCTCAAACTACCTGCACTTTCATAAATTATATATGTGCACACAAAAACTTCCATGTATCCTTAACAGAATGGGATCCTTTTGAACTATTACATAGTGGAGCTCATTTCTTGGTATAGCAGTCTCTGTGCAATTAGTTGGAAATGTTCTAGCATTATTTTCTTCTTACTTTACAATGAAGATGTTGTACATGTGTTAATAGAAGCATGGTCCTCACTTCAGGAATGTAATCAATAAAAACCGGAATATGGAAAACTATAGGATAAATGGTGCATTTACTTCAATAAATAATTGCAGGGGAAAAATAAAAGAGAAAGAGTCTATAGAATAAAAAGGACTAAGAAAACCTGTCAACCAAAGGTAGTGTGTAAGCCTTGTTTCTTAAACTTACTTCAAAAAAACCCCAATACACACACACACACACACACACACACAACAGAAAAACTTGATGCGTGATTAGATATTTGTGATTTTAAGGAAATATTATAAATATTTTAGACATGATTAGTATTTGGTTGAGCTTTCAAAAAAGATTCTCTATTTGTTAAAGATTCATTCTAAATACTTAAAAATGAAATGTGATGTATTGAATTTGATTCAAAATAATTTGTCAAAGCAGTGAAGTCGGGATATATTTAAAATAAAATTGGCCATGAGTGAATGATTTTTGCAGCAGGGTAATGATATATAGAAATTCATTGAAACTTTTTGTTTGTTTGTTTGAAATATCTCAAAATAAATCATTTAATACACACAAACACACACATGCTCACAAGCTATGTGGGAACCAAAACTCCCTTATAAAAATTCAAGTCCACTGTCAGAGTTTATTTAAAGAGGTAAAATATCTCAATACGTATACAGTTTTGTAAGTCAAGATAGGGATTACTTTTGGGGAAGAAAGCTGAGATAATGTTGGGGGGGGCAGACACAGGGTGCACACAAGAAACATAGATATCTGGCTTATAATGATTCATTGAACTGAGCATATTATGTACTTTGGGCATTTCTCTGAATGTGTTTTTCTTCAACTGAAAAATTAGCATGGGCCTCATAACACTAACTTGATTTCTTAAAATGATGGAGATTATTAGGTTTTGTGAAATTTGGAACATCAAAAAATACGGGGTACATTTTACATTATTTTTCTAATACTTTACATTATTTTTCTATTACTCTAATACTAATTATTTCTCTAATACTTTAGTAAAATTTACAAATTTATGAGGAGGAATAATTTTCTCCATTTTGCAATGGGAAATTGAGGCATATCAAGGTGGTCTGTCTTGCCTGAGGCCACAAAACTAACAAGTGTTAGAGATATAATAAAAACCTCAAGCAGTACTATTGGATATTTACCCCAAAGATACAGGTGTAGTGAAAAGAAGGGCCATCTGTACCCCAGTGTTCATAGCAGCAATGGCCACAGTCACCAAACTGTGGGAAGAACCAAGATGCCCTTCAGTGGATGAGTGGATAAAGAAGGTATGGTCCATATACACAATGGAATATTATGCCTCCATCAGAAAGGATGAATACCCTGTTTTTATATCAACATGGATGGGACTGGAGGAGATTATGCTAAAGGAAATAAGTCAAGCAGAGAAAGTCAATTATCATATGTTTCATTTATTTGTGGAGCATAAGGAATAACATGGAGGACCTGGGGAGATGGAGAGGAGAAGTGAGTTGGAGGAAACTCGAGTGGGAGATGAACCATGAGAGACTGTGGACTCTGAGAAACAAACTGAGGGTTTTGGGGGGTGGGGGTGGCGTTGGGTGAGCCAGTGGTGGGTATTATGGAGGGCCTGTATTGCATGGAGCACTGGGTATGGTGCATAAACAATGAATTCTGAAACACTGAAAAGAAATTTAAAAAGGGGAGGGGACCTCAGGCAATGGAGCTCAAGATCCTGCACTTTTACAACGACTTTTACTACCTACTGTTCAAAGGGAAGAAGGAAAGAAGGAAGTATATAAATGAATCATAAATAGATAATGTCCAAAAAGCACAGGATAATTAATTTGATCAAGTTCAAATATCAAAATCAAAACTTTTTAGCTATGTGAAAACTAAAACCTTGTATTACATGAAAGTTCTTTGTTCAATGTTTGCACTTAATACTTTCATGTATTTATGAAATACTTTTTATTTATATTTATAAATATTTATAAATAATACTTTCATGTATCCATATGTGTCTGTATTAGTTCATACAATATTCTTGTCTCTGCTTAATCTTCTTGTAATTTATGTAATTTAATGAATGAAACTATTACACTACCCCCAAAAAAGGAAAAGAAAAGAAAAAAGAAAAAAAAAAACAAAATGAAAATTTTATCAGAAGTAGAGAAAATGGCACCCATGGATTACAGTACTTACAGCCAAGTGGCAGTCCAGCAGGCTTCTGATAAAATTTTCATACAGTGTATGCAACCTATTCAAAAATATGCACAGACCACCCAGGCATAGGGGCAGCAAAGTTTGGGAACGTATGGACAGCCCACTGATGTCAGCTATATGCATGGGAGGCCATGGAAGAGACAGAGGTGGCTTTCCCTCAAGAAGGCCCCGTGGTTCCCAGAACAGGAAATGTCCAGCACCAAGCTGGAGACTGGCAGTGCCCCATTTCGGGGTGTGGAAACCAGAACTTAGCCTGGAGAACAGAATGCAACCAGAATGCAAGCCTCCGAAGCCTCAAGGCTTCCTTCCACCACCTTTTCAACCCCTGAGCAGTGACCATGGCAGAGGCAGACCTGGAGGTATGCGGGATGAAAGACACAGCATCATGGACTGCTGTTGTCCTAGTGGGATGTTAAGAGGGGGCTGTGGTGGAGACAGAGGGGGCTTCCATTGTGGCTTGGGCATGGATTGAGGTAGCTTTGGTGGAGAAGGACAGGGTGGCCCTGGTAGCCCTGGACCTTTGACAGAACAGATGGGAGGGTGAAGTGATGGGGGCGGAGGACCTGGAAAAATGAATGAAGGTGAGCATGGTCAGGAATGAAGAGACCAGCCCTCCTGGACGAAGAGACCCTACAGAGCAGCACTGACTACCAGATTTATTTTTTAAACCAGAAAATGTTTCAAATTTATAATTCCATATTTATAATGTTAGCCACAACATTGTGATTATTTCTTGTCTGTACTTTAGTATTTTTCACCATTTGTGAAGAAACATTAAAACAAGTTAAAGGGTAGTATGTCGAGTTTTTTTTTTCCCTTCCTTTAAAGATGGTTGTTTAACTAAAACTAAACAATTGGGAACCCCTTGTGAGCATGCTGAGAATCATTGTGGAGAACCAAGAGGGCCTCTAACTGTAACAATGTTCATGGTTGTGATTTTTTTCTTGAATAAAATTCCAAGTGTTTATAAACAAATAAAAAAAATGAAAATTCTATCAGTTTCCAAGGCCTAAAAATTTGGAAATGTATTATCACCACCTTTACTAATGTGCGTGATTGATCAAAGTCCATGTGTATTTGCCAACATCCAGCTGCCCCTCTGGAAAATATTCATATGAAGTCTGTGGAGTACAAAAAGTATCTTTTGGTTTAAACAAATACCTACATATTATTATACTAAATAATCTCTAAGAATATGTAGGACATAAAATCACCCATCACTGAGATATAAATTATTCAAATAATTGCTAACCTTTATCTTCCTGGATTCCATGTCAATTCCAATGTCTATATGTGTGTGTGTGTGTGTGTGTGTGTGTGTGTGTGTATATATATATATATATATATATATATACATATATAAAACACTCATTTGATTTCAGTAAACCTAACAAAAATAAGTACTAAATTTTTGACAAGTTGTATTTTAAATATAAGTTGTATTTTAAAGCAAATGACATATTTGATAATGGAAATTTGAAACTTAACTCTTAATATAATGCAATTTTCCACAGGCAAAATGTGCTACATCATAAGAATCTTCCTCCAAATGAGGTAGGCAACTCAGTTATTTTCCACCATTTATAAAGTGTTATTATTTCATTCTATCTTTTAAGAAAATATACTTTTTTTTAAATTTTATTTTATTTATTTTTATTTTTTAATTTTTTATTTTTTTAGTTTTTTATTTTTTTATAAACATGTATTTTTATCCCCAGGGGTACAGGTCTGTGAATCGCCAGGTTTACACATTCACAGCACTCACCAAAGCACATACCCTCCCCAATGTCCATAACCCCACCCCCCTTCTCCCAACCCCCCTCCCCCCAGCAACCCTCAGCTTGTTTTGTAAGATTAAGAGTCACTTATGGTTTGTCTCAATGAAAATATACTTTTTTATGAAAATCTTTAAAACATTCTTCTTTGCTTTTTGCAAGATTAAATTTAAGTCGGTTCATCAACTGTGAGGCAACCTGGAACCAGCTGATGGAGGCTCACAGTGATGTTAACTAAAGTCCCTTTCCTCAAGGAATAGTAGGGTAATTTTTTTATCTATATACATATATACTGGCAGGAATGAGAGCTAAAATGAATATGTAATCAAGAGCTTCAGTCAAAAATCTCACACTTCTCAAGAAAAAAGATTCATATATTTCAAATAGAAATGATGCCTAAAACAGAACACCACATATCAAAAAATGATTGTGAAGATTAAATCTGATTATCCGTTCAGGGAATTTGGTATAGTGTTTAACACAAAAAAATGTTTTAAAAAAGTTATTTATATAAAGAATTTATTTTAAGCGATAACTCTTGTTTTTGGGAGAAAGACAAAAAGAAGAAAATAACTTGATAATAAAGAGATGCTATTTTTGAAGGATTTTGTGGGTCTCTCAATTTTAAGTGACCCTCCTAAAGGAGGTCAAAGGTTCAGTCAGCTTCTTATACAAGTGTTCACTTACTTAGGCACAATAATGTATCTTGCAAGGAGCGAGCTAAGCAGTTAAGAAAGATGAGTCCTTAATTTTTTTTACTTCTGTCATCGTTGGTGTGGCAAGCAGATAATTAAAGACCTCACAGTTATGGCAACCAGTAGTGAGTAAATACTCAGGAAGATGGGGAGATGACACAAGTAGGCCATTAAGCGGGAGTCCCCTGGTGGCTTTGGACTTGAGCTAGAGTTTTCTATGGAAAGGATTTGTGACATAAGTGACACAGTCTACTGGGAATAGGTCATTTACTAGGAGGTAAACTGTCACTTGTAATTACCAGTAGAGGTCTAAATACTAGAAATAGTCATGGAAAAATCTGACCAGTAAAGAGCAAAAGATGGATACATGGATTTCCAAAGTGAACGGAAATGAAATATTGGACTCAACTTTGCTATAGCCCTCTGGCCACTCAACTCGTGCTGCTCTACCAAATTCACTCTGAGGTCGCTGCTTGCCAGTTGGAACAGGACAGCCAGTAAGGAGCCTCACAAACAGGCCCAAACAGGGACTAAAACTGGCAAAGTGGGTCTGCTCCTTCCCTCTGTTACTATCACTTATATTATATATCCCTCAATCAAGGCAAGGCCCAGGCTGGGGAAAAACAGAACACAACTGTGTAACTGTGTCTCTCCTTTGTTTTCATTCTCACATTTTCTTTGGAAATTGAAGAAGGAAATAATTTCTTCATGTATCCTTCTCTCTAGATTTCTCTATATATCATTTTACTCAGACCACTTTTAATTTTGAAAAATTAAGAGAGAAAAACATTTAAACAATCTTTTCTTAATTAAAAAACAGAAAGACTGGGAGCACCTGGATGGTTCAAATGATTAAGCATCTGACTCTTGATTTTTTTTTTTTTAAAGACACATTTATTCAGCATCATGATCAGACTATTACATTTAGCAATCAACAGCATGGGTGCAAAAAAAAAAATCTACATTAAAACCCTTTGTTGGAATGCTTTACACTTTCCACAGAACAGAAACTAAAATAACCTGTTATACAATTAGTCACAAATACAGTCCTCGAGTTTTTTTGCCCATACACATGAGTATTGTCTAAAACATGTCTTCTTTGTAGCAGCTAGGCCCTGCCACCACTGTGCTTGGCTGAGTTCACAAATCTGTTGTAACCTATAGCTTCCCTGTCACTTCTCTGGCTCTCCTCTCTTGCTAAGCTTTGTTTCCTGGCAGTAATTAAAACCTGTCACTGCCATAGCTGCTGCTGCTGCTGGAACCACCATAGCCACCTTGGTTTCGTGGTTTGGCGAAGTACTGGCCTCCACCACCATAAGGGCCAGTGCTTCTGCCTCCAAAATTGCCTCCTTTCATGGGTCCAAAATTTGAGGATTGATTGTTGTAGCCAAAATCATTATAGCTTCCGCCACCTCCAAAGTTGCTTCCATCATTACCAAATCCGTTATAGCCATCCCCACTGCCACCATATCCACCACCACCTCGACTGCCACCAAAGCCACCTTGACCACTGAAGTTTCCTCCGCGACCAAAGTTGTCATTCCCACCAAAACCACCTCCACGACCACCACCAAAGTTTCCAGAACCACTTCGACCTCTTTGGCTGGTTGAAGCACTAGCCATCTCTTGCTTAGAGAGCGCTTTCCTTACTTCACAGTTGTGGCCATTCACAGTATGGTATTTTTGAATGACAATCTTGTCTACAGAATCATGGTCATCAAATGTTACAAAAGCAAAACCCCTCTTTTTGCCACTGCCTCAGTCAGTCATGATCTCAATCACTTCGATTTTCCCCTACTGTTCGAAATAATCTCTTAGATGATGTTCTTCAGTGTCTTCTTTAATGCCACCAACAAAAATCTTATTCACAGTTGAGTGGGCACCAGGTCTTTGAGAATCTTCTCTTGAGACAGCCCTCTTTGGTTCCACAACTCTTCCATCCACCTTGTGTGGCCTTGCATTCATGGCTGCATCCACCTCCTCCACAGTGACATATGTGACAAACCCAAAGCCTCTGGAGCGCTTGGTGTTCAAATCTCTCATTACCACACAGTCCGTAAGTGTTCCCCATTGCTCAAAATGGCTCCTCAGACTCTCATCGGTTGTTTCAAAGCTCAGACCTCCGATGAATAGCTTCCGCAGCTGTTCAGGCTCTTTGGGAGACTCTGACTTAGACATGACGGCGGTGGGAGGGGAGACTTTAACGATGCTACTCGGCGGCGTCCACGGGCAGAAAGCCTGACTCTTGATTTTGACCTAGATGGTGATCTCAGAGTTGTGAGGTGATCTATGGAGGTTTGTGAGAAACAGAATTTGACAAACATCACAGGAGAAGGAAAATGTCTATTTGGGTTTATTTTTCAATTCAGACATAAATTTTGTTTCATTTTAGTTTATGTGATGGTGTTATTTACTTCTGAAGAAGAATGACCATAAAAATTTTGGACTGCTTTCAAAGAGAATCAAAAGTAAAATGTTATAATGCTCAGAAGGCCAACTCGTTCAAGAGATCTGAGATGAAGAAAATGTTCATAACCATATATTCCCTGGACATTCAACACAACCCTTGATTTTATTAGTACCTCTTGTTATGGAAATAATGACACAACTAATCCAATTATTGATAGAGCAATAGAACTAAATGGCTATTTTCCTAAGGGTGAATACTATTTGAATATTTGAATACCACTTGAATACTACCTAAATGTGAGTGGGCACTAAAAGAGAGTTCTCACGGTGTCACTAACTTAATTTTTGAATTATGTACATTAGTACTTTACTATATTTCTAAAGAAAAACTAATTTCAAAAAAGTTATTTCAGAATTGTAAGTTCAATGATAAGGAGCATGTACTAAACAACACAGAGTAGGAATGGAGTTCATTTTTTTTTTTAAGATTTTATTTATTTATTTGACAGACAGAGATCACAAGTAGGCAGAGAGGCAGGCAAAGAGAGAGGAGGAAGCAGGCTTTCCGCGGAGCAGAGAGCCTGATGTGGGGCTCGATCCCAGGACACTGGAATCATGACCTGAACCAAAGGCAGAGGCTTTAACCCACTGAGCCACCCAGGCACCCCTGGAGTTCATTTTTTTAAGCCATGATATCTTTTAATATCTTAAGCCATGGCCATGGTATCTTTGGGTACAAAATACAAATGAATCAGTAAACTATAGATAAATGTCCTTACAAAGTAATTGAGTTCTAAATGCCAAACCAAAATAGTTTGCCATATTCAATGAAAATGTTCTGTTCTAAAGGATGTGCTGACTGATAGCCAATTTAATAAAGTTTAGAAATGTCAAGTTGAGTTTTAATTCCAAGTCCGTATCTCCGAGAGCATAATGTGTTACAAATTCAATATATTGAGCCCACCCTCCTCCAGCTTTTTAGAATTTTAACAATAAGAACTTCAGAAAGCAAGCATAATCATTTTATGTCCTTCAGAATTTAAGTAATTGATCTGAATTGCAAACCCGTAGAAAGCTATTTTAAAGTAAACATAATAACAATAATTAGGTCCTTGCACTCCAAATCAGGCTGTTTCTTGTGGTAACAAATAGGATTAAGTTGTAGCTTCTAAGCTAGACTATCCACTGGATAAAAACTGGCAAAACAGCAATATATCCAATAAACAATTGTCTGTTCTAAAAAAGATTTTTTCAGTAAATATTTTATTGTTTTGCCTGAGGACAAAATAGTTTGTCATGTGGTTAATATAAGTGAGTTTATAAATTGATAATTAAGTATCTTAGTTACCTAAAGCCATTATTATAACCATTATTATATATAGAATGAGTCATGGCTTTATGTAGACAAAATATTTGATATAGATAATTAATTTAAAAATCATAAGCAATGGTTTTGGTGTCTAAATATAATTTAGCCTTTCTAAGAATATCTTACATTGGAACTCATGTAGTTATACTCTATAAAAGATAAAGCTAAAATCTGATATTACCTTTTCAAAGGACTTTCTATCACACTGTTTAATTTTTGAAAGGCAGTGTTCTACCAATTTGTCAATGCTTCTGTTATTTATTCTGCAACCCCAGAGTCCTTAGCAAATGTCCTGACATTTCCTGCTCCCTCTTTGCCATTCCTAAAGAAGAGAGGAAGGTTCTTTATGAAATTCAGCCATTTTTCTTGAATAAATGGTCTTTGAATTTTTCAGGCCCTTGGCTAATTTCTAGAGTTCCGGAAAAGTTTAACAAATTTTGCTACATTAACATTGCTTTTATCAAAGAGCAGATTTTCTGAGGGTTGCTGGGGGGAGGGGGATGGGAGAAGGGGGGTGGGGTTATGGACATTGGGGAGGGTATGTGCTTTGGTGAGTGCTGTGAAGTGTGTAAACCTAGCAATTCACAGACCTGTACCCCTGGGGATAAAAATATATGTTTATAAAAAATAAAAAATTTTAAAAATAAAAAAGAAAAGAAAAAAAAAGAGCAGATTTTTAGAAGTCCTTGGTCTGATATACTGGAAGTGCTTCTATACTCAGTGCTTTCTTAATAATATATTTTTTAAAGATTTTATTTATTTGACAGACAGAGATCACAAGTAGGCAGAGAGAGAGGAGGAAGCAGGCTCTCCGCAGAGCAGAGAGCCTGATGCGGAGCTCGATTCCAGGACCCTGGAATCATGACCTGAGCCGAAGGTAGAGACTTTAACCCACTGAGCCACCCAGGTGCCCCAACTTTCTTAATAATATTTTTAAAGTCTCGGTTTATGATTTTTCATTACTAGAATATATTACATGTATTGTTTTATATATTGATCTTGTATACTGTTTTCTTGCAAAACAGGCTTAAGTCTAGCAATTTTAAAAAGTATTTTATGCTAAATTTCCTGTATAGGCTTGATGTCATTTTGTTGTCCAATTTCAATGCCTTTTATTCCTTTTCCTTGTATTAGTATCAAGACCAGACCTCCAGGACAATGTTGAGTAGAAGTGATGCATGAACCTATGTGCCTTGATTCTGATTTTAAGAGAAGAGCATTCATGTTATCATCATTAAGTAAAATATAATCTATATAATCTTTATAAATTCCCTTTACCAAATTGGGTTGTGGCTGAGATATTTTCATGATGTAGGATGTTGTCAAATGCCTGTCCATGCATCTATCAAGATGACCATATGATTTTTTTCTTCTTTAGTTGGTTAATATGGTTAGTTACATTTATTGATTTATGAATCCTGAACCAAACATGAACTCCTGGTATAATTCCCTCTTAATTATTGATGTTTTAACCTTTTGATATATCATTAAATTCCATTTGTTCAAATTTTGCTACAAAATATATTATCTACTTCTTTGGAGGTTATTGATCTGTAGTTTATTTTCTTGTAGTGTTGTGGTGTTGTTTTGGAATCAGGTCTCAGAATATTGGAGGGTATTCACTCACCTTGGGGTCCTGGGATAGGGCCTAAGGCAGGGCTCCTTGATCAGCAGGGAGTCTACTTGGGATTTTCTCTCCCTCTGCTCATCTCCCCCTCTAAAATAAATAGATGAATCTTTTAAAAAATTATCCTACATATCACGTTATGTGGGAAAATGTAAGGACCCTAAAATAGTATATTTCTATTTGCCTCCCCCAGTCTTTATGTTGTTGTTAACATTAATTTTACTTCTTCATCTGTATCTTTGTGGAGAACAGGTATAGACAATTGTGAAAATTCTTTATTTTCCAGCAAAAAGTTGGAAAAAGCAAAATAACATCCATAACACTATTACAGTTACCCTTAACAGAATTATACAATTGCATGCTTTTGGTATTAGCCAATGTTTAATATCTTTTTCTCTTATTCATATTTTTTTTGGTGGAAAGGTAGTATATATGTTTCTCACAATACTAAGAACTGCTTACTTGATTTTGCTGACATGTTTCCCAGCATAAGGGTTTTGTCCTCTGATGAAGGCTCCCAATTCAATGTCAGTTTCTGCAGAATCTCCTTTTCCTTGGGACATATAATTAGAAGTTCTTGAATTCTTTACCATTTATTGTTTTTTTTTCATTTTTCTGATAAAGTCTTCCTTCCACAATTGGAGAAATATCACCCCTAAATTGCAGAAAGAATAGTCCATATTAACATAAAAAATATATTTTGATTCAGTCAGTTCATTCAAATTCCCTTTTCAGTGGAGAATAAAAAGGCAAAATGATATCCATTAGAGATGTGTTTCATTTTATTTAAAATGGATTGTCTGAATAAAAAGATTCATAAAAGCATAAATTTCTACCTTCTTAAGGCAAAACTTTGATTACCATTTTGACATGGTTCCTTTCCTTAAGTTTTTGCACATCATGTTTAATATCTATTATAAACTTGAAATGCAGATATTATGTAAAGTGTAATTTCCTGTGAAATCAGAAATTCATTTGACAGAAATTCTAAAGTCTGATTGAAACATATTAAAGTAAACTCAGCTCATGATAAAAGATATTATGTCTTCCCTCTAAGTTTTGTTACGTTGATAAATACTTAACCCACTTGGTAATACATTTTCATTAAATTCTCTATTTTATATAAGAAGGTAAAATGTGTATTTATTTTTTCGTAGATACTAAACCAAAGATTATCTCATTCATTTAAGCTACTTTTCCTTTAAAGTTTAGTTTTTATTCCTAAGAGAAGCATATGTATATTTCCCAAAGTCACAAAGGCAAACGGCATAATTTAAATTTAAATAAAGATGTATTCCAATCCAAAGCTTCTTGCACTTCTATTAGCATATGCTTCTATATTTCATAAAATTTTACATCCAAAATATTATATTTTTATTAATAAAAATAATAAAACAACATGTTTCTATCAAAAGTATGCTGCCTCATTTAAATTTACCTCTAACTCATAATAGGAATCACTTTTTTCCCCTACAAACATTTTGGTAGATCCCAAGCCTTACATATGCCTACCCTTGAACAACAGAACATAAATAGAGGGCAACACAATTATGCTGACTATTCTCATTTTCAATTCATGAACTTGAATCTTAAGAATACTTTTATTTACTTAAGTTTCCTTTTTAAATTAATCTATTTTTATTATGTCATGTTATTCACCATACAGTACATCATTAGTTTTTGATGTAGTGTTCCATGATTAGTTTTTGTTGTAGTGTTTTTTATTATTATTAGTTTTTGATGTAGTGTTCCATGATTCATTGCTCACATGTAACACTCAGTGCTCCATGCAATACGTGCCATCCTTAATACCCATCACTGGATTCACCCATCCCCCCACTCCCTCCCCTCTAAAACCCTCAATTTGTTTCTTGGAGTCCACTGTCCCTCATGGTTCATTTGCCCTTTTAATACTCCCTTCATTTTTCCCTTCCTTCTCCTAATGTCCTCCATGCTATTCATTATATTCCACAAATAAGTGAAACCACATGATAATAATTGACTATCTCTGCTTGGCTTATTTCACTTTCCCAATCTCCTCCAGTCCCATCTATGTTGATGAAACAGTTGGGTATTTATCCTTTCTGATGGCTGAGTAATATTCCATCGTATATATGGACCACATTTTCTTTATCCATTCTTCTGTTGAAGGGAATCTCAGTTCTTTCCACAGTTTGGCTATTGTGGACAATGTTGCTATGAACATTGGGGTGCATATGGCCCTTCTTTTCACTACATCTATATCTTTCAGGTAAATACCCAGTAGTGCAATTGCAGGGTCATAGGGTAGCTCTATTTTAAATTTCTTGAGGAAGCTCCACACTGTTTCCAAAATGGCTGCACCAACTTGCATTCCCACCAACAGTGCAAAAGGGGAAAGCTTTTAATATTGCCTAATAATGATAATATATTTCTCAAATCTACTGACTCTACAATTCTTCTGAAATGATATTTCATTTTTTGTCTCCTCACAACTACAATATCTACTCCAGTCTTCTCTTTTAACCTGTAATTGGCTTATAAGTTTAGTAAAAATTTGAAATGATCATAGGAGAAATTCCACCAGCTCCCATACCTACATCTATCCCCCCCCCCAGTATTTTTACTTAGATCCTTTAGTTTAGCTTAGTTTCTGTTATAGATCCATCAAAGGCCAGCCTCTCTCTTAGGAGGTAGTTCTTATCCCCTCTTCTCAATTCAAAGGCATTTTGCCACCAACTCTATCCTCTGCCTCTTGTCTCTCTAAAATTTTCCTCACATACATTAACATCAAACATGCTCCTATTTCACTCCCAAACTACTAGAACACATACAGCAATTCGATAAGGTGGCAGGATACAAAATCAATGTACAGAAATCAGTTGCTTTCTTATACACAATGAAAATACAGAAAGGGAAATTAGAGAATTGATTCCATTTACTATAGCACCAAGAACCATAAGATACCTTGGAATAAACCTAACCAAAGGGGTAAAGGATCTGTACTCGAGGAACCAAAGAACACTCATGAAAGAAACTGAAGAAGTCACAAAAATATGGAAGACCATTCCATGCTCATGAATCAGAAGAATAAACATTATTAAAATGTCTATACTGCCTAGAGCAATCTATACATTCAGTGCCATCCCAATCAAAATTCCGCTGGCATTTTTCAAAGAGCTGGAACAAATGATCCTAAAATTTGTATAGAACCAGAAGAGACACCGAATTGCTAAGGAAATGCTGAAAAAGAAAAACAAAACTGGGGGCATCACACTGCCTGATTTCAAGCTTTACTACAAAGCTGTGATCACCAAGACAGCATGGTACTGGAACAAAAACAAACACATAGACCAATGGAACAGAGCACAGAGCCCAGATACAGACCCTCAACTCTAGGGTTAAATAATCTTCGACAAAGCAGGAAAAAACATACAGTGGAAAAGAGACAGTGTCTTCAATAAATGGTTCTGGGAAAATTGGACAGCTATGTGTAGAAGAATGAAACTCGACCATTTTCTTACACCATATACAAAGATAAACTCAAAATGGATAAAAGACCTCAATGTGAGGCAGGAATCCATCATTCATAGTTTAAAAAAAATCTTTATTGCCTCACTTCCCCTTCCACCACGGCTCCATTTCCTTAGTCCTTAGTAGAGTAACAGTGTTTGAAAGAATTGCCTAGGAAAATGTAAAATTAATTATGTTTTATCCATATACTTACACTGAAACTCTTATCAAGTATGGGTGTATTTACACTGCATCAAATTAGTTAAGCTGAAAATACCTGCGCGGTTCTGAGTTATGGTTACAATAAACATTTTATGCAAAATTTGGAAAGTTGAAATAAAATAACAGCCATATTTGTTTCATACACTGGGAAGGTCCAAGAAAGGAATAAGCACTCTGTAAGTCGTCCATGTTGTTGATTACTTGTTGGTGCACTTTGTGAGCTTTCTTGCTGCAGCTCCAGCTCCCTCTGAAATTCTCTGATTCCTTGGCCAGGGACTTGCTTAGCTCTGTGAGCTCCAGCTTCTCTTATAGTACACCTATAGCCTTGAAGCTGGAGGCTAGAAGCATGAGAAGCACTGAAGTTATTTAGTTGATCTTACTAAGTTCCATGTATCTTTGCAAGTTCCAGTTTGAACTTCCTTCCATCACTTCACATTCATTTTCTCCAAACTCATTGCCCTGTACACTCAACTACCACAAATTTGTAAGGATAAATTCCTACAATAAAGCTATTTATTTACATGTAACCTACACTTCTATCTATATTCACATATGATTTCTTTATACATCTATCTATCCATCAATCTCTCTAGCATCTCTCTTTTAATATAGAATTACACATCATTTAAGCCCCACTTAATTACACCTCACTTAAGCCCCCATGTTGCATCACCACTTCCTCATATCAGGGAGATCATATGATGGGATTGGGAGGGAGACAAACCATAAGTGACTCTTAATCTCACAAAACAAACTGAGGGTTGCTGGGGGGAGGGGGTTTGGGAGAAGGGGGTGGGATTATGGACATTGGGGAGGGTATGTGCTTTGGTGAGTGCTGTGAAGTGTGTAAACCTGGTGATTCACAGACCTGTACCCCTGGGGATAAAAATATATGTTTATAAAAAATTAAAAATTAAAAAAAAGTCACTTCACTTCATATTACTAAATCCAATGATCAATACTCGTTTTTGTTGTTGTTGTTGTTGTCTGTTTGTTTTTTTTGCTGGGTTTTTTTTCTGTTTATTTTTGTTTCTTTTTTATCGTACATGATCACCAGCATATGACTTAGTTTTGATCATTTTTTTCCTCCTCTGTACACATTTTATGGTCTCTAGAAAATGCAATTTCTTATGTCTTTTTACCATTTCCTCTCAGCTCATTTGATAATTTCTCTTCTTTCCTTGACCTTTTGATTTTAGAGTGCCTCAGAGAGCAATTCTGGGATAATGTCTCTAATATAAAGTTACTCCCTTCATCAGATTCAGTTCCAAGATCTTAAACACTATCTATATAGGCTGAAACCCCTCAAATTTAGAGCTCTAAACTTATTGTCCCTTCTTTACTTCAGACTCCTATACTCAAAAGCTAACTTATGAGCTAATCTTAGATCTCTGAAATGCATTTCAAAAACAATTCTCCTAAAATTTAACTAGTGATTTAACTTTTTAAAACCCATTTCCCTCAGAGGTCCCCATCACTTTGATAACTTTGATTGCTCTGCTCTAACGCTTAAGCCTTCATTGTTATCATAACACATAAATTCAGGTAGAAAATCTTGTTGTTTTACCTGGTATATATATAATTTGAGCACTTCTCACCACCTTATCTATTCCTGCTCTGGTTGAAGACAATATCATATTTCCCCTGGATTATGGACTACTCATTCTGACCTCATCCTTATCACCCTTTAGTTCATTAGTAGCACAGCTGCTGGAGTGGTTGATAAATATGGCAGATCATGTAAGTCTCCTACAATCACTTATCCAGCAAAATTCCAGCAAATGGAAAGTCAGTTAAATTTTGTCTCCAATAGTTTTCATAAGAAAAATATATATTATGGTTATGCAAATCTCAAATTCTGGCTAACTCTATATAGAATAAAATGTTAAGCATTTTGTAAAATAAATACAATACTAATCAGCTAAAAAGAATTAAGAGAAGGGTGGCTGGGTGGCTCATTCAGTTAAGTGTCTTCCCTTGGCTCAGTTCATGATCCCAGGGTCCTTTCATGGAGCCCCGAGTCAGGCTCCCTGCTTAGCAGGGACTCTGCTTGTCCCTCTCCCTCTGCCCCTCCCTTCACTCATTCTCTCACTCTCTATCCAATCAAATAAATAAAATCTTTCAAAAAAGAAGAGAAACAATTAATTTAGCATTTTACATACTTATATATTCATTAGGTCATTTGTTATACCTCTACTTTTTTCCAGAAATGTTTATGATTTTAAAGATGTAGTACTCCAAAACAGCATGTTTTCAAATATGAATATAAAAGAGACAAGTAAGGGTAGAGATGTAAGTATCTCCTAAATGACGCATTAAAACTATATAACATAAAGTTAAGTTCACAGGAGCAAGAAAGCAACAGAATACACAGGAATAAATTTCCAGGAATATGCAAAAAGTCACCCTGGAGTATTTATTTGAGTACTGATTGGCACATGCATTGACACATTGGCACCTATGAGAAAACAACCCAGAGCCAGGAATCTGTGATGGCCCGTGGCTGGGGGTGGGAGGCAGAATATTAGAAAAGATTAGAAGGAACAGTGCCTGGAGATCATAAAGGACCTGGGACAGTCCCTATTTCAAACAACCAGAGTGGAAAAAAAGTTATAATTTCTGGTTAAATTGGTTTAGAGTACTAAAATTGGTTTATAGTACATGGTTTAGAGTACTAAAAAGATAATTCCTTAAGTAGTGAAAAAAAATTACCCCTAGAATAAATATACCATTAGTTCTGCTCAACAAAACTTAAAAGGAAGACTCAAAATATCAAACTGTTTCCAGATAACATGCTGTGTCCAAGAACAAAGCTCAGCTACATTTACAGAAATCAAGAAGATCCAGCACCCAGAAAAGTAAAATTCAGAATGTGTAGCATCCAGTAAAAAATTAACAGGTATGCAAAGAAGGAGAATACAACTCACAATGAGGAAGACTGACCTAGAGATTACTCAGGTAATAGAGTTAGCATGCAAGGGCAATAAAACAGCTGGGAATAGATTCCATGTATTCAGAACCTAGAAGAAAATTTCAATGTATTAGGTAAAGACCTAAAACAAATAAAACAAGACATGAATCAAACTTCTAGAGATGAAAATTATAGTCTTAGATGAAAACAATATCGGATAAGGCAATATCCATGCCAGCTATGAAAGAGTAAGGGGCTGGTTGTAGATTCCCATTTGAAACAAACAAACAAACAAACAAAATAGGTGATACAGTGGTTTTCAAGACACTGGGCATGAGGGTAAAAATCCCAGAAACATAAGAAATAAACAAGGGGAGTCCTACAATTGTCCCAGGTTCCTTCTTTGGAGAGTTTGCTGGCAGAGGTGAGAGGGGAAGCGAGAGAAAGGAGACAGAGCTGAGGGTCTGGAAAAATCAATAAAAGGGAGTTTCACTGAGAGTAAACCACCAATATGCACAGTATCTTCTGGAAGTATTCAGCAGGATTCTTATCAGAATATGCATGCAAGAGACTAATGACAAAGGGGAAAACACATAAATCATGAGAGACAAATCACCCAACACTCATAAAGAGTTAGGAATAGTGTCACCTCCCACAAGCCACACTTGACATTGGGCAGAATACTTAAAGGAAGTGTTTTGCCTCAGTAGTGGAGAAAATTCATCCCAGATTAAAAATCACTTTGGTCCACCATACCAAGTAACTAAATCATTATTAAAAAGAAGAAACTATTTCCAATTTCTTCCCAAAGTTCAAAAACTGTAGGAATGCAAAATTATCTACCACCCAAAAAGACAAAGTTCACAATGTTAATATCCAATCAAAAATTATCAGACATTTTAAATAGCAGGAAAATATGACCCAAACTGAAAAAAAAATCAGTCAAGTCAACAAACTCATTACTAACAGTGATTTTAGAATTAGCAGACAAGAACATTTAAAAAGTTATTATAACTGCACTTTATACATTTAAAAGGCCAGAGAAAAGATTGAACATGTTAAATAGATGCTTGGAAATCTTTCAGAAAATATAGGAACAGGATACACTTACCAACTCGTTTTAAGAGACCCTGAGTCAAGCTAGAGATTGCTGGGCATTAAGGAGGCATATGTTGTGACGAGCACTGGATGTTATATGCAACTAATGAACCACTGAACACTTCATCATAAACTAATGATGTACTATATGTTTGCTAACTGAATATAATAAAAAAAAACTAGACAAAAAATATGTTACTAAAGAACAACATCTTTTAGGAATATAGACACAAAAATTCCTCAACAAAATACCAGGAAACCAAATCTAACAACATATAAAAAGGATTATAATCAGTGACTAGTGAGACTTCTCCCCCAAATGTAAGGTTGGTTCTATACCATGATTGAATTTACATTGCTTCAGTGTGCCTGGGTGGCTCAGTCAGTTAACCACTCGACTCTTGACCTCAGCTCAGGTCTTGATCTTGGGGTTGTGACTTCAAGCCCCACACTGGGCTTCAGGCAGGGCAGGAGCCTACTTTAAAAAAAAAAAAAATCATAGTCAAGCCACTCTGTGGAGTTTGTAACAGCAGCAATAGGAAACTAATCACAGGTTGTCAGGATTACATTTCTTTTGTTAACAATGTTCCTGACTTACACAAGTACAGCCATGATCCTTACACTGCCTGGATAATTGAATCAGTAGTGTTTTTCAATTGAATAATAGATTTGAAAAATTCTTTAATTAATAAATATTTGTATTTTGTATGATGAATCATAAGCTATTTAGCAGTCTGGTTCAGAACACTATTATTATAAATACTGTTATAATAAGCATTCTCATATGTTAATTATTTTATGGAATTTCTGATAATCTTCTCAGGATAAACTCCTAAAACTGTAATTTATGGAACAAGAAAAAAATGTACCTTTTAAGGCTTTCCATATGATGCCCACATTAACATTATCACAATCAGAATGAAATTGCCAATATTCATGTACTGTTTACCACAATAGTTTTTTTTTTCTTTTTTCCCTAAAACATGTAAGTAATAAATAATTGGTGGGGCGCCTGGGTGGCTCAGTGGTTAAAGCCTCTGCCTTCGGCTTATGTCATGATCCCAGGGTTCTGGGATTGAGCTCCGAGTTGGGCTCTCTGCTCAGCAGGGAGCCAGCTTCCCTCTCTCTGCCTGCCTCTCTGCCTACAATCTCTGTCTGTCAAATAAATAAATAAAATCTTTAAAAAATAATAATAATAATTGGTCATCACTGTTTTACCCTGTAGTTTCTAGATATAGAAAGAAAATTATAATTTGTTTAAAATTATTAAAACATTGGAGGAAGTGGAGATGCAACGTGGCGGGTTTGGGGAGTAGGAAAAGAATAAATGAAGATGGGATCGGGAGGGAGACAAATCATAAGATACTCAGTCTCACAAAACAAACTGAGGGTTGCTGGGGGGAAGGGGGGAGGGAGAGGGTGGTGGTGTTATGGACATTGGGGAGGGCATGTGCTATGGTGAGTGCTGTGAAGTGTATAAACCTAGCGATTCACAGACCTGTATCCCTGGGGCTAATAATACATTATATGTTTATTTAAAAAAATAAATTAATTAATTAAAAATAAAAAACAAAAACAAAAACAAAAAAAAGTTTGCTTACTCATTCTAAATACCAAATGGTCAATCTCAGATTTTTATAGAATCCTTATCATATTCTAATTATATCTGTGTTCATGTTGAAAAGAACTAATGTCAAGACCTTACCTTAAAAGGGTTTATAATCCCACCGTAATCACAAACTAGCTATCGCTTAATGAACAACCTCTTCTAAGAACTATAATGAAGTCTTGTATATGTATTTTCTCATTAAAATCTTACAAGAATTTTATGAGAAATTATCTGTTTTACAAATGACAAAACCAAGATCCAGAGAACTTAAAGAGATAAGACTTTAGATCATTCAGCTGTACATGCAGCCGTTTGCTAGAGACTGACAACAATTTAATAGGGTAAAATATAAATAATTAAACTTCATTGTAATATACTTAGCACTGGATGGTGGTGTAGGGGGGAAAAGGGATTTCACTGATTTGGCTTACTTGACTAATATTTGATCTGTACTGAACTCTAAGTCATTGTCTAAGCCACTTTTCCTCTTAAGACTCATTTTTTTTTCTCTTAAAAAAAGGTGGAGGTTAATAATACCTCTTATAGTTTGGCCTTGATATATAAATTTCTAAATTTATATATAATTTCTAAAATTATATAAATTTCTAAAACAGAGCTACTCCTCTCTTTGTTCTACTGAACGGTAAGCTCTGGGAGAGCAGGGATTGTATCTCTACTGCTAAAGATTTTATCTACTGTGCCTGATATACTGCCTATCCAATAATAGACATTGAATATTTGTTGCAGTTTCCCTTATTACTCAATATTAGAATGGTCTCATATAACCATCCATTAAATCTATTTATGTGTGTGCTTTTTATTTACTCCTTCATATAATTCAGTTTACTCTTAATAGATAGAAATATTTTCCAGCTTCAATGATGAAGCAGACCAGAGTTGTGGAAATTGTGTACTAATATGTGATTCATAATGCTGCTACATTTAAAAAAATTTTTATTTATCTGTGGTTCTTTGAAAAATGTCATAAAGTTCTCTGTGTATGGTCATTTGACCTATTAGAAATATGGGTACATTTAAAATAATGAAAATAAATGTCATTTGTGATAATAAATCATGAGTCAATGAACGTTTTTTTTTTTTTTTTTTTTTTTTTGTAATTTCCTTTCAAGTTTATTAGGCTGGAAATGTAGAGTGGTTGATCCAAAACACATTTTGAAACCCCTCAAACCTCCCTATTTTTAGCTGTCTTACCAAAGACTAGCAAAGATAAAACACATTTCTGAGTCTTCTTTCAAATCTAGGGTTGTCTATGTGACATAGCTTTGCACAGGAAACATTCCAGGGGAAAACTATTATTTTCCTAATAAAAGTATATGGATATTACTGGAAGTGTCCTTCATATGGGGGTGATGGGGTGTCACTTTTTTCCTTGAATGAGAACAAGAAGGCTGTAGCTGTAATAGTCAGCGTGACACTGAAAAGAGATGCATAATAATGGCAGAACGTAAAGATGGAGAAGACCTAGGTCTTTTTATAGAATTGTGGTGCAGAGAGATTAACATTAATCTCTAAGTTTCTTTCATTTGAGAAAATATAATAAGAACCCTTATTTGGGTTTTCAATGTTAGTTGAACTCATATTCCTAACCTGTAAAGTTGACTTTCTTGACAAGCAGATAGTGTAAGTTAATACTTACTATTTATTTTTTGAGTTAACATTATATTTACAATGTTTAGACTCCTGGGGCATTATTACCCAGGTATTACTAGTATGAGAAATGAAGAAAGAAATATTTAATAATCAAATAGAACCTTCCCAAATGCAGAAAAGCTTGAACAATCGAAACTAAAATTTTATATGTATACACTATATTTATAAATAGTATATATTTATATGTAGTATATATTATTAACATACATATCATTAACAAAATATTTCAATAGACCTAGTCCTTATCTTTCAAACTCTTACAGTAATGTCACCTTATATTTATATAATTCTTCTTGTAGGTAAAGTTATTTTCACATATCATTTCAGTCATTTAAAAAAATCATGTGAGGGTGTATACCTTTATACCATTTTTTTAACAGATGAAAAATTCAGTCTGCATTCTAAATCAAGCAAGAAACTAAATAAGAAAGATTTTCTTTTGCCTTTCTGAACCTACAAAAATAAAATTACAGAAATGCAAGTAATAAACTTAAAAACTAATAAGATCAGATAAATTCCCCCCAAAAAACAAAACTATAAAGCTTCACTTAAAGATACAAAAAAAAAAAAAAAAAACCCACAAATAAGGGTGTCTGGGTGGCTCAATGTGTAAAGTGCCCACTTTCAGCTCACCCTCACTGCTTCTCCCTCTCCCTCTTCCCTTCCCACCAGACCCATGCTCTCTCTCACTATCTTTTTCTCTCAAACTAAAAAAACAAAAACAAAAACCCTTTTTAAAAGTTGCAAATAAGGGGCGGCTGGGTGGCTCAGAGGGTTAAGCCTCTGCCTTCAGCTCAGGTCATGATCTCAGGGTGCTAGGATCGAGCCCTCTATTGGGCTCTCTGTTCAGCAGGGAGCCTGCTTCTCTCTCTCTCTCTGCCTGCCTCTGCCTACTTGTGATCTCTCTCTCTCTGTCAAATAAATAAATAAAATATTTAAAGAAAAGTCACAAATAAATTACAGGTACTTTTCGTGTTTCCTTATGGACAGATTTCATATTAAATAATATTTCCTCCAAGAATAGTCTAGGAATTCAAAGTAATTCAAAATAAAACCTTAAGGGATTCCTCACAGAACTTGAAAATTAATTATAAAGTTAGTTTAGAAGAGCGCTTGGGTGGCTCAGTGGGTTAAAGCCTCTGCCTTCAGCTCAGGTCATGATCTCAGGGTCCTGGGATTGAGTCCTGCATCGGGCTCTCTGCTCATCAGGGAGCCTGCTTCCCTCTCTCTCTCTGCCTACCTCTCTGCCTACTTGTGATCTCTCTCTGTCAAGTAAATAAATAAAAAATCTTTAAAAAAAAAAAATATATATATATATCGAGATCCACAAAAGTGTTCAGAACTGACTCTGAATTCTGTGAAAAACAATTTAAACTAGGTGAAAACAGAGAAAAAGATCAAGATTTAGGTACAAATGGGATGCCCGGGTGGCTCAGTTAAGTGTCTGCCTTTGGCTCGGGTCATGATCTCAGGATCCTGGGATCAAGTCCTGCATCAGGCTCCTGCTCAATGGGGAGCCTGCCTCTCCCTCTGCCCTCTCTCCTGCTTGTGTGCATTCTCTGACTCTCTCTCTCAAATAAATAAATAAAATCTTTAAAAAAAAAATTAGGTATAAATATGTTCATCTTCATATGATTATAATAGCTGAAAATAAGTATGAAATGGCTGCAAAACAAGTATTCAATTTTAGCAAAATAAATTATGGATAATACAACAAGGCAAGGGGATGAAGCTTGTTAGAAACATATAAAATATGAGTATACCTGTAAAGACGTGGAACAAAACATTATTGTAGTTTGCAACATTAACAAATTCTTGAAGCAGAATAACCAAAGAAAATCTGCAGGGGAGAATTTCAGAACAAAGACTCCAGTAATTTTTTGTAACAAAACTTGACATCACAGTACATTATAAAATATAATAGTATATATTTATAATATATTGGAATTTGTTTTGCTTCCAGTAAAACTGTTGTTTGTTTTGTTTCCTATTGTCCATGATAAAGGAAGTAGGCTAAAAATTCTCCCCATATGTGAACAACGTAACAGGAATAGTGACTTCATCATGATGAACAAAGAAAACAGGAAGCTAGAAGTACAAAGTTTTCATGGTCTGGTGCACAAAAGTTGCCAGTGTTTAACTAATGTATATTTATTATTAAATATATTGATGTTTCTGTTGAAATGATTAATGTTCTGAATTTTAAAAAGTTTTATTGAAACTCTGTTACTTATTTAACTTGAAATTTTAAGAAGTCTATTAAATATTGAACAAAATTTTCCACATCCTACACTGTTTGAGGGCAGGGTTAGCATGGGAGATCTCAAGATTTTTTTTTTTTAATAGAATAGTGTTAATAGTAGAAAGTAAATGCACCAAACCTGGTGATTCACAGGCCTGTACCCCTGGGGATAAAAATATATGTTTATAAAAAATAAAAAATTAAAAAAAAAAAAGAAAGTAAATGCAAAAGGAAACTAGATCAGAAGTAGCACAATGAGCTTTCACAACTATTTTGCCCTGCTGATGCTATTTTTAAAAAATATTTCTGAAATCTAACGACTTTTCAGCATCTCTACCTGTACTATTTATAGTCCAACCCACCAAAAAATTTTGCCTAGACTATAGTCTTGGTACTGGCTCTTTCTTTTCACTGTGATTCCTATAATCCTGATAAAATGCAAGACATTAAGTTCAGATCGATCACTTCCCTGTTGAAAAACAACCAATAACTTAAAATTGCAACATGGGGGCTTAAGTGGGTAGGAGAAGAATAAATGAAACAAGATGGGATTGGGAGGGAGACAAACCATAAGTGACTCTTAATCTCACAAAACAAACTGAGGGTTGCTGGGGGGAGGGGGGTTGGGAGAAGGGGGGTGGGATTATGGACATTGGGGAGGGTATGTGCTTTGGTGAGTGCTGTGAAGTGTGTAAACCTGGTGATTCACAGACCTGTACCCCTGGGGATAAAAACATATGTTTATAAAAAATAAAAAATTTAAAAAAAAAATTGCCTTAGAATAAAACAAAAGACCTACAGAGTCTTTGTTATCTGGCATCTGACTATAGCTCCAACAACAATTGCCACTCTTACCATGCACATCACTCCACTTCAACCAGACTGGACAACTTCAGATGCTTTAGAAACTCTCAAATATGTCCCTGACTCAGGGACCTTTGCCAGTTCCTTCAGCCTAGAATGCTCTTCCTCCATGTATCTCCACAATTTATTGACTCACTTTATTTGATTTTTCCCAAATACCATCTTCTCAGAAAGATAAGCCTCTATCATTTTACCCTGCATTCCTTTTCTTTACTGAGTGTGTTATAACAAGATTTTCATATTATTTGATTAATTATTTTCCTCCTACTAAGGCAGAGACTGTTTCTTTTAAACCTCCATATCCGGGGCACCTGGGTGGCTCAGTGGGTTGGGCCTCTGCCTTCGGCTCAGGTCATGATCCCAGGGTCCTGGGATCGAGCCCCACATCGGGCTCTCTGCTCTGCAGGGAGCCTGCTTCCTCCTCTCTCTGCCTGCCTCTCTGCCTACTTGTGATCTCTGTCTGTCAAATAAATAAATAAAATCTTAAAAAAAAAAAAGAAAATTTATAAACCTCCATATCCAAGGTTTCTAGAATAGTGTCTTACACCTAATAAGAATTGTGTTAGTTAAATCAAAAAATAAATTCCATCCTTACTGGAATATGATTCTAAAGGTATTATACTGGCTATATTGTTCAGGGCAGAGCCCAGAGAAGCTTTTACTTGGTAAAATGGAGAAGCCCTGTCTCAGAACCCACAGCTAAGTCACTCCAGAAAGGATGCTCTTTGGCACCACGTTGCATGAACTCATTCTTCTTTATAGAGCTGAACCATCTGTGAGTCATTATAGAATATACATATCTGAGCTTCATCCAATAAGTGTTGATTTAGTAGGTCTGGTTTGAGGCTTGGCAGATGAATTTGGTATGCAACCAAGGTCATATTTTTATTAGAATAATACAAATATGGTATTGACAGATCATGTTGAGTAAGTTGTTCTTCCAAAATAATTTTACTATTACACTAATGTACCTAATTCATTGAAATAATTATTGCATATATCAAAGCCACATGCTTTCAGAGAGAAAATTACTATTTACATATTTACATAAACATTAATGTGTCACTATATTGACATATATGTAATAATATGTTTCTATATTGTATATACATATATGCAATGATAGCACATATGTGTAGCAGCCCATGTTACATATCTAACAGTACATAAGTAATATCATGTAATATATAAACTTATATATATGATATTATATATATTAACTCATTTTAAATTCATAATAATATTGATTATATACATGTTGAATTTCTTTTTAAGGCATGTTTTCAACTGGGAAAGAAAATAGGATACCGAAAAGCTTACCAAAGAGGAACATTGTTTTTTCCAATTTAGAAGAAAAATAACATCTCATTTTGGACATATCAGGATTAGCTCATATTGAAAGTGTTTTTAAAAGCCAGCAGCTGGAGATAAACACAAAATGAACATATAGCTTTAAAGGGAGTTCCAGATAAAGCTATATCCACTGGAGAGAATAGTTAATAAGATGGACACCTTAATTTTAAGATCAAGTAACAGACTAATCTTACCAGAAGGAAAGATACATCTATTCCTATACCAAGGCCAGATGTTCAGTGGTGCAGACCAAACTGAATCCTGCTTCTCCAACATGCTACTTACCTGACCTTGGGCAAATTACCCACTCCTCTGTATCTGAGGTTTTTCAAGATCGTTGTAAACATCAAATGACTTAATACATGGAAAGTGTTTGGAGAAATGCTTGACACATACTGTGCACTTTGTGAATACTTGCCCTTTTAATTTTTACAAGTTGCATTACTGGGAAGTTATATCCCCAGAATAAATAAAGTGACTGACTGACTGAATAAAAGTAAACAAAAAAATATACTTCATTCCTCCAGGAATATTAATTCCTATATAATTTATTTTCTTTGTGATTCAATAGTGTTAAGAGCTGTTAAAAATATTAACAATGTTGGGAATTAAAATGACTATTAAAATCCAGAAAAACATAACAAATAGTGTGATCACAAACCCCTTTGTCTTTTTCTGGCTTTAATATGACATATTAGGCATAATATTGATATTTAAGATGAGATATGTACATAAAGTTCATTTATTAAAAGAAATATTTTACTAAGAATGCATGAAAAATCTACTTTCAATCAAATGTCCCTTTGGTATATATAGACATGATTGTATGAGATTGTATGATTTTTCTCTTTAGGTATATTTATATTATGAATTACAGAACTACATTTCCATTTCTGAAATAAATCCCACTTGTTCAAATTATGTTACACTGAACTATGTTTCCAAAATATATTTTAGGATTTTTGTATCAATATTCATATTGTGACTGATCTGAAATTTTCTTATGTGAACAATTTTTGTCAGTCTTTTTTATGAATATAATGCTTCCTGTGTGAAAATAGTGTGGAAGATTTTTTCAGTACTCTATTTCATTCACATTATAGTTATCAATTTTTAAGTTTCATAGAACTCCCCTGTGAAGATTTCTGGGCATGCTTATTTTGGGAGCGAGAGAAGGATGGATATTTATTTGAAAACTTTCTTTTTCTTTTTAAAGACTTCATTTATTTCATTTATTTGAGAGAGAGAGCACGCACATGGGGTGAGGCGGGGTGCAGACCAGTAAGCAGGAGTGAGGGGAGCAGAGAGGGAGGAGCCCACCACGGGGCTCATCTGATGACCCTGAGGTCATGACCTGAGCCAAAGTCAAGAGTCGCATCCTTAACCAACTTAGCCACCCAGGTGCCCTGACAATTTTCTGCACATTTAAAATTTTCTAAAGTCATTGGAAATTGATCCACTTACTTGTTTTCTGGGATGATGTTCAGTAGTATAAATTCCTCTCATGTCTCCTCTATTGAATTCAGTTTTAAATTTATTTTGAGAGACGTAATTCCATTCTAAACATAGTCCCTTTTCACCATGACTTTTTGCCATTCTCATACTGCTTGGTACCCACAAGCTTCCTACACTTTATTATTCATGGAACTTGGAAGCCTGAAATCTCCAGAGAGCTGCAGTGTGGCCTCATTCCTGACTTTTTCATTTTTTATCATAAGAGCAACCATTGCAATCTGTGGAATAATATTTTCTATCTTATCACAGAGAAATGCAACCACGCAATGCCAGCGTACTCAGCCTTCATCAGACTCTTGAAGGAGTTCATGACCCAAGAACATTAAGCTCTAAGGGCTTTAATCCAGTTCTTTAAGGCTGCCCATGTAAGTCACTGCACAAGTCTGTTAAGCCGGGCCCTTTCTTCAGGCGCATTCTTTCCCAGCCGTTTTGCCCTCAGCCACTGTGGTTTTATCCTTACACTGTTTCTTAAAAGCCTTTGATGATACTCTATTGCTCCGAACTCCTTAGTTGAACACTCAGGGTATATGGTGAACTGATTTCTTTCCTACATTTCTCTAGCTTCGGCCCTCCACTTGCCGTCTTCTCTACAAGAAAAGCCAACTCATTTCATGGGTCTGTGACTTCATATATGATATTTTCTCTCCCTGAATACCTTCACTACTAACTCATCTCCAAGTTAGTGTAACTCATCTTCCCAATGTCAGATTATTTAGGAAGGATTTCCTCTTCCAAGCCTTCATAAAATTTCCTTTGTTAATGTCACCTAAGAATCTTCTGTATATCACAACATTGCATCTCTCACACAACAAAATGTAATGTCGATTAGCTGTTCATTTGTCCATTATACTCTGAGGTTCTTGAGGAATGAGACTGTATAATATATACCACAATTACTTTCAGGCATGTAAAATGACCTTTATTTAACTTACATTAAATAAATGAATAAATTTATTATGAACAATATACTTTTTATTTATTTATTTATTTACTTGAGAAGGAGAGAGAACAAGCAGGGGGAGCAGCAGAGGGAGAGGGAGAAGCAGGCTCTCTGCTGTGCAAGGAGTCCAGTGCTGGGCTGGATCCCAGACCCCTGGGATGATGAACTGAGCAGAAGACAGACTGATGAGCTACCCAGGTGGCCCATGAACAATATATTTAATAAGAATTCTGAAGATGATCTTCAGATCTGTTTACGGAGGTGATGTATGAAGATTTCGAGAGGCTAGAAAATACATTGCAGCAATTTTTCAATTGTATCTAATGGCCTTGCCTACTATGAATATGTTCCCAGTCAGAAACAATCTGGACCAATGCTTTAACAATGATAATAGCTCGTACTTGGCTATAATGTACTTGGCTAGCTAGCACTTGGCTATAATGCAATAAATACAATATTGCAGAAGCCAAACAACCCAAGAGTAAGTCCTTATTTCTTTCTATTGAACAACATATGCATCTGTTTGATTCTTTTTTTAAAAGATTTCATTTATTCATTTGACACAGAGAGATACAGAGGGCATCAGCACAGGGAGATGCAGAGGGAGAGGGAGAAGCAGACTCCCTGCTGGGTTGGGAGTCCAACATGGGGCTCAATGTGGGGCTTGATTCCAGAACCCAGAAATCATGACCCAAGCCAAAGGCAGAAGCTCAACCATCTGAGCTACCTAGGTGCCTTGCTTCTATTTGATTCTTATCTTCCAAGTAGTTTATTCCAAAATCACCTATATGTGGTGGCATTAAATTTATTAAAATAAATGTCACTTCACTATTGCAGGAGGCATTGGCACAACTCTATATAATTCAGATCGAGAATTCTGTATAATTATTTTCTCTTTTGTGTTCCATTTTACTTACATCAATATTATACAAGGCCTCTGAATTGATAATCTGTTCATAGAAAAACATTATTATCTTGTAATATATAGTGAACATAGTTCTATTATTTAATGTTTAATGTAAACAAATACAGCTTTTTTTCTTAGTTTTTAACTAATATTTACTCATGTAATAGGCCCTGAGAACATAGAATTAATGATGTTTCACTGCTCACTTGAAAACTGCTCATAAAAATAAAAGTATTGAAATAATGGCACAGAGGTAGTCATATTAACCTAGTGGGAACACTTTACAACTTTGAGGGGAAAAGCAATTGAATAATCAATCATAAGTCAGCCACCATGTCCCCTGTGACAGACTTCAAAGACAGCGTAATCAAACCACAGATATAGAGACATATAGTGCTGGTAAATATCTTAACACCCCCTCTTTCTTGCAAGGATACTTGAGGAAGAAAAAACATCAAATCTCTAGTTGACAAAGCCACAGATGCCAATAATAGACTGTCTTACTTTACTGGTCTTAAAGAATTTGAGAGCTTCCATTTAAATGTTCCATAACACTCTACATGGACTATACTTTTTATCTTTGTGGTATCACTGTTTCTTCAGTAGGGTTTGTAAAATTCAAATTAACTGATAACTTTTGTGTGTGTATGCTAACTAAATGATTTAGAGGGAATACCCTAACCAATCTTTCTCCTTCTAATTCCCTTCTACTCCTCCCTACCACTCTGCTTACCTCTACTATAAATATGAGCTTCCCAAAATTGTTTTTAAAAAATGTATCTAGCAGTATCACTCCACCTCTAAAGTTTCTCCCAATGATTCCTCAATGTTTTTAGGATAAAGGATGTTAATTCATAGCATGAGACACAAAATGCTTCATGGATCCAACCCTATTCTACATAATCAGTCTCAGAACAAACTACTTTCCAATACACAATCTATCCAACAACACTCTCGCACCTCTGTGTGTTTGTACTCATCATGTTCATTCTTCTGGGAATAACTTTTCTTCATTCCCCATCCAGGTAAATTCTACTTATTTTCAAACCTTACCTCTAGTTGTATCTCTCCAAGAGGAACCTCACCAAGAGTTAGTAGTTTCCCTTCTTCTTTGCCCCATGCATCTAAAACAGGTATTTAACAGGTATTTAACTCTCCATAACCTAGGTACAGATCTTTAGGTGGGTGGTGGGGGAAGGGGGTATAATAAGCACCAGTTAATATATTTTGAATTAATTACTCAACACATTTCTTATTAGTAAAAATAAAAATATCTCCTTTGTCTGAGTCTTCCTTCAGTTTAATAGCATAAAGTTTTGAAGTGCCTGGTTGTTAAAACTGACTCTCGGTTTTAGCTCAGCTCATGATCTCAGTGTCGGGAGATCAAGCTCGGTGTCAGGCTCTGTGATTGGTGTGGAGTCTGCCTGCAATTCTCTCTCTCTCTCTCTGCCCCCTCCCCCTGCTCATGCTCTCACACTGTCTCTCAAATAAATAAATAAATAAATAAATTTTGATTTAAAAATTATATATAAAATTTATAAAATTTTTAAATAAATTTTTATAAAACTTGCCATTTGCGACAACATGGATGGAACTAGAGCGTATCATGCTTAGCGAAATTTTTAATTAAATTTTTAATTAAAATTTAAAAATTTTAATTTACAAAAAATTTTAAAAATTCATTTTTTAAAAATAGTATAGTACAACAGTAAAGAAAGTACTGTGTATTATTATATAATGATTTTCATGGAAGCATATTGTATGGTAGGAAAAACATGGGAATTAAAATCAAACAAAATCATAACAATGTCATGATTTTTCAAGTTGGTTTCACTGTTATTTACTGGTATGTTAATAATTATTCCATGAATAAAAGGATTCTTCAGCCAAAGATCTTTTTGAGAACTTCTAGAACTTAACATACAGATTTTGTAGTAACAAAACACTTTGCTTACTTGGTCATTGCATGAGTTCAGCTGCATTTAAGAGACTCAATGTCATGGTTTTAACCAATACTTTTTGTAAACAAGCAGTCCCATATACAGTGGCTTCAGTAGGTCCATAAAGCATCGGTGTTCTAAATTTGTTCTAAGTTCTGCTCTACCACTCTTATAATCACATCATATTACCAAGATGACCAGTCAGCCCTCAGCCTCTCATCTGAATGCCAGGCAGGAAAAAGGAAATGCCAAAACTTTTTCAGAAAACACCAAAAGATTCCCACTGAAGTTTGCCCAGAACTGACAACTTATCCTAGCTTAATGGAGGCTGAAGTTTAAATATGGCTGATGATACTGTTGCAATAAAATTGAGCTTCTCTTAATAAAGAATGTAGGCATTGGATAAGTAGCTGTCAGTGACTCCATTATCATAAAGTCATTTCTATCCACAAATGTCAAGGAACATTAATATATCATGAAATAATTTTTAGAACAATGGTAGCTATGGTAGCTTTAAAAACAAATTAGTAACTGAATCCATGTACCTGTCTTCTTCCACACAAACTTCTTCCTCCCAAACTATCAAATATAAAATATTATGAAGTATAATTTATGAATTTCATCATATTAAATCAATGTAAAATTCTTGGAATGTAATATAAATTAAGACTTTCCTTGTAAGAAAAAAAGCCTTTATAATAGGAACAAAATGATTATGAAAGCAGTTGAAAATGATTACGAACCTTAGGAAGTATTTTTTAGAAATAATTTCTGCCTTTGTGCACTATAATGCTATGTTAAGTATAGACAATAATGTAAATCCACATTTTATGTGGGTTTCTGACACTGTGTTGTAGTACTTAAATGACCTAAAGTGCCACTTCCTGACGCCCCAGAAAAGAATGAGGCACAAACAAGTCAGCTGCAAGAGAAAGGGAACAGGGATCAGGCGTAGAGAAGACTGTTGGCCCGAACAATTCCTCAGTCTCATATTTATTGGATATTAGACAGTAATCAACAGAGGAGCCAATGAAGGCTATACATTAACCATATGCCTTATAGATAAACAAGAGGGAATATGAGTTATCCATTGCTCATGTCTTATAGATAAGTAAGAAGAAAGGCAGGATATGTCTAGTCAAGCAGTATAGAATTTATAGTTGAGCAAGCACATTCAAACGGATCATCTATTAACCACGGGTGGTCTCTGGAGAAAGGGAGATAACAGAAAAAAGAAGCAGGTGGCATTCCACCCTGAACAGGCCAGGCATTCCCAGCTGCTTGGCTTCAAGGAGGTATATCATCCTCTCCCACAGAGGCCTGTTGCTAGTACATGGTTTTCCTAAGGTTATATTTAAGCATGCTTGGTGACTAGTATAATTTCTTGTATGTTATATTTTAAGTAATACATTGTTGTGAGGGACAGTTACACTAAGGTTTAAAGTATCTTGCTTTTTGTTTAGAATATTTAGGAAAAATTTGCTGAGAATCCTTGCCAAGAATTGTGATATCACAGGGTTTGTTTTGCCTGCTCTGGAGAAGTCATAGACCATTCCTCCAATCAACTTTACACGTACGCTGGGAACACCCTCTCAATCGTGACTATCTACCAGTTGTCTTGCATGTTTTAAAAGACTAGACACTGCCATGCCTTGTTTACCAGTGTATCTCCACCATACCATGCAGGAGACATTCAATGAATACCAGCTGAATGAACACCATGCTTTAATGAACAAACGCGTTGTGAGATTCACACTGGCTTGGTACAGTTGAACACAACTGATTTATTCATCATAACCTTTTGAAAATGTTGACTCTTCTGGGAACAATAAAAACTTTTGTGGGGCACCTGGGTGGCTCAGTGGGTTAAGCCGCTGCCTTCGGCTCAGGTCATGATCTCAGGGTTCTGGGATCGAGTCCCGCATCGGGCTCTCTGCTCAGCAGGGAGCCTGCTTCCCTTCCTCTCTCTCTGCCTGCCTCTCTGCCTACTTGTGATCTCTCTCTGTCAAATAAATAAATAAAATCTTTGAAAAAAAAAAAAAACTTTTGTTTGTTTTGGTAATTGAAAAGTCTGAGATTTGGAGAATTGCCATTGTCAGAACATGGTAAGTATTTAAATTGTATTCAACGTCCATAAAAGAAGAGTTATTATGCCAATAACTTCATATGAACTGGAAATAGTGATAAAGTTCCTAATTTAGGATTACTTAATAAAGGATTAACTAGAGTCCCCATTAAATTTTAAGTTCTTTAAATTATGATTTATTATAATTATTTCACCAAATTACTATTTTGTTAATTCAGTATTATCAAAAGGCCAATATTGTGTTATACCAGAAAGCCAAAGACACATTACCTAATATACAATTTAGAATCTTTTCATTGCCCTGAGGTCTTTGTGCTTTCATCAGCTCTCTAATGAGTAATAGTAGACCTTTCTGTTACCTTATTAGTCCATATTTAAAACTAAAGAATAATTATTTTATCCCTTTTATAGTACTATATATAAAACAGCATTTGAATTGTTTTATTATAAGAAATTATTTTAAAAGCTAAATAAAGGTGTGCATTATGAGTACAAGTGGGGTGCGCAAACAGAGAAGAGAAAGAATAATACAAGTAGAGAGAAAATGTTAATTTAGACACTGAGGGAATAAAGTAGAGTTGCATTGGAGTGGAAAGAGTCTGAGGAAGACTGATGGGAATGAGTTGCTTGTTTTAATTTTCCAAACAGAGCTGGAGTAAATTTCCCACTTTAACAGTAAGACAATATTCACAGGCATACGAAGGAATGCAATCATTTCTCTATCACCCCATACCTTGAACTGAACCTCCAAATATTAACTCTAGAGAAAATAAGAACAGAGAAGTCAACTTAAAATTGGTTATTAAGGCAAATATTTCTGTTGAATCTTCACAACTATTGATAACTAATATTTTCATTTATTGCATCTCTATTGAATATTTAATAACATTTTACTTACAGATTTTTAAATCTCTTACATATCTGGAGCCATTAAATTGAAGTTAATGCAAGACAATTTATCACTATATTAAAAATATGTAATTGGGTAGTTGGGTTTTATTATGAAATTGTATATTGACATTATTTTGCCTTTGAGTGTTTTCATGTGTAATTTTCAAATTTTTGTCTCTTTAGGTGTACCTTAAGTCCTTAAATGGATATTATTTACAACCAAAGCATTTCGCTAATAATAGTTCTCCTTTTACGCAATCTTTTCTCAAATTTTCCTAGAAAATATACTGCATTAACACATAAGTCTATCAGGAATACAAACAGTCAAAAATATAGAGAAAACTTATAGGCATTTCCATGTAGTAGAGAAAAAATACTAATGTCTCTCAAAGTACATGACACAACATTACTTAATGCTCGGTGACAATTTTAAATTAGTTTGTGAGGCAGATAAAGTAACTACATGACATAAAGCAGCCTCTGTAATTATGGTCAATATTTGTGACATGTAGCAATATTTATAGTTGTAAAAAGAATCAGCATAAGTGACTCTTAATCTCACAAAACAAACTGAGGGTTGCTGGGGTGGGGGTGTTTGGGAGAAGGGGGTGGGATTATGGACATTGGGGAGGGTATGTGCTTTGGTGAGTGCTGTGAAGTGTGTAAACCTGGTGATTCACAGACCTGTACCCCTGGGGATAAAAATATATGTTTATAAAAAATAAAAAATTAATTTAAATTTAAAAATAAATAAATAAATAAATAAAAGAATCAGCATATATAATCTCAAGATATCTTTTTTTGGCATCTCAGCTTAATCTATCAGATATTTTATCAGGGCTAACTGTAATACTGCAGTGGATGACTATGTATTTGATATAATTATCTCTTGCCTCCAAGTAATTCACTTCCCTCTATGGTCTATGTCTAAATTCCCTCAATTCTATGGTTGGAATATATAAATAAATATTATCTTCATATTGACATTAGGTTGACATCAAATCTTTCTCTAAATAAATCAGAGGTACTAACACCTGTGAAGTGACACAGCAGCTCCCACACTGTGAGATGTAATCAACTAAAGGATCAAAAAATTGAGCTTACACTAAGCAAATTGGTTTTCTGTTGAGTCCAGTCTAGGTAAACTCCTTTATGTGGTGAAACTCCACTTATGCTTTGTACTAAAAATTTTAAATGTGAACTTTCAATAATGAAAGTGTTTCATAAAAGAAAATATTTTTTTACTCTCAGATTTAATCTTCCAATAGAATAAGACTCTAGACACTATGAATGTGCTTTAAGATGTAAATAATCTTTGAACAATAACAACAAAAGAGCAAATTTCCCAAACAACCTAATTCCAGTTTCAGAAAAATGCAGGTTGAAGAAGCAATTCCTGCCTGTCAGATAGCCTGGGTTTATTCTGGTCCTTCAGCTCACTAGTGGTATGATGTAGAAAAAGATGATTGTTCCTTAGTTTCCTCGTGTCCAAAATAAAAATATGTCATCTAAGATATTATCTAATGTTTGGCCCACAAGTCTGATAGAGCTACTAAAAGAACACATGAAAAGAGTATAGAAAGAGGTTGGCACATAGAAAGTTCTCAATAAATTCTAGATGTGTTTTTGGTATTATTATTATTATTATTACCAATATTTTTCAAGGAATAGAATTCAGTTGTTGATGATCAACCAATTAACCAGTGCTTTGTGAGTTCTCCAATTCAGAGTTAATGGATCATCTCTGTCTACTCTTGGAAACCTAATTAGCAAGTGGCATATAACTAATGGACCAATGAAGACCAGATATGCTCTGGCACTCATACCTCTTCTATCAAGAGAGGAAAGGCCTCACGGGAGGTGAAAGCATAGGATAATAAGTGATAAAAGAAAGCAAAGTGCAGGGGCACCTGGGTGGCTCAGTGGCTTAAGCCTCTGCCTTGGGCTCAGGTCATGATCCCAGAGTCCTGGGATTGAGCCCTGTATCAGGCTTTCTGCTCTGCGGGGAGCCTGCTTCCCTTCCTGCCGCTCTGCCTACTTGTGATCTCTGTCTGTCAAATAAATAAATAAAATCTTAAAAAAAGAAAGAAAACAAAGTGCAATCTAGTATAGTTGCATTTGAGCATCAAATCTTAATCTTATGAATAATGTGGAGATGGGCCAGAATACTGGTTTATATAGAGTTTGAGGAACTTCTTTCCCTTCTAGGTCTTAATGTAATCTTTGAAATTTACCAGGATCTGGTTGGCAACTTTGAAAAAGAGAGTAGAAGATAAGTAAGAAGGCCAGTTGTTTTCCTGTGTGGGAGCAGTATGGGCTCTTCACCACAAAATGGAGCAAGACAACTCTATGCCTTTGTGCATGACCTCCTAATCCAGCAGCTCTGCCAACTCACAATGATTGTCCAATCACAGCCTTCAAAGCTGGACAATCTATAACAATTCTTTGCTGAAAGAAGGATTTGTGACACAGATGGAGGAAATTTCCTCCCTTATCTGTTCCAGAGAACTACACAGGAAGAAATAAATTGTAATACATAGCTACTTACTTCCAAAGGTAACCATATAATGTAAGATTCTTCAAATTATTACCTCTATATAACAAAATACCTCAAGATTTAGCTGCTTAAAATAATTATTTTTATTCTTATGGATTCTATGAATGGGGAATTTGAACAGGACAGGGCAAATACAGTTCGGTTTTTGCTGAAAAGATTAGATAACTGACATTGATCAATCTCCCATAGTCTAGGATTAGAATCAACTATAGGTTTATTTACACATATGTTAATAATTGATAATGGCTGTTGCTGGGTCCTCAGCTGAGACTTCCACATAACATTTTCACAAGGGTTGTATTTCCTCACAATATGACTGCATCAGAGTAATCAAACATCCAAATAGCATTTCAGAGCTCCACAAGCAAATATCACAGTGATCAGTTCATCAAGTTTACTAAATAGCCTCTATAGTCATAACACAATTGGCTTACAAGCCTACCCAGAATTCAAGGGAAGAGGACAAGTTTCAAGGTCACATTGTCAAAGAACATAAAGGATGGGAAATATAAGTGTCGCCATCTTTGTAAAATAAAACCTGCCACAAAGATATAGCATTACAATGAAAAATTAATACAAATCATATTAAAAGCAAACAAATTAATTGTCAAATTTTGGAGAATATACTATGAGCATGAATGAATTTCAGGGACAGCAGATATCAGTGAAAGCAACTCTAGCAACAAATAACCTCATGGAAGAGACTGGCCCTGAATTGGGCCTCAAAAGATATGTAATATATTTTAACAATCCCTCTATGCTTCAGAAAGGAAAAAAAAAAATCTTGATGTCCAGCTGGTCTCCATTTTCCATTTAGAATCAATTATGGTTTGCCAATTTCTTGTTAGAGTTAGCTTTTAAAAGAAGAAGGAAACTTTGATATCACTGAAAATGATAACTATAACAGTAAGATCTTCTAAAATAGGCTAGAAAATATTAAAATAATAACCTTTCCTAACATAACTAGCACACAGTTTTTCTTAATATCTGAAAAGGAACAAAATGATGAGTAGTCACAAAATCTCAGGTTAAAGAAAGAATAGTGGAAATTATAGGCTACTCATTGAAAGACAACTGATAAATGAATTTTTCCATTTTCATCTTTTGAACACTTTTTTATTACCTTTAAGTAACTTAGAACCTAAAAAGTGAAAAATCTTTCCAGCCTACCTGATTCAAAACAAATAACTCACTTTACAAAAAAAAATATTTTCTGGATATCAGTTGCTAGATAAAGCATTCTTTCTCTGAAAAACTAGAAAAGATTAATTTAGTTTCAAAAAAAGTTTATAATAAAGAAAACCATTATCTAAACAGCAATTCTGTATATGTTGTCTAGTGTCCAAGCATATTATGAATTGCTAGTGAGTAGATTAAATAGATTAGTAGTAATAAGTTTCAAATATAAAAATAAAACAACTGAAGTTATTTCAAATCTTAAAAATGCTTTACATCATAAATTGCTATTTCTTATATTGAATGGTTATGTCCATTTGCTGAACACATCTAAGGATGATGAAGCACAATAAACCACAGATAAGATAGCTTAGCCAATAGGACATTTTTGAAATATTTTTGAAATACATTTTGAAATATTGGTTTCATTGACCAATATATGATGTAATTTTTTTTCTGGACCATCATGATCTTTGTTTATATGGTCAGTCCTGCTTTGCTCTTAACCCTCTTGCATTTTGTGCAATTACATCTTACACTCTTCCACCTGGCATGGTCCTGTCATAATGCTATCCAAATAATAGAACTCCATTTGCTCCCTCTGGACTACCTACACCTGCAAACTATAATTCTCACTAAGCAACGATGTCTCATTCCCTTCCTTGACTGGAAAATACAACAAAGTGTTAAAACACACTTTGCCTTTTCCATTTTTGTTTCAAATTTCTAGGAGACCCATCTTGATTTTTAATGATCCTTATGAAATGTCGTCTGCTTTAATTTCACTTAATCATTTTAATACACAATTTTTCAATGAATACACTTTGCCTTTTCTATTTTTGTTTCAACTTTATGGAAGACCCATCTTGATTTTTAATGATGCTTATGAAACGTAGTCTGCTAATTTCACTTAATCATTTTAATACATAATTTTTCATTGAATGGACTATAAAATACATACATACGTGCATATATATATTTATGTATAAACAATACATAGCAAAAATCATTATTTTGATGGCACACAAAAGCATAGCATAAATATATGAAATATATGTTCTATAACTTCATTAGAAAACTTCTATTTAAAAAAAAAAACTTCTATTTTCAGCCCCGACATGTAAAGAACTTAGAAGTCTTCACTCTCATTCTGACAATGAAAACAAGTTGGACAAACTGAAAATTGGTGATTTCATTAAGATCCATCAGAGAATTGAGGTCACATGGCAAATGCCATTCCAAAATCTGGAAAAAGAGGTGTTTCCAGAAAGTATAGCAACCAAAATTTGCTTACCTGGAGCAGAAGTTTATGAAGTCACTATGTTGAAGAAACATGGTAATTTTGAGACTGAGACTAGAGTAGCATGAGAACAGGACTGTACTCATGCTTTCATAGGCTGCCCCTCTAAAAATCCCAAGAAGTGTTCACTGTAACAATTCAGAAAAGTTTCCCCTTTGGCTCTGGCAGGGTGAGGGGAAGAGTAGCTATTGTGAGACACTTCCAAAGCCTACTTTCTAGAGGAAAACAATTTTGCCTGAGCAAAATTTTTAAAATTTTGAAAGGAATTCCTGTCGACTGCAGTCCCTCTTCTTTCTTGTCTCACCTATGGGGAAGAAATTACAATCAACAGGGGACAGGGCTTTAAGGATATAAATTAGGAATGCCACAGACAAGGAATGTCTGTGTCAAAATGTCAAAAAAAAAGAAAACTATAAAATGGAGAAGGGTCAGGAATACTTGTGAAGGACACAGTTCAAGTCAAAGTCCCACTAAAAGATTAAGGTTTAATCAAAAAATTATAGAAGGTTTACCCTTAAAACCTTACCACTACAGCAAAAGGGCTCTCCTATAATAATAATGATTACAACTGAAAGAACTCAGACTCTCTTTAGAGAATAATAGGGAAGTCACTAAGACAGGACGGAAGACAAAAACAAGGTCATTAGGAGAATTTGAAGCCTCTAGCACTTATAACTACAACAAATGTTAAACACAGTCCAGCTCCAAAATAGATGAATATAAATCTCTGCCCTGAAGGGCAGCTTACTTTATTTCCTATTACCCAAGATAATGTGTACAGCTCTCAACAAAATATTATAAGATATGCAAAAAGTATACACAGTGGGAAAAGACGATACAATTATATGAACTGGACTCAGATATGGCACACATGTTGAAGTTATCAGAAAGGAAATACAAAATAATTATGATCAATATATTAAGGGCATGTGATAGAGTTCCCATGACAACCCTCAAGCTCACTGATTTACTAGAAAGACACCCACGATGTGGAAAAAGCTGTTATATTCATGATTAGGTTTATTGCAGTGAAAGGATACAGATTAAAATCAGCAAATTAATTGATACATGGGGCCAAGTCCAGGAGAAAACAGACATGCTTCCTGGTATCCTTAACCAGGGAGTCACACAGGAATACACTTAATTTTCCCAGAAACGATATGCAAGAACACATGATAAGTGTTGCCAATCAGGGAATCTCATGTGAGCCTTGATGTTGTGGCTTTTATTGGAGATCAGTCACACAAGAATGCAGTACCTACATGACTTCTCTCAGCCATTCAGATCCTAGATCCCCTCCTCCCCAAATAAACTACTACATGTATATATTAAAACAGCTATATTAAAAAGAGCTAACAATACTAACTGCTGGCAAGAATGCAGAATGACAAAAACTCTCATTCATGGTACAGACATTTTGACAGACGGCTGGGCAGTTTCTGCCAAAGCTAAGCATTGTCTTACCATGCTCCAGCAATGGCACTCCTAGGTAGCTGCACAACTGATTTGAAAACTCGTGCCGATATAAAAATCAGCACATTAATGTTTATAGCAGCTTTTTTCATAATCACCAAATACTGAAGTAACCAAGATAGGAAAGTGTGTAAACAGACTGTGAGACAGCCACATGATGGAATAACATTCAGTGATTAAAAAAGAATAAGTTATCAAGCCCCCTTAAAAATAGATGAATTTAAATGCATATTGCTAAGTAAAAGAATTCATCATGAAAGTGCCATATAGCTCCATTTTAAAGACATTCTAAAAAAGGTAAACCAGGAAGTTGGTAAACAGATGCCAGGGTTTTGTGGAAAGGGAAATTTTTCGAGTGGTTAAGCTATGATATGATACTGTAATGCTCTGTACATGATACTCTACAGTTGTCTAAATCTGTGATAATTTATAACCACTGCATGAATCTTATGTCTGAAATTTTATTGAAAATAATTTGGGGGTGCCTGGGTGGCTCAGTCATTTAAGTGTCAGACTTTCAATCTCAATTCAGATCTTGATATCAGGGTTATGAGTTCAACCCCTGCATTGGGTTCCACATTGGATGTGGAGCCTACTTGAAAAAAAAAATCATTTACAAGGTTGGGAGGATTGTAGAGTAGAATGCACACTGTGACAAAGGAATTAAACTATATTAAAAATATCTTAAACAACCTCATTTATGATGGCAAGGAAGAAAGTTCTGAGCTAAACTACTTTGACAGTAACTGGGTTTGTATGTTTAAACTCAAAAGAAACTGAACACAAGCACTGTATTCTAATTGGCAAAATTGTTTTCTCATGATGATATAAATTAACAATTTTGAAATTATTATGTAGTTATAATAGAATTAAATAATTAAATAAATTGATGGGTGATGATGAGATCACAGTTGGAATAGAACATTATAGTCAAGCAAAAAAAAGGGGGGGTAGAAATATCCATGCCATATCAGGTTAGAGTTAGACACATCAAATACTAATACATACCTAGCTTAACAGAGAGAAAGATGGGTACATACAGAAATATTTGTAGATGTGTATACACAGGCTAGTATATACACATATAAATCCTGTTCTGTCCTCTAAGAGTGCCTAGTAAAAAGGAAGCCCAACAGCAATGAACACACTCAGAGCTCATATCTCAATTTCTAATACCATTCTCCAATCAAAGGAAACAGGGCTTCTTGGATAAGTTTCTGATTCTTGAGCTGGGGCAGGAAATAGACCAGATGAAGTTAGAACATCTTACAGTGCCAAAAAGTAAGGAAATGCTACAATAATAATAATTATACAACAATGGAATTTGTCAAAGAGACATGCAGCCTAATGACCACATTAGCTGTGAACATAACCCTTTGTTCTATAAAATGGCTAAATATTGTCTTTCTCTTTTATAAATATAGCTGTGTCTGACGCTCATTTTTTGAAAGAAATAAGTGCAGTAGAAAGAAATAAGTGCAGTAAAAGAGAATATTATTGGCCTAGTTCATTAGGCAATTTGGAAATAACCATTCTGTGGTGGGTTTTTTGGTTTTGGGGTTTTTTTTTTTTTTTTTGGTTGAGTATAGCTATTGTCATGCTTTATCTCATCTCTCCAAAAACTACTGAGTCGTCATTAAATAATGCCTACCTCAAGTCATACTCCCAAGGAATCAATTTCATGATGAAGTAAATTTAAAACTGTCTAAATACAAGAAAAATTGTTTCTTGAAATATTATTTTTTCAGCCATGTGTTTTTAAAAGAATACCTCTATGTGAATGGAAAAACTAAACAATAATATATTTTTCTTTCTGTGTGCATATGAGAATCAGTTGGTCATGGCTGACTGAATTAAATACTATATTGTGATTACAAAATGATGACTTCGCTAGCCATGTCATTCCTTATATATATGTTTGTCAACATTTTTCTCTAAAGAAAAGTCTTCTGTCCCAGGTCACTTCTTTCAGTATTAAAATAAATTTATGATTTCATTGTATTCAGTGCAGTGTGTGCATTATATTTTTTATGCTGACTTGGCCCAATTTGGACATTAGAGTCCCCTTTGAACAAGTTCTCTGTCTTTTTGCTATGATCCTATTAATTTTTTAACACCTCCTTGCTTTCACCATAATAAGACTGAACAGTTCTATCTTGTACTTTCCCTACACTATTTCTGAAAGTTTGCTAATTCTGTAATAAATCGCCATTTCATTTAGTGGACAACAGTATTTAGAAACCAAGAGTTAACCTCTAGTTGGGCATATTGACAGTGGGATGTCATTGTTTCTAGGCTCCTTCAGTGAGCAAAGGGGAAGTCAAGAGTTCACACTAAGATAAGACACCACCAATTCAAATCCACCATTCTGAGTCCTCCTATCTCTCTATCATTCAATATTTGTGCCTTTCATCTCCCATTATGATAACCCTAGTTCCAAACATAACTAATACATATGAATTTTCCCTATCTTACACTGCCTTTAAAATATAGTTTCATAATTACACAACTAATACCACTTACTTAGAGTAAATCTACTATGTAAAGTTCAAAATTCCTTTTAGTTTTTTCTTCCTTACAGTTTATCTCATTAATGCTTTACAGTTGAGTATAATACTTTGAACCTTTATTAATACTGATTCAAAATTATTAGGATGAAACAAAGGGGAAAATTGATGGAGTATATTTATTATGGCAGCAAAATCTGGAACATTGAGAACAGGTTTCCTTTTGCTCATCCCTGAATCTCACCTCAAGCATTTCTATTAATGTGTAAACCCAATAGCTTTCCAAAACAAACAAAAAATCTTTTGTAAAAAAGATTTTTTTGAAAGACTTTTTTACAAAAAAGATCTTTTTTTTTTTACAAAAAAAAAAAAAACCCTAAAAATCTTCTCTAAGTTAGAAAGAGTTGGTTTTGTTGCAACCAAAGAATCTAAATCAATACAAATAAGGTACCCATAGTAAGACCATTTAATATTCCCTTACCACCTACATGCTTTTTTGTTGTCCTTACTTACTATATCCCCTGCATCATAAATTTCTTTCTCCCAATATCCAGAAAGTTAAATGTATGGTGACTGAAGCCAGACTCCTGAGTTTGGATCCTTCTTGATCCACTTAAATAGCTGCAAGTTATATCACCTCTTTCAGCCTGAATTTTCACCAGCCTGAATTTCACCATTATAAAATGATGATAATAAAAGCACTTAATTTATAAGGTTGTTATGATGATAGTAAGTTAGTAAGTATACTACTACCTGACACATTTATGAATATCACAAAGCATATTATAAGCAACCCAAATACATGACTTTCTACATCTCTGATTCTTATTGTGACTTCTGTTAACATACAATACATTTGGTATTTGAATATTATATTTCCTAACAGTGCTAGAAACAGAGTAGATGTTTCAAAAATATATGTTGTAAAAATGAATTAATTGTACATTTGTTGACATAGTATTTAATTTTACTTTTCATAAGGACAAATTCTGTGCACGACACATAATCACTTTCAATAATATTTATTGAATTTAAACTAATAACTAGAGACACAAAAGTGCTATATATCACCCTGATGAAACAAAACTTTGATTCCATATAAATGGAAAAGGGTCTCATTTAACCAATATCTGGGAGTAAATTGTTTACATCATTTCCATTCTTGGCCTGAAAAGTTTTACTGTGATAGTAAAGCTGGGTAAGTTTTACACAGTTTGATATCTGATAGACTCCTTTTATGGAGAGGATTAAAAATAGTGTAGTATTTGTTGAGAATTACTGAGACAAATTACTGAGACAAAGTGTTTGAGCTATATACAATCTCTTATATGTGCATATAAAATTACCAGTGGGTTCTTACATTTAGCCTTTTTCTAGTCTCAGAAAGAAACAAATAATAACCCACTACCAGTATGTCCTTTTCACTCCTACATGTAATCAGTATAAAAAATTTAACTTTTTTCATAAGAATTGCTTGCATTCCAATGTGTAGTTTTACCCAATGCACTTCTAAATTTGGACTGGCCATACTTCAAGGGCTCACTTGTCACAAGTAACTAGTGACTACCATGTTGGACAGTGAAGACTTAGTGTCTTAACATTTGCTTATGTCCTTCCTCAAAATAAAGCCTTTTTTTTTTTAAGGATTTTAAATTTTTTATTTTTTATAAACATATATTTTTATCCCCAGGGGTACAGGTCTGTGAATCACCAGGTTTACACACTTCACAGCACACACCAAAGCACATACCCTCCCCAATGTCCATAAAGCCTTTTGAATACATTTTTTGTCTGTTTGCTTTTCTGCCTATTGATATCTACTGAAGTTTCACTTTAGACTACGAAACAATCCACTTAAAGATGGTCAACTGCTATGCCGTTTATGAATCATTTTTTTCTGCTGAAGTTCTCACTCTTGTATCAGTATTATTCTAGTAGATGTTGTATTCTTGACACTTGTTTTTTGTCTACATGCTTTGAAATGAAATAATTTAAATAATTTTTAGTCATAAAAAGAATGGCCCAGTTCTGTAATAATTCTATGAAGCACTTCTAAATAACATTATTAAACATCCTCCTGGAAGAAAGTGAATTGGCATTATCTTATAATCACTTCCCAAGAAGAATAAATTTGAACCAATTTGAGCTCATCCAACTCTCCAAAACGTAAATTAATTGTTTAGCTTTCTAGAATACTACAAACAATTAATGTGTACTTCTAACCAGTGGGTTTTTTTTTTTAATTACTCAACCCAATTTGAATAGTCTCTTACTGGAATTGGTCATCATGACCTCTCTCATCTGAGATTGCCAGGCCCTCTTAAGTGGTGTTTTTAAACTTTAGAATGGTAGAACTTTTTAAAATAAAATATTTAAAGATAAAATCTAATCTTTGAAGAGAGAAAACAGGACTTCAATTCACTTTCTCTTGTTGATTCCGTCTGAGGCTTCAGAGAAACTCTCCATGTCATTCCTATGGTGATATTCAAAATATGGTGAGAAAATAGTTAAGATAAATAGATAAGAATAAAATCACATTCAAATTCTGAATTAGGTTTTTCTCTTATTTCTTCAATCTTAGAAATTAATGTACACAAAGAGAAAGTCTCCATTTTACTCCAAATCCCCCAAGAGCAATTGTTAACTACATACAATATCCAAAACTAGATCTTATCCAGTTAAATATAATCTGATGAGCTATACTTATGTTTCATCATATTATGTTTCCACAAAGAAATTATACTGAAAACACTGAGTCCTTATAGAAATAGAGGACATCACACAGCATTATCACAAGTTTCTTTCTTCTCGCTGTCTTGCTTTTTGTGATACAGTTTGTGCTATATAACTTTACTGTGATGTGGTGGAAACCAATGAGAAAATACCTATCCACTATAAACAAGCTATGTTCATACCCTTTGGTGGATACTAACTATAACAGGAAACATCACACAACATTAAATAAAATACTGTACAAAGTGGGAAGATAAAGTTGGCTATAACTAATGCCAACAATAATTTGCAGTCTGAGATCATAGACTCTAGCCTTAAGAGCATTTATTGTTATTTATATTCTTCACTACTTGATAAATGACTCCTTTCAGAGGTGCTATCCTAGTATGTTAGTGGAAATATGATATTGTTTAAAATACTTTTTAGTTTCAGTTCCATGGATCAAAAAAAAATCTTTAAAGGAATGTCAGATTTAAAAAAAAAATACAAATTATTGAAAGAGTTCTATGTATTCAGTTTATTTTTCTAGGAAAATGAAATATTAAGGACTATTTCTTTTTATTCACATTATGTGAATTTAAGCATACAAAAATACACTTAAAATATAATTTTTCATGAATTTTTCTATTGTACTTTGAAGCAAAAAAATACAAAAACTATATGTGTAAATAGTGGTTTATATATATAGGTTTCTTTGAAATTGTTAACCTCTCATAAAAAAGCAAAAGCAAAAGTTAAAAGCACATACATTAAATGAGGAAAAAAATTGTTTCAGGTAGCAGAGGCTTAATAAAAAACAATGAATACTGTTATGCTGAAAAGAAATTTAAATAAATAAATAAATATAAAAGAAAAACTAAAAAAAAATAAACAAGTTTTTAAATGATGAAACATAGAATGATCTGCATAAGCACTCTTTTGAAATGCTGGCCTCCACAATCAATATTTATTTAGTTCTTAACATTGCATGCTATGTATCTCCTACTGAAAAAAGTAAAAAATTTTTTAAAAAAATATAAAACTTATTCTCTGTCCTCAGGAAGATTATAAGCATATTCTTGAATTTATATCTACTTTCATATGATGGCACTATTGAGGTAGATGTAAAGGGTTTCTGAGAACAAAACTAACTAAACAAGTAGGCCTGCCTCCCCACCCCACCCCAACCACCGGCTTCCTCTTTACTCTCTATTTCTCTCTTGAACCAAATGGTTTCTGAGGCAGTCAGAATGAATGATTCAGGAGTTCTGGGGTCTGTTGGAGTCTCTATTGGGAACAGGTGCACTATTCACTTGTGGACAAAGGGGTGTGTTTGGAGACCTCTTTGGGAGAGATGGTATATTGCAAAGCCACAATTCACTATCTGGACATGAATTTATTCCTAGAGATCTGCAGGTGTCCTTAGGAATAGAATATTATCTGGCAGTTCAACTAGGAAGTTCATGCCTAGTTTTTCTGCATCTAAGAAGGCAATTATAATTGGAAGGAGTTACTCTATTGTTCCTGGTTCTTACAGTGAAAAGGTAAAAGAAATATGCTTTTATCTGGTACCCCAGCCAACTACCACGAAAGAGGAAGATGAGACAGAAGCAGACAAAGCAGAGCTGATGGCAGAGGCAAAAACTTGAACTTAAAAATGGGAATGAGGATGACGACGACAACGGCGACGATGATGATGACGATGATGACAACAGCAACTGAGAAAACCTTCCTGTGGCTTGAAAAAGTCTTTTTGAATCCAAAACCAAACCAAACCAAACCAAAACAACAACAACAACAACAACAACAACAAACCACATGATTTACCAGCTAAACAAGGCAGTGGATGAATTGAATGAGGAGATGGAAACAATTGTAACTTAATGGATTGGGAAATCAAGTTAAGAACACCTAAATCACAGAGTAAAATGTAAAAAAAAAAAAAAAAAAAAAGACATAACTTAAAAAAAGATGAAGAGATTGGAGAATGTATTAATGGCACCTAAAGTACAAATAAAAGTAATTTTAAAAAGTCATAGATGCAAAAGGAAGGAAATTAAGCCAAGAATATAAGAAAACATCCTCAAGATGAAGAGAAACATAGGTTTGAAAATTAAAATGACTCAGGCTGAATTCATGAGAAAAACTCACAAGTATCATACCATTTCTGAATTTTAAAAACTCTGTACTCTAAGAATAAAAAAATCATAAAATATCATAGAAGTTTATATGATATTTTATATGATATATGATATGATATGATATATGATAGTTTATATGATATAAACTTTTATGATATTTTTTACTCTTAGAGGTGTAGTGGAAAAAAATTGGCACATGCACCCCAATGTTCATAGCAGCAATGTCCGCAATAGCCAAACTGTGGAAGGAGCCAAGATGTCCTTCAACAGATGAATGGATAAAGAAGATGTGATCCATATATACAATGGAATATTACTCAACCATCAGAAAGGATAAATACCTGTCAGTTGCATCAACATGGATGGAGCTGGAGGGTATTACGCTAACTGAAATAAGTCAAAGAAGATAAAGACAATTATCATATGGTTCCACTCATATGTAGAACATAAGGAATAGCATGGAGGACTATAGGGATGGGAGGAAAAACTGGGGGGTGGAAAGAGAGAGGTAGAGAGACCACAGGAGACTCAACTCCAGGAATCAAGCTGAGGATTACAGAAGGGAGGTGTGGTGAAGGGGGTAACTGGGTGGTAGGTATTAAAGAGGTCACTATGGTGATGAGCACTGTGTGTTATACACAACCAATGAATCATTAAACGCTACATAAAAAACTAATGATGTACTATGTGTTGGTTAACTGAACATAATAAAAACAAAGAAAGAAAAGGCTTATCTATAAACATTAACCCCCCCCAAATCAATATACATTTTGGAATTCTTCATTTATAATACTGGTAGCTGAAAAATAATAGAATAGTATCTACAGACTATTGTGAAAATGGAATACAATCCATGAGACTTAATAAAGGAAGAGTAAGAAACAGTAGTGATGAAAGATGAAATTTGCAATATATATCAATCTAGATGTAAATATTAAAAGATAAATAAGATGTATTAAAATTGATAACTCATTTTCTGAAAACAGAGAGCTATATACATCAGGGGATATTAAATAAAAATTAAAGATCGAAATTACTAAACTGTTTCATCAAAAGTTGGAGCAATGCTGAAGAGGGGAAAGTTTAGGGAGGGTGCAAAGAGAGAGAATGAGTCACACTTAACTGCCCCCGTTTGACAGCCAGGTAGCTCCTCCATAGCTTCCTCAATGATGGGCAAGTAATTACAGATAACATAAGCAAATAATATTACTACATATATGAGACATACTATACTGTATATATCACACTTAATTTATCTTATATATTTATATAACCATAAAACATTTTTACATATTTTAAATGTACCTACATATCGTTTTGTATATGTGAGTTTGTGATAAATAGGAAATAGTCTCATGGAAGAGAAAAAATCATTTTATTCTATCACAGATATACTTAAAAAAGCAATATACACTAATATTAAGGGATATGTCTGCTAAGACATAGTCTCATATGGAAGCCAAATTACTTTAAGCCACATTATCCCTGTTGCCATTCCATAAATGTTATCTTTGGAAATTGCAAGACAGACAAAAATCTCTCATATGTAAGATGTGACCTGTTGAATTGTGAAATAATCTCATATTTAAGGGCTTCCGTCAAAGTGGCTATTATTAATCAAACTTTTTTTGTTATTATGGTATTCAAGGCACAATAGGTATCTCAATTTTTAAATGTTTGCCATCTTTGGTACCAAACTCAGAGTGATGATAGCTGACTTTAACAAAATTTTAATTCTCCACAGTAATAACAAAAATTATCCTGCAACATATAGTTAGAAGAGATCTAAAATTTCCATTTTATGAACTATGAAGGATAAATAAAATGAGGGAAGGGAGAAGGAGATCTGATAAAAGGGGGAAAAGAGGAAAAGGAAAGGTAAAGAGTGAAAGAAAAGTGAAGTTCAGGAAAGAACCTGAAGCAGTCAACATTCAGAGTCCATTAACAGGGAGAAGGTATACATAAAAACACTCAAACGCTTAAGTGTACAAATGTTGTTTACCAAAATACCTCACACATATGCATATACATATATTACTCTTGCTGTGATGACAGAATTCTTTAGAAAAGAGACTACTTTTAAAAGTTAATATTCTTCCAAAAAAACCCTGAACATCCTTCATTTCCATATATTAGATGGTATTATAATAATGTCATTGTCAAATATTACAGATATCATAGAATACATATGTCTCTTCATTTTTGGGTACCCCCCTTAAATTTAGTAATTATGAGATCATAAACTTCTTTTTTTAAATTATGTTATGTTAGTCACCACACAGTACATCATTAGTTTTTGTTGTAGTGTTCCATGATTCATTGTCTGAGTATAACCATGCAATCTGGGCCCTCCTTAATACTTATTATATTTCAATATCCCAAATAGTTTCTAGCTAATAGTAGTCTTCAACAAATGTTTTTAAATAAAAAAATAAATATATGACATAAAAATTCTCTTGCAAAACTCATTTTCTAACCTATTGTATGAGTTACAAAAAGAATTATAATAAACCATTCCCTTATGAGACCAAATTGATTTTAATAATTTTAGAATCAAGTATTTATTCACTTTTTCCTCATATCATAAGGGTCTGTGTGTGAAACAGTAATGACAATGGAGCTATCTTTTAGAAGGTATCAATATTACATCTTTTTGTTTTCCTTTAGCACTGCGTAATGAAATAATATTTAAAATACTCCATTTGTGGGGAATAAGCAGACTACTATTTGGAAATTTATATTTATTTTTAAAAACGTATATTTTTCTACTTCAAAAAAGAGACATTGTTGTAGAATTTGTAAAAAATGAGTGTATGTTGTTCCATAACCTTGACAAAATGAGACTATTCATTATTCTATTATCCAGAATAAATATTATAGGTATTAAATATTTACATTTATTGGAAATCCCAAACATATGTCATTTAGCCAGTAGATTCTTCAAGATGTATCTCTAGTATGGACTTTTAAAAAATATCACAACCATGCCACCATCATGCATAGTAAAATGAATAATTATTTAATTAGATAATATTAATAAAAATCCAGGCCTTATCCACATCAATTGTCTCAAACATGACTTAATTTATCCAAACCAAGATTCAAGCAAGACTACACATTGCACATGGTTGTTATGCTTCTAAAGTTTCTCTTCTTGTTTATTAGTTGTTTCATTCCCCTCTTCTCAACCACCTCTTTTATTCACCTGAATTGTTGGAGAACTAAAATGACCAAAAGACACATGAAAAGATGTTCTGCATCACTCAAAATCAGGGAAATACAAGTAAAAACTACAATGAGATATCACCTCACACATGTCAGAATGGCTAAAATCAACAACACAAGGAAGAGCAAGAGTTGGCAAGGATGTGGAGAAAGGGGAAACCTCTTACACTGTTGATAGGAATGCAAATTAGAGCAGCCACTCTGGCAAACAGTAGGGTGATTCCTCAAAAACTTAAAAATAGAACTACCCTAGGATCCAGCAATTGCACTACTAGGTATTTACCCAAGGGATACAAATATACAAATTTTGGGGGGTGCATGTGCCCTAATGTTTATAGCAGCATAATGAACAACAGCCAAACTATGGAAAGAGCCCACATGTCCATTGACAGATGAATGGATAAAGAAAAGGTGGTACACACACACACACACAAAATGGAATATTATTCAGCCATCGAAAGAATGAAATCTTGCCATTTGCAATGACGTGGATGGAGCTGGAGTGTATTATGCTAAGCAAAATAAGTCAGTCAGAGAAAGACAAATATGATTTCACTCATGTGGAATTTAAGAAACAAAACAGATGAACATATGGGCGGGGGGAAGAGAGAGAAAGAAACAAATCATAAGAGATTCTTTAAGATAGAACAAACTGAGGGTTGATGGAGGGAGGTGGGTAGGGGTTGGGTTAAATCATTGTCATAATAAGTAAGGGGTATTGTATGTAAGTGTTGAACCTCTAAATTGCATGCCTTATATTAATATTACACTGTATGTTACTAACTGGAATTTAAATAAAAACTTAAAATAATAAAAAATAAAAACATTTATACTTTAAAAAAGACCCACATTCTAGAACTTTAATACTAAAAAATATTTTTCTTGTCTAGATTGTTATTTTGTCTAACATCAAAATTGACCCTTTTATAGTATTTTTCATTAATTTTGCAGGTACCTTGTTTACATGGCTTTTGCTTTATTAGAAAAACTGAATATCTTTTATTATGTTAATGGCTAAGTTAGAGTCATTTATAGTCATCAATATGACCAAATATTTGTTCTCATTCCTGTCTCATTGTTTTATTTTATTTAAAGCCTACATCCCATGATGTATTTCTTTTTATTTCATCATATCTCTTGTTATGTAGATAAATTTATATTTTTTGTTTTAATGATTGGCCTTTTACTGTTAATAACAATTATATATAATATTCTAGTATTCCCCTTTTGACATACTCTTTTATGATTCCTACTACCCTACAATAACTAATTAGGCTAATAAAATCTTCCTCCCCTTCTCTCCCTATTCCCCAGTATCTAATTAAAATCATATTATTTTAATTTTTATTAACTATAAAACAGCCAATAAACTTATTTTACTTTCATATATTCACTCTCTGCTCTGCCAATTTTTGTTCTATTACATCTATGATGTCAAAGCATACACATTTTTAATTTTCTCATTATCATCCTAAACATTAAGCTTGGTTGCACAGTTCAATATACTTTATACTTATAACCATACCTAATAATAAAAATTTTCTTATGGTTGTTCAGATGCCTAAAGTAATCATCTAGAAGATTATTTATAAATAGTTGATGGGAACAATATTAGTCAATTACTCTCATATTCCTAATTGTCTGTGACTTTTATATTTGGGCTGGATATATAAAATCCTTGCTTCCTTGAATATCTTCAATAAGTTGCCTCACTGTATTCTATGAAATGCTAAGTTCTAGAAATCTTGTACGTTTTTGCTTTTTTTCTCCCTATATGTAAATTAATTTTTCCTGGTTTCCACATGCCTTTTTTAAAGATATTTGACATTCAGTAATCTTAATAGGTTATATCTTGGTGTCAATCATTCTCAGTTGAAAGTCACATATAATATTGAACTCTTTCAGTACATACGTGTAAGTATCATTTTATTCCATAGTTTCCTTAATGATAATTATTAGGATTTGTTTTAGTCCATTTTATTGCTTCTCATTTTGGCAATACTAATCATACTATGTTGGATCATCTTTTCGTGCCTAATTTTCTCTTTAAGATTTTTTAAATTTTTTAGCTATTAATTTCATTTTCCTTTAGTGATATTGGTATGATTCATATTTAAAAATCACATCTTCTGGAATTCATAAATGTAATCCAAGTTCACACTATAGAATCAGGGACAGAAAGGAAAAAAATACTGAAGTGGGACAGAAATTAATGCTATGTGCTTGTACTACCCCTCATTGTTTCTTCTCTGTTTTCCACACAATGTCTCAACAATCTATCCAATTATGAACCCCCTTTACATTCACATATATTAAGTTTAAACACACACTTATTCAATTTTGCAAGTCTTCTTTATTACCTCTCAATGTAGTAAGAAGCTCTTTCAATTGCCCATTCAAGTTTTTAATTTTCTAATTTTTTGTGGATGGTAAGATGCTATGTTTCTCAGTGCATTGTTCCACTGCACTTGCAATAAAATGAGTTCCTTTGTCAAATGCTATATAAGCAGAAAGTTCAAACTGAAATGTCTCTTGCTCTAGGCATTAAACAGTGTTGGAGTATTTTCTTCAATTATTGGATATGTAAATCTAAATTCATAAGAAGTGTCTACACTGGTCAAGGCCCTTTGATATCCACCCAGATTTACACATAATGAGTCAATGTAATCTATAAACTCTGGGCCTGCCTAGATCTACTCAAAATGCAGCCATGGCTTCTTTTAGTCTCTAATGTTCCTGTTAGCAAAAAAGCAAATACTGTAAGCTTCTAACTCAGTAGAACACATAGTTTTTCTCTGCCAATCAGTGTATTTCTTGATAACTGCCCCATGTCAACCCATTTGGTGTCCAAGATACCACTTTCCAGGAAACATTGAGAGTATCTACTGGTTGGTTCCAACCCCCATCTGAATTTGGATGGATTGTCTTGGTGGGCATCAACTTGGCCCACTTTGATTACCCCCTCCTCAATCCACAACATTTTCCATAATAGAGCACCCACTGAGATTCCTTTTATATTCCAACTATCTCTGTGTCCTTTTCTAGATATATTGCTGGTTCATTAGCTATTGCCCTATAAATGTTAAAAATCTATATCACACTATCAACCAGTTACCGTACAAATGCTTTCCAGATTGTTAACCTTCCACTCTTGAGACATCTGTAAGCCATGTTGCATTTTTAGCACCTTCAGATAACTGATCATTGGGAGAGGCCCATTTAGCCAGAATGTTAAGTAATTCCTCAGAAGACCCACAGAATAGCATCTGTGTGTTCATTTATGCAGTTGGTGCCCTCAGTGGTTTTTCCTGTTGCATTTTCTTGAGTATTTCCAAAACCCAAGAATATTTCCACTTACACTTGCTGAGGAAGTTCTCTATACAATTACCTTCCTGCTGGGATGATGGTCTGATAAAACACAGACCAAAATAAATATTTCAGGCCTCAAAATAACTGCATGCCATTCAACAATAGAAGTTTAAATTACAACCCAAGAGGTACTTAGCAATTGTTAACTGAGTGTGGCAGTACACTGAGGACCAGTGTCCACCAATACTAATATAGTTTCTTCTTACCCCAAGACATTTTCCTATATAAAAGCAAATGACTTCTCAACTGCCGGTGACTCAATTGTTCTACCTCTAAAGTATTTGGATTAAGTGATCTCTACAGTCCCTCTAAGGTAAGAGACTTTTGAATACTTCAATTTTTCTCTCCCTTGATTTTATTTCTTCATCCATCCAAGGAAATTATTCCTGCAGATCAAGTAACCACTTTCCTCTAAGTCAGGGGGAGAACAGCTGGGTCTATAAACTTTTGTCTGAAGAGTCAGTTCTATAAATAACCTGCATTTTTCATAACTTTGCTCTCTAAGATTTCAGAAACAGTCTTAATTACAGCTCAGTAGGTAATACTTTTTATCATCAACAAATTTCACTAATCACTGCAAAGACTAAAATGAGAAATTTCCCATTTTAACAGTGATTTATTCAGGCATTTTTCCCACCAAAATTATTACACCTGATTTCTGCTAATGCAATAAACTAGGAAAAAAAGTCAGTAAATCTATTAGCCCATTATTTCTAGAGAAATATTTTTTTAAAGATTTTATTTATTTATTTGACAGGGAAAGAGAGATCACAAGTAGGCAGAGAGGCAGGCAGAGAGAGAGGAGGAAGCAGGCTCCCCGCCAAGCAGAGAGCACGATGCGGGCCTCAATCCCAGGACCCGGAGATCATGACCTGAGCCAAAGGCAGAGGCCTAACCCACTGAGCCACCCGGGCACCCCTATAGAAATAATTTTAAATTTTTGGATAAAGGATCAATACCAGCTGAACAGAATGTGAGACATCAGGATTGGAGTAAGGGTGGAAATTATAAACATAAATTTGTGGAAATTATAATCTCCTAAATTTAAAAAAAAATCATTCAGTAACCTTACTTTTCACACTACCACGAGGACTCAGGAAGGGGACACAAACAAGAGAAGAAATGTAGTTTTCTGTCATGCCAGCATGTTTATGTCCTACTATTTTAAGCCCAGGGGGAAATCCTCCAAGAACCAAATGCTATGCATCTTCTCTGTGGCTGGAGAATGTGGTGGCAGTGGAAGAAGAGACAGGAAAGGGAAGTATAGCATTAAGATGCTTTATCACAGATTTTCACCAATTATAAATTGGTGTGCATAGGCAGGGCATGCACACACACACAATAATCATTACTGTGTAATTTATACCTTTGTTTTACTATACTAATATATTATGCAGATTTTGAAATATATACCAATAGCATAAAACAGTTAAAGGGTATGGCGACTAACATAACATAATAAAAAACTATTTAAAAAAAATAAAGATAATAAAACTTCTAATATATCCCCCCACATCTTAACGAATCTTCTCTAGCACTCCATGCAGTATACGCACCTCACTTGGAGACCAATGGTATAAGTAAGAGATGCTAGGGTTAAAACAACTTATATTCATTTAGATGATATAATGCCTCCCTTTTTATTGTTTTATAAATGTTGTTATTTCTAGAGAGTTTTAAATGTTATTTTTCTTAATCTTTTCAATTTTCACACTGCTTTATTTTATATAAACTTAATATATTTTCAAAATCCTATAAGAATTTTGAAACTAAAGATTAAACTACCTTGGAAATTTTTCTTTGTCATAGAAAACAATAAAAATAGTAAGATTATGAGGTTTGTTTCCAAAATATAGGCATACCTCAGATATACTGTGGGTTCGGTTTCATATCACCACAAGAAATCGAGTATCACACTAAGAGGAGTCAAATACATTTCCTTAGGTGGCTTCCTAGTGTAAATAAAAGTTATAGAAGTCATATTTACACTATACTGTAGCATTTTAAGTAAGTGTGCAATAGTATTATGTCTTGAAAATATTTTATTCTTAAAAATATGCTAGCCATCATTACAACGAGTTGTAATCATTTTGTTGGTGGGGGTCTTGCTTCAATGTTGATAGCTGCTGACTGATCAGGGTAGTGGTTGCTGAAGGCTGGAATGGCTGTGGCAATTTCCTAAAATAAGAAAACAATGAATTTTGCTGCACCAACTGCCTCTTACTTTCCCAAATAATTTCTCTGTAGCATGCAATGCTGTTTGATAGCATTTTACCTACAGTAGAATTTCTTTCAAAATTAGAGTCAATATTGTCAAACTCTGCCACTGCTTTGTCAACTAAGTTTATATAATATTCTAAATTCTTTGTTGTCATTTCAACAATTTTCACAGTATCACAGAAGTAAAATCCATCTCAAGAAACTACTTTTTTTGCTCATTCCTAAGAAGCAACTCCTCTGCTAAAGCGTCATAAAATTGCAGTAATTCAGTTACATCTTCAGGTTCTACTTATAAATCTGGCTCTCTTGACATTTTCATCACATAATCAGTTACTTCCTCCACTGAAGTCTTGAACCCTTCAAAATCACCCATGAGAAATGAGATTAAATTCTTCCAAACTCCAGTTCATGTTAATATTTTTACTTCTTCCCATGAATCACAAACTTTGTTAACAGTGTGTAGAATGGTGAATCCTTCCTAGAAGGTTTTCAATTTACTTCACGAAAATCCATCTGAGGAATCACTATCTACAGCAGCTTAATCCATGGATGAAGAAGTCGTTTCAGTGCTTAAGTCTTACGGAAGAAATAACATAGCAACATTATCAACAATATAACAATAGCAGCATTATCAACAACAGCCAAACTATGGAGAGAGCCCAAATATCCATCAACTGATAAATGGGTAAAGATGTGGTATATACATAAAATGGAATATTATTCAGCCATCAAAAGAATGAAATCTTGCCATTTGCAACAATGTGGGTGGAGCTAGAGGATATTATGTTAAGCAAAATAAATGAGTCAGTGAAAGACAAATACTATAAAATTTCACTCATGTAGAATTTAAGAAACAAAACATATGAATATATGGGAAGGAGAAAAAAAGAGAGGGTGGGAAACAAACCATAAGAGACTCTGTAAGACAAAGGACAAACTGAGAATTGATGGAGGGAGGTGGGTGGGTGATGGGTATGAAGGAGGGCATTTGTTATGATGAGCACTGGGTGTTAAATATAAGTGATGAATCATTAATTCTAACCCTTACACTATATGTTAACTAACTAGAATCTAAATAAAATTTGGGGGAAAAAAAGAGAAATGACAATGATCTGAACTTGTCAATGCAAATACAAAATCTTTTTTTTTTTTAAAGATTTTATTTATTTATTTGACAGAGAGAGATTACAAGTAGGCAGAGAGGCAGGCAGAGAGAGATGGGGAAGCAGGCTCCCTGCTGAGCAGAGAGCCTGATGCAGGACTCCATCCCAGGACCTTGAGATCATGACCTGAGCCGAAGGCAGCGGCTTAACCCACTGAGCCACCCAGGCGCCCCTGCAAATACAAAATCTTTAGATGTTTCTCCAAATCTTTTCCGCAAGTGGATTGATTCTGACTTATTCTGTAGTCTCTTTTGCAAAAAATTTCTGGGGAGGTCTGTCTACCTGTCAGATAGAACAATTTGACTCATGAGTGAATTCTCCTTCTACAACAAGGATAACATTAATAAATAGAAGAAAACCCCTAACAAACTGATGTGAAGAGAGACTTGAACTTGGAATTTAAATAAAATTGTAAGAATATAAAAAAAAAACCTATCAAATAAAATGCCCTCATGGATGCTTTGTTTCTATGAGAAATTGATAAGAACAAATTTCATTCAAAATATTTATCCAGTATGGTAATATAAATTAAATATAACCTGAAACATAAATATACATGTAATATAAATATATAATATAAATATAATGTAAGTATAAATGAAATATAAATATAAATGTAAAATATGTTCCTCTTTGCTTTCCCTTTATTTTGTTGACGTTTAGGGAATGCTGATTTTTTTTTCATTTCACCCTGCATATTTTACATTCTGTGTGATAATTTGACATAAGAAACCATATTAGTCTCTTTCAATTACTTCTCAATTAAGTTGAGACCAAAGAGTGGTTGATAAAGACTGTGGGATTTACTTTTGAACCATCTGGATTTGAATGCTGGCCCTGTCAGTTAAGTTTCAAATTACTTCTCTGTTACTTTCCTTAACATAGAGATGTTAACAATTATACCACTACATTTCTGTATACATGTCTATAGTTGACCTTTGAACAATGTAGGGCTTAAGGGCACTGACTCCCTACACAATCAAAAATCCAAACTTTTGACTCCCCCAAAACTTAACTATTAATAGCCCATGTCTACCAGAAGCCTTACCAATAACAAAAGCAGACAATTAACACATATTTTGTATGTTACCCATACACTGCATTTAATAAAGTCAGCAAGAGAAAAGAAAATGTTAAGAAACTAATAAGGAAGACACATTTACAGTAATGTACCGTATATATTAAAAAAAAAAAACTTCATGTAAGTAGACCCATGCACTTTAAACCTTTGTTGTTCAAGAGTCAACTGTACTATAATGTCTTATAGATGTACATGAAAGACTTTTATTCAGGAAAAATAAGTAATTAACATTTCAAAAAGTCAGCGTATATGGGAAAAAAGGATTTTTTCAAAATATATACAATTTAGTTACAAGAGCACTATCAAAATGTACGATCAATTCTGGGAGAAAGACTTTGGACTACGAAGCAAGCCAGTCAATATGACTGGAGGCAGCCTCAGCAGATATTAAAAATGCACCAACATGGGGCACCTGGGTGGCCAGTCTGCTAAGTGTCTGACTCTTAATTTCAGCTCAGGTCCTGATCATAGAGTTGTGAGACCTAGACCCACATTGGGCTCTGTGGTAGGTATGGAGCCTGCTTAGGATTCTCTCTCTCCCTCTGCACCTGAACCCTCTCTCAAAAAAAAAGAAAAAAAAAAAGCACCATCTTCCCAGGAATAGAGTTATCATTCCCTTCCCTCATTTGACAATTCTATGCAAACTAGCACCTATAGGTACGTCAAGTATGGAGTGTTATATTTTTTTTTAATTTATTTTTAGCATAACAGTATTCATTATTTTTGTACCACACCCAGTGCTCCATGCACGATTCTTAATGAAACATGAGACCAGTCAAAATTACTGGGCATAACGGAGGAGTCAAGATGGTGGAGAAGTAGCAGGCTGAGACTACTTCAGCTAGCCGGAGATCAGCTAGATAGCTTATCTAAAGATTGCAAACACCTGAAAATCCATCGGCAGATCGAAGAAAAGAAGAACAACAATTCTGGAAACAGAAAAACAACCACTTTCTGAAAGGTAGAACCGGTGGAGAAGTGAATCCAAAGTGACGGGAAGATAGACCCCGGGGGGAGGGGCCGGCTCCCGGCAAGCGGCGGAGCAACGGCACACAAAATCAGGACTTTTAAAAGTCTGTTCCACTGAGGGACATCGCTCCAGAGGCTAAACCGGAGCGAAGCCCACGGGGGTCAGCGTGGCCTCAGGTCCCGCAGGGTCACAGAAGGATCGGGGGTGTCTGAGTGTCACAGAGCTTGTGGGTATTGGAACGGGAAAGCCGGCTACAGAGACAGAGCCGACAGTAAGCTCACAGCTCGGTGTTACCTTGAACCAGTCGCAGGCTCGGTGAGCTCGGAGCGCGGCCAGAGGTCAGGCAGAGGGGAGTAACTGGCGCTGTTCTCTGAGGGCGCACTGAGGAGTGGGGCCCTGGGCTCTTGGCTGCTCCGGGCCGGAGACCAGGAGGCCGCCATTTGTATTCCCCGTCCTCTGGAACTCTACAGAAAGCGCTCAGGGAACAAAAGCTCCTGAAAGCAAACCCGAGCGGATTACTCACCCCGGCCCCTGATAAGGGTGGTGCAATTCCGCCTGGGGCAAAGACACATGAGAATCACTACAACAGGCCCCTCCCCCAGAAGATCAACAAGAAATCCAGCTGACACCAAGTTCACCTACCAAGGAGTGCGGTTTCAATACCAAAGAGAGCAGCAGAATTCCAGAGGAGGAGAAAGCAAAGTACGGAACTCATGGCCTTTTCCCCGTGATTTTTTATAATCTTGCAGTTAATTTAATTTTTTTCTTTTTCATTTTTTGGTTTTTTTTTTTTTCGCCTTCTGGTTAAATTTTTTTTAACTTTTACCTTTTTCTTTTTTAATGTTTTTTAACTAGTTTATCTAATATATATATTTTTTCTTTTTTATATTTTTCTTATTTGTTTTCTTTTTTCTTAATTCTTTTCTTTTCTTTTTTTTTTCTTTTTTCTTTTTTTTTTCTTTCTTCCTTTTTGAACCTCTTTTTATCCCCTTTCTTCCCCCTCACGATTTGGGATCTCTTCTAATTTGGTTAAAGCATTCCTGGGGTTGTTGCCACCCTTTTAGTATTTTACTTGCTCCTTCATATACTCTTATCTGGACAAAATGACAAGACAGAAAAATTCAACACAAAAAAAGAACAAGAGGCAGTACCGAAGGCTAGGGACCTAATCAATACAGACATTGGTAATATGTCAGATCTAGAGTTCAGAATGACAATTCTCAAGGTTCTAGCCGGGCTCGAAAAAGGCATGGAAGATATTAGAGAAACCCTCTCGAGAGATATAAAAGCCCTTTCTGGAGAAATAAAAGAACTAAAATCTCACCAAGTTGAAATCAAAAAAGATATTAATGAGGTGCAATCAAAAATGGAGGCTCTCACTGCTAGGATAAATGAGGCAGAAGAAAGAATTAGTGATATAGAAGACCAAATGATAGAGAATAAAGAAGCTGAGCAAAAGAGGGACAAACAGCTACTGGACCACGAGGGGAGAATTCGAGAGATAAGTGACACCATAAGACGAAACAACATTAGAATAATTGGGATTCCAGAAGAAGAAGAAAGAGAGAGGGGAGCAGAAGGTATACTGGAGAGAATTATTGGGGAGAATTTCCCCAATATGGCAAAGGGAATGAGCATCAAAATTCAGGAGGTTCAGAGAACGCCCCTCAAAATCAATAGGAATAGGCCCACACCCCGTCACTGTAAAATTTACAAGTCTCAGTGACAAAGAGAAAATCCTGAAAGCAGCCCGGGAAAAGAAGTCTGTAACATACAATGGTAAAAATATTAGATTGGCAGCTGACTTATCCACAGAGACCTGGCAGGCCAGAAGGAGCTGGCATGATATTTTCAGAGCACTAAACGAGAAAAACATGCAGCCAAGAATACTATATCCAGCTAGGCTATCATTGAAAATAGAAGGAGAGATTAAAAGCTTCCAGGACAAACAAAAACTGAAAGAATTTGCAAACACCAAACCAGCTCTACAGGAAATATTGAAAGGGGTCCTCTAAGCAAAGAGAGAGCCTACAAGTGGTAGATCAGAAAGGAACAGAGACCATATACAGTAACAGTCACCTTACAGGCAATACAATGGCACTAAATTCATATCTCTCAATAGTTACCCTGAATGTTAATGGGCTAAATGCCCCTGTCAAAAGACACAGGGTATCAGAATGGATAAAAAAACAAAAGCCATCTATATGTTGCCTCCAAGAAACTCATTTTAAGCCCAAAGACACCTCCATATTTAAAGTGAGGGGGTGGAAAAGAATTTACCATGCTAATGGACATCAGAAGAAAGCAGGAGTGGCAATCAATCCTTATATCAGATCAATTAGATTTTAAGCCAAAGACTATAATAAGAGATGAGGAAGGACACTATATCATACTCAAAGGGTCTGTCCAACAAGAAGATTTAACAATTTTAAATATCTATGCCCCCAACATGGGAGCAGCCAACTATATAAACCAATTAATAACAAAATCAAAGAAACACATAAACAATAATACAATAATAGTAGGGGACTTTAACACTCCCCTCACTGAAATGGACAGATCATCCAAGTAAAAGATCAACAAGGAAATAAAGGCCTTAAACGACACACTGGACTAGATGGACATCTCAGATATATTCAGAACATTTCATCCCAAAGCAACAGAATACACATTCTTCTCTAGTGCACATGGAACATTCTCCAGAATAGATCACATCCTCGGTCCTAAATCAGGACTCAACCGGTATCAAAAGATTGGGATCATTCCCTGCATATTTTCAGACCACAATGCTCTAAAGCTAGAACTCAACCACAAAACGAAGTTTGGAAAGCACCCAAATACATGGAGACTAAACAGCATCCTTCTAAAGAATGAATGGGTCAACCGGGAAATTAAAGAAGAATTGAAAAAAATCATGGAAACAAATGATAATGAAAATACAACGGTTCAAAATCTGTGGGACATAACAAAGGCAGTCCTGAGAGGAAAATATATAGCGGTACAAGCCTTTCTCAAGAAACAAGAAAGGTCTCAGGTACACAACCTAACCCTACACCTAAAGGAGCTGGAGAAAGAACAAGAAAGAAACCCTAAGCCCAGCAGGAGAAGAGAAATCATAAAGATCAGAGCAGAAATCAATGAAATAGAAACCAAAAAAACAATAGAACAAATCAACGAAACTAGGAGCTGGTTCTTTGAAAGAATTAATAAAATTGATAAACCCCTGGCCAGACTTATCAAAAAGAAAAGAGAAAGGACCCAAATAAATAAAATCATGAATGAAAGAGGAGAGATCACAACTAACACCAAAGAAATACAAACTATTATAAGAACATACTATGAGCAACTCTACGCCAATAAATTTGACAATCTGGAAGAAATGGATGCATTCCTAGAAACATATAAACTACCACAACTGAACCAGGAAGAAATAGAATGCCTGAACAGACCCATAACCAGTAAGGAGATTGAAACAGTCATTAAAAATCTCCAAACAAACAAAAGCCCAGGGCCAGACGGCTTCCCAGGGGAATTCTACCAAACATTTAAAGAAGAACTAATTCCTATTCTCCTGAAACTGTTCCAAAAATAGAAATGGAAGGAAAACTTCCAAACTCATTTTATGAGGCCAGCATCACCTTGATCCCAAAACCAGACAAGGATCCCATCAAAAAAGAGCTATAGACCAATATCCTTGATGAACACAGATGCGAAAATACTCAACAAAATACTAGCCAATAGGATTCAACAGTACATTAGAAGGATTATTCACCACGACCAAGTGGGATTTATTCCAGGGCTGCAAGCTTGGTTCAACATCTGCAAATCAGTCAATGTGATACAACACATCAATAAAAGAAAGAACAAGAACCATATGATACTCTCAATAGATGCTGAAAAAGCATTTGACAAAGTACAGCATCCCTTCCTGATCAAAACTCTTCAAAGTGTAGGGTTAGAGGGCACATACCTCAATATCATCAAAGCCATCTATGAAAAACCCACCGCAAATATCATTCTCAATGGAGAAAAACTGAAAACTTTTCCGCTAAGGTCAGGAACACGGCAGGGATGTCCATTATCACCACTGCTATTCAACATAGTACTAGAGGTCCTAGCCTCAGCAATCAGACAACAAAAGGAAATTAAAGGCATCCAAATCGGCAAAGAAGAAGTCAAATTATCACTCTTTGCAGATGATATGATACTATATGTGGAAAACCCAAAAGACTCCACTCCAAAACTGCTAGAACTTATACAGGAATTCAGTAAAGTGTCAGGATATAAAATCAATGCACAGAAATCAGTTACATTTCTCTACACCAACAGCAAAACAGAAGAAAGAGAAATTAAGGAGTCAATCCCATTTACAATTGCACCCAAAACCATAAGATACCTAGGAATAAACCTAACCAAAGAGGCACAGAATCTATACTCAGAAAACTATAAAGTACTCATGAAAGAAATGGAGGAAGACACAAAGAAATGGAAAAATGTTCCATGCTCCTGGATTGGAAGAATAAATACTGTGAAAATGTCTATGCTACCTAAAGCAATCTACACATTTAATGCAATTCCTATCAAAGTACCATCCATCTTTTTCAAAGAAATGGAACAAATAATTCTAAAATTTATATGGAACCTGAAAAGACCTCGACTAGCCAAAGGGATATTGAAAAAGAAAGCCAATGTTGGTGGCATCACAATTCCGGACTTCAAGCTCTATTACAATGCAGTCATCATCAAGACAGCATGGTACTGGCACAAAAACAGACACATAGATCAATGGAACAGAATAGAGAGCCCAGAAATAGACCCTCAACTCTACAGTCAACTAATCTTCGACAAAGCAGGAAAGAATGTCCAATGGAAAAAGGACAGCCTCTTCAATAAATGGTGCTGGGAAAATTGGACAGCCACATGCAGAAAAATGAAATTGGACCATTTCCTTACACCACACACAAAAATAGACTCAAAATGGATGAAGGACCTCAATGTGCGAAAGGAATCCATCCAAATCCTTGAGGAGAACACAGGCAGCAACTTCTTCGACCTCAGCCACAGCAACATCTTCCTAGGAACAACGCCAAAGGCAAGGGAAGCAAGGGCAAAAATGAACTATTGGGATTTCATCAAGATCAAAAGCTTTTGCACAGCAAAGGAAACAGTTAACAAAATCAAAAGACAACTGACAGAATGGGAGAAGATATTTGCAAACAACATATCAGATAAAGGACTAGTGTCCAGAATCTATAAAGAACTTAGCAAACTCCACACCCAAAGAACAAATAATCCAATCAAGAAATGGGCAGAGGACATGAACAGACATTTCTGCAAAGAAGACATCCAGATGGCCAACAGACACATGAAAAAGTGCTCCATATCACTCGGCATCAGGGAAATACAAATCAAAACCACAATGAGATATCACCTCACACCAGTCAGAATGGCTAAAATCAACAAGTCAGGAAATGACAGATGCTGGCGAGGATGTGGAGAAAGGGGAACCCTCCTACACTGTTGGTGGGAATGCAAGCTGGGGCAACCACTCTGGAAAACAGCATGGAGGTTCCTCAAAATGTTGAAAATAGAACTGCCCTATGACCCAGCAATTGCACTATTGGGTATTTACCCTAAAGATACAAACGTAGTGATCCAAAGGGGCACGTGCACCTGAATGTTTATAGCAGCAATGTCCACAATAGCCAAACTATGGAAAGAACCTAGATGTCCATCAACAGATGAATGGATAAAGAAGAAGTGGTATATATACACAATGGAATATTATGCAGCCATCAAAAGAAATGAAATCTTGCCATTTGCGACAACATGGATGGAACTAGAGCATATCATGCTTAGCGAAATAAGTCAAGCAGAGAAAGACAACTATCATATGATCTCCCTGATATGAGGAAGTGGTGATGCAACATGGGGGCTTAAGTGGGTAGGAGAAGAATAAATGAAACAAGATGGGATTGGGAGGGAGACAAACCATAAGTGACTCTTAATCTCACAAAACAAACTGAGGGTTGCTGGGGGGAGGGGGTTTGGGAGAAGGGGGTGGGATTATGGACATTGGGGAGGGTATGTGCTTTGGTGAGTGCTGTAAAGTGTGTAAACCTGGTGATTCACAGACCTGTACCCCTGGGGATAAAAATATATGCTCATAAAAAATAAAAAATTAAAAAAAATTACTGGGCATAACAAAATAAACAGTGAAAGTTTCAGTATCAAAATGCAGACAACATATGTTTAGGATAGGTGAGAGACAGGTCAGTGTTGACTGAGGTGGTTTCAAGAGGTTTTCTGGGTTATATTTTTAATTGTTGGGATACTGAGGAACTCCAAGTGTATCCAGGAAAGATGATAAGCTTCCTTAGAAGAAAAAAGGAAAATACCCGTGTTTCAACCAAGTAGGAAGCATATCAATATTGTAAAATTTAGGACAACCATTTCTGCACAAACCTGTTCTCTCCCAACTGTAGACAGCCATGGAATTAGTGAGGTTGCTAATAACTTGTTTGTACAGGTTGTGTGAGGGAAGTACTATGCAATACTATTAATATCACTTCAAATTAATTACAGAAGAAGAATTTTCATATCCATGACCAAATATACTTTATGTGAATGGAGATTATATACTGAGATCCTATGGCTTCATCTTTATCATTAATATCTTAAATGTACATAATATGCTAATGCAATAATGCAATATATATAATTTGTGCATAAATATACATATATTGATCCTTTCTTTTCAGCTCTTGACTAGCAGCTATTAATCAGTCAGTTTATAATGGTACAAAGATTAGAAGGTAATTTGTACCTCCAGGGTATTAGGTATATTTGATTTTTTAATCTAAACCAGATTTAGATTAAACCACATAAAATGCTGATTTGATTATAGATTATGTTCTTAGAAATCTTAGACCACTAAGAACATTTTGGTATAAATATATACCCATAAAATTTTGTGCATTCTTATGAGCAAATTTTACCTACTTTCTCTTTAATTTCCATTCCTATAGAGTTTATGCAGTGATTGTATTTGAAATGAAAAATTATCCTAAGCAAAATGAAGCATACATAAATAAAGATATCAACTTCTCCTGTACACACTAATTTCTGATTCCTCCTTTAAATGGTAGTAAACAAATGTGTAGCACAGAAATTATATAGCAATCATGGAATCCTATAATTGTACTGATTAACTTTGATTTAATTAACAGATAGGAGTTCTCCAAGGAGCTCTTATTTTGAAAGCTAAAAAAAGCTGAATTATCCAACTATCCCCCACTCACACACACATTTAGCAGTTTTTAATTTAGAGTAATAGGTACTTTAATGAGTTTTGAAAGATTAATTCTCTTAATTATGTCACCTGTATCTTTTGAATCAACATGGGAAGTGCCAGTGTTTGCAGATAACCAACAGATGTCTGACCTACCACCCCTGTGTATTTGAGTAGAACTCTTTCTCCTCTTAGACCAAAAAAAAAAAAACTTGATGTTATTAGAATTCTTTTAATGATTTTGTATGAATATGTTTTTGTTCCTTTGAAAATTGTCTCCAAATTACTTGAGGGTATAAAAGCACATAACAAAACTATCATCACTCTATAATTCTATGGAATTATATTATGCATGCCCTTCATTTTTCGAAAACTCCAATAAATATGTGTAGTAAATAAAGAAGGAAAGAGGTAGGATGAAAAAAAGGAAGGGGAGAAATAATTTACATTTTCAGGTAATGCACTTCCCATTTTCTTATTTAGCATAATCTCAGTGAGAAGAGGAGATGAGAGAAATGAATCTTCATTTCAGGCATTCTCACCTCTCATTGCATGAAAGTTCTACACAAATAAGTGTGATTCTAGTGTTTGTTTCATTTTATTAAAAGATGTTATTGGGGCACCTGGGTGGCTCAGTCGTTAAGCGTCTGCCATTGGCTCAGGTCATGATCCCAGCGTCCTAGGCTTGAGCCCCACATCTGGTTATCTGTTTGTCGGGAAGCCTGTTTCTCCCTCTCCCACTCCCCCTGCTTGAGTTCCCTCTCTCGCTGTGTCTCTGTCAAATGAACAAATAAAATATTTTTTTTAAAAAAAGATCTTATTTATTTGACAGAGAGAAAGAGACATCCAGAGAGGGAACACAAGCTGGGGGAGTGAGAGAGGGAGAAGCAGAGTCTCCACTGAGCAGGGAGCCTCGCTCCGCTGGGTGCCAGAACGTTGGCATCATGACCTGAGCCAAAAGCAGACACTTAACAACTGAGTGACCCAGGCACCCAGATTCTAGTGTTTAAAATTTGCATTTTATACCATCCAGACTCTGAATACAATCTAATGCTTTATCTTGTGCTAAACTGAACCAGCAATTCGTTCCAGTTTGAAGACTAGCTATTTTTCCTTAGGAAATATGGTTTGTGCACATATCATACTTTATAGGTGATATTGAGGATTTTCAAGGGCAAATTTGATAGTGTGATTTTCTCTTGTATACAGATTGTAGTAGCTACTCCTCCTATAATCTGTGCTGTGTTGTGCACACATATGTTTAGAAACATTGGTATAGAGGACACTGATCACCTCAAAGTCATCACTGTGGCTCATATGCAACTCTGGTCCATGGCTCTAGTCTTAACTGATAGCTACTCCAGGCTGCATTTGTTGGGTGGGTTTTAGCTGCAAAGAGATTATTTCTTTATTCGCTTGCTTGATTGTTGGTTGGCTTGTTGGAGTATTGTTTGTATTCTACAAAACTCTCACCGGTGTTATAATATCTGAGTCCCTGCATGTTTGAAAATGTCTTTCTGTTTTCTTTATATTTGAAAAAGAGCTACTCAATGGAATAATTTTCTTAAAACACGTTTTTCTTTCCCGAAGAATTTTTAAGAATTCCTTAACACTCTTCCAGCAGGTAATGTGTAAAATTTCAAGACCAAATTGATCTGTTAAACTTAAAGGTGATTTAATATCTTTGTCTGTTACATGTAATATTATGTCCTTATTTGTGAGTCAAGGGATCTTGTACCTTCACTTGAACATGTCTTGACTTGATTCGTTCGTATAAACCTTGATTGTGACATGATGAATCCTTCTGAATTCTTAGTTCTTTGTTCTTTTTAGGAACTGTTTTAGGTAAAATTTACATAACAGAAAATCCACCATTTTAATCATTTTAAAGTATACAATTCAATAATTTTTAGTACATTCACAGTGTTGTGTAACCGTCCCCTCTATCTAATTTTAGAACATTTAAAACATGCTCTTCAAATGATAGGATAGAAGCCCATTTTTCAAGATACTAGGATACAGGTTTTGGACATGCCAAAATTATTTTATGTTTACACCTTTTACTTTTTTAATTTCATAAACATAACTCCAAATATATCCTTATACATAAATTTTTGTCTGATTTTCTGATTACTTCCTTAGATCAAATTACTAGGAGTGAAATTACTGGACTCGAAGAGTGAGATTATTATCAAGATTATTGATATAATTACTTTATATCATATATTTTTCCACCCCTATAATAATTCATACACTACATTGAGAGCTATTGTTTTAAAAACACTTAGTATTTTGACGGGGGTAGGGTTTCATGGTATCTTTACTCATATTCTCTTTATTCATTGCTTCCAACCCAGCACTTAATTCACAAAATCTATATACAACAGATGAGCTATCAGTCTCCAATTAAAAACCTTCCTTAATTATTATCTTCAATATTCTGTCCCTCCATACCCCACCCCAGGTGTATTTAGTTCTAAACTCCCAGTACCTGTGAGTAGGACCTTATTTGGAAATAGTCTTTTGCTCACATAATCAAGTTAAGATGATATACTGGTTTGGGGCTGATCCTAATGCAAGACTATCTCATTATAAGAAGAAGTTAATTTGGACACAGAGAAGGTAATATAAAGACACACAGGAAGAACCTCGGGTGATGATGGGGACAGAATTAGGATGATGCATCTAGAAGCCCAGGAACACCAAAGATTGCCAGCAACCAAAAGAAACTAGGAGGGAGGCATGGGAGAGATTCTCCCTCAGAGTCTCCAGAAAGAACCAACCTTGCCCACATCCTGATTTTAGGTTTCTAACCCCCCAAACTGTGAAAAAATAAATTTCTGTTGTTTTAAGCCAGTTTGTTGTAATTTGTTTTGATAACCTTAGGAAACTGATATAAATGTCAAATGCTAATGCTACAGAGAGGTCAAGGAAATTAAGGGCAGAAAGTGACAGTTCAATTTAACATGCAGGCAATTGATAGGACAGTCCATTGACAGAAGAGTACTAAATATTTAATACTTTGGAATATTATTGTAGTGAGGAAGTGAAATAATGATCTTAGATATTTTGTTAAAGAAGAACATGTGGGAATAGAAAGAGAGAGAGAAAAGTGGTAACAAAAAGGGAATGTGGTCAGCAAAGAGCTTTTTTATTTTATTTTTTTTTTTTTAAGATTTTACTTATTTATTTGACAGACAGAGATCACAAGTAGGCAGAGAGGCAGACAGAGAGGAGGAAGAAGGCTCCCCACTGAGCAGAGAGCCCAATGCGGGGCTCTATCCCAGGACCCTGGGATCATGACCTGAGCCAAAGGCAGAGACTTTAACCCACTGAGCCACCAAGGAGCAAAGAGCTATTTTAATGTAGATTACTAGATTCGTTTCAATCTTAAAGGAAAAAAAGAGAGAGATGCTGAAGAGAATGAGAGAAGGGGAGTTGTTTAAAGAGGTAGCACAAATAAAAGAATGTGTTTTAGAAGATAAACCACTTCCATCAAGATGATAACAAATGATTAAAAAATGGGCAAAATGCACAGAAATGTGAAATTCATGGTTGATGTTTTTTTTTTTTTTAAAGATTGTATTTATTTATCTATCTATTTATTTATTTAGAGAGCAGGAGGATGCGCAGAAGAAGGAAAGAGAGCATCTCGAGCAGACTCCGTGCTAAGCACCCAGTACAGGCAGGGCTCTGTCTCACAACCCTGAGATCATGACCTGAACCAAAATCAAGTGTTGGTCACTTAACAAACCAAGCCACCCAGACACTCCAACTTGGCTGGTGTTCTGAATTTTTTTCAGATGAATTGGAGATAACTTGCTTAGCAGAAGAAAGATGATGAAGAAAGAAGAAAGTTGAAGGAAATTTGGAATTTGGGGAAATGAAAACTGATAGATCCACATGAAAAGGGTGTCTGGCAAAAAACCAAGTATTTTCAAGGAGCACCCGTCTACACAAGTGACTGAAGTTGTATCGATTGTTGATTGTTGATTGATTGCCAGCAATACTTAGTAGCCTGGTTTTGTGGAAATGACCCAATATAACTGCAAAGCACCATGATGAAATAACAAAGGATAAAAGTGCAAAGCAAGAGTCTAAGTGTGGACTGTCTGATTTGAAATTCATAAGAAAAAAAAAAATCTCAACACAGGGGGAACACTGAACATACTGAAACCAAACTGTCGAGAAGTTTGTTGTCAGAGAAATCTGGAATCTTGACAAAATTTTTCTGAAAATAATTCCTCCACTAGCCAGCACCAATACCTGAAATTCTACCTTATTATTTTTAAGAGGACTGTTAAAATAAAAATACAAGTGTGAAATATGCCATATGGTTTCCTTGAGTTTTAAGAGAGAGAGGAGAAAAAAAAAAAAAAAGAGGAGAAAAGAGAAGGGGAAAGCATGTCATCAGTATCCATTCTATTATTGTAAGTTGTTAGCAAATTACTGGGGCACATTACCAATATGTATTCTAAGCAAAATATGGAGAACCAATTAAACCTGAGAGAAATGTGATCTATTATACAAATAAAATAGATAAACATTTCTTGGTCATTAGGAATAAATGACAAACATTCACATAAAGGATCATTATTTTTATTAACATTTATGTAGTCAAACCAAGATTTAATCACTATTATGTAAAACCTATTAACATCTCCTATGATACCATACTTGGCTTATTTCCAACAGCCTCATGCATTTGCAAAGGTTTTAAATGTGCTCAAACACATTCCCAAGGGTTTTTTCCTTACTGTATCATTCTCTTCATATTCTTTTGGTAATCTTTTTGAGTTAATTATTACTTTCATTTGAACATGATGAAATGTGTAAGGAGTCACTTCAAACATTGACACCACTATGAGCATAGTCTTTCCCTTTACTTGAACTCAGAATTAAGAATTTTGGTTCTTAGGGTTTTTTTGTTTGTTTGTTTGTTTTTTCCTGGTCCAGTCCCAGAAGAAGTTTTCACTGTAGAAGTTATTTGCAGGCAGTCTTATGCTTTCTAGCAGTAGTCTACAATCAGGCCCTAGCTTCTTTAGGACACTGCACAGGATCAATTTAAATTATGTATTAGGCTAAGAGGCATTCTCTCAAATGAGTTTAAATGCATTTTATCTTTAGACCACCTACATGATATGTAAATATATATATTTTTTAAATATATTTTATATATATATATATATATATATATGACTTAAACACAATGCCTCTGCTCCAAATAAATCAAGGTCAAAATAAATGAAGAGCTCAAGATAACTTCAGGTCCATTTGTCTAAGTCCTTGCGTTGTATGGATGAAAAGCAGCAGCCAGTTATGACAACAGGTGATGCATTCAAAGCAATAGCCAAGTTCGTAAACATTTTTCCATTTCTAAACCATCCTTAGAGAAAATCATACATGGAGTCACACCATTCACACAGGAGTCCAGCAGAACAACCATGCCATCTGGATTTATGTCTTCCCCAGTAAAGAACTGGTAATTTTTGAAAGTAGCTAGAATGTGCCTGATTTGTTCCTCAGCTCCTGTCATAAAAGATTTTACTCTTTCTGGCCTCTGTTCTTTAAGTTTGCCTTTGATTTCATGTAATCTTTGATGTACTTCTTGTAGGCGCCTTTTGTGAAGCTGGTTTCCTGCAAGTGATGGTTCATGACAATAGCAACATTAGTGATTACTGTGCTTCCAGTACCTTTGCCCTCCGGGACTTCAGTGGAAGTATTTCCATCATCAGTAAATCATCAGTGTTACCCTCTGTCCTCCTGATCATCTTCCCCTCTACTTCCAGGCACAACTCATCTCTGATCTCCCAAATCTTGTAGACGTTGGAGAACATCTTATCATGGCTGAAGAAGTCCTGGTAGCTGATCATGAGGGCAGCAGGAGAAAGACCACTAAGGAGCTAATTTAGCCAGAGCCTAGAGCTCTGAGTTAGTGGTACAGCCTGAGCAGCGCTGGCAGGGAGGAGGAAGTGAACAGAAAAGCCACACTCCCATATTTTAAATGTAAGAGTATAGGATCCTTCTCTAAGAATCACCTTCTGGTATGTTACCATTGCCTCTGCCCGTCCTCCTTTTCTCGGGAGTCCAAGGCTAAGACTTTGGAGTTCTTAGAGTAATAGAGAGAGGAATTAGAAAACCAGCAGAGTGAACTTGGATGAGGGCAAGATTTAGATTCTGAGGCTACAATGAGCAGATTACTCATCAAATTCTCTTAGGAAGAAGTCTAAGGAAGTTTCTTTCTTAGCCATTATCTTCTAAACCTTCCCATGTTTCAAAGCATAATCTTCTGATAAGTCTATTTTTTGGCACTTCATTTCATCCTTACAAAGAAATTTTTGTTAATTGAAGTAGAGTAGACACATAATATTACATTAATTTCAAGTGTGCAACTTAGTGATTCCACAACTCTATGTATTATGCTATGGTCACCACAAGTGTGGCTACCATCTACCATTTCCTATTACAATACCAGTAACTACATTCCCTATGGTATACCTTTCATACCTGTGTGACTTACTCATTACATAACTGGAAGCCTTTATCTCCCATTCCCTTTCACCCATTTTGCCCATCCTCCCTTTTCCCCACTCGTAAACAACAACTTGCTCCTTATATTTATGGTTCTGTTTCTGCCCTTTTGTTGGTTTGTTTTGTTTTTTAGAGTCCACATATAAGTGAAATCATATCATGTTTGTCTTCCTCTGACTTATTTCACTTACTATAATATGCTCTAGGTCCATCTATGTAGTCACAAATGGCAAGATCTCATTTTTTATGGCTGAATAATATTCCACTGTATATATGTGTGTGCATGTGTGTATGTGTATGCATATAATATATTACATTATATTATATTATATATGTTATACCTTCTTTATCCAATCCTCTATCAATGGATATTTTGGTTCCTTCCATATCTTGGTATTGTAAATAAAGCTGCAATAAATGGAAGGGTGCATATATCTTTTCCTTACAAAGAAATTCTTTAAGAGATGTTTACAGAATCCAGAATCCAGTGAACACAATATCCTCCTGTTCAGTTGCACATTCCCATTTTTCTCTGTACTTTCATATTCCACCATCCATAATACTTGCTAATGTCAAAAATAAAAAATAAAATAAAGGATAAAATTTTAAAAAAATAATGTCAAAATACTGCTAGACTGCAGGCTCAGTGAGAACAGGGTTCATATCTGGTTTATGTCTGTAGTTTCACTGCTCCATCCCTAATACTTGGCACAGCTCCTAGAAGGAAATATATTTCAGTACTAATGGGAGGAACAACTGAAACAATGAATGAACAATAAATCCTCTACTAGGATACACAGAGATTCTCTCTGTGGAAGGCAGATCTAAAAGGAAAGCCATGACCTGGATCCTTCTCTTCCTCTGGAAGAAAAGAAGTCACTCATTACACCCTTTTCACTGGGGGCCTGGGTGGCTCAGTAGGTTGAGCATCTGCCTTTGGCTCCAGCCCATAGAGTCCTGCATTGGGTTCCCTGCTCAGTGGGGAATCTGCCTCTCCCTCTGCCCACACCTCTACCCCACTCTCTCCCCCTCTTAAAAATAAATTTTAAATTAAAAAAAAAATTTAAATAAACCACTTTCATTGTAAGTACTTCTAATTCTATCATTATCATATATATATATGATAATGATAGAAATATATATATACACACAAACGTATATGTATGTGTGTATATATATATAAAATTTCCACTCAGGGAAAAATCTGCATCTCGGGTTTCTGATTTACCCTCAGTGTATTATGACATTCCAAGGTGAGCAGAATCCTTCAGAAGAAACCATAGTCTCTGTCCCGAGGAAGGCAAAGGAGACTGATTTCTGGTGACAGAGATTACAAGAGGACAAATGGGTGACTCTGGAAGTGGGAGAGGAGAAGGGGTCTGAGAAGTGAGAACAGACACACAAGCAGAAAGTGAAGCGAAATTCCCAAGGCCAGTGACACCTACCAAAGTGTGCGTCTAGCTGTACCCACAGCCTGCAGCAGGTACACCCACACACGCTCTTGGCAAATCTCCTGGGATCGTGCCTCCGCTTTAGGGGTGAGTGGTTTAAATTGGTTTAAAAAGGAAATGTCTGAGAGCAGGGACCTCAGCAAAATATCTTGAAGTTGAAAGAGGAAAAAACAACCTTGCCCAGATTTTATTGCAACTATGAAAGTGCGGCTTTTCTTGAGCGTCTCAACCTGCCACGCTCCGGTTGGGTGGATACAAGTAGCGAGCGAATGAATGAAATGCGAAGAGAGGGAAAGAGAGCAATCGTGGCCCACGAAGGGGTTCGTCAGCTCCGCGGCCCCCACAACGTCACCAGAGCAGGGGATTGAACGAGACTATAAAGCCCGCTGCCGCGCCTGAACCCCAGTGCTCCAGCCAGTGCCCGGGAGCTAGCGCAGGGGCAACCCCGGACGTCCCCGCTGGTGAGGGCTCTTAACACCGCCCTTCCCTCGCATCTCATCCATCTGCATGCTCCAGTCGCAAAGTCCTCGGAGAGAAAGTGACTCCCCTGCTACCCATCACCTGCTGGCTCAAAGCATCTCATAACCAGCAAGGACAGCGGTAGCTTCTCTACCTTGCTTCCAGGCGGGGCTGAGGTCCGCCCATTAGCAAAGGGACCAGGCGGGGCTGAGGTCCGACCGTTAGGAAAGGCAGAGAACTTCGAGGGAGTCGGCTCCGGCTAGCTGCCGGCGGTGAGTGCGGAGGTCCGGGGCTGCAGACTTGCGGCGATGGGCTCTCTCTCCGCAGCCGCGAACTGGACCGACGGTGCGGGCACCGCCAGCGCGAACGCCGGGAACCTGAGTGCGGCGCTCGCCGCAGGAGTGGCGGCAGGGGCGACTGAGACTGAGTGGCTGCACCTGCTAGTCCAAGCCGGCAACCTCTCCGCCTCCTCCTCCGAGCCGAGACTGCCCGCAGCCTCCCCGGAGCCTACGCAGCCCCGAGCCAACCTCACCAACCAGTTCGTGCAGCCGTCCTGGCGCATCGCCCTCTGGTCCCTGGCATACGGCGTGGTGGTGGCCGTGGCGGTCTTCGGGAATCTCATCGTCATCTGGATCATCCTGGCCCACAAGCGCATGAGGACTGTCACCAACTACTTCCTCGTGAACCTGGCTTTCTCTGACGCCTCCATGGCTGCCTTCAACACCTTAGTCAACTTCATCTATGCGCTTCACAGCGAGTGGTACTTCGGTGCCAACTACTGTCGCTTCCAGAACTTCTTTCCTATCACGGCAGTGTTCGCCAGCATCTACTCTATGACGGCCATTGCGGTGGACAGGTGAGGAGAAAATAGGAAGGAAGGGGGGAGAAGGGGGAGAGAAGATCTGAGCAGTGGGATAAGTTCACCAAGTGACATGGTGACAAGATGGATTTGATAAAAGGAAAGGGCCTGGAAAGAGTTCTTGGAGAAAGGAGGTCACTAACCCATAGATCCTCATCCAACTGGCTGAACCAGTTTCTGCTTCTATGGCCTCCCCCACTCTCCACAACCCTTGGTCCCATTAAGGGCATCTAGAGGGATTGAGAAGACCAATGAGGGAGATGGGGAAAATGCATCATTCCCAGTAGGACAAACTCAGCTAGAAACAATACTAGCAGGTTTTCCCAAATGGCCTCAAACAATTGCTGCAAAATTTATGTTCTCTGTAAAACTATGTTTTGGTCTTCCTTCTGTTAATCACTGTTCTGTCTGAGAAATGGACAATGAGTCACCACCCCCCACCTTTTCTCCTCTCTCTGGTCTGCTGGTCTTCATCCCCACCCACCCTATTCCCTATTCTTGTTGCAAGGCCAATACTGGCTTGTCCTCCCAGTCATGGAACACCCATTAGAGGTAACAATGCCCCTCCAAAAGTCCCTTGTATGCTGAAGTTGGGTTAGATTTCACTTTTAATAACCTAAGTAGGCTATGAGCTGGGTACACCTTGTTCCTGGAAGATTACATACAGCCGAATGGTTCGGATGATAGAGGGAAGACCCTAAATAACAAAGGGTTTAAAAATGAGAACTGCTATTTAAGATAATTTTTAAGAATGTTCCTGCATATATAGTGGGGATTCTGAAATTCTTAAGCAATTAAAAGAAGCCTGATAGACCTCCAATATTTGTTCCCATATTTAAGTTTTTAAAATTTCTGTTTGCACCTACTTTCTCCCACTGAACATTATGAAATATGCATACTTGTATTAAGACAGTGGTAACCCCCCACTTGTAATTGAAAGCTGGTTACACTTTAATCAATATTATTCTAAAAACCAACAACACTGGTTCATTCATTTCTGTTCTGTGACCTGCAGGCAGCTGCACAGGGGACAGAGGAGGGAGAATGCAATTTTAAGTTCAAGTCTCAATGTTCTTTTTTAAAAATATTTTATTCATTTACTTGACAGATCACAAGTAGGCAGAGAGGCAGGCAGAAAGAGAGAGGGGAGGAATCAGGCTCCCTGCTGAGCAGAGAGCCCTGATGTGGGGCTTGACCCAGGACCCTGAGATCATGATCTGAGCCGAAGGCAGAGGCTTTAACCCACTGAGCCACCCAGGCGACCCTCAAGTCTCAATGTTCTTAACCGTGAAAAGAAAAGAGCACTTTTTTCGGTATTAACAAAATAAAATGAGACTTAATATTCTTACTACATTAAGACACCATTAAGAAATAAAATAAGAAAAAAACAAGTTCTTTCTGTAAATCCATCCTCTGTATTTACTATTTTGAAATAGCACAGAGATATTGAAAACATAAATCTGTAAGAACTACAGTCACATGCTAGACTCAAAAGATTAAATTGAAGGAGCAGTGGTTAGTAGCCACTAACTAGGATAAATAAGCACAAAATCACATTTTTTTTTAATTTTTTATTTTTTATAAACATATATTTTTATCCCCAGGGGTACAGGTCTGTGAATCACCAGGTTTACACACTTCACAGCACTCACCAAAGCACATACCCTCCCCAATGTCCATAATCCCACCCCCTTCTCCCAAACCCCCTCCCCCCAGCAACCCTCAGTTTGTTTTGTGAGATTAAGAGTCACTTATGGTTTGTCTCCCTCCCAATCCCATCTTGTTTCATTGATTCTTCTCCTACCCACTTAAGCCCCCATGTTGCATCACCACTTCCTCATATCAGGGAGATCATATGATAGTTGTCTTTCTCTGCTTGACTTATTTCGCTAAGCATGATACGCTCTAGTTCCATCCATGTTGTCGCAAATGGCAAATCACATTTTTAAAAAGGCTCTGAAACTGTTAATCTTCCCTTTATCTATGATCTTCCATGTGTATCTAACCCCTTCACTTTTGTAGGGACAGCAGGAGTACAAGGAAGGAACAAAATCAACTCCAACTGAGGAATAGAGGAAACTGCCTCTAATCTTGCTCCAAGATAGGAACAAATGTTCCTTTAGTTTGAGCATCTTCCTTTTTTTTTTTTTTTTTTGGTTTCCTTTTCTTTTTTTTTTTTTTTATTACTTGTAAACATGTGATTTTTTAAATGGGACCAGCAGGGGAATTAGCATATCATGTTATAAAATTCTCACAGCTTCTTGAAATAGTAATAATTCCTTATAAGGTTTAATGAAAATTTAGTGTGTGTGAAATTGGTTATTCAATTCTGATGAGCGAAAAGGGTTATTTTTCCAGTTATTTTCTGCCAACAGTTAGACAAAATCTGAAGTGGTCTTGGAGTTATTTTAATTGATACAGTAAGACTTGACTCAATATTTAACCCAGATGATAAATGGGATGAGGTTAGCCTAAGAGTATTTGTTCTCTCTCTGCTTTATTTACAAAAGAGTAAGTAAAACTATGTTTAGGGAAATATTACCTCTAGGAAATTTACTGTGAATCTTTGACTCTTTCTATAATTTGTAGTTGTCATCCAAAGATTTGAAAATGTCCCATTTTGGGAAGCCTGGGTGGCTCAGTCAGTTAAGCTGCTGCCTTCGGCTCAGGGCATGATTCCAGGGTCCTGGGCTCAAGTCCCGCACCGGTCTTCTTGCTTGGCAGGGAGGCAGGGAGACTGCTTCTCTCTCCACCTCTGCCTGCCTCTCTGCCTGCTTGTGTACTCAGTCTCTCTTTCTCTCTCACTCTCTAATAAATAAATAAATAAATAAATAAAATCTTAAAAAAATTTTTAAAAATGACCCATTATATCTACTAAAATTACTGCTGTAGTAAGCTGTGAACATTCTGTTAAAATTATGGGGCAAAGTCTTATAAAATTAATTAGGGGCACATAGTGAAAGCAATATATATATATACACTAATTGAATGGGTGAAACATACGATCATCATAGCATAAAATATAATCCCAAGTGGCTCTTCTATAACTAGCAGAACTCTGGTAGATACCAAGGTTACATTCACGGTAATGGGAAAAACTATGTTGAAAATGAGTTTGCAGCATATTTAACAGACCTAGTGTAAAGACAAAATCTTAAAACATAACACATTTAGCACACTAATTAGAAGATACAGTACTAATATAAAAAGAACAAAAAACATAAACTTTCTGTTTAGAAAAAAAAATGTCTAACAAGTATAAAATTATGGGCTGCTTACATTCCATATCAACATTTCTTCACCTGCTGTTTGTTCCTCAAGCTACTCAAATCTGAATTTGTCTCCCAACACCTTCTCTGAAGATAAGTTGTGAAACCCAGTGGGCATTTCACTTCCTTGATTTTTCAGTAGCATTTCTACCAGGTGCCTCAATGCTTCTTGCCTTCTAAATTTCCATGTACCCATGGTCTGTCTTCCATGCTTATATTTCTCATTCTCTGCCTCTTTGTAGTGGTTAAATACATAGGTTCCTGAATGCTAAATCCTGGCCTGAGTTTGTCCTAACTTTGTTCTCTCTCCCCAAGTAAGTTCATGGCCTTATTTTTCACTTTTGAATAAAGAACTCCCATTTTTTTTCTATCATCTAATTAATTGGTTTTCTTCTGGATTGTAAAGATACATAATAATCTGTGCAATTATAGGCAAATATAAATGAATGAAAAATTAAGACTGGAGAAAATACAAACAAAATTACAGTGAAGTTATAGCATAGATATTCCCAAAGTTAGAGTTCTAATCATTAATGAAAGTTGAACTTCAGATATATCTGTGACTCTTGATATACCTGCAAAAAAATACAATTAGTAATAGAGTATACACTGTCCATAAAAGCAATACATACACATTCTTTAAGAGGTAAGGAATTTCTAATATTGAGTTTTAAGAATTTTTTCATATGGGTAATAGTGGGGTTACTGTCCTCAAACACAACTGTCACAAATGCAAAAGCTGGTCTCCTACAGGTGTTTGTTAAGTGTTCTTCTGGGCGAGCTAAAGGCAGGTGCCAAAGCAGCATTCAGTGAATGAAGTCCTCAGGGTACCAATTCTCTAGTTGAACAGTTTCCAGATGTTCAGGTTTGATGCATTGAAGAAACTACAAGAAGGAATAAAGTACATTTCCCCCAGGAGTATTTTTCTCACCTAAACTTTGGATATAGCTTGAGAAGCAGATAACTCAAAGTTGTGAAGTTAGGGCTAAAGCTCTCCAAATCATCTTCCTTCCAGCTCCCAAACTCTGATCCTTATCTATCCTCTATACCAGTCTTTTATTCCAATGTATTATTTCACTCATTCATTTTGAGAGTTGCATATGCACAGTGCAAAAATAAAAAGTATAAATGTAAGAAAGTTAAATTTATGTATGCTTATCCTACTCCCCAAATATAGCCAACCTATGATCTTCATATTCACATTTCAACTCTCATCTGTGATATATTTATAAAATCTCACATATATGTATGATATATATACACACATACTCTGGTGCATAGTACTTTATATACATGCATAAACACAGATGTCCTTCTTGTAATTACTATAGTGTCACATTATTGTCATTTTTAATTTAATAAACTGTTCTTAAACTTTTATTGAAAAAATTATAAATATTGGATATTATTTACTGTAACTCAAGTGACCCAATCTCTGTCCCAGGCACTCCTATCTTCCTTTGAGTCCCTGAATATATGGTGCTTTATTTTTGCCACAAAGTCTTTGAACACAGTTTACCATTTCAAATTCCCTTCTGCCATCTCCTCATTAGTTACATTTACTTACTCTTCTTTTAAATAATAGCTAAAATGTCACATTCACCAGGAAACCTTCCATGAACCTCCCAATTTAATTAGATGTCTCTTTATAGACATCTCAGCACATGGTAGTCATGGCAGCTTTCATATATTAAATTTCATATTTATTTTTAAGAATATTTGATTAATAATTTCCTCTAATAGACTTGTAAACACCATGAAGACAGGTTCAATTTTGACCTTAGTGCTTTTTGTATCCTTACGTTTATGACAGTGGTTTGCACACGGTAAGCACAGAATCCAGACTGCTGAATAAATGAATCATAAGAGTAATTAAACAAATGAAAATCAAAGTTCATTCAATCTCATTCTAAAGGAGATTCAACTCCATCTATTAAAATTGGCAGAGATTGGTAGGATTATAATGAATAGGGCATTTTTTACATATAGTTTTAGATTGAGCCATATGCAATTGTCATTTTTTACAGGGTTTTTTTATTGTATTTTTTTATTGTATTTATTTATTTGGGAGGGCCAGGAGCACAGAGGGAGAAGCATACTCCCCACTGAGCAGGGGTGGGAGGATGGGGAGATTAGAAGTGATGAAGAGGACTACTGATGAACTATTATCAGACCTCCCTAGGGACTCTGAAATCACTGGAGACTGGCAAGAGGTGGTTTGCAAGTAAAGGTTACTAAGAAAATGTGGATATTTATGTTAATGTTACCATATTTATACATGTGTGCCTGGAAACTCCAGAGGACTGATGTTATATGCAAACATGTGACTTTTATTTTATTTTATTTTATTTTTAAAGATTTTATTTATTTATTTGACAGAGAGAGATCACAGTAGACAGAGAGGCAGGCAGAGAGAGAGAGAGGGAAGCAGGCTCCCTGCTGAGCAGAGAGCCCGATGCGGGACTCGATCCCAGGACCCTGAGATCATGACCTGAGCCGAAGGCAGCGGCTTAACCCACTGAGCCACCCAGGCACCCAACATGTGACTTTTAAATCTCATTTTGGTCTCATAGGTGCCTCATCATTTATTTGATCATTTTTGGGAGGGTGGATTTTTAATGTTTCTAGTTCTTTGAATTTTGGTTTGAAAAATATCCTTGAGGGTCACCTAATGCAGCTCAGTCAGTTAAAGGTCTGACTCTTGATTTCAGCTCAGATCATGATGTTAGAATCCTGAGGCTGAGCCCTGTGATGGGTTCCTACTTAGGATTTTCTTTCTCCCTCTCTCTCTGCCCCTCCCCTGCTCTCTCCTCTGCAGCGAAAGAAAAAAAGAGGGAGAGAAAAGAAAAAATATCTTGAATATATTGGCAAATTGAACTTCTGAACGATTTTGACAAAATATATCCAACTGTTAGGCTAAACCATATAAAATATTGACATTTTAAACTATAAAAAATGGAGGGATGCCTGGATGACTCAGTCGGTTAAGCATCTGCCTTCAGCTCAGGTCATGATCTTGGTGTCCTGGGATTGAATCCCACATCCAGCTCCCTAGGGAAAAAAAAAAAAAAAGAAAAAGTAGTGTCATCACATTGGTAGAGAGCATGACAGTTTCTCTGGAGAAGGAAGCCATGTCTTTCTCCAGACTGTTGTTTGGGGCATGTTATATCTGAATCTGCGAACTCCTAAGTTACAAACTTTAACCTCTGCTGAAATTTTTGTGATGTCTATTTGTGTTGAAAGAGAATTTAGGGGGCACCTGGGTGGCTCAGTGGGTTAAAGCCTCTGCCTTCAGCTCAGGTCATGATCCCAGAGTCCTGGGATGGAGCCTCGCATAGGGCTCTCTGCTCAGCAGGGAGCCTGCCTCCCCCCCCACCCCGAACCCCGCCTGCCTCTCTGTCTACTTGTGATCTGTCAAATAAATAAATAAATAAAATATTTTAAAAAAGAAATGTTTTTAAAAAAAAAAGAAAGAATAAATGAAACAAGATGAGATTGGGAGGGAGACAAACCATAAGTGACTTAATCTCACAAAACAAACTGAGGGTTGGTGGGGGTTATGGACATTGGGGAGGGTATGTGCTATGGTGAGTGCTGTGAAGTGTGTAAACCTGGCAATCCACATACCTGCACCCAAGGGGATAAAAATATATTATATGTTTATAAAAAAAGAAAAAAAAGAGAGAATTTAGAAGAATGATCTTGTTCCTAATCTTTGTTCCATTAGCAATTTCTTAATGACCAACATTCCTTCATCTTCTACTTGCAAATATCTCTCCTTGAGGCTCAGCCATATATGTTATGTCCAGGATGGGGAATTGTCCATACCTCCTCTTCCCCATGCCTCATCACTCTGAGCATAAATCATTTTTATTGAGGCTTGCTCACTGGTACATTAAATAAATGCTGCAAAATAGACAATTGGGGTTTGCAGCCCTACCATTTCATTAGACACGGTCAGAGTGTGAATCCCATTTTAAATTCAGCAGGTTCTCTAACACATAAGGGATTTTTAGACTATGGATTTAACAATCTGATATAATTCCATATGTGCAACAAGGTTGATTTGCTCTGAATGGTGAGACTTTGGGGAATTTTGTTTTGTGCTTCTTAAATTATCTACTTCTTTTATATGAAGTGAATTATTAATTAATTAAAGTTCTATAGATAGTGGCGAAGGCCACACAACAATGTGAATGTACATAATGCCTGAACTGTACACTTAAAAATAGTTAAAATGGTAAATTTTATGTATGTTATACCACAGTACAAATTTTTAAAATATTACTAAAGTAAATATTTTTAAAAGAATCAATAGTGACTTAGATATATGCCAAAGAGCTGGGACTCCAAAACAGAACAACTTGAATAAACTTTGTATAGACGTTCTTGTGGTAGATGTCTTATGGTAACATTTTAAAACACATTTTCTAGGCTAAATTCAAATTTATGAAGAAATCTCTGGCAAGAGAGTACTGTTAACGTTATAATACATTATTTTATAGGCTCTGAAATCTTTTTCCCAGGAGTTGCATAATAGTATCTCAGATGTGTGGGATAATATAAAAGCCTGGCTAAAGGTACAGGATAAACTTAGTTTGGTATGTGATACAGGTTTTTAAATATTTGCTTAAATCCCCCATTTTGAGCTTTCATTATCACTTACGAGATTTTCTTTTCTTCCTGTCTGCCCAAGTATCAAGCTTATTTAAAATTCTCTTTTATGCACACGTATAATTAAGGGAAATATGTATTTGATTGTTGGGTGGGGAGAGAGAGAAGGTAGTATCATTTTATTTTATTTTGTTTTATTTTATTTTAAAACATTAAAAAATTTAATTAAGAAATGTTTAAATTCCAGCACAGTTTACAAGCAGTGTTATATTAGTTTCAGGTGTATAGTGTAGTGACTCAGCACTTCCATACAACACCCAGAGCTCATCATGACAAGTGCACTCCTTAATCCCCATTGCCTCTTTCACCCATCTCCTGACACATCCTCCAAGATAGTATTATTTTAAACCCACATTTAAGACCACAGACTAAATAGTAAAAGAATAGGAAGGAATGGGAAAGTGGATTGAGGGAAGTCAAAAATCATTAAACAAGTCTGTGATTATATCACTAACCAAGAGAGGTCCTAGTTTTATCCTGGAGCTGGTTTATACTGATGAGGGAATCAACTACACACATTTCTTCCCAACTCTGCATTTAGTGATGTTATTTTGGTAGCCTGAAATCATGGTAAGAGTTTACACCACGAAAATCTGCAAACACTAGAAATCAGAAGTTTTGTTTTCTGTTTGATTTTTTTTTTTTTCCCCTGGAGTGCCTATAGTTAAACATTTACCAGCACACAATTCATTATACTTGTAGTCACTTAACACGTATTTCATGAGTACCTTCTAAGTACTAAACATTGTATAGGTATGGTACAATTGGTATAAACAATGTAGATATGGCTCATACACTAAACAATACCAATTAATATCTAGCTGAACCCCTCAGCTGTATTCCAGAATCTTAAATCCAACAACTTATTCTACATTACCATTGAGATGTCTAACAAGCATCTCAGACTTTACTGAGATTGAGGTGTCTCCAGACTTTACTGAGTTCCTGACTTTCCTCCAAAGTTGCTCCTCCTGCAGTCTTCTGAGGTCAAAATCTGAGCCTCAGGTCAAAACTCTTAGACATATTCTTTTTTTTTTAAGATTTTACTTATTTATTTGACAGATGGAGATCACAAGTAGGCAGAGAAACAGGCAGAGAGAGAGGAGGAAGCAGGCTCCCTGCTGAGCAGAAAGCCCGATGCGGGGCTCGATCCCAGGACCCTGGGAACATGACTCGAGCCGAAGGCAGAGGCTTTAACCCACTGAGCCACCCAGGCATCCCACTCTTAGACATATTCTTAACTCATCTCTTCTTTCATATTCTATATCCAATCCATAAACAAATCTAACACCCCTATTTTCAGAATACGTGTAAAATCTAATCACTTCTTAAGATGTCTACTGTTGTCTCCCTAGTCTTAGTCAATTCATTTCTCTCCTGTTTTCCTACTCCTACTCTTGCTTCTTTTTGGTTCGTTCTAAAAGAAACCACCAGAGTGATCCTGTTAATAATGAATCTGATCATTTTCCCCTGAGCAAAGTATCCAATAGTTCTCCAGTTCTCTCAGGATAGAAATCAAAGTTTTTATAATGGTCTACAAGAATTTGTAGTAACTGGTCCTTTGTTACTCTCTGTTCTTATCTACTGCTACTCACCACTCCACCACTCTGCTCCACCATCATTAGTCTCCTCTGTTTCAGCAATATACTAGTCATATTTCCACATCTTACATGCTATTTTAAAGATGCTTTCTCCAGATAGCTGCATTGTTCATTCCATGTACTACTTCTTAAAATTGCTTTATTCTTTATCAAATGTATCACCTTCTGAAATACTATGTAATTCATTAATCTTTATTCCTTATTGTTTTTTGTCTGTCTGTCTGTCCTACTGGGTTATAAGTTCCATGAGGACCAGACTAGACCTGTATTTCAATTAAATGAATGAACAATAAAGTTCATGATAACTATAAAAACACATAATAGGGAAAGCACATGTAGAGTTTAGAACAGAAAAAGAAATTATAGGAGCATCTTTAAAGTTCATTGTACAGAGGAATAGAAAATATCTCCTAATAAATTGACTATGAGTAGTTAATATTTAAATAAAAATAAAACATCTTAAATACCTACACAGTCTAGTGCATGATTATAGTATCCAGCTGAATTACATATAAAGAAAAAGACTTTGAGATTTTCAAAGCGTAAGGAACAATTTTGAAGAAGAAAAAATACTCATAAGATTGAGTGTTTATGTTGAATAAGTACTATTAATTACAATTCAGAATTCCCGGATGAATAAACCTCTTAAGTTTAAAAGATGGTACAGTACCATGTGTACTTATTTTTATGCCTTCAAGTTGAATGGATATATGTAGGTAGTTTTTTCCAATTAGCTAACTACATGGTATAAAATATATTCAAAATTCCTAAACTATGCATCATGTTTTCAATAGCTTAAAATATTTCACTTCTTAAATCAAAATATTTTTTATATCTCTTCAACAAAGACTTACATAATCTTAATTTCATGTTAAAGGATATAATATTTCAGAATCAAATAAAATGAAGATAATCCAATATTTTTAAATAATAGATTAAAATATCTTTCCTATACAAGATATTACTGGTAATCCTCATTCACCAGTCACAGAACCATTGCTGATAAATATCTTTAATGAACAGCAATGACATCTGCTTAGAAACATATAAAATGATACCAATTTTATAGCTTAGCCCCTCACAAACAGAACACGTATGCTAAAGACTAAATAAATAGATGAATGAATATTTGTATGAACAGATAGCCAATTTTATACATGCACTTCTCACTTTGCACAAATTTCAGTTACCGGATTTAGTTCTCTCAAGAACATAGCTATAATTTTAGTTACCGAAACATATTAACTGAAATGTGGTGGTGAGATATGAGGAAAGGGCATGTGTTCTCGAGTCCTATGATTAGGTCCAGTCATTTTGTGAGCATATGCCTCTGGCCTGTGAACTTCTTAAGTGTTTTTCTTTTTTCTTCTTCCCCCTTAGATGACACAGGATGGCTAAAGTGGGCTAAGTGGAATACTTCCAAACTACTTTGAAGGCTATCTGGGGCTATAAACTTCCCCTGGGACAGATAGACTCTAATAATTGTCTTTCCCTGATTGACTTATTTCACTTAGCATAATACCCTTTAGTTCCATCCACGTCATTGCAAATGGCAAGATTTCAGGGGGTTTTGATGGCTACATAGTATTCCACTGTATATATATACCACATCTTCTTTATCCATTCAACTCTTGATGAACATCTAGGCTCTTTCCATAGTTTGGTTATTGTGGACATTACTGCTATAAACATTCAAGTGCACGTGCCCCTTCGGATCACTACGTTTGTATCTTTGGGGTAAATACCCAGTAATGCAATTGTTGGGTTGCAAGGTAGCTCTATTTTCAATTTTTTGAGGAACCTCCATACTGTTTTCCAGAGTGGTTGCACCAGCTTGTATTCCCACCAAAGTGTAGGAAGGTTCCCCTTTCTCCACCTCGCCAACATCTGTCGTTTCCTGATTTGTTAATTTTAGCCATTTTGACTGGTTTGAGGTGGTATCTCATTGAGGTTTTCATTTGTATTTCCCTGATGCTGAGTGATGCTGAGCACTTTTTTATGTGTCTGTTGGCCGTTTGGATTTTGACAGAAATTTTTAAAGGTCTCAGAGAATTTGTCATTTTTCTCATTGATTATTAAGACCATTTTGCACTGTTTCAACTTGCATGGTAATTTTGATGTTCTCATACTACTTTGCAAAGTGAGACCTGCTGGCATGTCAAGTATCACAATCTAATTGCCTAAGTTTGATAATAAATAAATACTTTTGTCTCAGGCATTTGCACACTATTTAGATAGCACATATTAACCATTCTATTCACCAAACATACTTATTATATTATTCAAGAATAAATCTTGCCACTTGCAGTGACCTGGATGGAGTTAGAGTATAATGCTAAGCCAAATAAATCAGTCAGAGAAAGACAAATACCATATAATTTCACTCATACGTGGAACTTAAGAAACAAAACAAATAAGCGAAGGGGGAAAATAGAGAAGCAGGGGGCAAACCAAGAAACAGACTCTTAACTATAGAGAACAAACTGACAGTTACCAGAGAGGAGGGGGTGGTGAGTAAAACAGGTGATGGGGTTAAGGAGGGCACTTGTGATGAACACAGGGTCATGTATGGAAGTGTTAAATCACTATATTGTATACCTGAATCTAATATTACATTGTATGCTAACTAACTGGAATTTAAATAAAAACTAAAAAAGTACCTTTGTCAGAGATACAAATTATATAGTGTGGAACTAGAACTGAAAAGAAAATGGTAGAAATGAAATACCTAATAGGAAAGACAACCCAGAGAAATAAGAATAGCTGAATACCAGAAACTATTAATATATGATGTCAAAAATAAGCAAATCATCATCTAAATGGATTTTGAAATGCATCCAATATAACTCAATACACATTTCTAACAGAATTCTTGGTGAATTACAATATATGGTACTTTCTTAACATGATAAACAAATATTTATCTCCAAATGCAATATGTGAGAACTATAAGAAATAAACTTTACACACACACACGCACACACACACATGCACGTACATGCCTGAACATACATAAAGCAAAAAAACTAAATAGTATAAATATATCCACTGTCTTAAGGCTCTATTCTAGTAAAACCACAGTGGAAGTTGAATAGAATCTAAAATAGTCTACTACAATTTTTCTGACAATAAGTTGGCTCTAACCAAGAAATGTTTGCTAATAATAAAAATAATACTAAAGGAAAATGTTAATAAGAATGAGAAAGTACTATAAATTATAATAAATAAAAAATTTGGAACCGTTGAATAAGAACCAAGTTAGGTTGATAATATATGTAATGAAATTCCTACACATATGAGATTACACATACGAAAAAAAATCACAAACAAATAAAAGCATAATTAGTCAAAATAAGAAATTTGGAATTTATCTAATTATTTCAGAAAAACACATGTTAGAGTCTCACTTTACACCGTGTGCTAATATAAATGTCAGATAGACCAAATAGTTAAAATATAACATTTAAACAATGAAGAAAAAAAAACAGAAAAATTTATCATTAAGTAATCTTGGGAAAATAATTTCTAAGCATCAGGGTAGCAAAGAATACAGTGTAAGATATTAGTTGATTTGACTGTAAGAAATTATATAACCAAAACATTATATAGTTTAGCCACAAAATCAAAAGTATTAAAGTATAATTAAATAGTAAGTACATTTTTAAAATTATTTTCAATATAAATGATAGACACAGGGTTAATAATTTTAACTTATAATAAGCTCCTATAAATCAATAAGAAAATGTTAATGTAAATATACAAAATATGACAATTTTTAAAAAATTATTACATAAATAAATGAAAAATATTTCTTATTGAAGAAATATTAGATATTAAAATATTATCTTAACAATAATCAAAGATGTGCACATTCATTTAAAAATATTTTATGGGAGGCACCTGGGTGGCTCAGTGGGTTAAAGCCTCTGTCTTCAGCTCGGGTCATGATCCCAGGGTCCTGGGATCGAGCCCCACACTGGGCTCTCTGCTCAGCAGGGAGCCTGCTTCCCTCTCTCTCTCTGCCTGCCTCTCTGCCTACTTGTGATCTCTGTCTGTCAAATAAATAAATAAAATCTAAAAATAAATAAATAAAATTAAAAAAATAAAAATATTTTATGGTAATACGGTGCTACTGAAAGTTAGAAAAGCAAGCATTCTAATTTTTTGCTGGTGGAAATAGAAATCAGAACAACATTTTGAGAAATCAATTTGGTAACATGTATACTAAAATTGCTTACCCCATTAAACAGAGCAATTCTAACTGCAGGTATCTATCCATAAAAAATAAAGTTACAAAGAATGACTTTGTTGTTTGCAATTTTTTCACACTATAATAGGTCAGAAATAGACATTCTTATGCATGTTTTAGAATATTCTTTAGTGATTAAGAATAGTATTTTGAGAATATTTATATTCAAAGAGCATGCTATATGATATTAATTACAGAGAATGTAGATAATTATAAACAGGTACAAGATACAATGATATAATAATAAATGTATAAGTATGCATATGCATAAATAAAATAGTAAAAAGGAAATGAAAAATGAACCAGGATATATGTTGTTGTCTCTTAGTGGCAGGATTATGGGGAATTTATACTTTCTTTTTTTTTAAAGATTTTATTTATTTGAGAGAGAGAGAGCACGTGGAGGGACAAAGGGAGAGGGAGAAGCTGGCTCCCCACACAGGGAAGGATACCAGGATCCTGGGATCATGACCTGAGCTGAAGGCAGACATTTAACCAACTATCCACCCAAGTGACCCTGTATTTTTTTAATATACCCTAGGATCGTTAGTTTAATAACCTGGGCGGGGGGATGTAACTTTCTATAAAGCAGGTTAAGAATATTTTTCCACAATTTATTTTATAGAAAGACCTGGATGTTCATATGCTTTCTCATTATTAGTTACTTTGCTTATTTACTGGATCATGGTTTTCCCTTTGTTGTAACCTGTTCCTTAGAACTCATCTGAGGTTCTTTGCATGTACCTGTTCCTGCAAGTCTCAGGAGTTATGTAATAGGGGATATTTAATGACCCTTCGTACAGTATTTTCCATTCATCTGCTATTTGGATACAGTTTCACTATTTGATTTGTTAATTTTTAGGGGAAATCACTCTGATAGGTTGTTTTTTAAAAAATCCTACAAACACCACCTATATAAAGTTTCAAAACAAATGGAGAGAAGTGTTGACATTGTCTGATGTGATGAACTCTCCTCTGTATTTACATCGAGTTCATTAATCAAGTTCAAATTTTCTTCATCTTTGCTAGGCTTTTTTATTGTTGTTTTGCTTTCTGTTCTATCAGTTACTGAGAGAAGTATGTGATAGTCCAACTGTGACTGGCAATGTAGTTTTCACTTCAGTTCTGCCTATTTTCCTTTGCACATTTTAAAGCAATGTAATACAAATCAGGATTTGTTATGCCTTTCTGTTGAACTTGTCCTTTTTATCATTATGAAATGTCCATCTTTATATTTAATATCACTTCATGCTTTCAAGTCTAATGTTTGTGACACTTACATAGTCTACCTTTTGTTGCAGGGGGGGAGTTAGTATTTACATGATAACCCCTTACACACAAATATTTTAATACAAAGAATATCTAATATGATTAGAAATCACAAATTTGATTTCAATGATGTCTGAAAATCTAAATTCCATAAGGTAGAATTGATTTTTAAAATTAACATAAGGTAGAATTGATTTTAAATGATGTACCAATGCAGGATATTTAATGCATGAATAGATTCATTTAACAGCCATCACAATCAGAACACAAAATAATTTTTTCCCGTATGCTACACCTTTGTATTCATACCTTCTCCCTGCCCTAAGAACTGGTTATCCATGATTTATGTTTCACCACTGTAGTTTGGTCTTTTGGGAAAAGTATCATATTAATATAACCATACAACAGGTAAACTTTGAGTACGGATACTTTCACTAACTATAACATCTCTGAGATTTATCTAAGTTGCTAAGTGTTTCAAAAGTTTGCTCCTTTTTATTTCTGAAAATATTGCATTGCATGGCTGTACCAAAGTTTGTTTGCTCATCCACCACTGGTAAAAACATTTGTGTTGTTTCTGGTTTTGAACAATTATGAATAGAGTTGCTATAAACACCCATGCAAAGATTTGCGTGTGAACAGCAGCTTTTATTTCTCTAGGGTAATTAACTAGGTGTGAGACTGCTGGGCCATATAACAATTAAAAACTTTATAAGAGGGCACCTTGGTGGCTCAGTTGGTTAAGCAACTGTCTTCTGCTCAGGTCATGATCCTGGAGTCCTGGAATCGAGTCCCTCATCAGGCTCCCTGCTCAGATAAATAAAACCTTTAAAAAAAAAAAAAAAACCTTACAAGAAATTGTGATATCATCTCATACCTGTCAAAATGGCTATTATCAAAAAGACAATAACAAGGGAGGATGTGGAGAAAAAGAAACCCTTTTGTACTTTTGCCAGGAATATAAATTGGTGCAGCCACTATAGAAAACAGTATGGAGGTTTCTTCAAAATATTAAAAATAGAACTACTATACAATCCATCCACTGCATTTCTGGGTATTTATCCAAAGGAAGTAAAAACACCAATTTTAAAATATATATATACCCTTATGTTCATTGCAGCATTATTTATAATAGCCAAGATAGGGAAATAACCAAAGTGACCATCAATAGATGAATGGATAAAGAAGATGGGCTATATGTATGCAATGGAATATTATTCAGCTATGAAAAAAGAAATGAAATGATCTCACTGATATGAGGAATTTAAGAAATAAGACAGAGGATCATAGGGGAAGGGAGGGAAAAATGAAACAAGACAAAACCAGAGAGGGAGACAAACCATAAGAGACTCCTAATTTCAGGAAACAAACTGAGGGTTGCTGGAGGAGAGAGGGATGGAGGGATGGGGTGGCTGGGTGAGGGACACTGGGGTGGGTATGTGCTATAGTGAGTGCTGTGAATTGTGTAAGACTGATGACTCACAGACCTGTGTCCCTGAAACAAATAATACATTATATGTTAATAAAACCCACAGATAAGGGGAAAAAAATGAAATCATACCATTTGCAACAATATGGATGGACCTAGAGGGTATTATGCTAAGTGATATATTCACAGAGAAAGACAAATATCATATAATTTCACTTATATGTGGAATCTAAAAGACAAAAGAAACGAAACAAAAACAGACTCATAAATACAAAGAACAAACTGGTATTTGCCAAAGGGGAGGTGGGTGGGCAGATGGGCAAAATAGGTGAAGGGTATTAGGAAGTACAACCTTTCACTTGTAAAATACGTAAGTTATGGGGATGTGAAGCACAGTATAGGGAATATAGTCAATAACATTGTAATAACTTTGTATGGTGATTGATGGATAACTACGCTTACCGTGGTGAGCATTTTGTAATGTATATAAATGTCAAATCCCTGTGATGTACACCTGAGAATAATCTAATATTGTATGTCAACTATACTTTAATAAAAAGAAAAGAGAAAAAAATTGTGAAACTATTTTCCACGGTGGCTATATTATTTTCTATTCATACCCACAGTATATGAGAGTTCAGCTTATTCCAGATCCTCATCAGCAGTTGATATTGTCAGTAGTTTTGTTTTTATTTTAGCAATTCTAATGTGTGTGTAGTTGTATCTCAATGTGGTTTTAATTCACATTTCAGTAATGGATAATTATGTTGGACATCTTCATGTGTTTATTTGTCATTAATATTTCTTCATCAGGGGAGTGTTTGTTCAAGCCATTTGCCCATTTTTAATTTTTTTTTTATTATGTTAGTCACCACACAGTACTTCATTAGTTTCTGATGTAGTGCTCCATGATTCATCATTTCCCCACAACAATATGTTGTTGCAATATGTGCCCACCTTAACACCCATCACCAGGCTAACCCATCCCCCAACACCCCTTCCCTCTGAAGACCTCAGTTTGTTTCCCCAGAGTCCATAGTCTCTAATGGTTCATTTCCCCTTCTGATCCCCCCCCTTTGTCTTCCTCTTCCTTTTCCTAAAATCCTCCATGCTATTCCTTATGTTCCACATATAAAAACCATATGATAATTGTCTTTCTCTGCTTGACTTATTTCATTTAGCATAATCCCCTCCAGTTCCATCCATGTCAATGCAAATGGTGGATATTCATCCTTTCTGATGGCTGAGTAATATTCAATTGTATATAAGGACCACATCTTTATTCATTCTTCTGTTGAAGGGCATCTTTTCTCCCTCCATAGTTTGGCTATTGTGGACATTGCTGCTATGAACATTGCAGTGCATGTTCCCCTTCTTTTCACTGCATCTGCATCTTTACCCATTTTTAAGTTGGATTGTTTTCTTACTATTGAGATATTATTTTTAATACCTTACTGAGTTATAATTTACCTGTCATAAAATACAGTCATTTTAAGTACTATTTCAATAATTATTTTTAAGTTTTTAGTTATGTAAACACCAATACAGTCTAATTTTAGAATATTTCCATTACCCCAAAAAGAAACTTCACTCTAATTACAGTCACTCCCTGTTTCATACCAAGAGCTACACAACCACTATGCTATAGACTTGGCTTTTCTGGGACTTGGTATAAATGAAGTCATACAATATGTAGTTTTTTGTGTGGACTTCAAATTATTTTCTCTGTTTTAAAATTGGGTTATAGGTCTTCTTACTAAATTGTAAGAGTTTTTGTGTATTCTAGACACAAGTCCTCAATTGGATGTATTATTTGCAAATATTTTTTCCCTTTCTTTGGCCAGTCTTTTCACTTTCTTCATGATGAATTTTTGAAGAACAAAATGTTTAATTTTGATGAAGTACAATATATATTTTTTTCTCTTTCATTGTCTGTGTTTTTATAGTCAATTCTAAGAAATCATTAGTTACCTCAAGGTGTGAAGATTCAGTTCTATGTTTTTTTTTCCTGATAGTTTTATAGGCTTAGATCTTATATTTATATATGATCCATTTGGAGATGACTTTTGTGTGCAATGTGAGTGTGAGGTAACAATTCATCTTTCTGTATGCAGCTATCCAATTGTTCCAGCACTGTTTTTTTAAAAGACTACAGTTTCCCCTCTGAACTGCTTCAGCACATTTTTCAAAAATCAACTAATAAATATAAGTATTTATTTCTGGGCCCTTAATATTTCTAGTTCATTGATCTATATGTCTATTTTTCTGTCAGTAATATACTGTCTCTCGATTACTGTAGCCTCATAATAAGTTTTGAAATATGCAAGTGTAAGTCCTTCAACTTTGCCTTGTTTTTCAAAATTGTTTTCACTGTTCTCAAAGATCTGCACTTTTAAATTGCTTTTAGGATCAGCTTTTTAAATTTTGAAATTATAATAGGGATTTTTGTAAGGATTGTGTTGAACATAATCAACTTGCGAAGTAATGTTAGCTTAACAGTTTTGAGACTTCCCATCCATGGACTGCCTCTTCATTTATCAAGGTGTTCTTTAATTTCTTTCAGCAGTGCTCTGTAGTTTTCAATGGACAAGTCTTTCATTAAATTTATTCCTAATATTTTATACTTCTTGGTACTTCTGAATGGAATTTTTCAATTTAATTTTTATTTAAATTCTAGTTAGTTAACATACAGTGAAATATTGGTTTCAGGAGTGGAGTTCAGTTATTCAACACTTACATACGGCACCTAGTGCTCATCACAAGTGCCCCCCTTAATCCCCACCACCCCTCTAGTCCATCCCCCACATTTCTCCCTCCTGTCAACCCTCAGTTTGTTCTCTATCTTTAAGAGTTTCTCATGTTTCCCTCTCTCTTTTATTTCCCCCTCCCATGTGTTCATCTGTTTTGTTTTCTTATATTTCACATTGCTGAATGGAATTTTTAAAGTACATTTTCAGATTGTTCATAGCTTGTGTGTAAAAATGCAACTGAATGAACTTATATCATATGACCTTGCTGCACTTATTTATTAATTCTAATGGGTTTGGGTTTTTTTTTAATATTTTAAAGATTTTATTTATTTATTTGTCAGAGAGATAGAGAGAGTACAGGCAGGCAGAGAGAGGGGTGGGGGGAAGCAGGCTCTCCGCGGAGCAAGGAGACCAATGCAGGACTCGATCCCAGGATGCCAGGACCATGACCTGAGACAAAGGCAGCCGCTTATGTTCCACATATAAGTGAAACCATATGATAATTGACTGAGCCACCCAGGCATCCCTAATGGGTTTGGTTTTTGTGCATTTTTTAGGATATTCAGTTTGGAGGATCATGTCATCTTCTAATAAAGACATTACTTTTTTCTTTTTAAGGAGAAAGAATTAAATTTTTAACAAGTATAATGTAAACTGTAGATTTTTCATCAGTGCACTTTATCAAGTTGAAGAAATTCCTTTATATTCCCAGCATGTGGAGAGTTTTTATTCTGAAAAGCTTTTAGATTTTGGTAAAGTATTTTCTGCGTCTGTTAATATGATCACATGGTCTTTGTTCTTTATCCTATTACAATGGCACATTACATATTACATATTAACTGATTTTCAGACCAACCTTGAATTTATGACATAATTTTTTTGGCATATTGTTGTTCAGGAAAGTATGGAAGAATTATGTCCTACAAAGAAGAAAGGTTATTAAAATAAAATTATCTTCTATTTATAGGTGTGTTGTAAGAGGACAAAAATAAAACTCTTACAAAGAAATGAGTAGATACCTTTCATTTTTTCACTGTATATCATATGTGAACTGAGTAATCATCATCTGAATAGTAGCCTCATGTTATTTTCTATTCATGTATTCTGATTTATTTTCATAATGCTTATTATTATGTATTTTGTTTACCACTATATTCATAGCATCTAGGATAATGACTACATAATTTTGACACTCGATACGGATTTCTTTTTTTTTCTTTTTTTTTTAAGATTTTATTTATTTATTTGACAGACAGAGATCACAAGTAGGCAGAGAGGCAGACAGAGAGGAGGAAGAAGGCTCCCTGCTGAGCAGAGAGCCCAATGCGGGGCTCTATCCCAGGACCCTGGGATCATGAACTGAGCCAAAGGCAGAGGCTTTAACCCACTGAGCCACCCAGGCGCCCCTCGATACGGATTTCTTATATGACTGAGTGAATGGAATAAATTTTAAAAATTGTTTTCCTATCATTTCCTACATCAAATAATTTGAGCACAAATTACCTTAAAAAGATATAATGAAAATATAATTAGAAAGAAAAATAAGCTATAAAAGAGCTTTCATTTTCCATTTTTATAATCCAAGTTTAAAGGTTATCTGCTGCCTGTTTTCTTCCATTCACACAGTTAAATAAGCCTTTACATCATCACAACTTAAATACCCAAAGATGTAGAAATCCTCCTGCTTGACGGATGTCATCATCTCTATGAGTTGAAAGATAACCTAGTGGAGCTGCTACATGCCATTATTTATTTCAGAAAGGAGTCCGATAGGTTGTAGATCCACATTAGACAAAATTGAAAGGAGTCAATTCCTAGTATACAAAACGAATTTTAAAAATCTCCAAGTGTAACCCTGAATATTTCCATTTAATCCCTGAATCATTGAGCATTAGATGTCCTTATTGAAGTTGCATAGAAAATCTCACTACTCTCTTAGTAAATTGTTTCAGATGGAGAGATTTAGAAGACAAATAACCTATACTGTGCTACCCTTATAGGATAGGTGTGTGTTGAAGAGGTAGGGGCAATACCAAAAGATGTTTTTTCAATCCTTACATTAGAATTTTGGCGTAAATTTGTTTTTCTTTCCATGTCAATCAGAAGTTCTAAGAACCATGTTAAATTGTTCTGTTTGTTTTTGTCTCAAACTTACCACTCTAGCTTCTTTATTTTGCTTTTGTTTTTGTCCTAAGTGTTAATTTCATTTTATTCAACATAGTTTGGAATGTTTTAGATTGAGTTTCTACTGTGACTGACATTATCTAAGTCCCTTTGTATACACAGTGTTATTCAAAGTTATTTTAATCTCATAATCATACTCTATATTACATATATTAATCCTATTTAGCAAAGTTAAGAAAGCTATTCTTTAAAAACTATTTACATACTGAAGGTTTTATTTGTAAATAATTATTCATTCCATCCGAACATTCAACCACCATAGAAGTATTCAAGTATTCAACTGTTCAAATATGCGACAATCATTTGCAGTCACTCTTCAACTATGATATTGACTACTATACTTTGTTAGGTGCTACAGAACACAGAAAAGAGTGAATCAGTAATTCCAATGAGCTGAAATCAGAATATAAGCATAATGCTGTTGATGCACTGCACAGGTTAAAAACTAGCTCTGGACAGAGAGAAGGAAAGGACTCCATGGTGGTCATACTGTAATTTGTGTGGAAACTGAAGGAAGCTGGAAGTTTAGCAATTGCAGAACTTTAGAGTAAGGTCTGAGCAAGAGAAATCATACCAGCAAAGAAACTACAAGGTGAGAAGGATGAAATTATTAAAGGCTATGTGAGCTGGACAATTTCTATTTCTCAGTTCAGATCTACTCTCTACTCATTCGACTCCTTTTTTTCTGCCCCTTTCCCACCAGGCTATTTCTGTGGACTAAATGCATCTAAAGGGTTGCTTGCTCGCTGGCCTCTTCCTGGCTTTGCCTAATGGGAGACACTTGGAGGAGATAGGAGGAGGAGAGGAGAGCAAATTTGGGTGGTATCTACCATTCTTTCCATTCAGGATTGCTGCAAATTTGCTAAGCCTCCAATAGTACCCATAGCTCTTGCCAAGGGCTCCTCCCCCAAGAGTTCATCTCCTCACTTCAGATTAGAGCACCCTTTCATCCTTCAGTCCTGGCAAGGGGGAACACCCACTCCTCCCACTCCTTGCTATTGCTAGTCCTAAGAATGTTCATTTCAAGTTGATTTCCTTTAACACCTTTGTAAAATTGGGTTTGTAACTTAATTTTATAAATGGCCTCTTTATTAAACTCACATCAGTTTTCCCATGCCAATGTGCCATCTGTTTCTCCTGGAGCTCTGACTGATACAATGTAGTAAGTTTGAGCAAAAGGGAACATATTTAGAGCCACTGTAGTAAAGGGTGTGCAGAATTGCAGTTAATCTTGTCAAAAGTGAAGAGACAGTGAAATAATTTAGAAAGATAACTTCGAAGACATTGTGAAGAAAGCTAAGAAAGAGTAACATCAGGGAAACCCATTATGATGATGTTCCAATAGTTTAGGAATTGAGAGCTGGAGGGGAGGGCAGAATAGATTTGGTGGTGTCAGAGGATGAACTGATAAGGTTTATGGTCATGCAAAGGAAATGAAAAAAATAAAGGAGTTCAGAGTAACTCATATGTACATATGACTAATACAATGAGCACATTTCAAAAAAGTATTCATTTTCCAGATAGGAAAAACCTATTATTGAAACACAAATATATTTTCATATATGCATAGTAATATTGATTTTTTTTCCTGAAGCCATTCACACTGTCAGAGTAGAAAATGTTTTCACCCACTCTTATAATTCTCTTTAATGTTGCTGTTAGTTAAGGAAAATGTCTGCCAAAACTATTGACTTGTAGTGCCAAGTATAACATGTAGCTTTACTTAATCAGTGCACATAAAAGCCATATAAAACAGGAAGCCAAATAATTATGAGGGGAAGCTAATAGAGGGGAAGTGAATTTTGGCTCAATACCATTTGGTATCTGAGTCATACTTGCAGTACTCTGAAAACTACACAAAGTAGTAAGTAACTTCACTCAGTTGTCCCAATAATATGCTTTCTGTCATATTTCTGATGATAAGGGTCTCGAACTATAATTAGTTTTCAGACAACCTCTCTCTAATTAAATTTAGACTCTCAAAGTTGTGTGGGAGACTACTTTTATCTATTTCAACGATTCACCTTACGTTTATAATCCTTTAATTCACTCAATAAATGGTGACTCATTTTATTCCTGATTCCTGAGTGCCTCAACAACAGAGAGAAGTAAAAAAGAACTTTTACCACTGAAGAGAGTTGTGATTCATCTTTCTCCAGAAACTGTAGTCTGAGCTTTACCTCCTATAGTGATCTAAAACTTGTCTACGGTTTTGACCCTATAGCGTTTTATACATTGACTAAAGCTAGCAAGTGTCCTGAGTCCTCTTTGAAATGTCTATTGTTCCCACCTGGGAGTTTCTTTAGCTCTTATCCCAACTCCTCCACTTTGGGACAACCTTTTGAATTCCCTCTTCATCTAAAAACTCTTTTCCTTATAAAATGAAATTAAACTGGATTGAATATGTTTTCTTAGTGCCTTGAAAAGAGGCTCAGTATGTATTTTAGGAAGCATATTACCTTATAGTATAAATAGAATATCATGTGTAATTATACTATACACAATTATGTATAGTATATGTATATGTATAGTATATTTTATATGTTTATAAAATATAAAATACTGAAAATATTTATAGGTCGATTTAAAATTCAGATATATTTTAATGAAGACATTTCTTCCAGAAAAATAATCTGCCAAGAGTTCAAAACTATTTTCAGGGGGAATTAGTTTCTTAATAAAGAAACTAATTAACTTTCTAATATATGATTGATAACATAAAGGTGACTCTGTGAAAGCAGTACTTTCAAAGTGATATATAAAAGTAGTGATATATGTTCCCATTATTTTTCCGAGACAATACAGAGATGACACAAAATGTTAGTAAATTGGACTTTTAAAAAGTGATTTAGAGCTTTACAGTATTTTGTGGATGAAATAACCTATTGTGTTCTGACTTTTTAATTATTTATCATCAGAGATAGTATGAGTAACATAAGGTATTCATTAGCAGCAAGTTTTATATTGTCTATTAAGAAAACCACTTCTAAATTCATGTCTGAAATTTTGAGGAGAAATTGTTCTATGTCATACTCACTAATGAGGTAACATTTCATTATAACTCATTTTGTAATGACTATAAATAGAATTTAAAGATTAAATGATTTATATATAAAGCTTTTAGAATAGCATCTGATACAGGTGTTAGCAATTATTGCGTTTATTGCCAAAAAAGAAAATCTAAATATATATTGGATATAAAATATCAGTGAAGTCATGGTTGATACTTACATCTCCAGTTTCATTTGACACCTCTGTTTTTCCCTCCTCTGTGCTATAGAGAAGCTGGCTTTTTTAGTTCCTCAAATACCTCATGCTTTCTCTGACCTCAGATTCGCTATTCCACTTTTTCTTCCAGTCCCACCTTCATTCTAATTAACACCTATTTATCATTCCAAACTGATGCCGCTTCCTCAGGGAAGCCATGCCTGCTAATATTCTCTACCATCATTTCACCTATACCCCAGACTAGGTGAAATTCCCTGTCTTATGCTTTATAATTACTAGTACATGTCTTCATAACATCATGGTGTACACAAGGGAGACAATTTTATTTTGCAGACTTCCTGAAGGATTGTACTGGAGAGACTAGCTTACTGACAGTACAGGGAACTGGGCTAAACTTCTAAAGGCATTGTAAATGACAGGGTCACCCATGGTACACATAGCATTTTTTTTTAAATTATAGAATATAAAGTAAGCATAACAAAGAGAAGAAAAATCAAGTTTAGAATCAGAGGATGAAAACTGCTGTAGATCCTCTCCTCTCCTAAACTCCTAAATCCAATAAAATTTTGAAATCTGAAATGCTTTATATAATTACATTTGCTGTGGAAATCATCAGTACAATTTCTCAGCCAGGTCCACAGTGGGTGAGATGAATGTATTCATACAGATTCAAGAACAGAAACAGATGGCATCAAATAGGTCAGATTGGATTTCACTTCGAAATCACAGGGAAGGGTGCTGAACTTGCCCAGGCCATTACAATAAAACTCCAAGGAAAATTTAACTAAATGTCCCAGAGGCAATATTTCCTAAGCAACATTTAAGTAGTAATTTCTTAACATATTTTGTGACTATCTGAATAATGTATTTCTTCTGTTTTAGACTCTGAACTCCACAAGAGGAGGAATTGTATCTATTTCATTTACCAATATGGCCAAAGATTGTAATACAATCTTGGGGGGAAAAAGCATTCAAGAAATAGTTGAAACAAATAGCTGATATTTGATTAATAAATGAATAGATAGACCTAATGGCCAAATTTAAATTGGAAGTGGGTATAGTAAGGGTCAAGTACTTTCACTATTCAGAAATTATTTTTTAAATATCTTCTCCCTCAAATGCCTGTTTGTAAATTTTACTTGAAAGAATCAAAAAACTTGGGATGCCTGAGTGGCTCAGTCAGTTACGTGCCTGCCTTGGGCTCAGTTCAGGATCCTAGGATAGAATCTCCTGTCAGGCTCCTTGCTCAGCATGGAGCCTGTTTCTCCCTCTGCCTGCCACTCTCTCTGCTTGTGCTTGCTCTCTTGCTCTCTCTCTCTCTGACAAATAAATACATCTTTTTAAAAAAGTTAAAAACCTGAATAAACTGATTTCTTTCTCACTTAATAATATTTTGAAGTTCCTATTATATGTATACATATATTTGAATGTATGTATATGTTTATTTTAATAAATACTTGTTCCCTTCAAAATTCACCAAGACTATATTTATAACAGATTAATTGGCTCACTCTTGCTTCTTTAAAACAAACAAAAAACACAAAATACACTTTGTCTACAAAATGCAATTTCAGAAAAGATTATATTTCTCTTTAGTGATTTTTCAAAGCAGAAAATGCCTTAGCACGAAAGGCAACTAATCTTAACTTTGCATAGACAATAGCTAAATAGCATTTTATATATGGGCTTTACAGACTAAAACATTGTCTACTGTGGCCAGAAGCAAACTGGAAAACAGTCAAATCCATGTCCTTTCAGGCAAATAGTCTTTGCATTGTTAATATAATCAAGTACCCATCTGAAGAGAACACTGTCTTCTTATCGAAATTTTAAAATTTGCAGAAGCACAAAAAGATCCAGAAACAGAGCTTAATAAAAATGCTAGCAAAAGGAAGAATTATACCAGATATCAAGAGCAATTGCAAAATGGAAAAGGCTTACTTATTGAAAAAGTTATGTCAAAATATCCTGTTTTAGACATGAAAGGTCCAGAAAAGATCCTTCAATTATGCCAGAAAAAAAAATAAGTGGTAAAGAATGGATGCTTCTGAGAATTGCAGACTCAAAAGATAATAAAACGTAATTTTAAACTTGTTTAGGTGATATGCTAATTGGAAGAGTGAAGAATCCAACCTTAGCTATTACATACGAAGTAATCATACCAAGGAGACTAACACATTTGAGAATCTATTTAATGAGGGAAGAATGGTAGTGAGCTCAGACAAAAACCTAGGAACAGCTAATGTGATCACATCGAAGATACGTATTTCTTTAAAGGAGAAATAAAAGTCCTGACAATCATTTATGTGATATTATATCTCAGACTGGATCATTTCTTCTCAGGGTTCAGAGGATATCCATGTGGATGAGCCTAAGGATCATTTTATTTTTTGTCTACTTTTGAGCAAATTACTACTGCTGGAGAGAGTCACAGAATATGAAATATTGATGCCACAATGAATTCCTAATTACCAATTTCAAATTGGTCTTGTCAGGAGAGTCTGGCAATTCTACCTACTTCTTTGGCCAACTGGCTCTCCCTCTCTACAATGTTTCAACATTCCTTTATTTTCCTCAAATCATTAACATAATTAAATCTCCCAGGTAACACCCTATTCCAAGCAGCAATCTTCTCATCCAAACCAAAACAATAGACAATTTACTTACTTCCCTGCTTCCATTCCTTTCTTTCCTTCAGTCCATTCTCCATACTAAAATCTGATTAGTCTCTAATCACCTCAACAACTTGCCACAGGACAAAAGACCTACAACCTGCTGTACAACTCCATCTCAAACCACCTCGCCCTTCACTTTCTGTTTCTGTTACAGTAGTTTTTAATTTCTCAAGTGCCCATTGCTTCCCGCATCCTTACCCATTGCTTTGGTTTCCTGGGGCTGTTGTAACAAAGTCATACAAATGGAGTGACTTAAAACAACAGAATTTTAGTGTCTTGACAGTTCTGGAAGCTAGAAGTCTGAAATCAAGCAGTTGTCAAGGACCATGCTCCCTCAGAAACCTGTAAGGAAATTCTTCCTTGTCTCCTCCTAGCTTTTTTGGTTTGCTGACAGTCTTTGGCACTCCTTGGCTTTTTTTTTTTTTTAATTCAATTAGCCAAAATATAGTACATCATTGGTTTTTGATGTGGTGTTCAGTGATTCATTAGTTGCATATAATACCTAGGGCTCATCACCACACACGTGCCCTCCTTAATGCCCATCACCCTGTTACCTCATCTCCTCAACCACCTCCCCTTCCGCCACCCTTCCACAACCCTCAGTTTGTTTCCCAGAGTCACGAGTCTCTCATGGTTTCTCTCTCCTGATTTCTTTAGAAATGCATCATTCAGTTAGATGCATCATTCAATTCTCCATCTTTGTATGGCCTTCTCCATATGTTTCTCTCTGCTGCCAAATTCCTCCTTTAAATCAATCATATTGGATTAAGACCCATCCTAATGACCTTATTTTGACTCAGTTGCCTTTATAAAAACTCAGTTTCCAACTAAGGTCACATTCTGTGGTACAAAGGTTCAGGACTTAAGCATATCTTTTTGAGAGACACATAAGTCAACCAATAAAAATCCATTAACACAGGAGTTTTTCACCGGTTCTTTGTTCCTCCACATATCTTCTGGCAATCTTTATTCTTCTGCCACCCTGCCTAGTCACCTTTCCAAGTTTCAACCCAGAATGACTTTTCTTAAGGAAGACTGAGTCACAATCTAAATATGTTTTTCCAATATATAGCCATTCACATGGCTATATATTGCTTACCTTTGTAACAACTTGTCATATTTGGAATTTTATGTTTATTTTACATTATTTGGTTAGTATCTATCTACTTCACTGGACTCAGCTCTGTGAAAGTCATTTCTCTTCAGTGTTGTCTCACTATACGTCTAGAATACTAGTATAATAGTATAATACTACAATAGGCATTCAGTAAGTGTTCAGCTGAATGAATAATGGATCAAACAAGAAATGACAAAAACATCAACTTGAATTTCCTAATTTTCACTACATTTTCCCATTTTCACTAAAGTGTTAGTTAATGAGAATATAAATTGTTTTCATATTTTTCATATAAAGCAATATTCTCCCTGCCAAGAAATAATTTTGATAATAGAGAGTAATTCACCAAAACCATCAATAAAGAACTTGTACTGTTTTTTGAATTATTTGTGCTGTAGTAACTGTACAGGACTCTAACCCACTCATGTCACTCAAATTCTCTTCTTAGTCTCAAAAAATCAACAGTTCCAAACATCCAAATTGCCTTCATACACTTCCAGGGCAAGCAAAAAAGCAAAAGATTATGATGGAGTTGAGGAATATTCAGTTCAGTACAACAAAATTTATTGATAAGTGCTGTGCTTGGCTCTAGAAACACCCACTAAGCAACAAGTCAATAGAAGAAGAGAAATGTTGTGGTGAATCATAATCAGCAAGCAGTGGAAACAGAAATGCCCACCTACAAATATTACCTTTCTATGCTTTAATATTGTACCTGCACACTTTGAGATTCCAAGGCAAAATGTGATTCTTTGGATGGCATCTATCTTGTGTATTTTCCTTTCTCTTCCACAATTCCTTATATGAGTCATATTCAAAGCTACGGTCTATAAACATACAGACTTTGAAGACTGGCAGAACTGGTTTAGCATTCTAGCTCTTAATATCTGGGTCATTCTGAACTCTAATGTCTTTAAGCTTCACTTACCTATAAAATAGAGATAATATTATTTGGTTGATTAGATTGTTCTGGATATTAAATAATGTATATTATAAATTGCCTGCTCATGGTTCGCAATCAGTAATGTGCTATTATTCACCAAAATAATCACAAAAGGTACATTTTAAGCTATTTTCAGTTTCAAACATAAGCATCTTCTTTTCTTGTGTGGTTCACTTAATCTTCTGAAACTATGGTACTGTTTTAATGATTTTTTTCATACCTAACATTCACTTACACCTATTAGCTGACATACATAATACTAACTTTAGTTGAATTTACTTAAAGGAAAAATCCTTAGTTTATTATTTGTAGTATATAGATAAGTTCCAATATATCTATTAAAGGTCCAATTCTGCCTAATTATAAAACAAAGAGCAATAAGCAAATTAATAAATTATCCTTATTTTAAAATGTTTATTCTTAAGATTAAAATGTTTGGGTTTAATATTCATTCTTTGATTAAATTGTTGCCTTTGAAAATTTTGCATAAATCAAAAAATATTTGAGAAACACAGAATGGTCAATAGTAAAATAATTTAAATAATGTTTCATTGATAGTAATGCAGAAATATAATTAATTTTTTGTTTAATTTGTAACTAATTTTCTGCTCTATTAGACAGAATTTGGCAATCAGACATATTATTTAAAACTTTAAATTGATTCTCCCAGACGTAATTACTATTTTACCAAGTGGATATAGCTTGACTTTTGCTACCATATTCAGAGTTTACAATTTCCCACAAATTCGCACTTTAAAAGCCAAGTATATTTTCCTACAACTATCATGTTATACATAGTTATATAGATACTGTGAAGATTTTCATGATAAACCAAGAATTCAATTTTAGAGATAATAGCAAGGCAGAGCCTGCCTCAGTCAGACTTGACTTATTCATTATTATCTGAATCCTGAACTTCTCTGTTGATATTTTTAAATGGAGTTGTTGATGATATCCTTTATAGGGTTTCCTCATCTTTGTCAGTCATAACCATATTAGTTCTCCAGAATTTTCTTGTAAACAGTTGAACATACAGAAGAAAAAGGGAGGCCTTGAGGTACAGAACTCATATTTTTAAGCACTTACTACGCACTTTTCCACTTCCATTGAGCAGACATTTACGAATTCTGATAATGTGTTAGGCATAGCACCAAATAATCGATAACTTTCACTTATATTATTTCTATTAATCTTGACTTCACCTCTATGAGGCAGGTGTTCTTATTTCTATTTTTAAAATAATGAAGCTGGGTTTCAAAAAGGTTAAATAAGTGACAGAACAGGATTTGAAACTTTATCTGCCTGATCCTTAAAACTATGCCATGATTGTTATTCTATGTTACCTATACATAAGCAAAATCCTCCTTAACTTGCTTACCAGAGAAATAACTCCTTTGAAACTCCGTTTTTAACTCTGTACCAAGAGAGACAAAAAAATGGTTTTGTTTGTTTTTATATAGGTATATGGCCATTATTGATCCCTTGAAACCCAGACTGTCTGCCACAGCAACCAAGATCGTCATTGGAAGTATTTGGATTCTAGCGTTCCTACTTGCCTTCCCTCAATGTCTTTACTCCAAAATTAAAGTCATGCCAGGCCGTACTCTTTGCTATGTGCAATGGCCAGAAGGTCCCAAACAACATTTCATGTAAGTTAATTCTCTATTGTGGTTTTCAATTCAACTTATTAAAATACTTGAAGAGCTACAGGTTGGGAGCAACAATTAAGCAAATAAGGCATAAGCATTTCCCTTAAGGGTTCACACATTAGTTGGGAAAAAGATATTAAAATATTATGACTGGCTCAGTGGGTAGAGCAACTCTTGATCTCAGGGATGTGAGTTCAAGCCCCATATTGGGTGTAGAGATTACTTAAAACTAAAATCTTTTAAAAAGGCGGGGAGGAGGAGGCTAAAATACTACCATATAATATGATCAGTAAGTTTTGTTAAGTTTCAAAGGTTTCTATTAGGAAATATTTGATGACATTTATATGGGGTTGAATTAGGGAATTTCCTGGAGGAAGTGATAAGATCCCTGGAGATGAAATCATTACACAAACAAAAGCAGGGTTCCTATTGATTGAGGAAAGAATGAGAAGGGAAGAACTGAAGCCCAAAGGTGTGGCTTGCCCTTTTATAAAATCCTGGCCAGGGAAATTCTGGAAGCTACACAAAACTTTATACAAACTCTAGTTGTGTGGTTATATTATCAGTAGCCCACCTATTCTTCCCTAACTGCATTCTTATGGTTTTAATTGAAAGCTATGAAGTCCTAGAGTCTAGTTTGCTAATTTATAGTATCATGACACTATAAATTAGTGTGTGACTAACACATCTGAATGTTATTTACCAAATTAATACTGCTATCAGATGTGTCATGACATTGGAAAAATGAATGTAAATGTAATTACCTGACTTTTTAAATTACAGTCATATAACTTGTGGATCCAAAGTGGCTTAGAGTAGTTACATTTTTTTTATTTGGATAAAAAACAATTTGTTTCAAATATGACCGGTGTTGCAGAGATATATAGAACAATATTACATATGAGAAAATATCTCTCAGTTGATTCATTTCTTTCTCTCTGATGATAATTTAATTATATTAATTCAACCAATTACCAAGCAGAAAAATGGCATTCATCCTGAACCTCTAGGCAGGGAGAACCTGGCTAGCAGTCTAAATCAGCATTGCAATGCAGCTAGAGTTTTTGCATATGAATCAGAGATTGACAAGAATCAACTGGTAGCATTTGGATGGCAGTAGTAGGCAATAACATATATCTTGACAGATTTGGGAAATGATAACTTGGAGAAAATGTGGAAATAATCTTTGGAATTTTCTATTGTGATTTAAAAGGTAATGAATGCAAAGTTCCATATGCAGTATCAACATGTGGGTTGTTTTTTTTTTTTTTTTCCATTTTTTGCAGTTACCATATTATTGTCATTATACTGGTGTACTGCTTTCCGTTGCTCGTCATGGGTGTCACATACACCATTGTTGGAATTACTCTCTGGGGAGGAGAGATCCCAGGAGATACCTGTGACAAGTATCATGAGCAGCTAAAGGCTAAAAGAAAGGTACTGTTCCATATTATTTTACATAGGATTTGTGTATGTAGCCCAACAGAGAGGGGAAAACCTAGTCATAGCATTTTAACATGATTGGATGCTTTACTCTCATTTTTTGCCTGTTTTCTTTCTTTCTACCCATTTTTTCTTTTACTTTATGTCTTCTATAAGCACTGTCTATGTACAACATTGGTTCCAGATTAGACAATCACTTTCTTACAGCAGGACTTGTACGACCTTTTGCAGAGTGTTCTCAATTACTCCACCTGAAACTTTTGAAATCTCACTTGAAGTCCCAGTGATTATATTTCTGCAGTTGTAGTGTTATGCCCAAATTCCAAGCCCCCACCCCACCAAAGACGACCATCAGGGTCCAGAGTCAAAGCCAAACAGCAAGGGTCGTTTATTACCAGTTCGAACCCGGACCTCCACGTACTTGTTGCCGGTGATGCTAAGAGGCCCTGAGCTCAGGATCACATCACTTTTTATACACTATTTTGGGGAGGCAGGGACTTAGCATACATCATATCTTGTAACAAATCGCTACATACCGCGGGCAAATAAAAAAGGAACTCTATAATATGACTGGCGCGCTACAGAGTGGGAAAAGGGCTGGGAACAGATTTTTGGTTAGGTCAAGAGGCTGTCATTCTTCAAACTGCTGAGTTGGCACTGCTAGGGTATGTGTCACCTCAGGATTGATTGGGGTCTTCCTGTCAAGCCGCGGGGCACCAGATGGTTATTATCTTTTGGCCCAGAGCCGGATGGGGGTCCCGGGAGCAGTCATTCTGTTACATCCAATTCCAGGTGGGGGTTTCTCTGGCGTCAGATGGCTGTTATCTCTTGGAACAGAGCCCGATGGGGGGCCCGAGAGCAGCCATTCTGTCATGTCCAATTCTGGGCGGGGGATGTGTGGTTACAAAGTGTCCATAGAAAGTATGCTGGTATTTTTCCATCTCCTCATGGGTTAGCAAGTGAAGGTACAGAAGCAGAAATAGCGGTAATGGTTATAATTTAGGCATCACAGTATCTACCTTTGTCCTTTATTGAACAGAATACCCCTGATGTCCTCTAATCTCCCAGAAGCTTCTTTTATCCCAGGAATCTCTCCTAGTATGTGCTATAATTTCCCAACATCCATCTACCTATCCCTCTCCTCCTAAACATGCCTCCCCCAGCCCCATCTAATTTCTACCAAGCCATCATGTATGTCTGATTAAGACATGAGAGCTGCAGTATAGTTCTTCTATGACTTACTGGGTGGCAAGAAAAAACTTATTTTTGAACAACTCACACGAAACAAAAAGCCTCTAAAGATTATTATAATGACATTTTACTAGGATTTTTTAATGAAGATTTTTTTTTTCTATCATGTGACTCAAGTGAGATTTTTTTAAAAATGTTGGGGTTGAAAAGAATCCTAGAGTTGACTATCCATCTTCCTCTCTCCTGTTGATGTGTTCCTCATACAAATCAGAGAGGTTTTCCCAAAGAGAAAAGAGTCATACTGATTATGCCAATTATTATTTATTCCATTTGTGATTCATTTATTTATATAGAACTCTACTTACTACATGGACACTTCCTTAAAAAACACTCAACAATTTAAAAACCAATTACCTAAAAAGCCTCATTTAATAAAGATCAACCATGTTTTAAAATCTAATGTAGCAAATTGATTTCATTTTAGTTTTTTCCTCTGTTACCGATAAATAAAGGAAAACAAGATTTATGTCCAGTTCACATTTTATCATGGTCTCTAGTATTTGAAAACAAAAAGTGCATGAACTTTTACACATTAAAAAAGTGCATGAACTTTTACACATTAATCTAGTCATTTCAGCCTATAATATGGATAATTATGGGTTTCTCTTTCAAAGAAACTTACCTTAAAAATGAAGTGAAAGTATGCCTTTAGCACACACACACACACACACACACAAAAAGTCCCTAAAACTAAAAACTTAAAGAACATAAATAACACATCTTAAACGAAAAGTTTCTCTTTCCATTTTGTAGTGTCAGCTCTCATTTTCCAACATCTTGCTCATATTGCAGTAGACTTGGGGGGGGTAATATTTTTTATAGCTGTGTTTTAGGTGTCATCACATTAAATAACTGATAGGTATTTCAGAGTAACATTTGTCTCTGTACTGACCACTTAGCTTCCCATCTTTTCTTTCTTTCTTTTGGTTTCGGCATATTTTTTAAAATATTTTTTCTTGTTCACTCCTAAACAAATTAAAATAAGCCCAGTAATTGTTGATGATAGTTCTCTTTTTCTCATATTCATGTAATATTGTCTACCAAGAAATGAAAATCTCATGTGAGTGTTCCTTTTTATTTTTGATCTGAGTCCCAGAGGGAAGAAAAGCAAAAGGCAGTATTTTTGTCTTTGCCCTCCTATAACTGATGATAGTAAGGCATAAATATTTACTTTTTGTTTCATTACTCTACAATTTCAAAGTATAAATGCCAGTTCAAACTGAGAGGAACACTTCTAGAACATTTCAAAAAAGTAAGACATTTAGAAGTTCCAGTACATATTTCTGTCATATTGTGTTCTGGGCTAAAATAATCCAAAATGACATCCATGCCATGGACATCTCATAATGAATCACCTTACCCTTGGATTCCTTTCATAGGCATGTATTAGAATGATCAAGATTATTGCAGAAATAACACTCATTTCTAAAAATTTTAAAAATAGAGCTGGCTTTTCTCTTAATTTATTTGTACCTAAAATTAAAATACTGTGGTCTGGAATACAGTTATTTATCTAGTAATCATATTTTTTCTATATTTTAATATGACAAATTAGGTCAAAGATGTAAATTTCACCCTGGATAAGCATTTTAATAATATCTTCTATTAATAATAATATCTATATTCTAATAATATTCTATAATATTCTATATTCTATATTCTAATAATATCTATATTCTAAGATATTATTTAATAATATCTTCCTTATCTTCTAGGGAAATACATCTTTGGTAATACAGATTGGACTTCAGAGATTAAATAAGAGGGTATCAGTTACGTAGTACAAATTCATGATGACTGTGGGGAAGAAGGACTCCATAACAACTCTGAGCCAGCCTCCTAGTTATAAAAGAGTAATAGTGCCCCAAACACACATTAACAAGAATAAATGAAAGCTTACAAAATTTAGGCAACTCACTGAGATCTCCACCACCACTGAGAAACATTACTTCCATTTTTCTTTCTCCCACAATCTGCAGGAATTGTGCCCAATTTCAAACATTAGACATCAACTTCTCTGAAGAACAGCCAGTAAAATAAATTACTATGTTGAAGTCATAATGAATTTAGCAACCTAAACTAATATGAAACTTTCAGATAATTGAGGATTAACTTCCCCATTTAATCTTTACATATGACCTGCCCAAGTATATTTATAGTTTGAAAATAATACCAGTAGTTATAGCTAGTACCAGGTAAAAAACCTAAATATTAGTCTTGAGAAGTAAGTTAATACCTCTAGAAATATTTTCTCATCTTTAAAATTGAAGTGTTGAAACTGAAAATCAGTATTAAAATTCGATGGCTCTAACTAGCTCACTTAACACTAGGAGGTAATAGGTAGGATTGTCTACATTTGAGTCAGATATATAGAACTAGTCTTCCAAAAATATGTTAACAATCACATTAATAAAGTCTTTCTTATGGAGTGTATTTTACAACTTCAGAGTATTTTGTGTACCTCATAGCACAGGTATATTTAATTTATGGTAAATGTGCTAGATTTTAAAATATTGTATTTTATATACCCACTGGCTTTCATAGAAGTTTGTTTAAATATGCATGTTGAAATAATAATGTACCTTTAATATAATTAAGTGGGTAACTTAAGAATCCAGGCACTTTAAATAAGAATATCTTCAAATAGTAGCAAAATACAGAGTTTCAGTTAATACCGCACAATCCCCAGAGTCTTAGCTCTCATTAGTTCATTTTTAGGGGGTAGTAATTTGTTAATATTCTTGCCAAAGCTCTCCTTCAAGAAATGTGTACTATTTTGTGCACTGTTATAAATACTCAAATTGAAAATATAATATTTTTACAAATTTTTAAGAGAATGCTTTTCTAACATTTTCCTGTTTGCTGAGCTTGTTCTACTAATGTTTACATTCCAGTGTAAGAATACTTTAGTGTCTGGAAGAAAAAACTGATCTTGTTCTACTTTGTTCTACTTACTGGTGGATATAGTCACAGATTTTGGCTACCCTATGTATGAAAGCAATCTATTTGAAGTCATAACAATTATACAACAAAATTTGAAACTTTATCTCTTTATGTTGGCATATAAAGAGTCAGACTGTAATTATGTAGTGGTCAACTCACAAGCTGATTTTAAAAGACATCTGCAATTTAAAAAATAGATCTGATCAGAACCTAAAATTTCATGAATCCCTTGCTTACTGCTATTTTGGATTAAAATCAAATGCAGTATAAGGAAGAAATGAGTATGGGGTGCTAACATCTCATATTTAGGATGTTTTGGTAAAAGAAATCTAGTGTGTTCTTTGACATTTTTCCAGTCTTGTCAAAGTTGTTCCATTTCCTTAAGTATCTAGAAACTGTAGATACTGTCTCAGAAGCTATGATAATGCTTATTTGAGTTAGAATCTTATCTACAACTAAATCTACACAACTACAATTTGAAGGCTGCACTTTGGAAACAGAGAGAAGTTGTTATTGGTCTCTCCCACTTAGTATTCTCATATATTGACTACTTTCTTGGCAATGTGGCTGAAAAAAAAAGTAGTGACATTCTCCTATAAATGATATTAAATTCTTGGCAATAACAAAATATATCCCAAAATATATGTGTGAGTCTGCTGGCATCTTGGAGCAACTATGTAGAAATAAATTCTAGAAGACCAGTGATAAGCAAGATGGAAAGAAAATAAATTATATTTATTAACGGATATATGAGTTGGACATAAAACATTAAATAATTAAAATTATTAACTTCATCTATAAGAAAAATAAATCGTGGCTAGAGAAGGAAAACAATGATAAGAACTATATCAGATCAACCTTAATGCATTCATCAAAGGTGATATATTAGAAGTTCCTATTATAGAAAGACCACTGACAAAGTTTATCTGATACCAGAAAAAAAAATGTTCTCTTGTGATATTCTTATAAATCAGATAAAGAAAAATGGCCTTGTTGCAAATCATATTAGTATTGATTTAATTAGGATGCTCCACGTGTGCCGATGAAGAGAATGGTGTCAATCTAAACAGAGGCTTTGAGGGGCATGCCAGAGAGCTCTATCCTCAGTACTAGCTCATTCAAAATCGATCAATAACTATGTGGCCATGATAAAGAAGCCTAGAGATAGAGACAGAATATTAGATGAGGGGCACCTGGGTGGCTCAGTGGGTTAAGCCTCTGCCTTGGGCTCAGGTCATGGTCTCAGAATCCTGGGATCAAGCCCCACTCAGCAGAGAGCCTGCTTCCCCCTTTCTCTCTGCTTGCCTCTCTGCTTCCTTGTGATCTCTCTCTCTGCCAATAAATAAAATCTTAAAAAAAAAAAAAAGAATATTAGATGACTGAATTAATAACTAGGAAGGCCTAGAACAGAGGGCCATGTGCATGCATGCTGTATGGTCTTGATCCCATGGTTCATGAAAAAGAGTGGGGTCTTGGATGTCAATGATCGCTATTCTTTTTTTTTTTTTTTAATTTAAAGATATTTATTCATTTGAGAGCAGGGGGAGGGGCAGAGGGAGAGAGAGAATCTCAAGAAGACTCCATGCTGAATCCAGAGCCTTACCTGGGGCTCGTTCTTAGGACTCTGAGATCATGACCTGAGCTGAAACCAAGAGTCAGGTGTTTAACCAACTGAGCCACCCAGCTGCCACATCAATGATATCTAGTTACTGCCCCATCAGTGTGATTTTAGACACATCTCTTTAACTTTCAGAATCCTTGTTTACTTAAGACTGTGGAGGTTTGAAAAAGGACTTTTTGTATTAAAATTCAGTGGTTCTAACACTCAGCATCATGCCTTTTACAAAGGAGACACTTTTCCTGTTGATATTTCCCTCTTCTTGAGCTATTTTCTAGCTTTTTCAATATGGAGAACATAAAACTCAATGCAGAATCCTGTCCAGACATTTGTATCTGATTCTCACTTTAGTCCTTCAAATAAATCAATGGTTTTTATTTAAGATGGTTATAGATTTTATCAAGGCTTACAGTTCAGATAAATTATATTAAAGATAAAATCCATTTCCAAGTGGCCTAGAGTTGTTTTTTTCTATGCATTAATTCAACAAAAAATATAAATGGGATATTTCCTGTGACTACATCTAACCAAAGTAACAACAGCCCAACCACAAGGGGAAAAAGTGTTACTTCCAATTTTTTAAATTTAGCCTAAAAGCCTCTTAGTCTTGGAAAGTATCCATTAAAACAAGGTGAATCAATAGTATGATAGCACATTTCCTTCTGTGTTTTAATATTTACATCACATTTTATGCTATTAATCTCATTTTTTTCCTAGCAATTGTTTTCCTTTAGCTACCCAGCTGTAGCAAATAAAGTAACACAACATGTGCACATTTTTCTAAAAGAGAGCTTGCTATGCAATGTCAGCAGTGGCAGACGTTCAGATTAATTGAGAATCTGCTGAAATGCTGGCTTTGTGAATAAACTAGAAGTTTTGTGTCTGACTCTTTCCCCATAACCAATTATTTTATCTTTGTGTACTTCACTTTCCCACCAAAAAAAAAAAAAACTTTATTATCTATATGACTTAGATTTCAAATACTAATACCTTATGTAAATGTACAAGCTAGTATATAATTCAGTGTGATTTTCCTATCTTTGTGTCTCTCCCTCATTTCTGTGCCTTCATGACACATCTCCACTTATTTTCATACCCAAAATTTGGTATAATAATATTATTATTCATATTATAATCATAAAACCATATATCCTTTTAAAATTTTTGTATTTTAAGAAGTACATATCTTCTCATATTTTTCCCTTTAAAATGTATAGTATAGGCATACATTTTATACGTGTGTGTGTGTGTGTGTGTGTGTGTATCATGGGGTCCATGATCAAATGAGCGAGACTGATACAAAGTAAAGGTTAAGCAAAGCTTAATTCCCATGCCAGGCATCAGAAACCAGACTGACCAGTCAGGGCCACCTCATAAGAGAGAGATGCCTTGCCGATCTCACAGGCTGGTTTTATAGGGCATAATCACAGACCTCAAGGTATGTGGCTTCTATTGTTAGGGCTTTTATTCCCAGAATCGATACCTGAAACCCATACCAGGAACTACTGGGGCGTTTATTCCCGGAATGAAGTCTGTGGATGTAAACAACAATATGGCTACCTAAGCAATATGGACTCGCTCTGGCTAAGCAGGCCCTAATAGTTAAACAGGTTTTAACATTAAATCGGCCCTAACTATATATATATATATATATATATATATACACACCTAAAGTTTATACAGGTCTAAAACCAGTATTTTAGTAGTAGATTTTCTAGGGAAATGAAAATCAAGGACTGTAAAATATATTTTTAAGTTTTTGTCATGTATCACAAAATATCTCCCCCATAAAGAAAAATAAATATTATAAGCACTTTTATATAGACGTTCATGATAATTTAATCATGTATTTTATTCATATATTTTGAGAACAGTTTGTGCTCTAGCTGATGAATCAATGAGCATCATTAGATCATATCTCCTTTTTTTATTTTGGGAAATATATAAATATTTCCTCAGGATATGATGAAAATTTATATGAATTGAGCCTTTGAAAACCATGATGTCTTCAAGAAAAAGAACTAAGACCAAAACAAAGTCAAAAAACACCTGAAATTTATGATAGATAGATAAAAATACTTCTAATGGAAACAGTGAATCTTAAAGAAACTAATAGCTGCTCCAGCTCATTAACTTCTACCCCCTTGGGGCTACAGCTCACAATCAGGAGCATCTCCTACACCCGACCTTTGCACTGAATGCAGATGCCACTTGAATGCAATCTTTTGATTAAATCTTCTCCCTGCTCTCTATGGGTGGCAGTGGATAGCAATCATTTTGAAAAGCCTAGAAAAGTTTCTGTGTATTTCTTTCTGCTTTGCCAAAGGTACTTGAGAAGAGGAAGTGTTTACTCTTTTTTGAAAAGATAGCACTTTCAGGAGAAATGTCTGCAGCCCTTCAGCACTTGGCAATCACTTGAGAAGATTTCTCCGTGGATTATCCATTAATAGTGCTCATTCTGCAATCACAGGTGCAGAGAACACTGGGATTAGGTTCAGAAATCATGGAATTCTCACAGGAAAATCAAGCTTAGCATACGAAATCTGTAACAAGTGCTACAAAATCAATATGCAGGAATCGGTTGCATTTCTATACACTGATAACAAACTATCAGAAAGAGAAATAAACCAAACAATCCCATTTACAGCCGCATCAAAAAGAAGAAAATACCTAGGAATAAATTTAACCAAGGAGGTGAAAGACCTGTACACTGAAATTATAAGACAGTGAAGAAAGAAATTGAAGACAACACAAATAAATGGAAAGATACTCCATTCTCATGTATTAGAAGAATTAATATGTTAAAATGCCCATACTACCCAAAGCAATCTACAGATTTGAACCAATTCCATTCAAAATTTCAATAGCATCTTTTACAGAATAGAATAAATAATCCTAAAATGTGTATGGAACCACACACACACACACACACGAAAAAAAAAAAACCCAAATAGCCAAGGAATCTTGAGAAAGAAAAACATACCTGAAGGTATGATACTTCTGATTTCAAACTATATTACAAACCTATATTAATTAAAATAGTATGGTATTAGCATAAAAACAGATACATCAATCAGTGGAATAGAAATGACAGCCTAGAAATAAACTCACATAAATATGATCAATTATTTTACAACAAAGGAGCCAAGAATATAAAACGAGAGAAGGAAGGATAGCGTGTTCAATAAACGATGTTGAGAAAACTAGACAGCTATATAGGAAAGAATGAAACTGGATCACTGTCTTAAAATTCTGAATACTTCAGGACACACAAACACACAAATGCACACACGGAATGGTATCAATTATTATAGGTTTTACAAAATCACCATCTAGATAGATGAGATTGAATGAAACTCTTCTACTGATTTTATATGTGTTTATTATTTAAAACTTGGACTTATCCGAAGTTTATACAAGTTGTGAAATGGAATAACTGTTTTATTTTCTAGATTCTCTTCTATTGTATAATATTGTAATTCTATCCCCTTCACTTATTTCATCCATCTCTCTACCCACCTTCCTTGACTTCCTTCCACATATATATTACTTAATTCTCACAATATTTATGTGACTTTTTCTTGCTTTATAGAAAAATGAAACTGAGTCTCAAACTTATAAAACTAATAAGTGGCAGAACTTGGACCTGAATCATCAACAGAAGTTTTTAGGGCTGTGTTCTTTTAGAGAACTACTTAGTTCAAAGGACCAGGTTTCAGAATGATACTTTGTCTGAGTACTATCTGTATTATACAAGGTACATTCTTACATACTGTCTGTACTGAGCTTCATAATTTCCCTGAGGTAGTAGGCCAGGTGGAAGGTGTTTTCTTTAACTGAACAAATCAGGAACCTGATGTTCCAGGAGGGTGAAAGTGGCCCAAACAGCTGAGAATTGTGTACATGAGCCCATTCAGTACTATGGAATGCAAGATGACCATTCCTTCTGTCATATTCAACTGCAAAGAATTGGCAGCTACCCTTAGCCAATCTTTTGTGCATTAAAAATTTTGCCTGGTCATTCCATTACACATCCTGATTTACTCTAGTCTAGTGCTGTCCAACAGAAGTTTCTGCAACGATGGAAATGTCTGTATCTCAACTGCCCAATGTGATAGTCATTAACCACATGTAACCGACAAATAAACACCAAGTACAGCCATTATACCAAGAAATGAAAATTATTTTATTAATGTAGATTGAAATTTAAATGTCACATCTGGGGGCACCTTGGTGGCTCAGTGGGTTAAGCCTCTGCCTTCAGCTCAGGTCATGATCCCAGGGTCCTGGGATGGAGCCCCACATCACGCTCTCTGCTCAGCAGGGAGACTGCTTCCTCCTCTCTCTCTGCCTGCTTCTCTGCTTACTTGTGATCTCTGTCAAATAAATAAATAAAAATCTTTTAAAAAAAAATAAAAAAATAAATGTCACATCTGGATAATGACTACCATATTTTTATCAGTGCTACTCTAAAAAGGCATAATAAGCCAACTAGTTATTTTGCAACCAGTGTTTACTCTCATTTACTATGAAATTGTAGTAAGAATTGAAGAAAATTAGTAATTCTACCATTAAGTTCTTAAAAAACTAAGATTCCTTTGCTTTAACATTTTGTTCATAGAATTCTAGTATTTGAAGTATTTTTTCTCTATTCTTGATTCTTATTTTGTGTGTGTATTTTAACTATATTGTGTCACATATATACTTATTTTGGCTACTAAGTTTCTTAGCCATAAGTAAAGATTTCTTTGTAAGAAAAGGCCCATTATGACTTCCTTAAATTTCTGACATCATGCCTAACACAAACATATGTAACATATTTGTACAGCGTTAATGGGAAAACAAAACAAAACAAAACAAAACATGAACTGTGGAGTCAGATAGTCTGGTTTGATTCCTGGATTATTGGCTACTGGTTCTCTCACCCTTAATCTCTCACCCTCCATATCTCATTTATAAAATACCAAAATACTACTTCTTTTCTTGAAACTTTTTGATAAGGGCTAATCAAGATAATGTATGTATTAAAGTGTCTGGTTCCTAATGCTCATAAATATGCAATTCCAGTCTACATTTACTTTCATCGATTCATGAGACAAAAATAAACCTAATTATGATCTCTAATAAAAATAATGCTTATGATAGCTTCATAAAAGCAACAGCATTTATTGTTCTTGTTATATGTCAGACATTCGACTTAGGTGCTTTAAGTAGATGAGCCAATTGAATTCTGACAACCACATTAGGAAAATACTATTATTATTTCATTTTACAGATAAAGAATCAGTCAATAGATGGGGTATAGAATTGCCTGGTCTACTGAATGATAAAGTCAAGATTTGAACCCTGCAAGTCTGATTCTAGAGAATGTGTTCCTTTTTTTTTTTTTTTTTTTTTTTTATGTTCATTTATTTATTTTAGAGAGAGAAAGAGAAGGGGTGTACACACACACACACACACACACACACACACACACACGGGGGTGAGTGACAGAGAAAGAGAGAGAATCTCAAGCAAATTCCCCTGCTGAGTACAGAGCCTTTTGCAGGCCTTGATCTCACAACCCAGAGATCATGATCTGAGCCAAAGTCAAGAGTCAGACACTTAACCAGCTGAGCCACCCAGTTGCCCCTAGAGAACATGTTCTTAACTTCTCTATTATACTGATCATTTCCATACTTTGCTCCAAGTATGGGGGTTGTAAATAAAAGAATTCTTCATTTATTTTTTGATTTGTTTAATTACCAGTAGTATAACTGAATTATAATATTGTATTATTTAGTAATCCATTCTGAATTAAAAGGCTTTTGAAGATTAAACTAACCAAAATACATAATATTGTTTTTAAAGAATAAGTACTTCCCAGTACTAGCAGTTAACTTAAAATTTATTCCCAGTGCCAGCAATCAACTTAAAAATTAATTCTTAGAAAACAATCCATCAGTAAACTAAGACTGCATGCATTTACCAAACTGAAGAGGCATCTATTTTAGATATGCAAAAATATGCACTAAAAATGTGTTGCTGATTGTTGAAAATTGTAAATCAGCTCAATAAATGGTATTATTTTGTTTTTTGTTCAGATCAATTTTTAACATTCTAAAGCTCTTTTTAATACATAAAAAATAAAAGCAATAGGCTTCCCCAACAAACTGCCCTTAGTTAATATAACACCCTAAAGCATACAGATATTAACTAATGGTTTTGTAGCAACTAAAACAATTTCACAATAATTACACTGCCATTGTCAAATATCAGTAGACAAATATAAGTACAACTCTTTCTTATATTTGGAGAAAATCTAGATTTTTTTTAATTAACATATAATGTATTATTAGCCCCAGGGGTACAGGTCTGTGAATCGCCAGGTTTACACACTTCACAGCACTCACCATAGCACATACCCTCCCCAGTGTCCATAACCCAACCACCCGCTCCCTACCTTCCTCCCCCTGGCAACCCTCAGTTTGTTTTGTGAGATTAAGAGTCTCGTAGTTTGTCTCCCTCCCAATCCCATCTTGTTTCATTTATTCTTCTCCTACCCCCAAGCTCCCCATGTTGCTTCTCGACTTCCTCCTATCAGGGAGATCATATGATAGTTGTCTTTCTCTGGAAAAATCTAGATTTCTGAAGCCAAATAAGCACAATATTTTGTCTGTGCCAGAAAGCAAGAGGAAAAGAGAGGGAGAAAAAGGATTAAAGCAAGGAAAGAAAACTAGGAAGGAGAGTGATATACATGATATGTAATAAAAAAGATGAAAGGCTTTTTAACACAGACAAAGGAGACCTGGGATTGAAGACAGCTGAATGCTAGACCTGATATATTTCAGCATTCTCTTGCTTGATTCACCACTTTTCTCTGAGCTCGTTGTCTTATTTGTAAAATGAGAAGATTGGGATATATCATCTCTAAGTTCTCTTCCAGCTATAAATATCCATGATTGCAATTCATGAGTTATTTATTCAACATCTAGTATATACTAGGCATTGTGCACAAGTGGTTTTATTTAACCTTACAGAATCCTATAAAGAAGTCTATATTTCAGGTCAGAAATATTAGTGGCCCAAGCTCACTGGAAATTTTCTAATGGGTTCTGTGCAGCTGATTGTGCTTACACACCAAAGTTTTTCCTCATATCTCTGACCCCACTCAAACAATGAAAGTCACACATATTATATTATAATCCTCAAGTGATGTGTCATGCAGAGATACAGATGGAAAGACCCACACTTAAGCTTAGTTCAGTATGGAGTTCCCTGCACTCAAAAATAAAATTTTTCTTCTTCAAATTTGTAATACTTCAGTCCCTACGTTTCTTTCTCTCTGATCACAGCCTCCTATCCCCAGCCCTATCTAGTTGGAGGGAAGAAAAATTATGTGCTTTGACATATGCTTAGGCAAGTATTTCATGGGAATAGTAATGAGACAGAGCACAGGAAGGAAAATCACAGGAAACATTAATACTTAAGAGTATCAACTTGTGCTTATAGTGCAAGGTGATGTTTTTTATATGCAGTAGTTCTGTTTCCATTACTTATATAAATATGTATTCATATAAAATATACATAATGTCTCTCTATGCACTGTAGTAGTGAACTAGATGATGAGGCTAAAGAAGTAATAATGGCATCTAAAACTAGCTAAAGATCTATGATGAAAAAATTTTCTAATTCATAACCTTTATAACACACAATCTCTACATTATTTTACTTTACCCTCACAGTACTACTCCAGGATAGATAGGAAAGTGTTGTTTTGTTTTGTTTTGTTTCATACTTAAGAGAGGCATAAGCAAGAGAGTCAGCATTAGAGAAGGTAAAAGTGAAATAGAAAAAGATCAATGTGAAAACCTTAAAATAATCATCAGAGTTTGGTGACTGATTAGATATGAAGACAGAGAAAGGAAATTAAACATTCTATTTAAAGACTCAATTGCTGAGAAAACTGAGATGCTAGTGACAAGAAATTTGCCTGTGAGCAAATCCAGTGATTCAGAGTGAAGATGAACTCACTTTTGGAAGAACCCAACAAACATGGTCCACATGCAGCTGGAGGTGTGTTCCAGCAGAGGGAACGCTTACTCACCCTAAGGACGGTGACAGCTAGTGTTACAACTGTGGGAAATGTCTCACACTTCTGTAATCTAAGAGTACTAGTTTCAGTCAATCCATTCTGTGCTGTGATTAGAAATGTTCATAAGCAGAACATTCTATCCCAGCCTCTGAAGGGCATAATAATTGTGAATATAGGTGCACCACCTACTGAGTATCATGAGCCCAAATTCCTCTGCTCATGTCCCTTTTTTCCTCCTATTCTCCACAGCACCAACCTCCCGAAGCCCATCAGAAGAGCAGAGAAAAATCGTTTTGCCAGAACTACCTGCTTTTATTTATGTTTTTCATTATTTCTATTTTTTATTATTTCCAATTCTGTTAAATAAGGTCTTTCAACCGATGCAGAAAATTCCACTGCTAGCGTTGCTCCTCTTTACTAGAGGTAACCAGTTAATAACAGATTAGTAAAACATTCTTTGAAACAGGTGAATGTCTAACTGACCATTTATGCAGCCATTCTTGTGCTCTCAAAAGTAAGAGAGTATCACCTCTCTTTTTCTATTCCTATTTGACTTTGCATCATAATCATACAGTATTAATAATAATGTGTAGTCTTCTGCTTGTGAAGTCACCTGATGTGACTTGGTAAAAGCCAAAATCATGAAAGGAAAGAACCAGTTCTGGAATTTAGACTTCCTGAGTTCCACAATGGAACTCTGTCCCTCGTCCCAATACACACAGGAAATATTTTTAGTCTAAATCTGTGGAATAAAGTGCATGACTTCAGGACTATATTATTATTCTCAGCACTAGAAATGAAGTCTAATGATCTATTGCTGAATGAGTTAAACTGTTCTTGAAAATTTTCCATATTTCATTAAATAAAAATATTTCTTAACCCTGCCACAAGTAAAATAATATGTAGGACTCTCCCTGTTACACAGATTCTTGATTCAGTATTCCAGTAAGTTAAAAACTCTATAGTCAGTAAAATGAGTTTATATGCATGCATATCTTGGTCATTATGCAATTCCAAATTCCTTTAACATCAAACTATGCTGGGAGGGAAAAAAAAAAAAAGCCTCCTTTCTTTCATAAAGAACAAAAACACTTTAGTGTTTTGTAGGACTAACTTTATCAATATCAAATATAAATTCCCTGACCAAGTACAATAATTAATAGAGAGGTTAGGTTAACAGAATGATAGATTGCAGAGGGTATACTTTTAGGCTTACGTAGTGCATATCCCCATAGAAGGTCTGCTGTCTTCGCAAACGTTTCCACAAACCTCCCATTCTGCCCATGCCCTCTGCTGGCAACATCAGCTGTGAAGCTTTTCCTAAAAAGAAAACTCCCTTCCAAAAACCTAAAGAATACATGAAGAACAGGCATTTCTTTCTTAGTGTCCTTTTGGTTGGCAGCTAGGACACAGGACCTGACAGAATCAAAGGCTTTCTCCGCTGGAGGTAAAAGTAAGAGATACCAGATTCCATGAGCCATTTCAGCCCCAGGAGCAGCTGCACGAACTGCACATGTCTCAGGCTCACCGTGCATCTATCTAGGTTAGGCAACAGAATACAAATATCAGCTGTATTTCATAATACCTGCCACAAATGATTTAGAAGTGGTGAGGGGATGAGGGGAGAGAGGTGGAAAGAAAATGTATGAGGTTGTAAGAGAAACCATAGCAAACAACCAAGACTAAGTGACTTAAAAACAGAAATTTATTTTCCCCAAGTTCTGGAGGCTTAGAAGATCAAAGTGTCGGCAGGGTGGTTTCTTTAAGATCTCTGTCCCTGGGTTGTAGATGACCACCTTCCTCCCGTGTGTTCATGTGACTTCCCTCTGAATATAAGAGCAGCAGTCACATTAAATTAGGGTCCACCCATAGGACCTTCACTGTATCTTATTTAGCTCCTTTTTTAATAGTCTGTTAACTTGTATATTCTTGATTTTTATTTTTTTTAATTTTTCATTTTTTAAAATTTTTTCTTACCATAACACATACCTTCCCAAACTTTTTAAAGTCCCTATTTCCAAATATAGTCCCATTTGGGAGTTCTAGGGATTAGAACCTGAACATATGCATTTGGGGGGGGGGGGGCGATTCAACCCATAACAAGATGTCATTCATAATTTTTAGAAAGGAACCCTCTGATAAAGTGACTTCAGCGTCCTGGCTGCTTGCTGGCACCAAGGAGTATTTCTGCTGTTATAAAGATGCAAGTTCCTCAACAAGGGAGAGAGAGTACACTAAATGAGGGCTAGGGTATGCTTCTCTCCACTTCATTCCAACAGGCTTATCTTGGGATAAAAAAAAAAAAAATCGAAACGATTTTTCTGTGTGTTTGACTTAAAAGTTTTACTCTTCTTCATCCCTAGTTGGCAGTTTGCCTATGAGAGCCCTTAGTACTTCCCCATTCTCCTCCAGTCCACTTTTTTCATTCCTGCCCTCAAAGAAACAGTTTCTTTTAAAATGATTTCACCTTCCCATCATTAGGTAATCTTTCTGTTAAAATGCCTGGCGTGATGCGCAAGCCGCCCAGCACAGCGTTCTGTGAGCGACGCTTACTCCGCGTGTGTTTAATATTAGACAGCCCGTTCCCAGGACTCTCCGTTTTCATTTACCATTAGTTATGTGACCTGGTTTTTAACTAACTTCATATATATCATTTTTTTTCATATGTCCTGAATGAAAAATGTAAGTTTTCTCGAGGACTTTGTAGGTTAGTCGAAAGGGAGAATTTGCCCCTTAGAACACAGAACCCCTTTAGCAGGTCTTCTTAAGTCAGCAACCAGGTAATTGCGGCCGTCTCGCTCCCTCTCCCTCTTCTCCCTCCCCACCTTTCCTCCGTGCGGCCTCTCCTTGTTTCATTTCTCTGCTCCACAACGACCACGCACCCACAATTTCAAAGACAAATTTAGTACTGTTCCGTTCATTCAAATAGTCCCAAACCTGCAAATTCCCGTCCACATCCATTACCCTTCTAAATAAACAACATATCCTATAAAGCCCTATATGCGATTTTTCTCTCTTCCACGTCAGAGGATCACAAATAGAAAAGTGATTTTGTTGTTGCTGTTGAAGTTGTTGTCTTCTGTCACGCTGTGTCGCAGAGACCCTTTATGTACATGATTCTAATTATTTGCTCTAAGTCTTTTTCAGATGTCTTTGTACTCCATTTTTATTTGTATTTCTCTTCTGAAAAGATTTCGGAGAGACTTGGCTACTTTGCTTAGGTGGTTAATCCTAAAGGGCTATAATTCTGTATACTTCTATATGCTTTCCTCCGTGTATTTCCAAATTTATGTATTTTTCAAATCATTTGTATTCCTTCCAAATCTGTCTTTAATTTATTTTTTATTCAGAAATGTTTAGAACTAGAGAAACAATACTTTGTGACTATTTTTTACATTTTCATTCTCGGGTATTATCCTCCGATTATGTCTGCCTCGTTATTCCATCATTCTCTAACATGATCTGGCAGCATTATACAAATCTCTGAAATTGGAATTTCTAAAGCTTTCTGCCACAGCCATCTAAGTTCAGAGGAGAATAATGATTTTCACTGACAACTTAAAGGAACACATACAAGCTTCACATATTAAATCTGTAAAGGAAAAGAACATCTTAACAAACTGAAAACAAGGGATAGAATAATAGCTGCATACCAAAAAGGAATACAAACTTTAGTATCAGAATAACAACAGGTCCTTCAGCATTATCCATGCTGATTAAAAGGCAGAAGATCAAGTATGAGATAGTAATTTCCTTTATATTAACAGCACCTCACCGAAAATTAAAAATGCATGATTGATGGCCATAAGCTCATATACCATGTTAATCCAGCTTGAACACCACAGACTGGTTTATTTTAAAACAAGCCTTCATGGAGAACTAGAAGACACTGCTTCTTGTTCATTCATTTGACTGCCAAAACAAACCAGGTCTCCATCATCACAACCCCCAGTCTACCTTCTAGCCAGAAGACTGCTTGCGACATCTCAGAGAACATTTCATTACCAGACCAGGCATTTGACTAGGAAGGACTCTGTACAGAGAGCTCTAACTCCACTGCTGGGAGACAATAAATCAACTTGCATTTCCTTGGGGATCACCTGTAATACACTGAGTGGGAGACCTCAGACCTTACAATTCCGTTTCTATTGTTCTCCTATCTTCCTATAAGACATCTTAGAATTTCGGCAGCTTTGAGAAAATGATTCAACTGTAAAGGTCTTTACCCTCACTTTCCTCAAGTCCATTAGGCCAAAAGGGAAGCAGGGTTCAGGAACGTTTTTTCTATAATTTCATTTTTTAGTGCATGGATGGCATACAAACGGCTGTTCTATTATATTCTGTGATGATAAGCCGAAAAATATCTTGCCACAAGCTAAAGGAATTATTTTCCAATATATGAAGTTGTTAATATTTTTTTTAAGTTTTGGAGGAAGGTCATAGAATCCATATTTTTGGGTGATTGAACAACAAAGATCAGATTCTCATCTCTCTGAATTGTGTTGCTTCACAAAATCATTCTTTTTTTATCCAGCTACAGTACTAGGTTATGCTAGTTGGCTGGGGAAAAAAATCTAGCTGTTTTGGTTTTTTTTTTTCTTCTAGTTTTATTGATATTAATTTTAAGGAGAAAAGGGAGAATCTATTTATTTTTAATCCTTTTTCTAAGACAGTCATAGGTATGTATATTCCAATGTGAAGACAGGTAGATCCAGCAAACGACCTTACAGCATTCCCATTAATTTTTATCCTCTAATTCAATCTGATTTGAACTTCAATATGCATTTTAATTTAATTTTAGGAAGTGTGTTTTCTTAAAGCTGGTGAATGCCCTTTCCCGATGGCCTTAACAATGGTCCCTCTTGGGTCTTCTTGCCTCCACGCAACTGAGTTCCATGACTCCACAGCAACACATCTGTTCCATAGTCCTGAACAATTCCCAGCAAGGCACACCATCTGCACACCTCATCAAGTTTCTGCGGTCTTCCTCCAGTGATGGTGTTCCCATGTTCTTCATCTATGCCTTACCTGTGTCCTGGATCCTTGGCGCCTCCTTCTCAAGACTATTCTTCCATCACTTAAAAAACCATCTTCCACTTCACGATGATTCCGCTCAAAAGGCAGGCACCCTCACGTCGCTTTCACCTTGAGTTGTTCATACTTGCATTTTCCTCTTGTTTACCAATTGTTTACTTCTCTGTTAAATTTTTTGGGGTTCCAACATACCATTCTTCTGAAACTATCTTTGCAAAATTTACTTTTGCGTTCTTTGTTGCTAAAACTATTGGAGATACTCAGTCCCTGGCCAAATTGGAGCAACCGATATCTTCTGATCACTCTCCATTTGAGATAACTACCACTAAAATGATAGTCTTGACCCCAGAGGCCCATTCTTCATATTTTTATAGCTGTCATATAGAGTTTTATTTGGATAATTTCATCTACATCAACACCCTTGAAAATTACTTCCAAATCTACATTTATATTATGCCCGTTTCTAGACGTTTCTTCTGAGGTCCAGGTTCTAGGCTCCACATTAAAATTCTATTCATCGTCTCTTACCCCAGCCCAAATATAATAATCGTTTCAAAATAAGTGGTCAAAATGATTTAATCATCTTTATTCCTGAAATTCTTCTTCCCTAGTTCATAACTGAATAGTAGTTCAGATCAAAACAAACAAACACAAAAACTGGGTTTAATCTGTAATATCTCCCCTTCATCGGCTGAAATCCAATCAGTAACAGGGCTCTTCAAATGAACTCTGAAAGCACTCAAATAGATTCCCTTCCTTCATAAGCTCCTGCTCTACTCTAACTTAGATCTATGTATTTTCTCACCTAGATATTAGATGTCTAATATCCTTGTCTACTAACGATCCTCCTGCCTCCATTTAATCTCACTCAAATAAAATCCATTCTACACTGTCTTCTAAGTGATCTCTCTTAAGATCTGAATCTATTAATACCTTCCTTAAAATCCTGTACTGGCTTCTCTGGCCTCTAAATTGCACTTACCCCTCCCTAAGCTCACTTCCATCTATTTCCCCCATCTTCTCCATCATGTATCCTGTACTGTACACTACCTCCTAGTCAATCAAGCAATCCACAATTTAGAGTGCCTAGCATAATTCAGGAACTCTATAAATGCTTTTAAAATCAATAAATGAATCTGTTTCCTTGAATTATTTTTTTCTGATGACCAAATGCCCTTGAAGGAAGACTGAAAAACAGTGAGAATTTGATTCTTCTAAATTTAGACACTGATTTTTTTTCAGTATATTGCATTATTTTTCACTCCTCATTTTTCTTCTTTACCTGTAAACTTCATTGGTGTCTTGAGGTACATTTTTTCTCCTAATTGCCTTTACTCCTGGATGACTGGTGAACACAATTTCTTTTTTTTTTTTTCAGAAGCATGATTTTTATATCAAAAGAATTAGAGAAACATTAACTCTCTGACCAAGATACAAACAGTAGACTATAGCCATTCACAAGATTAGGTCATATGACTGATGACTGACAGGTTTCAAAAACCCTTAAAGGTGCCTGGCTGGCTCTATTGGTAGAGCACGTGTCTCTTGATCTCAGGGTCATGAGTTTGAGCTCCCTGGTATAATTACTTAAAAAAAAATACTATATATATATAGATAGATAGATAGATATAGATATATAGATAGATAGATATAGATATCTATCTATCTACATAGATAGATATAGATATATCTATATATTTATTTAATTTTTTTAAATTTTTTATTTTTTATAAACATATATTTTTATCCCCAGGGGTACAGGTCTGTGAATCACCAGGTTTACACACTTCACAGCACTCACCAAAGCACATACCCTCCCCAATGTCCATAATCCCACCCCCTTTTCCCAACCCCCCTCCCCCCAGCAACCCTCAGTTTGTTTTGTGAGATTAAGAGTCACTTATGGTTTGTCTCCCTCCCAATTCCATCTTGTTTCATTGATTCTTCTTTTCTTTTAAAGTGGGGATGTATCACAGCTAAATTCTTTTATTTCTCTATTTGAATGAGTCATTACTTTAAAAATTATTTTCATATGTGAAAGGTTATACTTTACGTGGAGGACAGAATACTTCAAAATGAATCAAATTTTGCTGTTTTTCTTGCTTATTTGTCTTAAACCATAACTCAAATGAATCACAATCTTCTAATGTTTATGACTCAAATATTAAAAGATCATGATTCATTTTGGCTCTCCAAATCTGGTTTTAATTTTTGATAAGACACTGTACACTGATTTTAATGTTTTGTGAGCTGCTAACAAGAATTGACTCTAGTCAAAAATGGCAGTTAATGGGAACTCAACACTTCAATGATTTTGCTAATTTAAAGGTTCTAAGAAAATTATTTCTCTCTTCTAGTAGTGAAAGAAAAAAATGTCTTGTTATAGGAGTATAATTTTAGAAAGTGATAGGAGATACTGACAAAATGAATCAAGTATTATCAAATAATTATTATCAATATTCACATAATCATAATTGAAATGAAATCTAGTGCTTTGTATTGACGTCAGATATTAACATAAGATTTTCATTTGTAATAGTCTTGATAAATCTCCTGAGAGCCTGCATCTTTTAATTCATTATAACCAACTTTTCCTGTAACTGTTTTAACATATTTATCGTAGTTATTTAAAGACCTTATCTGCTAACTGCAGAATCTATTGATTCATCTTTTTCTTGATTATGAATTACTTTTGATATGTGCGTCATAATTTTTGGTTATGTACTGGATATTATGAGATATGGTGTTAAGATTCTATATGCTATTATCTTCATATGAAAACTGCTATGTTTTCCCATAGCAGGCAGTAAAATTGCTGGTGGGAACATTCAAATTTGTGGAAGCTGGTTTTATATTTTGTTAGGGTAAATCTATTTTAGCTTTGCCCTTCAGTTTAGGGTTATTCTCTTAATCATGGGCAGAGTCTTTACTCCTAAGGCATACCTCTTCTGGGAAAACTCAAGGCGTTTACTGAGACCCTCTAGTTTGGTGAGACTCAAACTCTAAAACTCTGTCTCTTCTGTTAGAAGTGATACTAAAATCTCCCCACTCTTGCAGCTTTCAGCTATTGTTCACCCTCTGAGTTGCTCATACGTTTAGTTTTGTGCATGTGCACTGCTGGGCAGCCAAGGACTTAAGAGAAGTTTATATATATAAATATAGTAGTCTCACCCAGGTTATATAGCTCCAGGTGCGCCTTCCTTTTGATCAGTCTCGAATGCAATAAAACAGTTTTGCTGTTGTTACCATTGTTAATATTTTTTCTCAAGAGTTTATAATTGTTCTTGGGAAAAAATGTTTTATGTGCATTTACTCAAATACAAGTATACATATATACACACATATACATATATGTATGTGTATATACAAACTGCTGTGTATATACTATTATAATAAAATATACCTTGTATATATACTTGTATATATTATATACAAGTTATGTAACATATTAATGCTTCTTATATTAGAAACATTTTTATAATGCAATCTTTTCCTTTATCTCTGTTTGTACATTTTGCACTGTGTAGTGACCCACAAACTTGTACTAATGTTTCACTTCATATTCTCTAATATCCCACCTTGGAGTTTCCTCTGTAGCAAGTCACTAATTTCTGACATTACTGATCTGAGTCCATAAAATTTAATTTTCTAGGTCACTTCCAATTTTCCAGACATAATGGAGAAGACTTAAATTTGATGTTTTAAAATATATTTCTGGAATCATTAGAGCAGAGGATATCAACCTTTCTCAGAAATTATTCATGCGTCTAAAGGAGTAGATAGATAGGTTATTTTCTTTTTTCTCAGATGAACTTCACAAGCCAATTGAGATCTTAAATACTAATAGAAAAAATCCAGAGATTGTTTTATTATTATATTATACATATTATAGTTAACAATTAATTGGCCATGACAGTCAAAGTGCTTTTTTTTAAACTTTTTAAAAACTTTTATGGTCTTTTTACTGTTCAATTAATATTTTATTAACTAAGTTTAACATTGTTAATTTTCCAATGGTAAAACTAAAACAAATATCAAAAACAGTGTGTTTATTGTTTTTTTCTTCTTGGTCATATAATAGTTTTTTTACATAGGAAACCTTTTCAAGAAATACCTGTTATCCTGTTATTCTGTAGAAATATACTATGTAGGAGAAATGACAAAGTCACCGTACGTATAAAATAATTAGTCTTGTTTTTTTTTTTAAGCTATAATAGAAAACATGAATTTGATGTTACTTCCTACTTTCTTTTTCCTCTCTCTCATTATCTCTGCCTCTATCATTCACAATCACAGAGACACACATTGCACAGATAGCAGGAATATGATGAAAAAAAGAGCCATTCTTAAAGTTCCTATTGTCTGCACACCTTCTGTTACGAAATTTGACAAATTTCTTGGCTCTCTAGTACTGTGTACATTTTACCCATTGCTCCCCAGCCTGCCACCATAACCTTTGTTTGTCTTTACAAAAGTCATGTTTGCAATCAATTTACATGGTGCCAATGATTTAAAACTTGCTTATAAATTAGTCAGATTGGGGAATGAAGTGAAAATGAGTATCTCAGCATGCCCAGAGTATCTAATGAGCCTGGCATCCACACTTCCATTTAATCCTCACAGTTTCTGCATGAAAAGTGTTATCTTTTCTTTACTAATAACACTATGATATGCAGAAAGATTAAGTAATTTTCCTAAGGTCACTAGCAGTTTATGAACAAGGCCTAGATTTAAATCAAAGTCTTAGAGTCTAGTGCCCTTGACACTCTACCACATCACTGTGCAATGAAGACTTCAAGATTTGTTTCTGACTATTGCATGGACAGTGTATGCTTAAACATATGCCACTGGGCAGCCGTGGGATAAGCCATTAAAATTCTTTTGCCTCAATACTATATAAAACCAAGTTAATAAAGTCTTTAAAATATTAGGGAAAAAATTCCTCTCAGCAACTCCTTTAAAAAAGTATCTCTCCAAATTTGGAAATCATTCTTCCTAAGCCAAACAATAAATCAGTATATTAATATAAATATTAAAACCAATATCAAAGGAAAACCATTACTTTCTAGAAAACCCAATAGATCATTAAAAACTAAAAAGAAAAAAATATCTAGAAAATAAAAGAACTTAACACACCCATAAATGAGCACTTGAAAATATATTATCTTACATTTGTCATTGCTAAGGACAAATTGTGTCTCCCCAAAATTCACATTTTGGAGCTCTAAATCCTAATATGATTGTATTTGAAGATAGAGCCTAGCGGGAGATAATTAGGGTTAAACGAGGTCATGTGGATGCAGCCCTGGTCCAATAAGAATAATGCCCTTAAAGAAGAGACACCAGAGAGCTCATACTCTCTCTTTCTGAACACACAAAAGAGAGGTCCTATGGGCACACAGTATGATGGTGACTGACTACAAACCAGGAAGTCGACCCTCACCAGAAACTGACCATGCTGGCATCCTGATCATGGACTTCCAGCCTCCAGAACTGTAAGAAAATAAACGTCTGTTATTTAAACCATATAATCTATGATATTTTGTTCTGGCAGCCTGAACTAAGACAGTTATTATTTTATTATTAGCTACTAAAATATAATGTAGTTTTGGCAATTTTCCTCCCTAGGATGCTTAAATACATTATTTGAAATAATCTTCATCACAATCCATCATCTCATGTCACATTCAAGAAAGCTGAGGTTTAGAGAGATTAAATAACATACAGAAGATCACACACATAATTTGCTAATGATGCTGTGTGTGACTAGAATTCATATCTCTTGGCTCTTCATCTATTCTTCTATCAACACCCATGTTGTGAGACCAAATAATAACCACTTTGCATATGCAAAGGCTCATTAGCGTCAGCACTGTCTATGACTTAAAAATATGACAATGTTAAAGACCAGTTGTGCACAATTATCCACGTAACATTAATTAGTTTTATAGTACAGAGAGAATCCAAAGAGAAACTTTATAATGTCCTGTATGAAGATAAAAGTGTATTTTATTCAGAATATCACAACCCTGGACTATGTATAAGAATACCAATCATTGTATTTTAGATTACTCATATTATTCCATTCACACATAAATTTAATTTCATTTATTTGAAAAAGGGTAATCATGTGCTGTGTGTATTCTTCTAAACTCTAGAGATACTGAGATAAATTAAACTAAAATGTTAAAGGCCCTGAAGGAATTTGCATTCAAGCCGAGCAGAAAGACCTCGTAGGTAAATAAAATAATGACCAAATGTACTAGGAGTAGTACCTGGAACAAGAAAAAAGGCTGATGTGTTTTAGGACAAGAAATAAGAGTGCTGAAGTGTAAAGAACCAAGGGAAGGATGCAATGGGTAAGACTAGAGAACGGGGCAGAAGCAAAATGCAGTAGAAGTTTTAAAGAACAGTAAGAAGATTTTGTTTTATTCTGGATACAATGAGGAAATCATTTTACAGTATGTCTTTTCTTTTTAGTCCCGCTAGCTATGGAAGCAGTGACCAGCTAGGTGGTTATTGTTCTAGTCCAGGAGAAAGATAGTGATAACTTTCACAGAAGTAATAGCAATAGAGATGAAAAACTTGAGCATATTTAAGACATTTTGGTGACTTGGCCAACAGGATTTGCCTCGGTATTAAATAGGGCAGTAAAAATTAGGGGATGCAAAGACACAAGCATGGTTTCCGAGTGTCTGGCTTCTGGTACAAGATGGGTAGTGATGTCACGTACTGAGACAGGGACATTCACAGAAAAAACAGCTTTGGAGACAGGGAGAGAATGGAAGGAGCTTTTTTTATACATAACATTTTGAGATGTCTCTGAGACTCCAGATGAATCATCCATCTGGAGGAAGATGATGGCCTAAAAGTTCTACCTTCTGGTCTACAACTTGCTAATTCTACTGAGTGAAGCAGCAACTAAGATAGGACAGTGGGCCAGCTCAGAGGGATGTGTGAAGCCCAGGGCTGCTGAAACCCAGGAAAGGCCCAGAGTTTTATGCATCAACCTCATCATTCCTGAGACTGTGAGAATGTTAATGGTTCTACTGTGTCCACGTGGGGCAGACTGTCTTCTGCATCATCCAAGAATACATGAGCAGATTTGCTGCTTGAAGAGAACACTTTCAGTTTATCTTTATAAGCAAGGATGAACAGGACCTGGAGTTGGAAAAAAGAAATAAAAGGGACGCCTGGCTGGTTCAGTCAGTAGAGCATGCAACTCTTGATCTCAGGGCTGTGAGTTCAAACCCTATATTGGCTGTAGAAATTACTTAAAAATTTTTTAAAATCTTAAAAAAACAAAAAGAAATAAAAACAAACTTCAGGGAACCCAGCTTCTAGAAATAAGACAAAGAAGCAGAGCACCTAGAATGAGCTGTATGTACTTCATGAACTAAAGCACAAAAGGTCAATTATGATTAAAAAATTATGAGACTAAATACATGATTTTTAAATGTAAAACTCCAGTTGTTAAAAAGATGTCATCACTGCAAAGTAAAGAAATATATCAAAACACAAATATACAAAATACCTAAGGATCATGAGGTAATAAGTAACAGAAGTTTAGAGGAGGGGTCTAGGTTTGCGATATAAATTAATTCACTTGAATAACAAAGTACTCACTGTATAGAAGAATGTTTTATTTACCTTTATCTCCAGAATCAGCCCCTTCTACATCCCTGTTAGAAAAGAGATGCATGCCTACTTGACATTTAACAGTATCATATAACAATCATAACAGCAGGGCACCTCCAATATGTACCAAGTACATCAATTAGAGTGAGGTAACACACAGAATACATGTAGCACAGTCTTTTTCATATAACAGGTCTTCAACAAATTTTAGTTTCCCTTCAGCTTCAAAGGCGACTATTTGTTCTTTTTTTTTTTTGAGGTATTTATTTATTTATTTATTATCCTCAATTATCAAGATTAGAGCTGAGTTCAATGAGGTAGAAACCAGAGATACAGTAGAACGTACAAATGAAACTAGAAGCTGGTTTTTTGAAAGAATCAATAAGATCGATAAACCATTGGCCACACTAATCCAAAAGAAAAGAGAGAAAGCCCCAATTCATAAAATTATGAATGAAAAGGGAGAGACCACAACCAATACCAAGGAAGTAGAAACAATCATCAGAAGTTATTATCAACAGTTATATTCCAATAAGTTTAGCAACCTAGATGAAATGGATGCATTCCTGGAAAACTATAAACTATCAAAATTGAACCAGGAAGAAATCGACAACCTGAATAGACCTATATCTAATAACGAGATTGAAGCAGTGATCAAAAACTTCCCAAAAAACAAGAGCCCAGGACCTGACGGATTCCCTGGGGAATTCTACCAAACTTTCAAAGAAGAAATAACACCTATTCTCCTGAAGCTGTTTCAAAAAATTGAAGCAGAAGGAAAATTTCCAGACTCTTTCTATGAAGCCAGCATTACCCTGATCCTCAAACCAGGCAAAGACCCTACAAAAAAGGAGAATTTTAGACCAATATCACTGATGAATATGGATGCGAAGATTCTCAACAAGATCCTAGCCAACAGGATCCAACAGCACATTAAAAAGATTATCCACCATGATCAGGTGGGATTCATCCCTGGGCTACAAGGATGGTTCAACATTTGCAAATCAATCAATGTGATAAAACAAATTAATAGGAGAAGAGAGAAGAACCACATGGTCCTCTCAATTGATGCAGAAAAAGCATTTGACAAAATCCAGCATCCATTCCTGATTAAAACGCTTCAAAGTATAGGGATAGAGGGAACATTCCTGAACCTCATCAAATCTATCTATGAAAGACCCACAGCAAATATCATCCTCAATGGGAAAAAGCTTGCAGCCTTCCCGTTGAGATAGGGAACAAGACAAGGATGCCCACTTTCACCACTCTTGTTCAACATAGTATTACAAGTCCTAGCAACAGCAATCAGACAACAAAGAGAAATAAAAGGTATCCAAATTGGCAGTGAAGAAGTCAAACTCTCTCTCTTCGCAGATGACATGATTCTTTATATGGAAAACCCAAAAGACTCCACCCCAAACTACTAGAACTCATACAGCAATTCAGCAACGTGGCAGGATACAAAGTCAATGTGCAGAAATCAGTGGCTTTCTTATACACTAACAATGAAAATACAGAAAGGGAAATTAGAGAATCAATTCCATTTACTATAGCACCAAGAACCATAAGACTCCTGGGAATAAACCTAACAAAAGAGGTAAAGGATCTGTACTTGAGGAACTACAGAACACTCATGAAAGAAATTGAAGAAGACACAAAAAGATGGAAGACCATTCCATGCTCTTGGATCGGAAGAATCAACATTGTTAAAATGTCTATACTGCCTAGAGCAATCTATACTTTTAATGCCATTCTGATCAAAATTCCACCGGTATTCTTCAAAGAGCTGGAGCAAATAATCCAAAAATTTTTATGGAATCAAAAGAGACCCCGAATCATTCTTAAACATTCTTATAAAATGAAATGCACCTACATGTTAGTACCACATTCTGAGTTAATTTCTTACAATAAAAAGGCATTTCTTTCTTGATACCATTGTTGCTATTAAGAGAACAAAGTACCAGCTTCTAGAATATATATCTTGACTTATATTTACTTTATGGTGCAAATAAATCTATACTGACACAAGATCACACTCTACAAAAAGAAGTTTGTGTGTGGAAATAGTTTTTGTAACCACCATTGAAATAAAAGACAGTGTACAATACGGACATGTATCTAACCTACTCTGTTAGTAGCATATCAAAATTAAATCCAAGAACATAATGAAGTCTATGCTATTGTAATAGTCACTTTTATATATCAGCTTGACTGGGACACAGGATGCCCAGATAGCTTGTTAAACTTGTTATATCTGGGTGTGTCTCTGAGGGTGTTTCTGGAAGACATGAACATTTGAATTGGTAGATTGTGTATAGCAGATGTCCTCTCCAATGCCGGTGAACATCATCCAATTTGTTGAGAGCCTGAAAAGAACAAAAAAGTGGAGAATGGTTGAATTGTTCTCTGCCTGCCCACCTAAGTTGAGACATCAATTTCCTCCAGCAGCTTTCCTGGGTCTCCAGCTTGAACATGGTAAATCATGGGATTACTCAGCCTCCCTAGTTGTGTGAACCAAGACTATATATATATATATATATATATACACATATATATATATATATAATTTATATTTATATTTATATATTTGCATAATTAATGAATTAATGAAATATGAAGCAAGGCCATATGCCATTAGCTGAACTGATGAGGAATGGGTTATTTAGCAGGAAAAAAAAATTCTTGCTTAGATTAAATATATTTTTATATGAAAATGAAAGTGTTCAGGAATTGGCTGCTTCTAGCAAGGCCAAGAATATGGAAATATATAGCATATAATGGGAAACTGTGCAGTATAATAGATATCATAGTTCTGTTAGTCAGTGTTATCCAGAGAAACAGAACCGTAAGAAATATATATATTCATATATGTGATTCATTCATATTATATCTGAATATATAAATAATTACATATATAATTCATTTATTCCTATATTCATTCTTATATTCATTCATTCTCAAGACATTAAATATCATCTACAGGTCACTGACTCTGAAATGTATATTATAAATCAATACTACTTCCATGAGCTCTAAGTTTACATAATAAGTTACATACTTGATGTCCTTGCTTCACCTATTTCTCAGATCTTTTAAAATTATGATGTATTTAACTGATCTCTGAGTCTTCAGGTATAGCATAAAAGTAGACTTTTCCTATTGTCATCCACATATCAGTGCATAGTACTTCCATTTATCCAAATACTAATTTCTAAGAAGAGTCATTCTTTCTTTTTTTTTTATAAACATATATTTTTATCCCCAGGGGTACAGGTCTGTGAATCACCAGGTTTACACACTTCACAGCATTCACCAAAGCACATACCCTCCCCAATGTCCATAATCCCACCCCCTTCTCCCAAACCCCCTCCCCGCAGCAACCCTCAGTTTGTTTTGTGAGATTAAGAGTCACTTATGGTTTGTCTCCCTCCCAATCCCATCTTGTTTCATTTATTCTTCTCCTACCCACTTAAGCCCCCATGTTGCATCACCACTTCCTCATATCAGGAAGATCATATGATAGTTGTCTTTCTCTGCTTGACTTATTTCACTAAGCATGATACGCTCTAGTTCCATCCATATTGTCGCAAATGGCAAGATTTCATTTCTTTTGATGGCTGCATAGTATTCCATTGTGTATATATACCACTTCTTCTTGATCCATTCATCTGTTGATGGACATCTAGGTTCTTTCCATAGTTTGGCTATTGTGGACATTGCTGCTATAAACATTCGGGTGCATGTGCCCCTTTGGATCACTACGTTTGTATCTTTAGGGTAAATACCCAATAGTGCAATTGCTGGGTCATAGGGCAGTTCTATTTTCAACATTTTGAGGAACCTCCATGCTGTTTTCCAGAGTGGCTGCACCAGCTTGCATTCCCACCAACACTGTAGGAGGGTTCCCCTTTCTCCGCATCCTCGCCAGCATCTGTCATTTCCTGACTTGTTGATTTTAGCCATTCTGACTGGTGTGAGGTGATATCTCATTGTGGTTTTGATTTGTATTTCCCTGATGCCGAGTGATATGGAGCACTTTTTCATGTGTCTGTTGGCCATCTGGATGTCTTCTTTGCAGAAATGTCTGTTCATGTCCTCTGCCCATTTCTTGATTGGATTATTTGTTCTTTGGGTGTGGAGTTTGCTAAGTTCTTTATAGATTCTGGACACTAGTCCTTTATCTGATATGTTGTTTGCAAATATCTTCTCCCATTCTGTCAGTTGTCTTTTGATTTTGTTAACTGTTTCCTTTGCTGTGCAAAAGCTTTTGAACTTGATGAAATCCCAATAGTTCATTTTTGCCCTTGCTTCCCTTGCCTTTGGCGTTGTTCCTAGGAAGATGTTGCTGCAGCTGAGGTCGAAGAGGTTGCTGCCTGTGTTCTCCTCAAGGATTTTGATGGATTCCTTTCGCACATTGAGGTCCTTCATCCATTTTGAGTCTATTTTTGTGTGTGGTGTAAGGAAATGGTCCAATTTCATTTTTCTGCATGTGGCTGTCCAATTTTCCCAGCACCATTTATTGAAGAGGCTGTCTTTTTGCCATTGGACATTCTTTCTTGCTTTGTCAAAGATTAGTTGACCATAGAGTTGAGGGTCTATTTCTGGGCTCTCTATTCTGTTCCATTGATCTATGTGTCTGTTTTTGTGCCCGTACCATGCTGTCTTGATGATGACAGCTTTGTAATAGAGCTTGAAGTCCGGAATTGTGATGCCACCAACGTTGGCTTTCTTTTTCAATATCCTTTGGCTATTCGAGGTCTTTTCTGGTTCCATATAAGTTTTAGAATTATTTGTTCCATTTCTTTGAAAAAGATGGATGGTACTTTGATAGGAATTGCATTAAATGTGTATATTGCTTTAGGTAGCATAGACATTTTCACAATATTTATTCTTCCAATCCAGGAGCATGGAACATTTTTCCATTTCTTTGTGTCTTCCTCCATTTCTTTCATGAGTACTTTATAGTTTTCTGAGTATAGATTCTGTGCCTCTTTGGTTAGGTTTATTCCTAGGTATCTTATGGTTTTGGGTGCAATTGTAAATGGGATTGACTCCTTAATTTCTCTTTCTTCTGTCTTGCTGTTGGTGTAGAGAAATGCAACTGATTTCTGTGCATTGATTTTATATCCTGACACTTTACTGAATTCCTGTATAAGTTCTAGCAGTTTTGGAGTGGAGTCTTTTGGGTTTTCCACATATAGTATCATATCATCTGCGAAGAGTGATAATTTGACTTCTTCTTTGCCGATTTGGATGCCTTTAATTTCCTTTTGTTGTCTGATTGCTGAGGCTAGGACCTCTAGTACTATGTTGAATAGCAGTGGTGATAATGGACATCCCTGCCATGTTCCTGACCTTAGCGGAAAAGCTTTCAGTTTTTCTCCATTGAGAATGATATTTGCGGTGGGTTTTTCATAGATGGCTTTGATGATATTGAGGTATGTGCCCTCTATCCCTACACTTTGAAGAGTTTTGATCAGGAAGGGATGCTGTACTTTGTCAAATGCTTTTTCAGCATCTATTGAGAGTATCATATGGTTCTTGTTCTTTCTTTTATTGATGTGTTGTATCACATTGACTGATTTGCGGGTGTTGAACCAAGCTTGCAGCCCTGGAATAAATCCCACTTGGTCGTGGTGAATAATCCTTTTATTGTACTGTTGAATCCTATTGGCTAGTATTTTGTTGAGTATTTTCGCATCTGTGTTCATCAAGGATATTGGTCTATAGCTCTCTTTTTTGATGGGATCCTTGTCTGGTTTTGGGATCAAGGTGATGCTGGCCTCATAAAATGAGTTTGGAAGTTTTCCTTCCATTTCTATTTTTTTTGGAACAGTTTCAGGAGAATAGGAATTAGTTCTTCTTTAAATGTTTGGTAGAATTCCCCCGGGAAGCCGTCTGGCCCTGGGCTTTTGTTTGTTTGGGGATTTTTAATGACTGTTTCAATCTCCTTACTGGTTGTGGGTCTGTTCAGGCTTTCTATTTCTTCCTGGTTCAGTTGTGGTAGTTTATATGTTTCTAGGAATGCATCCATTTCTTCCAGATTGTCAAATTTGTTGGCGTAGAGTTGCTCATAGTATGTTCTTATAATAGTTTGTATTGCTTTGGTGTTAGTTGTGATCTCTCCTCTTTCATTCATGATTTTATTTATTTGGGTCCTTTCTCTTTTCCTTTTGATAAGTCGGCCAGGGGTTTATCAATTTTATTAATTCTTTCAAAGAACCAGCTCCTAGTTTTGTTGATTTGTTCTATTGTTTTTTTGGTTTCTATTTCATTGATTTCTGCTCTGATCTTTATGATTTCTCTTCTCCTGCTGGGCTTAGGGTTTCTTTCTTGTTCTTTCTCCAGCTCCTTTAGGTGTAGGGTTAGGTTGTGTACCTGAGACCTTTCTTGTTTCTTGAGAAAGGCTTGTACCGCTATATATTTTCCTCTCAGGACTGCCTTTGTTGTGTCCCACAGATTTTGAACATTGTATTTTCATTATCATTTGTTTCCATGATTTTTTTCAATTCTTCTTTAATTTCCCGGTTGACCCATTCATTCTTTAGAAGGATGCTGTTTAGTCTCCATGTATTTGGGTTCTTTCCAAACTTCCTTTTGTGGTTGAGTTCTAGCTTTAGAGCATTGTGGTCTGAAAATATGCAGGGAATGATCCCAATCTTTTGATACCGGTTGAGTCCTGATTTAGGACCGAGGATGTGATCTATTCTGGAAAATGTTCCATGTGCACTAGAGAAGAATGTGTATTCTGTTGCTTTGGGATGAAATGTTCTGAATATATCTGTGATGTCCATCTGGTCCACTGTGTCATTTAAGGCCTTTATTTCCTTGCTGATCTTTTGCTTGGATTATCTGTCCATTTCAGTGAGGGGAGTGTAAAAGTCCCCTACTATTATTGTATTATTGTTTATGTGTTTCTTTGATTTTGTTATTAATTGGTTTATATAGTTGGCTGCTCCCACGTTGGGGGCATAGATATTTAAAACTGTTAAATCTTTTTGTTGGACAGACCCTTTGAGTATGATATAGTGTCCTTCCTCATCTCTTATTATAGTCTTTGGCTTAAAATCTAATTGATCTGATATAAGGATTGCCACTCCTGCTTTCTTCTGATGTCCATTAGCATGGTAAATTCTTTTCCACCCCCTCACTTTAAATATGGAGGTGTCTTCGGGCTTAAAATGAGTTTCTTGGAGGCAACATATAGATGGGTTTTGTTTTTTTATCCATTCTGATACCCTGTGTCTTTTGACAGGGGCATTTAGCCCATTAACATTCAGGGTAACTATTGAGAGATATGAATTTAGTGCCATTGTATTGCCTGTAAGGTGACTATTACTGTATATGGTCTCTGCTCCTTTCTGATCTACCACTTGTAGGCTCTCTCTTTGCTTAGAGGACCCCTTTCAATACTGCCTGTAGGGCTGTTTTGGTGTTTGCAAATTCTTTCAGTTTTTGTTTGTCCTGAAAGCTTTTAATCTCTCCTTCTATTTTCAAATGATAGCCTAGCTGGATATAGTATTCTTGGCTGCATGTTTTTCTTGTTTAGTGCTCTGAAAATATCATGCCAGCTCTTTCTGGCCTGCCAGGTCTCTGTGGATAAGTCAGCTGCCAATCTAATATTTTTACCATTGTATGTTACAGACTTCTTTTCCCAGGCTGCTTTCAGGATTTTCTCTTTGTCACTGAGACTTGTAAATTTTACTATTAGGTGACGGGGTATGGGCCTATTCTTATTGATTTTGAGGGGCGTTCTCTGAACCTCCTGAATTTTGATGCTCGTTCCCTTTGCCATATTGGGGAAATTCTCCCCAATAATTCTCTCCAGTATACCTTCTGCTCCCCTCTCTCTTTCTTCTTCTTCTGGAATCCCAATTATTCTAATGTTGTTTCGTCTTATGGTGTCACTTATCTCTCGAATTCTCCCCTCGTGGTCCAGTAGCTGTTTGTCCCTCTTTTGCTCAGTTTCTTTATTCTCTGTCATTTGGTCTTCTATATCACTAATTCTTTCTTCTGCCTCATTTATCCTAGCAGTGAGAGCCTCCATTTTTGATTGTACCTCATTAATAGCTTTTTTGATTTCAACTTGGTTAGATTTTAGTTCTTTTATTTCTCCAGAAAGGGCTTTTATATCTCTCGAGAGGGTTTCTCTAATATCTTCCATGCCTTTTTCGAGCCCGGCTAGAACCTTGAGAATTGTCATTCTGAACTTGACATCTGACATATTACCAATGTCTGTATTGATTAGGTCCCTAGCCTTCGGTACTGCCTCTTGTTCTTTTTTTGTGTTGAATTTTTCTGTCTTGTCATTTTGTCCAGATAAGAGTATATGAAGGAGCAAGTAAAATACTAAAAGGGTGACAACAACCCCAGGAAAATATGCTTTAACCAAATTAGAAGAGATCCCAAATTGTGAGGGGGAGAAAGGGGATAAAAAGAGGTTCAAAAAGGAAGAAAGAAAAAAAAAAGAAAAAAGAAAAGAAAAGAATTTAAAAAAAGAAAACAAATAAGAAAAATATAAAAAAGAAAATATATATATATTGGATAAACTAGTTAAAAAAGAAAAAGGTAAAAGTAAAAAAAAATTTACCAGAAGGCGAGAACAAAAACAAAAAATGAAAAAGAAAAAAAATTAAATTAACTGCAAGACTAAAAAAAATCACAGGGAAAAAGCCATGAGTTCCGTGCTTGGCTTTCTCCTCCTCTGGAATTCTGCTGCTCTCCTTGGTATTGAAACCGCACTCCTTGGTAGGTGAACTTGGTCTCAGCTGGATTTCTTGTTGATCTTCTGGGGGAGGGGCCTGTTGTAGTGATTCTCAAGTGTCTTTGCCCCAGGCAGAATTGCACTGCCCTTACCAGGGGCCTGGGTGAGTTATCCACTCGGGTTTGCTTTCAGGAGCTTTTGTTCCCTGAGCGCTTTCCGTAGAGTTCCGGAGGACGGGAATACAAATGGCGGCCTCCTGGTCTCTGGCCCTGAGGAGCCGAGAGCCCAGGGCCCCACTCCTCAGTGCGGCCTCAGAGAACAGCGCCCAGTTACTCCCGTCTGCCTGACCTCTGGCCGCGCTCCGAGCTCACCGAGCCTGAGACCGGTTCAAGGTAACACCGAGCTGTGAGCTTACTGTCGGCTCTGTCTCTGTAGCCGGCTTTCCCGTTCCAATACCTGCAAGCTCTGCGACACTCAGACACCCCCTATCCTTCTGTGACCCTGCGGGACCTGAGGCCACGCTGACCCCGCATGGGTTTCGCCCCGGTTTAGCCTCTGGAGCGATGTCCCTCAGCGGAACAGACTTTTAAAAGTCCTGATTTTGTGCGCGGTTGCTCCGCCGCTTGCCGGGAGCCAGCCCCTCCCCCCAGGGTCTATCTTCCCGTCGCTTTGGATTCACTTCTCCGCAGGTCCTAACTTTCAGAAAGTGGTTGTTTTTCTGTTTCCAGAATTGCTGTTCTACTCTTCGATCTGCCGATGGATTTTCAGGTGTTTGCAATCTTTAGATAAGCTATCTAGCTGATCTTTGGCTAGTTGAAGTAGTCTCAGCCTGCTACTTCTCCGCCATCTTGACTCCTCCTCCTAAGAAGAGTCATTCTTAAAAACTCCCTTTTCCCTCTCACCATTACCTGATCCAGCCTAATGGTCTTCCTCCCTAAAACAGCTCCTATATCTATACTTTTCTCTATATCCTTTGAAATAATTCTCCAAAATTCTTTCACAAGTCCACAGGTCTACCACAACAGCTTCTCCAACTCACTTCCCCAGGTCTGCCTTGTTTCCCCAATTCCTCACTCAACAGCCACAAGGACTTTTTAATGAGATGTAATTTACATATAACATTATATAAGTTTCAGGTGGTTAGCATAATGATTTGGTATTTGTATGTATTACAAAATGATCACTACATTAAATCTGGTTATCACCAATTTCCACACATAGTTAAAAATTTTTTCTTGTGATAAGAACTTTAAAAACCATCTCCTTTAGTATCTTCCAAAATATAATAGTGTTGTAACTATAGCCACCATGTTGTATATTACAAATGATGTTCTTAAAATGTAAATCAATTCATACAACCTCCTTGCAATTTTTCAGTAGTTCCCCAATTTACTTAAGAAAATAAATAAAAGAAGTTGCAAACTCTGAAAATAACCTACACGGTTCTACATAATCTTGCCACCATTTATTCTGCCAACCTCCTTCTGTGTCACTTTGCCATTCATACACTGTGTTCTTTTTTTTTTTTTAAGATTTTATTTATTTATTTATTTGGCAGAGAGATCACAAGTAGGCAGAGAGGCAGGCAGAGAGAGAGAAGGGGAAGCAGGCTCCCTGCTGAGCAAAGAGCCCAATGCAGGGCTCGATTCCAGGACCCTGAGATCATGACCTAAGCCGAAGGCAGAGGCTTAACCCACCCAGGTGCCCCCATACACTCTTCAAATAACACTTGCTCTCAGTTGTTTGAACACATCAAACCTTCTTCCACTTCTTGGTCTTCACTCACACTGTTATCGGAGCCTAGAATGACGTGCCCTTTATTATTCCGTCTGTACATCATCTAGGTTTCAGCTTAGTGGTTCCTCAAGTAGACCTTCCATTTTATTCTACAAATCTAGACGTGATTATTTTTCTCTATAGAATTTACTGTAATCTGTAATTTCATATGTTTTCTATACTTACTTTTAACAAATATCTCTTTGATAGGATATAAATACTATGAAAATAGATAACATTTTTTCTTTTTTAATTTAGCACTGTATCTCTAGAGTCTGGAGCCTTGGTTTCTTTAGAAAAATGTCATTATTGTAAGACAATTGTTATATAAGTATACAATAAACTAATTTTGCAAAAATAACTGACTTCCTTCCTAAGCCTGAGCCATCACCAGGTTCATATATTCTTCTTAAACATTGTGCTAAACACAAAAGTTAAGGACAATAATAATTATCTTAATTTAGATATAAGATATTTAAATGTATTTTTTGTTTTATTCACTTAAATAATACTTTTGAAACAGAATCAGACCTATAAATATACAGAACAAACTGATGGTTGGACAAAAGGGATGAAGGGAAGTGGGAGATACAGGCTTCTGGTTATGGAATGAATAAGTCATAGGCATAAAAGGCATAGCATAAGGGGTAGACGAAGAAGGAAAAAAAAGAAAAAGAAATTCTGCCTTTCTAGTTCAAAAATGTATAATTTGAAATCCTACTACATGCATGATAGGGCCAAACACTGGTAAGATAAAGATAAATGGTCCTTCTTGCAATTGAAGTGTTCATTAATATGAGTGAGAAAATTCAGTACCTTCAGTCAACAGGTAATTTATTCAATGTTAAGCACTATGCTAGGATGTCCACAATAGCCAAACTATGGAAAGAACCTAGATTTCCATCAACAGATGAATGGAATAAAGATGTGGTATATATCTATAATGGAATACTATGCAGCCATCAAAAGAAATGAAATCTTGCCATTTGCAACGATGTGGATGGAACTAGAGAGTATTATGCTGAGCGAAATAAGTCAATCAGAGAAAGACAATTATCATATGATCTCCCTGATATGAGGAAGTTGAGAGATAAAGTGGGTGGTTTTGGGGGTAGGGAAGGAAAAAATGAAACAAGATGGGATTGGGAGGGAGACAAACCATAAGAGACTCTTAATCTCACAAAATAAACTGAGTGTTGCTGGGGGGAGAGGGGGAGGGGTGGAGGGAGAGGGTGGTTGGGTTATGGACATTGGGGAAGGTGTGTCCTATGGTGAGTGCTGTGAAGTGTGTAAACCTAGTGATTCACAGACCTGTACCCCTAGGGCTAATAATACATTATAGGTTAATAAAAAAATAAATTTTTTTTAAAAAGAACTATGCTAGGTTCTGGAGACACAAAAACAAATAATGCATATGCCCATATTTGGAAGCAAACAGAAACATGCTTGACTATAATATGCATCTGTGTTATAAGATGTAAGCATGATTTGGTAAATGTCATTAGGAAGTATCTAACAATACCTGCGTGAAGAAATGAGGGAAGCTATTGAGATAGGTGAACTTGAGATAACCTCCCAAAAGATGAATAGAGCATTTTACAGGGAAGGCTATCAGATCAGGGCATTCCAGAGTAATACATGCTAATCACATAGGTTTATTTCAAAGTAACTACAGATCAGGACAATAACATTATTTATAATCCATGCCTTCTTAGATTATCATACAGAAAAATATGAATATTCAGTGGGCTCATATCATTTTCTACCAGATTTAGCATAGTAAAGCATATTTTTAAGTATTCTAGATTTATGCTATTTCATAAAGCAATTAAAGTATGCACACCTTCAAGACAAAAAGCCAACTGCACAAGTATGTTAAGACACTGGCTTACATACTATTTCAACCAAAATATATTAATAACAGTGTATTTTTAAATTTTTTTTTAATTTATTTACTTGACAGAAAGAGATCACAAGTAGGCAGAGACACAGGCAGAGAGGAGGCAGAGAGGAGGAAGCAGGCCCCCTGCCGAGCAGAGAGCCCGATGTGGGGCTCTATCTCAGGACCCTGAGATCATGACCTGAGCCGAAGGCAGAGGATCAACCCACTGAGCCACCCAGGTGCCCCAATAACAGTGTATTTTTAAAAGGACAAGTTATGTCAACATAAAGCAAGATATAAAATCTCTTGGCTGAGCAAATGATGTCAGCCTTGCCTTTATCACCTGGCCAGGCACACTCTTGAGATACCAGATCTCCCCCTGCCCCAGCTCCTGGAACAGAAAAGGAAGAGCTGACCCGAAATTATGTTGCCAGCAGCCAGAAGCTGATTGCGGCTGTTTGCTTTTTGACACTCACTTCCCCACAAAGGTAACTGAGGCAGAAATTCTCTTCACTCAGCCCCCTTCTGTGAATGTCAAAGGATCTTAAATCCTAACAGGAACTCTTTATTTGGGACTAAAGTAATCCTTTTCAGCAGACCTGCTTTATGGCTACTAGGTGAAAAGAATATAGAAGATTGTCAAGAATTGGTACTTCTTGTCCATTTGTCTTTAAACATGCTCAGCATAAGTGAAGTCTGTGGAAATAAGTGGTGCCACATGAGCCCATAAAATATCTGAAGTTCTGAGTCCCTATTTCATAGCTTTAATGCAGATAAATCTGTCCATATTCCCATAGCAATAGGTAAATCAGATTCCAACTTCAAGCTCCCAGCCCGCTCCACCATTCCAACTTCTTCTCTTGATCTTTCATCTTCCAGCTTTAGGACAAGATCTCATCTTACCTGAAGCTCAAACGGGCAATTCCTGGGGAAAAAAAAAAAGAAAGAAAGAAAAAAAAAAAAGGTTGTCTGACTATCCTTCACTTAGCCATTGCCTGAGCACGTTAAATGAGGAAAGAAGCCAGGGCTATTTCTAAAGGTCTTGAGAAAGAGAATGAGCCCTTAGCTAATGAAGAATTAAGAGACCCAGGAACTCTAGCTCCGAACCTGCCTTTGGGATCTGAAGGAAGCACCCCACCTTCTGAGTCTTAAGTCTCTCATCCATAAAATGGAGAAGCTATATAGTCATAGGTTTGTCATGAAGGCTAGAGAAAGTCATACACTGGGAAGTTTATTTGTTAATGATTATAAAAAGCACTAAGCCTGTTACTAAAATCAAAAGAGAACACAGCTCCACTGAGTCATCCATCAAGGTCACCCTCAAATGCGTCTGCTGGCCTTGCCTCACCCAAAGGAAAATGTTGCTGTCAGTATGATTTTCCTTTGCTGAGTCTCAAAATGAGTGTTAGAACCACCTGGCCAGTGCATGGAGCGCAGCACCTGGGGCGAACGCTGCATTCTGGAGCACAGAGCTTGTGGCACCAGAAACTAGCACGGGGCGTTAAGGAGGGAAAAGATAAGGGAATAGAAGCTTTGAAATGTGCGGTGAAATAAGCACAGGATAAGTTTGAAAACATTGCTTTACCTTCTAGAGCTTAGAACGGAGACATTTAAACAAAGTCAGGAATGGGCTCTTCACTGCACTCCAGTTAAAATGTAACAACACAGGCCCTTTCCCTAAAAGGACAAATACTGATCAAAGATTTTCAAACTTCGTTCCCATTACCAGACCACTATCTTGTAGTCAACATGTTACGAATTATATTCTTGTATCACATTTTTGTGTTAATTTGCTAAACAAACACTTTAACGTAATCCACATTTTTAAACCATACTCTTACATTCCTTCCTGTTCTAATAAAACAGAAGCCTCAAAAACAGAACTTTGTCCCAATAGTCACAATACGTGACAATTCCTTTTCAAAAACTTTTGTTAAAATTGCTCTTGATTATTTGGATACTCAGGAAATGCTGGTAAATGAATCTACTTCTATTGTTTCTGTAAACCACAGAAACTGTTTTCTGGCTATTTCCTATTTTAATTTTCTTCATCTAACCTAAGAAGCCATAACAGCTCTGCTCCTTCAGAGGTGAACACCTAAGTGTAATAACAAAGAAGGCTTTTGCCTTAATCAGAGACCACTCTTCAGTCTAAGCTCAAGTGACAGATTCAATTGGATTTTTGAATAGTAGAACAACCAAGAAAAATCCATCATCTTATTCAGCAAGCAAGGTTTCTATATGCAGTGTCATTACTGCCAAGGAATTACCATGGAAAACAGAGCTCCTGAGGAAGACCATATATAACCTAAGAGAGGCTCATCTGATGCAAATGGAGATCCTAGTCTATTTCTGATATTGATAAGAGCAATTCTACGGGTGATCCAAACCTCTCTGGATGTCTCCATTTTCTGGGGCCCTGTAGAGTATTCTGCCTCCAAGTTTGCTGGCATGAAGGATATCATCTAGTGTTCTCAGCATTTCAAACATTGTTGCTGGCTTTTCAGGTTGCCATAGCAAAATACAATAGACTGGTGGTTTAAACAACAGACATTTATTTTTTTCGCTGTTTTGGAGGTGAGTCATCTGAGTGGAAGGTGTTGTCTGTGATGGTTTCTTCTAAGGCTTCTCTGCTTGGTGTGCAGATGACTGCAAACCTCTGTCTTGCATGGTCTTCCCTCTGTGTGTCAGTGTTCTAATCACTTTTTCTTTCAACAACACCAGTCATACTGACTGAGGCCCCCTCCTAATGAACTCATTTTAGTTTAATTATCTCTTTCAACCCCCATCTCCAAATTCAGACTCATGCTGAGGTACTGAGATTAAGACATCAACATGAATTTTGAAGACTGACATCACCAAGATGACAAAATAAGACATCTCTTGTTATCTCTTTAATAACAATGTGGCATCCATCCAGAGGCAAAAGTGCTTTTGTGGATGCTGAAGGATCTAGATAGATCTGGTGCGGTCCAAGAAAGAGGAGAGTCATTTTGAGAAGGCAGGCCTGCATCCAGGAGGCTAAAACAAGGTCCCCTATCGACCCAGAAACAGTTCTATATCCTGGAGGATTTGGCTCTCGCCTCATTTGGATTTGGTTCTTTCACCAACACCAAGGTGAAGGAATCTGGGAGGAGTCCCACCCACCATGAGTCAGGTAATGGATATAGAGACCTCCATGCAGCTGTGGACCTTACCATGGCCTGTGAACCAATCATAGCTCCTCTTAGCTCCAGTCCAGGTGCCGTGGAAAATACTGATTTAGATAATCACCCATGGACCAGAGAGCCATGTGGAAGTCCAGGAGTCTAGCAGAGAAGTTCTAGCATAGCATTAGAGGAAAAAAAGTCTAAGGCAGATGCCGTGGAGAGGGTAAGAGGAACAGCTTAACCGCACCCACATCACCTCTCCCTGAAAGTGACACAGCTCAGTGCCAAGAAGGTCTTCCTCAGGGGTGATTTCTCCCAAGGGCAAAAATGGAAGTATGTGCGTGAGGGAGGGAGGGAGTACTCACTGCCCCAGCTCTGTGGGATGCTGCCAAAAAGGCCCATTCTCTCCCTCCAGTCAGAGAATTAAGTCATGAACCACAAAACTAGGAAGCAGGTGAGTGACTGGGAAAATAGCAAGCAGGGTACATGGAACCCAGCAGAGGGACTTAGATTCTACTACCAGTCATGGACTCTACAGCAAGCCAGTCCACAAGGAGCTTGGGATGCCTCCCTGCAGGTCTCCTACTGGCCCAGTTATAAGACGAATACAGTCTGAGGATCTGATGTGAAGCATGGGGACTATAGTTAACTAGACTGGATCATATACTGGAAAGTTTCTAGTAAAATTTCAGTGTATTTACCACACATGCACACAAACCAAAAACGGTAATTATGTGAATGCTTATTGTGGTAATCATCTCACAAACCATACATGTATCAAGTTATCACATTGTACACATTAGATAACAATTATATCCCAATAAAGCTAGAGAAAAATAAATAAATAAATAAATAAGCAAACCTTGTAAACTTAACCAAAGAATGGGGGAACACAACTTTCTCCATAAGAAGCCTCCACACATTTTTATCTCCAGCCATGATCCCATAATATCAGTCTTTATACATCTTGCTTTAATATACTTCCTTTTCTTAATTTCATCTCATCTTCCTTTTGTGGGCTGCACCGCTTTCTTTGACTTTAGATCTTTAGGCTTATAAATCTTATGATGCTCTCAAAGTTTAAGTTTTCAATGGAAAAAATGAAAATACACTAAAAACAAACCATAATAACATGTAAAGAAGGAGAGTCCAAATACAACACTGTACACACACACACACACACACACACACACAAATGTTTTCCACACCTGAACCTACACACACACACAGGTTATTCTCATTTGTTCGGGGTTGACATAACTTCTCACAGACATGACTCCATACTAACTTAACTACATTCTCACATTGCTTGGGGATAGTACCAGTGTCACATTTCTTGGATGACACTAACAGCACATTTTTTTAAATTTTTGATGATACTAACAGCATTTTTTTTTTAATTTTTATTAACATAAAATATATTATTTGCCCCAGGAGTATAGGTCTGTGAATCGTCAGGCTCACACAATTCACAGCACTCACCATAGCACATACCCTCCCCAATGTCCATAACCCAACCACCTTATCCATACCCCCCCACCCCAGCAACCCTTAGTTTGTTTTGTGAGATTAAGATTCTTATGCTTTGTCTACCTCCCGATCCCATCTTGTTTCATTTTTTCCTTCCCTACCCCCTACAAGCCCCCGCCATACCTCTCAAATTTCTCGTATCGGAGAGCTCATATGATAATTGTCTTTACAGTGCCTGTATTCTTATCTAATTCTAAAATCACTAGCAAAATTCAACTCGGCTTCTAGACCATGGTGCCTTTTTTTTTCACAACTGTTATTACTGGGCTCTTATTTTCTTTCTCAAAACTGAAATTTTTATGCTTACTGAATGTAACTGCAACAGCAAAAGCTGAGCCTAAATAACCCATGAAATGGTACTTTTCCTTTTGACACTTTTATGGAAATTTTTCTCATACCTACTTTGGAGAATATATATTTTAATTCGCTAATGTGTGGTTAAAATGAGCAGGTTTGCAATTTTGACTAAAAGAAATATAACGGTTCGTTTAAGAATGTTTCTGTGGACAAAAGATGTGGTGAAGTGGGTGAGTGCTGTGAAGTGTGTAAACCTGGCGATTCACAGACCTGTACCCCTGGGGATAAAAATACATGTTTATAAAAAAAATAAAAAAATCAAAGTAAAAAAAAAAAAAAAAAGATGTGGTGAAGTGGTAGGGTATGACCCATGGGACGGTTCTCCAGAACATGCATTCTGAGGGGTTCTAATCTAAACAAGAAGCTTCCTATCACATGGCATTAAAAATTTCCAGTTCATACATTTAGGAAGAATAAATCCTCTACTGAAGAATATAATCCTAGACATATTTTATAGTTGGCACTCTTCCATTTCATTTCCTAGACTTACTTTTTTTCTCTTTTATGACCTAAACCCCAAATCATCCCTCCTACACTAATTTAATATGAAAGATAAGAACAGCTGCAGGCATTCCAGTCTAATCTGTACAGGATACAAAAATCAAAGATTTGTTTTTCCCTTTGATACACAAAGAAAAGGTGCCCAAAGCTTATTTTCACTTACCAGGTCATGCATTTCAATCCTATCTATGTGAGTAAAGTGGATCCTTAACTACTAAAAACAGGCAGTAGAACTGTGGGAACTACATCACTTGTCCCATCTCCCTTCTTTCTCCTGCTCATAAGTGTCTGTGCCAAGGACAGTGGGCAGCCATGACTGTTCTTGTTGCCATGGAAAGTGGAAAATAAATCTCGTTGCCCCAGAAGTGGGACATAGCTCAGATTTACGAAATACCCAACATCAATCGATCATTTATATCAAGTTGTAACACATGGTGAAAGATTTGAATTGTCTCTGCCCTGGTCTCTTATCTTGCCTAAAAATTTCAGGATTTTCAGGAAGGCTACCAAACTGAACACCTTTCCTGATTAGTATTTATATGCTAGTGCCATCGTCCAGCCATGAGACTCAGGCGAGCAGCTCACGGTATTTGCGCATCTATCATTGCTCAAGGTTTGTGCTTCAAAGTGCTGTTTTGCTTTTGACACTTGACAAAGCAATGCAATTTCTTCCACTGAAAGACCCCGCTTTTGCATTTATATTACAGCTGGAGTCCCGAAAGTTTGATATCATAAATAATTCCACAAGATTGTGTGAGCAAGACTGAAGCTAACAGTTAAAATGTATTTTATAGAAATAAGTGAAGTGTATTATAATCATGTAGAAGATCTTTTCGTTTAGAGTCCTTTTGATTTTTCCTTATTTTCAAATCTTTTAGGGTCTTGTAGGGTCTCTTAGATTTTTCCTTATTTTCAAATAAGTTTCTAAATGTTTTATAACAAGGTCCATAAGGCCCTATATCCATGAATTAGAAGTTATTTGAAATTTCCATTCCAGAGGCATTTTCATTTAATTTAATTTTCCACATCCACTTTAATTTTTCCACATTATGGACTTCTTCCACATTGATGGTTGGAAGACACTTAAAAGATTCTAATAGCCTCTGTAGGTCTTTAATTACTATTGTTGGAAAACAATTTCATGCACAGGGAGTTTGTGGTCAGTCTGCAAAAAAAAGCATTCCAAGAAGCTCTTATGTATATTTGCTGTGACCATATTTAACAGAGTAGCCTGTACCATGTTCACACTGATACAGGATTTTTTTTTTTTTTTTGCCCTTAACATTAATTCAGAATAAAATTTAATGCTTTCACACACCTAAAATATTGATTATATCATTTGTACACTCATACTCTTTTAAATGTGTTTGCCTAGAAAAATGAAAGAGCAATAAAATATTAAGCTCATTTTATACATACATGCCTATTTTAAACTTGGAGGACAAATGATACCAGTGATTAATGACCAACTAAAATCAAAGACACCACTTCACTCCCTATATGACTCTTAGTTTCTTTTTTTTTTTTAATTCACTTTCATGTATTTATTTTTAAAAATTTCTGAGCACCGATTATGTATGAAATCCAATCTATGTGCCTGAATCCATCAACAAAAAAAAGAAAGCAAGCAGAAAATTCTTGCTCTTTTATATTCCAACATGAGGAGACAGAAAGTAAAGAACAAGCATAACAAACTGAAAATAAAGAACAGGCAGACTGTGGTCTTACATGGGTTGGTCAGAAGGGAGTCACAGAGAAAGTAACAGCTGTGCAAAGGCGAGAAGAACATGAGGATGGTACCCCGTGGGAATAACTGGGGGACCAGTGTTCTGGAGGGCAAATAATTGGGGGCAGGAGCTTGCCTGTCGTGTTCAAGGAGTAGTATGATGTTCGTACAGTTGAAATTAAAAGGCAGTAGTAGAACTTGTTTCGTTCAGTCTTCTGTCCCTGGGCTAGTTACCAGGCACTGAATCATTCTTGCTTATAATAAACTAGTAAGTTCTCATAAATATTATTTCAATTGCATACACACATGTTTATATTCACCACATTTCAATGTATTTTTTATTTACATTGTTTTCATTATATTCTAAGCTTCTTCAGGATAAGAGATGGGTCCTCTACTCAATATTTTTCTCTATTCTGTTTTCTAGACCCAAGAGACATTCAGTAAATGTTATTAATGTAAGTAGAAAGAAAAAAGACTTAGGAATCTTAGTTTTTTTTTTTTTCTAAAGATTTTATTTATTTATTTGACACAGAGAGATTACAAGTAGGCAGAGAGGCAGGCAGAGAGAGAGAGGAGGAAGCAGACTCCCTGCTGAGCAGAGAGCCCGATGTGGGACTCGATCCCAGGACCCTGAGATCATGACCTGAGCCGAAGGCAGCGGCTTAACCCACTGAGCCACCCAGGCGCCCAGGAATCTTAGTTTTAAAACTCCAGCCTTGTTTCATGAATCACAGTGGTCAAATCTTTTGGTCTTTGCCTCAGTTTCCTAAAGCACAATTGAAAACCAGCTAATCAGTTGTTAAATACATGAAGCATTGTATAAATGTGAATTATAATAAAATGTGGTTCTTATTTACATTCCACAAATATATAAATAAGAAATCGGAGAGATAAGTGCAGAAATCTGAATACAGCTTTTCAGGGGGAAAAAATCAGTTTAAAGAGCATTGAGAAAAAAAATGCTTTTGGTGGTATGGCCACTGATAACATTCTGTGGGCTATTGACCTAGATCTCCAGCTCTAATGAAGCTTAGTACTTGTTACCTGGATGGTACAGTGATCAGGCTCTTGGGAAAGCTTTGCCTTCCACGCTGATCCACTTCATGCTTTGCCTTGTTCTAGAATCATGTCTCTCCTGACTCTTAACCTTGCCAACTTTTCATCTGAATCCCTAACTTGCAGTGAAATGATGAGTCCAGTCCATAAATATCATCTTTTCTTAGTTCTAAGATGCTTCATAAATCACTGATGTCAGGACTCTCTCTGATTTCTGTGCTGATGTGACTAGGGATGAGCTCCCAAATTCTTTTATTTAACATATATCATTCTAAACATTTTACTATTTCCAAATTGCCAAAAGAAGTATGGACAAATTTAGTAGGCAGATTGTTAGTGAAAAATATTAAATAAGGTCATCATTTTATTATTATCTCCTTTTCCACACAAAGCCAAGCTGCTTTGAGTCTACCTTTCTTATAGTCACAGACAATGGACAGATTTTATTTCCTTAGGGACACATAAAATATCCTTCCGTTCAACCTACTATTTTAAATTGTACATTGTCATTCATTATTCATTAATTCCATATCTAATTATTTGTCATCAGCTATATGCTTCAAATTGTGCTAGATGCTGAGAATATTAAGATAATCAAGACATTCTCTCTGCCATTTAGAAGTTAAGGTCCAGTGGTGGAGAAACAAAAGTTGATAGGTTACTTTGGCCAGGACTCTCTAGAATATTTTGTTTTAAAGGTGTGGAAGCCAAGGAAACAATCCGTGCTTACCAAATTCATAAGACCTAATGTATAAAACAGTTGACTGTCTATTTGTAAATTTAAAGTTAATGATATTTCCTCAGACTAATGTGAATATTCATAATCACTGTCCAGAGAAAACTTCCCCAATACCAGATTATAAGAGAAACCAAGTTGACATTCAAAAGGTTGCCTCATCGACATGGTATTAGAGTAAAGAAATCTGAATAGTCTTAAGCTATATAGTCAGGCTATAGTAAATATGGAGGAACCAGCTCAGCCCTTGGAGCCTAATTTACCCCCACCATGACTCAACAGTCGGTTTCTCTAGATATATCTCTGCTATTTTGCTATTCAGGCCAGCACAGCCAAATCTTGATCTTCTCTCCCCTAAGCTCGTTGGATTCTTCTAAATACTCATTTTCTTCAGGCCATCTAATATATATGTGTTTCTGTTTGAGTTAGTGTAACCCATTCACTTGGGTTAGATAAAGAAGGAATGGTGACATCAGCATAGCTTTCTTGAGACTTATCTAAGGCAGTTGTCCCTAGCTTACCTCCCACTTTTTTAATACTAATCCTCAGGCATGCTATGTATTTAACTATATTGGCAGAAAAATACGATTTACAGTAAGCTACTGCAACAAATATATTTAATGACTTTAAAATTTTCCAGAATTGACCTCTTTCCTTCTTCCTTTCTAGGTTGTAAAAATGATGATAATTGTTGTGGTGACATTTGCCATCTGCTGGCTGCCTTATCATATTTACTTCATCCTCACTGCAGTCTATCAACAGCTAAATAGGTGGAAATACATCCAGCAGGTCTACCTGGCCAGCTTTTGGCTGGCAATGAGCTCGACCATGTACAACCCCATCATCTACTGCTGCCTGAATAAAAGGTAGAAATGAAATTATCAAACCCAAGCTTCTTATCCCTCCTGGCTTAGCTGAAAGCATATGATGTTGTTCCAGCTTCTTGGTACAAATTAAAAATGTCAAAAAGAAGGAAAATTTTAAAAATTCACTGAGGGGAGTACAAAGCTTGATTTTTTTCCTAGACTTCAACCTACTTTATGAAATATCCCACTTTAACAATTATAATAACAATTACAATTAAAAATTACAATTACAATAATTTAGAAGTTCTAACTGGGAAATTTTTATATGGCCTAAATTCTCCCTCCAAACCCTTCCAAATTTTGTCTGCACAAAAAGAAAAAAAAACTCCATCATGATTGAAGGAAGTGAGTTGAATATGTGCTCGAGTCCTCAGAGAAATGAAGACACTCCATAGAAATATACAGATAATTTTTATATGGGGAGAGAGGATGACATATGTGAATCTCTATTAACAAGGATGTCTTGTAAACAGACTTCAAAATAGAAGATGTTGCTGTGAGGGTTCTAGAATCAGTAAGGCAAGGAGAATTCCAATCCTTCTGTCCCTTCTGTCTATATAATGAGGTCAGTGAGTAAGACAGGGGGCAGTATCCATGGAAATGGGCAGTGAGGAAATTGAAGTGGTCAAGGCAAAGCTACTTGCACAGTAAAGTTTTTAAAGGGTAGTATTTGTAGCCAAATTTAAGACTGGAAAGGAAGGTAAAATGTTGTTTCCAGATAAAAACACCTTGGTAGTATGTAAAGACACATGGAGGAGCAGGGGTAAATTTCCTAAGACTGATGATTCCCTAAAAAAACCAATGTGTTTTGAGCACAACTAGAAACAACTTCATGTGAGTAACTGTGAACCAAATCCTTAACTCTCTTTGCAGTTGGGCCTCCATTACACTGTCCCTTCAGTTTGTTAAACACTTAATTCTGCTTTTTTTTTTTCATTAATTGCATAAGCCGTGTATCAATTCAAACCACCCCACAAACAGTACATCTGTTTTTAATCAACTTCACTTAATGGTTTACAAAACAAGGGATTCTGTGCTTTCATATATCATTAGATAAAAACCTTCAAGATTAACAACTAATTCTAACATTAAATGGGACTTTAATGTAAAAATGTGTAATCATTTCTGAAAGAAGTTATTTTGAAATATGTCATTTTTAAATGCCTTAACCGCCAAGCTTAATTCAATTATACTTCTGCAAACGTATAAAATGACTGAAGAAATGTACACTGTTTCTTTGGCATAAGGATTACCTGATGCCGTGCTTTCACTCTTTGATGACTTCCTTCTCATTGATAAGACATTACAATTCAAACAAGAAAACTTGAAGGACTAGTACCAATACTGTGGCATACATTTTAAGAGTTTGGTAAATTCAAAATTTGATTTTGTTTAATTGCCTGAAGTAGGGCTTTCTGTGACAGTTCAAGGGAATTTCCACTTGAAAACGTGATTTTTTTCTTTCTGTGGCCTGCTTCTCTTCAGATTTCGAGCTGGCTTCAAAAGAGCCTTCCGCTGGTGTCCTTTCATTGAAGTTTCTAGCTATGAGGAGCTAGAGCTCAAGACCACCAGGTTTCTCCCCACTCGGCAAAGCAGCCTGTACACGGTGACCAGGATGGAGTCCATGACAGTGGAGTTTGAGCCCAGTGAGGCAGACAACACCAAATCCAGCCGGAAGAAGAGAGCAACTCCAAGAGATCCGAGCTTCAGTGGTTGCTCCCGCAGGAATTCCAAATCTGCCTCCACCACGTCAAGTTTCATAAATTCGCCCCATACCTCTGTGGATGAATATTCCTAAATTCATTTCACAAAGAGGCAGATTATAAAATATAAGCCCTATTCTCCTGTTTAGAAGTCCTGCCCTACCTACTCTCTGGAAACGGAGGGCAATTTTGGGCAGCCGGGCTTCAACTGAGGAAGGTAGAATAGAAATGTAACAAAGACACTATTAAGATATTTGACCCCTCAAAAATTAAATAAGCTGTCCATTTATTCTTTGAAAACTCTAAATTATTACATCAACAAACTAAAAATAGATTTGAAACATACTTCTAAAATTTTTTCTCGTTTAAAAATAGCAATTATAGGGGTGCCTGGGTGGATCAGTGGATTAAGCCGCTGCCTTCTGCTCAGGTCATGATCTCAGTGTCCTGGGAGGGAGCCCCGCATCGGGCTCTTTGCTCAGCGGGAGCCTGCTTCTCTCTCTCTCTCTGCCTCTCCGCCTACTTGTGATCTCTCCCTCTGTCAAATAAATAAATAAAATCTTTAAAAAAAAATAAAAAATAAAAAAATAAAAATAGCAATTATATATTTATGACACAAAATAACATATGATTTTTCCAAGAGATTAAAAAAGCTTTAAAAATAAAATTGTGAGTGAATAAAAACAAAATCTATATAAATGAAACATTTTCATCTATAGCTATAAAACAGGGAAAAAATGATTCATCTTCCCACTAGAATGAAGGAAAATCGCCTCAAAGAATAGGAATTAGTGAAATTTTTTGCTCAAATGAACTCACTTTGTAGAATGAAAAATTTTAAAGATTTAAAGATTTTCTCCATGAAATGTAATTGGAAAGGAAATCTAGTAAAATTATTAGACAGCTGAACGTGTCATTCTCTCTATTATTTTCTCTGACAAAATGGCTTCAAAAGAAAAAAAAAATAATCCTTTACTTTTTGACCATTCTATAAAGTACCAAGCTAAGAAAGAGTCCAAGTTAGGACTACTTTGTCCTTAAAAGGACAAAACAAACTCCTATGATCGTCTTTACTTTATTTTTCATAAATATTTTTCAAAAATTTTAGAAAACAGGCAGATTATAAAACATTAAAGATGCCTTCTAATGAAGAAGGGAAGAATCCCATTTGTATCTGAAACTGGCTACCAACTTTTAGTCATGAGTTAAAGACAGTCATTCATACTTATGATGGCAGACAGGAACATCCACCAGCTCCAAAGGAAGAAGTGCTTCTCCCCCTAAGTCAAGGAAAAAGCTTAAGACGGACATCGACTTTATCAATTTTACAGCATCCTTCTCCTGTCCTCTCCCTCCATTGGAAATAAGAGTAAAGACTAGGGGAAAGTATCAGAAAATAGACTCAAATGCAAATCCTTAGAAAATAAGTCAATGTACACCCATATGTACTAATAAACATGTGTAGAAAGGTGAATCAACTGTTAGAATAGAAAGTAGAACAAGAGTTGGATATATGTGAACGAATACCATGCAAACAAGAGTATAATTTACACCTTTCCACAGAGAGCTTTCCTTTTGTATGTTTAAATAATGCAGACATCCCCCAGAAAGAAATGAGCTAATCATCCTAAAGAAGCACCTGTTTACTATAAAAAAAAATTACTGTCATATTTCTGAGAGCTATAACAAAAAAAGCACACTTTAGTGTAGATTTCAGTGCTATAAATATTTCTTTGAATTAAAGATACTGTCAATTTTGTTCAAAAAAGCAGAAACCTGAGAATGTGTATGTACAATACAAACTTTTCAGAAAGTTTAAAATATTCAGTTAGATTTTTGTTAAAGCTATCCAGCTAAATTAATTACTTGTAATGCTTTATTGGATTTTATGCCTCCACCAATACAGAACCAACTATTATGAAGAACATGGTAAAAGCAATTATTCAAAAGAAAATCATGGTCCATTGCTGCCACTACATTAAATTTTCCAATCCTCTTTCCTATTTTGGGCCCGAAGCCAGAAATATCTAATTAGTACAAAGTATTAAAAAAACAAAAATCTATACACCTCCACCATGTGTTTAAGCTGATTTCTTCTGATTGTACCAATAAACAGACTCACATATATACACTCACAAGTGTGCAAATACAATCATCCTAATGTATCTAATAGCTTCAAAGAATTAAAAACCGAATGCTAAAATAGTAAATGGTTGTTACACAGTAGCCACAGAAAGATCAATAAAATCTATGAGGCTTGTGTGCATGCTTGGGATGAGAAATGTATCATTATTTAGGATTTAATTGTTGAATATAATTTTTTAAATGTTCATTTCAAAACATGTAAATGCTTATCCTACAATGTGAAAGTGTCAAGAAAAAAGCCTCATATTTTAAAGCAAACATTATCTTCTTAAATTTACAAACGATTCTGAGACTGGCATTAATTAACATTCTAATTACATATAGGACCATATTCAGCTGCAGCCCATGAACATGAAGTTTGGCTCTTGGGTTCACTGTAGTTAGCCACCACCAAATGCAGTTTGAAAAACCTAATTCCTGGCCTTCGTATGCTAGGAAAATTTAGTATAATTTGCTAAGACATCTAAGGAAAAATATTGCTTCAATCTGCTGTTTTGTTTGACTCCTTTTTTTAGTTTATTTGTTTGTTTGTTTGTTCGGGGTTTTCCAGGCGATTTGTTGTTGCTGTGCTTACCAGCTTTCACCTTTTGAGTGTGACAGAAATAACTTAGGTCCAGATGGCACCAAGAAAACTGACATCATTCACTCAGTATTTATGACCTTAAAGGAAAGTTACGAAGCAGAATTTTTAAGGTTTAAAAATAATAAAATGAGAACAATGTGAAAGAGGATTTTAGCCCTTTTGTCTGAATTTTGACACTGAGAATTATGGAATAATACACATGGAAATCATATCCAGTAGATGTCACTTTAAATAAAGCTATGCTGATATGTTCACATATGTCAGGGCTTAGAATAATTTACCTCCAAAATTCACACTACCCTCTGATGTGAAAGTTCACTCCAAATTTTTTTCATTATTTGAAGGTAAAAACTGACTAGAAATAATAGGTAGATGGTTAAAACATCTTAGGATATTTTGGATTTAGGTCAGCAACAGAAAAATACAAAATATTTTGAGAAAAGTCTGAGGGAATCAAAAAGACTTGCGTCATTGTATTTTTTAAAAGACCAAAGTAAATAAATAATGGAGGCTGTATTTTCATTATTTTGTGTCTGGAAAAAGTGCTTTTGAAATTATCTGCATAGGAAAATATTAAAGCAAACATGACTATTGTAGAACCTTATCTAACATCTTTTATTTTTTAGCAAGCTTAGTATTCTGCTGCATTATTCCATCTCCCAACTTCATGAGGATGACATTTCTGACCCAGCAGCCAAATCTGTATTCTTCTCCAGATCCTGCCAATCTCTTATCAACAGAGATCCGACCAACTTCAAAGTGACCTCCGTGCTTACAAAGCATGCAGAAGAATGCCAAGAAGCTTACCATCAAACCTCCGAAGCACAAAATAAAATTGAAAAAAATCAATGCTAGCCAGCTCAGATTTGAACTTGAATTTTGTTAATGCAGAATTACATCAAAAAACTTCTGATTAATGTCTGGTAAATTATTCCATGAAATGCTAAGTCAGGAGAGTTACAATTTCTCATACCTTTAACAGTAACAAATTGATATCCCACTTGTTGCTGATAACATTCTAAAAGTTAAGGAAATGAATTGAAGCATGACACAGGCCATGTAGAATAATGTTCTAATAATTTCCCTTAGGGCTAAGCAGGAATGAAGAATAACGTACAATAGCTCTATACAAGGTCAGTGATTGTGTGTTATAAAATGGGCAAAACTTCTGTGTATATAAGAAATAAATATAAAGTTTGTAGCTAGTGAATTAAGTATTTTTAAGTTGTTCTGATTATACTGAATAGTTTAATACATTCATACCCTTTGTATATGTGGTTAATATGTGACAGATTTGCTTTTGCTTTTTTCTTTAAAACTATTAAAAATAATATTAAAAACAAAAGCAGTCCTAGTATTTCCCTACAGGCTAGCAAAATATATATTATGGAAGATCCTATATTATCTAAACACTCTCACCCTCAGAACTAGATTGTGCTTTGCTTTCTTCCTTAGTTATCCTCATTGAAAATATCTAGTTTTTCTAAGTTAACTTGACACAGGAAAAAAAGCATCTATGGAAATAAAAAAGTTATCAAAATGTACAAAATATTCTGCGTGGAGAGTACATGAATTGGAATATAGAAGGGAAAGAGTATGAAGTTGAGTACAGAGCATAGCATTTTAGAGAGCATCAGATCTCTAACAAATGACAGATGAGTCTAAATCTAAGCCTCACCAACAGCAAGCTGGGGGAACGGGGGCAAGTAAATCTGCTCTAAGCCTCATTTAACTCATCAATAAAAAATAGAAAATAGTGATTTCTTCAAAACGCTAATATGAGAACTGAATGAGCTAATGCATGAATAGGACAGGGCCAAACAATAAACACATGTTCAAAACATCATTAGTATCATTATGTGCATGGGAAGAATATTAAAGGAACCTTTTCATGCCTGTCATTCTGCCCCCATCCAAAGCTCTTTGAGGTGTTAGTAGCCATATAGCCTCCTATCCCCTAGCCCTGGGCCATTTTCAGAGTCTGCACAAGACTTCATGGATTATGTATGAGTGTTCTGGGAATGTGCTACCTGGCCCTGGGCCCACAGGCAGGGGAAAGCTGGATAGGTGAAGGGTTAGAAATGGCCAGTTAATAGAAGTAGCTTTGGATGAGAGAAGTTAAATCACTTCTTAGGAAAGATGCAGCCATTTTAGGTTGAAGAATAAGAATGTTAAACTTCAAAAGAAAACAGATGAGGAAGAGAACACAGAAAAATTTCTTTTCAGGCTTCCTGGGCAGCTCCACAGACTGCTTTCTTTGCATTCTCCTATCTGCTCTGAGAAGAGTGCCCAGAGACAATTCCATGTCAGATGTCAGCAGCAACCCTCATTGCCGATCCATTTCCAACACCTGTAAAGACATCTTCTTTGATCTACTTCCTCAACCCCACTCAGATACAAGCCAAGTATCCTCCACCATATCTTACCAACTTATCATAAAGGGAAGAGAAAAACAGGAGCAGGATGTCTTCACTGTCCACCACACATCCAAAGCATCAGGACATCCTCTAACCTCTTAAAATATACCCAAGGTTCAACTGATACCATGTCAACTGCTACAAACCTGGTCCAAGCTACCATCATCTCCTACCTGGATTATTGCCAAAGTCTCTACCCCATGCATCCCTAAAATTGATTCTCAATAAAGCAATCAGAGTGATTCTTTTTAAAATAACTTCACATCGTTTCACTCCTTTGCTCACAGTCCTCTTGGGGCTTCCCACTTCTCCTAGAAAAAAAAAATTTTCTTCAATCACACTGGAAGGAAACTAGAACTCAATAACCAAAAAAAAAAAAAAAAAAAAGGGCGGGGATTCATAAATATTTGGAAATTAAACGATATGTTCTTAAATAATCAAAAGATCAAAGAAGAAATCACAAGAGAAATTAGAAAATACTTGAGATGAATGAAAACAAAAATACAGGGCACCTTGAGATGAATGAAAACAAAAATACAGGGTGGCTCAGTCATTGAAGTGTCTGCCTTCAGCTCAGGTCCCCATCCCAGGGTCCTGGAATGGAGTCCTGCATTGGACTTCCTGCTCCTCGGGAAGCTTGTTCTCCCTCTCTGACTCCCACTGCTTGTGTTCCCTTTCTCACTATGTCTCTCTCTGTCAAAAAAATAAATAAATAAAATCTTAAAAAAAAAAAAAGAAAAAGAAATATTTATTTGGCCCTAGCTCCCATTTCTACCACAAAGCTCTTAAAACTCTTGGAATTTCCTAAATTCTGAGAGCAATGATGAGTTGTTATGTTAATGAGGTGACTTTTGGACCCTGCCTAAGGACTGGGATTAGATGCCATGAGGGCGAACCCTGTGATGAAAGGGTTGGAGATTTCAGTCCTACCCCTTTCCCTCTAGAGAGGGGCCAGGGAATGAAGTTGAATTGATCGCCAATGGCAGTGATTTAATGTGTCATGCCTATCTGTGTAAAGAAATCTCCATAAAACACAAAAGCACTGGGTTCAGGGAACTGCTGGGTTGGTGAACACATGGGGGTACTAGGAGACTTGTGCACCTGGAGAGGACACAGATGCTCCACACACTTTCCCCACACCTTGCCCTGTGCATCTCTTCCATCTGGTTGTTCCTGAGTTATATCCTTTTGTCATAAGCAGGTGATCTAGTAAGTGAAATATTTCTCTGAGTTCTGTGAGCTGCTCAAGGAAATTAGGTGAGCCCCAATAGGAGGTAATGGGAACCTCTGATCTATAACCAGTTGGTCAGAAGTATAGGTAACAACCTGGACTTGCAATTGGCATCCTGCATGGAAGAGGGTTGTTGGAACTTCCAATCTGTAGCCAAAGGTAAGAAACAGGTAATAACCTTGGCTTGAGATTGGCATATGAATTGGAGGTGGGTGGGGAAGCAGTCTTACAGGGCCAAGACTTTAACCTGAGGACTCTGATAGACTGTCCGAATTGAGCTGAATTCTCAGACACTCTGCTCCTGTCTGCGCATTGCTTGGTGTTGTGTGGAAAGACCATCTGCCACTACCTCCCCCTCAACACACATACATCCACGTTTCAGTTGGGTCCAGGAACCCAAAAGACCTGAAATGGAGCCGAAGAATGTCCTTCAGAAAACCCTAGCCCAGAGGAAGAATTTACCCTAGACTCAAGCATACAGCAATAGGAGTCCAATTATATAGTAAAAAGTAATCTGCTGATTCAGTGTTTCTGGTTACAAGCAATAGAAATGAACTCAGGTAATCTTAGTCAAAAAGAATTTTATAAAACACGTTAGCTATCTAACAAACTCTCTTTAAGAGCTGGAAGAACAGGCCTGGGTAAATGCAGTCACTGGCGACAGACAAAAGAACATCTGAGAGCCACGAAAGTAGCAATACTGCCACCAGAACCACTGGGCACAATCATTCTTCGCAAAACCAGGCAGCCAGCATGGCTTAAGTACTGCTGCTGCTTTAGCCTCTGGACGTTGCATGTTGGTGCCCCTGCAGCACAGCCTTCCCTGGACTGGGTCCTCCTGCGTCTCTGCTGCTTTACTTCACTAGCTTTGAACCCAAAGCCCACGGCAGCTGCATCTGATTGGTGTAGCCTAGGCTGCTGGGTGCATGCCCTCAGCTCCAGACCCAGTTGAGAATGAGGATTAGCTTTCCTGCTTCCAAAATGGGAGACAGGCTCTGCCTCATAGATGGAAATTCCCCAAACACTCATGCTAAGTATTCAGTAAGGATGGCAGATGTTTATAATAGGTGCCTTGGGGAAAGGAAATATATTTAAAGGTTACATAAATATTTTTAGTTAGTAGAAGCACAGCTTGCAATTTTCCTTTTATTCTTGTGTTAACCATATTTTCCTTAACAAGCAAATACTGTATATGTTACATAAATTTTCAAGAGCATCATTCTGCAGAAAAAAAGTGAAGCTTTCTGTTTTAACTGAATTCCGTAGGAAAAGCGTCCACTTTTTTCAAGATTATTTGTACCATGGCTTGCAAACATGAGAAATGATTGTTACGGTTTTTGGAGGTTAGAAAATTTGGCTATTGATTGGCAGATGACATCACTATTAGGGGAAATGAACATATTTACTCTCTAGATATAATGTGACATTCATAAACACATGTTTAAATTAAAGCCACTCCTGTGACTCTGACAAGCCAAACAATGAATGGTGAATGATGACCCAGTCTCCTCCTAAGGAACTTGAAACTTCCCAGTCTGAGATTTCAGGAGGACAAGATGAAGACCTTTTTTAATTAATTTACATTTTACTACCAGTAAAATGTTCTTTTCAATTTATAACAAGACACCTACAGTTCCTTTTAAAGTATATTGGAAAGGCTATAGAAAACAATCCTGGTGTATGAATGAAAAGGTATCAGAATATGGTCCTGTGTGCTAAATCAGAATTCTCATTTGTATGGGAGGTCTCAAATGTTGGGTTCCAACTTTCTCCAACCTCCAAATAACCTAAGAGTGGATCTGTATGGGCAGTCCTAGGTGGTCTGAGAGAACAAATGCATTTTAACAAATATATCCCACAAGCATATGCTTATGCACCAGGCTAAGCAAAGTCCAAAAACATGTAAAGCTTCAACTTTGTGTTTCTAAAAGGCAGACCCCAAAGGTACATGACTTTTTATTTAACACTGCAACCTTACGTCTTAGATAAGCAAGTGTAGTGGGTGGAGAGTTTGCAGGAGCATCCCTGAACTAACTGATTTCAAATAAGGAATCATGATAGCAACAACTTCTGAGACCCCAAGAAGCCACTGAGAACCTAAACTAGGCAAAGAGAGATCAAGTGAAACTGACTTAGTGAGGAGTACAGTGGGGATCCTGGATCAGGAACTGACTTGGACATGTTTAGTACTACGGGAAGAACACAGACATTTCAAAGACAATTTTGCATAGTTAAATATATGTTTGTGTATTCATAGAATTCATGCTAACATGACAATCTTGACAAATAAAGCTCATTACTAAAAAATGAAGGAATTTGGCTGAAATTAAACTTTCTCTGCTTACATAATAAATGCATAAGAGATCAAGAGGCATAAATTTCCTAGACAACACTCTTTACCCTTTCATTACAACGCCTCATGAGTATAGGTCAGAATAACATTGTTTCTTTACTTAAGAATAGTCATCGGGGCACCTGGGTGGCTCAGTGGGTTAAGCCTCTGCCTTCGGCTCAGGTCATGATGTCAGGGTCCTGGGATCGAGTCCCGCATTTGGGCTCTCTGCTCGGCAGGGAACCTGCTTCCTCCTCTCTCTCTCTCTCTCTCTCTGCCTGCCTCTCTGCCTACTTGTGATCTCTCTGCCAAATAAATAAAATATTTAAAAAAAAAAAAGAAGAGTCATCTAGACTAACTGGTCCAAAAAACTATGAAATGTAATGGCTGTCATATCTGAAAACACACACACCACAAACATATATGTAGATTCAAATGGAAAAATGAGGTATCATTAGCCTCCTTTAATATTGACTATGGATGTTAAAATATAAAATAAGTAACAATACTCCTTATATGAAAATAAGCCCACAAAATAATTAATCATTACATTTATTTTTCACTAATTGCACAGAAGTTTTTCCTAATATTCTGGTATATAATTCAATTGCTTGCTCTTATATCCTGAAAGGTGCTGTATATTAGGTGATTAACAAATATGTTAACGTGCTTTGTATGAACACCAAAGAATGGAACTTTTAATATAGAAGATTTAAATACTTTAGAAAAATTTGTTTTCAAGTTTTCAAAGTATGCGTGCAAAGAAAGATTTTATAGGCAATATCCTTCTTTGTTCTTGGATTATGGGAAACCTTCTTTCAGACTTGGAGGTCTAAGTTCCTAGTGAACCAAAATCAAGCAACCTCTTTACAAGATCTTTTGACCCTGAGTAAAACTCAAGTAAACATGCCAGCTGCTCCCTTCAGGCTGAAAAACCTATCACCTTAAATTTAGAGATGGCTGCTACCTCTCCTCGCTTAACCCCCCTTAAACTTCACCTCCTGATTTCTCTCAGAAGTCAAAGGAACTTCTGCAACTATGAACCAGGTACTTCCCTTCATGCCTGCCAGAGTCCATGGAGATGATGGTCAAATATAAAATGTAGTTCCCACTTAATTCATATGATAACAGAAAAGCAGATTATTAAGGACAGTCCTTTACAGATAAAGGTGAAAGCAACTAAAACTATCTAAACATTATGTAATTACATTGCTAATACTCTTCAGTGATTACATGACATTTTATTGTTCAGAATGGGGTTGAGATAATAGTAATGTTTCAATTTATTGTTATGATCATCCCCAGAGAATATAGTAAATATATAGACTATTAGGCCAACATGCCATTCACAAGAATTTATATTTACCAAGGACCTAAGGATCTCCTTCCCACATAGACTTAAAGAATGCTCAGTTATTCCTCAGTTATTCCTCTTATTTTGTCTGTTTTGAAGGGCAAATATTTGTGTGAAGGCAAGAGGATTTAGTAGGAGATTGCTTTTTAAATTAACATGTTTATTTCAGCAAATAAACTTCATCAATCAACCTCACATTCTTTATTACCAATTAGAGCACTTAGTCTACATTTTTGAAGTCATGGGTGGTTTATTAATTTTTCACACAACCTTATAAAGTAATAAATAAATTAAATTAATAAAGAAATTAAAAAAGACTTTCAGATCTTGCCCAAATCACAGCTTGCTACTGGTAAAACTTAAATTAAAAAAAAAAATTTAAAGATTTATTTATTTATTTGGGAGAGAGCAGGTATATGCATGAGTGGGGTAGGTGCAGAGAGAGAGAGATTCTCAAGCAGACTCTCCACTGAGCACAGAGCCCAACGTGGGACTCGATCTCACAAACCTGAGATCATGACCTGAGCTGAAATCAAGAGTCAAACACTCAACTGACTGAGTCACCCCGGTGCCCCTGGTGAAACTTAATTTTGGACCCACAAAGCTTGACTCTAGAAACTACTTACACCTTTGACTAGTAGTCTGAGATCTAGCCACATGAACTTGGTGAAGTAAAGGCTGTATATATCTGTCTCTGATAATAATCTTAATGTGTAGTGTTTTCTGAGAAGATGCTGGTCAGTAAGATGTTAAGACCTTTCATGAGGTCTAGTTAATACCATGACTACATTCCACTAGTGGTTCTTATTCTAAGCCTGAGGGTATCCCAGGGTTGATTCCAAATCAGGAGAGTTATGTTATTTCAGCAAAACTAGCAAGAAACTGGAGAAAATATCAGATATTGGTTAACTAGCACTCTAATGTCCTACATGGAAAAACAATAATTCAGGAAATTGATGAAAATGGAATCACAACAAGGGTTATTATATAGACATTTTTTTTTATTCACTTTCTTTATTTTTTTCCCTTGGACTACAATTCTTATCTGTGCCTAAGACACTGTTGATAATTATAGCATCTATCCTTGTTGAATCTTCAAAATGTTAAGCTCAGGTACATTTATGAACAATATTTTCATTACAACATAATAAATGATTAAGAGATTTACAGTAAGTCACCATGGGAACAGACTAGGGAAAGCACCTCTGTCTCCCTGGAAAAATTGCAACGAACGTAGAGATGCATAAAGAATAATTTTCACAGATGATTTTTGAACTGAATCCTGAAGCACAAAATGGAATTCTCCAAAGAGAAGAAAATTTACAGAGAACAGAGAGCACAGAGGCAAGGAGGCCTAAAAATTCTACAAGTTTTTTTTCTTTTTTCTGCATTAAATTACTTTCAAAGTTTCGAGTAAAGAAAGCCAATACTAAAATTGTCTCGGGGTTTGCATACACCAAATATTAGATTATTTCTGCCAGCTTTTATAATACCATTTAGATTCATACAACCAAAGGAGTGCTCACATCTTCCTTACATTCTCCTGATGTTCTTTCAGCCATACATCAAAGTCATATGAATGGACACTAATCTGATTACGAATGACCAAGGACTTTCCTGTCTGAAACATTTCACACCAAACTCAGAATGCAGAGAATTTCCTGAATCATTACAAGCAATGAAAGGAATTTTTTATTATTCTACACAATTTGTACAAGCTGTTGGATTTATTGAGTACATAACATTTTATTTTGACTCTGAAACATTAGTGTAATCATTTTTTTTTTTAGTTTCAGAAAGACTTTAATATGAAATATTCAGCCTTGTTTTATTATCGTACTGTTTAAAACAGATGTGTTTGCTCTGTGTCTGATACCAGCCTCGTCAGGGATGAAATGAAGGAAAAGATGAGGGTCAAGTTTGAGTGAATAGTTAAATGGCTTAGGGTGGAAGAAAAGAAATATATAGATATCAGAATTGAGTGATAGCAAGTTCGGAGGGAGTCATGGTTGGAATGAAGATCATGTATGAAGTAATTCTGAGGCATTACTCCATTACTTGTCATTTGCCCAAATATGGGCAAATTACTTGCCCATATTTGTCTTTTATCATTATTTAAGAGATGTATGCAATATGAAAATAACAAAACAGATGTTGATAGATAGATTGATAACAGAATTATTTTGCTACAGAACTATATATTAACTAGAGTGGCCTTCCTTGGAATTATTATTATTTAAGTCAATATGACAGTTCAAACTTTGAGTAGATTTTTTTTAAAGAGTGAAGTTGAACACAGAAACTTATTATAAGTTCAGTAATACTAACATTTTTTAATTTACTTATTTATTTTATTATGTTATGTTAGTCACCATACAGTATATCATTAGTTTTTTGATGTAGTGTTCCATGATTCATTGTTTGTGTATAACACCCAGTTCTCCAAGCAATCCATGCTCTCCTTAATATCCATCACCAGGCGCCCCCATTTCACCCAACTCCCTTCCCTCTAACATCCTCAGTTTCTTGGAGTCCACAGACTCTCATTGTTTGTATCCCCCTCTTATATCTGCCCCTTCAGTTTTCCCTTCCTTCTCCTAATATCCTCCATGCTATACTAATATTTTTAAAAAACTATTCCAATAAGCTATCCTAGGCATAAAGTAAAGTTAAAAAAAAAAAAAACAGTTGAAATTGGTTTTGTCTTTATCCTTACTGTTAAACAGTCCTTCCACTCCCACTTATGACTGAGAAGAGAATAATCCAAGTATTTACTGTTTGTTCACACTATGCCAAGATTTGTGCCAAACACTAGAAATATCCTTAAGAACAACATGGAGATCAGGTTGTCTTAGAACGTACGGTCAAGTAAGAAGACAGTACTCAAATAATTACCTGGATATGACCATCAAACAGTTGCAAAGGAAAAATTCACAATGAGAATACATAGCAAAGAAACATAACCTAACCTGAGAGGTCAGGGAGATTTTCCTGAGAAACAGACATTTAAACAGAAAGCTAAGATGATCCTGAGTACCCAAAAGAAAATGGAAGATTATTTTTTCAGGCAGAGATAAAAGCATATGCAAATATTCTGAAGCAAGAACTTGTTTGTGAAACTAGAAGTTTAGTAAGGCTTCAGCATAGATATTGAGGGAGTGTGACATCGAAGAAGTCTGGGCCATGTGGTGACTGCCAATACCTCTGCCTGTTGCAATTTCTCAGGTGATAAGTATTTACCCTCTTAGATGAGAAACACCCCACAAATTGTTACATCAGCCTCTGAAAGACAGATAAGGCTAACTTCCTATGGAAAAGGGATAGATACTTCTTTTGTTAAAAGATTTCTTTATTTATTGAAGAGAGAGAGCACTTGGGCAGCCAGTGGGGGAGGAGTAGATGGAGAGGGAGAGAAGCAGACTCCCACAGACTGCAGAGCCTTACTCGGGGCTCTATCTCACGACCTTGAGATCATGGCCTGAGGCTAAATTCAGAGTCCAATGTCCAACCAACTGAGCCACCCAGGCGCCCCTGAATACTTATTTTCTATATCCACATGACTTAGATTCCATAGTGGATTTTGTTGTCAAAATTAAACAACTAAATGCTGGAGAGGAGAAGACTCCACTGGTTTCACTGAACTATAAATGGCACCAGCAAAGAATGTCCAATTTCCACTCCGTTTCCCACAACTCCATAGATACCCTCTGCTTAAGGTTCTCAAGTTGTAAATCCAAAGATTATTTATCTTACAAGACAACTCAGGAGCATTTGTCACATACGATCACTTCCTTGTTGCAATGTTTCTCTTGGATCATGATATCTCTCCTGTTCTCCCTATCTCACCAGCTACTCTTCCTGGTCTTTTTGATATGTCTCTCAAAGTGCAAATGTATCCAAAGCTAAGTCCTGGGCCCTTTTCTCTTCTCTATACTCTCCCATCCAGGACTATAACTTGATATATTCATATCTCCTAATTCATATCTCCAGTTCTGATTTCTCACTGTTCTGGATGTGTATATCCAACTTGACACCTCCATGTGAATGGAATCTTCACACAGACACCTCAAAGGTACATGGCCAAAAGAACTCAATATCCCCTGTATTATAAGATCTGAATTCTCAAGTGCTGCCTTGACATCTTTGAGCCTCATAGACCCCCCCAAAAGTCTGGCTGTGAGCTCCTCTACTCCTGCAGAAGTGCTCCTACCCAGTAGGAAACTTTCTCTATCTGAACACTATCAGCGGGACCAGCTGCACCCACCCCCAAACTGATCCCCATACCAACAGATTCACTTCCTTGCTAAACCCACAAAATTATTTAAACAAACTAATCATCCTCCTGCAGGAACCAGTGGGAACTGCACCCTCCTGTTACCTAAGATCTGCCTCCCCACAGTCCTTCTGGCTCTCCCACCTCCCAAGCGTAACACCTGTATGGCCTAGAACGGCATGCAGTATTATCTTCCCCTGCGCCGAGAATACATGAATAATAAACTGCTGTCAGTCTCATCTGTCCAGAATTAGGTGTTGTATGTTTGACCATCTCCTGTATTTTAGGGCACAGGATCCTTCCTTCACTGATGGAATGAATAGGAGGTGATCATAGCACCCCCAAAACTAACTCTTCCTCTGATCCACATCTCAACACATAGTGCAACCACCATCCAACAAGTTGCTTAAACCAGTAAGATTTGATTCTTTTCTTTCCCTCCTACACAATCTAATCAGTTTAAAAGTCCCATCAACTCCTGCCTCAAAAACTTTCTTTCCATCTGCATTACCTCCGATGTTTCACTAACATTATCTCTTACTTACCAACTATGGTGACCCCTCCGACCTGGATCCTTCACATTTACTCTTATCACAAACAATTCATTACTCACATACAGTTGGTTTTAAACTCTCCAGTTGTTTTCCACCACACTTAGAGTGTAAATTGTTTTGTTAGATTACGGAGTCTTCCATGATTTTATTCTGCCTGCCTCCTCGGCTCCTCTTGCCTTACGATTCCTTCTCATAACTCACTCTGCTTCAACCATAGTAACCCTCTTCTGTCCCTAGAACTAGATCCCTGCCTTTGGGCTTTTACACAAGTTGTTCTTTCTTTCTGGAAAGAGTTCCTTCTGATCTTGTCATGGCTGCCTGATTATTTTCAATCAGATCTCAGATACAACAGTATCTTCTCTTAGATATACTCCCTGATGTCTCAATCTCTGTCATACCACCTTTTTTTAATTTCCTTCATACATTACCACCATCTGATAGCTTTCTTGCTTATTTATTTGTTCATTTGTTTTGTGTCTGTTTTGGATACCAGACTGAAAGCTGATGAGAGCAGGAACCTTGGTTGGCTTATTTACAATCTCAGCATCCAGGGCTGTGACTGACATATAATAAGAAATTAATGGTTAAAAGAACAAATGAATAAAACAAAGGAATGCAACCATTAAAGCAAAAAGTTCATATTCATACAAACCATTATTCAAATCCCAGTGTATGATCTCTCTGAATCTTAGTTTTCTTCTGTTTCAAAAGTGGTTGCAGTCATTAATACTCCTGTTTCCAGCTGTTGCACATCCTCAACAACTTTTAGATTATCTTCTTTTTACAATTAGCTGTCCTGGCAGGGGTTCATTAAGTTAGATTATTGTTTTAAATCTTTGCTTATGACCAAAGAAGTTGAGCACCTTTTAAAAAATGTATTGGTCACAGGCACATGGGTGGCTCATTCGGTTAACTAACTTGTCTGCCTTCAGCTCTGGTCATGATCCTAGGGTCCTGGGATCAAGTCCTGCAACAGGCTTTCTGCTCAACAGGGAGGCTGCTGCTTCTCTCCCTCTGCCTGCTGCTCTGCCTACTTGTGCTCTCTCTCTATCAAATAAATAAAATCCTTTAAAAAAATGTATTGGTCATACTAATCTCTTCTTTGATGAATAGATTGCTTGAGTCTTGATGAATAGTTGCTTGAGTCTATTGTTCAATGTTTTATTGGATTATTTGTTTCTTCTAATTGACTTGTAGGATATCTATGCATTTTAAATATGAGTGCCTTGTCAGGTATGTACATTTAAATATATTCTTCTACTGTGTAGCTTGAATTTTCTAACATTTGATTATATTTTCATGAATAATCGTTCTTAATTTTAATATACTACTATTCACCAGTCTTTCCCTTTATAGTTAGTGCTTTCTGTGTCCTTAAAGAAATGGTTGTCTACCTCAAATTTAGGAACATAATCTCCTTGGATTCCTTTCAGAATCTTTTTTGTTTTACTTTTGACATTTAGATCTGCAATCTGTATGGAATGATTTCTGTGTATGATGTGAAGTAGGTGTCGAAATTTTTTTTTCTTACATATATCTAATTGCTTTAGCACCACTTCATGGAAAAGACCATCTTTCTCCTGCCTCACTAAATTGAAATGCCACTTGTTGGCAGTATAAATATGTGTAGGTATTTTTCTGGATGCCACTCTGTTCCATTGGTCCATTTGTTGATCTCTGGTCCATACTCTCTTAATACTAGAGCTTTTACTATGTTGGTATGTGTAGGTGAAACCCCCCCAATTCTATTCTTCCTTTTCTTCAAGATGGTCTTGGCTACTCTAAGTTCTTTGAGGTTTTGCATTAGCTTGTCATTTTTAACAAGAAAATATGTTTACCTTCAAATGAAATTGCACTATATATAAGAATAAATGGGAGGAAAACTAATATCTAACCAACACTGACTTTTTAATTTACTAACATATATACTTCCATTCCTTTAGGTTTATTTCATTATCGTCAATAATAACTCATAAGTTTCTGTGTAGAAACCATTGGACTTATTCATAAATACCAGATGTTTTAAGATACTATATTAATCGTATCAAATTATAATTTTATCATATACCAATTGGCTTCTGGTACATAGAAGTAAAACTGATATTTTTATGTTGATTTTGCATCTGGATGGACTTGCTAATTCACTAAGATGTTCTAAAAATATCTCTAAGATTTTGGGGGAATCTCTTCTCGGCCTTTTGGCTAAGATCAAGTGTAGATTTTGGGGGATATTCTATAAATAGCATCCTATCACTTGCAAATCATAACAGTTTTATTTTTTTCCCTAGTTCTTTAACATTAATTTCCTTTTCTGGCCTTTTTGCACTTGCTAAGAACTCCAGTAAAATACTGAATAGAAGTAATGATAGTAGTCATATCTGTTTTGCTTACATCTCAGGGGAATGTTATTGTCATTATTAAATATATTGTTTTTTACCAGATTCTTGTGATTACACTGGGTCCACTGAGCTAATTAATGAATGGATGAATATATGAATGATGGATGGATTGACTACCATCTCAAAAAATAGATTTTATAAATTCCAGACACATGGAACTCAGAAAGGTTTTTAACTACAGAGAAATGTTGACGTGGTCAACAATTTCATCCAGAAAAAAAAAAAAAAGATTCTTTTGTTTATTTTTTTTAAAAGATATGGCCAAATTCAAGAAAGCAAATGATTCATTTTAAAATTGTGATTAGCACCAGATCAGAGATATAAAAAACCTTCGTCTTTGTGGTAGGAGTAGGGACAGTTGAAAGACAGTAAAAGAAACAGTTGTTGAAACTTTTTTTTAAAGAGGATAAACATGTATTTTTTTTTTCAGTGTTCCAAGATTCGTTGTTTATATACCACACCCAGTGCTCCATGCAATAGAACTATTTTGAAAGTTGTTTATTTTTTACTTAAACCTGTAACGTTCCAGTCTAGCTATGTACCTGAGAAATCGACACACCTGTGTACCAAGAAATGCATTCAAGAATGCTTATACCAGTACTATTCATAATTGCCCCAAGCTAGAAACAACCCAAATGCCTACCAGTAGTAGAATGGATAAATAAATTGTGGTATATTCATTCAACAAAGTATTACAATAGCAATTTTGCAAACAGCAACAAAAATGAATGATCTATTGAGAAAGAGAGAGATGTCTAAGATTCCCAGTTGTTTCAGTCCTCAGCTGTTTGAGTCTCCCCAGACTAGGCCCCAAACGAGAGTGAACATGCCTTTGGAGATGACTCTAGTCCTAGCCATTATCTGGACACATCAGCATGAGAGACCTTGAGTGCAACAGCCAAGGTGGGCCCAGCCAAGCCCCACATTCATAAACAAAATAAGCCATTTTGGGAAGCCTATCTGGATCAGTTGGTTAAGCATCCAACTCTTGATTTTGGCTCAGGTCATGACCTCAGGGTCAAGAGATCGAGCCCCATCTTAGTCTCTGAGCTGGGCATGGAGCCTGCTTAAGATTCTCTATAAAAAAAAAACCTAAATAAGTAAACTACTTTGACTATTAAAAAAACAATAACCATAACAAATTGGGCAAGAGAGTACTAAGAAGGAGAGTCCTCAGTGGATTGCTTGGTAGCCATAATCTTCCTTCCTTCAATGTGTAATAATGTCCATACCCTCTCCTGATGATAAGAATCAATCACCTCTGCCAGGTTGATGATTCCTCTTTCTTCGGGATGGTTAATGAGCATAAAGAAGACAAAATGCACAAGTGGAAATTGTAGCTTGTAATTCAATAACCCAGAGTTCTAGAAACCAGGCACCCAAATTTCTCCAATCTGGTCAACTGGAATAATGGCAAGTGATGATCTTGCTTACATCCCCTTGTTTTCCAGATCCACGTACTACGCTTTTGAGGACCAGAGCCATACAAAAGTCTTTTGTTCATTGTGTATACTGAGGTCTAGAGAATGACTCCCAATGCTACTAAAATGTTGCCTTGAAACAGAACTTCACATGGACCTTCAGTAGTCCATTCCAATCCTCTATTAGGCAGCAGCTTCTGGGTGGTGCAAAATGTCATATGACCAGTGAATTCCATGTTCATGGATCCATTTCCACGCATTGTTGCTATGAAGTGGGTCTCTTCAGTTGATACTATTTTTTCTGAGAATTCCATGACAGTGGATCAAAACAAATACATGTAGTGTCTAATGTTTATAATAATCCTTTGCAGTGTTCAAAGCATCTTTATAAAAACAATTATTTTCTCTGTTCATAACAATCATATGTAATAGGTATTAGTGTCTATATTTTACATTTAATTAAGTCAGAGTTCATGAGGTTAAGTTCTTTGAAATGTACAAATAGATAACGTATATTTAAAATACACTTTAAAAATACAATCCATAAAAGGACGTGGCATCTAAGAAGTATAGATGAGATGCTTATCTTATATGTAGATTAAAAGTAAACAGGTGACCAAGATTAAAAGCAGTTATCACAAGTATGATTTCTTTAAAAATCATGTGAAAAAAAAATACTATAAGCCTCTATATTTTTCAGGGTTCTACTTAAAAAAAAAAAAAAAAAAAAAAAGATAAACTTGCTCTACCTACTTTGAGCAAAAGACAACTTAATTCATTGAACCTCCTAAATCATTAGAATGCCTTGAGAAGTAGGCCCTGGGCAAGCCTCCGGGAATGACTCTAGGAAAGATATCAGAGATGCCATCTGCCCAGAATGCCACCTGCTCTGCCTTTCCAAAGTTACAGAAGCCAGATGATTCTTCATCATCCATCCAGAGTTCAAGATTAGTTGTAATCTTTGGGAAGACTTTTCAGAAACCCCCCCAGATTTATGCCACCTCTGTAACCTATATGATATTAGTACAATGCAGTTTCGATTTGCATTCCATTCCATTCGTTTCAATGGGCACTTCTCCTTCTAAAGTCGGTCCTTAAAAATGTGTTTCCTTTTTAGCTATCTCCCTAAGTGTTTATCACAGGTCCTGAATTATTGTAGGCCCTCAATAAGTTGCATTAAATGCTTATTTCATATCAGTCATAATTTTATGAACTTTACATGAATTAATTCATTTAAAATTCATAATTTCCCTGTGAAGAAGGTCCAGGTATTTAACTCATTTAACTCATTTAAACTTAGGCAGTCCATATCCAGAGCTCACATCCTACCACCATTCTACCTTCCCTCATTGTAAAGGTAATGTCTCCCAAAGAAAGCAGTTTCAGGAGATTAGACAAAAAACAGTTTAGAAAAAAAGAAGAAATATCAGTGAATAAAAGAAACACTGAAGCTCCACAGATTCAATCAAGTTATAGAGACTTTGAACTAATTTGATGGAACTTTAATGAAAAACTTTTGAAAGCCATCTACTTTGGAATAAATAACCATCTATCAGTTTATTGCTTTTTGCAATTAAAACAAAGTAAAGCTACAACCTGTTTATAAAGGTTTTAAATGTGACATTCTATGAAAGAATTCAGATATGGTAGATATGATTTACGAAAAGAGCTCACAACTCCCTGATCTGAAGCTTGCCGAGATAAAGTGTGTTGTAGATGGAGAGTTTTGTGACAAGAGTTTTGGGGGAACATGACTAGAAAGTACAGTCTTTCAGCAGTGTGAGAAGAAAGGGCTATTGTATTTTAAGAATCCTTAAATAGTTTTTCAGTAATAGTTGGATATTAAGTTAAATGACTAAAAAAAAGTGGTAAAGTGACTGATTTTCTATTGAAAGCATTATTTCAGGAATAAATATCTGAAAAGGCACGCAATAATAAAGAAGTCAATGTGAGGATCCTGGACAACCTGGATATTGGATAATCATGCCCATGGAGGGCTATAAAACAGAAACTACTGCTTTGCAGTAATTCATATTAATTGCTCATTTCAACGGTTTTTGGGGGAATAGTGCACTACTCCTACAATCCATTCTTTATCAACTGAAGGAAAGGTGGATTAGATGACACAAGACTGCCCATAGCAAGACAGTGGCCACTCTGACACCACTCCTTCTTGTCCATGTGTCAGCTTTCTGCTATATCTGGAGAGGATTTTTTCCTTCTTAAAGGAACAAACACCACACATAACAACTGCTCAGCACTCCGAAACCCAAATGAAAATACTGTGAAAAGAATAACCACTTCCTGAAGCTTTTTCTAAGCCAATCCTCATAAATATTTTATTCTGTTTCTGTTCAAGATGATTGCATTGGTCTTTAGCCACTAGTAGGAAAAAAAGAGAGAGATAAGCTACATCAATTCTTTGTTCATTGGCCATGCCTGCCACCAAATATACCTTGATACACTCTTAAATATTTTTCTTCATAAGACTATCAACATAATTTGTGTTTAATATAACACATTCACATATAACCAAAATAATAATACCATCAATAATAATAAGTTATTGGGTTAAAGATTCATTTTCATAATTCTGACCTTTTCTTTTCATAAATGGCATGCACCTGTTTTGTATGTTGAGAATTGTTGTGAAACCTATGTATAGTAAAGAGAATATACTAATAATAACTACATATAATTTAGAATCAGATAATGCTTTTCAATTCCACTGTATATAATATAGATGCAATTATGTTAAAATGGATGTACAGAAGTAACTTAGTTACTGAGTAAGCCAACCAAAATTTCAGCATTCAAACCTCATCATTGCTTAAATGTTGCTATTTATCATACAAATTCAGCAACCCTCAGGAATTTAAACTTACTGAGTTTTAATGTGTGAAATGTATAAGCTACAGAAATATTCACAAATTTAGAAATCTTCCAAGCTAACCAGAACATGTGTTTCAGAGATAAGATGACTTTATGTTCTGGTTCCTCTGGGACAAAGCTATTTGCATCTATTGGCTCTGCATAATAATTAGTAGCACCCCTTTCATTTTTGATGGACTGTGTTCAGACGACAGATCAAATGGCTTCCCTGCTTACTGACGACAAAACTCTATTGTATTACCAAATTTTGATAATAAATATTTATCAAAATGTTCATGGGCTCCATTGGTAAAAACAAGTAACAAAGATATATAAAGTGGTTTTGACTTTGTCTCTCAAGTATTTTAATATAGACTAAAACGTTCTCATTTTATTAAAGTTCCATTACTAAGACACCTAAGAATTTGAACCTTTAGTTATACTTTCCTTTCTCCTTCTATCCAACCTGTCAGTGACAGGTCACAGCCTAATACAGCAGTTCTCAATGTGCAGAGGATACATGACTATTTTCATAATAAACTGTTCACTCCCTTTTTTCATAAATGTAAGGTAGAGTTTTCCAGGGACTATATGGTGTATGATGACATAATCACTCTGATAGTTAATGGAAAGTATGCTTATGTAGACTGTCATGTTCTAGATTTTTCTAAATTAGGGTGTAGGGTATAGAAATGTACATGTTCTGTATGTATATGTTCTTTTATCTCAGTACCTCTATAGTATTGCTACTATATTCTTTAATTATACATATTATAATCTATATAACATTATAACACACAGTGAATCATTACTTTAAAATTTTTAAATTTTTCTTATTAATTATGTCCCACATAGAAATAAAACAAGTAAGCTTATTACATAATCTTGCTTTATAAAAATAGGGGTTTTTTAAAAGATTTTATTTATTTATTTGACAGACAGAGATCACAAGTAGGCAGAGAGAGAGAGGAGGAAGCAGGCTCCCCACTGAACAGAGAGCCCAATGTGGGGCTTGATCCCAGGACCCTGGGATCATGACTTGAGCCCAAGGCAGAAGCTTTAACCCACTGAGCCACCTAGGCGCCCCTATAAAAATAGTTTTTAACTTTTTGGAAACTTTTCTAAATTTTACATTTTATGTAGAGCTGCCATTGTTTTAAGATTTAAAAGTATTTGATTGCAAAATTGAAGAAAAACTAATTTTTCTTATAGATCATTAGACTTATTTATTTATTTACTTATTTAGTTTTTAGAGAGAGAGGGTGCCAGCAGAATGAGGGACAGATGGAGAGGGAGAGGGAGACTCCCCAGCAAAATCCGCACTGAGACTAGAGCCCAACGTGGTCTCGATCTCATTACTCTGAGATCTTGCTTTATAAAAATAGGGTTTTTTTTTAAGATTTTATTTATTTATTTGACAGACAGAGATCACAAGTAGGCAGAGAGAGAGGGGAAGAAGCAGGCTCCCCAAAACCAAGAGTCAGACACCTAACCAATAGAGCCACCCAGGTGCCCAGATCATTAGTTTCAAAAGAGAGGGGGCCCCCTCCAAAGAAACTAGGCAAAACTGTAAATAGCAACACAAAAATATGATGAAAGTTACCTTTCCCTTCGTTTTATAGATATTAATAATTTACCTATGTGTCATTTTATTCAATAAAATATTTTTAATAATATTGTGATATCGGCTAAGTTGCAGTGTCATTTTGAGACTGTGTACAGTTTTTGGTTCCTTCTACTTTGCAAAATGCATTTAAAGTCTATCCATATTGTTGCAGAATCAATAGTTCATTTCGTTTTATTGCTGAATAAGAGAACTCCAATGTATGGATGTACCACAGTTCTTGTTTGTTTGCTTTTACTTTTGTTTATGTTTATTTATTTGTTTTTATGCATTCACTTGTTAAAGGACATCTTAGCTATTTTCAGCTTGGGGCAGTTATGATATAGCAGTCATAAGCATTCGTGTACAGGGTTTTGTGTGAACATAAATTTTCAATTCACTTGAGGAAATGCCTAGGTATGAAATTTCAGATTGTAGGATAATAGTTTCTTTACCTCTATAAGAAACTGTCAAATGGCTTTCCAAAGTCACTGTATCAGTTTACATTTCTATTGGTAATGAATGAGAAGTCTTGTTGCTCCGTATTGGCTTTTAAACAAGTTAAAATTCCTTTTATTTTAAACTGAAGTCTGGACTAACCTGGAAATCAGGGATGTTCTACAGCTATACTGCTTGCAGCTCAAGGAACCCACTTCCAGAAAACTGTTTCCTTCTAATTTCATCCCACTGCCAGCATAGTCCTCATTAACATAATTCTCTCATTCTTGCCAGGTCCTGGTTAGCAGCATACGACTGGTACAGAGAAAAAAAATCTAAGTAAAGGAGGATATGCATGAGGTTCAGCCACTCTGGAAAACAGTATGCAGCTTTTCATAAAGTTAAAACAAACATGCTAATCCTATCACTCCTGCCTATTTATACGAGAGAAATAAACTTATGTGCACACAAATGAAATAATCAAAATCTCATCCCAGGTGGCTGCAGACGTCAGTTTCCTGTACTCCTAACTGGGGTCTATTGCCCAAAGCAGTCATACTCATAGGACACCAGGAAGACCAGAATAGAAATATTATAAGCCTGATGGCAGTTAAAGAGAAAATAAATGTGTCCTTTTTTTGGTTCATTTTGAGTCTGAAGGGAATCAAAAAGCAGCTAATGTTCTCAAATAGATTTTAAATCAGTTTTACTTTAGAAATTGACCCTAGTGAAGTGTTCCCCTACAAAACAAACTCTGTTAGGGTAGAACAGATTATTAGTTTGCTCCAGTTTCCTAGGGAGATCACACCCAGAGTTTGATTTTTTAGCCTCTCTGAGTACATTAATCTCTCAGGTTTGTAGAAGAATTCTGCAAAATTCAACCTTGTAGAATAAAAGATAGAAAAAGATAAGAAAGGATTTAAAGATAATTAAGATAATATCTCAATACCTTTAAAAAATTACACAACTTAATCCTTGATTCTTAGACGTCTATCCAGTTCTGTGACATTTTATTCATGCAGAGTGATAGGCTTAGTTTTAAATTTGGTTTATTTTGCCTTAGCGTGAGTTTGTCTTCTAATCTCTCTTTTATCTTCTTTTCCAGTTTTTCCCTTTGTGAATTATTTACATTTAAATACAATGAAGTGAAAATTAAGCATGTTTGTATATTTAGAGGATAAGGAGGAATAGATTTACAACTGAAGTGCATTAATTTATAGAATAGGCCTTTTCCTGCCATCTCAATTTCAACGAAAGCCTCAAAGCTGGAGAAAATGGTTGATATATTCCAAGAGGAAGTAGGTCCTTTACAACTTCAAGTTAAATGAAAATAAAATAGATCCATATGCCTAGAGAGCATTATGGTGGTTCCTCCCCATGAGGGAGAGTGGAGGGGTGCTTAGCTTCCTCCAAAAGCCAACCTGGAAAAGGGAAAAGGAGTTCATGGAATCTGCAATTGCTTGCAATGGTAGACACTAGAATCTTGGATTTATGAGATCTTCTCTTGACGCTGACTCATGGAAGCATGAAAGCCAAGTGAGTGATGCTTTTATCCCAAGCACACTGACCTCCACCTGAAGTCAAGTAATGGTAGTGTTGCAGCTGGATGATGGAGCATTAATGATCTAAATCTCAGAAGTGAAAAGCACATACTTCTAAAACAGCAATATAAATACTTATTTACTTCTCTCTATTCATTATATCTCAAATATAAACCCCAAGTAGTCAGCATTGTGTAATCGATTACAGCCCAAACTTTTTCATCAGTTACACTTGTGTCTTCATCCTTTCCTTACCATTTATGTAAACTTAGGTGTGTTATACAACCTCTTTAAGCTTCAGCTTTCTCACTTGCAAAATATCAATATATTATATAATACATATGTGTGTAATATAAGTTTCTGATTGTTGTACAAACTGAATAATATGTGAAAAGCACTAAGCACAACATAATCCATAGTCATTCTTCCACAAGTATTGTTGTTGTTACTATTATTATTTCCTTAAGGACAAGGTTCATATCAGTATAATAGTACCTACTTACATGTTCACAAATATTTGATGATTAAATTATTTTTTCTAATTACTATCTAGTACACATATACATTATGTCAATGGAAGAAGATATTTGAAGAAAATTAATGTGTATTGATGAAGACTATCTTAGTACAATTATGATCTATAAAATATCTAAACCACACTTTCAAATGTTCTAAGACAAGGATTCTAAGAAGCTTCCTAATGACCATCTCCAGTCTCACTGAACACATTTTTGATAAATTTTCTAACATGCATTACCCTTAAATTTTTTTTAATAAACAGGGTAAAAGTTGTTACAACCAAACATTAGCTAAATACCTGGTTTGTCATTTATGACAAAGCATAAAAGTCAGGGTGATTTGTAGAGGAAATAATACATTATCCATGGTGTCCTCTGGCAAATACAACAGATATTCTCAGAGACCGACTTGGGGAAAGGTTTAATCATCCCACTAGATGACTCACTGAAAGGTGGGAGGTCAATACTGGTAATCTGAAGGCAAACATCTCTTTTCGACTTTGTAAGTATTCTGTGACATTTTTATATGTCCAGGGAAAGAAGGTTACTTGAATATATACTTGCCCTGTTTTTCTATGAAAATAGCTTCCAGAAATTTTAGCAGGTTTTGGAAACTGAGTGATCAAGTCTCCCAATCTATTTCAAGTTGTTTTTTCCTGCCCTTGGTTAAGGAACAGTCTGCTTCTGAAAAGTCAGTCCTGAGAGTAATGATAGAAAAGATTTATAAGCTATTGTCAAAGCAGAAATTCCAGCAAGGTTAAACAAGTAAGAAGACTCTAGTCAAGTCTATTGTAACAAGGAAGAGAGATCAGATGTCAGTTTGTTCTCAACTCCCTGAAATAAAAGATGGTACCATTTTTAGCATTGAGGTGAGATGGAATACATTGGCGATCTGTGTCTGCTAATTGGCCTCATCCAAAGAAAAATCTAACTTTCCCTTACCTTCATGGCAAGAGACAGTTTTATAACTTGCAACAAGGTACCCACTGAAATTAGACACCTACCTTCCCACAGAGACTAGGAGATGGGCGCCATCCTCTGTAATGTTTACATTTCAAAGAGATCATTGAAAAAGATAGTTCTGGATAGTTCTGGTGACTAACATAATATAATAAAAAAATTGAAAGTAAAAAAAATACTAAAAGCAATTTTTTAGGCTAAAGGGAAATGATCCCTGTTGAAAGCAAGAAGGGAAATTGAGAAATAAATATGTAAAATGTGACCCAAAAAAGAGATAGTTCTTGTACTGTTAAAACTGGCAAAAGGCACTTAAAAAGATTTACGTCTCCTTAGGCAAAGGAAAGAAAAGCAAAAAAAACCTATGGGGACTACACCAAAATAAAAGCTTTTGCACAGCATAGGAAACAAAGAGGCAACTACTGAATGGAAGAAGATATTTGTAAATGATATATTTGATAAAGGGTTAATATCCAAAATATATAAAGGACTTACACAAATCAACACCAAAAAAAACCAACAATCCAACTGAAAAATGGGCAAAGGAACTGAACAGACACTTTTCCAAAGAAGACATATAGATGGCCAACAGACACATGAAAAGATGCTCAACATTACTAATATCAGGGAAATACAAATCAAAACTACAGTGAGAATAACTTCACATAGTCAAAACAGCTAGAATCAAAAAAGATTTAAAAATAGCAAGTGTTGGAGCGTCTGGGTGGCTCAGTCATTAAGCATCTACCTTTGGCTCGGGTCATGATCACAGCGTTCTGGATCCAGCGCCACCCTGTTATCCCTGCTCAGTGGGAAGCCTGCTTCTCCCTCCTGCTCCCCCTGCTTGTGTTCCCTCTCTCACTGTCTATCTCTCTGTCAAATAAATAAATAAAATCTTTAAAAAAAAATAACAAGTGTTGACGAGGATGTGGAAGGAAGGGAACCCCCATGCACTGCTAGTGGGAATGTAAATATAAACGTAAAGCCACTGTGGAAAACAGAATGAAAGTTCCTCAAAAAATTTTAAAAAAAACTACCATATGATCCAGTAAGTCCACTAGTGGGTACTTACCCAAAGAATAAAAAAAACACTAATTCAAAAAGATAGATGCAACCATATGTTTACTGCAATATAATTTACAATAGCCAAGATATGGAAACAACCCAAGTGTCCATTGATAGATGAATGGATAAAGAAAATGTGGTATATAGATAGATAGATAATATTATAAATTAGTAATATTGTTCAACCATAAAAAGAGTGAGATCTTGCCATTTATCACAACATGGATGGTCCTAGAGGGTATTAAATGTAAGTAAAGTAAGTCAGACAGAGAAAGACAAATACAATATCACTCTATTTATATGTGGAATCTAAAAAAACAAAGCAAACAAAGAGACAAACAAACAAAGAACAGAAACAGACTCCTAGAGAACAAATAGCTGTTTTCCAGAGAAGGGAGTGGAGGATAGGCAAAAGAGGTGAAGCAGATTAAGAGGTACAATGGTCCTGTTATAAAATAAGTCACAGAGATGGAAAGTACAGAATACGGAATATCATCTTTAATATTGTAATAACACTGGATGGTGACAGATAGTAACTACACTTACTGTGGTAAACCCCCAGTAATACATAAAGTAATTGAATCACCATATTGTACATCTGAAACTATATAACATTGTACACTATGTATAGTACATTATACCTCAATAGTATATTGTACATTATACCTCAATAGTAAAATTTTTCTACAAAGTAAAAAATAATAATAAAGATTTACATCTCAAAGGAGCAGAGGAAGAATTTACAATTACAAGGGTTCTAAATTGGATACTCTAAGGGAGGGGAAGGACCTCTAGGATATAGATTCTGTAAGGACCAGACTGGAAGGGAAGGCCCTGAAGACAGAAAGAAGCCTGTCTAAATTTTCACTTAACTGAGGAAAACATTAAGGCCATCTTGATCACAGCAAAGTTGATAATACAAAAGAAGAATTTATAAAATAAAGAGATTATATTATTTTCCTCATTTTCCCCTCAAAATTACCATGCCCTTTTATTTTATTCCACTTAAACTTTAATTCCTCATTTTTATACGTTTTCTTCTCACGCTAGTATTCCTTGAGATTATATTACAATCTGCCTCTTGTTCTTGGGCTCCCAGGAATGCTTAGATCCAGATGCGTAGTAGCAACAATACAACTTCCCATCAAAGCCCCAGCTGGAACCCGGAGGCTAGTTACTTTCAAGTATGTCCCATCTTCCTCTGTATTCCCTGCCTTTCTAGTGCCCTTAAGGTATAATCACATTGCAAACCTTCCATCTAATTTATATCTTCTCTTTCTCAGAGCTATCATTCTCTTATTGATTCTACTTCTACCTCCTTTTACAGAAACTACATAGAATCCCCATGCTATTTCCAAAGAAACTTCTCTATGATACGGAAGACCTTGACAGTTCCCTCTACCTCTTGGCCCTAACTGTAACCTGGCTCTCCTCTAATGCTATAATTTTGCTCAATAAATCCTCAAAAGAAAACCAATTCTCCCTGCGTTTTATAGTGAGGAGGTATGTACATCTTTCTCTTCACCGTTCATTCTCATTACATTTCATTTTCACTACATTTGATACTCATCCAAAAACCCCTCCTCAGGGAGTCCCTGAATATTCAACTATACCTTGTATTACTCATTTTCCTCACTGTCATCAACTGACCTCCACTTCCTTATGCCACATTTACTGAGGACTTTGGGATTTGGATGATAGTCTTTCCATAGAGTCCAGTCATCATTCTGAAAAACAACGCCCATGTGGACGGCCATCTAACAAACTTGGCTCTCATTGCCCTCTGACAAAACACCCTTAAAGTTTCTATTCCAGACCTCCTCATTGTCCCAAATTCATTTTCTGATCTGAGATTTGCAAATATAATTTGCACCTCTATTTTTATACCTCCACCACTACTTCTTCTCACTAAATATCCACGTGACCTTCTTTACCTAATAACCTCAGGAACCCACACCTCAAGGATGGGGAGGACATAGGAAGGATGGTGTTCAAGGTACTGGTGAAGGTATGTATAAAATTCCTGGACTTCCTGATATTATTGGAATGTGGAAATTCATTACTTTTCTCTTTCCAACTGCTTATTTGACATAACCATGTTTATCAAATGGGGTCATATAATGAGTCCACACCTGAACATTTTTGATTCCAACCTCCAACCCCAAAACTGACATACCCACAGTCTTTCCCATCTTAGTAAATCACTATACCTAGTTGGTCAAGTAAAAAATTTGCAGGTCTACACTGTACACAAAAATTAACTCAAAATTTATCAGAGGTTCAAATGTTCAGTGGAAAAATGATAAAACGTTTAGAAGAAAACATAGGAGAAAATCTGCATGACCCTGGGTTTGGTGAAGAGATTTTACATATCAAAAACATGATCCATGAAAGAAAAAAAATTATTGTTAGACTTCATTAAATTTTAAGTCTGCTCTGCCAAAAACACTATAAAGAAAATAAGAAAATAAGTCACAGATTGGACAGAAATATTTGCAAGAAACATACCTGATGTAGGATTTATATGCAAAATATACAAAAAACTCTTATAACCAAATATGTATACATAAAACTCTTAATATATATAATATAAATATATGTAATGTATATATAAAACTTTATATGTGTGTATGTATATATAGCTATATACAAAACTTTACATATATGTGTATATATGTAAAACTGTATTTATTTATACACATATATATACATAAAACTCTTAACAGTAAAGAAAAAACAAACTTAAAAATTTGTTTACTTAGGTCAAGTAAGCAGGCAAAGATCTGAGAAGATACCTCACCGAAGAAGATATACATATAACAAATATATAAAAAGATGCTCAGTACCATTTTTCATTAGGAGATGCAAATGAAAACAATGTGATAACACAATGTTTGCACCTATCAAAATCATTGAAAATACAATGCAACAGAATTCGCATTCATTGTGAATGGAAATCCTTATGTGATTCAGAGGACAATTCTCTTCCCTGTTCTTATACAGACTGTTTTCAAGATTCTACTTGACATGGTCCACAGTATGTTTCATATTTTGAAAATTAGAAACAATTCTACAAAATAAAATTGAACTCCGGGAGTAGATCTTCCAAAATACATATTTGTCTAAGTATTTTATAAGAAATTATAACCAATACTGAAAGCCTTTTATGATTTTTCAGATTTACAGTCTTGCAGTTCAGTAAAAACAGGAATCAAAGTTTACTGAGAAATATTTAGTTGTCGGGCACCTGGGTGGCTCAGTGGGTTAAGCCTCTGCCTTCGGCTCAGGTCATGATCTCAGAGTCCTGGGATTGAGTCCCGCATCGGGCTCTCTGCTCAGCAGGGAGCCTGCTTCCCTCTCTCTCTCTCTGCCTGCCTTTCTGTCTACTTGTGATCTCTCTCTGTCAAATAAATAAATAAAATCTTTAAAAAAAAAAAAAAGAAAGAAATATTTAGTTGTCATCTGCCTTCTCCTTTATACAAGTGAATTTAATATACACTTTTTCCCCCCAAAACTGAGTTTGTTGAGAATTTCAATTATTCTTATGCATCCTTCAGATAGAAATTTTTTATTTCTTTGTAAGAAAAATAAATGTTTTTTAAAAAGTAAAACATTACCTTTAACCCCTTTCTTTTTTCCATGTTATGATCTTGTTCTTGTCCATACACATTCATATTTTAAATAGTTGGAAAAAGAGTGTCAAGTTATAAATTCTCCATCTCTATTCCTATTCCTTGTTTCAGCCAGTATTTGAATGTACTTTCCAATCTAATACACTACCCCACATCCAGCATTTTTCTCGTTTTAGGAAAGAACGTAGAAACTGCTGGATGCTATGCTCCCCAGAGTTTGGCTCTGAGTCTTGAGTGATGAGAAAAATCTGAATGGCTTCAGAGAGCAAGGCACTCCCTTGTAAGAAAGAAGGCAAAGTAACTCTCCCCCCGCAGAACCTACCCTTGTAAATTCACAGTATTCTCTTGCTATTCCTAGTCCGCCTGAAAGAGGTCAGCTACATGCTAAATTTCAGGTGAAGATGTTCATGACTTAATATATTTTTTTAAAGATTTTATTTAATTATTTGACAGAGATCACAAGTAGATAGACAGGCAAAGCAGAGAGAGAGGGGGAAGCAGGCTTCCCACTGAGCAGAGAGCCCGAGGTGGGGCTAGATCCCAGGACCCTGAGATCATGACCTGAGCCGAAGACAGAGGCTTTAAACCACTGAGACACCCAGGCGCCCCAATATATTTATTTTTTTAACAGTCCTGTTACCATGCACTGGAGAGAGCAAGACTTCACTCCAAAATGATCACCTATACCATGGTGAAATTCTAGACAGTTTAAGATCTCAGGGGCAGAGATTTCGAAGATGTCTTTCTGGTACCCTCCAATTGCCTTCCAAAAAAGGCAAAGCCAGCTGCAAGCTCATATCCCCAAAGACATAGCAGAGGATTAAGCCTACCATGTAATTATAGAAACATGTAGCTCAATAAATGCTCTTTTTATCCTTAATTGCTCCCAAGTAGACAAATTGGGACTGCCACTTATCTATGCATTTGTTGGATTGATAATTTATATATGTGACCCATTATACCTTAATATTATTCAAGATGGTTTCTTCTATTGTTCACCGAATTCTTTCTCCTTAAGTTTTGCTGAGTGCATTGGCAGAGAATGTTTTCCTCTTCCTCTTTCATATCCTCTGCTTTGCGGTTTAGTACATATTGAAACTTAATGTCAATAAGAACTGCTAACTGCAGATAAGAGCTTCCATCTCTGTGCCTAAATCCCATTCTCTTCTCCAGTGTGTGTGAAAGAAAAAGGACATTATTCCTTGATACTGCCCTCCTTTGAAGTTATTTACTCTCTGAAGTAGGTACTTTTAGTGGGCTAATCATTCATCTCACAACTGAGAGAAAATGTTCCTTAAGTCATTAAAAAAGGCACAATTATTAAATATAGTACATATAATAACTTAATAAATTGCAATTTTCATTGTTCCAGGCCTAAAATATCCTCTCCAACAAGTATTCCTTATATAAACGGATAACATGAAATGTTCCGAGTTAATGAAATTGACATATCCTAAAATGGTGTTCACTGGACTATAAATTGGTAACCTGTGTAACAGAACGTTCAACTAAACATTTCCCATAACTAGAATTTCCTGTAGTAGGAACAACAGTGGACCCCCAGAGATGTCCACACCCTAATCCCCAAAACCTGTGAATACATTACTTTACATGGCGAGAGATTTTGCAGATGTAATTAAGTTTAAGGATCTTGAAATGGAGAGATTACCTTTAGTTATCTGTGTTAGCCCAGTCTAGTCACTGAGTTCTTAAAAACAAGGGATGTTTCTTTTCTATAATCACAGAAAGTCACTAGGCATGACTATAAATTATAAACTTGTTTCTCCAAAATTCACTTGTTGAAACCCTAATCCCCAGTGTAACTGTTTTTGGAGAGAGGCCCTTGAGAGAGACAATTAAGATTAATGAGGTCTTAAGGATAGGGTCCTAATCTGGAAAGAGATTCCAGACCTCACTCTGGCACTCCCCTCTCTTTGTTTTGTTCCCTCCCTAGCCCTCTACTGGCCCCCACCTCTGTTCATGGACAGAGAAGAAACTGTGTGAAGACACAGAAGGAAGGTGGCTGTCTAGGGCTAGGAAGAAAGGTCAGAAACCTGAGGGTACCTTGATTTTGATCTCCTAGAATGCTAAATTCTGAGAAAATACATTTCTAATGTTTAAGCCACCTAGTCTATAGTATTTTGTTATGGAAGCCTGAACAGACTAAAACATTACAGAAAAAGGGTCAAAGAAATTCCATATTGCTTGTTTTGAAAATGGGACAAAGGGGTCATGAACCAAGAAATGTGGATGGCCGCCAGGAGCTGAAAATGTAAGAAAGTAAATTCTCCCCAGAGCCTTTAAAAGAGAACACAGTTCTGCCAACACCTTGATGTTAAACCAGTGAGATACATTAGACTTCCAATTGAAAGAATGATAAAACAATAAATTTTGTGTTGTTTTAAGCCATAAGTTTGTGGGTAATTGGTGACAATCACAATAGAAAACAAATGTATTTTCTAAGACTAAACACTATTGATAGCAGAATTGTTAAAAAGAGGATCCTACTAAAGTTTGTAACCCTAAACTCATCACCCTCTCCAGCTTCTATTTATCTGTAAGAACTATCATGTGGAGGCATTTTCAGAAAAGTGTTAAAGGCCTATAGTAATATCTTGCAAAGGTTGTTGATTCCCCTTCCTTCCTGTCCTCAAAAGAAGGGCAGGTTGCCCTCCACGCCAGGAGAGGGGAGTAAGAAGCTCCAGGAAGCAGCAAGGTGGTTGCTAGAGGAGAGACTCATCCAAGGACTGGATATTTGCTGACTGCAGAAGCTTGCCGGTCTTTGTTCTGCGGCTACTGAGGAGATAGTATGACAGTCCTTGAAGAAACTTAGGGATGAGGTACAAGGATTAGAGCTTTCCTTTTGTCTGGAAGACTCAAAAGGCAAGAAGTGGCAAGAGCTGCTCCTAGTTGCTGATTGATAGAGACAAAAAAACTGCAGAAAAAGAAGCTTGAACTTCTAGAGCATAGTAGAGGAGCATGAATATGCATACTTTCCATAAGCCAAAATGGACAGTCTAGAAGTTAGCCAGGCTTGGTCAAGTTTCAAAGGAGTTTCTCCCAGGATAAAAACCTTCCGTGGTTATGAGAACAAAGCAGAAAGAAAGAAGCATGGCATATGGCATGAAGCTGTTGAACAAGAGCCGTGAGAAGCTACTGGAGGTCAAAGAGTATTCAAAACTTATCTATCAAAGTTATCAGCTGGGTGGGTAGAGTTCTCCAATAACCCACAAAAAGGAGCTACAAGGGAAAGCTAACATTTATGCATCTGTCAGACAGAAAACCTAAAGCCAAGTTACAACAGTAGCATTTCCTCTGAGGTTTCTCCCTGCCCTGACATTGAAGGTAAAAGAATGCAGCACAGGGAGTAGAGAGTGGAAGAACAGGTGGAAAAGAGGGAAAGGCAGATCACATCCTCTTACTCCACTGGACTGTGAGAGCTGGCCTGAGCTGCGGGTAGAGTCACGGTGGGAGTCTGGAATGGAAGAGAGATTGAAGTCTCAATTTAGACAGGTCTTGTTTTTTTAACACATAAAAATCTGAAGTATTAGTTAATACCTGAAGAATGACTAGCAAACAAAGTGCCCCACTATAAATCTAACCCAACATATTTATGCCTCGGCAATGTTAATGAGACCTGCCAATAAAACTAGGCAATAAAAGCACGACCTTTGAATTTCAATATGCCTCTGCTTATGTTCATTTCTTCACTTTATTTTCCCTTCTGTATTTATAGATCTGGTGTGGTTCTTTCCTGTTTATCTTTCATCTTTTTTGTCTGTCAGTAGGGCCTGCTCCATCTGGACATCTGTTTGGCTATTTCTACAAATGTAGGATTAGCACAGGAAGAGTTAGCTGCCAGGAAAGGGTCATAACGACAATGCTGGTTTTATAGTTGGGAATGTCCTACTACCCAACCTCGTTTGTCCTCTGCCTAGGGGCATGGCTCACTTTGCTTTTCAGAATTTAGGAGATAAATTCAGAGAAGCTCCTTAAGTCACCCTCTCGCCATGTTGAATCTAATGATGTTGTTTATCCTCTCTTTTCCACCCCTGCCCTCACCTCCATATGCCTCCTTCAATAGAAGCCTGAGATGCAGATGACAATGGTGTCTGGGTGACATCTGCAGGTCCCCCTTCATGTCCCAGCCATGTTGTGGTTTCAGTGGTATAGAGTTGAGTCTCTTTAGAGACACAGCCTTGTTTCCACAGCTCTTTTATGCCTCAGATCTTGCTTCTCTAAGCTAGGAAAGGAGTGCTATAGGTATCCTTCAAAAGCACTTTTTTGAGATACCACCATACCCAGGTTCTAAGATGATATGAACATTTCCTAGCATCTTGTTTCATACGTTTCATTAATACTACAAAAACAAAAAACATTTCATTAATACTACAAAAATAGTGCATGTTTAGTGAATTTTGGCATATTGTATCTATAATATCTTTTCAGTGTTCAGCTGGTGGTTAATGGTTTGGAGTTGAGACTACGATGCTATTGTTATTATTCATTCTTTGAATGACAAGGATTGATACTATTTTATTAAACGGTAAGGGATTATTTTTCTTTTTTGCTGTTGTGGTTGCTATTTGTTTTACTGAAAGACTAAAGAACATGCAGCCTTGTCTTCAGACACTTCATACAAACATTTTGCTCTCCTCATACTTAGCATTTCCTAATGACTTAAGCATACATAGTTCACAACCCAGACCTTCAACCATGCTGCCCCTTCCACCTCCTAAACATCTGTTTCTTCATGACATTTCAAGATTTACATCTTTGTGACAGCTTCTCTGTTTTCTCCAGAAAGAGTTAGTCAGGCAGCTCCGCCTCACACTCCCACAGCATTTTTCTCCTTCCTTGCTCTAATTTCTGACCTTTAAATGGAAAGTCTCTCTTTCCTACCCCAGAGACTCCAAGCACTCAAATCGCACCTTGCACAAAACAGATACTCAATAAGTTATATGGAATAAAATTCATAATAATAAGAATCAACTAATCAAAAAAATATTTAACAATCTATTCAGTAACTTGTATTTTACACAGCATGGAAAAAATAGACAAAATTATGTAAATCCTTTATAAAATGTTAAATATAAAAACATTCAGTACTTAAAGGAAATATAATTAATTTATATGAAAAATAACTAAGTAGAATATGGATATTGGAAAATTAAGCAGAATTTGAATATTGAAAAATTAAGCATCATTGCAACATAGTCATTCACTTATTTCATTTTCATACTTTCAATAGTATTCTGAAATCATTTTCAAAATGCAGTTCTACTAAAACTGAAATATTCCATTTTGCAGTGGGATAAATACTACTAATACATTTCAAAAACTCTGTGTTTTAGTGTATTTGCTAATATATTGTTTGTGCAGTTAACCAAAAAGTTCTTTGAAGAGAACTAGAAAAAGATATGGGATAATAAATGAAAACAAAATTGAGGGTTTGTAGTCACACATAACTATTGAAAGTACACACTACTAAATATATTTTCTAAGAGTTCAGGCTTAACAATCTCCTAATTTCTTCAGTGAAGTTAACTTATCTCTGTGTAGTAGATATGTATGCCAAAAAATAAAACCACATTATTTATTTATTTATTTATTTTGCTCATTTGCTTCTTTTTTTTTTTAATTTTTATTTTATTTTTTTTTCAGTGTTCCAAAACTCATTGTTTATGCATCACACCCAGTGCTCCATATAATACATGCCCTCCTTGATACCCACACCAGGCTCACCCACCCCCCCACTTATATATATATATATATATATTTATATAAAATTTGAAAGGTATGATCTCTGGAATTTGCTGGAATACAAAGAAGAATAAATCATGATGATTGCTTTCAGGAGTCCCATAATAACTAAAGAGACAGTTATTCAGCAGAGAAACTATTTTAAGTGCCATAAAGACATCTGAATGTTGTGCCAAAAGAACCTGAAGGACGTGAGCCCTGAATGAGTAATATTTAGACTGAGTTTAAGAAGTAACTTGATAGGGGGGCCTGAGTGGCTCAGTTGGTTAATCCTATCCAATGGTTTCCACGAATGTTGAGATTAAGACCAAGAGCCTCCTGTGTAGCTGGTCCCCTGCTTACCTACAACCTGTGTAGCTGGTCCCCTGCCTACCAGTCCAAGTTCAGTGCCTATCTCTTGTCTCCTTTCTCTCTGTGTTCCACCCACATAGATCTTCTCTCTGTCTCTCAAACAGGCCATGTTCATTTCCACCACGAGGTCTTTGCTAATGCTAATCCTTTTGTCAGGAAAGCCCATTCCTCTATTTTTCACCTAGTTATTTTTTTTCTCAGATTTTAACTTTTCCTGATCACCTTTTCCTCTCAGGATATATAACAGGAGCCTTTTTCAGACACTCGTGGTACGCCATCCCTTTCATTCAGGGTATTATTCTGTTTTAAATTTTGCGTTCGTTATGGTGATTATTTAATATCTGTCTCCCTTCCTCCACTATGTTATAAATTTACTTCAAGAGGAACAACACTGGGGCACCTGGGTGGCTCAGTGGGTTAAAGCCTCTGCCTTAGGCTCGGGTCATGGTCCCAGAGTCCTGGGATCGAGCCTCGCATTGGGCTCTCTGCTCGGTGGGGAGCCTGCTTCCTCCTCTTTCTCTCTGCCTGCCTCTCTGCCTACTTGTGATCTCTGCCTGTCAAATAAATAAATAAAATCTTAAAAAAAAAAAAAATTTACAAAAAAAAAAAAAAGAGGAACAACACTTACTTTTGCTCACCATTATATTCCAAGTCCTTCTTCCAGTAGCTATCATGTAGTGTCATCCAATAATACATGTGCAGGATCAAGCACAAATAAATAAGGAAAAGAACGTGGTTACACTGGATGGGGAGAAGGGAGAGGAAACGTGCACAATTTCAGAATCTTGAAAAAAACCTAGCAACTATGGGGAATGGCAGACATTCAATGCCAATAGGAATGTTAAGTTGCCTGGGGAAAGTCAGTCATTAAAAAACAAGAGAAAGGACAGAAAGAATAGCTTATAACATTCTTAAAAGGCTTAGTATGCCAGAATGGTTTTTGTTCATATTTTATAAGTTAGTGGGATCAACAGATGTTTTAGGTAAGGAAATGATACACTCTGTTTTGGTTTTTGGCTTTGTAATTCTGGTGAGGGGTGAAGGATAAATTGGTGTAGGTAGAAATTGGTGGAATAGAGATCATTTTGAAGGTTATTCCAAAAGATGATGCTAACTTGGAAAACAGAATGGAAGTGAAGGTGGAAGAAAAGAAGTTACAGATAACTTTCAAGAAAAAGCATCTTCACCAGACAGCACATTAATTGTTGGGTGTGAGAGAGGAAAGATCTCTAGATTGGGAGACTGAATGGATGCCATTCCCAGTGCAAAAATGGATATAGAAGTAAGAGTAGTTGAATATGGAATGATAGTAACTTCGCTTTTTGACATGCTAAATTTAAGGTTCATATCATGCATGTAGTCCAGTTGTTCAATAGGAATATTTGGAAATATGGGGTGGAAATGCATATTTATGAATCTTTAGAATGCAAGATGGCAAGTGAAAACATGAAAGTGGATTAATTCAACCAGAGATGCCATCTAGAATTAGATAAGTAAATTTTAAGAAAAAAAAAGAAAAAATAGAGGAGGAGTCGCTAAAAGGGCAGAGTTCAAATGTTGCGAAAGATGGAGGAGACCCAGGGTATGTGCTGGTCTCAAAAAAAAAAAGAGGAAAGGTCTTCAGTGAGTGGTCTGCTGTGTCAAAGGCTGATGAGAAATAAAACACAATAAAAACTGAGAATACAGACTGTGGGTTATAGAGAGGAGAGGGGTGGGGGGATGGGTTGGCCCAGTGATGGGTATTAAGGAGGGCACAGATTGCACGGAGCACTGTGGGTTACACACAAACAATGAATCCTGGAACACTACATCAAAAACTGATGATGGACTGTATGGTTACTAACATAACATAATAAAAAAAATAATTTAAAAACTGAGAATAGGACTTCAGATTTGCAATTAAGAAGATATTAGTGCTTTCAGAAGAACAATTTCAGTAGAATGGGAAGGACTGATGTGGATTTTTAGCCCTGATGAGTGAAGGTGAGGAAAGAAACAGCCATGTGGTTTGTTCTTTCAAAAAGTTTGTCAGTGAAGGGAGAGAAAGACCAAAGTGATGGCCACAGAGAGGAGCATATCGAGGAAAAATTTTGTTTGCTTGTTTATTAATTACTTTTAAATCATCAAAAATACCCCCAAATAGTTAATGCCTGAGAGGAAAGAAGAGGTTGTAATAAAAACTAAAGAAAAAAATTACAAACTGTGAAATATTCTTAGTGTTTCCATTTTATGTTTTTATTATTTGAGATGGAAAGTAGCTTCACAGCTCATTAATTTATTTAGTCAAGTGAGTCAGTTTTGTATGAATATAATGTATATACATATATATGTGTGTATGTGTATATAAACATATGTATATGTGTGTATACATATATACACACAATAATTTATATATACACACACACACATATAGAGAGAGACATTGCTCCCTCCTTAAGGAACTTAAAATCTTGTTAGAGAAAGAACATAAAATAATAATACAAAGCTTAATCATGATTGATTCGTTTAACAAATATCAATGCTTCCAATCAGCCAAACATTATGACAGATACAAAGAATTAGGTGGGAGTCATGCCAGATGTGGTTCTGGCCCTCATGCAACTTGCACTGAACATTAAAAATGAAACAAATAGCATATAATGCAATAGCTATATTATAATTATTTTCTATACTCCAGGTGATTTAAGGAAGAATTCAGAAAAAAAAAAACAACAACTTTAAAATCAAGTCATCTAGAACAGTCTCATCTCTGACAGCAAACAAGTCAACTAGAGGAAATCAAGCTGCTACCTTAATGCCAGTGATAGTATAACAGGATGAAATGTTAAAACTAAGGATTATTTGTTGTTACTCTTTTAAGGCCTAATGAAGTATAAATTTTTATATGTATGTGAAAGTTTTTAACTTGTTCTCTTTAGGGATATCCTAATTCAGAATATCCAGGTGTTTACATTTTTACGTATTTATACAAAACCTACCCAGCCCTAGAAGATGACAGAAGACTATTCTTTAAACTAGATTCCTTAATTCATATGGCATCTTTTTCTTGATCTTAACTATGAATACATGCTTTATCTCTTTCTTCCGCAGCCCTCCCAGGTGATGACTCTTTTATCTCCTAAAGCACACATAGCATCTATCCTGGAGGCGAGGTCATGCTCTTCTGTTCCATATCACCACTTCTAAACCATTGTTGTTGCTTATTCCCTAAAAAGTACCTGCTCTCAAGTATCTGGCAGGTTGTTTTTGTCTAAACCATTCATCCTGCTGTAAGTCTTAACTCAAATCCCCACCTAGACAATTCTTCCACACCTTGACTTTATTGACTTTAAACTTATGAACATAAGTTCAAAAATTATGACAAACTGCATTTCCTCATTTCATTCATTCTCCCATGATGGCAAGAAGCTATTCCTACCTTCTTTCACCTTAAACCTCCAACAGACCCTCCCTTCCTACTATTTTCAGCTACTGATCTTTTTTATGTCACAGAGAAAAGAAAAGCAATTAAGAGAGAATGTCCGCAAACTTCCATTACCTCACCTGCCCACTTTTATCTGTACTCATTCATATTCTACTTTCTCTCCATTTCTCTCACTTTCTCTAAGCAATTGCTTCTGAAATTATACCTCTTGTCTCATCATCACATTTTCACACTCTCTACTGGCTTATTACTACCACAATACAGACATGCTATATAACATTACTATCACCATACAAACATGCTATAACATCAAAAGTCATTCCTCCCTAGACTCCATATATTGTTCTAACTACCACTCAACTTTGGTTCTTTTTATAAACACACCTCTGGGAAGGACTGTCCAAACTTGCAAACTCCACTTTCCATATCGTCTTAAGCCTGTCCCAGTTAGACTTGCCCTTCTCAAGACAACCTCATTGTCAAATCTAATGATCAATCCCTTCTTGCTAAACTCTTTACAGTATTTGACAAGAGTGATCACTCCATCCTACATGAAACACTGTCTTCACGTGACTTCTGGGATGCCACAACCCTTGAAGTCCTTCCTACATAACTCATTGTTCTGTTAGCCTCCTTTGCTGCATCTTCTTCTGTGTCTGTTCCATAAACTGGTGTCCCTGAGGACTCAGTCTTTTTGCCACGTTTATTCTCTCACATACTATTTGCACAGTAATAACTTCCAAATTTTTACTCTTAGCCCACATCTCCCATCCCACACTCTTTACTTTTTATCCAATTCTACATCTCCACCTGATTTATAATAAGTGTCTTATGCTTAATAAGTGCATGACAAAATTCTTGATCCCATTCACGTGGAGCTGATGACCATGGATTCTGAATGAGATCAAACAGAAAAAAATGTTTTTGTTTTTCTCCCAGTTTCAGCTGAAGCAGTTTAGGCTTGGAGTAGTCAAAGATTTGGATTTAACTACAATCTGATTTTATAAACAATTACAAAGAAACAAAAGAGGGACAGTTGAAGTTGCATGTGTCTATATAGTCATGACCTACAAAGCTTTTGGCCTACTGACCCCTGGCTGCCTCTCAGACTTCCTCTTTTCCTACCGCTTTCTCTATGTCTGCTCCTCTCCAGCCATCCTGACCTCCTTGTGCTTTCCCATCTCTGAGTCTTTGGACTGCCAAGCCTTCTTCTTCAAATACCCTCATCCTGAATATTCATAAGGCCTGCCCCTTAACTTCATCTACATCTCTACTCAAAAGGCACATTTCAGAAAGAACGTCTCTAATTAACTTATCTAAAATACCATCCCCATCACTATCATCTCTCACTTTATTTTATTTTTTTATTGGTAGCTATTATATTATATACTTATTTCATTTCCTGCCTTACCTTTGAGAATATATGGCACATGAGGTCTGAAGTTTAGTCTCTCCTATTTAGCTAGAATTTAAATAGTGGTTCCAATAAAGCTAACACTCAAAAATATGATCACTCAAAATATTTATTTTGTGGGGTAACTCAGATGCTATCTATTTTATCATAACATTAATATTCCTACAGGAATAGTTATGGAAGTTCTGCTAATAACAACAGAAACTTCAAATGAGAAACTACATAGAGTACTTAAAACAGTGCCTGGCAAATAATGATCATTTGATACTTTCTATCATCATTAAGTATCAATAGAAATAATACTTAAAAACTCATAAATGCTCAAAGTATATTTTTGGATTTATATGTCTTTTGACGAATAACAAAGAAGAAAAAGGATTTTAAATGACCATTTCTCTTTTTCTTCTTGATCATTCTAGTTTGTTTCTGCATTTCTGTTATAAATATTATGAAAGCTTTAAAAGAAAGGAGCTAGAGTCAATGATCTCTACAATGCCTTTAATACTGTAAGGTATAAAAGTGTATCATGCCACCAGCTCCATCCAGTCATTCATATTGTCCTCAAAAAGCTGCCTTGCATTACCCCCTTTTATCTCGAATGGATCTGTGAAATACTCAAGAATTACATGCATTCAGATAGATATGGAGTAATCAAAACTCTTATGAAAGTCAAAATTGCAATTATTCTATGAGATATATATCAGAGAAGTAAAACATACCTAGCATTGACAATTTAGTTATGGTCTTCTTTAGTTTGAGGATATAGTTTCCTATAACGTTCACTCTAAACTGCTTCAAGTCTGAGTCATAAGACCATTAAATTGCCTGGTTGGTCATAACCATGTTGCTCAAAACTCTCAAATTCAACATGTCTTAGCTGAAGTAACAACACAATTTTGAAATAAATACGGAGTCTTTCTTATGAGAATCAGGTAAAAGTAATAAAATCTAATATTTGGGTAATTCCATTGAATGAAATAAATTTTTTATTGCGTTGGACAAAGGCAATTTAAAGAATGAAGTCATGGCCTCCAATTCAAGATCCCATCAAAGTAGAAATGAAAATGGCTACTGAGCTTCTCAATGTATAAGTAATTTTTTTTCAGGCTTTGTCCTAAGTGAATTTTTATAGAGAAACAATCTATTTCCTTTTTTTATATTTATATATTTTTTATATTTTATATTTGGAATTATTATCTGTTTCAAATTTTTTTAAGATTTTATTTATTTATTTGACAGAGGGAGAAAGAGAGAGAGATCACAAATAGGCAGAGAGGCAGGCAGAGAGAGAAGGGGGAAGCAGGCTCCTCGCTACCCAGGCGCCCCCTGTTTCAAGTTTTTAATTTAAATTCTAGTTAGTTAACATATGATATGATACTAGTTTCAGGAGAATTTAGTGATTCATCACTTGCACATAACAGCCAGTGCTCTAATTCTTCTAATAATGATGAAGACCAGTTACTAGTTGTCAAGGTATGTTATTGATTTTTATCATTATTAGAATAATTAGAACTGCTCGGTATGTGTTTAGTCATTTTCCTTGTGTTAATCCCTGGTCATTTCTCCAAGTATTTATGGTCCCTTTCCTTCTCTGGAGAAACACAGAGACTTAAAAAGCTGTGGATTTTGTCAATGTGAATTTTTATGTACATCATGGTTTCACAAGGCCAAGGAAGTAGATTTTACATCATCACATCTCACATGGATTTATAAGCCCTCAAATTACCCACTCAAAAGATAAGTGGAGGTATGATGGTGTTCTCCAGTATCACCCTAAGGTCCTTTAGGTAAATATTTCGTATCAATCATGCACAGTTATATTTTCTTAGAGAAAATTGCCTAGGAACTCCAGAAGTCTAGCAAATCACACACTAAGATGGTAAGATTAAGAAAGAGTCCATCCAGACACTTGAATATTAAACAAATTAGGAAAGTTCTCTAAAGCTCATTTTTCTCACCTGTAAAATGGATCCCATTTTATAACAATACAATAATATCTGCTGCCTTATTTATTTGAGACACTGTAACAAAAATACCATAGACTAGGTGGCTTAAACAACAGGTATTTGTTTCTCACAATTCTAGAGGTTGGGAATTCCAATATCATGATGCCAACAGATTCTGGGTAGGGTGAGGGCATACTTCCTGGTTCACAGATAGCTGTCTTCTCACAGTATCCTCACATGGTGAAGGGGTGAAAGAGCTCTCTGCAGTCTTCTTTGTAGGGACAATAATCCCATTCATTAGGGCTCTACCCTCAAGACCTAATCACTCCTCCAAATTCCCACCTCCTAATACAATCACACTGGGGGTTGGGTTCTGAATTTTCCAGGAACATAATAAACATTCAGTCCATAAAACTTCATTATAAAGTTTTGAGATTTGACGATATCTTATACAGATCAGGTGTTAAATATATGTTGAATGACTGATTCAAATAAGACATTACTATTTAAAACATTTTGACACAACTTGGGCCATGGTATATACTCAAAACACGGTAGAAGGAGAAATACCAATAATAATAATGTCAGTACTTATGATAGTTGTAGTGTACTATTAATGTTAATATTAACGTTAATCAATGCTAATATTGATTTATTTAATATTGGTTTGCTTGATCATTTCTCCAAGTGCTGAGAAAACAAGAATTATGCCTCAATCAGGTTTCTACACTGTAGATGTGATGTATGCTTTTCATGTTCAGCTCTTCACCCACTCTTCACTGTATATAGATTTATCAAAACAAACTTTATACTACATTATTCTTCTTGGTTCTCCTTCTCTCCAAGCCTATCCTAAAAATCCTAACATCTTGTGAAGAGTCAGCTCTATGACATTATTGAATAGGTAATTACTTCAAAATAGGACTTGCGTAATAATCAAGATATGATCTAAATACCTGATGCAGCAAGGAGAGAGGATAAATTTTACAAATTAATTATCCATGGGATTAGATAGACTTGGGTTTGAATCCTGACTCTGTTCTGCATTAAATTCTCAAAAATGATTTTATTTCTCTGAATTGCAACTTCCTCTCTTATGAAATGGTGATAAAAAATCTACACTGTTAGCTTATTGTGAAGATTAAATGAAATTAGTATCAGTGAATTAGTATCAGTGGTAATGTTTAACAAACAGCCCTGTAGAAACAACATGATTTGTAGCATTTGTCAATTTCTGTAGTATAAATACTCTCACCATAGCTGTTGTTACCAACATAATGTGATTGAACAAAAAATTGTGCACCATCAGCTCTCATTAGGTTGATTCCAGTACAGCATGGGTTGATAGACTTTTGTCAAATAATTGCAAACAATTTCTATTTCTCTTTGGCAATATAGACCCAGTTGTTAAGTCACAGTAAGATAAGGTAAAATCCTTATAACGGAACCTAGTGTTTTATAACTCAACAGATTTTGTGAGATACTAATCCATTGCAAATTTAAAACTGTAAATGGATCTCTCTTCCCATTTTCTAGGCCACTGAGCTCTAATTATAGATAGTTCTCCTATTACCTGCATTAACTGTAAATTAATTCAGCATTAATAAAATTAGTAATGTCCAGAGATTTTAGGTATTTTTGAAAATTCAAAATATAATCTAAGAAAGAATACTGCATATAAACAAAAAAATAATAAAAATTTTAATTTATCCTATCTGTATTTGAATAGCTATGTAGAATATTATAAACTGGAAACTGTTCACATTCTAGAACAATATCTATTCCAGCACAGCTTGTTTTTTGTAACTGAACATCTAACAAAAGTCCTTCTTGCTAACTTATAATTGTATCACTGAAAATATTACTTATTATTTGGAGAAAATTTTGATAGCATACTAAATTATGCAAAAATTAGAATGCTTCAATTTCTTCTGTGGGAATATGTTATTATTAAATTTTAATGTAGCATAGCCCAAATATTGTGCATTGTGTTCATAGATTCTATTTTAACACCATACTCCTAGAATACAATTTCTGATTTTTTCCTTTTTAATAAAAATTCTAATGTTGTTTCTACTCTATAGTACCAGAAAATAAAAGGAAAAGCTAATAATAAATAACACTAAAAAGACATTGACTTTAGAAATGATTTTATATTGAGTTTTTCATGAAAGACCAAATGCAATCAAATAATCAGTATAGAAACAGTAAGAACACTTAACATGAGATCTACTCTTCTAACAAATTTTTAAATGTACAAGACAGTATTTTTAACAATGGGCACAATATTCTAAAGCAGATCCCCAGAGCTTGTTCATCTTACATAACTGAAACTTTATGCTTGTTGATTAACCACTTTCCCTTTCCCCTTGCTCCCAGCCACTGGCACCCACCATTCCACTCTCTTGATTCTGTAAGTTTGACAACTTTAGATACTTCATATAAGTGGAACCATGCAGTATTTGTCTTTCCTTGTCTGGTTTATTTCATTTAGCATAATATCCTCCAGGTTTATGCATGTAATTGCATATTGCAGAATTTCTTCCTTTTCAAGCCTGAATAATATTCCATTATATGTATATACCATATTTTCTTTTTTCTTTTTTTTTAAGATTTTGTTTATTCATTTGACACAGAGAGAGAGAGATCACAAGTAGGCAGAGGACAGGCAGAGAGAGAGAGGGAGAATCAGGCTCCCTGCTGATCAGAGAGCCTGATGTGGGATTTGATCCCATAACCCTGAGATCACGACCTGAGCCGAAGGCAGAAGCGTAACCCACTGAACCACCCAGGCACCCTATACCATATTTTCTTTATCCATTCATCCACCAGTGGACATTTAGGTTGTTTCCATATCTTGACTAATGTGAATAGTGCTGTAATAAACATAGAAGTGTTATTACTCTTTAAGATCTTAATTCCAATTCTTTGGAATAAATATGAGAAGTGGGATTGCTGGATCATATAGTTGTTCTATTCTTAATTTTTTTGAGGAATCACTATAATGCTTTCCATGGCAGCCACACCATTTTGGATTTCCCCCAGAAGTGTATAAAGGTTTCGATTTCTCCACATCCTTGCCAATACCTGCTGTCTTCTGGTTCGCTTGTTTTTGGTAACAATAATCCTAGCAGGTATGAGATGCTATTCCATGGCTTTATTTTGTATTCCGCCTAATATTGATGACTTTGAGCATCTTTTCACATATCTGTTGGCCATTTGTATGCCTTCTTTTTTTTTTAAAGATTTTATTTATTTATTTGACAGACAAAGATCACAAGTAGGCAGAGCGGCAGGCAGAGAGAGAGAGGAGGAAGCAGGCTCTCTGCCAAGCAGAGAACCTGATGCGGGGCTTGATATCAGGACCCTGGGACCATTACCCGAGCCGAAGGCAGAGGCCTTAACCCACTGAGCCATCCAGGCGCCCCTTGTATGCCTTCTTTAGGGAAATCCCTATTCAAGTCTTTAGTCTCTTTCTTAAACTAACCAATTAGTTCTTTTACTGTTGAGTTGTAGGAGTTCTTTACATTTTAGAAACCAATCCCTTATCAGATATAAGGTTTGCTAATATTTTCCACCAATCCATAGTTGCTTTTTCACTCTGTTGTTGGTGTCCTTTGCTGTGCAGAAGCTATCTATGGGAAAGTACTTCAATATAATAAAAATTTTTATGAAAACCCTACAGCTAACATCATACTCAATGGTGAAAAACTGCAACCCTTCCCTCTAACATCAGAACAAGGTAAGATACCCACTCTCTCCTTAACATAGTAATGAAAGTTCTAGCCAGAAAAATCAGGCAAGAAAAATAAATTTAAAAACACCCAAATCAGAAAAAAAGAAGTAAAATGGTCCCTGTTTGCAGGGACAATATACAGTGCACATTGTACAGTTTGCAGGGACTATGTACAATGATCTCGTACATAGAAAACATAAAAGACTGCATTAAAAAATGTTAGAACAAATAAACAAACTCAGTAAATTTACAGAACACAAAATCAACACACAGAACCAGGGGTGCCTGGGTGGCTCGGTTTGTTAAGCATCTGCCTTCGGCTCAAATCATAATCCTGGAGTCCTGGGATTGAGCCCCACATCGGGCTCCCCGCTCAGCAGACAGCCTGCTTCTCCCTCCACCCCTCACCCCACTCATGATCTCTTTATCCCTCTCTCTCTCTCAAATAAATAAATAAATAAAATCTTTTAAAAATCTACTGTGTTTCTATACAATGACAATGACTTATCAAAAAAAAATTAGGCAAACAATTCCATTTATAATAGCATCAAAGGAATAAAATATCTAGGAATAAACTTAACTAAGGAGGTAGAAGACTTGCACACTGAAACCTACAAAACATTAATGAAAACATTAATGAAAGAAATTGAAGACACAAATAAATGGGTCTATCCATGCTCATGGATTAGAAGGACTTAATATTGTTAAAATGTCCATACTACACAGTCTACAAATTCAGTGTCATTCTTATCAATATCCAGATAGCTACTTTTTTATAGGAAAAAGGAAAAAATCCTAGAATTTGTATGGAACCATGGGGACCCCAAAAACCCAAAGCAATCTTGAGCCTGAAGAACAAAGCTGGGGAAAAAAAAAAAAATCACATCTCCTGATTTCAAATATCTTACAAAGCTATAGTAATTAAAATGATATGGTACAGGAATAAAGGCAGACATATAGACCAATGGAACTGAATCAATTCATTCTCAGAAATCAGTCCATGTGGGCACCTGGGTGGCTCAGTGGGTTAAGCCTCTGCCTTTGGCTCAGGTCATGATCTCAGGGTCCTGGGACTGAGCCCTGCATCGGGCTCTCTGCTCCGTAGGGAGCCTGCTTCCCCCTCTGTCCATCTGCCTGCCTCTCTGCCTGCTTGTGATCTCTCTCTCTGTCAAATAAGTGGATAAAATCTTAAAAAAAAAAAAAGACAGAAAGAAAGAAAGAAAAAGAGAGAAAGAAAGAAATCCCTGCATATATGGTCAACTGATCTTCAAAATGGTGCCAAAAATACAAAATGTAGACAGTCTTTTTAACAAATGTATTAGGAAAATTGGATATCTGTGTGCAAAAGAATGAGATCAGACCCTTATCTTACACCATACACCAAAAGTTACTCAAAATGGATTAAAGACTTAAATGTAAGTCTTGAAATTATAAAATTTTTGGCAGATAACATGGAAGAAAAGTTTCATGGCATTAGTCTTGGCAAAGATGTGCTGGATATGACACCAAAAGTATAAGCAATTAAAGAAAAAAATAGACAAATGACATTCTCTACTATAGGTAAATAATTTAAAATACTGAAAATAACACTAAATATATGCCTACTCCACCATAAGTAAAGCTGCTGTAGTATTTTTGTACAAGACATTTGATGGACATATACATTCATTAATCTTGGGTATATACCTGTGTATGCCTGAGAATATATTCTGTGTACACCTGCATGTTTCAGGCTAATGAATATATATGCTCACCAAAACACTTGTACGAGAATGCTTATAGAAACTTTATTCACAGTAGCACAAACCTGGAAACAATACAAATGCCCAATAATAGTAAAAGGACTTAGTAAATTATGGTCTATTCAAAAGAAATGAAATCTTGCCATTTGCAACGACGTGGATAGAACTAGAGGATATTACGCTGAGTGAAATAAGTCAATCAGAGAAAGACAACTATCATATGATTTCCCTGATATGAGGAAGTTGAGAGATAAAGTGGGGGGTTTTGGGGGTAGGGAAGGAAAAAATGAAACAAGATGGGATTGGGAGGGAGACAAACCATAAGAGACTCTTAATCTCACAAAACAAACTGAGGGTTGCTGGGGGAGGGAGGTAGAGAGAGGGTGGTGGAGTTAAGGATTTGGGGGAGGGTATGTGCTATGGTGAGTGCTGTGAAGTGTGTAAACCTGGCGATTCACAGACCTGTACCCTTGTGGCTAATAGTACACTATATGTTTATTAAAAAAATTATGGTCTATTCATACATACACAGCAATAAAAACTATGAATCTATTACCATATGTAATAACATGAATCAATGTCATAGACATAATATTTACAGAAAGAAGTCAGACATAAAAAATTTATATGGTATATTTACATTGTTTGGATTTCAAGTATTATAAAAATTAATGTCTGGTTTTAGAAGTCAGAAAAGTAGTTGCCTTGTGGTGGTAGTCTTATTGAGTTGACAGTGACATGAGGAAGTTTCTAAGGAGCCAGAAGTCTTTCATATCTTAATCTAGTTAGTGATCACATAATTCATACATATTTTTAAAATTCATTGAACTATATGCTTAGGATATATGCATATATCTTACATCTTTTTAAAAATCTTCTGCACTGTACACTAAGAAATGTGTATACATCTCTACATCTCAATTAAAAAAGATTAAACCCTCTAAATTAACTCATTACCTGTCTAGTACTAGCTCTGAGTAATTTTGCAACCAGTATTGACAAATGTGTTGAGTCACTTTTTAAAAGATAAAATAAAATAAATTTATTTATTCTTCTCCTACCCACTTAAGCCCCCATGTTGCATCACCACTTCCTCATATCAAGGAGATCATATGATAGTTGTCTTTCTCTGCTTGACTTATTTCGCTAAGCATGATACCCTCTAGTTCCATCCACGTTGTCGCAAATGGCAAGATTTCATTTCTTTTGATGGCTGCATAGTATTCTATTGTGTATATATACCACATCTTCTTGATCCATTCATCTGTTGATGGACATCTAGGTTCTTTCCATAGTTTGGCTATTGTGGACATTGCTGCTATAAACATTCGGGTGTGCGTGCCCCTTTGGATCACTACGTTTGTATCTTTAGGGTAAATACCCAATAGTGCAATTGCTGGGTCATGAAACAAGATGGGATTGGGAGGGAGACAAACCATAAGTGACTCTTAATCTCACAAAACAAACTGAGGGTTGCTGGGGGGAGGGGGTTTGGGAGAAGGGGGTGGGATTATGGACATTGGGGAGGGTATGTGCTTTGGTGAGTGCTGTGAAGTGTGCAAACCTGGTGATTCACAGACCTGTACCCCTAGGGATAAAAATATATGTTTATAAAAAATAAAAAATTTAAAAAAATAAAATAAAATAAAATAAATTTAGAAAATAGAGCCAGAACAGGTAAAAAGTAAAAACTACTCATGTCTAATTAGCGTATTTAATCAACAACCCATATTTATGCTTAGCTCATAAGGCAGTGAATTTGTATACACTTACAGGGAGATGTTTCAAATTTCCTAACCTATCATATCTTCTAATAGAAGCCTCAGGTCTTCTGGTTTTCTAAGGAATTTGGATAAAAGTTAATGTTTTTTTAAATAGTCAGTGCATTGTCTTGAAAAGCAATTCGGGAAATGAATTTTTTGCTCAAGAAAACACTGCCTTAAATATGACATTAGAAGACCTTTTCTTCTGGTTCATTTTCTACCTTTCTATCATGTCATTCCAAATATTGTCTAAAAACAGGGATGACTGAAAAGTATAATTTTTTAACAGAGATGCTGTGTATTTGACTAAATGGCTACTTAGGGTGAAACGCTGACAATGACGGTCTACAAGCTCACCCACAGTTCTCGTCCCAGCCCTGTGTGCGCATGTGCACACATGCGCTGCATAAACAAAACTCCGTGAACTCTGCCACCAAGAGTAGAACAACATCTTTGGCGTTCATGGACAAAAAGAACTGGGATTCCATCCAGGGGTTAAACATGAAGGGCCAGGAAGGTCCTAATGAGAACCTGAACAATTTTGAACCAAGTGAAAAACTGTCCTATATCCTAAGTGTTTTAGGAGCCTCCCGGGGATAGCAGCAATTGACAGCCCTGCAACAAGCACCAGCCCAACACAGAGGAAGGCGTTCTCACAGCACCACAGTCCTCTGGGCCTTATTAGCAAATCCAAAAGGAAGAGGGAAATACAGAAACAGAAAAACAGACCATATTGTTGAGGGAACTTGTATCTTTGCAGGGGGAAAGAAAAAAAAATGTTTAAAATGAAAGTCATAAAATTCTTAGAAAAGTTGTCTGGGAATAATTCTGCATCATTCTTGCCTAAATAAAGTTTTAATTATCAAATCTCATGGACATACAATCCTTAAGAATTTCACTTTCTGAGAACAATACCTCCTAAAAAGAAAAGCATATAATAATGTCTTTTCAGAAAGGTTACTTAAAGAACTGACTGTGAAAATTGTACTGAGAAAAGTAGCTAAAAGACAGAAAACACATTTTATTTAAAAAAAAAACCTTATGACAGGTCATTTTTAAAAAGAGGAAGATATTATGGAGGCACATATTGCATGGAGCACTGGGTGTGGTGCAGAAACAATGAATTCTGGAACACTGAAAAGAAATTTTAAAAAAAAAATAAAAATTTTTAAAAAGAGGAAGATAAGAGCTGCATACTTCCCTATAGAAAAAATTCTCTCAGTTTGTCTAAAGACTTTGAAGGGTAAAACATAATGCCATTACCTACAGTTTGGGGGGGGGCGTTTTTCTAATACATTTTCCTCTCTTTATTAGAAAGTAAAACAGGGACAGTGGTCCAAGGACAGGAACAGAGGTAGAGCAAAACAAGTATGATAAAGACATTTTCAGACAGTTTGAAAAGTCATGGTCCCAGCAAGAAACAGGCAGCTCACCACAGCTGAGTTATAAAAAACTATTTACAAAAGTCTGTACAGGGTGTAGAGAAATCAAAAGATGGTGCTAATTGTCTTTCTCTGCTTGACTTATTTCACTTCGCATAATACCCTCCAGTTCCATCCATGTCAATGTAAATAGTAGGTATTCATCCTTTCTGATGGCTGAGTAATAAATAGTAGGTATTCATCCTTTCTGATGGCTGAGTAATAATATGCCATTGTATATTTGAATCACACCTTCTTTATCCATTCATCTGTTGAACATCTCAGCTCCTTCCACAGTTTAGCTGTTGTGGACATTGCACTGGGTATTAAATGTGACTAATGAATCATTGAACATTACATCAAAAACTAATGATATGGGGCACCTCAGTGGCTCAGAGGGTTAAGCCTCTGCCTTTGGCTCAGGTCATGATCTTAGGGTCCTGGGATTGAGCCCCGCATCAGGCTCTCTGCTCAGTGGGGAGCCTGCTCCCCGCCCCCCACTCTCTCTGCCTCCATCTCTGCCTACTTGTGATCTCTCTCTCTTGCTCTCTCTGTCAAAGAAGCAGAGAGCCAATGTCTCACTCACTCTCCTTTCTCATTCTAATCTCTTACTCAAGCCTCCACTGGAGGCCAAAGAGCAAAGGAGACTGTAGAAACTGTCCGGTCCCTATGAGATAGCTACCCGGGGCACAGAACAGGGCACAGAAAGGAGAGTGCATCTAGTGCATAAAACAGAAAAAAAACAAAACAGGTTCTATCAAAATAACACCACAATGTGGTAGTTTATGAGAGTAGTTTAATTTCTACTTAGTTTATGCAGTAGTTTAATTTCTAATGAAATTAAACACTCTGCTGGAATTGCACAGAGGAAGAAATCTCTTGATTTGAGTAATCAAGGAACACTTCAAAAAGAAGGCATTGCTACAGAATGCTGGCTGCCAGAGGCTTGGGGCAGGAGACTGGACAGGGAGTCATTGTTTACTGGATACAGGTGCGGTTTTGCAACTCTTTTGCAAAGAGTTCTAGAGATGGGTGGCACAACAATGTGAGTAGTTAACACTAAGAACTATGCACTTGAAAAAGTAGTTAAAACTCAGGGGCACCTGGGTGGCTCAGTTGTTAAGCATCTGCCTTTGGCTCAAGTCATGATCCTGGGTCCTGGGATTGAGTCCTACACTGGGCTCCCTGCTTGGCAGAAAGCCCGCTTCTCCCTCTTCCACTCCCCCTGCTTGTGTTCCCTTCCTTGCTGTGTCTCTCTCTGTGAAACATATAAATAAAATTTAAAAAAAAAATAGTTAACACTAAGAACTATCACTAAGGTGATAAATTTTATGTTGTGCATATTTTATCACAATTAAAATATTTTTAAAGGAGGAACTACATTTTAGTTAGATTTCATTAATATGCCAAAAGCTTTGCTAAGAAGAAATAAGAAGATGGAATAAAGGGCAGTCCAAATGTGAGACTTTCTGTTCAGAACTGAAGGAAAAAATATAGGAATGTCAGAGAACTAGCTACGAAATTTCAAAGGAATTGAGAAGAAAGTAAAATACATTTTTCAAAAAATAAACCAAGCAAAAACCAACCAAACAAACAAAGAGGCCAGAGGGTAGGAGTTTCTGTAATACAAGCAGTGTTTTTTATTAGTGCAAAAAAACAAAACAAAAAAAAAAAACAGAAATACTGTGCTTAAAGAGTCTGAAAATATAAATTTATATCTGGATTTCAGGTATAAATAATTTATGTTATTTAGTCAAGAATTAAACAAAATCTCTGAGGCAAATTCATTAGTTTCCTATTTCTGTTGTAATAAATTACCACAAATTTAGTGCCTTAATAAGACAGATTTGGGGTGCCTGGGTGGCTCAGTGGATTAAAGCCTCTGCCTTCAGCTGAAGTCATGATCCCAGGGTCCTGGGATCAAGCCCTGCATCAGGCTGTCTGCTCAGCAGTGAGCCTGCTTTCTCCTCTCTCTGTGCCTGCCTCTCTGCCTGCCTCTCTGCCTGCTTGTGATCTCTGTCTGCCAAATAAATAAATAAAATCTTTTTTAAAAAAGCACAGATTTATTATTTTATGGCTTTAAAAGTCAGAAATCAAAAATGAGACTCAATTGGACTAAAATTGGTGTATTCTTTCTGGAGGCTCTAGGAGAGAATCCATTCCCTTGCCCAGTTTCTAGGGATCATCTGCATTTCTCATTTCATGACCCCCCTTCCTTCTTCAAAGCAAGAAATGGCTAGTTGAGTCATTCTGATATCACATCACTGCACTGGGACACCAACTCTTCTGTCTCTCTCTTTCACATTTTAAGGACACTTGAGAGGAGATTGGGCCCACCCAGATAATCCAGTATAAGGTCAGCTGATTAGCAACCCAAGTGTAATCCTACCTGCAGCCTTAATTTTTCTTTGCCGTGTAATGTAACACACTCATAGATTCTAGGGATTATCATGTGAACATCTTTGGGGAGGCCATCATTCTGCCTACCACAGCAAAATTACACAAGAAAATTTTAAATTATCTTACCTCTCTAAATATTTTATCAGTGAGGTGTTTATCTAAACGCTACACTTTCACTGTCTATGTGAATTATTCTATAGTCACTACATATATCAGAGAAGGTGGGAAAGAATAAAAAATGGAATCTATCACTCAAGCTGACTAGTTGAAATTTAATCAGAAATCAAGCTCCCTTAGTTTTCAGTTGAAAGAGAATTCTTAAACCTGCTCGGCATGTATTCTTTATACCAACAAGAACAAAAAGAAATTAGAAAGAGCAGGCCTCAGTATGGTTGTTGATAGAAGAGTCTCTAATAGAAAAATGTATGATTTATCTGCCTACCGGATGGGCCCTGTGCCATTACACTACTGCTTTACAATTGGATAGAGCTTCCAAGTTATAGCAGTTTTTGCATGCGTTTGTTCACTTGATTCTTTCCAGAAGTCAGGAGATTTGGCAACACTGAGATAACTTTTCTTGGGGGGGAAAGAAAATGTTTGCCTCCTAATAGATTGTCTCCTGTAAAATTATTATTGCTTTATTCTAAAATAAGACTTTGCAGATTCATTTTTTAAAATATTTATTTATTATTTTAGAAAGAGTGTGAATATGCTGGGGTCAGGGGTGGGCAGAGGGAGAGAAAGAATCTCAAGCAGAATCCCTGCTGTGTGCGAGCCCGACTGGGGCCACCAAGGCATTCCCAGATTCAATCATATTAAAATAAAATCAGCAAAAGTGTATTCATAAGAATTCTAAGAAAGGGATGCCTGGGTGGCTCAGTCAGTTGGGCTCTTAATTTTGGCTCAGGTTATAATCTCAGGGTTGTGGGATCAAGCCCTGCTTTGGGCTCTGTGCTGGGTGTGGAGCCTGCTTGGGATTCTCTCTCCCTCACTTTCTGCCCACCACTCACTCATGCACATGCACATGCACAAGCGCACTCTCTCTCTCTCTTAAAAAACAAAAATAAGATAAAAAGATTTCTCAGGAAACCTGTTTGTGACTGGAAGGAGTGCTTTAATAAGTCTGTTAGGGTGGGTAAGTAAGATCCTCACACTTTGAGTAACAATAGAGAGTATAACATTAATGCTGGGTAATTTCTAAACTCAGTCAATTCTATAGAGTTCGCTAATGCTTGTTTGAAATTGTGAATTATTTGATAGAAACCAGAACAGGTGTAGTTGCTTTGGTTAAAGTTTCCTGAGAATAAAAGAACAGATAATAAACTTGGAGACAAAAAAGAAGATACTAACTTTTAGTAGATCAGTAGTCAGGGGATATGTGATTGTCAGATTACAGTTCGAAGAACAAAACCAATGAATTCAGCTCCTTCTTAGAAAAGAAATAGGAAATACAATCCCAATATATGGATAATTTAGGGAAGGATATTACTGCGTTATTTAAGGATAGGAAGGTAATTCAGGCAATTATTATTCAACAATCCTTTGGCAAGGTCATATGTTTTCTTTCCCAATTCATATCTCTTCAGCTATATCAAAGCCTTTCAATAGCCTAACCCTGACTGAAATTATCTAGTTTGTAGAAATCAGTGTGGAGAAAATCATGAAAAGTAGTCAATGAGTCCTCAAATACATTATCATTCATTAATTTAATAAAGATACATTAATAATCTAGTGTGTTCAAAATAGCACACTAAAATGTTCTGAGTAAAAAATAAGTTAGTAAGAAAGTCACTCCCTAAAAGAACTTGTGATCTTGAGTCATTTGTAAAATATTAAAAATTTTTTAAAAAGATCAAATTAATTATTCAGGCAAAATGATTGATGAACCACTTACTCTAGCTCAGTGCTATGTTTTGTACTGGGATTGTTACCAGGCCAACAAATTAAATAACTTTGCAACTATCTTTCCCATTTATGGCAAATGCTATTGATGCATCTAGCTTCCCTTCAACCAAAAAGAAGATTATATTAAATTCTATCCTGAATTTCCCATAGTGATATTGTGCCAGATTATCTAAACAATGTTCTGCCTGTCCTCATAGGTCTAAACTAAGGATCTTGTGTACCAACATCTTAAGGAACATTTAGTTACATGGACAATTGCTTCCCTATAAATTACAGTGTACAAGTTGTCCTATGACTTGTATATGGTCTATCATAGGTTGAATTTCTATTTTAGACCTGGAAAGAACTTAGAGAAAATCGTATATTCCACTTCCATTTACAGATTAAGACTTGGGTCTGAAAAATTTAGAGACATTTCTAACATCAATCAGCTAGTTTGGTATAAATAATTATCTTTTTTGAGTCTTCATTAAATGCTAAACAATGTGGTATTTTATACGTATTAAGTGATTCTCACAAAAAACTGAAAGATGTTATTCTTATTCCCATTTTACATATTAAGAAAAAAACACCTGATGCTCAGAAAAACTATATAAAATACCCAAATTCAGACTAATCAAGGTATTTGAAGCTTTGAATTAAACATAGATTTGCCTGATAATAGTGCCCATTCTCCTAAACACTCTGAAATTGTTCAGCTCCTGATACTCAATTTCATACTTTACCCATTAAACTACATGAAAAAGTCAGTCTACACTATTATACATCAAATAATAATTAGTCTGAATACTTAGCTGAGTAAAAACCTAAAGCAAGAACCTAGTTCCAGCATTTCACAAGAATCCTATCCTTTAGGCTCTATTTCTACATCCACTCTATATTTGAAGAATATGAGGCACATAGAAGTTGAGTAATTTGTTCCAGGTCACAAAACTATTAAAAGGCCGAGCTGAGATTCATGCCCAGAAAGACTACTGCCAGAACCTTGCTTTTTACCTCTATCCAATACTGCCCAAATCAGAGATATATGAAAGGGAAAAAAAAATTACTGTCACTTTTTGCAGTTGATAGGAATTTCTAATTAGGAAATCCAAAAGAATCAACTGAAACTTTATTTGAACTATTAAGAGAATTCATATAAAAGATAAACATTGATGTCAGCAGCTATCATGTTCACCAACATTTAAAAATTTGACAATTTAAGAAAAATAAGGATACAGTAAACAAATATAATGTACATGTAACAGAACAATATTCAGACAAAAAAAACTGTTAAGTAGATTTTAGATGTATTTACCTTAAAAGATATATTATTTTTAAGGTTATATAACAATATGGAGCGAAGAAATAGGAAACATTTCACTTATGTACTCTTTATATATAAATCATTGGCACTTTTTTAAAACAAGCACTCATTCATATATTATCTTGTGTTTAATTTTGAGTATAAAATTGATACATCACATATATGTAATAATTTATTATTTCTCTGAAAATGAAACTTTCTCCTCAAAAGGATTCAAGTTTAGAAAAATGTGGGTCTGTGCCATTAACAGGGTCACAAACAAAAAAGTTCATTTGCCCTTTTCTTTGACTATTTGCCAATTTGCAGAAAAATTCAGCATAGGTTGTGTTGGGTCGGCCGCTCCGGGAATACAGAAGAAACAGTAGAAATGACCACCGGGCCACCATCTTCCAGCCCCCCCACCCCTTTCCTAACCCTTAACTCTCCCGCCATATGGATGTATGCCCAGGTCAGGTCTCCAGAAGTAACCCGATACCTATGCAAGAAACCAGAACATTAGGACTCCCCCAACCCTCCAATCCCTGAATACCCAACCTAAAATGGCTGTGAACCTATTCCCTATCTTAACCCAGATAAAAGACCCAATCGACAATCTCCCGGCGCGACTTCCCCGACTCCTCTCCAGAGTCACAGAACCTCCACCGAGAGCACCTTTAATAAACCTTGCCTTGTGCCTACCTCGCCTGGTGTCATGTTTTTCTCGCCTGTAAAACCTTAAATTTGGTGCCGAAGCCAGGAGGAGATTGAGCCCCCACCCTGGTGGGTAGGCTCTCTCCTCTCCCTATCCGTTCGGGGACCTGCCTTTCCGAGCGCCACTTCTGAAGCTGTGGTGAGTTTCCCCCATTTCCACACCTACCTCCAGAAAGCCCTGCCATAATCGTGGCCCTGTCAGGGCGGACCTCACCAGTCACCAGGTGACCTCCGTGACTCGGAGAAGCTGGGAGTCATCCTAACCTCTACGGCAGTCAACACAGTTTTTCTGCAACCCAGTGGTGGATGAGGGGACGCCTTCCTTCAGCCCTCAGGTTGCCCGGCAATGGATCATAGGGACCTGCCAATCCAAATTTGACCCTAAAACATCCCTGGGGTGTTTTAGGACGTTGGCCAATCATAAAACCCTGGAACTGGACCAGGACGTGCAAAAGCAACATTACTGTACTGTTGCTTGGCCACAATACGGATTAGACAATCAGTCCGAATGGCCTCTGGAAGGCACGTTTAATTACAGATTCTCATGGACCTAAATAACCTCAGCAAACACAAGGCAGATGGGCCAAGGTCCCTTATGTTCAGGCTTTCTGAACTGGTGCCCTCATCTACCCCATCCCCTCCCCACTCCTATCCCATCTCCTGACAAAGTTATCAGCAGTTGTGGAACTTCAAAGTTTACTGAAGGTCAAATTGATGAGGGAGCAGAAGGCTAGCTGAAAACAAAGCAAAATCTGGCACCTTATACCCCCTTTCTCCCCCCCACCTCGTTAACATGTATGGCATTCCTAAGGCACTTCTGGCTGCCCTAAAAGAAAGACAAATAGCTAACTTGCAGAAATCACAATCCTGCAAGACAGGAGTCTCCCTCAGTTTACAAAGGTCCTACTGATTTACAAAAAAAAAAAAAAAAAAAAAAAAAAAACTATCTTATTAATAGCCCAACTTCCAGAGACAAGTAATTCAGTTCCTCAAGCCCTAACATCGCCCTCCCCTCCATAAAACTGAAGGAGGCTGAGGCAGAAGGAAATGGAAATAAAGTTAAATTTCTTCTAAATCTAAAACTCACTGACAAGGATGTTTGATAGCAGGAATGTAACATTCCACCAGGAAACTCCCAATTGTCTTCATGTTAATACCTTATTAGATGGAAAAACAGCCTTGGCTGTTTTTATAATAACCAGGCCTCCAATTTCCTGACAGTCTTCTTTACCCTTTCTGTTGGACACAGGGGCTACCTATTCTGTCCTGCCTTCCTACTCGGGTCCTACTCGTCCCTCCCCAGTTGCAGTTACAGGAATTGATGGTACGTCCTCCATTCCAAAGGCCAGCCCACCCCTTACGTGCAGCCTGGATGGGTTCGCCTTCTCACTCCTTCCTCATTATCTCTTCCTGCCCTGTTCCCTTAATAGGCAGGGACATCCTCCACAAACTTCAGGCCACCATTCATCTCTCTCCCTCTCCCTCGACTTCTGCTCACCTCATCCTCCCTCTACTTCCCTCTGACTCGTCCTCTATCCTGGACTGTCTCCCCTCCGGAGACCAGCAGGTATGGGACATTTCCAGACCTATAGGAGCAACCCACCTGTGAGGACTTAAGCCAATCATCGATCACCTCCGGCAGCAGGGTCTCCTTATCCCCATTAACTCTCCAAGCAACTAGATGTCACTGCCCAGGGATGGCAGCCCTGCCTCAGGGCCCTAGTGGCAGCCACTTCTCTTACAAAGGAGGCCCTCAAACTTACCTTAGGACAGCCCCTCAGAGTCTTCTCCCCACATCGACAGATGGACTTAGTCAGCCACAAAACCTTGGCACCACTCACTCCTTCCTGTCTCCAACTCTACCACCTGCTGTTCATAGAAACCCCCAGGTCACACTCTCTGTCTCCCCTCGCCTAAATCCCACCACTCTCTTGCCAACACCTTCGTCTACACCCACTCCTTCCCACTCCTCCTCTCAACTCCTGGAAGAAGTCTCTCTTTCCCATCCAGGACTTTCGGACCAGCCGCTGCCTGACCCTGATTGCACTCTGTTCGTGGGATGGGAGCTCCCTCATAGCGCCAGATAGACAGCGACAAGCAGCCTATGCAGTGGTCACCCTGGATGCTGTCATAGAAGCAGCCCCCCTTCCCATCAGGACTACTTCTCAAAAGGCAGAACTCATGGCTCTCACCAGGGCCCTTCACTTATGAGGGCCAATGGGTCACTATTTATATTGAGTCCAAATACGCTTTCCTTATTATCCACACTCGCTCTGTCCTCTGGCGAGAAAGGGGATTTCTCACGACCAAGGGAACCCACCCCCATAGTCAATGGGCCTTTCATTGCCAAACTCCTCGAGGCTCTCAATTACCCTACTGAGGTAGCTATTGTCCACTGCCATGGCCATTGGGCATCCAAGGACCCCATCTCTTTAGGGAATAGCAAGACTAACTCTATTGCCTGACAGATGGCCTTAAACTCTTCCCCAGCCCCTCTCCTGTTTCTCAACACTCACCACAGTCCCTCATACACTGATGAGGAGACTCGGGCCCTCAAAACATTAGATGGCAGGTTGGGTGACAAGGGATGGTATTATGTCCAGGACAAAACTGCCCTCCTGAACAGCCTAATCCAAACCCTCATTACTGACATTCACCAGTCTCTCCACATCAGCCCAAAGGCCCTATACCAATTTCTCCAACCTCTCTTTCACCATCCCCTCCTCCGAAAGACCATTAAGGAGGTATGCCAGGCCTGCAGAACCTGTTCTGTGGTCAATGCCCAGGGCAGCCTCCACGGACTGGGACCCACCCACCACCTCCACGGGCATCAGCCATGCAAGGACTGGCAACTTGACTTCATTCACATGCCTCAACACAAAACCTTCAGATACCTGCTAATTCTTGTGGACACCTTCACAGGCGGGATCGAGGCATTCCCCACCACTAGGGAAGCAGCAGACATGGTCACCACAGTTCCCACTGAGCACATCATCCAGAGATTTGGACTCCCTCAAACCCTATCAGCCTTCATCTCCAGCATTACACAACAAATCTCCGAGAGCCTCAACATCACCTGGAAACTCCATATCCCCTATCACCCTGAATCCTTGGGTAAGAATGAGAGGGCCAACAGTCCCCTCAAGGAACAACGCACCAAACTCACTCTTGAAACCCACCTCTCTTGGCCAACCCTTCTTCCACTAGCTCTCACCCACCTTAGGGCCTCTCCTTGTGGCCAGTCAGGACTCAGTCCCTTTGAGCTCCTGTACGGTAGGCCCTTCCTACTCAATCACAACCTACCTGCCTTTCCTCCAGCCCTCCTATCTTATCTGCCCTATCTGACCCTCTTTCAAGCCCTCCTAAGGACTCCTGCAGATACAACCATCCCCGCCCCCAGCAGCCCAGGTGGAAACTTCCCCCAGGCCCTAAATCCCAGGAACCAAGTTCTCCTACAAAAATTTCACCCAGGGGTGCCTGGGTGGCTCAGTGGGTTAAGCCGCTGCCTTCGGCTCAGGTCATGATCTCAGGGTCCTGAGATCGAGACCCGCATCGGGCTCTCTGCTCAGCAGGGAGCCTGCTTCCTCCTCTCTCTCTCTGCCTGCTTGTCATCTCTATCTGTCAAATAAATAAATAAAAAATCTTAAAAATAAAAATAAATAAAAATAAAAATAAAAAAATTTCACCCAAAATCCTTACAGCCCAGGTGGACCGGTCCCCATACTGTTATTCTTACAACTCCCACTACAGCAAAATTTCTGGAGCACCATCCATGAGTACATATCTCCAGCCTAAAGCAAACTCCACCACAGGATGGCTGGACTTCCCAGATCCTGGGGCCCATGAGGTTGCAGATTTCCCGCACTTCTTCTCCTCACTCTCCCCATCCTCCTAACCCTCCCTAGCCACTCCTCTATCACACCTGGGTTCAGGTGGTGCTTCTTCCTAGTGAAAACTTAAACTCATGGGGACACCACATGGTCTAGTCAGCTGGTCACTACAGATTGCCAGCCCAGAAAGTGCCAGCCCTAGCAGAAATGGCGGTCCTCTCCACCCCCTCCTGTGACAGAAAAGGGCTGTGTTTCTTCCCCTGGTTATTGAGATCCCCTTGGCGTCTTCCCTGGTGGCCACCGGGCTGGGCACCAGGGCCCTAGCTCACTCCATAGACGCTACCCGAGATTTATCTGAACAGCTCCAAACAGCTGTAGAGGCCTCAACCGAGTCCTTGGCATCCCTACAACAACAGATTACCTCAGTGGCCCAGGTAGCCCTACAGAATTGATGAGCCCTGGACCTACTCACCACAGACAAGGGAGAAACCTGTGTATTCCTCAATGAAGAATGCTGCTATTATATCAGTGAATCCAGTATAGTCAAAACCAATATCAATGCCCTGGCAAAAATCCGCAACTACCTCCATGGCCAGCACCAACCTGAAACAACCCCCTCTCAATGGTGGCTCTCCCCCTTAATGACCTGCCTCCTCCTGATCCTAAGTCCTCTCATTCTCCTTTGCCTCTCATTACTAATCTCCCCTTGTGTTCTTCACTTCATTCAGGATTTCATCCATGAGGTTTCCAGGGTAACTGTCAACCAACTCCTCCTGCATCCCTATACCCGCCTACCCACATTCAAAGGACCCTATAATGATGTCCCTTCCCAGTAGGAAGTAGTCAGATCTGAATCACCGCCCCTATTACACCAAAAAGGTCGGAATGTTGGGTCAGCGACTCTGGGAATACAGGAGAAACAATAGAAATGACCACTGGGCCACCATCTTCCAGGCAACCCCCTTTCCTAACCTTTGACTCTCACGCCATAAGGATATATGCCCAGGTCATGTCTCCAGAAGTAACCCGATACCTATGCAAGAAACGGGAACATCAGGACTCCCCCAACCCTCCAATCCCCGAATACCGTACCTTATATGGCTGTGAACCTATTCCCTATCTTAACCCAGATTTTAAAAGACCCACTCGACCCCCTCCCAGTCTGACTTCCCCGACTCCTCTCCAGAGTCGCAGAACCTCTCCCGAAAACACCTTTAATAAATCTTGCCTTGTGCCTACCTCGCCTGGTGTCATGTTTATCTCACTTGTAAAACCTTACAGGTTGTACTCCTCAAAATCAGAACAAGGTATAGCACTGTCAACAGAATCTGACAGCCCTGGGTTCAAAAAAACCCCAATTCCTTAACTTATTATGGGACTTTGCATTTAACCTCTCCATTTCTCAGTCTCTTTAAATGTAAAAAAGAATGAAGGACACAGTAAGAAAAAAGCACTGAGTGGTTAGTTGCCCTAGAGAGGCGGCTCAGCAAAATGGTTAGGGACAGTCTCTGCTGCCAATCTTCCTGAATTCAAGTAATGGCTTCATCACTCACTAGCTGAGTGACCTGGGTTTCATTTAATCAACCTCTTTGTATCCCAGTTCTCCATTTGGAAAATGGGGATAGTAATGGAACAAGGTGTAGCATCAGTAAGCAAATTAGCACATACAAAGCATACCAAACAGTGCCAGGCTCATAGTTAAGTGCTATGCATGCGCCTTCTAAAATTATTAGTGCCCATATCCCCATTTCTTCAAGTTTATTTATTTATTTATTTGTTTGTTTATTTATTTATTTATTGTTTCAGAGTTCCTCATCAGTTTTTTTAATTTAAATTTTGTTAGTTAATATGTAGTGCAGTATTAGTTTCTGGAGTAGATAGAATTCAGTGATTCATCAAACACCCAGTGCTCATTCAAGTTCCCTTTTAAAACCATCTTCCCCTGAGGCATTTCAGAAAAGCCTGTAGCTCGTCAGAAATCTTTCCACTGGTTTCCCAGGTATTTATGGTGGGATGGATCTGAGACTGCAGCATGGAGTTGAGAAATGTACTTGGAACCAGGATCTACCAACATGGAAAATCTATCATAGGTGAGGATATTCTTGATTCCTAAATATACTCTACCCTGTAATTATACTATGTTGTGTACACTCAGAGATCATTAAGCTGCACCAGGAGGTAGTCTCTAGCAAGTATAAGACTAGGTTATATGCGAGCCTGCTCTATCATCTGGATTTAGAGACTGTTATGCTTCCAGACCAGATTCCAGTCAGACCTTACCATGTGCAATGATCCATTTCTCAGTGTGGTTTGGGATCAGGGAACCTGTACCTTCCTCTGCCCAGGAGAATGTTGCTGAGCCATCCCTCTGCCACATGTTTTGACTAAGCTTTCTCTAAATTATTCGGCTAAGTAGACCTTGGTTTTTCTCTTAAGTAATGTATATACCTGGTTTTTACCTTTTATTAATATTCATTTAAAAAGTGGTAATCCAAGCCCTTAATGTGTCACATTCTTGAATGTCCTCTTCTTCTATATGAAGATTTTGGTGCATCACTGCAACTTTGTAGCCAGTCATAACCAGTAAGCCTTTTTCCATTTTGTCCCAAGTTGTCCCTTTCAAGTTCCATTCATAAAATTTGGTACTTTTCTTTTGTTCATTTTTATTGCTCCTTCCTGCATGAGAGTTGTTTTTGCTTTTTGGTGTTTTTTTAATTATTATTTTGTTTTGCACTATGGACATATGGGTGTATTCTGTATTCCTTATTTTGTCTTCCTCAAATTATAATTTATTTTATGGTCTTGTCCTTTTCTAACTAAAAAGAAAACAAAAATTTCCAAAAATATCTTCCAAGAGGAACTCATTCAGTAAACATAAATATGTTATTCCAAAATACCCATTGGAATTATTACAGTAATCTTCCCCCTTATCCACAGGGGATATGTTGCAAGACCCCAATGGATGCTGGAAATCATGGAGAATACCAAATGCTATATACATTTCTTTTCCCATATATAAATACATCTGACAAAGTTTAACTTATAAGTTAGGCACAATAAGAAAGTAACAATAGCTGAAAACAAAATGGAACAATTATAACAATATGTTGTAATAAATATACTCTAACAAAAAATACACTATAACAAAAAAAAATATGTGAATGTGGTCTCCCTCAAAATACCTTATTGTACTACTATACTCACCTTTCTTGTGATGGTGTGAGATAAAACACCAAAGTGATGAGATGAAGTGAGGTGAATGACATGGGTGTTGTGATGTATTGTTAGGATACAACATATTAAGAGCTCATCTGCTTCCAGGCCATGGTTGACTCCAAGTAGCTGAAATCACAAAAGCAAGACTGTGGATAAGGGGGCATCACGATATTTTCATCTCCCTTTACTTCTATTGCATTTAATTACTTTGATCCTATCACTATATTCTATACATGAAAAAAAAAAACAAGGCTCTCAAAATGTCATACATATGGTTGACTGCCCTCAGTAAGATTTCTCCTGTGAGAGAAATAATTTCATTTCATCATTACAATGCAGTATTATTGCATTTATTGAGTTTGCTCTTCCAGAGTGATAAAATTAATCAACAATAAGGACAGGATTAAGATAAAACTCTGGTGATAAACGTTCAGATACTTTCATCAGCGCCTATATGAGTCTCTTGTTTTGTAATATGTAACTATGCCAACCATCCTTCTGCACTTGATTATGGCCTCTACTCATTCTTATGAGTCTCACGGACGAAACCTCTTTATTCCATTTTAGTGAAGCCTTTTCTGCAGGCCCAAATGCAGTTGGAACAGAGAAAGGAAAGAGCAATACATGTGTAAAGCAGTGCAAGATTTGAGTGTGGGAATAGGGTAAAGGGTAGGGAGCCTAAAATGGGATGTTCATTCATTTATTCATCAAAAATGCACTAAGCACCTTAAGTGCACTAGATACTGTGTGCTGGGGGCACATCAGCGGTGAAAGTTGGGGGCATTGCTAAAGGCTTTTTTTCAACACAATACTAGATAATTTAAACTTTTTCTTCTAGGTACTAGAAACCATAAAATGGTATTAAAGGAAAAATCGATATGATCTCACTTTTTTTTTACTATTTTTTTTTTATTTTCAGCGTAACAGTACTCATTATTTTTGCACCACACTCAATACTCCATGCAATCCGTGCCCTCTCTAATACCCACCACCTGGTTCCCCCAACCTCCCAACCCCCGCTGCTTCAAACCCCTCAGATTGTTTTTCAGAGTCCATAGCCTCTCATGGTTCACCTCCCCTTCCAATTTCCCCCAAATCCCTTCTCCTCTCTAACTCCCCATACTTTTTGAAATGACTTGTTATACTATGGAGCAGAAAAGATTGCATGATTAGAAAATAATAAAGTTACATTTTTTTAAAAAGATTTTATTTATTTATTTGACAGAGAGAGAGAGATCACAAGAAGGCAGAGAGGCAGGCAGAGAGAAAGGGGGAAGCAGGCTCCCTGCTGAGCAGAGAGCCTGATGCCGGGCTGGATCCCAGGACCTCAGGATCATGACCTGAGCCAAAGGCAGAAGCTTAACCCACTGAGGAACCAGCACCCCTAAAGTTACATTTTAAATAGTCAAGGTAAAGGACCAATGAGAAGACCAATCAATGACCAATCAATGGCAGTGGGACTGGCGTTGGGATATGTCTAAAAGACGCAATAACTAAATTGGCTCCTTATTAAATGATAGAAGTTCAAGAATCTTGGCAAATTTTTTTCTTATTTCCTAACATGAAACTAATGAAATCACTCCTTAATCCCATTAAATTAAAAATATTTTATTTAAATAAAATTTATAAATAAGCAGTGACTATTATAATTTTAGAATTATTTTAAACTAAAGCAGTATGAAGATTATATTAATGGTTAATGGGGGTTTATAGTAATATTTACTTTATTTTCACAACTAATGATCTATGACATTAGAGCATAAATAAAGCCAAGAGTAAAATAGAGGTACTGTCATATAAGAGACAGTTAATTTGGGAAGAATTGAGAACATAATCGGTGATACTGATATGTCTATCCTGTTTTTAATTATTTTATAATCAAATCAAGCCTCTTTTTCTCCTGTTTTCACAAAAAAATTCCTTAATAATAAAAACAGTCACTGAGACATATTATCTCTAAATGTCTTCAATAAATTTAACATTAAATAAATCACTTTGTCCATATTAGTTTCAGGAACATCTGAAATATAATTACATTGTTTTAGTTAATTAAAGTTGTTTTTTAAAGTTTAAAATATACATGCTAATCCTTCTTCTATCAAACATATGTGAGTTTTTACCTGTGACTTTTAAACACCAAATAACTTAAAAATAATACATCAGGCAGGTGTAAATATATATGTTCTAAAGACTTAGGGAAATCTTACAGCCAAACATTGCCTTTCTGATTCCACAATGATTTGATGCTTTGTGCCAGATTCTTTCACATACATTGTCTTGTTTGGTCTCCATAACCACCCTGGGAAGGACGATTTTAAATGAAGAAACTGATAAGCTATTTCCCACATCACATGATTCATAAATGGTGGAAATAATAATTTCAAATCTGATGCTGTTCTATATTGCTAAGATACCTCTGCAAATAATATTGACAGACACAGTGATATGGTAACAATAAAAATTAAGAAGAAAAGAAATTCCAAATAACAAAATTAACAAATGGGGTGCCTGGGTGGCTCAGTAATTAAGTGTCTGCCTTCATCTCTGGTCATGATCCCAGGGTCCTGGAATTGAACCCCACATCAGGCTCCCTGTTCAGCAGGAGGCCGGCTTCCCCTCTCCCACACCCCCTGCTTGTGTTCCCTCTCTTGCTGTCACTCTCTCTGTCAAATAAGTAAAATCTTTCAAAAAGAAAAAAGAAAAACTTAACAAATTATTCAGGAGGCAGAAAGATCTTCTCTTTGTAAGAAATACCCCTCTTTCATGATATCTAATAGGCACTATGAGCGCCTAACCTGGATCATTTTTATTCCAAGTTTACAACCATCTAATTTATTACCATAGCCCTCCAGAACCACTTAGAACAGGAGCTTCTAGACCATATTTCAGCAGATAATAGAAATGTTCTCTGGAAAACATGTCTGTGTTGTAGAGACATCTCAGAGCATATGGCCACTCTCTGGCTCAGTTCCTGGTTCTGCTTTGCAGATTAAACCACTCTTTATAGAATTAATCATCCCTATTGTTAAAACCACAGATGGGACCCTGTAGGATAGAGGAGACTAAGTAGAGCAAACTACTTTTATACTCATGGTCAGGGTTTCTTTGAGTAAAATTATATGGAAAACAACTGAATTACCAAGTATCTATTAAGGTCATGTATTTAATAAATAAAATAACAGAAAATAAAGGAAAGGGTTTACATATCTTTTATTTTCATAATAAAAATAAGGCTGGAAAGGGAAAACTTAAAGCAATTTCCCTTTAGTATCTGTATAAAAGTAAAAAAATTCTTGGGATGCCTGAGTGGCTTGGTTAATTAAGCATCTGACTCTTAATTCTAGCTCAGGTCACAATCTCAGTATCATGGGATCAAGCCTCACATTGGGCTGCAGGAGCAGCAGAAAGTCTGCTTGGGATTCTCTCTCTCTCCCTCTCCCTCTGCCCCTTTTCCTCACCCTCTCTCTCAAATAAATAAATAATTCTTTTTAAAAAAAATATTTAGTAAAAATTTTTTAATTTAAAATAAATAAAAGTAAGATAATTCTTTTTGTTCTATTCACAGCAGGCAAATTTTCCTAAATGACTAACCATAATAGTAACTTATAGCCTATAGGAAAACAATATGACTACTTTTACCAGTGTGAGATATTTTGATGATACAACCAAGAGTAGGGGGAGTCACCATGAAGACAGTGAAATGAGCCATAAGACTTGGATTAAATACACAGTGAAATAAGCCAGGAAGACCTCTCTTTCCCCCCAGGCATTCTTCCCCTGCGTCATGTGCAATCCCAACTTGATTTGTTGAGCTAATAGTTTAAAGAATTTGAACAGTCAGCCCCAAGTCCTCTAGACCAGAAAGAAAATCTTGGACAGAAAAGACCATAAAACAAGTAGGAAAAGGCATTTTGGGTATTCCCATTTTATTAAGTTGAACTATTCATCACAATGATTAAATATGCATTAACTCTAATGTACTCAACTAATGTTATCTACTATTATTATCAGAGACTTTACAAGAGAAGACAATAGAGCAAAGGAAATGTCTTGCCTCCAAAGAATTTAAAAGCAGCCTTAGCAGACACAACATCACTAATGCAGATCAAAACCAAAGTGATATAACACTCATACCTGTAAGAATGGCTAATAACAAAAAGATAAGAAATAATAAGTGTTAGAGAGGATGTGTAGAAAAAGGAACCCTCATCCACTATTGGTGGGGATGTAAATTGGTACAGTGTCTATGGAAAACAGTATGGAAGTTCTTCAAAATATTAAAAATAGAACCACCATAAAAATCCAAAAGTTCTACTTCTAAGCATTTATCTGAAAAAAAAAAACTAATTTGAAAAGACACAGGTATTTCTATTACTTCTATGTTCATTACAGCATTATTTGCAATAGCCAAGACAGGGAAGCAGTACAAGTGTCCATCAATAGATGGATGTATAGGGATAGCTGGGTGGTTCGGTCAGTTAAGTGTCTGCTTTCAGCTCAGGTCATGATCCCAGGGTCTGGGTCGAGTCCCACACCAGGCTCCTTGCTCAGTGGGGAGGCTGCTTCTCCCTCTCCCCCTGCTTGTTCTCTCTCTTTCTATCTCTCTCTCTCCAATAAATAAATTAAATATTTTTTAAAAAATAGATGAATGCATAAAGAAGATGTGGCATATATAGGGAATACAATAGAATATTACTCAGCTACAAAAAAACAATGAAATCCTGACATTTGAGAGAACATGGGTGGACCTAAAATGTATTATGTTAAGGTAAATAAGTCAGAGAAAGAAAATACTGTATGACTGTATTTCATATATGAAGTCTAAAAAACAAAACAAATGAACAAGAACAACAAAAACAAAAGACTCATAGATAGAAAAAACAAACTGATCACTGCCAGAGGGGAAGTGGGGATGGGGGGGATGGACAAAACACATGAAAGAGATTAAGCAGAACAATCTTCCAGTTATAAGGTAAGAAAGACATGGGTATATAATGTATAGCACAGGGAGTATGGTCAATAATATTGTACCAACTTCATATGGCAACAGATGGTAACTAGACTTACGATGGTGACCATTCTGTACTATATATAAATATCAAATCTCTAGGTGGTACATCTAAAAACTGATACAATGCTGTATGTAAATGTTGTCCAGGATGCAGAAAAAGGGGAACCCTCTTACACTGATGGTGGGAATGCAAGCTGGTATAGCCACCCTGGAATACAATATGGAGACTCCTCAAGAAGTTAAAAATTGAGTTCTACACTGTTGGTGGGGATGAAAGCTGGTGCAACCTCTCTGGAAAACAACTTGGAGGTTCCTCAAAATGTTGAAAATAGAACTACCCTATGACCCAGCAATAGCACTACTGGGTATTTACCCTAAAGATACAAACGTAGTGATCCAAAGGGGCACGTGTACCCGAATGTTTATAGCAGCAATGTCCACAATAGCCAAACTATGGAAAGAACCTAGATGTCCATCAACAGATGAATGGATCAAGAAGATGTGGTATATATACACAATGGAATACTATGCAGCCATCAAAAGAAATGAAATCTTGCCATTTGCGACAACATGGATGGAACTAGAGCGTATCATGCTTAGCGAAATAAGTCAAGCAGAGAAAGACAACTATCATATGATCTCCCTGATATGAGGAAGTGGTGATGCAACATGGGGGCTTAAGTGGGTAGGAGAAAAATCAATGAAACAAGATGGGATTGGGAGGGAGACAAACCATAAGTGACTCTTAATCTCACAAAACAAACTGAGGGTTGCTGGGGGGAGGGGGTTTGGGAGAAGGGGGTGGGATTATGGACATTGGGGAGGGTATGTGCTTTGGTGAGTGCTGTGAAGTGTATAAACCTGGTGATTCACAGACCTGTACCCCTGGGGATAAAAATATATGTTTATAAAAAATAAAAAATTTAATAAAAAAAAAAGAATCACCTAAATTATTAAAATCATATTGGCACTGAATTTCTCATTAGTTACACTAGATGTTTAAAAAAAACAGCAATAAAACAGATTTAAAGTTAATTTGATTATTACCACAGTAAGCCAGTAATTCTAAATAATGTCAGTAATAAACATTCCTTTCCTCAGAAAACTTCTGGCGGTCTAAGTTTTAAATAAGTGCCCAGGTGACTGGGGATTCTCCATATTAACTTTCATGCTGAATACAATAATGCAAATTCTACATGAAAGTTAATTCGAAGAATTCCCCAGTCATCCAGTGAGCCCCTAATATATGTGGACACAGCTACAAACTCTTTCTTTTAGTATTCATAATGTGTTTGAATCATTCAAGCTCTCTTTGGGTGCTCTTTCCAACCACTGTGGAGCTATATATTTCTGAATGAAGCAGATTAGATAAAAGTGGTGGTATCCCAGTGATGGAAAGGATAAAGTAGCAGCATGGGGTTTTCTTCAGCTCCGTCACTCCACAGAGCTATTTGAAGTTTCCTTCTGTGTTTGAAATTTCTGAAACCTATAGCACAATGGATTCTTTTATGAATCTCTTCCAAACTTACATTTATGATTTTTTTCTGGTTTTATATCTGTCCCTTTGTGTGATAAAATTTTAAATTAAAATGAATAAGAAGTGTTCTGTTATTGTGAGCAAAGAGAGATTGGCAAATTTGGTAACACAGTCTATTAGATAAGATTATATAGAGAAAATCAAGTTTGACAAAACAATTAACAAATTTGCCATAGTTAAGTGTTAATAACAAAAACTGTAAAGTTAAGTATTCATTACTGTAACAGACTAATATAATGGTGTGTTAGTCTTCTCAGGCTGCTCAGACTGCCATAACAAAATATCACAGACAGGATGACGCAAGCAACAGAAATTCATTTTCTCACAGTTTTGGAAAGTGGAGAGAAATCAAGTGTCTGGCTGGTTCAGTTTTTGGATTCTCTTCCTGACTTGTAGATGATTATCTTCTAACTGTCCTCACAAGGCCTTCCTCTGTGTGTGCACAGAAAAGGAGAGAAAGTAAACTCTCCAATGTCTCTTCTTACAAGAACACTACTAATCCTATCAGATCAAGGCCTCACCTCATGACTTCATTTCATCGTAACTTCTTCCAAATTCCAAGTACAGCCACATAGGTCATTAGGATTTTGACATATGAACTTGGGAAGGGAGAGGTAACATAAATATTCAGTCCATAACAATCAGTGTATATAACAGACTACCTAGGTTTCCTTTGCAAAAAAACACATTAATGTAATTTAAAAATATCAGTCCATTATTTTTTTCACTTGTATACTGTAATATTTATTTTAGTTACTTATTATTCTTTTTCATTGGTATAATTACATATAAAAAATCTATGAAAAGAAAATTTTCATGGTCTCCCTTTTTTTCTAACCATTTTTTTTTGTTTCATTTCCTACTACTGGAAGTAATTTTCTCATATAAATAAGCTGCTCCAAAAATCTAATATACTAGGTGCAACTTATTGTTTTTATTAGCATAGTCTTCATAATCAGCTTTGTAAGGCACAGAGTGTATTTAAAATTCTATGAAGGATTTGTGACTCAGGGAAAATTAGAGAGGTTCTCTGGAACTCAGGTTTCTACTCTATAAAATGTGTGTACCTTGCAGGCAAAGGGAGAAACAGAGAGTAGGTAGAAAATACTTTGCTAATCACACTACTAGGTATTTACCCTAAAGATACAAATGTAGGGATCCAAAGGGGCACATGCACCCTAATGTTTATAGCAGAAATGTCCACAATAGCCAAACTATGGAAAGAACCTAGATGTCCGTCAACAGACGAATGGATAAAGAAATGTGGCATATATGTGTGTGTGTGTGTGTGTGTGTGTGTGTGTGTGTGTGTGTGTGGTGGAATACTATGCAGCCATCAAAAGAAATGAAATCTTGCCATTTGTGACAACGTGGATGGAACTAGAGGGTATTATGCTTAGCGAAATAAGTCAATCAGAGAAAGACAACTATCATATGATCTCCCTGATATGTGGAGGTCGAGAAGCAACATGGGGGTTTGGAGGGTAGGAACAGATTAAATGAAACAAGATGGGATCAGGAGGGAGACAAACCATAAGAGACTCTTAATCTCACAAAACAAACTGAGGGTTGCTGGGGTGAGAGGGAGTATGAAGAGGGCGGTTGGATGGACATTGGGGAGGGTATGTGAGATGGTGAGTGCTGTGAAGTGTGTAAGCCTGACGAGTCACAGACCTGTACCCCTGGGACTAATGACACATTATATGTTAACAAAAATAGTTAATAAAAAAAAAAGAAAATACTTTGCTAAAATGTATTCTTTGAAAAACTGGTCTTTGTGTTCTATGGTCAGGTATGTTTGTGAAGTGCTGGTTTCTTTCTTTTCTTTCTTTCTTTTTTTTTTTTTTAAGAGGAAGTGCTGGTTTCTTTATAACACAACTCTCAGAGCACCCCTTACTTCCAGGCACCCTCAATCCCCCTTACCCTGCTGTCCCATTTCTTATAGTACATATGGCCTTCCTTATACTATATTATTTACATTTTATTAGGCTTATGTTTGTTATTTATCTCACTCACTGGAATGTAAACTTCAGAAGTTAAAGAACTATATCTGTTTTACTTTTTGATATATCTCAAGCACTTGGAATAACTCTTGGCACATAGCAGATGTTTAATAAATACTAGCTGAATGAATGAATATATGTATGAATGAAACATTAATGTGTTACTGTGCAAAATAAACCTAAAACGGTAATGTAACATACAAAAACATCTTAAATTTATTTGGCTTTAGCAAATGTTAGGCATGGATTTTCCCCCAAGACTAATGTGTTATTTTGAATAAAGGGTGAAGACTTCTCTGAGGAAATGATAGTTGAGTTAAGATTCAGTGAAAAAAAAAAAAAAAAAACTACCATGCACACAGCCAGAGGAAGAATATTGTAAATGAAAAGGTTCTGAGGTGGACAGGAGTAGGACTTATTCAAGGGACAGAAAGGAAGAAAATGTGACTAGAACAGAGCAAGCTAGAGAGAAAGGGTAAGGAAATGATCTCAAAGGGACATCCAGAGACCAAATCACTCAGAAATTTGCCATAAAGATCCTCAACTTTACTGTAACCACTGAAGAACTTTTAAGAAAGGTCTTCAATGATCTGATATATAGGTTACTAAAAATCACTCTGACTACAATGCAGTCGTGAACCAAAAGAAGGAGCAGAAATAGTAGTTAAGAAGCTACAAGAATTGTCCTGGCAAGATATGATTGTGGCTTGCACTAAGGCAGTGATAGTAAAGATGGGGAGGAAGTAGACAGACACATTTAGAATATACCTTGAACACACTTACGGATTCTGTGAGGAGAGTTTAGAAAAAAATGGAGAAATTATGGATGACGTCTAGGTTTAGGGCTTGCATAATTGAGTGGATACTGGTATTACTTATTGGGATGGGAGAGACTGCTTGAGGAAGAGGTAGGTGTGGGGAGCCATCAAGAGTTCTGGTTTGACACTCTGGAAAACAGCATGGAGGTTCCTCAAAATGTTGAAAATAGAACTGCCCTATGACCCAGCAATTGCACTACTGGGTGTTTACCCTAAAGATACAAACGTAGTGATCCAAAGGGGCACGTGCACCCGAATGTTTATAGCAGCAATGTCCACAATAGCCAAACTATGGAAAGAACCTAGATGTCCATCAACAGATGAATGGATCAAGAAGATGTGGTATATATACACAATGGAATACTATGCAGCCATCAAAAGAAATGAAATCTTGCCATTTGCGACAACATGGATGGAACTAGAGTGTATCATGCTTAGCGAAATAAGTCAAGCAGAGAAAGACAACTATCATATGATCTCCCTGATATGAGGAAGTGGTGATGCAACATGGGGGCTTAAGGGGGTAGGAGAAGAATAAGTGAAACAAGATGGGATTGGGAGGGAGACAAACCATAAGTGACTCTTAATCTCACAAAACAAACTGAGGGTTGCTGGGGGGAGGGGGATTGGGAGAAGGGGAGTGGGATTATGGACATTAGGGAGGGTATGTGCTTTGGTGAGTGTTGTGAAGTGTGTAAACCTGGCGATTCACAGACCTGTACCCCTGGGGATAAAAATATGTTTATAAAAAATAAAAAAATTTTAAAAAAAGAGTTCTGGTTTGAAATTTTAAAGTTTGAGGTGCCTATTAAGTATTCAAATAGGAATGCACAGTAACCATCTGAATATATAAATCTGGAGCTCGGAGTCTGGATAGAAAGAAATATATTTTCAAAATTATTAGCATTTAGTCACTGTGACTAAATGAAATCACCTAGCAAGAAGATGTGGATAATGATGATTTCAGGTAGAGGGAAAGTACCAGCACAAGGAGACTAAAAGCGATGAATTAGCATAGAGAATCAATTTTGAAGGAATGAGTGGTGAATTGTATTGAATGCCAGTGAGTGGTAGAGCTAGATGAGTACAGAAGGGTTCACTAGATTTACTGCTGCCCTTGGAAAAATATAAAAGGGAAGGAAGGGAGGAAAAGTGATGAAGAGGGATGTTTCCATGAAGTGGAAGAGATGAAAGCCAGACAGACTAGAGTCAGTTGATGAGTAAGAGTGAAAAATGGAGAGCAAGACAAGAATCTTAGGAGAAAAACCTTAGAGGAAAAATAGTTGGGTTTTTTAAATGAATGACATAAAAGCTTACCAAGAACAGATGGAAATAATCCAACAGAAAGGAAGAAACTATTGATACAATTATTTAGAATGAAAAGGTTTTGAAAAAATGAGAGAAGTTGTGATCTGAAGCACAAGAGAAAATATTGGCTATTGATAGGTTTTAAATGAATTGAAGAATATGATATGCATTGTCTTATGGAAATAGGGTTATAACATGGCAATAAGATGAAAGCACTTCTGTGTAATTGTTTCTATTTTTTTTTTAATGAAGTATGAACAGTCATTTGGCTGAAAGTTGCAGTGACAGCTAAAAGGAGATGTTACACAGGTTTTAAGGAAGTAAAGAGAGCTGGAAAATAAATAGGGGCCAGAATGTGAATGAAATAATAAAGCAGATGATACAGAATCGAAAGATGTAGAAATAGAAGAATGCAACTATTAATATGTTTTAGAAAGATAACTATGGCAAGGGGGATGATGGAATTGGGGGCAGTTATGACACAAGAATTCATGGTTCAAAAGGTCCCCAAATGAGGACACTGATAGAAAAGATTTTTTTGAGATAGTGGTGGGGGTACCCAGAGGCAAGGTGGAGAGCTAGGAAATAGATTAGTTAGGAAATGAGTATGTGTTTAGGGAATGGCGTTTATCTCTTCCACTAGAATGCAAATTCTTTAAGGCAGGAACTTCATATATTTTGTTTACCATTTTGTCCCAGTTTCTAAGATATTCTCAAGAAATATTTGTGGAATGAATAAGCACGTAAGTAGTAGGCTTCTGACAAATGTTTCTTTCATTAAATTTCTGAAGGCTCAAGCTACATTTTTTATGAATCACAAAATCATATTTTTGTTTTTTGTCGCCCTTTTCAGTCCATTGCAATGTTTTCTGAAGATCCTAGTTTTTTTAATACTCTTTCACTTTTGAATCCAGATTTTTTACTCTTACGTCTAAGGAATTATTCATGACAATAATAATCTGAGACATATCAAAGTAACATAAAATGAAATATAGTAACAAAACACAATACTCTGCTATATTAAATTATGTATTGTTTATTTGTAAGTTTGTCTCCTCCCACTAGAAACAAACTCTATGAGGACAGATATTCTTTTTGTTGCTGTGTTGATTTCTTTTCACTGATGTATTGCCTAGTTCCCAGAGGAGTAGTTGACACACAGTGGATTAAATTAATGAATTTGCTACAGAAAATGAGGAGAAGAGTAAAGCTAAGTAGGATTACAGAGACTTATGACCTTAAAAGTAGGTGGTGACAATATTAAACAAGAACGGAGGAAAGAGTTCTGGGGGAAAATAATGAGTAGATTTGGGGATATACATTTGAGATCAATGTATATTGCATTAGGATATGCTTAAAAAAATTAAAAGTACCTATATAAATTACTTCTAAACTAGGCTATTTAACTCTCCCTAAGCCCATAAGCATGGTGCAATGTATTTAATACCCTTCAAGCCAGATTGGGTTTAGTACATTCTTTTTTTTTTTTTGGAAGGGTAGAAATAATTTATTGTGGGTGGTAGAACAGGAGTTCATCTACCTCTGTAAAATTCCCATTCATTTATACCTTTGGTGAGAGGTTTAGTACATTCTTAAAAGAAAAGAGGTATAAATCACCCCTTTATTCTTCCCTCCCTGATTCCAAGATAAGAGATGATCACAACTTTCTGAGCCTTCTTCCTTAGGACAGAAAAGACCAGACATGTTTATAATATTAATGTCCTCTTTTGGGCCCTGAGTCACTCTTCCTTGGCCTCCACCTGTTTCTCCTAGAAGAAATGATCAAGTGCAAACTAGGTCTCAAAGCACACTGGTGCTGTGTACTGTTGCAGTCCCAGCTCTGAGAAAGCTCAGCAGATTCTCTTACTCCACCACATTCATGACCTGTGTCCTGACCCATTCAGGCCATTTCCAGGGGAGTCCATCAATCTCCCTCTGCTGTGGCAGAAGTAGGAGCTTAGCCCTCATTGGCTTATTTCATCTAAGTCCTACTAGTAAGAGTAGCAAAGAATTATAACTACCCCATTACCTTGCCGTATTAAGGAGCAGAGTTCAATATAACGGATGTTACTTACATTTTAAAAGCATTCTTCTAACCATCTCATACTGATCAATATGAAGTCTTCTCTAATTCACTGTACATCAAAGTTAAATCTAATCATGGTCAGTGAGAATTCGTACTCTTTTTCAAGGGGAGATTATTGTAACATCAGTTACATAGAAAATTCCTTCTGCAGGTTTGCATTTTATACCCTTTTCTCCTAATCTTTTTCAAGTAATCAAAAAAAAAAAAAATAATGCCCTCACAGAGTTCTAGGCATGACTCTAATCTTTTTATATAATTATATAAAAACTGAATTACATAATTCTCATAATAATATTGTTGGTAATTACTATAATTATCCTCACTTTACAATACGAAGCTTAAGTTCAGAAAAAATGACTAACATTCCCAAGATGGATAATACCAGTGGTGGAACTCAAATCCTAACCTGGTAATTGTGACTCCTAAAATATTAATATGCAAATGTGACATATTTTGAATTTTAAAAGTAAGAAAAATTATAAACAAAATATTTCCTAAGAAAAATCTGTGTATATGTACCAAAGAATAGAGTAACTTTTAAATGACCAATACAGAGATTTGGAAAATATTTTTCACTGCTTGAATATTAGAGATCTATATTATAGCCATTACTTTGAGCTGCCTGTGAAGACAGCACTTACTAAGGAAACTAAAATCTGTATCCAAAATATTCAAGTTTCTTTCTTAAACTTTCCCAGAGAAAACACACACAATCTATGTTGGAGTTTGAGCACATAAATGCAAGAAATGAAAATTAGTAAGAAATCCACTAAAATTTTCCATATACTCTATTGTGGGCCTTTCTTAAGCATTCAGAAGATAATTAAAAATACAGTGACATGTATGTGGAAGTATAAATCATACTATAGACCATATCAGCTGGTTTGATCCATTACATGTATTTCAGACATGATCCTATCTATAAATGAAATTCCAGTGATCAGATTCATATATACAATAAGGAAACCAAAATAGATATTCTTGTTTTGTTGATGGTTTTCTTTAATAGTTTATCTTTGAAACACAGAATTTCTTTTTTTTTTTAATTTTATTTACTTTTATTGAACAGAGAGAGAGAGAGAGACCACAAGCAGGCAGAGAGAGAGGGGGAAGCAGGCTCCCGCTGAGCAGAAAGCCAGATGCAGGGCTCGATCCCAGGACCCTGAGATCATGACCTGGGCTGAAGGCAGAGGCTTAACCCACCGAGCCACCCAGGAGCCCCTGAAACACAGAATTTCTATTCATTTTTCTAGATATGTCTCCTGAGGCAAGGGAATCAAAATTAAAAAGAAACTATTGGAGCTACATCAAAATAAAAAGCTTCTGCACAGCAAAGGAAACAATCAACAAAACTAAACAGCAACCTACAGAATGAGAAAAGATATTTCCAAATAATATATCCAAAAAGAGATTAATATCCAAAATATATAAAGGGCTTATACAACTCAAACCAAAAAAATTAACAGAGCATTTAAAAAGTGGGCAGAGGATCTGAATAAACAATTCTCTGAAGAAGATACACAGATGGCTAATAGACACATGAAAAGATGCTCAACATCACTAATCATCAGGGGAATGCAAATCAAACCATAATGGGATATCATCTAATACCTGTCAAAATGCCTAATCAAAAGACAAGAAATAAGAAGTATTGGCAAGAATGTGGAGTAAATGGAACCCTCACGTCTTGTTTGTGGGAATGTAAATTGGCTCAACCACTATGGGAACAGTATGGAGGTGTCTCAAAATATTAAAAATAGAAATACCACATGATCTAGTAATTTCACCACTGGGAATCTACCCAAAGAAAACAAAAACACTAATTCAAAAAGATATATGCACCCCCATGTTTACTGCAGCATTATTATAATAACCAAGGTATGGAAACATTCCAAGTGTCCACTGATAGATAAATTCATAGAGAGAAAGTGGTATGTATATATAATGGACTATTACTCAGCCATAAAAAAAGAATGTATCTTGCCATTTACAACAACATATATGATCTTGAGGTATTATGCTAAATGAAATAAGTCAGATAAAGAAAGACAAATGCCATATGATTTCATTATATGTGGCATCCAAAAAATCAAGACAAATAAAAAAGCAGAAACAGATCCATAAGTACAGAGAACAAACTGATGGTTGCCAGAGGTTCAGGGGGTGAAGGGATGAGCAAAATGGATGAAGGAGAGTAAAAGGTACAGACTTCCGGTTACACAATGAACAAGTTATGGGGGAAAAGGTATAGCACAGGGATATTGGTGATATTATAATAGCATTGTATGGTGACAAATGGAAGCTACACTCATGGTGAACACAGCATAATGTATAGTCATCAAATCACTACACTGTATAGCTGAAGCTAACATAACATTGTGTGTCAACTATACTTCAATTGTAAGGAAGGAAGGAAAGAAAGAAGAAAGGAAGGAAGAGAAGGAGTGAGGAAGAGAGAAAAGAAAAGAAAGAAAGGCAACAAAGACAGACAAATAAAGTGTTTTACTAAATAGTTAGAAAATAAACAGGCCTTCAGGGTGTCTGGGTGGCTCAGTTGGTAAAGCATCTGACTCGATTTCGGTTCAGGTCATGATCTCAGGGTCTTGAGATTGAGCCCCACATCAAGCCCCACATTGGGCTCCACATGCTCAGCAGACAGTCTGTTTGAGATTCTCTCTTTCCCTCTGCCCCTCCCCCCCAGAACATACACACTCTCTCTCTCAAATAAATAAATAAACCTTAAAAAGAAAGAAAGAAACTGAGGCCTTCAAAAAAGAAACAACACTCTCTTTACTTGTTCATCCTCCTCCCGTATATATTATACTAAGTATTTTCTGAACATATATAAATTGCTTTTTTAGAAGCTGGAAATAATTTAGAACAGAAACCATGTGGCTAAGGGAACAGGAATTTTATACTTTAGATTGTTGGTATCAGAAACATGTCTAACCTCTTGCAATCCTACTTACTGATTATAGAACACTTCCTGCATGATGACCAGAGGAGATGGAATTTCTCCAGCTCCAAGACACTTGTGCTAGCTCTAGGATCTTGAAGTAGAATAGTATGACATTAAGGAGCAGACATTAGTTAGAATCAAATAGACATCAAATAGAATCAAATAGAATCTTGGAGGAAATAGGATCCAGGATGAGATTGAAGAGATGGTGCTTAGTAAAAATGAAAAATAAAATGGGAGGAGAAGTTAAAGCAGAGTTTGTGAAGGATAGGGCTTATCTTTTCTTTTTCTTTTTCTTTTTTTCTCTCCTTAGCACTCTAAAATAGTTTGGGCTGCGCAGGACTGTAAATGTGGGTGGTTTCAAGGGAGAGAAAGAGGAAAGAACAGTTAGCAAATGGCATTTTCCTACTACTTTTCTCCTCATTCTTCGCTTTGCTTCATTCATAAAAAAAAAAAAAATACAAAACAAAAAAGACAAGACAAGCTATAGATCTTACACAAGATACAAGATGCTTTGAAGTTTTACCCAAAGCAAAAAAAAATTTTTTAAAGGAAATTAATACAAAAGATTAGCAAGGTAAATGTTACAATGAACTACAAAATTAAATCCAAAGTGTGCAATGTCTGACATTACAGTTCTGGGTTCTCCAGTGACATTTGAAAATATTAAAAATTTTTAACAGTGTGTATGATAACATTTGCCAACTTATAATCTAACTTAAACACTTTTTAGTAGCCAAAATACCCGAGAAAGCAACTCTGTACCTTAATGATATCATCAGTGGTAGTTTAGAAACACTAGAATCTCAAATGCATTCATAGTATTAAAAAACTTTGGAATTTACGTGTTACTTCTGCACTGAGACTGTACTGAAGCTGTTTACTTAGCATTACCTAATTTAGACTATTTAGCATTACCCTTTTATATAGAATATAGAGCTTACTTGTTGTTCAGCCTGAGAAAAATTCCTAAGGAAACAAAGTACCATGAATCCACCTGAGCAAAATTTGTCCTTCATTTAAATATAGGCTAAAAATAATGCCTAGGAGCAGATGAATCATTCAGGTCAATGTCAAGTACAACTAAAGAAGGTCACATGGGATTCTGTGTGATTTAGGGTGACAGTAGTTCGCATGTGCAAAAGCATTCCTTTGTCCCCTAGGAGGGCCTGTAGGATGGCAGCAAGAATTCTGGAAGGTGGGGGACCTCCCAACTTTCTTCAGAGGGCACCACTGAGGGTCTGCTTGGTGGATCAGCCAGACATGAGTGCTCACAGGTTGTTTTCAGGTTGCAAATTTCCCCTGAATTTTCTTCTTCCTTCACCCTAAAAAATATATTTGCCCCACCTTTGAAATTTGTTCAGTCTTGGTTTCTCTACCTACTGTAAGTAATGATAATAACAATAATAATATAGCTAATATTCATTGAGTGTCAACCAAATGCCAGGCATTTTTTTGTCTCACTTAGAATTTATAAACCTATTAAATTCTCACAGCAATCCCATGAAGTAAGTACCATTACTATCGCTATCTCATAGATAAGGACACTGAGGCACAAAGAAGTTAAATATGTTGCTAGAAGTCACACAGTTAGGAAATAATATAACTGAGATTTGAACTCAGATAATCTGGCCCCAGAGATCATGCTCCTAACCATTAAGCTACTGCCTTCTTAACAATGGCCTCTTGGGAAGATGGCAGAGTAGGAGGACCATGAGCTCACCTCATCCCACATTTTCAGATATCATCCACATCCAAGCCAACAAACCAGAGAGTGATCTGAAGACTGGAAGAACAAATTCCATAACTAAATACAGAGATGAGTGTTTCTGTAAAAATATCAGTTAAGGAACACAAAAAGGATATAAAATATAATAGTATATACCTAAAACATGAAAAGGAGAGAAAAAAGAATGGGTTCAAACTTGAACTACTGTGAACTTAATGTAGACTGTTTTGCGCAGAAGAGGTTAAATACAAATCTAATGATAATCATATTTTATCATACAATAAACATACAAGGAATAAATAAAAAGAAATATATATCACTATATAATATTACTAAATTAAATATATCACTAAATAAATCACTAAATATATCACTAAATAAAATTAGCAAATATATCACTAAATAAAATTATATCACTAAGTAAAATTAGCAAAACAAGAAAGAGAGGGACAAGAAAGGATCAGAGGAAATCTTTAAAAACAACCACAAAACAAATAATAAAAGAGCAATAAATACATATCTATCAATTACTTTGACTGTAAATGGAGTAAATGCTCCAATCAAGACATAGGGTGACAGAATGTATAAAAAAAGATCCATCTATATGCTTCCTCCACAAGATTCATTTCAGACCTAAACACACCTACAGATTAAAACTGAGGAGATGGAGGAACATCTATCATGCAAATGGATGTCAAAAGAAAGCTGGGATGGCAATACTTTCTTCAGACAAAATAGACTTTAAGACAAAGACCATAACAAGAGACAAAGAAGGACTCTGTATAATCATAAAAGGAACAGATCAATAAGAAGATAAAATACTTGTAAATACTTATGCACACAATACAGGAGCACCCAAATACATAAAAAGGTTAATAGCAAACATAAAGAAACTATCTGATAATAATACAATTATAGTAGGGGACTTTAAAACCTCACTTACAGCAATGGACAGATCATCTAAACAGAAAATCAACAAGGAAACAAGAGCTTTGAATGATACACTGGAACAAATGGATTTAACAGACATATTCAGAAAATTCCACCTTAAAACAGCAGACTACACATTCCTTTCAAGTGTAAATGGAACATTCTCTAGGACAGATCACATATTAGGCCACAAAATGAGCCTCAACAAATTCAAGAAGATCAAAGTCATACCATGTAACTTTTCTGACCATAAGGCTATGAAACTAGAAGTCAACCACAAGAAAAAAATATGGGAAGACCATAAATACGTGGAGGTTAAATAACATGCTACTAAACAATAAATGGGTCAACTAGGAAATAAAAGAAGAAATTAAAAAGCACATAGACCTTCTTATATTCAAGGGAGTTATTAAAACCACCTTGATTTTAATAAATTTACCACCGGGTAAAAAAAAAAAAGCACATAGAATTGCACTACTGGGTATTTACCCCAAAGATACAGATGTAGTGAAAATAAGGGCCATCTGTACCACTATGTTCATAACAGCAATGGCCACAATTGACAAACTGTGGAAAGAGCCATGATGCCCTTCAACAGATGAATGGATAAAGAAGATATGGTACATATATACAATGGAATATTACACAGCCATCAGAAAGGATGAATACCCAACTTTTGTACCAACATGGATGGGTCTGGAGATTATGCTGAGTGAAATAAGTCAAGTAGAGAAAGTCAATTATCATCTGGTTTCACTTGTGAAGCATAAGGAATAACATAGAGGACATTAGGAGAAGGAAAGGAAAAGTAAATTAGGGGAAATTGGTGGGGGAGTTGAAACATGAGAGACTGTGGACTCTGAGAAACAAACTGAGGGTTTTGGGGGGAAGGGGATGGGGGATGGGTGAACCTGGTATGGTTATTAAGGAGGGCATATATTGCATGGAACACTGGGTGTGGTGTATAAACAATGAATCTTGGAACACTGAAAAAAAATAAAATTAAATTAAGATTTTAAAAATTTTTTAAAGATTTAAAAAAAGAAAAGCACATGGAAACAAATGAATATGAAAACCCAATGGTCTAAAACCTTTGGAACACAGCAAAACCAGTTTTAAGAGGACTAGAAAAAGAACAAACAAAACCTAAAGCCAGCAGAAGGAAGGAAACAGCAAAAATTAGAGCAGAAATCAATGATATAGAAACCACAAAAACGGTATGTGCTTTGGTGAGTGCTGTGAAGTGTGTAAACCTGGTGATTCACAGACCTATACCCCTGAGGATAAAAATATATGTTTATAAAAAATAAAAAATTAAAAAATAAATAAATAAATAAATAAATAAAGAACAATATAAAAAAAAAAGAAAAAAAAAGAAACCACAAAAACAATAGATCAATGAAACCAGGGACTGGTTCTTTGAAAAAAAAAAAAAACAGTAAAATTGATAAAATTCTAAACAGATTATCAAGAAAAAAAGAGAAAGGATGCAAATTCATAAGAGTACAAGTGAGAGGAGAAATAACAACCAACACCATGGAGATCCAAACAATCATAAGAGAATATTCTGAAAAACTACATGCCAAGAAATTGGACAACCTAGAAGAAATAGATAAATTACTAGAACCATATGAACTACCAAAACTGAAACAGAAAGAAATAGAAAATTTGAACAGACCAATAAACCAGCAAAGAAACTGAATCAGGAATCAAAAACCTTCCACCAACAGAAGTCCAGAACCAGAAAGCTTTACAGGTGAATTCTGTCAAACACTCAAAGAAGCATTAATACCTATTCTTCTCAAGCTACTCCAAAAAATAAAAAAGGAAAGAAATCCCAAATTCATTCTATGAGGTCAACATTACCCTGATATCAAAACCAGATAAAGACACTAATAAAAGGGAACTACTAGCCAATATCCCTGATGAACAAAGATGCAAAAATTCTTAACAAAATACTAGCAAACCAAATTTAACAATACATTTTTTAAAAATCACTCACTATGATCAAATGGGATTTATTTCTGGGATGCAAGGGTGGTTCATGGCACCAAACTGTAGTAATCAAAAAAGTATGGTACTAACACAAAAACAGACATACAGATCAATAGAACAAAATAGAAAATCTAGAAACAAACCCACAATTATATGGTCAATTAATCTTCAACAAAGGAAGCAAGAATATACAATGGGAAAAAGACAGTCTCTTCAATAAATGGTGTTGAGAAAACTGGACAGCAACATGCAAAACAGAGAATCTGGACTCCAGGAACCAAACTGAGAGTTACAGAAGAGAGGGAAGGTTGGGGATAGGATAACTGAGTGATGGGCATGTGTGTTGATGAGTACTGGGTGTTATACAGAATAATGAATCGCTAAACACTTTATCAAAAACTAATGATGACTAATTTAACATAATAAAAATAATAATAAAAAAGAATGAAACTGGACCACTTTCTTACACTATACACAAAAATAAATTCAAAATGGATTTAAAGACCTAAATGTGAGACCTGAACCACAAAAATCCTAGAAGAATACAGAGGCAGTAACTTCTCTGATATCAACCATAGCACTTCTTTCTAGATCTGGGTCCTGAGGCAAGGGAAACAAAAGTAAAAAGAAACTATTGGAGCTACATCAAAACAAAAAGCTTCTGCACAGTAAAGGAAGCGATCAACAAAACTAAATGGCAATGTACAGAATAGGAGAAGATATTTGCAAATGATATATCCATTAAGGGTTAGTTATTCAAAATATACAAAGAACTTAGTCACCTTAATACCCCGAAAACAAATAATCTAATTAAAAAATGGGAAAAAGACATTTCTTCAAAGAAGACATATAGAAGGCCAATAGACACATGAAAAGATGCTCAACATCACTCATCATTAGGGGAATGCAAATCAAAACTACAATGAGATGTCACATCACATCTGTCAAAAAGGCTAAAATCAACAACACAAGATGTTGGTGAGGATGCAGAGAAAAAGGAACCCTCTTACACTGTTGGTGGGAATGCAAACTGATGTACCCACTCTAGAAAAAGGTATGGAAAATTCCTTAAAAAGTTAAATTAGAACTACCCTAGGATCCAGCAATTGCCCTATTGGGTATTTACTCAAAGGACATAAAAACACTAATTTGAAAGGATACATGCACCCTTATGTTTATAGCAACATTATCGACAGTAGCCAAATTATGCAAGCAGCCCAAGTGTCCATCCACTGATGAATGGGCAAATTGACAAATGCGGTATAAATATATACACAATTTACTCAGCCATAAAAAAGTAAGAAGAAAGAATTCTTGCCACTTGCAATGTCATCGATGGAGCTAGAAAGTATATTGCTAAGCGAAATAAGTCAGTCAGAGAAATATAAATACCATATGATTTCCCTCATATGTGGAACTTAAGAAACAAAACAAAAAAGTAAAAGGAAAGAAAATAAGAGAGAGAGAAATCAAGAAACACTCTTATTATAGAGAACAAACTGATGGCTACCAGAGGGAGGTCAGAGATGGATGGGTTAAACAGGTGGTAAGCACAGGGTGATATATAGAAGTGTTGAATCACTATATTGTACACCCGACAATATAACACTATAATCAAGTAACACTAATATAACACTGTATGTTAACTAACTGGAATCAAAATTAAAACTTAAAAATTGTAGGAAAAAAGAAAATAATGGCCTCTTCCCTGAATTCTTGTCTATTCAGGTGTCTGAAGCCATATTTCTCCTTGACAATGGTCATTCCTAGAATATGAAGGGATACCCTATATGCAGTTCCTATCCTGGCTGTCAGAGGCCAGAGTTCTTCTATGACTATAATATTAGCTCAAAACTTTAATGCTATGGCCCACTTGATTTGGGGCATTAACTATGCTGCACTTTTTTAAGACCAGAATCAGCATATTAACTTTCTTTCTTAGAGATAAATAGAACAAAATAGAACAGGTTTCTGGGTGTCCAGAAAAAAAAAAAAAAAACACATTGTTCATGAAAGTCTAAACTGGAAATGCCATATTTTGTCAAACATTTCAAGAGACTAAAGAATCAAATCATGTGTAGAGTTAACCTAAAGAAAGCATTTTGTACATCAGTAATATGTGTAAATATCCTTTATGTCTACAATGGGAATAGATGGAGTTGAGAAAGAAGTAATGAACTTAATAGGGGGATATCCCACATTCATTCATTGACTCACTTAATCAACAAAATATTTATTGAGTACTTCAATAGCCAGTGTTAGGTGTTATGGATTGTTACTGGGAAGGCGGGGGGAAAGTGTAAGGGAACCACACTGGAAAGAAAAAGGCTGAGAAACCTAGCCTAGACTCTCAAACCTCCACAAGTCCCAGTCTTTTACACAGGGAGTACATGCTTGACGCTACTGATGAATTGTTTTCTTCACAGTATTTATGTGACGATAAAAACTGCTTCTGAAATAACTGGATCTCTATTCTGAATGATCCTGTATGTTTTCTTGGGCAACTCAGAAACTAGCTTTCTGAAACTCTGTTTACGTTTTGCTTAAAGTATTTTCAGTACTCCAGAGTATCCAAAAATGTTTATTCCAGTAATATCTTAAAATGAGAACAGACAATAATGTTTGCTGAATACCTTTGCAGCAAAACTATATAATGCAAACACCAAAAGGTCATATTAATTACAAATCACAAATCAAAAGAATTATAAATCAAAAACTCAGATTCATATAGTTAAAACAATCATCATAAACAAAGAATTAGAAAGTATACTGAGTACAAAATCCTGCTCTATATTAAAATATGATGAAATTCATACTATGAAAAATTCGAGAACTGAAGCTAAAAGACTGGAAAAAGCAAAGAAAGTTTACAAGAAAGAATTTTAATAGGTTTGGAAATCTTATGCCTTGGAAAATATTACATGAGCTGAAAATGTTGAACCTGAAGAACCAAAGGTTGAAAAATAAAGTATTAAGTTTTAAAATATGCAGAATGTTTATATTAAATTCTGGCAACAACTATTTTATAATTCTCTAAATGACAGATTCAGCAAATACATCAATATGACAGCAGAATGTCATTCTTATCATCATTGTAGAATATATGGAGTATTTGGTACATGCCAGCACTGCAATAAATGCTTTACATATTTTATCTCATTTAAACTAAAGCACCCCTAAGTTTTAATAATCCCCCTTTGAGATATTAAAAAACTGAGATTCATAAATATTGTATAACTTGCCCAAGGTCACCCAGTTGGCAAGGGCAAAGCTAGAATAGAATATTTCATTCCAAAGCCAATGCTAAGAACCACTACTAAGATTATTCTAAGAGTGAACAAATTGAAATATTTAACTCCAGCTCCCTGGTTCTGCCTCTCCCCAACCATGGTAACTTAATTAATCACTTAAAGGAGGATTTATTTTCTTCATCTATAAGATGATCGATTGAAGGACTAACATCTAAGATTTCTTCCCACCCTACAGTTTGGAGGCTCTGCAACTTAGATAAGCCAGCCAACATATACCTAGACATTGAGAATGTGTAAGAGACTATGCAGTATTATAAGAAATTCGAAATTATTGATTGTTGTCTCTGTCTTCAGAAGTTTACGTTGTGCTTAGAGTGATGGCAAGTATGTGAAAAGCTGCACAAAAGTTACATAACTGTTTGAGATGGCAAATGGCACCATGGAGAAAATAACTTCTACAGGAATTCAGAGTAGAGAAGGGTGTGGTTCAACAAAGAAGACATTAAGACAAAGATAGGATATGAGCAAGATAATTAAAAATGACACTTTGGGTCTACAAATGCAGGAGCAAATTTTATTACACATATGTTATGTGTCAAGCTCTCTATGAGGTGTTTCATTACATTACTTTACTGGGACTTCAAAATGGCAATCACACTGTACAGGTCAGGATTCGAAGATCCAAAGGGGTGAGAGAGCAGAGGACCTGTACCCCTGGGGATAAAAATATATGTTTATAAAAAATTAAAAAATTTTAAAAAAAAGAATACGTGACAAGCTAGGGTGGAAACAAATTCAAATCCAGTGTCTTTGCACCATTTGACAAATTCATAGGCACAACTTCAGGAGCAAAACAGTGGGACTAAACAATGCCAAAGCTGTTCAATGGCCTGCAAGGGAGCCACTTTGGTGGGGAGGGGAGGGTGGAAGCTGAGACACAGAGGGAGGCCAACGTCAAAGAGAGCCTCTCAGTAGGGGAGCCCATAGGTGAACAACAAATGCAGTTGAGACAAATTAACAAATGGGGGGGGTGCCCTAAACCAGAAAGATAGTTGTCGCTGTCCCACTTTACTGTTATTGCAAAGTGGCAAACAACCAGCTGACTCCAGCCTTCTGAGGGGTTTTACTTAATTTACACCAAAGTTTTTAAAATTGTATATAGTTGCCAAAATTTACAAAATAGAAATAAAGACACCAAAATTCCTGTCTTTTTTTTTTTTAATATTTAATTTATTTTTTATTTTTTTTTATTTCCAGCATAACAGTATTCATTATTTTTGCACCACACCCCGTGCTCCATGCAATCCGTGCCCTCTTTAATACCCACCACCTGGTACCCCAACCTCCCACCCCCCGTCCCTTCAAAACCCTCAGATTGTTTTTCAGAGTCAAAGAAATGAAATCTTGCCATTTGCGACAACATGGATGGAACTAGAGCGTATCATGCTTAGCGAAATAAGTCAAGCGGAGAAAGACAACTATCATATGATCTCCTTGATATGAGGAAGTGGTGATGCAACATGGGGGCTTAAGTGGGTAGGAGAAGAATAAAGGAAACAAGATGGGATTGGGAGGGAGACAAACCATAAGTGACTTTTAATCTCACAAAACAAACTGAGGGTTGCTGGGGGGAGGGGGTTTGGGAGAAGGGGGTGGGATTATGGACATTGGGGAGGGTATGTGCTTTGGTGAGTGCTGTGAAGTGTGTAAACCTGGTGATTCACAGACCTGTACCCCTGGGGATAGAGTATTATGCCTCCATCAGAAAGGATGAATACCCAACTTTTGTAGCAACATGGACGGGACTGGAAGAGATTATGCTGAGTGAAATAAGTCAAGCAGAGAGAGTCAAATTCCTGTCTTTTTGTTTCAAAAATCAGACCACTTAATAATATTGGTCATTCCCTTCCTGCCATTCCCAGAAGATAAAAGGCATTTTCCTTCTAAAACGGGTATGGGAGCACCTAGTAGCTCAGTCAGTTGAGCTTCTGCCTACTGCTCAAGTCACAATCTCAGGTCCTGAGATGGAACCAGATCAGGCTCCCTGCTGAGCGGGGCTTCTGCTTCTCTCTGTCCCTCAGATCCTCACCCCCCACTCTTGTGCTCACGTGTGCCTGCTCTCTCTCTCTTTCTCAAATAAACAAATAACATCTTTTTAAAAAATAAAATAAAAGTGGAGCATAAACTCAATCTAGACAATTGCCCCATTCTAACAGAGTAGCTCTCTAATCTCTCCTGCTGATACTTGAGGGCAGTTGAGCTTGTAACCTATGTTTTGAATCTCTTAGGTGAGCTTTAGAACAGTTCTAAAACTGGCATTTTGAAATCATTAAGTTGGATAGGCATAGGCAGAATTGTTTGCATTTGCTTATTAATATGACCAGATGACAACATGATAAAATTATGAATGACTTTACTGTTTTCACTTTTTCAATTAGAAAAAAAAAATTTCTTTCTTTAAAAATACTCTGAATAGTCATCAGCACAGAAAGAGGAAGGAGAAAGGGATGAGAGTAAGGTTTAAACTGTATGTTACTTTTTTTTAAGGTTAGGAATAGGTGAGAGAATTTTGTATCTTAATTTGTTGATTTAGTACAAAGAGACACATTACTTTTTATTGCTAATTTTCCTTTGGATTATTGGATAGATGGATAGGTAAATAGGTAGATAGATAGGATAGAATTCTGAAATGTATTTCTAACCTACCTTAATATTGTGTCTTAATTGACAAGTGTTCAGTTGGAATTAATGATGTCATTTAATCTATAATTAAATGTTAAAAGTGCTTAGGAACTTTTTCATTTGATTTTTTTGCAATTTAAAAATTAAAGTATTTTACAATTGTAGAAAGCTAACAGATTTATTCTTTCTGTAACTCAAATACAAAATAACTTTACTTTTCTTTCTCTCTTTTTTTTAAGATTTTATTTATTTCAGAGAAAGAAAAAAAGAGAGAGCATGAGCCAGGGAGAGGGGCAAAGGGAGAGGAAGAAACAGATTCTTCACTGAGCATGGAGCCCAGTACCGCCCTATCCCAGGACCTGGAGATCATGACCTGAGCTGAAGGCAGGTGCTTAACTGATTGAGCCACCCAGGTGCCCCTTCTTACTCTTTTAAACCATATTTTTCTTATCTATTAGGTGGTTACAAAAGAACTTTTATAAAATATACCTAATATCTTAAAAAGAAAAGACAATGAATACCAGTATACTCACAATTAAATATCAAAAAGATAACATTACCATCATCAAAGTCCCTTTCTGTCCCTTCTCAATTCATTTTCCTCCACTTTACCACTTCACATCTATCTACCTACCTACTTGCCTACCTACTTTTATGAAACTACAGTATACGTAATTTTCTGCAATTTGTGTTTTTACCCCTCATTATGTTTGCAAGCTTCATCTATGTTATTGAATATAACTGTAATATATTAGTGGATCTTTGTATCTCTTCATACAAATATACCACAACATATTCTTCTCTTCTACTGTGACAGATATTTGAATTGTGTACATTTTTGCTTTGTCTACCTGTTTTTTTATTTTACCAGTGCATTTATAAACTTGTACAAAGGTCTCCTTAGAATACACACATAAAAGATAAGGTGATTTCCTCCATTATAGTACATATAAAATATACATATATATACACAAATATATATATATATATATACCTTCAATTTTATTACAAAACACTACACTACTTTCTACTATATCAATTGACCTACTATCAATGTATGAATATAGTTCTTGTATTACCAACGTTTGGAATAAGAAGGCTTTAGTTGCTGCCAGTTTGGTGAGTATGAAATAGTATCTCATTGTGGTTTTAATTTATATTTCATGATTATTAATGAAGTTGAATATCTTAAAATACGTTAATTAGTTCAGTTTTCCTCTTTTCTGAACTGCCTCTTAAATCTTTTTTTTCATTTTCCTAATGAGATTTTTGTCTTAAATTTTTTGTCTTAAAATTTTGTTAAAAGGTTCTTCATATATTTTACAATAGTAATACTTTGTCAGTATATTAATGCAAACATATCTTCCAATTCATTGCTTGTTTAGTCACCTTCTTTACAGTATATTTTTCTGAAGGGAAGTTTTTAGTTATATTGTAGTCAAACATACCAGACTTTTGTCGAAGATTAATTGACCATAGAGTTGAGGGTCCATATCTGGGCTCTCTACTCTGTTCCACTGGTCTATTTGTTTGTTTTTATGCCAGTACCATGCTTTCTTGGTGATCACAGCTTTGTAATAAAGCTTGAAATCAGGTAACGTGATGCCCCCAGCTTTATTTTTGTTTTTCAACATTTCCTTAGCGATTCGGGGTCTCTTCTGATTCCATACAAATTTTAGACCGATATCTAAAAACGAGATTGAAGCAGTGATCAAAAACCTCCCAAAAAACAAGAGCCCAGGACCTGACGGATTCCCTGGGGAATTCTACCAAACTTTCAAAGAAGAAATAACACCTATTCTCCTGAAGCTGTTTCAAAAAATTGAAGCAGAAGGAAAACTTCCAGACTCTTTCTATGAAGCCAGCATTACCCTGATCCCCAAGCCAGGCAAAGACCCTACCAAAAAGGAGAATTTTAGACCAATATCACTGATGAATATGAATGCTAAGATTCTCAACAAGGACCATAGCCCACAGGATCCAACAGCGCATTAAAAAGATTATCCACCATGATCAGGTGGGATTCATCCCTGGGCTACAAGGATGGTTCAACATTCGCAACTCAATCAATGTGATACAACAAATCAGTAGGAGAAGAGAGAAGAACCACATGGTCCTCTCAATTGATGCAGAAAAAACATTTGACAAAATCCAGCATCCGTTCCTGATTAAAACACTTCAAAGTATAGGGATAGAGGGAACATTTCTGAACCTCATCAAATCTATCTATGAAAGACCCACAGCAAATATCATCCTCAATGGGAAAAAGCTTGCAGCCTTCCCATTGAGATCAGGAACAAGACAAGGATGCCCACTCTCACCACTCTTGTTCAACATAGTATTAGAAGTCCTAGCAACAGCAATCAGACAACAAAGAGAAATAAAAGGTATCCAAATTGGTAATGAATAAGTCAAACTCTCTCTCTTCACAGATGACATGATTCTTTATATGGAAAACCCAAAAGACTCCACCCCCAAACTACTAGAACTCATACAGCAATTCAGCAATGTGGCAGGATATAAAGTCAATGTGCAGAAATCAGTGGCTTTCTTATACACTAACAATGAAAATACAGAAAGGGAAATTAGAGAATCTATTCTATTTACTATAGCACCAAGAACCATAAGATACCTGGGAATAAACCTAACCAAAGAGGTAAAGGATCTGCACTCGAGGAACTACAGAACACTCATGAAAGAAATTGAAGAAGACACAAAAAGATGGAAGACCATTCCATGCTCTTGGATCGAAAGAATAAACATTGTTAAAATGTCTATACTGCCTAGAGCAATATATACTTTTAATGCCATTCCGATCAAAATTCCACCGGTATTCTTCAAAGAGCTGGAGCAAATTTGTACAGAATGTGAGACTTTATGTAAGAAAACTGGTGTGATCTCTTTAAAAAGTCAATGTCATGAAAAAAGGATTGTGAAAATGCTTTAAATTAAGAGATATCTTAAATACGTAACAACCCAATACAATATGTGAACTTTGATTGGATTCTGGTTCAAATAAACTGAGTATAAAAATAAATTTTAGGAACAAACAGAAATTTGAACATGAACTAGAGATTAGAAGAGATTAGAACACAGCCAATTCTCAATACACTGTCTAAAATAATAGTGCATTATCTTCTTGGTAGATTATCAAGAGATTTGGGAGTTCTAACCTTCACATCTTATATTCAATGAATACCTTAAATGGTGAATCTTATTCTGTGTTAAAAAAAATTTACCTATAGACAGAAAAGCCTAAGAAAAAACTATGAAAAACATAGTGAATCAGTCCTATTTTCTGTACGTACTCTAAATAAGATGTCAGATCATGAAATAAAAAACGTATCAACTTGTTAGTGTGTAATAGTTATGAATTCAGGAGCATATTCCTAGTTGATATCCTTACATTTCTTTTTTTTTTTTTAGATTTTTTATTTATTTATTTGAGAGAGAAAGAAAGAGAGAGGGAGCAACAGTGGGTGAAGTACAGAGGGAGAAGCAGACTCCCCACTGAGCAGGAAAGCTGACATGGTGCTCCATCCCAAGGACCCCAGAATCATGACCCGAGTCAAAGGCAGACCAATGAAGACTGAGCCACCCAGGTGCCCTGATATCCTCACATTTCTAGTTGATGTCTAGTTGATGTTTAAGGACAAGTTTGAAAATCAATTTTTTTCCATAGGTAACTGTGTAATAACTTTCACAGTATAAGTAAGGTGACCAAACAACTTCCATTTACAACTGCTCAAAAAGGATGAACTAAAAGAATATTTGATTATTATCATCAATTTATTCATTTGAACACTTAAAAATATTTATTGAGTAATCTCTGTTTGCTAGTACTGTGTTAATTATTGAAAATATAATGGAGAACAAAATAGGTGTATCAGTTATTTATTACTCTGTAACAGACCATCCTAAAACACAAAGGTCTAACAGACTGTCCTTTTATTTATTTATTATTCTGTGAGTCAGCAATATGAGCTTGGGAATTAAGCTCTACTGAATGGTTCCTGTGTTGGTTTCACCCAGGTTTATTCATGCAGCTGTAGTCAGCAGGTGGCTGAGCCAGGAGCTGTTGATCTAAGAATCTCAACTGACACAGTTGGTCTCCTCTCCATATAGTCTTTTTGTCAATGAGGCTTAGACTGGCTCCTTCACAAGGTACAGGAAGTATTCCCAGTGAGCAGCAAGAAAAGGCAAGCTGGAGAATGCAAAAGCTCTTTTAAAACTTCTGCTCCTATACATTTGCTGATGTCTTATTAGCCAAAGCATGTTGACATTGCCAAGGGTCAACCTCAGAGTTAATGTGGAGGAGACCACAATAAGAACATGAATACAGGCGGGTGTGATTCATTAAATGCCATTACTATAATAATCTACCATTATAGACATGCTCTCTTCCCCTCATTGAATGTGTAAGCTTCTATCTGATCATTTAACAATCTTTTTTTCCTTTAAAATTATTCATTCCTTCTTTCCAGCCCTATTTCTCTGCCCTAGCTCACATAATTCATTTTTTTTTTAATTTTTATGGGCTCTTTCAAATGGCTCCAGATGAGTTTCCCTACCTTTATTTTTTTGTTTTTTTTTTCTTTTCTAAGTCCACCTTCATATCACCTTTAGAGTTGTTTACTTAAATTGAATGTATTTAGCATTATGGGAGATGTGTGCTTTGTATTCAGACTGACCATAATAGGAACCCCTCTTCTTGGTCACTTCACTGCTTGATCTTGTATAAATCATTTAAATAAGTTTCCTTATCTTTAAAATAGGTAAATGATCAGGAATTAATAAATAATGAAATAAAATGACATATGAAATACCTTTGAATTGCACATGATGTATAACAGTCAAGATGTTCATTTAAGAAAAATATGTTACAGTAAGGGAGGAGAGAAAAAAAGACATGGCACATCTTGTAAAGTTTTTACATCTTGCTCTGTATTGTTAGAATTTCTGCATGCTTTGTTTTTATTAGTAACTGGAAGAAGTTAGCCTCTCAGTGCCCAAAATGAAAAAAAGAAACTTACTTTAGTTGCACAAATATATTCCTTCTTTTATATTCCTCATCTCACCATCTACCCAGTTGTTGAAGTCAAGAAACTAGGAATTATCCTAAATTTCTCTCACTAATCTCCAAGTCCAATCCATCATGAGGTCATTCTTTTACATCTTTCTCATATCTGAGTCCAGCTCAGAATCCCCACTGTCACTACCTTGGTTTCTCTCTTCATTGTGTCTCACCCAGATATCTTTCTCCAGCCATTACTCTTCCAAACACTTTTCTAATCTCATTCTAACACAAAATTCTCTTATTATTCCCAATCACCATTGTGATAGGAGTCAAGATTCTTAACCTTCATGATCGGGTCTCTGCTTGTTTCCCAGACTAATCTTTCACATTCTCCTTAAATCTGTCACTCTGAGCATTTCCAACTACCATACAGTCACCAACACACCATGTTCTTTCATGTATCTGCTCCTTTCTACTTCCATTCCAAGTACAAGGAAAGCATGAAAGAAGCAGGAAGGAAGGAATCAGTTTTGAAAAAATGTTTATCCTTGGTGGAAATTTGCTTTGTTACTAGAACTATTTGTGTTTGTCCTTGTCATTTTATTGTCCATCAATAAGAGGAAAATTCACAGGGAAGAGAGGGTCCTGAAATAAGCCCGTTTCAAGCCAACGCTGGGGACAAAGAAGTTAAGCTTTCTTCCTTGACTAGCAATCCTTTGTACAAAATTTTGCCATAGGTTAGTCATCAAAACTCTATGAGAAATTGCTTCAGTCTTGTCTCATTTTGCTCATATGAGGCATGGGAGGGAACTCTTCTCTTCACATTTCCACCCATTCTTGTAGGAGGTTTGAAGTTGGATATTTCCAAGCATTCGTTTGCAGGGCTCAAGAATTAGGTATACAGAGAACATTTTTGGACTGAAAAGTCCTAGACTCCTATGTATTTGTCTCAGTCCAAAGTAAGTCCATGCCTCTTCCTACAGGATGAACTCCTGCTTCTTACAAGTATTTACATAATAACAAAAATTCATGTACTTAACTTTCTAAATGGCATGATTTCACCAAAGATAATGGCCACTCTGGAGAACTTTTGATATAATTCACATTTTTAAAGAGATATCTCAGAACAAAAGGGAAACTCTGCTTCCAATGGAAGCAGGACATTTTAAAATGAGCATTTTGAAATCACCTTAGAATGAAAACAAAGTATAATCATGAATAAATGTATGCCCTAATGGATGAAACAATTAAATGCTCCTACATCAGTCCTCCAACCCTAAGAAAGGAGTGTCTTAATAAATATACTTGTAGATACTGTAAACATAAAGGACTCTCCTGGGGGTTAAGTGGGTGAGAAATTTTCCTGTCTTGGCTAAGAAAACAGGAAATATGGAAAAAAGTAGAACAATTAATCGATGAGTGCTCAGAAGAAACTCTAAAGGAAAAGTCTCTCCAAAGAAGATTAAAGAGCTCTTCTTAGTAGTTTGTAGAGATAAGTACTTATATATTAAAGATTCCTAAAAAATTCCAGCAAATAAAGACACTGGACTATTGCTTTTAATGCTTAAAGAAGAGTATTCTGATAGAATCTTAACTCAAATATTTTAAGAATCCAAGTTCCCATATTTTATGTATTTTACAAAAAAGACTAGTTTATTCTTTTGTTTAATAAAAATAGTTATGTCTTCCCTGACTTATCAGCACAGAGTATAATATGAGCTTACATTTTTAGTCTACTAGGATATATTCTTCCTAAGTTTATGTAGAATTAATAATCAAATAAGCTACCAGTAAATCTACTTAAGCATAAGTCTTTGAAAAATGGAAGTTGGCATTAAACCAAAATGAGTCACTGAAACTCTGAAATTTTTGTTTCAACAGTAATTATGTCTTATAATATGTGAGTTCATAATATTTTTTCAAAGATTTATTTATTTGTTTGTTTGTTTGTTTCTTTGTTTGTTTCAGACAGAGAGAGAGCACAAGCCAGGAGAAAGGTAGAAAGAGAAGCAGGCTTCTGGTGAGCAGGGAGCCTAACGTGGGACTCGATTCTAGGACCCAGTGCAGGGCTCCATCCAGGATCCTGGGATCATGACCTGAGCCAAAAGGCAGACGCTTAACTGACTGAGCCACCCAGGTTCCCCAAGAGTTCAAAGATTAGTTTGCAAGATCTTTAGGACTACCATAAAACTGAGTTAACTAATCAGTATTAATCGAATACCTAGATCATTTCTAAGCATTCAGAATACTAAAGATTGATTACTAAGCATAGCTTTAAGTTTGCATACTTTAGCTTCTTATGTTTATAGTATACAGAGAAGTTATTTTTCACTCTTTTTCAAGAAGTTGTAAAAAGGTATTTTTGTGTATGTAGAAAGTTATTCAATCTGTGTTCATATGCTCTGCTTATTGAAGATGCTAGTGTATGACAGCTAAATATTATCAAGCTCCTGAGTTTTCTCTGTGAAACAGAAATTGCTTCGGCCAAAAGTTATAATTAATATACTTTAATGAGACTCTACCATAAATAGTCTTGTCAGAGAGGCACAATTTTATGTGCAAAATAATAAGATATGGTTTTCTTTAGAAAGAGAGAATAGTTTTGTCTTAAAATAGAATGACAAGGACAAAACCTGATAGATATAGAAAGTAATAAAAGGCACACTGAAAGGAAGTTCCATTTTCTCAGGTTATAATAAGCACAGATAATGAGCCTGACAAGCAATGAATGTGTTAAAATCCTAGCAAAGATTGTTCAATTTTGATGGGCTTGTGTCCTCAATTTATTGTTTATTACTTTCACCTAAAATATGAAGGGTTATTTTTTTTTTTCTGCTAATCTGCTTGGATAGCAAAGATTGTGTTTTTTGTTAAAATAGTTTTCTGTGCTTTCCTTTGGTTTTATTACATCCTTGTTTAAGAAAAGAAAAAAAAACTTCCTACTTATGAGTTACAGTTCTTAAAAATTACCTTGTCTTCCCTGCTTATTTTTCAGTGTTTACTGTTACTCTCAATTGAGTAGCCAATTATTTCTCAACACTCACATTCCTAAATTTTCAAATCCCTTGACAACCTTTCACTTTTTTTTCCTTCCTAAGATTTAATCCTAAATGTTAAATGAAATAAAATACTTTCAGGATATCTTTTGTTCCTAAAACTATCTTTGGGATTTCCCAGAGGATCCCTGGAAAAGTACAAAGATTCATTCTTTCACTGTAGAAAAGAAGGTGACAGAAATAATTACGATTGTTCAAAATATTACTTCTGGGGTGTTCCATGGCAAGAATTGTCAAATTAGAAAAGATGCTCAGCTTTCTCTAGATTAAATTGTGTGAGTAAATGCCTCAATATTTCAGAAACTATATGCTAAAGGGGAATTAACTAGAGACTGGTCGGTATCCTTGCTGGCCTTCATATATTTCTACTTATTAGAGTCTTATTGGCACTCTGTGTGATGTAGGCAACAGAAGTATAATAATTTATCACCAAAATTATTTTGATAATTAATTATCATGGTTTCATAATTATAGCTATTATTTAAAATGTTGGCTTGGTCACAATCTTACTTTTTTCATTTGAATCTAGCACTTTCTAGGACAGCGCTTTTTTTTTTTCTTCTTTCTTTTTTTTTTTTTTTTTTATAAACATATATTTTTATCCCCAGGGGTACAGGTCTGTGAATCACCAGGTTTACACACTTCACAGCACTCACCAAAGCACATACCCTCCCCAATGTCCATAATCCCAGCCCCTTCTCCCAAACCCCCTCCCTCCAGCAACCCTCAGTTTGTTTTGTGAGATTAAGAGTCACTTATGGTTTGTCTCCCTCCCAATCCCATCTTGTTTCATTTATTCTTCTCCTACCCCCTTAAGCCCCCATGTTGCATCACCACTTCCTCATATCAGGGAGATCATATGATAGTTGTCTTTCTCTGCTTGACTTATTTCGCTAAGCATGATACGCTCTAGTTCCATCCATGTTGTCGCAAATGGCAAGATTTCATTTCTTTTGATGGCTGCATAGTATTCCATTGTGTATATATTACCACTTCTTCTTTATCCATTCATCTGTTGATGGACATCTAGGTTCTTTCCAGAGTTTGGCTATTGTGGACATTGCTGCTATAAACATTCAGGTGCACGTGCCCCTTTGGATCACTACGTTTGTATCTTTAGGGTAAATACCCAATAGTGCAATTGCTGGGTCATAGGGCAGTTCTATTTTCAACATTTTGAGGAACCTCCATGCTGTTTTCCAGAGTGGCTGCACCAGCTTGCATTCCCACCAACAGTGTAGGAGGGTTCCCCTTTCTCCGCATCCTCGCCAGCATCTGTCATTTCCTGACTTGTTGATTTTAGCCATTCTGACTGGTGTGAGGTGATATCTCATTGTGGTTTTGATTTGTATTTCCCTGATGCCGAGTGATATGGAGCACTTTTTCATGTGTCTGTTGGCCATCTGGATGTCTTCTTTGCAGAAATGTCTGTTCATGTCCTCTGCCCATTTCTTTTTTTTTTTTTTTCCAGCATAACAGTATTCATTATTTTTGCACCACACCCCGTGCTCCATGCAATCTGTGCCCTCTATAATACCCACCACCTGGTACCCCAACCACCCACCCCCCGTCCCTTCAAAACCCTCAGATTGTTTTTCAGAGTCCATAGTCTCTCATGGTTCACCTCCGCTTCCAATTTCCCCCAACTTCCTTCTCCACTCTGCCCATTTCTTGATTGGATTATTTGTTCTTTGGGTGTTGAGTTTGCTAAGTTCTTTATAGATTCTGGACACTAGTCCTTTATCTGATATGTCGTTTGCAAATATCTTCTCCCATTCGGACAGCACTTTTTAATACAGGATGTACATCAAACTTATCCACAGAGTTCTATTAAAATAGAGGAGCATTTTTGTTATTTTGTTTTGGTTTTTATTTTTTATTATATTATGTTATGTTAGTCACCATACAGTACATCATTAGTTTTTGATGTAGTGTTCCATGATTCACTGTTTTTGTGTTACCCAGTGCTCCATGCAGTACATGCCCTCCTTAATACCCATCACTGGGCTAACCCATCACTCCACCCTCTTCCCCTCTGAAACCCTTAGTTTGTTTCCCAGAGTCCATAGTCTCTCCTGGTTCATCTCCCCCTCCAATTTCCTCTCCTTCATTTTTCCCCTCCTTCTCCTAACATCCTCCATATTATTCCTTATGTTCCACATACAAGTGAAATCATATGATAACTGCTTGACTTATTTCACTTAGCATAATCGCCTCCAGTTCCATCCATGTAAATGCAAATAGTGTGTATTCATCCTTTCTGATGGCTGAGTAATATTCCATTGATATACAGACCACATCTTCTTTATCCATTCATTTGTTGAAGGGCATCTCAGCTCTTTCCACAGTTCAGCTATTGTGGACATTGCTGCTATGAACACTGGGGTACATGTGCCCCTTCTTTTCACTACACCTCTCTCTTTGGGATAAATACTCATAGGGCAATTGGTGGGTCTTAGGGTCATTCTATTTTTAACTTTTTGAGGAATGTCCATATTGTTTTCCAAAGTGTTTGTACCAACGTACATTCTCACCAACACTGTAAGAGGGTTCCCCTTTCTCCACATCCTCTCCAACATCCATTGTTTCCTGCCTTGTCAATTTTTGCCATTCTAACTTGTGTAAGGTGATATCTCAATGTGGTTTTGATTTGAATTTCCCTGATAGCTAATGATGTTGAGCATTTTTTCGTGTCTGTTAGCCATTCGTATGTCTACTTTGGAGAAGTGTCTGTTCATGTCTTCAACATTTGTAAATCAATGTGATAGAACACATTAATAAGAGAAGAGACAAGAACCATATGATCCTCTCAACTGATGCAGAAAAAGCATTTGACAAAATATAGCATCTTTCCTGATTAAAACTATTCAGAGTGTAGGGATAGAGGGAACATTCCTCAATTTCATTAAAATCATCTATGAAAAGCCCACAGCGAATATTATTCTTAAAGGGCAGAAGCTGAGAACCTTTCCCTTAACATCAGGAATATGACAATGATGCCTACTCTTGCCGCTATTGTTCAACAAGTACTAGAAGTCCTAGCATCAGCAATCAGACACCAAAAGGAAATAAGAGGTGTTCAAGTTGGCAAAGAAGAAGTCAAATTCTCTCTCTTTGCAGATGACATGATACTTTACATGTAAAAACCAAAAGACTCCACCCCCAAATTACTAGAACCCATACAGCAATTCAGTAATGTGGCAGGATACAAAATCAACGCACAGAAATCGATTGCTTTCCTGTACAATAACAATGTAACTGAAGGAAGAGAAATTAGGGAATTGATTCCATTTGCAATAGCACCAAAAACCATAAGGTACCTTGGAATAAACCTAACCAAAGAGGTAAAGGATCTATACTCTAGAAAGTACTGAACAATTATAAAAGAAAATGAACAAGACATTTTAAAAAATGGAAAACATTCCATGCTCATGAATCTGTAGACGGTTTGTTTGTTTGTTTGTTTGTTTGTTTTTAAAGACCTACTATAGACTTACCAAGTTTGTTATCTGCTTAGCATAGTCTTGGTATGATATATATATATATATATTGTCTTTAGAAAATTGTGTGTTACATTTCTAGATATTTTCCTCTGTGAAAAAAATTCATAGATTTTTAAAAATAAGATGTAAACATTATCTGCTAAAACACTCTTCATGCTTAATCATTATACTTATAGCCATTTTGTCTAAAACTTCTAGATTTTCTTCATTATGTTTGTTTTGCATGCCACAGAAACAACCAAACTTCCCTGCATTACCTTATTGTTGTATAGCTGTATTACTATATGCATTACTGTATGAATTGCATTACTGTAATGAATTCTTATCAGATATTTCACTTTAAAAAATTATCAGTAATAACAACAGCCATAGTAGGTCTTTGTCATCTCCAGATACTCTTTGTTTGGCTCTGATACTTCCCTAAAGCCTCAACTACAAGTCAGAGTTTTGTGTTTAACAAAAGACTGTGTCACAGTCTGAAAACAAGGACCCTATCAGGTATTGGCAATAACTAGCACAGCAGTGAAACATAAATATCTGACTCTTAGACACATATCCCTCAACCAAAGAGACAAACATCCTCAAAGACTGGAAGATTAGCGTTATTGGAGATCTCAAACTGAGACTTCTCAGGAATACAAAGCAGCTTGTCTTCAGATGTAGATAACTTTCACCCAAGATCACAGAATAATACCACAAATTGTCACCTTTTAATCTGCATTCTTCTCTATAGTAACTGCTTTCTTTCTTTTACTGGCTTATGGCTATTTTTAACCATGTGGCTTATAAGTCCCTTATTGTTAATATTTAAGATTGTTGTCTGTACCATTAGTCACTGTCATGCCTTGGCATGAGTCCAATAGCTGGCTATAATTTTGCCACAAACTGGCTATAAATCATTCAATTGATATAGGTGAAGCAGATTAAAAGTTACAAACTTTCAGTTATAAAATAAGTAAGTCACGGAGATGAAAAGTACAGCATAGGGAATATAGTTAGTCATATCGTATTGAAGTTGTATGGTGACAGACGATGACTACACTTACTGTGGTGAGCACTGATTGCCAAGTCACTATGTTGACACCTGGAACAATTATAACATTGTATGTAAACATTATTTAATAATAATTTTAAAGTACTTAATCAAATTGGTGATGGGATTTGTATACATTTCCCTTTGGAAATTATCCAGCTTCCTTTGGTTCTAGTTCCTTGTAATAAATAAGTTAGTTTCCTGGGTATCCAAACTCATTCATGTGACTATTTACATGGATAACACCAAAACCGTCCAAGCATCCTGAAATCTAAAACCTCCTATCATTTCATGCATAGTAAAGGAGGTTCTTGCTTCTACTGAAATAGTACCCAGGGACTTTTTGTGAAAGCAAGTCCTTGCAATGGAACTTTCATGGAAATAGAACTTGGAGGGGAATAGGAAATAAGTGATATATATTGGGATCACTTTCATGGATCTTACAAGGAAAATATATTACTTTTCTTTTGCTTTAGATCCACCTTAATGATACTACAAATCACAACATGGCACAAATCTGTTCTTGATAAGCGGTGCCAAAATGTTATAGCATTATTTGAAAATTCCATTTTTGCCAAAGATGGATCATTCCGTGTCCCCTGATGATTGGTATTGGATCTGTGGTATAAAAGCCTACTGGCTATTACCTACAAACTGGACAGGAACTCATTATCTTGGCAAACTAATTAATGCCTGCTTTCAGAATCGTTTCTGACATCACCCAGAGTCTGTTTTGGCACGCTGAATTGTCTTCAAGGAAAAAGAAATCAGTAAGCAGTTTAGCTCAAGAAGGAGAAAGCCAGGCTCTGATTCAAGAGCTGAAATGGTAATTACATTCTGGGGATTCTGAGAGATTAGTAGGTGATTTAGATAATGCCACTAGGGCCAGGAAACTCCTAAACCAAGAAGTGATGAAACTGGACACTGCTGGTTCTAAATAGAGTTGCACTAGATATACTATTGGCCCCTTGAGGGGTAATGTGTGCTCTTTTAGTGGAAGAACTTTGTACTTCCATGCCTGCAGACCTCTCTGATTTTTATGATTACTAAAAATTCCTGGGAAATAAACAAAGAACAATAGCATTCTGTGTCTGAAAGTGTGAGGGGAAAAAAGGACTTCTCATCTGTAGTGGACAACACTGAGTATACCTAATACTTCACTTGACGAATTCTGAACTAGAAATATCTATTCCCAAGTGCTTAGCAACTAATATAAAACACAGTGATGAAGGACTTTGTATGTAAAAAGATTATATATTCTGTTATTATTAACTGTCAAGCTGGTTATTACATTCATTTCTCCAGAATATTATAAACACTGAAAAGAATTTTCAGCCCAAAATATGTACAGTTTCAAACCTGAGCACAACTTAAAAATTTAATTCTAAAGCTGAACTTGAGCTTAAGGCTTGATTGCATGAAGAATAGGGAACTTTGGTCAACTGTCCACAAAGGAAACTAAGAAAATTTTATGAAAGATTACCCCCTATATTTTAAAATTGGTTGTTCTGAGTGATAAAACAAGATCTTTGAAATAAATCTGGGTCAGGAGCTCACATTTCATTTTCTTCTCTGTCAATATTAAAGGGCTGAATTATGACATGGGACTTCATACCATGTGTTTGACAGCACAAAATCAATACAGTGTGCTGCTGTGAATAAACTCAGTAGCAATAAAACCTTAAATCACCTGGATGATTTACTAGCTGAACTGGAAATCTTTAACAGTTTTGGTCTGACCAAAAGGTAGTAACTGAGGTAGTAACTGTAAAAAAGTAAATTGTGTCAGTGAGTTAAGAAAAACCACTATAATTACTTAATACATAGTTTCTATAGAGGAAAAAAAAAATCACAAGACATATTCTAGAATGCCTTCTCCAATTTATCGAATCACAAAAATCACCTGATACGTTCATTTTAAAAAGGAGATTCCTTTGGAAAATCTGCTTCTGACAGACCGGTTGAGCTGGGCTCAGGATTCTCTAATTTTTGCAGATATCCCAGGTAACTTTGTCATGAGGGAAGTTTGAAAAACACTTCTAGAGTATATGTTGTATTTTCCTGTAGGTCTCTCCAATTGTGAATCTTAATTCCTCTGCTCTAATGTTGCTCATATTACCCTAGTCCACTAGGCTAAACATCTAAGACCTCCACTTCAGTTTATGCCTGCAGCTCTTAACATACTCAAAGATTAAAATAACCTCCAAACCAATAATCCTCTCTCTAGGCTCTTATGCAGATGCCAGACTAATCTTCTAAAACTACTTTCGTAATTATGTTAATCCCTTGATAAAGAAAATATTTTGAGAGCACAGCCAGTAAGAGTACAGGCTCTGAAGCAGACTTCCTGCATTGGAATCTTAACTTCACCAGTGACTCACTAGTTCTATAAATTTGGCAAGATATTTAACTTCTCAGAGTTCTATCTTACTTGTAAAATATGTAATAGTATATACTCCTTAAAACTGTACTTATTAATCAAATCATTAATCATTTAATCAAAATGAGATAATCTATGAGTATTGTCCCACGTTCTGGCACAGACTAAGTAGTTAATCAATATTAACTATTATTATTCTATAGTGAGAGGATAGCTTAAAATATTACTCTTTCTATCTTATTTCCTTATATGTAATTCTTCAGGCACAGGCATCTACTTTGCCTAAGTGAGATTAGAACCAGGAAACAGTTTTGAAAATTAAAAGAAACTGCTAATGTTCAATTTTTGTTCTTGTTAATTTAACTTAAAATAAGCTCTTGAACCCATATCAAGAACAAAACAAAACAATGTTTTTGATTTGTGGAAGGCAAGATTATTGAGAAATAAAAACTCTTATGAATCAGAAAGAAAGGCCCAGAAAGAAGCAAAGCGTAGAGTTTGTGCCATTAAAATAGATTCAAAAAAGACAAGAGGGTGTCCCTGACTATTCTCTTCAAGTAAGACTAAATAAGAATCAACAGGACTCAGAAAAATTCAACTGCACGGTAATATGTAGGATATCTATGGACTTTGGACTGAAATGCTGAAGATAAGCCCTGAGACTCCAGGGAGAGGAGAGGAATTGCATCTAGATGCTGCCAGGCAAGGTCTGGCACCAACAGTAGGGAGCCAAGGCATGCCTACTGCCCATCCCTGTGATAAGAAGCCCTGTGAGGTGTGATGTTTATAGCTGCCTGGTGAGGACATTCCTTTGACAGCAGTCTGCAATTCTTCCCCAGAGCTATCAGCAGAAATGACACTCTCTGACTGTCAGGAATTTACTGAGTCCCACCCAAAACCTCCAATGTGGATTAACCTTTTTCAACAGTCTAGAACATTCATAAGCATCCCAAAATAGAGGGTGACTCCTTAGAGAAGTGGTAGAATGGAAGGGAAGTCCTCAGCAATCATAACTGGGCTGATAATACTAAAACTTATTACCCAATTACACTGTATTATTATAATGACTAGTTATTGTCTTTTATGCCATGTTTAAGCCCAGGGCCTCCATAATCTTGACTCCAGAATCCAATAATTTCATATTACTTCCCTCTTGCTCATAACATAAGTTATCCAGCCAAATGAGATTAGTCACCCAATGTCTATAAACCATGATGATATCAATTGATGTTTCCAACCATGTTTAGGCTATTTCTTGTGTTTCTCCTTTGTCTATTCCAAACCTACCTGTTTTTCAATGTCCACATTACATCCAACCTTCTCCATAAAATTTCTATAACCAACCCCAAGCAAATCACCAATTTCTAAGCCATTTGTCAGCTTACAAATGCTATATAGGTGAGCCCTTGAGTATATATTTTCTTGTGTCTCTCTCTTTGTATTTTGTGCATTTTTCTCATCTTTTCAAGTAGATTAGATGTTTGTGGTGGTTAAAGGCTGTCCTATTTGTCTTATGTATGTTAATACAATGTCATTCCAAATGCTGAGTCATATAGTAGATACCAAATAAATACCTATCAATTAATGAAGATGATCTGAACACTGTAGGTTTATAAACCACACACACATACACACTATATATATATATACACACATACATATGTGTGTGTGTGTATTTACATTCACACTTTAAGTGCAATCTATTTAACTATGTGCTAGTTACATTTCAAAAATGACATATAAGGGGCACGTGGATGGCTTAGCGGGTTAAAGCCTCTGCCTTTGGCTCGGGTCATGGTCTCAGGGTCCTGGGATTGAGCCCCGCATCGGGCTCTCTGCTCAGCAAGGAGCCTGCTTCCCCCCCTCTCTCTCTGCTTACCTTTCCCCCCTACTTGTGATCTTTGTCAAATAAATAAATAAAATCTTTTTTAAAAATGACCTATGTGTGTAAACCTGGTGATTCACAGACCTGTACCCCTGGGGATAGAGTATTATGCCTCCATCAGAAAGGATGAATACCCAACTTTTGTAGCAACATGGACGGGACTGGAAGAGATTATGCTGAGTGAAATAAGTCAAGCAGAGAGAGTCAATTATCATATGGTTTCACTTATTTGTGGAGCATAACAAATAGCATGGAGGACATGGGGACTTAGAGTGGAGAAGGGAGTTGGGGGAAATTGGAAGGGGAGGTGAACCATGAGAGACTATGGACTCTGAAAAACAATCTGAGGGTTTTGAAGGGACGGGGGGTGGGAGGTTGGGGTACCAGGTGGTGGGTATTATAGAGGGCACGGATTGCATGGAGCACGGGGTGTGGTGCAAAAATAATGAATACTGTTATGCTGGAAATAAATTAAAAAAAAAAATGACCTATAAAATCAAACCAACATCACTTTGGTGAAAATAAGGAAGTATAAATGAAAATTTTTCTGAAAGAATTTCTGTAAATTCTTTATAAACTTCTGTGTTTTGCATCAAAATGTGTTACATATGCTTTTTCACTTTTCTTTCTGCAGGCACAAAAGAAATCAACAGAAGTGTGTGAAAAATCAGTTAAAAATATTTTCTGACCTATTAAGTTCCCTATCAGCTTTTCTTGTTATACTGACCCAGCTTTTATATACTATTCTTGGTACTACAAAATCTTTAACATACGGAATTTTTCATAAAATATTAATAACTTAAAAATTAGTAAAACAAGGATCAGCAATATATGTTGACAGTGTTTCTTCTGGGGCTGATACCTGATTTGAATTATGTGCTAGACCTACCTGGTGGGGGTAAGTCAATGACCAGGGAAACAAAGACAACAATCCAGTTTCTTCAGAGGTTCTCTTTTTATTTTATTACCTCTGAGCAAGGATAAACTATTTATTCCAGACAACCCTCTGTTAATTCCCTCTCATTTCCCTTCTTCATGTCTTCTACAGTAAATATGAAGAGAAACCTAAGTGTGAGGGGTATAATTATACTTGGTCTGCAGTGCAGCATTTGACACCAGCCTGTCCATTCCCAGCCCTCCCCTGGTCTTTAAGTACACCTAGTTCTGACAGAAAGAAGTGTTGTCCCTGGTTGGGAGTATGGGATCATTCAGTAAGATAATCTTTTTAATTTTTTAAGATTTTATTTATTTATTTGGGAGAGAGAAGGTCACAAGCTGGGGCAGGAGCAGAGGGAGAGGAAAAAGCAAACTTCCACAGCACAGGGAACCCGACATGGGGCTTGATTCCAGAACCCTGATATTATGACATGAGCCTCCTGGGATCATGACCTGAGCCCCAGACAGGCACTTAACTGACTGAGCCACCCAGGTGCCCCAGGAAAGTATTCTTTTTAAATTGGCCCAAATCAATTTAACTACATATAGCTTTTCCAAGGAAAGATAGGCAAACAATAATATCTTACAAAATACTAGGCTGTAAATGGTAAAGGGCTTTCTTGTGTCTACTCTGTTAGTAGTGTACACACACACACACACACACACACACTGAGGCAGCCATGGAGATGTGCTATTTGGGTCAATCTTCAAGAAAGAACATGCCACTCCGCTGCAACGGGTCCAGTTACTGACAGCTCCCAGCTCTTAGTGCCTTCAGTATCCACCTCAACTTCTGAGTGGAAGTCACACTCCGCCAACAGCTTGGGACTGAGCATGGTACAGGCACTAAAGCCTCATTGTTTCTGACTAACACCAGACTCCTCTATCCACCATCTTTGATGGGGAGCTCCTTGTTGTTTTGGCCACAGCTCTGTCACATTTGCATCACTGCCTAAAACTCTCCTGCCCAGACATGCTCCACCTGCTTTTTCTTTGGCAGGTGTCAAAACTGTTTCTTCCTCCCTTTATCTCTCATAGGTATTTCCCTCATTAAGCCTCCTGGACTGCTAATTGTCTCACTGTCTTCTCCTCAGAGGATGCCAACTGACACACCATTTTTTATTTTATCTTGTAATATTTGAATTAAAATTTGATGTGTGTGTGATATCCCTGTATATACATAGACACACACATAAAATTACCTCACGCACAGCATGGAGAACAAGTACTTTTCAGTTTTTAGGACTGGTTGAATCATCTCAACTTTTCTGTAAGTTACTCTGAAATTTGTTACCCTCTTTTTGTTAAAAAAAGAAACCATCACTTCAGCAGAAACTAAATCACCGTGTTCAGATATAGATAAAGGAGTATAATAAGCAAATTCTTTGTATTACACAGAAGTCTGCCAAATGTTATTTCTTATAATCACTAGCTATTTGAAAAAGGTATTTGTAGGGTTTTTTGTGATAAATGTAATACAACAGAGTTTCACAAGTTGTTAGTAGAAAACCTCAACATTATTCCTTCACATTCATATTGGGAAAATTGCACTCTTTTGCTCTGAGCCATACCCACAGTTATTAAGAGAAAACTAAAATATATAGTATTAATACAGTACTGATCTCCATAAATAGCAATCATTAACAATGGCATAGGAGAAAACGTCCACTGAATGAAGACCTTTATTATAAATAACTATTTTAAATATGGTTATTGAAGTAGGTATTTTAAATAGGATAATCAGGGTGGATGATCTGGAGTGAAACATCCACATGAGTATTGTCCTTCAAGCAATCATCTTGGGAAAGTATAATTTATTCCAATAAAACTATTTTGATCAGGTAGTTTTGTACTTCACTTTGAGAGTTATGTTTACTTTTAGTTTGTAAACCATTAAAAAAAATGAGCTACATAACTATATTCACATATTTTTAAAATCCTCTAATATCTATCTACCTTATTCATAGCACTTATTTCAAGTAGCTTCTACGTTTTTCCAAGAATGAAACACAACTCCAAAGAATAAAGATATGCCACATTCAGAGACATTTTTAAAAAATATATTTCCCAAAATAATTCTCAGAAATTTCAGAACTTTCAAACAATGGCAGAATTTCTCAAATGAATTAATAGTTCCCCACTATCAAATCTGAAAGAACAACACATACATTTTTTCCTCTGTGTTTGCAAAATTTGTTTTCTTACCTCTTAGTGACCTGCCATTCATCTTTAAATGCCTCTCAAAATATTTATAGCTCAATCTCCCCAAAATAATGTTATTCATAAGAGACTTCCTCCCCTGGATACGTCCCTAGATTTACAAAAACAGTCTATAAACCTGTGGTAAATTTGGTCCTTTCTTATGAATAACACTTTTTGAAGATTCTCTTTCTAACACTGAGCTAACAGATTAGATTGTCAGATTTAGACAAACATGAATCAGAGATTTTATTTTATTTTATTTTTAGATTTTATTTATTTATTTGTCAGAGAGGGAGAGGGCACAAGCAGGGGGAGTGGCACGCAGAGGGAGAAGCAGGCTCCCCACTGAGCAGGGAGCCAGATGCGGGGCTTGATCTTAGGACCCTGGGATGGTGACCTGAGCTAAAGGCAGATGCTTAACTGACTAAGCAACCCAGGTGCCCCTGAGTCAGAGATTTTAATCGGTATTACACCCAAGTAAGAAATGTCAATATTAAAAGAACCAAACAGACAAAGGAAGACATCAAGACCTATTCCCCCAGGTCCTCCTTTACTGGATCAGGCACCCTCCTCCTGGTCAAGAACGGATGAGGTTTCTAAAGGAGTTTCATAGAGTCCTCACACAGTGGGGGCACCCAATTATAATTTTTTTTTTATACCCCAGGGTCTTCCATAGTTTAGAAGACATTCTCCAGGGTGCCAAGCTCCTAATCCTAGTTTAATTTGGCTTAGCCTAGACATCATGCTGAAGGCATTTTCAAGACAAGGCTTTTTTTTCCTGCCAAATATCATCAGTTCTTTCTCCTTGAGAAATTGTTGACAAAGAGACTAAAACTGCCTTAACTCCTTCCTCTCGAACACTTAGTAACAATTTTAGGAATGGGAAGAAAGAAAAGAAAAGAAAAACAACAGTAACAACTCTAGAAATCTTGTCTGTCTATGAGGTTACCTGATCTTGAGGTTTATGGTGGTTTTAAAAAATAAAAAAAAAAGTTGATGCACAACAATTAGAAATGACAGTGAGAATACTTGGACTCCCAGTTGTTTAGTAACTAAAAATCACTTTCTAAGCAGGCAAACCACTAATCTTCTAAAAGAAGGTTCTATGGTAGATTATGGTCCCTTAACAAAAATGTAAACATAATGTGTCTGGATGTCATCATCCTCCAGTAAAGAACTTTAAAGAGTAAAGATACCATCTGCCAGTAAAGAGAAGTATGTGCTTCAAGCCACACTGGATGTTAAGAAGAAATATGAAGTTATTTAAAAGCATGGGGACATTAAGGGAAGGAAGAGAGAAATGAAGGGAGTAAAATCAGAGGAGATGAACCATGAGAGACTATGGACTCCAAGAAACAAATGGAGAGTTACAGAGAGGAGGAGGGCAGGGGGATGGGTTAGCCCAATGATAGGTTTCAAGGAGGGTATGGATTGCATGGAGCACAGGTGTTATACGCAAACAATGAATCATGGGACACTGCATCAAAAACTAATGATGCACCATATGATGACTAGCATAACATACTAAAATACTTAAAAAATTTTTTAAAAGCCTTACTACAACAAAGTCAAGTTTCTTGCAGTGACTTTCAAGTTCCTATATGATCTGTTCAATAAAAATCTCATTTGTTTTCTGAATTTACCCTACTTAATCTCCTCTGGCCACACTGCCTATTTTCCTTGCATTGCCTATATTCCTCCACATGAACTGCTCTTTCTCTGGATGGGCAAGGTCACTTCTTCAGGCTCTTCTCAGATGGAATTTTCTCAATAGATCTATTCTTATCACCCCTAAAATAGCAAACCACTCTCATTGCCAACTCCATATACCCAGCTTTACATTTTTGTGCATTGTACTTATCATCTTCTACTATATATTATAATTTCCTTACTCAATTTATTTTTTGTGTCTGCCACAGAATGTAAGTTCCAAAGGGATAAGGATCATTTCCAGTTGTATTTGTTAGTATATCCCAAACTTAAAGTAGTCCCTGGTATATAATAGGTGTTCAATAAATACTTACTGACTAAATGTGTCATTCTAAAGGCAACAATAATCAAGAAACACAGACATGAGACAATCAAGAACTGGCATGATATATTCAGGGCACTAAATGAGAAAAACATGCAGCCAAGAATACTATATCCAGCTAGGCTATCACTGAAAATAGAAGGAGAGATTAAAAGCTTCCTGGACAAACAAAAACTGAAAGAATTCATAAAAACCAAACCAGCTCTACAGGAAATATTGAAAGGGGTCCTCTAAGCAAAGAGAAGCCTAAAAGTAGGAGATCAGAAAGGAACAGAGACAATATACAGTAACAGTCACCTTACAGGCAATACAATGGCACTAAATTCATATCTCTCAATAGTTGCCCTGAATGTAAATGGGCTCAATGCCCCAATCAAAAGACACAGGGTATCAGAATGGATAAACAAACAAAACCTGGGGCTGCCTGGGTGGCTCAGTGGGTTAAACCTCTGCCTTCAGCTCAGGTCATGATCTCAGGGTCCTGGGAACGAGTCCCATGTAGGGCTCTCTGCTAGGCAGGGAGCCTGCTTCCTCCTCCCTCTCCCTCTCTCTCTCTGCTTGCCTTTCTGCCTACTTGTGATCTCTCTCTCTTAAATAAATAAAATCTTTAAAAAAGAAAAAAAGAAAAGAAAAACCACCAATATGCTGTCTACAAGAAACTCATTTTAGACCCGAAGACACCTCCAGATTTAAAGGGAGGGGGTGGAAAACAATTTACCATGCTAATGGACATCAGAAGAAAGCTGGGGTGACAATCCTTAGGTCAATTAGATTTTAAGCTAAATACTATAATAAAGATGAGGAAGGACACTGTATCATACTCAAAGGGTCTGTCCAATAAGAAGATCTAACAATTTTAAATATCGATGCCCCTAACATGGGAGCAGCCAACTACACAAACCAATTAATAACAAAATCAAAGAAACACATCGACAATAATACAATAATAGTAAGGGACTTTAACACCCTTCACTGAAATGGACAGATCATCCAAGCAAAAGATCAACAAGGAAGTAAAGGCCTTAAATGACACATTGGACCAGATGGACATCATCACAGATATATTCAGAACATTCCATCCCAAGCAACAGAATACACATTCTTCTCTAGTGCACATGGAACATTCTCCAGAATAGATCACATCCTGGGTCATAAATCGGGTCTCAACTGGTACCAAAAGATTGGGATCATTCCCTGCATATTTTCCGACCACAGTGCTCTGAAGCTAGTACTCAAACAAGAGGAACTTTGGAAAGAATCTAAATACATGGAGACTAAACAGCATCCATCTAAAGAATGAATGGGTCAACCAGGAAATTAAAGAAGAATTGAAAAAACTCATGGGAACAAATGAAAACGAAAACACAAAGCTTCAAAATCTGTGGACAGCAAAGGCAGTCCTTAGAGGAAAATATATAGTTATACAAGCCTTTCTCAAGAAACAAGAAAGGCCTCAAATACACAACCTAACCCTACACCTAAAACAGCTGGAGAAAGAATAACAAAGAAAGCCTAAACCCAGCAGGAGAAGAGAAATCATAAAGATCAGAGCAGAAATCAATGAAACAGAAACCAAAAAAACAGTAGAACAAATCAACGAAACTAGGAGCTGGTTCTTTGAAAGAATTAATAAGACTGATAAACCTCTAGCCAGACTTATCAAAAGGAAAAGAGAAAGGATCCAAATCAATAAAATCATAAATGAAAGAGGAGAGATCACAACCAGTACCAAAGAAATACAAACAATTATAAGAACATACTATGAGCAACTCTACACCTACAAATTTGAAAATCTGGAAGAAATGAATGCATTCCAAGAGACATATAAACTACCACGATGGAACCAGGAAGAAATAGAAAACCTGAACAGACCCATAACAAGTAAGGAGATTGAAACAGTCATCAAAAATCTCCCAAAAAACAAAAGCCCAGGGCCCGATGGCTTCCCAGGGGAATTCTACCAAACATTTAAAGAAGAACTAATTCCTATTCTCCTGAAACTGTTCCAAAAAATAGAAATGGAAGGAAAACTTCCAAACTCATTTTATGAGGCCAGCATCACCTTTATCCCAAAACCAGACAAGGATGCCATCAAAAAAGAGAATTATAGACCAATATCCTTGATGAACACAGATGCAAAAATTCTTAACAAAATATTAGCCAATAGGATCCAACAGTACATTAAAAGGATTATTCACCACGACCAAGTGGGATTTATTCCAGGGCTGCAAGGGTGGTTCAACATCCACAAATCAATCAATGTGATACAATACATTAATAAAAGAAAGAACCAGAACTATATGATCCTCTCAAAAGATGCTGAAAGAGCATTTGACAAAGTACAGCATCCCTTCTTGATTAAAACTCTTCAAAGTGTAGGGATAGAGGGCACATACCTCAATATTATCAAAGCCATCTATGAAAAACTCACTGCAAATATCATTCTCAATGAATAAAAACTGAGAGCTTTTCTGCTAAGGTCAGGAGCACGGCAGGGATGTCTGTTATCACCACTGCTATTCAACATAGTACTAGAAGTCCTAGCCTCAGCAATCAGAAAACAAAAGGAAATTAAAGGCATCCAAATGGGCCAAGAAGAAGTCAAACTATCACTCTTTGCAGATGATATGATACTATATGTGGAAAACCCAAAGGGCTCCACTCCAAAACTGCTAGAACTTGTACAGGAATTCAGTAAAGTGTCAGGATATAAAGTCAAGGCACAGAAATCAGTTGCATTTCTTTACACCAACAACAAGACAGAAGAAAGAGTCAATCCCATTTACAATTGCACACAAAACCATAAGATACCTAGGAATAAACCTAACCAAAGAGGCACAGAATCTATACTCAGAAAACTATAAAGTACTCATGAAAGAAATTGAGGAAGACACAAAGAAATTGAAAAATGTTCCATGCTCATGGACTGGAAGAACAAATATTATGAAAATGTCTCTGCTACCTAAAGCAATCTACACATTTAATGCAATACCTATCAAAATCCCATCCATTTTTTTCAAAGAAATAGAACAAATAATCCTAAAATTTATATGGAATCAGAAAAGACCTCAAATAGCCAGAGGAATATTGAAAAAGAAAGCCAAAGTTGGTGGCATCACAATTCCGGACTTCAAGCTCTATTACAAAACTGTCATCATCAAGACAGTAACCTACAGGCACAAAAACAGACACAGAGATCAATGGAACAGAATAGAGAACCCAGAAATGGACCCTCAACTCTATGGTCAACTAATCTTCGACAAAGCAGGAAAGAACGTCCAATGGAAAAAAGATAGCCTCTTCAACAAATGGTCCTGCGAAAATTGGACTGCAACATGCAGAAAAATGAAATTGGACCATTTCTTACACCACACATAAAAATAGACTCAAAATGGATGAAGGACCTCAGTGTGAGAAAGGAATCCATCAAAATCCTTGAGAACATAGGCAGCAACCTCTTCAACCTCAGCCACAGCAACTTCTTCCTAGGAACATCACCAAAAGCAAGGGAAGCAATGGCAAAATTGAACTATTGGGATTTCATCAAGATCAAAAGCTTTTGCACAGCAAAGGAAGCAGTTAACAAGACCAAAAGATAACTGACAGAATGGGAGAAGATATTTGCAAATGTATCAGATAAGGGGCTAGTATCCAAAATCTATAAAGAGCTTAGCAAACTCAATACCCAAAGAACAAATAATCTAATCAAGAAATGGGCAGAGGACATGAACAGACATTTCTTCAAAGAAGACATCCAATAGACACAAGAAAAAGTGCTCCATATCACTCGGCATCAGGGAAATACAAATCAAAACCACAATGAGATACCACCTCACACCAGTCAGAATGGCTAAAATTAACAAGTCAGGAAATGACAGATGCTGGCGAGGATTCGGAGAAAGGCGAACCATCCTACATTGTTGGTAGGAATGCAAGCTGGTGCAACCACTCTGGAAAACAGCATGGAGGTTCCTCAAAAAGTGGAAAAGAGAGCTACCCTATGACCCAGCAATTGCACTACTGGGTATTTACCCTAAAGATACAAATGTAGTGATCCTAAGGGGCACATGCACCCTAATGTTTATAGCAGCAATGTCCACAATAGCCAAACTATGAAAGGAACCTAGATGTCCATCAACAGATAAATGGATAAAGAAGAAGTGGTGTATATATATACAATCGAATACTATGCAGCCATCAAAGAAATGAAATGTTGCCATTTGCGATGGTGAATGGAACTAGAGGGAAATAAGTCAATCAGAGAAAGACAACTATCGTATGATCTCCCTGATATGAGGAAGTGGAGATGCAACATGGTGGGTAGGAAAAGAATAAATGAAACAAGATGGGATCGGGAAGGAGACAAACCATAAGAGACTCTTAATCTCACAAAACAAACAGGGTTGATAGGGGGAGGGGGCCGGGAGAGGTGGTTGGGTTATGACATTGGGGAGGGTATGTGCTAAGGTAAGTACTGTGAAGTGTGTAATCCTGGCAATTCACAGACCTGTACCCTTGGGCCTAATAATACATTATATGTTTATTAAAAAAATAAAAAAATAAAAAGAAGGAAATAGCTCAAGAAACATGATATGGGGACACCTGGGTGGCTCAGTGGGTTAAGCTCCTGCCTTTGGCTCAGGTCATGATCTCAGGGTCCTGGGATCAAGTCAGGCATTGGGCTCTCTGCTCATCAGGGAGCCTGCTTCCCCATCTCTTTCTCTGCCTGCCTCTCTGCCTGCTTGTGATCTCTGTCTGTCAAATAAATAAATAAAATCTTAAAAAAAAAAAAAAGAAAAGGAAAAGAAAAGAAACATGATAAGGAGGCCAAAATGAACACCAGTGATACAGAAGCAAGACTCTGGAAGAACTTCAGGAAACTCTACATGATAGTTAATATGCCTTTTCAATACTCAAACTGCCAGGCTCAGGGACACTGGGAATGAGAAGAGATTGTGTCAGACAATGCTCTTTGGCCAACTCAAAAGTCATTTCCCAACTGTCCTTCCTATTCTGAACTACTATAGAATCCAAAAGCTAGATACTTGTTCTCCCAGACTCACAGTAATTTGTTGCCATGTGACCGAGTTCTGATCAAAGAGCCACAAGGCAAAAAGGGAAATCTAGCATAGAGTTTCTGGGAAGGATTTTGTTTGCTGATATTAAAAAATAAAAAAAGCAATAGATAGTACCAGTCTTTCCTCCTTTCTTGCCACCTTGAATATTGGCATAAAAGCAGGGATTGCAGCAGCCACCTAGGGTGCAAAAGTCAAAAATGGAAGCTGAGGATGGACATAGAGAGTAGTACGCTACGTGAAGTAAATCAGACAAAGACTAATACCATATGATTTCACTTATATGTGAAATCTGAAAAACAAAACAAACAAAAAGCAGAATCAGACCCATAAATACAGAGAAGTGATGGTTGCCAGAGGAAAGGCGAGGATGGGCAAAATGAGTGAAGGGTAGTAGAAGATAAAGGTTTCCAGCTATGGAAGCAATAAATCATGGGGGTAAAAATTACTCATAAGGAATATAGTTACTGATATTGTAATGGTTTTGTATGGTGACAGATGGTAGCTATCCTTGCAATAAGCATAGCGTAACATAAAAACTTGTTGAACCACTATGTTGTACACCTGAAACTAATGTATCATTGGGTGTCAACTATATTCAAATTTTTTAAAAACTAATTTAAAACATTTTTAAAAGTAAGCTGACATAGTAGGATAGACATATTAGAGGCTTGTACAGCGGGTAGGATTGCAGGTGTCAATGCAGAGAAGCTGACCCAACACAAACTTTCACCCGTCTACAGATTTGGTACATGAGAAAAATAAACCTTATTTGATTAAGCCTCTGGTTTTAGCTGAATGTACTCCTAATAGGCATAAGACTTTAACAAACTGGATCGATCTTTATTTCATTTTGTCAGAGTAGAATCAGCCTCATTTGGATTTTAGGAGTTTCGACTAAATGATTAATGGCTTATTTATGACATCTGTTACCCTCTATTTCCCAGTTGGTAAAGCATTTTGTGAGACTGAAGCTAATGCCAGTAAGCATGGAAGGAACTTTGGGTAGATTAAGGGTTTTCTTTATTTTTTAAAAAGTTTATCTTAAGAGTCCATAGTCTCTCATGACTCTGAAAAACAATCTGAGGGTTTTGAAGGGACGGGGGGTGGGAGGTTGGGGTACCAGGTGGTGGGTATTATAGAGGGCACGGATTGCATGGAGCACGGGGTGTGGTGCAAAAATAATGAATACTGTTATGCTGGAAATAAAAATAAAAAAAAAAAAAAGTTTATCTTAAGTGTTATTTTATGACCCATATTTTTTTTCTCCCGCAAGATCTTTCAATATTTTATCTTTCACCATTTTAAAATAAAGAAAACCATACATTTTGTAGCACATTGCAAAAATAAAAGGTTACAAGTGTTTCCTTTCTTTGTAATCAAAAGTGATTAAATATGTTGCTTTAAAGATTGCAAATGCCTAGGTCACCACAGTGATTCAGTATTCTAATACATAAACTAATTAATTATTCACAAATATTAAGCATCTACTATAGGTTCATTCACAGGCTGAGCTATGAATGTAATAAAAAGATATATTTTCTTTAAAATTATTGTTTTCACTATTGTATGGCCCATTTATTTATGTTAATCATTGCTTATGTTAGATATTGTGGGGATTTCTGGAATAAAGGTTCTCAAACATGAGGGAGGGTAAGAATTGCCCAAAACACATATTAAAGATGTAGATTTCTAGTCTTAAACTCCAAATTCTGATTTAATAGATCTGTGGTAACACCCAGTAATCTTCTTACATAATAAGCACCCAAGAAATTGTGATGGAATCAGAATTACTGGAATAGCATTTGAACAACTATCCTGAAAGGCAGACACAATCTTTCTAGTCCTCATTATTCAGGAGGGTCTCAATCTCTTAATAAAGGACACACAGGGGGCACCTGGTGGCTCACTGGTTAAGCGTTTGACTCTTGGTTTCAGCTCAGGTCATGATCTCAGGGTCCTAAAACTGAGACAGGCATTGGACTCTGCACTGAGTGCCGAGTCTGCTTGAGATTCTCCCTCCGCCTCCACTACCCCATTCACACATGCGCTCTCTCTCTCTCTAAAATAAATAAATAAAGACTTTAAAAATATATAGGACAAACAGATGAAAAGCAATATAGTATCTCTACATACAGTTTTGAATAAATTACAGTATAATACATATAATAATAAGTATAAGGTGTTTTTGTCTTGTCTTTGTTTTTGTTTGTTGTCTTTTGTTTTCACAGAGTTTATATTATCATACTCTATTATTATTGAAAAGTTTTAGCTATAATACAAGTTCAGACAGAAGTTAGAAATTTTATAAGTTCTTTTATATTTATTGATATTTATTGTCCTTATTGGTATTTGTTGGTCAGGTTAGTTAGAATAAATTGACTTTATTGTAAGCAAAACCTCCATTTTAATCCTTCCCACTCAGTTAAAGCCCTAATTTTTTTAACGTCTCTCAGCATTCATTCACATATAATTTCACAGAAAAGTCTGTAATTTGAATGCACATTTGTCTAAATATTGGAATTCCCCCAACAGCAGTGGATTAGTTTCCTTCAACCCTCTTTGATCTTCTCCCAAGAGGTAGAATCTTTATATATTTTATATATGTAAATTTATATATATAAATATATAATTTATATATATATTAATATATAATTTAGAAATATAAATTTATAAATATATAATTTATATATATTAATATATAATTTATATTATAAATTATATATAAATTATAATATATAATTTATAATATAAATTATATATTAATATATAAATTTTTATATATGAACAAAAGCAAAAATAATTTTGCTTTTGTTTCCTTTAGTCAATTTCTCTCATCCCTTTTCATTTCTTGTATGTGGTCTGATGTGTTCCATCAGTCAGTCTAAAGTAAACTAATTATTTATGATTGAGAAGAAATTCACATCGTAAAAAAATGATAATGTAAACATTTCTCCACATGATGGATAACGGATGAAGTACTCTAACATATTGTGTCTCAATATGAGAGGCAGGATGAATATGAAAAGGATGGATTAGAATAAAAATTACTGAAATTGAATGAAACATATATTACCAGATACATCAGAAACATGTCCTATCGGCCTGTGAGGCTAAAATTGCTCTAGATCTCTTCATCTTCTTTAAAAAAACATGCCCTTCCAATTTTCCTCACCTCTCTGAACTGGCTATCTCCAGACTTTGAAACTGAATCTATTTTTCTTTCCTTTGTGTCTCTGACATTCAGTGCCCCCACCCACCACAGCTCTGTTGATGCTTTTGATTGGCCTCACTTTTTTTCTTATACTTTTTTTGTCTTTTTCTTATACTTTTTTTAACTGAAGTATAATTAACATACAATGTTATACTAGTTGCAGGTGCATAAAATACTGATTCAACAATTCTATACATTATTTAATGCTTACCACAGAAAGTATAGTCAGCATGCCACTATAAAATGTTACTACAATATCATTGACCATACTCCCTGTGCTGTACTTTTCATCTCTGATCCAGTTATAAAATAAATAAGTCATGCCTCTCTCTTTTTCCCCAGTCACCCCCTCCATCAGAGGCTCCTTCACCTCACTTGCCTCTCCCAGGGGCTGCTCTCTCTGCACCCATTGTTTTTCCAATCACAGGGATGATATAAATTTGCTCCAAAATGTGTTTTTTTTTAAGATTTTATTTATTTATTTGACAGAGAGAGATCACAAGTAGGCACAGAGGCAGACAGAGATAGAGAGAGAGAGGGAAGCAGGCTGCCCACTGAGCAGAGAGCCCGATGCAGGGCTCTATCCCAGGACCCTGAGATCATGACCTGAGCCGAAGGCAGTGGCTTAACCCACTGAGCCACCCAGGCACCCCCAAAATATGTTTATAATATCATTTTCCTGCTTAAGTATCTGTAGTCCATTCTCTATCTCTGAATGCCAACAAGTTTCTTTGTCTGCTGCATTGATTTTTCTCATATCAGCCATGGTATCCAAAGAGGTGTATATGGTGTCCTCTTAGCCAAAACAGGCAGAGAATATGAGGTGAGAACCAAAAGACTCAGGAAAAGGAGGCAGTGATAGACTTTTACAAATCTAGGGAGTGCCAATTATTTGACAAAACTACATTATGCATGTTTATTTGTTAAAATCCATACTCTAAATCAGGTTGTTTCAATAAGCAATTCTAATTTGCCAGAAAGTAACAGCAACATTTTAAGGCTCATGATAGATAGGCCGGCAAACGTGGTCAGGGTCTGAGGCTGTGAGAGCCCAAGAAGGTTAGGCATCTAAACAAGAAATCCTGCTATAAAATGGTTACTTACACTTAGGAGAAAAGCAAAAACAATGTAGTTATATAAGAAACATTCCAAAATCTTTGGATTTTAAAAGTCTTTATATCAAAGAATAAAAATAAACAGGGTACATATCAAAGGATAAAAATTAAAGTTTGGTATCATTCTGCAAGTGTTGTCACAAAAAGACTGAAGCCATAACAAGCTGATTGGGAAGACAGCTGAAGGCCACAGTAACAAAGCTTTTTAACATGGTCAGAAATAAGAAAAGAACAAGGGAAGAATAGAGCTGCTTTGAGAACAAATAGTGTCCTGTTGACGGGTGACAGTGGGAAAGCAAAACAGTTCAACTTTATTCTTTTTTTCTCTGTAAATAAGAAAGATTATAAAACAAAGTATAAAACCTTCTGTCATTCAGGAATCAAAGCCCAGGAGAAAAAAATGAGAAAGAGTCAGGCAACAAGGGCCAGTCTTCAGGCTAGGCTAATGATGTGTCAGACATAGAGACAGTATCATGAAATCTTTCTCTTAGCACTGTGGAGAGCCATCCAGCAGATGCAAGGAGTCACGTAGACGAAAATGCCTGAAGATTGAGGAAGTGAGAATGATTGGCTAGGTAGGGTATGGGTGCGCTCGTGGCTGATGCATGAACAGCACCAGGAGCCAAGAGAGAAATGCATGATTACTGCTTGAGAACAATAGAGCCCTCTGTGGTTACATAAGGGTTCACGAGGAGACTGCGTGCACGGGGCAGTGATTGGATAGTTGGGCTGGACCGCCTACATGTATATATTGCCAGAACTTGCTTGAGAGAGAAGTAGAAGTAGAAGTAGAAGTAGAAGAAGTAGTAGTAGTAGAAGTAGAGACGCTAATAGAAACCCTAATAAAGAAGTTTGCTCCTCATCACGTTTGCGGGTCGTTCTTGCTGGCGAGAGTGACATAGCACATAACATAACCCTAAGTATAACTGAGAAGAAATGGGTTGCTCATGGATTTATTGTGGTTATAAGACAAAGCACAGAATAAAGTGTAAAATGTAATGACAGATTGCTCACAGATAAAATACATCTGCCAGTTGTTCTCATTTCTCCTCTGGGAAAGATAGCATTGAGATGGGCTAAATTGGCATCCTTAACCTCCATCAGACCTTGTACACCTAGATACTGTACCATAACTTGGAACCATGAAGTGTGAAAAAGCATGTGACTCCCATGTCAGCTTTTGCCCTGAGGCAGGGCTGCAGAGCACTGGGATGAGGAAAGATCTGCCAGCTCCCACAAACCAAAGGAAGAAGGGGTGTATGCAGCTAGTATATTGATTTTAAACTCTATGAGATATAAAAATGAATTTTTTTTCAATTTCTGATTAAAAATCCATTGGTGAATCTCTCTTTCCTGTGTGTTAACTGCATTTTAAGTATTTCATACTTCTCTAGATACTTTGTTTATCCAGACTTATTCCAATCCATTCTAAAACTCCAAACTCACACCCAACTTTGAGCTTTCCTTTTCTTCCTATAAAGATAGGTATTGCAGTTCTGTTCCATGATCACCAATTTATTTAAATTTAAATTTATTTAAATTTTAGAAAAGCATGAGGTTAAAACACATAAAGTGACACATTTTCGGGAATGGAAATGGTATCTCAGAAAACAGAAAACAACCTCCTTATTTCTGTAGGTGAAGGAACCAATTCAGAGAAAGTAAATATCTTCTGAATGTTAAACTAAAGAAGACTTAACCTAAAGAAGACCTAGAGAGTGAGCCCACAATTCTTTGTTTGATGCTTGCTTTATGGTAGCACTAATCCACTTTACATTAGTTTATTTGCAGTATCTCAAAATCCCAAACTAAAATGACAAACTTTTAAAAATTCTTTTTCTTGAAGATTATTTTTAATTTACTGCTTAAAACAGAGAATATGGCATTGAGTCTTCATCCACATAGAAAACAGCTAGCTCTCTTGGAGTAGACTTATTCTGATCTACATAAACATGTAGTTCAAATACTGAACTTTGCTAAAATCTCCTGCATTTCCTGAGTTAATAATATTTAGCATGTCATATGTCCAACTCATTCCCTATTCCTTTCTCCACCATACATTCAATGTATACCCAGGCCATATATTAAGGTATTTTCACATATGCTGTGCAATTTTTATAGCCTTTCAATTTGTTAAGCTTCTTCCTGGAAGGTTCTATCTCTTCCTTCTTCATCTTTTTCATTCCTGCCTAGTCTTTCCACCACCCTAAACAGAATGGTAGTCTTCTGTGATGCATTTATTTCATTCTGTGCCTCTATTATAAGCACTTTTTACTTTATAACATAAATAATGCATGTATGTTCTCCCAATGAGACATAAGTTCTTTGACAGCAGGAGCATGTCTTCTGCATCTTTATAAAAACAGAACCAGCTATAGAATCTGGCACATTGTAGGAGCTCAACAAACAATGTTAAGTTATGGATCTGAACTTTTGGCAACAGATCCCAAAGTATTCTGAATCAACATCTCTTCATTTAGGGAAAGAGAGCATTAGAAGAAGGTTTTATTTAGGAGTTTTTCACCTGCAGATGACATAAAACCGAAATGCAACAGATTACAATTTAAAATATAGGAATACATTGCCTCCATGACTGAGAATTCCAAATGTGAGACAACCTTCACGAGTAATTTGATCTGAAACCTGGTTCCACTTGTCTTCTCACTGTTTTTAAACTCTCTATGTCAGCTTTATCTTCAAGATGGATACAGATGAGGAGTACTTTGATTCCTTGATTTTGGAGAATACAATAGTAGAATGCTGATAAATATTTAACAACCAGGTTTCTGGGTGAAAAAAAATAGCTTTATTTTTAGCATTTTCAAATTCCCATAACATAAATACTCCCACCATAACGCATTTCAAGTTACTAATATGATGTCACTGTGCAGAGATACATAGTAGCATACCATTGTCTCATATTTCTGCCTTACAAATAAAGTGAACATAACTTTAAGAGCATATATAATATTAAAATGATGAAGTGATAAAATTGGGGGTTTTATTAATTTTGCTTTTAATATACTTTCATTAATAAGCCTATTTAATTTTAATAATGGCTGTGGATATGACTGATTTACAAAATTCATGAAAATTAATAGTTTAATGAATTGCTAACTCTTGTCAGCTGACTTCCCCATACCACAGATGATATCCTCACCCATGGCAACCAGATGCAGTTTATCAACAGCAACACATATTTCAAAACTATCTAAATATTAGAGGAAAGATATGTTGGTCAAGTAAAAATTAGGTAAGATACTGAAGCAGAAAATGTCCATTGGAACATGACAGAATTAATACAAATGTTTTTCTACCTGCCTTCCAAATCAACTAAAATGTCCATGAAAAATTTTTAAAACAGTAAAATCCACCAGGGTAAAGAGAATGGGAGAGACCAAGTTACCAGGAAAAAAAATGTAACCCAGATTTTGGAAGCTCGGAAGTAGAGACAGGAAATGCAACTGTTTTATTAACAGAGTTTGGAAAAAAGAAATCTACCAATAGAGGAGCATCTAGATCTATTTCTCATTCACACTTCCTTTTTTACACAGTGAGATGATCTTCTCTCCCCAAATATTGCAGGAGACAAAAGATGTATGTGGGTAGGGATTGTGGGGATGTGCGTGTGGATGTGGATGTGTACAAAACATGAGAAAGTGCTTAGTCCTGTTTTAAGATTGTACCAAGCAAAACCAGAGGCTGAACGCTGGAGCCATTATATTTGAATCACATTAGTGATTAGTGATATGCATACTATAGCCTTGGAATACGGTGGTCTTTCTACCAACTCTATGTCCTCTAAGCAGCTGCAGCTGCGTCTATCTTTACATGCCCCATTAATTCAATAAATAGTTTTTCGAGTGCCTGCTCCAAACCGACAAAAATTCATAGGCCTGGGGCACCTGGGTGGCTCAGGGGGTTAAGCCTCTGCCTTCAGCTCAGGTCATGATCTCAGGGTCCTGGGATCAAGCCCCACAAGGCTCTCTGCTCAGTTGCGAGCCTGCTTCCTCCTCTCTCTCTGTCTGCCCCTCTGCCTACTTGTGATCTCTGTCTGTCAAATAAATAAATAAAATCTTTTTTAAAAAATTCATAGGCCTTAGGTATATAATGAAGAATAAGAGGCATTTACTTTCAAAAGATACCCAAAGATTAATATAGAAGATATTTTTATAATGATTTCATTATTATAAGAATATAAAGATAGAAAAGAAGTAGGGATACGAACAGAGCAAGCACAATGCAAGCTGAATCCTAACAGCTAAGTAGGTGTTGAGTGGCATGGGGAAATTGTGTTTTATCACAGAAATAAACTACAGGAAAGCCACCATGGAAAAATACCTCAAATCTGGGAATCAGTGAGTAGATCGGTATTTGTTCAGGGTAACTGAGGTATAAAGTAGAAGGAGGAAATGGAGAAAGATATAAATGCAGAGATAAACAGGCACCATATTATGAATTACCTTAAAAGTCATGTTAGGAATTTTGTACTTTGTCCTAAAAGTGATGCTATGCTTCATAAGAAGTCATAATTCACAGTTTTTTCCACACCACTGGGATCTCGACATGACACTTGCTATTCTACCTGCTCTAGCTACCATTAGCAGGACGTGAGTATTTGTATCCAACATGAGCATGAAATCTTCTTATAATTCACAGAAAAAGAAAGATTAAATTATGTCACAGAAAATAATTCATGCTACATTCTACTTAAATTTCTACTCGTTGATTTTCAAAGTGCATTATACAATATTTACTTATTCTTCAAGCAATTTTCAGAATGCTTATGTAAGGAAATTAAAGACCTAGCAACAAAGATAATTTAACTTGTAATGTGCTTGGTCAGAAGGTGGGATTTTGGTGATTTAGTGTTTTCTTTAAATAATTCTTTATCACTCATGGACAGCTATGGAATTCTAATTCTCAGAATTCCCGTGCAATGATATATTATAGGTGACTCTCTGACAGTCTGTTTCGCATCACTCTAATTTTATGGTCTTTCTTGTTATGTATAATATCCTCAAATTATCCAACACAACTTAATTTATGAACACTCAGGTTCTGAAATCTCTTGAGAAAAATGTTTTTTTTTTTTTCCTAGAGGTGAAAAGACCAGATGCATGCGTCTATCTATTCAAAAAAGCCAGAATGAGAATGCAGGTAAGAGAAGGATCCAAGTCCAGTGTCAGGATGAATATGGAAGCCGGCCAGTGGTAAATGAGGAGTATGTAAGAAAATTCAAATTTGTATTTAACATCGATGTTTATGGACAGAAGCTGAGCACGTGGATGTGTGCGTGTGTGTGCGTGCATGTATATGTGTATGTGTGACTCACACAAAGTCACAGAATTAAGACAAATGCTGTATTCTCACAATGCTGCTGCCCATAGGTCTCTGCTAAGCCATCTCTAACAGGTGAGACCATGCTACATCAAGTTTCCTCTGGAGCTTCTCTCTTCCTTGGATGGGCTTGCAGGTGGAGGTATCAAATTAAATTGTGGTCTTAATTTTTTAATAAATATGTCTTCACATAAATTAATAGACTCTTCATTAGCAAGAGCCATTCTTACCCAAATGCACTTTTGTGGGTGGGAGTGAAGAGCTTTCCTCTAAACTGTTGGTAGAGTATTCTAGCAGGACCTGTGTCTTCCTAGGGGTTGTCTTACCTTTAACACTAAGAGGAGCCATTCCTGGACAAAGAAGCTCCTGAAAGTCCTGAGTGCTCATGATCTATTCCTGATTATTCAAACCTCTGCCCCAGTACAATCTCTCTGCTAATGCACACAGCCAGCTCATCTGTGTCATCCACCTCTCCGGTTTCCGGAGTGCCCAGGCTTCTCAACCACCAATCTTCATCCGCTGGCCTAGGGTCTAATCCCATTTTCTCCAACAAGCTAATTACTCTCATAAGAGGCTCTAGGCTTACCTGCAAATTTGCTTTATTCTCTCCTCCTCTGCCTTCCCTTTCTCTGCTCTAGGTATTTTGAATAATTGGCAAATGCAATAAAATAGTACATGCCTTATTACATGGAAAAATACAAGTCAAAGTACAAACCAGAGAGTAAAGCTTGAAATAAGAAATCAGAGGAGCAGATGCAAGATGATGATGAACTTAACCTACCAAGACTTGAAGGCTTGGTCTGAAAGTTTTAGAGTAACTGATACTCTATAATATATTCTGTAGAGTATATATATATAATACTCACCTGCAAGAAGGAAAATAGAATTTAAGCAGAACAAAACAAACATCAAAGAGATTCAAGTTGGAGGAACTCAAATTAGGATTGTCAGATAAAAGATACATAATTAAATTTGAATTTCAGATAAACAACAGTTCAAATGTAATTTTAATTTTCCTAAATCTGGCCATCCTAACTCCAGTGGAATTTTTTTAAAGGATTTTTTTTATTTGTTTGACAGAGAGTTAGAAAAGAGCCAGAGGACGTAAGTGGGGTTTGGGGAGTGGAATAGCAGAGAGAGAAAGAGGCAGGCTCCCCACCAAACAGGGAGCCGATGTGAGGCTCGATTCCAGGACCCCGAAACCATGACCTGGGCCAAAGGCATATGCTTAACTGACTGAGCCACCCAGGTGCCCCTCCAGTGGAATTTTAAATACTTCTCCAGAGAAGTATTTAAAACTCATATTTACTCCTATTTAAATGTGCACACTTGGGTCAAAGAATTATAGACCTTGTAAAAAGAGGAAGGAGCCAACAACCAGTTATCATTCCATCTCTTGAAATCTTTTTCAAGTCAAAATTTACAGGTATGGTATATATCAACAATGGGTTTCAGTGCAATTTAATTTCATTGAGCATCAAGCCTACACATGAATAATGATACACATGGCTGCTTTACAAAACATACAATTTAGGGATACATAAAACTTAGCAAGCTTACTAATATATGACAAACTGAAGCAGATAGCTCTAGATATAATCTAATTTCCACTTTAGCAGTGTGACCTTAGGAAACATACAAAATTTACCTCGGATTTTCACATTTGTACAATTAGAATATTACAGTACAGAATACTATAGAACTGCTATGAAGATTTAATAATACTAAAGTAGTAAGAGACTTGACACAGAACCTGGTTCCTAGAAGTAATCAATAAATATTAGTTACTAGTCAATTCAATCTACAACTCTGGTCAGAAATACATCAATTGCATAAAACAAAACATACCAGTTATTACTATTTTTAAGCAAATGTTACAAATATTTCTTTTCCTATTGCATATCTCTGGAATTTTGAAAAGTCCTATCAACTATTCCACTGTTTACATCAGCTCCTCTATTACAGTTTCTTCAACAAAAAGGAAAAACAGGCTATGAGCTCTTGATTTCTGGCATTCTGCTCTACTAGGATGAGCTCTCCTCTTCTGAATCAACAACTAATTAGATCTCTGCCTCTTTTACCCTACAATTTATGCAGTGACATTTTCTAATGATAATTGCTTTGTAAGGAGTGGATTGCTTCAGTGCTAAAACCTATTTGCTGAAACAAGACAAAGAGATGTCTAGCAATGCCATAAGCATCTAGGCTCTCAAAATTGTATTTTATATAGGTGAAATGCTTTGGCCAGTCTTACCATAGCCAAAATTACTCCTGACATTTCCAAATGTCACAGGTAATTCAGTCTTAACAGCAAGGTTTTAAAATGTGTTACAAGGAAGCCTTCCAAAAATCATGTCTGAGCTAGAGGAAGCATAGTGATTTTAGCTCAAGACCACTCAAAAAAAAAAAAAAAAAAAAAGCCAAGTTATTTAGACATGCATTTGGAAAGCCATTATAATACTTGGAGAATCTCCAAACAGTTTGATATAGAATGTTTAACGTTATTTTAGTGAGAACCTGGCATTAATGCTTTCATGTATTGGATTCTAAGATGGCTGAGTTAGCTTTGGTCTATGTTATGACTACAGGCTACCAGTCATGACATCTCACTAAATCCCTGTTATGTTCCAAATATCTGTGCCTGCCCCCTCCCCAAAAAATGTATATGTAAAGGTTTGGGGGGGTCTTTGGGAGGTAATTAGGACTAGATGAGGTCATGAGAGTGGAGGCCTCATGAATGATATAGTGCTTATAAGAGTCATCAGAGAGCTTGCCTCTATGCTCTGCTCTCCATCATGTGAGAATAGAGAAGCTGGCCCTTACTGGAACTTGACCATACTAGCACCCTTATCTCAGACTTCCAGGTTCTAGAAATGTGAGAAATGAGTTCCTATTGTTTGTAAATCACCCAATCTGGGGTACTTTGTTATAGCAGCCTAAACTGACAACTCAATCACAGTAACATGTTGCAAGCCTCTTTTACAAAGTATATCTTTCCCTGGACCATATAATTGGCCTAAAAATCAGCAGGTGACCTAGTTATCTCTTCCCCTGGACCATATAATTAGCCTAAAAATCAGCAGGTAACCTAATCCAGGCCAATCAGAATCATACTATGAAATTGTATAAGTGGATGTCATGTCTTTTCTCAGTTGTAGGTCACTGGACTGGGATGATATAATCCTGAAGAACTCTGTTGGCTATGCCATCACTTTCCCCACCATATGGAGAAAGTCTGTCTTTTGTAAGTGGCCAACATACCAATGAAAACAGGACCAAGTGATAAAAGAGAGATGGGCTGGAGAAATAGAGCAAGAAAAATACCATTCTTTGAATTTATATGATTTTAAAGGTAATCACATGCTCTTGGAATTCTTAGTTACATACATGATTCAATAAATTCCCATTTTTATTTTTTTAAACATAAGTCTGCAAGCATTTTATATGAATTTTTTTAAGATTTTATTTATTATTTGACAGACAGGGCTGGGAGAGTGGGAGAGGAAGAAGCAGGCTTCCTGCTGAGCAGAGAGCCTGATACAGGGCTTGATCCCAGGACTCTGGGATCATGACCTGAGCCAAAGGCAGATGCTTAACAACTGAGCCACCCAGGAGCCCCTAAATTCCCATTTTTAAACTAGTTTATGTAGGCTTCTGTTACTGCAATAGAATAACATCATGGTCATAAAATTTAGCCCACCTAAACAAAAGGAGGTTTCACATTTGATAGCAAAGCCAGTCTTAAAGACTGCTTTGAAGATTCAGTCACTTATTGCCATATGATGCTCTTAATAACATAAATGGATTTAGATAATCTCTTTAATCTCTACAGGATAGTAGAGTTCAACTGGAAATTTCCATTGCAGTAATCATAAGCACACATTATGTTATCAATGCCAGGACCTCTCCAGACATCTTTTACCTTTGTGCATGAATTATTAAATGACAAGATTCTGAAACTTTCACAGGATAGGAATATGTATGATTTTGGGACACCTGGGTAGCTCAGTCAGTTAAGCAGCTACCTTGGGCTCAGGTCATGATCTCAGGGTCCTGGGATGGAACTCCCTGTGGGACTCCCTGCTCAGTGGGAGAGCCTGTTTCTCTCTCTCCTCCTGGTTCCTGCTCTCTCTCTCTCTCCGCACTATCTCTGTCACTCTCTGTCAAATAAGTAAAATCTTAAAAAAGAAGTTAAAATAAAGAATATATATGATTTCACTTTCATGTACTCATCAGGTGAGTTATAGAAATAATTTCTGAGCTTAAAAATAGTAAAATATTTGTCCTCTCTTTCCAGAGGTCAATCAATAATGCTTTTTTCTTTTTTTTTTTTTTTAATCAGTGGTATGGTACAGTGGGTTAAATAGTGGCTCCTAAAAATTATGTCCATGTAGAACGTCATTGGAATAAGGATCTTTGCAGGTACAGGGTAGACTCTTGGGATAAAATTATGCCATGTTGGGGAGGATCTTTTATACAGAGACATAAAAGGAGAAGACACAGAAAGATGTATAGAAGAAGGCCATGTGAATTAGAGGCAGAGATTGGAGTGATGCCACTATAAGATAAAACTCAATTGCTGAGAGCCTCCAGAAGCTAAAGGGAAGCAAGGGAAGATTCTTCCCTAAAGCCTTCAGAGGAAACATGGTTCTGCCAACATCTTAATTTTAGATTTCCAGCCCCTAGAACTGTGAAAGAATAAGCTTCTATTGTTTTAAGTTGACAAGTTTGTGATAATTTATTATGGCAGCCTAGAAAACTTTCAGAAATGCATATTTCCTCTAATCAATTTGAGTGTTCTTTCATTGGTTTCCTTGTTGTTATCAAGGTTAAGTTTTTAATTGTATCCTTAGAAAATCTACCATAACACATTTTGCCAGGTGTGAAAGTTTCTAAAAGTTTTGTGTTATTTTTCCCTGGATAATTATCTCTTATGAAATAATTTTCTTGTGAAAGTATGGAACCACTGATACTCTGCAGCTAAATTGTATTTTTCAACTATATTTTATTAAACTTAGTATTTGAATAAAATGTCTACTAACATAAATTTATACTGTCATTCAGAAAGTATCTGTTAAGTCTTAAAGTTAACAACTCCATAAACAGTTCCTTTTTCCGCTTTAGATCTAGTTTGTTTGAGGGTTTCTTTGACTTTATAAATCCTATTTCTTATATGAAAGTCTCATGTCTCCTTTGCTTATTGTGATCTTCACTGGCTTGGGTTTCCAACATCAAGGTAAAAATAAAAATAACATTTGAAGGACATTTTTCAATTTACAAGGAATTTCTACATAAAATATGTCATTCAATATAAACAATTATAATTAATATAATTCTATCTTTTTAACATTTGGAATCTCTGGTTTTTAAGTAACAAATATGAATAACACTTCTGGGATTATTCTTATAGATGATTGTCTTATATGTCCTACAGTGCCTACAAAAGTGCTTTCTAGGGAGCCTGGGTGGCTCAGTGGGTTAAGCCGCTGCCTTCAGCTCAGGTCATGATCTCAGGATCCTGGGATCGAGTCCCGCATCGGGCTCTCTGCTCAGCAGGGAGCCTGCTTCCTCCTCTCTCTCTCTGCCTGCCTCTCTGCCTACTTGTGATCTCTCTCTCTGTCAAATAAATGAATAAAATCTTTAAAAAAAAAAAAAAAAGTGCTTTCTAAATATAACTATCTGGGGCACCTGGGTGGCTCATTGGATTAAAGCATCTGCCTTGGCTCAGTTCATGGTCCCAGGGTCCTGGGATCGAGCCCTGCATCAGGATGTCTGCTCAGCAGGAAGCCTGCTTCCTCCTCTCACTCTCTCTGACTACGGAACTCTTTCTGTCAAATAAATAAATATATATATCTTTAAATAAATAAATAAATAAATAAATAATAACTATCTGCTCAATGTTTGTCTAATGATTAGATAAATAAGTAAATGGCTTTCTATTCTTATTCCAGAGAGAAATGCTGCCTCAGATTCAATACGTCCCTCCCACCTCCACACTGTTTGTTATAGATAGCACTACGAGCAGGAAAAGGAATACCATAGCACAGTTGGGCAACACCCCAAACCTGCTAAAAACCAAGGAAAACCATTACTGAGAGTAGTTTCCTAACACAGGATCTGTAAGGGACTCTTGGGATAGGGTCTACAAGAAATTTTCTTTTTATTTTTTTCATAGATACAGCTTATATTTTTAATTCATTCCCACTATTCCCATTCTTTTCATTTTTTTATATAACTTTTTTTAATTAACATAAAATGTATTATTAGCCCCAGGGGTACAGGTCTGTGAATCGCCATGTTTACACACTTCACAGCACTCACCACAGCACATACCCTCCCCAATGTCCATAAACCAACCACTCTTTCCCTACCTCCCTACCCCCAGCAACCCTCAGTTTGTTTTGTAAGATTCAGAGTCTCTTAAGGTTTCTCTCCCGCCTGATCCCATCTTGTTTCATTTATTCTTCTCCTACCCACCAAGCCCCCCATGTTGCATGTCCACTTCCTCATATCAGGGAGATCATATGATAGTTGTCTTTCTCTGATTGACTTATTTCCCTCTAGTTCCATTCACATCATCCCAAATGGCAACATTTCATTTCTTTGATGGCTGCATAGTATTCGATTGTATATATATACACCACTTCTTCTTTATCCATTTATCTGTTGATGGACATCTGGGTTCCTTTCATAGTTTGGTTATTGTGGACATTGCTGCTATAAAAATTAGGGTGCATGCGCCCCTTAGGATCACTACATTTGTATCTTTAGGGTAAATACCCAGTAGTGCAATTGCTGGGTCATAGGTAGCTCTATTTTCCACTTTTTGAGGAACCTCCGTGCGGTTTTCCAGAGTGGTTGCACCAGCTTGCATTCCTACCGACAGTGAAGGATGGTTCCCCTTTCTCTGCATCCTCGCCAGCATGTCATTTCCTGACTTGTTGATTTTAGCCATTCTGACTGGTGTGAGGTGGTATCTCATTGTGGTTTTTGATTTGTATTTCCCTGATGCCAAGTGATGTGGAGCACTTTTCTTGTGTCTGTTGGACATCTGGAGGTCTTCTTTGAAGAAATGTCTTTTCATGTCCTCTGCCCATTTCTTGATTGGATTATTTGCTCTTTTGGGTGGTGAGTTTGCTAAGCTCTCTATAGATTTTGGATACTAGCCCTTTATCTGATATGTGGTTTGCAAATATCTTCTCCCATTCTGTCAGTTGTCTTTTGGTTTTGTTAACTGTTTTCCTTGCTGTGAAGAAGCTTTTATTCTTTTTTTGCAATTATTAATTTATTTATTTTCAGCATAACAGTATTCATTATTTTTTCACCACAACCAGTGCTCCATGCAATCCGTGCCCTCTATAATACCCACCACCTGGTACCCCAACCTCCCACACCCCCGCCACTTCAAACCCCTCAGACTGCTTTTCAGAGTCCATAGTCTCTCATGATTCACGTCTCCTTCCAATTTACCCCAACTCCCTTCTCCTAACACCCCTTGTCCTCCATGATATTTGTTATGCTCCACAAATAAGTGAAACCATATGATAATTGACTATCTCTGCTTGACTTATTTCACTCAGCATAATCTCTTCCAGTCCCGTCCATGTTGCTACAAAAGTTGGGTATTCATCCTTTCTGATGGAGGCATAATACTCTATAGTGTATATGGACCACATCTTCCTTATCCATTTGTCCGTTGAAGGGCATCTTGGTTCTTTCCATAGTTTGGCAACCCTGGGCATTGCTGCTATAAACATTGGGGTACAGATGGCCCTTCTTTTCACGACATCTGTATCTTTGGGGTAAATACCCAGGAGTGCAATTGCAGGGTCATAGGGAAGTTCTATTTTTAATTTCTTGAGGAATCTCCACACTGTTTTCCAAAGAGGCTGCACCAACTTGCATCCCCACCAACAGTTTAAGAGGTTCCCTTTTCTCCACATCCTCTCCAACATGTGTTGTTTTCTGTCTTCTTAATTTTGGCCATTCTAACTGGTGTAAGGTGCTATCTCAATGTGGTTTTAATTTGAATCTCCCTGAGGGCTAGTGATGATGAACTTTTTTTATGTGTCTGATAGCTATTTGTATGTCTTGATTGGAGAAGTGTCTGTTCATATCTTCTGCCCTTTTTTTGATATGATTGCCTGTTTTGTGTGTGTTGAGTTTGAGGAGTTCATTATAGATCCTGGATATCAACCTTTTGTCTGTACTGTCATTTGCAAATATCTTCTCCCATTCCGTGGGTTGCCTCTTTGTTTTTGTGACCGTTTCCTTTGCTGTGCAGAAGCTTTTGATTTTGATGAAGCCCCAAAAGTTCATTTTCGCTTTTGTTTCCTTTGCCTTTGGAGACATATCTTGAAAGAAGTTGCTGTGGCTGATATCGAAGAGATTACTGCCTATGTTCTCCTCTAGGATTCTGATGGATTCCTGTCTCACGTTGAGGGCTATTATCCATTTTGAGTTTATCTTTGTGTACGGTGTAAGAGAATGGTCGAGTTTCATTCTTCTACATACAGCTGCCCAGTTTTCCCAGCACCATTTTTTGAAGAGACTGTCTTTTTTCCACTGTATATTTTTTCCTGTTTTGTCGAAGACTAATTGACCATAGAGTTGAGGGTCCATATCTGGGCTCTCTACTCTGTTCCACTGGTCTATGTGTCTGTTTTTATGCCAGTACCATGCTGTCTTGGTGATCACAGCTTTGTAATAAAGCTTGAAATCAGGTAACGTGATGCCCCCAGGGTTTTTTTTTGTTTGTTTTTCAACATTTCCTTAGTGATTCGGGGTCTCTTCTGATTCCATACAAATTTTTGGATTATTTTCTCCAGCTCTTTGAAGAACACTGGAGGAATTTTGATCAGAATGGCATTAAAAGTATAGATTGCTCTAGGCAGAATAGACATTTTAACAATGTTTATTCTTCCGATCCAAGAGCATGGAATGGTCTTCCATCTTTTTCTGTCTTCTTCAATTTCTTTCATGAGTGTTCTGTAGTTCCTCGAGTACAGATCCTTTACCTCTTTGGTTAGGTTTATTCCCAGGTATCTTATGGTTCTTGGTGCTATAGTAAATGGAATCGATTCTCTAATTTCCCTTTCTGTATTTTCATTGTTAGTGTATAAGAAAGCCACTGATTTCTGCACATTGACTTTCTATCCTGCCACGTTGCTGAATTGCTGTATGAGTTCTAGTAGTTTGGGGTGGAGTCTTTTGGGTTTTCCATATAAAGAATCATGTCATCTGTGAAGAGAGAGAGTTTGACTTCTTCATTGCCAATTTGGATACCTTTTATTTCTCTTTGTTGTCTGATTGCTGTTGCTAGGACTTCTAATACTATGTTGAACAAGAGTGGTGAAAGTGGGCATCCTTGTCTTGTTCCTGATCTCAACGGGAAGGCTGCAAGCTTTTTCCCATTGAGGATGATATTTGCTGTGGGTCTTTCATAGATAGATCTGATGAGATTCAGGAATGTTCCCTCTATCCCTATACTTAGAAGCGTTTTATTCAGGAACGGATGCTGGATTTTGTAAAATGCTTTTTCTGCATCAATTGAGAGGACAGTGTGGTTCTTCTCTCTTCTCATATTAATTTGTTGTATTACATTGATTGAGTTGCAAATGTTGAACCATCCTTGTAGCCCAGGGATGAATCCCACCTGATCATGGTGGATAATCTTTTTAATGTGCTGTTGGATCCTGTTTGCTGGGATCTTGTTGAGAATCTTAGCATCCATATTCTTCAGTGATATTGGTCTGAAATTCTCCTTTTTGGTAGGGTCTTTGCCTGGTTTGGGGATCAGGGTAATGCTGGCTTCATAGAAAGAGTCAGGACTTCTGCTTCAATTTTTTGAAACAGCTTCAGGAGAATAGGTGTTATTTCTTCTTTGAAAGTTTGGTAGAATTCCCCAGGGAATCCATCAGGTCCTGGGCTCTTGTTTTTGGGAGATTTTTGATCACAACTTCAATCTCGTTTCTAGATATCAGTCTATTCAGGTTGTCGATTTCTTCCTGGTTCAATTTTGGTAGTTTACAGTTTTCCAGGAATGCATCCATTTCATCTAGGTTGCTAAGCTTATTGGCATATAACTGTTGATAATAACTTCTGTTGATTGTTTCTACTTCCTTGGTGTTAGTTGTGATCTCTCCCTTTTCATTCATAATTTTATGAATTTGGGGTTTCTCTCTTTTCTTTTGGATTAGTGTGGCCAATGGTTTATCAATCTTATTGATTCTTTCAAAAAACCAGCTTCTAGTTTCATTTGTACGTTCTACTGTATCTCTGGTTTCTACCTCATTGATCTCGGCTCTAATCTTGATTATTTCCCTTCTTATGTGTGGAGTTGGTTTGATTTGTTGTTGATTATCCAGTTCTTTAAGGTGTAGAGACAGCTGCTGTGTTCTGGATTTTTCAATTTTTTTGAGAGAGGCTTGGATGGCTTTGTATTTCCCCCTTAGGACCACCTTTGCTGTATCCCATAGGTTTTGGACCGAAGTGTCTTCATTCTCATTGGTTTCCATGAATTGTTTAAGTTCTTCTTTGATCTCCTGGTTGATCCAAGCATTCTTAAGCAAGGTGGCCTTCAGTTTCCAGGTGTTTGAGTCCCTTCTGAACTTTTCCTTGTGATTGAGCTCCAGTTTCAAAGCATTGTGATCTGAGAATATGCAGGGAACAATCTCAGTCTTTTGGTACCGGTTGAGACTGATCTGTGACCCAGTATGCGGTCTATTCTTGAGAAGGTTCCATGTGCACTTGAGAAGAATGAGTATTCTGTTGTTTTAGGGTGGAATGTTCTGTATATATCTATGAGGTCCATCTGGCCCAATGTGTCATTCAGTGCTCTTGTTTCTTTATTGATTTTCTGCTTTGATGATCTATTTCTGAGAGAGGCATGTTAAGATCTCCTACGATTAGTGTATTCATATCAATATGACTCTTTATCTTGATTAACAGTTTTCTTAAGTAATTGGCTGCTCCCATATTGGGAGCATAGATATTTACAATTGTTAGATCATCTTGGTGGATAGTCCCTTTAAGGATTATGTAGTGTCCTTCTGTATCTCTGACTACAGTCTTTAGTTTAAAGTCTAATTTATCTGATATGAGAATTGCTACCCCAGCCTTCTTTTGAGGCCCATTGGCATGAAAGATGCTTCTCCATCCCTTCACTTTCAGTCTGGGTGTATCTTTAGGTTCAAAATGGGTCTCTTGTAGACAACATATGGATGGGTCCTGTCGTTTTATCCAATCTGCAACCCTGTGCCATTTTATGGGTGCATTTAGGCCATTTACATTGAGAGTGATTATTGATAGATATGTTTTTATTGACATCGAGTTACCTTTGAAGTGTTTCTTTCTGTAGATTGCTTCTATATTTCTGTTCAATGCTATTCTTAGGATTTTTCCTCTTTTATAGAGCCCCTCTTAATATTTTCCTGCAGTGTCGGCTTGGTGGTTGCATAGTCTTTTAAGCCTTGCCAGTCTTGGAAACTCTTTATCTCTCCATCCATTTTGAATGTCAGTCTTGCTGGATAAAGTATTCTTGGCTGCATGTTCTTCTCATTTAATGCCATGAATATATCTTGCCAGCCTTTTCTGTCTTGCCAGGTCTCTGTGGACAGGTCTGACGTTATTCTGATGGGCTTCCCTCTGTAAGTAAGAAGCTTCTTTGCCTTAGCGGCTTTCAAAAGATTATACCTACAATTATAATTCCTCAATTTGACTATCAGGTGTCGTGATGTTTTCTTGGAATGTATAATCTTGGGTGGAGACCGTTCAGCCTCTAGCACATGAACGCTGGTTCCATTCGTGAGATTGGAAAAATTTTCATAAAGGACTTGTTCCACTATATCTTCTAGACTTCTTTCTTTCTCCTCCCCTTCAGGGATTCCAATAATTCTGACACTGGAATCCTTCATGGCATCATTTATTTCCCTGATTCTGTTTTTGTGGTTTCTAAGCTGTTTGTTCCAGGCTTCCTCCTGACCCTTTCTCTCTGTTTGTCCTCCAGATCACTAGTTCTATCTGCTGTCTCAGTTACCCTAGCTTTGAGAGAGTTTAGATTAGATTGGAACTCATTGAGAGCATTGTGAACCTCTTCCCTGGTAGCTTTAAGCACGCCCTAACATTGTGAACATCATCTCTCTTCGCTTTCAGCTTGGCCCTAATCAATTCTGTTTGGTCATCCATGGCTTTCTCCAACCTAGCTATTGCCTGGATAATTGTTAGCCTGAATTCTCTTTCCGACATATTGTCTATGTTGATAGCCATTAGCTCTGTTGCAGAAGGTCCATCCTCTGTATTTTTCTTCTGTTGGGCATTCCTCCTCCTAGTCATTTTGGTGGGAGATAACTAAACAGATGTAGCTGGATGTATCAACCATGGTGCAGTCAAGGTGCACCCTGGAACACTTCTGAGCAATCAGGATTCCCCACCCAAATGAGAGACAAAAGAAAAAGAAAAAAAAAAGAGAGAGAGAGAGAGACAGGAAAGAAAGGGAAGATGAAAGAGAAGGTTCAGCCCAGATGGGCCCGAAGGTAAGATTTATGAAGTAGACAAACAAAAACAGACAAACAAAAAGACTGATACAAGTATATGACAAGAGAAAAAAATATATATATGCAAATAAAGGAAGAACCTCATCAAAAATAACCCCAAGTGTAAGATTTATATGCTATCAGGACAAACACAAAAACACAGAAACACTGGTGGAAGAAGAAGAAGGGAGAGTGGTTATAAATTTTCAGTGTGTGCGAGGAAGTTTGTTTTGATTCTTCCTGGATGTATCTTGATATCTTTGTTAAAGGACTCAACTTTCCTAAGATAAAGGGGATTAAAAATTGGTTTACCTATAGGGGTAGTATTGATTGGGGAAAGGGGATTACTTTGAAGTTTAACTCTATATGAATATTAGAAGATAAAAATAAAAAGGCATAAACTAGACTAAACTAAACTAAAATTAAAAAAGGAATTCAAAAAATAGAAATGCAAAAGAAAAACACAGGTGTATGTATCAAAAAGTTCAGGTTAGAGGGGTATTATGGAATTTTATGTACTGTACAGCTCGCTGTGATGGTAAATAGGTTAAAAAAAATTACCTATGTGTAAAAAAATAAATGAACCAGAATAGTGGGAATGAGTGAAAAATAAAAGTTTTCCTATAAAGTAGTGGTTGTTCTCTTGAAGTCCTTTTTTTTTTCTCTCTTTTTTTTTTTTTTTTTCTTTCTTGGTTTGTTTTCTGGGGGAGGGGCCTGCCACGTGGGTTGTCAGTCAATGATGTTTCCTGAGTTAAGTCCTCCCGCCCCTCTCAAGGGGGTGGGCTCTGAGGAAACTGGTTTTTTTCAGGCTTTTGTTCTCTGGCAGTTTTTATGTTTGTTCACTTTTTTTTTCCTCTCACCTTGACCGCTTTTGATGGTTTTTGTAGTTTTACAGGAAAACAAACCGCACCCTGATCTCCCTCTCAGAGAGAAGCCTCAGTCTGGGTGCAGAGCCTAAATAAGTTCCCCCTTGGCCACTGGCAGAGCAGGTTCCAAGTCGTGGTCCCTGGGGACGCAGGATCTTTTGCTTGTACCCAAAGCCAAGGAAGTGGCGGCTGTCTGGGAGCTCCCGACCGCCAGAGAGGTTCCATGCGGCAATCACACACTGAGATATTCCCGCTGGCCGCGGGCCGGGATTGCCTGGTCTTTCTGGGTCTAAGAGTGCCTGGCTTGCGCGCACCTCTTTTAGGGGTGGCGATGGGTCGCGCGTGCGTCTCAGGCACTGAGAACGGGGCGCAAGTCCGAAAGCACCAGGCTGGGCTTTCGCACACCTCTGTCAGGGGAGAGATTGGGACGCATGTCTTAGGCTCTGAAACAATGGTGCGGGTCAAAGAGCACCGGCCAGGCCTTTGTAACTCTCTCAGGGGAGTATGAGGGACCTGCGCGGGTATCTCAGGCTTTGTAGCTGGGCTGGCGCATTCAGCCCACCGGCATGGCTCCCATCCCCTCACAGGAGCTAGAACCCACGCATTCTCTGGCGCGCTGGCGGCTTAGGAACCAAGACCTGGTTTCTCCGCCGCACTCTTTCTGCCTCAGCGCCAGGGGAGGCTGTCCTGGGACCAGGGACGTAAGTCCCTGTCCCTAGCCGCCCCGATTCCCACAATTTCCCCCCCGTGATCCTTTGCTCTTTTGGAGTGCCTTCAACCAGTCTCCAAGTTAATGCTGGTCCCCAGACGCAAAGCACTCTCGCTCATTTTGGGGTATTACTTTCCAACCGGTCGCCTCTAGTGGCTCCCTCCCCCTTTTGTTTATCTTCTGATATCAGTCCGCCATTCCCACTCTGCTTTACCTGCCCATGGCGTCTTCTGCCCCTGTAGAGATCCAGACGTGTATAATTCTGATCTCAGGCTGATTTCATGGGAGTTCTTTGGTAGGTAATCAGCTCACTTTGGGGCACAGGTTGAAAAGGCGCCACCTTGTCCCCCTCAAGAAGCTTTTATTTTTGATGAAGTCCCAAGAGTTCATTTTGCCCTTACTGACCTTGCCTTTGACAATGTTCCTAGGAAGACGTTGCTGTGGCTGAGGTGGAAGAGGTTGCTGCCTGTGTTCTTTTCAAGGGTTTTGATGGATTCCTTTCTCACATTGAGGTCCTTCATCATTTTGAGTCTATTTTCATGTGTGGTGTAAGGAAATGGTCTAGTTTCATTTTTCTGAATGTGGCTGTCCAATTTTCCCAACACCATTTGTTGAAGAGACTGTCTTTATTCCATTGGACATTCTTTCCTGCTTTGTCGAAGATTAGTTGACCACAGAGTTGAGAGTCCATTTCTGGGCTCTCTATTCTGCTCCATTGATCTATGTGTCTGTTTTTGTGCCAGTAACATACTGTCTTGATGATGACAGTTTTGTAATAGAGCTTGAAGTCTGGAATTGTGATGCCACCAACTTTGGCTTTCTTTTTCAACATTCCTCTGGCTATCTGAGGTCTTTTCTGATTTCTTATAAATCTTAGGATTATTTGTCCCATTTCTTTGAAAAAATGGATGGGATTTTGACAGGGATTGCATTAAATGTGTAGATTGCTTTAGGTAGCAGAGACATTTTCACAATATTTGTTCTTCCATTCCAGGAGCATAGAACATTTTTCCATTTCTTTATGTCTTCCTCAATTTCTTTCATGAGGACTTTATAGTTTTCTGAGTATAGATTCTTTGCCTCTTTGGTTAGGTTTATTCCTAGGTATCTTATGGTTTTGGGTGCAATTGTAAATGGGATTGACTCCTTAATTTCTCTTTCTTCTGTCTTGCTGTTGGTGTAGAGAAATGCAACTGATTTCGGTGCATTGATTTTATATCCTGACACTTTACTGAATTCCTGTATAAGTTCTAGAAGTTTTGGAGTGGAGTCTTTTGGGTTTTCCACATATAGTATCATATCATCTGAAAAGAGTGATAGTTTGACTTCTTCTTGGCCCATTTGGATGCCTTTAATTTCTTTTAATTGTCTGATTGCTAAGGCTAGGACTTCTAGTACTATGTTGAATAGCAGTGGTGATAATAGACATCCCTACCATGTTCCTGACCTTAGTAGAAAAGCTTTCAGTTTTTCTCCATTGAGAATGATATTTGCTGTGGGTTTTTCATTGATAGCTTTGATGATATTGAGGTATGTATCCTCTATTCCTACACGTTGCAGAGTTTTGATCAGGAAAGGATGCTGCACTTTGTCAAATGCTTTTTCAGCATCTATTGAGAGATGCATATCGTTCTGGTTCTTTCTTTTTTTTTAATTTTTTATTTTTTATAAACATATATTATTAATGTATTGTATCACATTGATTGATTTGCGGATGTTGAACCAACCTTGCAGCCCTGGAATAAATCCCATTTGGTTGTGGTGAATACTCTTTTTAATGTACTGTTAGATCCTACTGGCTAGTATTTTGGTGAGAATTTTCGCATCTGCATTCATCAAAGATATTGGTCTTTAATTCTCTTTTTTGATGGGATCCTTGTCTGGTTTTGGGTTCAAGGTAATGCTGGCCTCATAAAATGAGTTTGGAAGTTTTCCTTCCATTTCTACTTTTTGGAACAATTTCAGGAGAATAGGAATTAATTCATTTTATCCAGATAAGAATATATGAAGGAGCTAATAAAATACTAAAAGGGTGGCAAAGACCCCAGGAAAATGTGCTTTAACCAAATCGGAGGAGACCCCAAATCATGGGGGGAAGAAAGGGGGTAAAAAAAGTTCATAAAAATAATTAAAAAGAGAAAAAAAATAAAAATATATATAAAAAAGAAAAATATATATTTTAGACTGGTGAATAGAACAGGTTCACCCACTTAATTTTCAGAGTATTTTCGTCTCTTAGAAGAAAGTACCTCTCAAAATTTAAAGAATGAAAAACATATATAAGGGTAAACATGATGAAGGGATGGAATATGACCAGAATGATGGAAAAAAAAATTTTTTTTAATTTCTAAAAAAGGAGTTGATAAGTTGGTTGGGAGAATAAAGAAAAAGAAAGTGGAGAGAATTTTCTGAGGCTGGAGACTAGAACACAGCCCTGTGCTAGAGTTAGGGTATATTTTGATATATCAGAAGTTCTATCCCAAATTTTTTTAGAAGAAAAAACCCAATGTGTATACAAAAAATAAAGTTAGATACAATGAAGGATAAAATGTGACTATAATAATGATGGTTCAAAAAAGATTTTTTAAAGGGTATTGTTAAGATAAACTAGTTAAAAAATGTTAAAAGAGGAAAGGGTAAAAGTTTTTAAAAATTAGGAGAAGGAAAAAATAAAATTAAAAAAATTAATTAACTTTGCAAAACTAAAGAATCATGGGGAGAAAGCCATAAATTCCATGCTTTGCTTTCTCCTCCTCTGGAATTCCGCTGTTCTCCTTGGTAAGTGAACTTGGTCATGGCTGGATTTCTTGCTGATCTTCTCAGAGAGTGGCCTGTTGTAATGATTGTCACATGTTTTGCCCGAGGCGGAATTGCACCGTCCTTACTGGGGGCCAGGCCAAGTATTCCGCACGGGTTTGTTTTGGGAGCTTTTATTCCCCGAACGCTTTCAGTAGAGTTCCAGAGGATGGGAATGAAAATGGCGGCCTCCCAGTCTCCAGCCCGGAGGAGCCGAGAGCTCGGGGCCCCACTCCTCAGAAAAAAGCGCTCAATCACTCCCATCTCCCTGGCCTCCAGCTGTGCTCCAAGCTCACCCAGCCTGTGACCAAGCATCTCTGTCTCTGGCACACAGCCCTGCCTGGAGTCTCCAAACCCCAAAGATCCCTGCACTCTTCCAGGAGAGTCTCCCCGGGTCTTGTGGGGTCCCCACTCACAGAGCAGTAACCAGTGTAACAGATCATGATAAGGTAACCCCAAGTTGTGAGCTCACTCCTCAGCTCCGTCTCTGTAGCTGGCTTCCCTGCTTTAATATCTGTAAGCTCTGTGACACTCAGACACCCCCAATCCTTCTGTGACCCCACAGGACCTGAGACCACGCTGTGTTGTATGGGCTTCACCCCTGTTTAGCCTCTGGAGCAATGTCCCTCAGTGGAGCAGACTTTTTCAAAGTCCTGATTTTGTGCTCCCTTGTTCTGCCGCTTGCCGGGAGCCAACCCCTCCCCCACGCGGTCTATCTTTCCGTCGCTTTTGATTCACTTCTCCGCAGGTCCCACCTTTCAGAAAGTGGTCGATTTTCTGTTTCTAGAATTGCTGCTCTTCTCTTCGATCTCCTGTTGGATTTGTAGGTGTTTAGAATGGTTTGATAAGCTGTCTAGCTGATCTCCTGCTACCTGATGTAGTCTCAGCCTGCTACTTCTTTGCCATGTTGACTCCTCCTATATAACTTTTTTTTTGTACAAGAAATATTGACTCCTCCTATATAACTTTTTTTTGTACAAGAAATTTTCTATAAAAATGTACAAATATTCCTGGAGAGGAGCTGTATAACTTTCATCCTGTTCTTAAAAGTGTCCTTGATCTAAAACCAAGTTTAGACTTTGTTTTTAGAACTGATTCATGAGTGAACTGATTCACAGGTGTTGATAATATAAATCAGAGATAAATATAAACAAACATAACGTATGTGTGAAGATATTTATTTATTGCTACAAAAGAAAATACAAAGCTATGAAACAGTTACCTGTGTAGCTACCTAAAATAGTCTTTTAACACTCAAGTTACACAGTGAGACAGTAATTTCATAATAGATAGCTATCTCATTATAAAATTGTGGTCTTGACCAGAGTTACCTGTCTCATATGTTGCCAGTTTCATTTATACTGTAAACATAAGAGGCTTGATTTGGCCAGCAAATTAATTTCACATTCAGATGCCTTGTTAGAGAACTTATCATGATTTATTTCTACATTTGTTACTTTACCTTAAGAATTTCATCATTATTCAGATATAGTTGACATAAAAAAGGTAAGTAACCATCTTTACTTAAAATCCATATATATAGGGGCGCCTGGGTGGCTCAGTGGGTTAAAGCCTCTGCCTTCCTCTCAGGTCATGATCCCAGAATCCTGGGATCGAGCCCCGCATCAGGCTCTCTGCTCAGCAGGGAGCCTGCCTCCCCCTCTCTCTGTGCCTGCCTCTCTGCCTACTTGTGATTTCTGTCTGTCAAATAAATAAATAAAATCTTTTAAAAAAAATCCATATATATAGAAAATCTTCTATTAGACTTAGCACTTTTAATAAGTATCTGAAGTGAAAAATATTTCTTAAGTATAATTTGTCCAACATCCTGGAGATTTTTCTTATTTCTGGACCTCTTCCCATTGCTTGTAACCAGTTCTTCTTTTCTGAATTTAGATCTGGGTCCATGCCCTTTGTAGTCTCCCCCAAATAACAGGATAAGCACGGCAACCTCAGAAGAAGCGAAGCAAGAGATTGGGGGCATATTCTAATCACATTTTCAAGGTCTCTTTCATCCTCCCATATTGCTACACAAAACATAATAAAGATTATTTCCTGCTTCTGCTATATGCTGTGATAAGAATCAAGTAACAAAGAACAATGTCCACTCTGACCAATACTGAGAACAGCAAAACTTGCTCAATACCTACCAAAGTGTAAACTGACTCCTGATGTCACTGAATGTAGTTACACATTTCGGTGTGTTGGCAAGAAAAATAAAATTTGTGAGAGATGGAAAGCCAAGTGAAAAGAAGAATCAAGGACACATGTTTTAAAATCCTAAAACAGGAGAATTCTCCCACACCTGTAACTTTCCACTTAAATGCTAATTTGCCCATGATGATTTTTCATACTTTGTTGCTTTCCTTCTCTCCACCTTACATAAAATGGTGTTCATTTTGTGTGGGACCCAAGAAAACATGTCCTAAGATTCTATTTCAACTCACACTGTGATAAGAATACAAGCGTTAAACATTTTTTTTAATTGAGGTGAAGGGGCACCTGGGTGGCGCAGTCATTAAGCTTCTACTTTTGGCTCAGGTCATGATCCCAGGGTCCTGGGATGGAGCCCGCATCCAGCTCCCTGCTCAGTGGGAAGCCTGCTTCTCCCTCTCCCATTCCACCTCCTCATGTTCCCTCTCTGGCTGTCTCTCTCTCTCTGTCAAATAAATAAAGTCTTTAAAAAAATAAAAATAATAAAAATAATAAATTGAGGTGAAGACTTTATTGAACAAAGTATGAAGTTTCTCTAAAAAACATAAAAACAAAAGGTTCAAGAAAGCACAAAGCATGTTAAGTCATGAAACATCTGCTCTACAAAGGCAAAATAACAGTTACAAAGGCATCATTGCTATTAATATTTTTCAATATCCCCTCTTAAAGCCAGAGATCAACCAAAGGTTAACAACTGCCATAGCGAAGACCTACATAAACTTCTTACTTAGCATACCCAAATAGTTGAAAGCTTTTTCCAGATGTCACCTTTCTAACCAGTTTAGTATTTAATGATTAGCTTATATGGTAAAATTCAATCCTTTATTTCTGAGGCTATTCTATTAGAATTTTATCTTTAGTACAAAAGGGATATAATGTTTCTCCAGGAATCTTGGAACAAGCAAAGAAGGAAAAAGGCAAAGAAACAAAAAAGAAAATCTTTAAATACTTGTAAAGCCACCTGCCAGAAAGAAACACATGATATTTATCATTTTAGACTCTTCATAGTATATAGGCATTATGGATGGAAATGATAATTGCCCACATGCCTTCTTCCACATTCTCTTCTATCCTTCATGTGCCATGTGTTGAAGATGGCAGTGCCAGAGAAGCGAGAAGCTGATGCCCTATATTACCACAGGGAGCATCACCCACCAAACATCCAATTAGACTGAGAGGCAAGTAAAATAAACATATTAGAAATAAGAAATAAGCATATTAAACTACTTACATTTTCACTATAGTTTTTTAGCAAGATTAGCTTATTCTAATATAATAATTCGTAATTTGAAGTGAGATGTTGTCTTTACAAATCCTTAAATACACGTCATCCGCTGAGCTGTTGGATTCTGAGTGGTGAGAAATCTGATATCAGAGACGAAAAAACAATGAGCCTTATGCATAGTGGAAAATGGTTAGAGAGAATATAAAAAGTAGTGTGTGTTGGCTATTACAGGAGAGCAGCTATTATGCGAAACAGATAAGCCCAGGAAAGAATGTGCTGATTTGCAAAGGAATGGAGAGCTAATAAATTGGGGGCCCTGAAAGAACTGGAACATATGATTACTTCTAGAAACCAAGCAGTAAGACATAACATAGAAAAAGTTGGAGGGACCAAAGCCCTTTAAGACACAGCCTTGTGAAGAAGGCAGAACATGACATGGATCTTTAGCTTTGATAGGACTTGAGCCACTTCTGTAAGAAAGAAGGTGAGTGTGAGCATAATAAAATGTATATCCCATGATTAGAAGAGATAGCTATGAAAGTAATAGAGCTATATCTTCATTAAACAATTTTTATCCTCTGAATACACACACTCATTTTCAAGACCCCTTGCATAAAAAGATGATGTTTAACTAATTCTCCTCAAAGAAAGTGAGCAGACTTTCTATGTCTCGAGCAGTGAAGGCAACTATGCCTTCTCTACACTCCTTTTTTCTCCCCTTGCTGACTAGATGATGCAGGTGTACTGAAGCCAAGTTTTGAGTATGGAGTAGCCTCATGATATACTGTGATAGATCTCTGAATGACTCCATGGAGCAAGCTTTCCTCACTACCTTTCCCCTACCACATTCACAAACAGATCAAGATCAGATTGTGAAACAAATGACTTTATACTGTATTAGGAACTGTGATGTTAGGATCTTGATAGCAATTAGCATTATTTCCTTAATACAAATGGATAAATAGATCATGTTATATTTATGTAATGGGATACCAAACAACAATGTAAATGAATAAATTAATAATTACAGGCATACATGATATCAAGGGCCAACCTTAGGATTAATGTTCCTGAGGCAAAAATAAATAAACAAGTTTAAAAAAAAAAAGAAATAAAAAAAAAAACAAATTTAATATATCTAAGAGTTAAGTTATCTCTGAGAGTGAAGAAAGGAGTATGAGATTGGGGAGGAAGATCAGACACAATGTTTAAAGATTAAGGTAATGTTTGATGTCGTTGTATCATGTGTTTTTAATGTATTTACTTTTTATAAAAATTTTCATTGTTCAATCAACATTTGCTTTAAAAAGACTTAAAACCAATATATTCAGTAGTAACATTTTTGAATCACAAATATATACCTACAGGGTAAATAAATGAATAACTCCCCTAATAATACAGAGATATGTACTTAGCACTTTGTAAAAGCCTCCAATGATAGCATTAGGCAGGCTTCACAGAATGCTGCATCTCAAATAACTTTGTAGTCAACATGATGTTCTCTGGACAATTGAAGGCAATCATAAAGTGGCTCTAACAATTAAAAAAAATACAAATTACTGATATCAAATACACAACCAAAGAGTTTGAATAAAATTATTTCTTAAAATGTGAGGGGGCAATATTTACACTTATAAATTGACATACAATATACAGTTTGAAATATGTATGCATAACTATAAAGTAAATATAAACAGATATGTAACCATCAGTGGTGTGATTTTTATACTTTTTTGTAAAGTTTTTTTCCCCCCATGGGTGTGTGTGTATCATTTTTACAAAAACTATAGTCATTCCTTTAAGAAAAAAAAAATCGGAAAATACTTTGTACCACAATGAGTGTTCTGAAATGACTTTGCCACTTTATGTTCTATATCATTTAGCTATTAATGCATAATAAACCACCCCTCCCATAATCTGATAGCTTCAAATAGGAGCCATTTATTATTCCATCATGAGTCTAAGGATCTGCTGGGTAATTCTGCTCATCTGAACAGGTTCAGCTGATCTTGACTAGCCTAGCTCATGTTTCTTCAATGAGTAGATGAGTCAGCTGGAGGCTGGTCACAGCTGGGATGACCTGGCCAGATCCACCGCTACAGGCTGTCCCAGGTTTACTCTCATAGCGGAGGAAAAGGTTTACAAGCGTCAGTGAAAGTACAATGCTTTTTGAAGCTTATATTCAGAACAGTCACTTCTACTGAATTCTTTTAATTTAAGAGAGTCAAAAGTGCAGCCCAAATTCAAGAGGTAAGGAAAAAGACCCCAGCTGCTGTAGGGAGAGATGCAGGTATTGTAACAGGATGATGGGGTGGGGAATAGGGCCATTTGGGCAATTAATCTATAAAGGATCTCATTTAGAGCCTAGAAATAAGAGCCAATTCTTCACTGAACCAACCCAAAATCTACTCCATCTCTTTGACATTACTTATTTCATCTGTCCAAATGCCCTGTTTCTCTAGAGCTTCCAGGGGGACCTGAACTGTGAGAATTTTATATCTCATAATCCTGAGCCTCATTTCTACATATTTTAGTTTAGTCATTTATTTAAAACAAAACTACTGAGTACTATGCTAAGTATAGGAATAAAACAGTAAATGTGGCATAGTCCTTGTCGCCAATGAACTTTCAGATTAATGGAAACTGCAAACATGGGAATAGTGACTTAGGGGAAAAAAAGGGGACGGGGGTTCAGTGTTTTATCTGAGTCTGGATGTGGTGTAAGGAGCCAGAGCTTCCACGGGATTAGTTGGTGGTGTTTTAGAATAAGACGTACAGGTGCTGTTCCTGCAGCAGCAAGCAAGAAGGCAAGAGAGGAAATGAAACCAAGGAAACCAGCAGGTCCCATATAGAACAAATGAATAAAAGAGCATCACACATAAAGGACAGATGAACACAATCTTTCTTCTATTATCTCCTACATTGGGGGAAAAAAAACAACAACTTTGACCATCATTTAGTGTACATAACTCTACATGTCCATAGAGATTCACTCCCATACCCAGTGCCCAGCCTAGGATCGAGAGTTCTAACTTCTTCCCCAAAATTCCACTTCAGAGTCCGGTGGAAGCCATCAGAACATAGTAGGACCTCTTCTTCCACCATTACACGTCCACATTAGCCAAATTCCTCCTAACAGGATGAAGTTCCAAAGCCTGGAACATTTGATTTCTTTCTCTAACAAATATGCAATGTAGATATATTAAAGAAATATTGCATTGCCATACCATTTTCGTGATCTCCTTAATTCCTACTAACCTTAAGTTTCCCATTTTCTAAAAATCCAAAGCAATTTTAATGAATTTCTTCATGGAAAATAAAGAGGAGACTCTAATAATTTCCAATATGTAGCAATACCTATTCCCTGAAATTTCAAAACTCTGGAACCAAGTAAAAATTTGTGATCTCAATAATGACTGCCACAGCTTCAAGGGCCTCTCCTCATATTAAAATAACATTGGAGGAAAAGTTTTACACCTGTGGAAATTTGAAAAACTGCTATACCAGAGGACCACTGGCTATCCCTTTTTTCCATACGAATCTAAAGTTAAATATGCTGTTTCTTGACCGTAATCTTTGTGTATATTTAATTACTCATCATGACTGCTATCACTACCTTTAATAAAATTACTGTATTCTCATATTGACACTATGTAAGGTCTGACTTAAACGTTTGTGATAATAACAATAACAGCAATAGTTAAAATAAGTATAACTAAAATTTGTTGATGACTTTAATATCTAAAAAACATTTTCACATATACTATTTTATCCTTTTTCCTTGGAGCAAGTTATTATCATTCCATTTTAAACTTGGGATAATTAGAAATTGTTTTGAAATTTTTCAATAAAATCTTTTTATTAACAGGTTTTTATGTTACAAGAATAGTATATTCTTATGGCAAAACTAAACCATATAGAAATAGTGTAGGCAGAAGTTCAGAATGGCCCATGACCTTTGGTACTCAGTGATTTTGTTAGAGTATATGGCAAAAGAGAGATTATACAGGTTGGGTCTAATGTAATTTCATGAGCTGTATAAAAATAAGTTTTCTCAGGCTGGTAGAGAAAGAGGAAGTCAAAGAAATTTGAAGCATGACATCATAGCTGGTTTGAAGATGGATAGTGCCACATAAGAGGGATATGGGCAACCTAGCTAACTGACAGGAAAGAAACAAGACTTCAGACCTACAACTTCACAATAATGATTTGGGGCACCTGGCTGGCTCTGTCAGTGGAGCACATGACTCTTGATCTAGGGTTTGTGATTTCAGGCCCCACGTTGAATGCAAGGATTACTTAAGAATAAGATCTTTTTAAAAAAATGTACACACAAAATAATGACTCACTTCTTAATTTGCACATTTTACACCTCACTTCTTTCTCTAGTTTAATCGTATTAACTAGGTAATTATAGTACTGTTACTCTATTCCCAAATGCTTTTTGTTCCAAATAAAGCCAAGAAGAACAGTCATGCCCACGAGATAATAATAGTAGTGTTTTGTCTTTAACTTTACTAGGAATATTGCTTGCTAAATTTTTTATCATTTATTTAATGTAAATACCAGATTGAGTTTTATAAATATTACATCATCAAATTTTCATATGTAATATAGGCTAAGTAATATTTATCCTCATTTCACAGTTGAGAAAACTGAAGCATCATGGAAAATGTTTTCCACAATGAATGATCATAAAATTAATAAGTTGAACATGATCCCCATTAAGCTAAGATCAAATAAATAAAACTGAAACAAGTTTTAATTATCCCCAAAAAGAAGGTAAATTTGAATAAACCCCATGATACAGATATATATTTATTTATTTATTTATTTATTTATTTATTTATTTAATATTTTTTTTATTTATTTGTCAGAGAGAGAGATGGGGGCAGGCAGAGGGAGAAGCAGGGTCCCCATTGAGCAAGGAGCCCAACACGGGACTCAATCCCAGAACCCTAGGTTCAAGACCTGAACCAAAGGCAGACACTCAACTGACTGAGTCACCTGGGTGTCCCACTATACAGAGATTTAAATGTGATAGAAAACTGTTGCTCTATTCCTCTTATCAAAAAAAATGCTAATAAATTCTCTATAGTCTTTAAACAAAAGTCAGATTAAGAAAGTAGTCCAACCAGGAATCTGAGAATTTTATAAATCTAAGTAGACATTATAACATAGCATAAGTTTCCATTTTCATACTGAATTATTCTCATACTTATTTTTAATTAGAATTATGAGATATGGTTACATGAAGTTACATGTAATAAAATGCACTTTTATCCATATGATAAAATGGATATGTTATGGGTGCATTTCATTTTTTTTCAAATTTATGTATCCATATAAGCATCCTAACACAAACATATCTCACATCCTTTTGCAGTCAATATCCTCACTACCACACACAGCATCAGCGACTGATTTGCTGTCTGTAAATATAGATTATTTGCCTTTTCTTGAATATTATATGACCAGAATCACATAGAGTGTGATTATGTCTGCTTACCTTCAGACAGCATGTTTTTGAGATTCATTCACATCGTTGCAAGGATCAGTATATTTCTCCCACATAATATCTGTGGAATGCATTTAAAGAGACAAAGGAAAATGCTAATTTTTAAAACTAATTTTTTAAATCAATAAAATAAAAGAATGAAAATAAGTGGACTAAATTCCCAATTTAAAATCTAGGAAAAGATTAACTTAAGTAAACAAAAAGAAAACACAAGAAAGGAAATAAAAGATAAAAGCAAAAAATAAGGTTAAAAAAAGAAAAATTGTAAATAAGTTAATAAACCAAAAGCCTAATTTTTTCAGAAAATATGTACTAGTAATTTAATTAAGAGAAAGAGAAAACACAAATATACAAAATAAGAAAAAAGAAATAATTATTGCTACAAATGAGGTTTTAAAAATCATATGAAACTACTTTGTAAACCTCTATACAAATAAATTTATAAATCTGCATAAAGAGGATTTTATAGGAAAATATAGTCTATCGAAAATGAGTTCAATGGAAATAGAAAGTAGAAGCAGATCTATTTCCACAGGGGGAAAAAAAACAGGTTTTTTTTTTTTGTTTTTATTTTTTGTCAAGGAACTATCTCACACATACACACACTCATACACACACACATACACACAACAGATTCAGAAGATTCTATGTGGAAATCTTACCACACCTTTAGAGTCTAGATATTTCCAAAGCTATATAAATTTCTTTAGGCTACAGAAAATTAAGGAAACCTTCCAAATTAATTTTTTTTAAGATTTTATTTATTTATTTGACAGAGAGAGATCACAAGTAGGCAGAGAGACAGGCAGAGAGAGAGAGAGGAGGAAGCAGGCTCCCTGCTGAGCAGAGAGCCCAATGCGGGACTCGATCCCAGGACCCTGAGATCATGACCTGAGCCGAAGGCAGCGGCTTAACCCACTGAGCCACCCAGGCGCCCTATAAAATCTATTATAAAATGACAAAAAAAAAAATAGTTCAGCAAGGTAGCAGAATATAAGCTTAACATGTAAAAATCAATGACCTTTATATACACCAATAACAACCATTTAAAAGAAGAAAATGAAAGGATAAGTAAACAAATACAGTAACAATGTTGAAGATAAAATATTTAGGAATAAACTTAATAACTGTATTTATTTAAAAACCTTAATACCAGAAAAATAGACAGTAGCAAATGGACAGATGCCTCTTTTACTTAGATATGACCACATTATCAAGATGTCAATTCTCCCTAAGTTAAATTATAAATATAATGAAGTGCCAGTAAAAAATACCAAAAAAGTTGTTTCCCCTGTGGCTAGACAAGTTGATACCAGTGTTCATGGGTAAAAAACAAAAATATATGTAAAAATAGCTCAAGAAACACTAAAATGAAAAAGCTATGAGAGGAGCCACAAGAAGATATTAGAATACATTACAAAGCCTCTATAAGGAAACAGTATGATACAAGAATGACAGATCACAACAATAAGTACCCAGATTTTGGCTTCTAAATACCATTCTCCACTAAAATAAGCCAGATCTCAACAGATAAATGGTGAATTCCTAACCTGGGATATGAACACTATGAGCAATATCTCATTGTGTACAACAAAGTAGGAAGTGCTTATAAAGCAATTAAGGCAAGTGGAAAGGACACAAAAGTCAGCTTGAATGCCAAATCATAATAATAGAATTAATTAGTAAACTGTGGAAGCAAAATTAAAACCCCTATATGTGACTGCAGAACCTGAGCTCTTAACCACACTACTCTGCCTCTTGGATGCATATATACGCAGAGATATATATACACTCCTGCAAACACACATCACAGACAGTTTTGCTTGCAGTGTGCTAGAGCCAGAGCACATGAGCTGGTGAGAGCTACCTGAGTCTCTCAACTCTCCAGCTCCCTCTTACCTACCAGTGTGTGCTGTTCTCCTACCACACACTTGTTCCAATTCCCCATGTAAATAACTCTTTGTTTCTGTTTGACTCTCCCCCTAGATACCACTTTCTCTAAAAAGCCATCCCTGACACCCCATTTAATTTCTGAACATTTCATAATTCCCCCATCAATTGTCACACCATTATATTAGAGAGTAATAATAGACCTTATATGAGATAGATTAGTGTCTAATACAGTTCCTGGTGTATAGCAAGTGCTCCATAAGTGTTTAATTAAATGAATAGAAAAAAAGTAGGCTCTATGTATTTAATTAAATGAATAGGGAAAAAAATGTGTTCTAAGAGTCTTCCATAGGTCTAACATATTCATGAAATATTTTACCTCAAGATGTTACACAGATTAAAATAAAAATTATAAACAACACATACATTAAATACACAGATAAATGGAATTTTGACAATAGTGACCGTTATCTGGATAAATCCGGGACATTTATAGGTCAGCATGAAGCACTTGGCCTCTAACACAGAGACTGGAAAACTACTTGCCCATGGGCCAAATCCAGCCCTATGACTGTTTTGTAAATAAAGTTTTATTGGAATACAGCCATTAGTTTACAGATTCTCTATGGCTGGTTTTTTTGCTACAATGGTAGAGTTGAGTAATTACAACATGCCAAAAAAAAAAAAAAAATGGATTTCATCAAGATCAAAAGCTTTTGCACAGCAAAGGAAACAGTTAACAAAATCAAAAGACAACTGACAGAATGGGAGAAGATATTTGCAAACGACATATCAGATAAAGGACTAGTGTCTAAAATCTATAAAGAATTTAGCAAACTCAACACCCAAAGAACAAATAATCCAATCAAGAAATGGGCAGAGGACATGAACAGACATTTCTGCAAAGAAGACATCCAGATGGCCAACAGACACATGAAAAAGTGCTCCATATCACTCGGCATCAGGGAAATACAAATCAAAACCACAATGAGATATCACCTCACACCAGTCAGAATGGCTAAAATGAACAAGTCAGGAAATGACAGATGCTGGCGAGGATGCAGAGAAAGGGGAACCCTTCTACACTGTTGGTGGGAATGCAAGCTGGTGCAACCACTCTGGAAAACAGCATGGAGGTTCCTCAAAATGTTGAAAATAGAACTGCCCTATGACCCAGCAATTGCACTACTGGGTATTTACCCTAAAGATACAAACATAGTGATCCAAAGGGGCACGTGCACCGGAATGTTTATAGAAGCAATGTCTACAATAGCCAAACTATGGAAAGAACCTAGATGTCCATCAACAGATGAATGGATCAAGAAGATGTGGTATATATACACAATGGAATACTATGCAGCCATCAAAAGAAATGAAATCTTGCCATTTGCGACAACATGGATGGAACTAGAGCGTATCATGCTTAGCGAAATAAGTCAAGCGAAGAAAGACAACTATCATATGATCTCCCTGATAGGAGGAAGTGGTGATGCAACATGGGGGCTTAAGTGGGTAGGAGAAGAATAAATGAAACAAGATGGGATTGGGAGGAAGACAAACCATAAGTGACTCTTAATCTCACAAAACAAACTGAGGGTTGCTGGGGGGAGGGGGGTTGGGAGAAGGGGGGTGGGGTTATGGACATTGGGGAGGGTATGTGCTTTGGTGAGTGCTGTGAAGTGTGTAAACCTGGCAATTCACAGACATGTACCCCTGGGGATAAAAATATATGTTTATAAAAAATAAAAATAAATAAAAATTTAAAAAAAGTTTGCCGCTTCTCCAGCAAAAGGTCCCTTACACCAAAACCACATCCTGCCTAAACTATTAGTACCACCTAATTTTTCATGTTTACAGTACTCAGGTCATTTTTCTCCCTAAACTTTCACTTTTTATCTTCATTAAATGAGTTGTTAGAGTTTTAAGAAGGGAACTGGATAGAAAACAATGACATTTTTAATTATAAATTAGAACTAATGAAGAGAAGTTTGAGAAAACAACAAATCTAAAATGCAAATTACATGAAAATTCAATACTAATTAAGTAAATAGTTCCAGTTGTTAAACGAGAATTTAATTAAGAGCTAATATGACCTTAAAGAGATTATGGATGCAAAATTAGGACTCTAGAAAATTTTATATCACCAGAAATTATATCCTTTTTCATCTTTGTATTGAACCATCATAAACGTGAATGAGTTCTAACATAAATGTTAATGAGTTCTAACATTTTCTAACAATTTAACAGGTAAATTTTTACTTGATTATCGAGGTCATATTTCACTAAATTTATGTCTTCTACAGAATATTTGCTTCTTTTTTTAAGTTTTATTTATTTATTATGGAAATAATGTATGTGCACACAAACAGAGGTGGGGTTGGGTGAGAAGGGGAGAGAGAGAATCTCAAGTAGACTCCCAGTGAGTGTAAAGCCAGATGCAGGCTTCAGTCCCACAACCCTGAGATCATGACCTGAGCTGAAATCAAAAGTCGGATGTTTAACTGACTGAGCCACCAAGGCACCACCAGAATATATGCTTCTAATTGAAAGACCTGGGCTACTTGTTTATTGTCCCTTTGACACTATATCTATAAGTCAGATTCTGCCATTCAGTAAGTTGTAGGGAAACTGCTGAATATTCCAAGACTTTTCTTTAGACTGGATAATGAAGGACCATATCTCAGCATATGATCCAAACATCCTACTTTTTTTAAATAGAGCAATCCAAGTAACATAAAAAATATTAATAAATTATTAATGTACACTCACATGTGTAAATGTAGAATAAGATTTATAGTCACCAAACACCTAAAGAGAATTAAATAGCTTTACCAACTCATCATAGTTTAGAATAACTGATAAAAGAAAGAGGGGTAATACTAGAAAACAGTATTAACAAGATTAGATATTTTCATAGCTATTGCTAATCAGAAGCAATGAGTGGTTGTGGTGTGGGTACATTTCATGGAAACTGATATCATGGCCAACAGAATGAAATAAAAAAAAACTTGTATAATCAGTATTCATGACTCATGGAAGTTCACAAAGCCATCACCAGAGATCAAAACTCTTATATCCTGTATACCTGGCAGAAGGAATCTAATGTCAAGTTCACACTCTCGCATGCAGTTAAGTGTGTGAAATGTGACAGATAGAACGCTATTTAGAGTAACAAACCTCATTCTCTAAATATTATCCATTCCAAAAAGATTATAATACAGCACTAAACAGTGAAAAGCTCTATGTGAATATCTAATGGCTTCTCGAATTTAACATGTCCAAAAATGAGCTTCTAACTCTACTCCTCAAACAGCTCTTCCCACATGGCTTTCCCATCTCAGTCAACGGCAACTTCATTGTTCAGGCCAAACACTTCTGCATCAACTTTCTCCATTCTCCATTCACATAGCCAATCTAAACTTGGCAGCTTTCTCTACAAAATATGGCCTGGACTCGACCACCACTTACCACCTTCTCTGTTAAATTCCCAGCACAAACCACCATGATCTTGCTCAGTGATTAATGCATTAGCCTTCTACAGGTCTCACTGCTTCCACCCTTCCAGGATGCAGGTTTTTTTCTCCACATAGACTTAAGAGAATCTTTTAAAATAAAATCAAATATGTTACTTTTTTGCACAAATTACTTTAGTGCCTTTTCATCTCACTCCGAGTAAAAACTGAGGCTTTCGTGTCAGCCTATCTTCTCCCCAACTTCTCTGCTCTTATTTCCTACCACCACTCTCTTCCTCTTTACTCTACTCCAGCCACACTGGCCAACTCCTCACAGCCATGTTCTTCAAAGATGCTATGCATGTTCCTGGTGCAGGCCTGTGCCCTTGCTGTACCCTCTCAGAGATAGTATTCCATAAGAAATCCACATGGCTCACATCACTTTCTTTCAAGTCTTTGCCCAAATACAGTCACTTCTTGTTATTTATAATAATAATGTTCTATATGGTCTATATTATAATAGTGACTGGAACACAGAAGACACCCAAATCATAACTGTTAAATGAATAAATGGTATTGGCTAAAAAAGAAGAGGCAGTTTTCTATCAACTATTCAAAGCACAAGATTATCATCAAAGAAGATCACAACCCAGCACAGACTCCAAGTAGGGAGCTTTGGGAACTAGGTACTCTCTCCCATGAAGAACTCCTGAGGTGCCTGCGTGGCTCAGTGGGTTAAACCTCTGCCTTCAGCTCAGGTCATGATCTCAGGGTCCTGGGATCGGCCCCCGCGTTGGGCTCTGTGCTCAGCAGGGAGCCTTCTTCCCACCCCCTCTCTCTACCTACCTCTCTGCCTATTTGTGATCTCTTGTCTGTCAAATAAATAAATAAAATCTTAAAAAAAAAAAAACTCCTGAAGAAGGTTAAGGAAGGAATTGCTAAGATCAATTATATCTTACCAAAAACCCATTTTTATTATCACACAAAGTGTCCAAGGGGGATAAAAAGATTGCCATGATCCAACTTCATACATCCACTACTGTCATGCAGGGCCAGTGAAAAGAAGGTGACATACCCATAACAACTTCCCTGTGTTACCAGATGCCTATAGGCGGGGGCAGGGTGGAGAGAGAGATGATACAGTGTAAAGCACAAGACAATGACCTCAATTTGTAAAACTCAAGGAATGAAATATCTACCCCTTATATCCACATATGCTACTCAGAATCCACTGTGCTGGCTGAAACCTTTTTTCTGTTAAACATTCTAAAATTTCTACCTTTCCAAAATGGCTACATTCATGATAAGTTTATAGCTCATTTGAGGCATCTATGTTTTTAGGCCTCGCCAACCAGGAAAAACTTGGATTCAGGTACAGAGGAGGTTAGCAATATTGTTATCTCTTCCATTTCATAATACACACTTATTTACTCTAAAATAGAGATGCAGTTAAGAGTCTTAGGACCTGGGGTTAAAGCCTCAGTGGGTTAAAGCCTCTGCCTTTTGCTCAGGTCATGATCTCAGGGTCCTGGGACCAAGCCCTGCATCAGGCTCACTGCTCAGCAGGGAGCCTGCTTCCCTCTCTGCCTGCCTCTCTGCCTACTTGTGATCTCTGTCAAATAAATAAATAAAATCTTAAAAAAAAAAAAAGAGCCTTAGGATGTCATCATTTTTCCTATCTTATATGTCAAATAATACATAATCTTAGAACCACTGGTTTCTTAGATTCAATGAAATACGTTTAAAGCAATTTTAGAAGTATTAGCCAGAGCCAACTGAGATTTAGTAGAAAGGTACCGCCTATTAAAAGGAAGGGGGTTCATAAAACGTTTCACTTTAATAAGATTCTGAAATAACATCTCATGTAGACTGGTGTCTATTTTCAGAAAAAGTCATGTTTATAAGAAAACTTCATTTTTACTCTGGTTCCTCTTGATACCTTTATGACTGCTTTGGGTGGAGAGTTCATGGAGAAAGGAATTACAAAAGAAATAATCCTAAGAGCTCATGGACCTGGACAAGCTAAAGCAGAATCCATGGGAAAGTGTCCTCTCCAGCCTGATGTTGTCCTCTTGAATTTTGGCAGAATACTCAGGCAGTGTAGACAATTAAGAGATGGTTCAAAAATCTGGATACAGTAACTGAAACCCTGGGTACTGAATTTCAGTATAGCTGTCACCACTGCAAGGAACACACTGAGAAAATAGGGTGGAAATGGTGTTGTATAGAATATTCAGAGGGCACTTAACCTTAGTCGGTTTCATCTCAAAAAAGAAGGACAGTTTCATCTTCCCTAAACAGTAATGTTAGTTATCACTGCAAATGAATCTTAGCATTACAACTCCTTTGAGTTCTCTCATGTTGTTCAAAAGATTAAGAGACTTTTTTAAAATCTTAGACTGGACAGTGCAATCATATTAAAGCCTCTAGAATGGATCAAAGAAGCACAAAGTTTATTTATTAGGGAGAAAATGCCTTGTGAATAAACAGAAGTCTCCAAACTAAAAAAATGTCCTCATTGGTAGTTATTTTATAATGTTTTTAAAATAGTTCACATGCCACCATATATTAATTTATTCTTGAAATGAATAAAGATAGCAACTTTTCTGGGGAATTTAAAAATAAATATTTAAAAACATGAATAGGGATTGTTGGTGTTTTTCTCTTTCTTATTCCCTTCCCCAAAACTCTCCTACCTGCTATAGAGGGACTGTGTGTGTGTGTGTGTGTGTGTTTTAATCAGACCATTTGCCCTTCATTATATGAACCCACTTCTTTCCTCTATTTCATTTCTTCTAAAATTTTTTAAAGAAGGCAATTTCTAACTACTCACTTGAGGAAATTAGTTTTGGATCAAAACAGATCTAAGGCCTGCCTACGTAGTTGAAGTTTCCCATCATGGGCTTTCAAGGTAATGTCCATATAAGTCCAGCCAACTAATTAGCTGGCAGTCTTCTCCCTCTTATTTAATCAGTTTTCAGGAAAAGTCACGCTTTCTGACTCACTAGTTATGGAATTTTCCTTGAATCTCAGTAACGCAAGAAAGCCCATGGTACTTAACATGACACTTCTATTAACAGTCATTACACATGCTGTTTCTAAAATTTCCTATCCAGAAGAATAAGACTTATTTCTCCTAAATAATTTCTCTTTCAAAGTCTTCCACAGTCAAACCCAGCTAAGAAATAATGTAACAAGATTCTCTTCTACTCTCAAGTCTGACACTTCATTTTTCTTCTCACCACCTTGTCCCTTTAACCCCATTTGCAAATATATCAATTGGCTACTGTCCAGTTAATGTTCTCAGCTTGCTAATATATACAGTATAGGCTTTGGCTCCTTGGAGATCACTTAGAAACTATATAATAAAATAATTATGATAATAATAATAAAATAAACTATATAATAAGCATATACACATATAGGCTACATGTTTGTGTGTGTGCGTGTGTGTGTGTGTATGTGTGGTTGTTTTTTAATATATAACAATAATTTGATTATTTTGTATTTGATTAGTTATCATTCATTTTATTCTTTAGAAAATAAAATTCATCTGGCTTTTATAAGAGGAGTTATATTTCATAACTTTCAAAGCACTACAAATTTATTCTTTAAACTGGTTAAACCAAATAAAAGGCCAAATGTGGTCACCAGTAATCATTTATCTTGTTTAACAGTCACATTTTTCTTTACCATTAGTTCTCTGACCCTCAGGTCAAGAAAACTTGTCTGTATGTATGTAAGTGGATAATTTCGCAAATTTTCAGCCCGCAAAGCTACTTGTAAATGTCCATATATAAACAAGTACAGTCCTTCAAGCAATGACACTGTAACTTTCCAGCTAGCACCTCACAGAGCTGAATAATGTCATCCCGTTGCTATAAGCATTTTCTCAGCAAGTTACCTTCTAAAGCTAAGCTGGGTGGTGAAAGGCATTTTTTTATGCATTTGCATCTCTGAGCTCCTAAGCTCCTAACAGTTTTGAGTGCAATCAACTTGGTATTGTACAAGTTCTTCAGGCAGACAAACAAACAGTAGAAAATAATGTCTTCATCTTTAAGCACAGGGGATATTTATAATCTAAAAGAGTAATGCAAGCCAAAAATAACCCTAATGAATAAAAGGTAAAATACTGCCTAGCTGACTTTAATAGTCTTCTACTGGGTAATATTTGAGACACAAATGATCAACCCTCTATTTCACTTTATTTGAATACATATAGGATGTACATATATTAAGGAAAATGACCATGACCTTCTAAATTATAATGAAGTGATCTGTTACCTAGTTAGCAATTCACGTGTGAACTTCTATCCTTCTTATCCTTTTTAAATCCTGGATTCTCCACTCATGTAGTGTGTATCCTTGTCCTTCTGAAAACTATCACCTACTATAAAAGGAATGCTTACTCTTGTCTTTGAATGAAAATCTGTCTCTGTCCATGTTCTGCTGCCTGCAGTGTGGATGAACTTACAGTTTTAAACCTTTATGAGCCAGCATGTTCTCATCTACCTAATGGGGATAATTATGACTTTCAAAAATTTTAAGTGAGTATAAAATGAAATAATGAATGAAGATCCTTTTTTTTTTTTTTTAATTTATTTATCTAGGGGCACCTGGGTGGCTCAGTGAGTTAAAGTCTCTGCTTTGGCTCAGGTCATGACCCTGGGGTCCTGGGATCGAGCCCCGCATTGGGCTCTCTGCTCAACAAGGAGCCTGCTTCCTCCTCTCTGCCTGCTTCTCTGCCTACTTGTGATCTCTATCAAATAAATAAATAAAATCTTTTAAAAAATTTTTTTATCTATTTGACAGAGACAGAGACAGCGAGAAAAGGAACACAAGCAGCCAAAGTGGGAGAGGGAGAAGCAGGCTTCCCTCGGAGCAGGGAGCCTGATGCAGGGTTCCATCCCAGGACCCTGGGATCATGACCTGAGCCCAAGGCAGACACTTAATGACTGAGCCATGCAGGCATCCCATGAATAAAAATCTTTAAAAAGAAATGCAAGGTGCTATGTCAGTGTAAATTACTATTTTCCATAGTTACATGCAATGACTAAATTACATACAACTTATCAAATGTGTGCCCAAGTATTATTCAAATCCAGTATTACCTAATGCAAATGTCAAATTTTGCCACAGCCACTAGAGTAAAGTAAGTGCTTTCCTGGTCTTTTACCTTGAGTTTTGCTAACCAGCAATGAAGAAAACCAGATATACATTACTAATATATTTTTATAGGTATTTTCACTTTTAATATAAACCATGAGAGACTGTGGACTTTGAGAAACAAACAGAAGGTTTTGGAGGGGGTTGGGGAGTTGAGGGAGCCTGGTGGTGGGCATTATGGAGGGCATGTATTACATGGAGCACTGGGTGTGGTGCATAAACAATGAATTCTAGAACACTGAACAAAAATTAAATTAAGTTAAATTAAAAATAAATAAATTAAAATATGTATAAACATAAACATTATGAGATTTGCTTATTGGGTGATTGCAGGTAGACAGAAAGACCACTTAGGAACCACAAGTCTGTGCTTTCCTAATAAAACAACAACATCTTAATTGCATCCCTTTCCACTTATCTTTCTAATTAATGACCAAATCTGGCTAAACATATCTTAACTATGTCTAGGTCCCTTCATCCCTCTGAACACTGCTACTGGCCCTGTTCTGGTCCAGTACACCATCATACAAGTTGTTCAGATACCCTGCTGAATGTCAGGATTTAATACAGTGTATTTAAGGACAAGCAGAATAATCATCTTTATTTGTGCTTGCATATTATACTTGGGTTTGATCTTATTTTTCATAAGCACTAACTTCAGTGAACTCTCTCTAACCATCAAATATAACTCTCTCTAACCATTAAATATAGTAGAGAAAATATTTCATTTTTCCCCAGATCCACTTGATCATTCTCCATTTCTATATTCTGTATTTGTCATATTCTTTCTCACTTTAAAAATTTTACAAATTCTGATTCCTTACTTGGACTCTCATTACCCAAAGACCCTCCTCCATGAGTTCTCTTCACACATCATTCAGATTATTTCTTTAAAGACACTCCTCTGAGAAGCCTTACTTGCCTATTCTTGAATACATAAGTGTCCCTGATATAACTACACATTGTATCCTCTCATTCCAACAGAGCTTTTGCCAAAGCTGTGAATGAGGTTAATTTCTTCTCCACTGCACCTTTAGTTTGGTGAAGATAGTAACTGTGTCATTCTCTAATGACATCCCCTCATTCTCTCCCTCATTTTTTTTTTTTTATCCCAAGCACCTAACACCATATCTGGTATATATTAGCAGCTCATAGTATTTGTTCAATGAACTGAGACTGCAGAGAGCAACATTTACCTCTTCCATTGATCTTTCCTATTTTCTTGAGGCCCTGTCTCCATCATATGTCAATATGTCTACTCAAAAATTTGGACTGGGGTGCCTGGATAGCTCAGTCAGTTAAGCATCTGACTCTTGTTTTTGGCTCAGGTTATGATCTCAGGGTCATGCGATTTTGAGCCTAGCATTGGGATCTGCACTAGGTAGGGAGTCTCTTTCCCATTCCCTCTGCGCTGCCCTCTAAAAAAAAATGGATTTTGCTTCCTTTTGTAATTCATTCAAGATGTGATAGCTTTTAACTTCTTATATAAGTTAATGACCTTAGTTGTAAGTCCTAGGAAGTAATTCTCACTATATTAAATATTCTGAGTAAGTCACAGAATCTAAAGAGCCCAGCAACTAATCATAGAAACTTCCCAACCAGGGAAATAGCCAAATTCATATATGGTCTCACTGAGACATCACAGCCATCTCCCATGGGTGTAGACACCTTAGGTAATTCCACCAACTCAAGCAATGCTGGCCATTAGGTGCTCCTGCTATAAACCTATCACTGTTGTCTGTTGCCTCTGAAAGAAGATGCAGCAGTGGCCACTGCCTCATCTTTAGCTGAAGGCATTCTGAGTTGTCCCTCCCATATCTGAGCATGTGTATCTGCTTGTCAGACCTGGGTCAAGGGCCAAGCCTAGATGCAAGGGTGGCTGTGGAGAGTTCTTTAGTAGGAGGAAATCTATTTTATCATTAAGTTATATCTCTGAAAACATCCAAAACAATGTACTGCATGCAGTAGAACTTAAATGATTAATATTTTAATATAGGAGAAAATAGCAGACACATCAAATAATGACACCGACAGGGGCTCCAAAAAACACAGTTCAAAGCAGAGTCCAAATTTTAACACAATCCATATGACCTTTTTATTTATGACACACCATCTGTGATATTACAAAAATCTAGGCCTATTTAAATACTGTGCAAAATATATGAAGCAAATACTCCTTTCAGCAGCCCGCAGGTGCTAACTGTATAGCAATAAGGAATAATGAAGCAATTAAGGGACTCCATAAAGAATATTATAGGCTTACACAGTATTAGGAGAAAGGCATCATGCAGCATGCAGACGCCAACTCTCAATAACAGATTCTCAGACAGCTGGTCACCAGCACCACTCAGAGGAATGACTGGTAGACAGAAGCTGTAAAATTGGACTCACTTATCTCTGAAAGCCAACATTCCACCAATGAAACAGTAACAGAGAGATCAAAAACAGATTGCATACAGACACATGGTCTTTGAGTCATAAAACCATTGTCTAACCTCATTCTACTAGAGCAATTCTTTGAACTAGAAGATACTTAGCAGATTTTAAAACCTCATTTCACAAAGCTAGGATTAGTAAAGATGCACTGGCATGGCATTATTTATGTGAACAAGAGAGAGATTTTATTTTCTGCCTGAAATACTGAAGTGCCCATATTTGAACAAGCTTCCTGCAGTAGGCTGTGACCAGGCCAGGCAGAGAACAATTATGTACTAGCTTGCTTTTCACGTCTAAGCTTGGATATAAAATTTAATCTGAGCAGAAGCAATTTCCAAAAAAATTCACATAAAAGAGATTACCATGGCTTTTCTTTCCACACACAAATCTGTTCAATAAAATCTTAGTATCTGGTGTCTAGTAATCATTCAGAAAGAATAAAGAAGGAAAAATTTAGAAAAGAGAGAAATTCTCTATCTCGCAGTTTACACTGTGGTGACAGGATTTCACAAACAGCTTTCATAGATTAAAAACCTGTTAAGACCTTTGAGAAATCTCTCAGTCTTCCTCTCCATACCTTTTTTGGAAACATTAAAGATTTCAAGCCATGATCAAAAGGATAAGGTCCAAAATCTTTCTTTAAATGTCTGCAATAAGAAAACTCAGTGCCTTCCAATAACACTAAATTGTGGGGGAGGGGGGATAGGCATAAATTAAACAAATGGAAGAAACTCTTATCTCAGGAAACAAACTGAGGTTTGCTGGAGGGGAGGGGGATGGGAGGGATGAGGTGGCTGGGTGATGGACACTGGGGTGGGTATGGGCTATATGGGTGAGTGCTGTGAATTGTGTAAGACTGATGATTCACAGACCTGTACCCTGAAGCAAATAATATGTTAATAAAAAAATTAAATGGAAGGTGTGATGTCCCACAGCTTTTACACACACTATTCTAAAATAATTCCTTTAAATAAAAAGAAGATAGCAATAAATATTATCAGAATGATGCCATTTTTAGGACAATGATAATGCAGAGTGTTCCTTTCTGCACACTGGCAAAGACTACTAACAATCCCTCCATTCCATTCTCTTTCTTGAAGCCTTCTTTTTTAATAGGCACTAATTTGTACCTACACACATAGCTACCCGTCATAAAAGGTACTTTTCTCAGTCTCCCTAAGACTAAGAATCAGACAGTAGACCAGAAGCAGAATGTTTCAGAGCAGCCTTAAGGGACCCAACCTAAAATGACAGCCAGTACCTGCCCTTTTAGCCCCTTTTTGACTTTATCCTTTTCTAATCCTACTGCTCAGAATATAGTCGCCATTTTGAACCTTGGAAATGAGGCCCATTATCTAGGGATGGCAAAGTGACAACCTGTAAGGAATCCCACTCCTGGTACCTGCTCTGAACTTTTACAAGAGAAAAGAAATTTCCCTCTTTATTTAAACCAGACCTACTTGGGGCCTATATTACTTACAAGCAAACCTAAAGCTTTACACATACATTGATACATTGATACTATACAGTGTATAGCAGCCACTACTAGTAGCCTACTCAATAGCTCTCTTCTCCTCTTTTTTTTTTTCATTTCTTTTCAGCATAACAGAATTCATTGTTTTTGCACCACACCCAGTGCTCCATGCAATATGTGCCCTCCTTAATACCCACCACCAGGCTCCCCCAACCTCACACCCCCCGCCCCTTCAAAACCCTCAGGTTGTTTTTCAGAGTCCATAGTCTCTCATGGTTCACCTCCCCTCCCAATTCCCCTCAACTCCCTTCTCCTCTCCATCTCCCCATGTACTCCATGTTATTTGTTATGCTCCACAAATAAGTGAAACCATATGATAATTGACTCTCTCTGCTTGACTTATTTCACTCAGCATAATCTCTTCCAGTCCCGTCCATGTTGCTACAAAAGTTGGGTATTCATCCTTTCTGATGGAGGCATAATACTCCATAGTGTATTCGGACCTCATCTTCCTTACCCATTCGTCCGTTAAAGGGCATCTTGGTTCTTTCCATAGTTTGGCGACTGTGGCCATTGCTGCTATAAACATTGGGGTGCAGATGGCCCTTCTTTTCACTACATCTCTACCTTTGGGGTAAATACCCAGTAGTGCAATTGCAGGGTCATTGGGAAGCTCTATTTTGAATTTCTTGAGCAATCTCCACACTGTTCTCCAAAGTGGCTGCACCAACTCTTCTTCTATTTCTTAAAAAAAAGAAGAAAAAATCTGTTCTAGAAACAACTTTCCTAGACAATCCCCCCCCCAAAATTATGGGGGCAAAAGAATTCATGTCAATTCCATTACCCTCTCCTAGATAATCATTTTCTCTTCCTTCTTTGTAGCAAAAGTGTCAAATATACAGTTACCCATGAGAGTAAGGAAGATTTATGGAATTACTTTTCCTAACTAATGAAAGGAAGACCCCTTTCCCCATTCAGCCTTTTCTCCTGCCAGTAATACCTTTATATAAAGATGTGATAGTTGAGGTTGTGGCAGCCGCCTTATAATCATGAAACAAGAACTCTGGGGAGAAAAAAAAGCAAACAGGTAGGTTATGACCTTTCTGAGCTGACCCACTAACCCCAGAAGCACTTATCTTCAGCTCCTTGATTATGTGAAACAATTTAATCTTTTAAATGTAAGTAACAAATGGTCCAGTATTTAGTTATAGCAGAGAACTTTCTCTACTGATACATTTTGTACTTACACAGAAAAAAAAATCTATTCATCTTTAGACATTAGGATAACAGGTGGGTTTACAATTACACTCTTTAGATTTGTAATGGTTGGATTGGTTTATAAATATAAATTACTTTATAATAAAAACAATTATTTAAAAAAGAATGGACTTACAGTACCTCTGCAAATATTTTTTAAATCTTGCTCATATATAGCTTGAAATACTTATATTTTCTTTATATATGAAAAATTATACTTTTTAATGTTTTATTCTCATAGATACTATATCTTTATCTCACAGTTTGCTAATCCACAAATATCTATTCAATAAATGGATCATTTCATTTGATATTTTAATACTTAGGCTTTGAAAGAAAACTCACTTTACAGAGAGATTATGTTGTCTCACTACCTAATAAGAAAACGCATATTGAGGGGAAGGAGTCAAGATGGCAGAGGAGTAGCAGGCTGAGATGACATCAGGTAGCAGGAGATCAGCTAGATAGCTTATGAAACCCTTCCAAACACCTACAAATCCAACAGGAGAGTGAGGAGAAGTAGAGCGGCAATTCTAGAAACAGAAAATCTACCACTTTCTGAAAGGTGGGAATGGCGGAGAAGTGAATCCAAAGCGACGGGAAGATAGACCACGGGGGAGAGGCTGGCGAGAGGCAAGCGGCAGAGCAACAGAGCACAAAATCAGGACTTTTAAAAGTCTGCTCCACTGAAAGACATTGCTCCAGAGGCTAAGCTGAGGTGAAGCCCATGCGAGGACAGTGTGGTCTCAGGTCCTGCAGTATCACTGAAGGATCGGGGTGTCTGAGTATCACAGAGCTCACAGGTATTAGAGCGGGGAAGTCGGCTACAGAGAGGAGCCAGGAAGTGAGCTCTCAGCTCTGGGTTACCTTAAACTGTGATCCGTGGCACAGCCAGGCCACTGCTTTTTGAACAGAGACCCCACAAGTGGCAGATCCGGGGAGACCTCCCTGGAAGAGCAACAGGGATCTGCTGGGATTGGAGACTCCAGGCAGGGCTGTTTGCCAGAGACAGAGATGCTCAGTCACAGGCCAGGTGAGCTCAGAGCGCAGCTGGAGGCCAGGGAGACGGGGGTGATTGAGCGCTTTTCTCAGAGGGTGCACTGAGGAGTGGGGCCCTGAGCTCTCTGCTCCTCTGGGCTGGAGATTGGAAGGCCACCATTTGCAACCCCATCCTCCAGAGCTCTACAGGAAGTGTTCAGAGAACAAAAGCTCCCGAAAGCAAACCTGAACCGATTACTTAGCCCGGCCCCTGGCAACGGTGGTGCAATTCTGCCTTGGCCAAAGACACTTGAGAATCACTATAACAGGCCGGTTCCCCAGAAGACCAGCAAGAAATCCTCCCAGACCAAGCTCAATTATCAAGGAGAACAGCGGAAATCCAGAGGAGGAGAAAGCAAAGCATGGAATTCATGGCTTTTTCTCCATGACTCTTTAGTTTTGCAAAGTTAATTAATTTTTTTAATTTTATTTTTTTTCTTATTCTAATTTTTTTAACTTTTGCTCTTTCCACTTTTAATGTTTTTAACTAGTTTATCTTAACAATACCTTTCAAAAAAAATCTTTTTGAACCTTCATTGTTATAGTCACATTTTATCCCTCATTGTATCTAACTTGATTTTTTTGTATACACATAGGGTCTTTTCTTCCAAAAAATTTTGGGATACAACTTCTTCCAATAGATCAAAATATACCCTGAATCTAACATAGGCCTTTGTTCTAGTTTTCAGCCTGAGAAAATTCTCTCCACTTTCTTTTTCTTTCTTTTCCCAACCAACTTATCTTATCAACTCCTTTATTAGAATTTTTTTTTAATTTTCATCTTCACAGTCATATTCCATCCCTTCATTGTGTCTGCCCTTATTTGTATATGTGTGTGTGTGTGTGTGTGTGTGTGTGTGTGTGTGCGTGTGTATATATTTTTTTTTTCTTTCTTTCTTTCTTTAAAATTTTGGGAGGTAGTTTCTTCTAAGTGACCAAAGTACTCCCAAAATCAAGTGGGTGGCTCTATTCTATTCACCAGTCTAATATCTATATTTTCTTTCTTTCTTTTTTTTAATTTTTTTAACTTCTTTTTACCCCCTTTCTTCCCCCGCCCCCCCACGATTTGGGGTCTCTTCTGATTTGGTTAGAGCACATTTTTCTGGGGTCTTTGCCACCCTTTTAGTATTTTATACTCTCCTTTATATATTCTTATCTGGATAAAATGACAAGGCAGAAAAAACCACCAAAAAAAACAAAAACAAGAGGCAGTACCAAAGTTTAGGGACCTAATCAATATGAACATTGGTAATATGTCAGACTTAAGAGTTCAGAATGACGACGCTAACAAGCTGGGCTCAGAAAAGGCATAAAAGATATTAGAGAAACCCTGTCTAGAGAAATAAAGGCCTTTTCTGGAGAAATTAATGAACTAAAATCTAACCACGCTGAAGTTTTAAAAAGGTCTTAATGAAGTACAATAAAAAATGGAGGTCCTTACTGTTAGGATAAATGAGGCAGAAGAGAGAATTAGTGATATAGAAGACCAAATGACAGAGAATAAAGAAGCTGAGCAAAAGAGAGACAAACAAATAATGGACAACGAGGGGAGAATTCGAGAGATAAGTGACACCATAAGACGAAACAACATTAGAATAATTGGGATTCCACAAAAAGAAGAAAGAGAGAGGGGAGCAGAAGGTATATTGGAGAGAATTATTGTAGAGAATTTCCCTAATATGGCAAAGGGAACAAGCATCAAAATCCAGGAGGTGCAGAGAAACCCCCTCAAAATCAATAAGAATAGGTCCACACCCCATCACCTAATAGTAAAATTTACAAGTCTTAGTGACAAAGAGAAAATCCTGAAAGCAGCCCAGGATAAGAAATCTATAACATACAATGGTAAAAATATTAGATTGGCAGCAGATTTATCCACAGAGACCTGGCAGGCCAGAAAGAACTGGCATGATATATTCAGAGCACTAAATGAGAAAAATATGCAGCCAAGAATACAATATCCAACTAGGCTATCCTTGAAAATAGAAAGAGAGATAAAATCTTCCAGGACAAACAAAAACTAAAAGAATTTGCAAACACCAAACCAGCTCTGCAGGAAATATTGAAAGGGGTCTTCTAAGCAAAGAGAGAGCCTAAAAGTAGTAGATCAGAAAGGAACAGAGACAATATACAGTAACAGTCACCTTACAGGCAATACAATGGCACTAAATTCATCTCTCTCAATACTTGCCCTGAATGTAAATGGGCTCAATGCCCCAATCAAAAGACACAGGGTATCAGAATGGATAAAAAAAACAAAACCCATCAATATGCTGTCTACAAGAAACTCATTTTAGACCCGAAGACACCTCCAGATTTAAAGGGAGGGGGAGGAAAGCAATTTACCATGCTAATGGACATCAGAAGAAAGGTGGGGGTGGCAATCCTTATATCAGATCAATTAGATTTTAAGCCAAAGACTATAATAAGAGATGAGGAAGGACACTATATCATACTCAAAGGTTCTGTCCAACAAGAAGATCTAACAATTTTAAATAACTATGCCCCTAACATGGGAGCAGCCAACTACACAAACCAATTAATAACAAAATCAAAGAAACACATTGATAATAATACAACAATACTAGGGGACTTTATAACACTCCCCTCACTGAAATGGACAGATCATCCAAGCAAAAGATCAACAAAAAAATAAAGGCCTTAAATGACACTCTGGACCAGATGGACATCACAGATATATTCAGAACATTCCATCCCAAAACAACAGAATACACATTCTTCTCTAGTGCGCATGGTACATTCTCCAGAATAGATCACAACCTGGGTCACAAATCAGGTCTCAACTGGTATCAAAAGATTGGGATCATTCCCTGCATATTTTCCGACCACAATGTCTGAAGCTAGAACTCAATCACAAGAGGAATGCTTGAAAGAATCCAAATACATGAAGTCTAAAGAGCATACTTCAAAAGAATGAATGGGTCAACCGGGGAATTAAAGAAAAAATTCATGAAAATGAAAACACAGCAAAGGCAGTCCGGAGAGGAAAATATACAGTGGTACAAGCCTTTCTCAAGAAACAAGAAAGGTGTCAAATACACAACCTAACCCTACACCTAAAGGAGGTGGAGAAAGAACAACAAAGAAAGCCTAAACTGAGCAGGAGAAGAGAAACCATAAATATCACAGCAGAAATCAATGAAACAGAAACCAAAAAAAAAAAAAAAAACAATAGAACAAATCAATGAAACTAGGAGCTGGTTCATTAAAAGAACTAATAAGATTGATAAATCCCTGGCCAGACTTATGAAAAAGAAAAGAGAAAGGACGCAAATCAATAAAATCATGAATGCAAGAGGAGAGATCACAACCAATGCCAAAGAAATACAAACAATTATAAGAACATATTATAAGCAACTCTATGCCAACAAATTTGACAATCTGGAAGAAATGGATGCATTCCTAGAGACATATAAACTACCACAACTGAACCAGGAAGAAATAGAAAACCTAAATAGACCCATAACCAGTAAGGAGATTGAAGAAGTCATCAAAAATCTCCCAACAAACAAGAGCCCAGGGCCACACAGCTTCCCAGGGGAATTCTACCAAACAGTTAAAGAAGAACTAATTCCTATTCTCCTGAAACTGTTCCAAAAAACAGAACCGGAAGGAAAACTTCCAAACTCATTTTATGAGGTCAGCATCACCTTGATCCCAAAACCAGACAAGGATCCCGTAAAAAGGAGAATTACAGACCAATATCCTTGGTGAACAGAGATGCAAAGATTCTTAACAAAATACTAGCCAATAGGATTCAACAGTACATTAAAAGGATTATTCACCATGACCAAGTGGGATTTATTCCAGGGCTGCAAGGTTGGTTCAACATCCGCAAATCAATCAATGCGATACAATACATTAATAAAAGAAAGAACCAGAATTGTGATCCTCTCAATAGATGCTGAAAAAGCATTTGACAAAGTACAGCATCCCTTCCTGATCAAAACTCTGCCAAGTGTAGGGATAGAGGGTACATACCTCAATATCATCAAAGCCATCAATGAAAAACCCATAGCAAATATCATTCTCAATGGAGAAAAACTGAGAGCTTTTCTGCTAAGGTCAGGAACACAGCAGGGATGTCCATTATCACCACTGCTATTCAACATAGTATTAGAAGTCCTAGCCTCATCAATGAGACAAGAAAAAGAAATTAAAGGCATCCAAATTGGCAAAGAAGTCAAACTATCACTCTTTGCAGATGATATGATACTTTATGTGGAAAACCCAAAAGACTCCACTCCAAATCTGCTAGAACTTGTACAGAAATTTAGCAAAGTGTCAGGATATAAAATCAATGCACCAACAGCAAGACAGAAGAAAGAGAAATTAAGGAGTCAATCCCATTTACAATTGCACCCAAAACCTTAAGATATCCAGGAATAAACCTAACCAAAGAGGCAAAGAATCTATACTCAGAAAACTATAAATTACTCATGAAAGAGATTGAGGAAGACACAAAGAAATAGAAAAATGTTCCATGCTCCTGGATTGGAAGAACAAATATTGTGATAATGTCTATGCTACCTAAAGCAATCTACATGTTTAATGCAATCCCTATCAAAATACCATTGATTTTTGGGGGTGCCTGGGTGGTTCAGTGGGTTGAAGCCTCTGCCTTCGGCTCAGGTCATGATCCCAGGATCCTGGAATCGAGCCCACATCAGACTCTCAGAGAGCCTGCTTCCCCTCTCTCTCTGCCTGCCTCTCTGCCTACTTGTGATCTTGGTCTGTAAAATAAATAAACTAATAAATCTTTAAAAAAAGAAATACCATCCATTTTTTTCAAAGAAATGGAACAAGTAATCCTAAAATTTATATGGAATCAGAAAAGACCTCAAATAGCGAGAAAAGTGTTGAAAAAGAAAGTCAAAGTTGGTGGCATCACAATCCAGATTTCAAGTTCTATTACAAAGCTGTCATCGTCAAGACAATATGGTACTGGCACAAAAACAGACACACAGATCAATGGAACAGAATAGAGAGCCCAGAAATGGACCCTCAACTCTATGGTCAATTAATCTTCAACAAAGCAGGAAAGAATATCCAATGGAAAAAAGATAGCCTCTTCAACAAATAGTGTTGGGAAAATTGGACAGCCACATGCAGAAAAATGAAACTGGACCATTTCCTTACACCATACATGAAAATAGACTCAAAATGGATGAAGGACCTCAATGTGAGAAAGGAATCCATTAAAATCCTTGAGGAGAACACAGGCAGCAACCTCTTCAACCTTAGCCACAACAACTTCTTCCTAGGAACATCACTAAAGGCAAGGGAAGCAAGGGCAAAAATGAACTAATGGGACTTCATCAAGATCAAAAGCTTCTGCACAACAAAGGAAATAGTTAACAAAACCAAAAGACAACTGACAGAATGGGAGAAGATATTTGCAAACAACATATCAGATAAAGAGCTATAAAATAGATAAAATAAAAATATAAATAAGATATAAATAAGATAAAATATAAAATCAGATAAAATCTATAAAGAGCTTAGCAAATTCACCACCCAAAGAACAAATAATCCAATCAAGAAATGGGCAGAGGACATGAACAGACATTTCTGCAAAGAAGACATCCAGATGTCCAACAGACACAAGAAAAAGTGCTCCACATCACTTGGCATCAGGGAAATGCAAATCAAAACCACAACAAGATACTACCTCACACCAATCAGAATGGCTAAAATTAACAAGTCAGGAAATGACAGATGCTGGTGAGGATGCAGAGAAAGGGGAACCCTCCTACACTGTTGGTGGGAATGCAAGCTGGTGCAATCACTCTGTAAAACAGAATGGAGACACCTCAAAAAGTTGAAAATAGAACTACCCTATGACCCAGCCATCGCACTACTGGGTATTTACCCAAAAGATACAAATATTGTGATCCGAAGGGGCCTGTGCACCCACATGTTTATAGCAGCAATGTCCACAATAGCAAAACTATGGAAAGAACCTAGATGTCCATCAACAGATGAATGGATAAAGAAAATGTGATATAGATATAGATATAGATATAGATATAGATATAGATATAGATATATACACACATACATACATATACACACAATGGAATACTGTGCAGCCATCAAAAGAAATGAAATCTTGCCATTTGGGAAGACATGGATGGAACTAGAGGGTGTTATGCTTAGCGAAATAAGTCAATCAGAGAAAGGCAATTATCATCATATGATCTCCCTGATATGAGGAAGTTGAAAGGCAATGTGGGGTGTTTGGTGGGCAGGAAAGAATAAATGAAACAATATGGGATCGGGAGGGAGACAAACGATAAGAGACTCTTAATCTCACAAAACAAACTGAGGGGTGCTGGGGGAGGAGGGTCGAGAGAGGGTGGATGGTTATGAACACTGGGGAGGGTATGTGCTATGGTGAGTGCTGTGAAGTGTAAACCTGGTGATTCAGAGACCTGTACCTCTGGGGCTAATAATACATTATATGTTAATTTTTTTAAAGAAAGAAAGAAAGAAAACGCACATTGAAAAAAAAAGATTCAAGACATAAAAGGAAAGGAAAGAATCAGGAAATCATATTAATAATTCCAAAAGAGTAATAAAGTGTATGAACTATAATCTTCCTAGGACAGAGCAACATTCCATAAAAGTAAGATAAAATTGGAGTATCTTAGAATGTTAGAGGGAGATGGGAAAACAGGGTTTGGGCAAGAAAAGGGAGCATAGAACATCTATACCTGGTTATAAGCACCTGATTCATGCCAGGAGAAAGCAAACTAGTCAATAACTGACTAAAATATTGGAAAAATGAAAGCAAAAAAAAAGTAGATTAGATTGTGTGTCAGGATAAGGAGGAAATGGACAGTTGTTGATAATTAAATGTGGGATGGCCAGGTAAGAAAGACAATGTACAGATAAGTCTAAGTTAAAAAAGGAAAGAATTATATAAAGCTGGACCCTCTAAAACCATATTCCATATTTGTGCATCTTATTTCACTTCGAGAAACTGGAGCAAATTTTTAGTAAATTCAATTTTTGTTTAACTTATACATGTACATAGTATGGAATTCAAAATGTGCAAAAGCTTATAAAGTAAAATAGCACTTAAGTCCTTCCCCAGCAGCTATAATTGTCACTAGTTTCTTGTACGTATTAGGGAAACATTGTTAAAGACAAAATTTTTAAAAAATAGAAATTTTTTAAATTAGATTTGGGAGTAAGATTTGTCCACAGAGACCTGGAAAGCCAGAAAAGGCTGCCAAGATATATTCAGGGCACTAAATGAGAAGAACATGCAGCCAAGAATACTTTATCCAGCAAGACTGACATTCAAAATGGATGGAGAGATAAAGAGTTTCCAAGACTGGCAAGGCTTAAAAGACTATGCAACCACCAAGCCAACACTGCAGGAATTATTAAGGGGGGTTCTATAAAAGAGGAAAAATCCTAAGAATAGCATTGAACAGAAATATAGAGACAGTCTACAGAAAGAAAGACTTCAAAGGTAATACAATGTCAATAAAAACATATCTATCAATAATCACTTTCAATGAGAATGGGCTAAATGCACCCATAAAATGGCACAGGGCTGCAGATTGGATAAAACTACCGGATCCATCCATATGTTGTCTACAAGAGACCTATTTTGAACCTAAAGATACACCCAGACTGAAAGTGAAGGGATGGAGAAGCATCTTTCATGCCAATGGGCCTCAAAAGAAGGCTGGGGTAGCGATTCTCATATCAGATAAATTAGACTTTAAACTAAAGACTGTAGTCAGAGATACAGAAGGACACTACATAATCCTTAAAGGGACTATCCACCAAGATGATCTAACAATTGTAAATATCTATGCTCCCAATATGGGAGCAGCCAATTACTTAAGAAAACTGTTAATCAAGATAAAGAGTCATATTGATATGAATACATTAATAGTAGGAGATCTTAACACGCCTCTCTCAGAAATAGACAGATCCTCGAAGCAGAAAATCAATAAAGAAACAAGAGCATTGAATGACACATTGGACCAGATGGACCTCATAGATATATACAGAACATTCCACCCTAAAACAACAGAATACTCATTCTGTTCAAGTGCACACAGAACCTTCTCCAGAAAAGACCACATACTGGGTCACAAATCAGGACTCAACTGATACCAAAAGACTGAGATTATTCCCTGCATATCCTCAGATCACAATGCTTTGAAACTGGAGCTCAATCACAAGGAAAAGTTCAGAAGGGACTCAAACACCTGGAAACTAAAGGCCACCTTGCTTAAGAATGCTTGGATCAACCAGGAGCTCAAAGAAGAACTGAAACAATTCTTGGAAACCAATGAGAATGAAGACACTTCGGTCCAAAACCTATGGGATACAGCAAAGGCGGTCCTAAGGGGGAAATACACAGCCATCCAAGCCTCCCTCAAAAAAATTTAAAAATCCAGAATACACCAGCTGTCTCTACACCTTAAAGAACTGGACAATCAACAACAAATCAAACCAACTCCACACATAAGAAGGGAAATCATCAAGATTAGAGCTGAGATCAATGAGATAGAAACCTTCTAAGTTTTAGCTATTTTCTTCCTTCTAGCCAGAAGGAGGGGGAGCAATTTAATCAAAAAGAGATCAAATAGTAAAAATAATATATAAAAGGAATCATCAAGAAAGAATGCAGTGAACATTTCCAAAATGAAAAAAAATGATATAGTTAAGATTGAACATAACTACCATATTACTACATAAGATAAGTTTATGTACTAAATACAAAAACCTTTTAGAGTTGGATTAAAAAACACAACTATATGTTATAAACAAACAAAAATGTAAAGCAAAATGACTTGAAAATGTTGAAATGAAAAGAATAAACAATTGTTTACTTATCAAGGAAAACCCAAAGGCAAGATGGGGCTAGGTAAGGGAGGGAAGAATGGCATGAAGAAGAGAATTTTGTAATAATAAAGGCTATAATCTGCTGTCAGTAAATAAATCAATAGATAGGTAGATAGGTAAATATGTAGGTATGTCAGTGAGTAGTTAAGTAGATAAATATAGTTAGATCAAATAAAATCAACAAGCATAGGCAGAAAAAATGAATTATAAACAAATTAACTGTAATTTTTCTATTTTTAATTTTTTATTGAAGTATGATTAACATTTTTCAATATTAGTTGCTGTTGTACAATATAATGATTCAACAATTCTATACATTTCTCAGTGCTCATCAAGATAAGCGTACTCTTCAAAAACAGAATTACCATGTGATCCAGTAATTTCACTACTCAGTATTTATCCAAAGAAAACAAAACAACTAATTCAAAAAGATATGTGCACCCTTATGGTTACTGCAGCATTATTTTCAACCTAACTGTATTTTAGATGAATAACATAATGATACTAAAGGGTTAGGGAGTGGGAAAAATTAACCTGAAGAGTTTTGAACAGAGTAGGTTGATTCTTTATCTTCAAGTGAAAGTAAAAAAAAAAAAAAATTTATTCTAGTTGGTAGATTTGTCTCTTGCAAGAATATGGAATAGCAACTACTGAGTTAGATTATGTTTAGCAAGATTAGCAGCTGCCTAAGATTAATTTATCTCTCATTACCAGGAAAGAGAGAAGGAAGATGACACAGCCTAATCTCCTTGTAAAGGTAGAGCTAATAGACACATGTTTATCTACAGAACCTATAGAATGATTTTTATCAGGATGTCCCTGGTTTATGATTAATCATGGTAAACAAACCTAGACTCTATAAATTTATAAGATAATTCTCCCTGGAAAATTTTATGTAATCTATTAATATCTGAGTATAAAATGGAGATGTGTCAAAACCTAAAATACTCCTGTCTGTGTAAATTAGGAGCCTAGTCTGCACTCATGCTATTCAATTATACTTCTTTTTTCCAATAATGGATAGTAAATTAATATATATTTTTAAAAATTCAGAGGATTCTCAATGTTATTAAGAGATTATATCATAAATAGATTTACTGACCATGACCTGAAACACAATTTTGCTGTTTTAAATTTAGTAATATTGATATTTTATCTATTTGCTTTATAGCAGATTTACTAAATACTACAGCTTTGATCCATAATTATAAAACTATAACCAAAATTGTAATTTTGTCCAATATTGGAATTTCCAACTCATCGGTATCTTAGAGAATTAGAGCTTTGATTCTCCAACTTGTTACACATTAGAACTACCTCAAGTATTTTGGAAGCATAACCAAGTGCTCAAACGCTCTATTTCTACATTAAAAAATGACTCCAACACTTAGAGGCTTAAAACAACAATCAATTTGTATTCTACAATTTTAGCAGTACAGAATTTATACAGGGATTGGCTGAGTGACTCTTCTATCCCTGGTTGGGCTGAGCTGAAGGATCCAATACAGCTCCTCTGTTTCTGACATCTGGAATCATGAATTCAAAAGGACCCCTCTACCTCACTACATATTCTCAAGGCTTTTCTGTAAGGCCCTCCAGCAGGTTTATCAGATCTCTTAAATGGAGACTCAAAACTCAAAAAGCTAGTGTTCTGAGAGTCTGGAAGAAAGTGCATAGGAAGCCTTGATGTAGCTACAAAAAAATTCCTCAGAATGTCACTCTACTCATTCTTTTGGTCAAACTAGCCACTAACATCAGCCCAGAGTCAAGGAAAGAAAATCAGACTCTATTTCTCAAAAGGAATAACAAAAATTTTGCAGTATCCTTCATCCACTCTGGTGGACCTCACCTAATACTAATTAAAACGGGAATTCTAGAGATGGGGCCCAGCAAGAATATTATTTTAAAACTTCCTAATTCTAATGTCCTCTAAGGTTAAGAATCACTGAATCAAAGTAAAGGGCAGTAGTAATTTCCAAGTCATTCCCTCTATTTGTTAGTTATTTTTAAATTAACTTCTCAAATATTTTCCTTCCTATTTTTGCATAATCACCATCCTGATCAAAATAAGCATTAATATGTGGAATGTTTGAACTTATTTACACACACACACACACACACACAATGCTGCTAGTCTATCCCCAGGAAACAGATTTAAGATGATTTTCCAGCATTTATGAAGGATTTGTGTTGATTTACGCCTTCTTTGCCTCCAGGTGTTTCTTATACATGATTTCATTCTTTATCACTTTTCTAATTATTTAAAATGTTTACAAAAATATTAATCTGATCTGTCAGTTTCCTTTTTTGAAGAATATGATTAACCAGCTCCTTGTTGCCAAATTCCATAAGTCAATACCATTTACCTTTTCAGTTCCATCCCCCTCACTACTTTTCATTCCATAATGAACTCTCTATTATCTCTTCACAAGGCTCAAATGTCTTTGTATATTTAATTTTCCCAGACCTGCATTTCCTGCATATCTAAGATCTATGACTGCTACATCAATATCAAGCATCTTGTGATCTGTGCTTTTTGTTTTTTGTTTGTTTGTTTGTTTGTTTTAAAGATTTTATTTATTTATTTGACAGACAGAGATCACAAGTAGGCAGAGAGGCAGGCAGAGAGAGAGGGAGGAAGCAGGCTCCCTGCCAGGACCCTGAGATCATGACCCGTGCCGAAGGCATTGGCTTTAACCCACTGAGCCACGCAGGCGACCCTGATCTGTGCTTTAAAAGCCAACTCCAATGTCCTCTCCTTTGTGAAGACTTTTAATACCTGCCATCCTAACAAACTACCAGAAAGATTTGTTCCTTTCTTTTGTTCCTGCAATTAGTGTGAAGTATTATGCTCTTTTTTTTAAGATTTGTTTATTTATTCAAGGGGGGAGGGGCAAAAGGTGAGGGAGAGTTTTAAACAGACTGTATGCTGAGCACAGAGCCTGACACAGAGCTCAATCTCATGACCCTGAGATCACATCCTAAGCCAAAACTGAGTCAGAGGCGTAAACAACTGTGCCACCCATGCACCCCAAGTATGAAATATTATTCTATTATAACACTCATTTCATCATATTCTAATAATTTTTTATGTCTGTCTTTTTCCTACTGGAAACTCCAAAAGAAAGAAATTGAGCCATTAATTTCTATATGTGCATTACTTAGCAGAGTGCCAGATACATAACTGGTGTCCAATCAATATTCTACTGCCCAGACTTCTTAAAATATGTCAAAACATAAAATAATAGTGCAGTATAACTAGGAGGCCAATGATAAATTTTAATTGGTAGTTACAGTAATAAGAAATTGACTTTGGATGTTTTAAGTACCTATGCCAGTAATTACTCATTACTTCACTTTTTCTGTGTTGTCCCAAATGTGAATCCAAATATCTGTGGTATTCCATATAATTTTTTTTCATTTTATTTTATTATATTTCTTTTCAGTGTTCCAGAATTCATCGTTTATGCACCACACCCAGTGTTCCATGCAATACATGCCCTCCTTAATACCCACCACCAGATTCCCCCAACCCCCCAACTCTCTCCCCTCCAAAACCCTCAGTTTGTTTCTCAGAGTCCACAGTCTCTCATTCTTTGTCTCCCTCTCTGATTTCCCCTAACTCACTTCTCCTCTCCATCTCTCTCCCATTCAATGGGTTGCCTCTTTGTTTTGTTGACTATTTCCTTTGCTGTGCAGAAGCTTTTGATTTTGATGAAGTCCCAAAAGTTCATTTTTGCTTTGTTTCTTTTGCCTTTGGAGACATATCTTGAAAGAAGTTGCTGTGGCTGATGTCGAAAAGGTTATGTTCTCCTCTAGGATTTTGATACATTCCTGCCTCACATTGAGGTCTGTTATCCATTTCGAGTTTATCTTTGTGTATGGTCTAAGAGAATGGCTGAGTGTCATTCTTCTACACATAGCTGTCCAATATTCCCAGCACCATTTATTGAAGAGACTTTCTTTTTTCCACTGTATACTTTACCTGCTTTGTTGAAGATTATTTGACCATAGCGTTGTGGGTCCATGTCTGGGTCCATGTCTCCCTATTCTGTTCCACTGGTCTATAATTCTTTAAACAAATGTAACAATTATAGTGTACGTCCAGATCCTTCACTCACTATCCAACAGGGTTTGGAAACAATTATCACTACTCCTTTCCCCACACACTTTGGTAAGTTTTGGGCAAAAGACAATATGATTGCCCAGAAAGACATCCAAATGATCAACTCTTGCCTAGAAAATAGAAAGTGGCAGATCTGAGAAATAGATCCAGGATATCTGCCTCCAGAGTCTATGATCTTAACTATGCTATTTCAGAGAACATATTTCCTTATCAGAGAGCTTTCTGCTTACCAGTAAATTAAGTGAGATTAATTTCCTAAACAAAGAATAACAATAACTAATTTACTAAGTGTTTACTATATGGATGGCATTATGCGAAGAACTTCCCTTGAAATATCTCTTCTAATGCTACAACAACCCAATGAAGAATTTATTTTTTATCTCAATTTTATAGATGAGAACTCCAAGAATAGTTACATATAATTAATCCTGCTGAGGACACTTACAGCGTTGGGCTTATTTCTATACAAGTTCCTAGGCCAGTACTACCAGTTTCACAGGGACATAAAAGTAAGTCATTTTCCCCCAACCAGGATAGCCAGTGACATATAATGGCCAGTGACAACAGCCCCTAGATTCCCCAAGTCAGCCTCCTTTGTTTGCAGACTAAACCTGGAAATTACTGATCCTACCTCACTTGTCCCCTCCCATTCCCCCTCTCCTCTCTCTATCCTTTCCTCGCCTGTTCTAGTCCCCACCTTGATCAATTTTAATCCTTAATATGTATTAGTGGATAAAAAAGATATAGTTCCTGATTTCTGTGCATTGATTTTATATCCTGACACTTTACTGAATTCCTGTACAAGTTCTAGCAGATTTAGAGTGGAGTCTTCTGGGTTTTCACATATAGTATCATATCATCTGCAAAGAATGATAGTTTGACTTCTTCTTTGCTGATTTGGATGCGTTTAATTTCCTTTTGTTGTCTGATTGCTGAGGCTAGGACCTCTAGTACTATGTTGAATAGCAGTGGTGATAATGGACATCCCTGCCATGTTCCTGACCTTAGCGGAAAAGTTTTCAGTTTTTCTCCATTGAGAATGATATTTGCGGTGGGTTTTTCATAGATGGCTTTGATAATATTGAGGTATGTACCCTCTATCCCTACACTTTGAAGAGTTTTGATCAGGAAGGGATGCTGTACTTTGTCAAATGCTTTTTCAGCATCTATTGAGAGTATCATATGGTTCTTGTTCTTTCATTAATGCGTTGTACCACATTGATTGATTTGCGGATGTTGAACCGACCTTGCAGCCCTGGAAGAAATCTCACTTGATCGTGGTGAATAATCCTTTTAAAGTACTGTTGAATCCTATCGGCTAGTATTTTGGTGAGAATTTTCGCATCTGTGTTCATCAAGGATATTGGTCTGTAGTTCTCTTTTTTGATGGGATCCTTGTCTGGTTTGGGGATCAAGGTGATGCTGGCTACATAAAATGAGTTTGGAAGTCTTCCTTCAATTTCTATTTTTGGAACAGTTTCAGGAGAATAGGAATTGTTATTTTGTAAATGTTTGGTAGAATTCCCCCAGGAAGCCATCTGGCCCTGGGCCTTTGTTTGTTTGGAGATTTTTGATGACTGTTTTAATCTCCTTACTGGTTATGGGTCTGTTCAGGCTTTCTATTTCTTCCTGGTTCAGTTGTGGTAGTTTATATGTCTCTAAGAATGCATCCTGCTCCATATCACTCGGCATCAGGAAAATACAAATCAAAACCACCATGAGATATCACCTCACACCAGTCAGAATGGCTAAAATTAACAAGTCAGGAAATGGCAGATGCTGGTGAGGATGCGGAGAAAGGGGAACCCTCCTACACTGTTGGTGGGAATGCAAGCTGGGGCAACCACTCTGGAAAACAGCATGGAGGTTCCTGAAAATGTCGAAAATAGAACTACCCTATGACCCAGCAATTGCACTGCTGGGTATTTACCCTAAAGATACAAATGTAGTGATCCGAAGGGGCACGTGCACCTGAATGTTTATAGCAGCAATGTCCACAATAGCCAAACTATGGAAAGAACCTAGATGTCCATCAACAGATGAATGGATAAAGAAGATGTGGTATATATACACAATAGAACACTATGCAGCCATCAAAAGAAATGAAATCTTGCCATTTGCGATGATATGGATGGAACTAGAGGGTATCATGCTTAGCGAAATAAGTCAAGCAGAGAAAGACAACTATCATATGATCTCCCTGATAGGAGGAAGTGGTGATGCAACATGGGGGCTTAAGTGGGTAGGAGAAGAATCAATGAAACAAGATGGGATTGGGAGGGAGACAAACCATAAGTGACTCTTAATCTCACAAAACAAACTGAGGGTTGCTGGGGGGGGAGGGGGGTTGGGAGAAGGGGGGTGGGATTATGGACATTGGGGAGGGTATGTGCTTTGGTGAGTGCTGGGAAGTGTGTAAACCTAACAATTCACAGACCTGTACCCCTGGGGATAAAAATATACTATATGTTTATAAAAAATAAAAAATTTTAAAAAAGATACAGTTCCTCCCTCACAGGACTTATAAATTGGCAAAGAACAAAAATACAAATGTGATAAAAGATACAAAGTAATGCAGTATCTTAGAAAAAACCAAACTAGTTTTTGAAGTGGGAATAACTTCTTTGGGTATTTAAGGTGAAGTCTGAGAGATAAAAGGCAGAGAGAGGAAGAAGATAAAGTTTGACTCTAACAAAAACCAAAATATCAACATCTTAATATGAAAACTTAATAGTCAGTTACAAAACAATTCAAACATAAGCAATCTAAGTCCAATCTCTTTGCTTCATAGGACTAGGAACTCAGTCTTCTTCTCTCTTGTTGTTCTGCCTTATTCAACAAACAGCTTCCATCTTATTGTCTAAGATGACTGTTCCATCTCCCAAGTCTAGTTTCCAGCCATAGGCAAAGAGAGGAGAATTGGAAGACATGCTCCTCACCCTTTAAGAGCATCACCTAGAAACTGTACGAATCACTTCTACTCATGTCCTACAATCTAGTCACAAGACCATGACAAGTTACAAGGAAATCTGGGCAATAAAGCATTTAGCTGGGCAGCCATGCTAAATACCTTATACTAAATAAAACTCTAGCGTTCTATTAATAAAGAAGAAGCAGAAAGGCACAACCTACAGAATATGAGAAGTCCTTGACAAACAAAAGAATATAGTGAATCCTGGGAACTAAGAAAAGCCCAGTAAGAGATAAATCATGGATATAATGACAATATAGCAAGCAGAGGAAGACAATGAAAAAAATATCATAGAAGTGATCCTAGCTCTCAATCTCTAAATTCTAAGTTCTCTGGTTTGAAATTTCAATTTCTTCCAGTCTTGAAGTCCAGCCCTGACCCCTATCCCAACCAGCTACCTTCATGCAAAATGTCTTGCCTCAACCCTCTTCTGTCAACTAAGCTCCACTTTATCAATAGATCATCAGTTTTATAACCTATTCATCCATCTGATATCCCTGGACCTCACTCTCTTCATCTGGCCCTCCAGAGCAGCCTAACCCACCTTATTGAGAAGGTTTTCAAAGAAACTGTGACTTGCCAAAAAAAAAAAAAACCCAAAGGTTATTATTCACATATTATTTCACGTGAGTTACTCTGGTTCAGTTATCTATAACAGGGCAATCATTGTAGAGTTGCAAAAAACTTTGTTATCATCCACCTTTTATCATCCCATTGTGTGAGATCAAGAATCTCAATAAAGTGGTTTTTAAAAAAAGAGTCACTGTAGAGCACTCTATCTCCAGGCTCATGCCTTTCTCCTAAAGGTATGTTCTAGTTGCTGCTAAACTTTTAAAGCTAGAGTTGGGTGACTCTAAGGAAACATAAAAATTACCAAAAGATCCATCAGGTAATCCAGACTGAAAGAATCAGAAATGACGTTCAGGTCTGACAATAGTTTGAAAAAAGAAAGTTAACCATAGTTCTTCAACATGGTAATAATCAGTATTAAATTTTTGAGCTCTTTATTAAGGACACCTTTTTTTTCCAACATAAGTAAAATTATATCCCAAGTAGATTTTTATATCCAGATTGTTAGAAGCATTTTTAAAAGATTCTGAAAAATCTTTGAAGTCTACATATTATCAATATCTTTTTATATACCATAATCTGTTAATCTGTTTCCTGGTTATGGGACATTGGTGAAGTTTTGGTGTTTTTATTGAAATTCATAATCTAATAACCAATCATCTTTGGATATAAATTTTCATAAATGTTCCTGATTATTTTCTTCTCTGGAACTGTTGTGTCTAAATATGTGATTGATAAATTTCATTTTTAAAGGTTTTCTCAGTTTTTACCCATATGAGCTGTATATAGAAGTGAATTTCTCACTATGAGTTCATCACTATTTTTAAAATAGTTTCTAATTAGATGTGTAAAAAACAATATCTTATGGTCTTAATTTGCATATTTTTTTAATTTTTTATTTTTTATAAACATATATTTTTATCCCCAGGGGTACAGGTCTGTGAATCACCAGGTTTACACACTTCACAGCACTCACCAAAGCACATACCCTCCCCAATGTCCATAATCCCACCCCCTTCTCCCAAACCCCCTCCCCCCAGCAACCCTCAGTTTGTTTTGTGAGATTAAGAGTCACTTATGGTTTGTCTCCCTCATAATCCCATCTTGTTTCATTGATTCTTCTCCTACCCACTTAAGCCCCCATGTTGCATCACGACTTCCTCATATCAGGGAGATCATATGATAGTTGTCTTTCTCTGCTTGACTTATTTCGCTAAGCATGATATGCTCTAATTCCATCCATGTTGTCGCAAATGGCAAGATTTCATTTCTTTTGATGGCTGCATAGTATTCCATTGTGTATATATAACACATCTTCTTTATCCATTCATCTGTTGATGGACATCTAGGTTCTTTCCATAGTTTGGCTATTGTGGACATGTTTTTGCACCACACCCAGTGCTCCATGCAATCCATGCCCTCTCCAATACTGGTTCCCCCAACCTCCCACCCCCGCCCCTTCAAAACCCTCAGATTGTTTTTCAGAGTCCATAGTCTCTCATGGTTCACCTCCCCTTCCAATTTCCCTCAACTCCCTTCTCCTCTCTAACTCCCCTTGTCCTCCATGCTATTCGTTATGCTCCACAAAGGTGACAGTTTTAATAAACTTACAGAAAGGGCTTGTCTTAGACAGCCACAAGACACAAACCAGTAGGTCTCCACATCTGCCTGCCAGAATCTTAAATAGAAGCCATAACTGGATTCAGTCATGAATTTAGTCCAGATGGTCTCAGCAACACATTACTCTCTCAAGGCTGTGTTCTTAAAACAGCCCCTAGCATGGGAATGGTGGGCAGATGCACATTCTGAGGACAGGGGAGAATTAAGAAGCTTTGGATTGCCCAGGTCCAGCTTACAGGTCAACTAGCAGTCGTGTTCTCTTAATAACCTTCTCCAACACTACACCTGTCCTGTTGGCTCTTATAATCTTACATTTTCCCTTCTTCGGCAGGCAGTGTGTCCAGAGTGGTCAGTAAAGGGTTTCACTAGGATGGAGGTAGCTTATTTGGCATCTATCTGATTCCAGACAGATGTCAAATGAGGCACATACCATAGCAACAATAAGGGTACATGCAAGAGAAAACACAGATCAAGATAATGATTCCCAAAATGACTAAATATTTTTTTCTACTAAGAAGTCCATGAGTCTAGCCATTAATTTATTAAGTCCCCTAGGCTGAAGGTTGGATCATTCAGGATTTCACTTGTGTTCTTGGGTGACCTAATAAAGATGATACATTAGCAGATTCATCAGGTACGAACACACATTCTGTTTGGATAATGGCACAGGTACCTCCTTTTGAGGCAGTAATAATGTCTAAGGACATTCTGGTTTTGGAAGACAGCTTTTCTCAGAGACATTTCAGTATTAAGTAAGGATGGGCTTTGTTGGTTATCATTTAAGGCTTGCTAAGTGAGGGCTTCCATGTGTGCTCTACTGTTCTGCAGGCCAATGAAGGAACAAAGATGGCAGCCAAATGATTTTACCAGTGGAAAACAGAACATGTCCAACTAACCTTGGAGAGAGGGAGGTTAGCAGCTATAGGAACTTGACCTAGTTGTGCCTTCAATACATGTTGGTTGGGGGAGGGAATCCTGTCTGAAGAGATAGACTGGGGGTGGGATATGCCAGACCATAGCTCCCACCTTCTCCCCCTTCAATAATGTGTTTTCCATTCCAAGAATTTCAACAGGTTCAGCTTGCATCAGGACAATGAAATCCCAATGGAGATGAGTACTTTCCCTTAATCCAGGATTGCAAATGAACTCACGCAACATTCCAGAAAAGAAACCGTAAGACTTCACTTTACTCCACTTATTTAACATGTATTAATTTGTATGAGGCTCATATCTTCAGTATTGTCTTCAGTGAAGAAAGAGAACAGTTAAGTGTGCCCCTTCAGAAAATAACAGGATACTTGATAAAAAAAAAAAAAAATACTTATGCTTCCATTAAACATTTCCATTTAGCTAAACAAGTTTTTTTTTAAGAGTTTATTTATTTGACGGAGAAAGAAAGATCACAGGTAGGCAGAGAGGCAGGCAGAGAGAGTGGGGAAGCTGGCTCCCTGCTGAGCAGAGAGCCTGACATGGGGCTCGATCCCAGGACCCTGGGACCATGATCCAAGCTGAAGGCAGAGGCTTAACCCACTGAGCCACCCAGGCGCCCCAACAAGTGTTTTTTGCTTTGTTTTGTTTTTTTTAATATGTATGTCTTGTGGAACAAAAAAAATTCCATACTGACTTGTTACTGTTGGGTTTCTCCTCTCAGTATTTTGCTTTCCTCTCATTCAAGCAAAGAATTAGATTCAAATAGAATGAATACAGCAAAACAATAACAAAAACAGAAAAACCCTAATTTTTCTCTCAGGCTTTTCCAAAAAGCCTAAGTCCCAGATAGATCAGGAATTCTGAGTTGTGTCATAGACAGAATAATGACCACCAAATATGTCCACATTCTAATCACTAGAACCTGTGATTATGTTTCCTTACATGGCAAAAGGGACTTTGCAAATGCTATTACATTAAGGATCTTGAGATGGGCAGATTACTCCAAATTATCCAAGTGGGCCCAAGGAATTCTCGAGGGTACTTAGAAGTTAAAGAGGGATATGGGAGTCTAAGAATCAGAAAAAGATGTGAGGATAAAAGTAGAGTTAAAATAATGTGGTTGCTAACTGCAGGACACGAGCTAAAGACAGCCTCTAGAAACTGGAAAAGGAAAGGAAACAAATTCTCCCTGAGAGGTCCCAGAATGAACACAGACCTACCAACACCTTGATTTTAGCTCAGAACTGTAAAAATAAATGTGTGTTGTTTTAAGACGTTAATGTTGTGGTCATTTGTTACAACAACAATAGGAAAAACTAACACAGGGTATCAACAAAATATTTTGGACAAAACACAGAGAGAGATCTCTTAACCCTTATACCCAACCCAACACCAAATAATAAAGTAGAGTTTCCCTGACTGGGGGCCTGGGACAGGGGAGAAGGGGAAGGGGGTAAATTTCCTCTCCGAACTCTACAGCAGTTCTATGTGAAATATCACAAAGACCTGGAAGAGTTTTGCCAATATGATATATCCAAGCTCATTGTAACATGATCAGCCTCCTAGGAAGATTCCCCAAGCATTACACTAAATTAACATAAAGCCACAAATTCAGAATGGCCATGCTAATTCAAACCATGACATATCAACTGCAGCCTTCAAACTAATATATTTATTTAATAATGACATCCTGTGTTCCCCAATATCTCGATATAACACATTTCTGAAACTAATTTGGGGGAAGGAAGCAGGAAATACAAGAGACTAAGTTTAAAATTTTCTGACTACCCAGAAATACTAAACAGTAAGTGGAGTCAGGAGAGTATGTTTCTCTGTAGATGAGTTTTTAAACTGCAGTTCATAACTGTCTCATAAGTATTCCTTGATTCTACACAATAGATGTTTTCTTAGCATATAGTAGATACACACAAAAAAGTATTTCTGTAAATAATTCATTAAAATATAAATCAACTTGGAAATAAAAGAACAATTTAAATGAACAAAATAATTGCTTTACAAATAAAATCCCTGAATTGGCTTTGGAATATAGCGTATAAATTTAGCTAGAAGAAAGGTATGCACCATGCTTCCAGTGAAAAATTATTTTCTCATTCTAATAACATCTTGATTGCTCTCTCTATATTTTCCCTGAATTCTACACATCACTAGCTGTGAAAAACAGAAGTGGATGTATTATTTAAATGTATATCATATGACATTAAGTTCAATAAAGAAGTTTATCTTGTAGTTTCTATACCATATATTTTGATCTATTTTAATATATGAGCCACTAAAAGGAAACCAGAAAGCTTGAGTTAATCCTATTTATCAACTTTACTAATTGTATATATTTAAGCATTTTACCTGCCCCCTTGTATACTTCAAAGATAAATGGGACAGATATCTTCCTCTGTTTATTTTTTCATGAAGAAGTTATAGCACAAATAAGTATAACCCAAGTTCTTTAATCTTGACTAGCCTGTGGTATAAGAAAAAACAAATTAACAGTGGTAACTTGGATTTCATTTGCTCATTTCTCCCAACTCTATTATGTAAATAACCTTAGTCCCTACCTCCTTTAAATCACCAAAGCTCTCACACATTTATGAATGAATATCTTATAATCTGCTATGCCCTTTGCATAGTGTTGTCCTCTATCTCAAAGCCAGTTAGCTGACACTATCCCTGAATGCTGGGAACAGGAGTGCTGCCTGTGACTCTACAGCTGAATATGCTGGGGTGGAGGGAGACACAGAAACATGCTAGCGATCTCATTTAACGTTCATGACCGCCAGCTGTACACAACACACTGACACCACAAACGGGTCATATTTCAACATCCTCTCTTCTTCCACAACAACACATCTGCAATAATTATGGCAGAGAACAAATATATTTTATGGAATAATTAAAATTGAATTCTCAAAAAAAAAAACCATAACAATTCACAATTTGAACTCTGTTCCACTGTTGCAACTTATAAACAGTTAAAAACTCCAAGTGCTCACATAGAAAGTGGCAATATTGAAATAATTCAAGTACTGTTGTCTTTACAATCACTGAACTATCATTGTTTATTTTCAATTTACTGTTAACCTTGGGAATATATACAGAGGCGAATTCACCTGAAGCAAGAGCAAATGATTATAAACCATTTTAAATTACAAAAGAAACCACTGAAGTTAACTCTGTGTTGGAGCTCAGAGGCCAATTTTTAAATAGTAATTCCCCAAAATAACTCAACAGAATACAATATTTATTAAAGAATAAGGACATTAGCAATGTAGCACATTTTTATGTGCTAAATTGAAGCTATTAAAACTCGAGAATAATTATAGCAACCATTTAGATTAGAACTTAGATTGATAAAACATTTTTTTCAGGGAGTACAGTATCACAGACATTGCTTAAAATTGCCTACATGTGATGATAATAAATAACAGACCAATTTTTTTTGTTGTTCTGCTTTGGTTTTTGGCTTATTTTGGTTTTCATTTTATTTCTTTTCAGAGTTCCAAAATTCATTGTTTATGCACCACACCAAATGCTCCATGCAATATGTGCCCTCCATAATGCCCACCACTTGGCTCACCCAACCCCCCACTCTCCTCCCCTCCAAAACCCTCAGTTTGTTTCTCAGAGTCCACAGTCCCCCTCCAGTTTCCCTGAATGCACTTCTCTCCATCTCTCAATGTCCTCCATGTTATTCCTTATGCTCCACAAGTAAGTGAAACTATATGATAATTGACTCTCTATGATTTATTTCACTCAGCATAATAACAGACCAATTTTATTTTTTTAAGATTTTATTTATTTATTTGACAGAGACAGATCACAAGTAGGCAGAGAGGCAGGCAGAGAGAGAGGGAGAGGGAAGCAGGCTCCCTGCTGAGCAGAGAGCCCGATGCGGGGCTGGATCCCAGGACCCTGAGATCATGACCTGAGCCAAAGGCAGCGGCTTAACCCACTGAGCCATCCAGGTGCCCTGACCAATTTTAATTTAAAATTTTAACATAAATCTTAAATTTTTATTTAAATGTTTAATTTACTTGCATTGACATTTAATTATTGATTAAATTTTGATTTGAATTTAAGATTTAAAATTGTTTAAATTAATAATTTAAAATTATTTTAAAATTTTCTAGAAATTTTCAAGAAAATTTTCAAGAAAATTTATGGCTTACCGTCTGTACCCAGAGGGAACAGTTCTCATTATTCCCACCCTTGCCCGCTATTGATGACCACTAACTTCAGCCTAGTCAAAATGACTGTATTTTCCTTTCTTCCCAAACCCCCATTGCCTCATTTTTCTCTTATCCTCCATTATCAGTACTCATAGTCTCAAGTTTCTTTTTAAAATAAATGAATGTCCAATTCCTTAACTTCCATACTGTATCCTTCCCCTTGACTTACTCAATAATTTTGCTCTTGCAATTATCCTTCTCCTGCAATCAAGTTTTTTCTCTCATTTGAATCATTTCCATCAGAAAATCAATTTGTCATATCTGATAGTAAAAGAAAAAAAAAACCAAAAACCATAATCTCGTATTCCTTTCCACTGCTTCTCTATTTCCTTTCTCCAATTTGTTACGTAAGTCCTTGAAAAACATTTGTATATCCATTTTTTTCAAAGAAATGGAAAAAATAATCCTAAAATTTATATGGAACCAGAAAAGACCTCAAATAGCCAGAGGAATATTGAAAAAGAAAGCCAAAGTTGGTGGCATCACAATTCCAGACTTCAAGCTCTATTACAAAGCTGTCATCATTAAGACAGTATGGTACTGGCACAAAAACAGACACATAGATCAGTGGAACAGAATAAAGAGCCCATGAATATACCCTCAACTCTATGGTCAACTAATCTTTGACAAAGCAGGAAAGAATGTCCAACGGAATAAAGACAGTCTCTTCAACAAATGGTGCTGGGAAAATTGGACAGTCACATGCAGAAAAATGAACCTGGACCATTTCCTTACACCACACATGAAAATAAACTCAAAATGGATGAAGGACCTCTGGGGCACCTGGGTGGCTCAGTGTTAAAGCCTCTGCCTTCGGCTCAGGTCATGATCCCAGGGTCCTGGGATCTAGTCCCACATCAGGCTCTCTGCTCAGCAGGAAGCCTGCTTCCCTCTCTCTCTGCCTGCCTCTCTGCATACTTGTGATCTGTCTCTCTGTCAAATAAATAAATAAAATCTTTTTTTAAAAATGGACGAAGGACCTCAATGTGAGAAAGGAATCCATCAAAATCCTTGAGGAGAACACAGGCAGCAACCTCTTCGAACTCAGCCACAGCAGCTTCTTCCTAGGAGCATCGCCAAAAGCAAGGGAAGCAAGGGCAAAAATGAACTATTGGGATTTCATCAAGATCAAAAGCTTTTGCACAGCAAAGGAAACAGTTAACAAAACCAAAAGACAACTGACAGAATGGGAGAAGATATTTGCAAATGACATATCAGATAAAGGGCTAGTATCCAAAATCTATAAAGAGCTTAGCAAACTCAATACCCAAAGAACAAATAATCCAATCAAGAAATGGGCAGAGGACATGAACAGACATTTCTGCAAAGAAGACATACAGATAGCCCACAGACACATGAAAAAGTGCTCCACATCATTTGGCATCAGGGAAATACAAATCAAAACCACAATGAGATACCACCTCACACCAGTCAGAATGGCTAAAATTAACAAGTCAGGAAACTACAGATGCTGGCGAGGGTATGGGGAAAGGGGAACCCTCCTACACTGTTGGTGGGAATGCAAGCTGATGCAACCACTCTGGAAAACAGCATGGAGGTTCCTCAAAAAGTGGAAAATAGAGCTACCCTATGACCCAGCAATTGCACTACTGGGTATATACCCTAAAGATACAAATGTAGTGATCCGAAGGGTCATGTGCACCCGAATGTTTACAGCAGCAGTGTCCACAATAGCCAAATGATGAAAGGAACCTAGATGTCCATCAACAGATGAATGGATAAAGAAGATGTGGTAGATATATACAATCAAATACTATGCAGCCATCAAAGAAATTAAATCTTGCCATTTGCGATGATGTAGATGGAACTAGAGGGTATTATGCTTACAGAAATAAGTCAATCAGAGAAAAACAACTATCATATGATCTCCCTGATATGAGGAAGTAGAGATGCAACATGAGGCTCGGAGGGTAGGAAAATAATAAGTGAAACAAGATGGGATCAGGAGGGAGACAAACCACAAGAGACTCTTAATCTCACAAAACAAACTGAGGGTTGCCGGGGGTGGGGGATAGGAGAGGGTGGTGAAGTTATAGACATTGGGGAGGGCATGTGCTATGGTGAGTGCTGTGAAGTGTGTAAGCCTGTTGATTCACATACCTGTACCCCGGGGGATAAAAATATATTATATGTTTATGAAAAATAAAAAATTATAAAAAAATAAAAAGAAATACAAAATTAAAAAAAAAAACATTTGTATAAACTCACTATCATGCCTCCTATTCCTATTTGAACTCACTCCAGACTTTACATCCGCTCTTGTCAAGGCATCAACAACCTCCATCTGATCAAATCCCATAGCAACTTTCAGACTTCATCCCCTATAAAGAGCATTTAACATGGTTAGAAAATCTCTCCTTTTTGAACTTTTTTTTCACTTGTCTTCTGGTATTCTACCCTCTTCATCGTTTCCTCTCACCTCATAAGCTAATTATCCTTAATCACCTTGCAGATTTACCTCCTCTTCCTAACCTCGAATGTTAAGTGCCTGATTTTTTCAGGACTCCCTCAACTATCCTCTCTGTGCCCATTTAGCAGTCTACCACTGAGTGGTTTGAACTTCTTGACTCCAAGTCTCTAACTCCCCCCTTTTGTTCTCCCTGTGAGTTGGGTTATCAGCTGCTTCCTGCAGTGATCTACTCTATGGTTTCTTTGTGTTCCCATTTTTGCTATGTCAGCCCTAATATGTGTATAATTAGTTGCCTAAATTATATCTCCTCTGTTGAAATACCTAGTTCCTGTTTTCCTAATGAGACCCTTTTAATAGTGATACCATCAAGTTTTATCACTGTAAATAGCATCTACATACTGTATCTCCAGGCTCTTTATCTCTCTGGAGCTTCAGATTCATATACCCAACTGCCTACTTTAATAGCTAATAAACACCAAAAATTTAACAGCTCCCAAACAGAACTTTGACTTTTCTCCTAAAACCTGCTTCTCCTCTAATCTTCTCACCTCTGTAAATGATACCACAATTCACCCAGTAGCTCAGGACAAAAACAAGAAGCCACTTTTAATTTTTCTTAACTTTCCTTACATCTAATCCATGAATAAGATTTGTGGTTCTACTATTAAAATACATTCAAAATCTCACCAATTATTACCATATCCATGACTTCCATATAGTGTAACCCACCATCATCTCTTGCCTTAAAATTACTTTATTCTGAAATGATCTGGTTGCTTCCACATTTGCTATCATATGGCTTATTCTTTACAAAAGAGTAAATGAAAATGTAACTCATAGCAGGTCATTCTCCTACTCAAAACACCCTGATGGCTTCCAGTAATAATTTGAGCCAAATCCAAAATCCTTAATTTTTTGTACGTGACACTTATAATGTCTCCAAACTTCTTTCCAAGCACTTTCCAATTTGTTCTCTCCACTTAAATCACACTAGACCCAGTGATGTTCTTTGAACACAGTAATAAAACTCTAACCTCAGTACCTCTATACTTACTAGTCTATATCTGAAATACCCTTCGGCCTGGCTCACTCCCTTTATGAGAGCTCTACTCAAAGATCAGTAAGGAGAGACATTTATGCATTTTTCGTGTCCTATATATCAATACCACTCTGTCCTGTCACCTCTATTTCTTTTCTACTTCATTTTTCTTCCTAGCTTTTATCCTTACCAGACTCAATATAAGACACTTATTTCCTTGTTATTTCTTTGTTGCCCTTTTTCACTGCAACTTAAAGATGCAACTAAAGATCTTAATTTACTCACTTCCTTATTCTTAGCACTAGAAGAGTGTCCACATGTATTATTCCCTCAGTCTAAACTGGTAATGAAGTGAGAAAAGGAAAGAAGGAAGGAAGGAAAAAGAGGGAGGGCATGAATTTGCCATATTAATTGGCTCTTAATTTCATGAATGATTGTGTAGCATGCAGTCCTGTTTAATAGCATTTTACCTATGGTAGAACATCTTTTAGAGTTGATCCTCTCAAACCCTGCTACTGCTTTATCAACAAAGTTTATGTAATATTACAAATCCTTTGTTGTTATTTCAATATCTTCACAGCATCTTCACCAATGAATTACATCTCAAGAAATATCTCTGCTCACCCATTAGAAGCAATTCTTCATCTGTTCAAATTTTATCATGAGTTTGTGGCAATTCTTCAGGCTCCACTTCTGCTTCTAGGTCTCTCACTATTGCCACCATACCTGCAGTTACTTCACTGAAGTCTTAAACCCCTCAATGTCATCCATGAAGGTTAAAACCATCTTCTTCCAAATTCTTGTTACTGTTGACATTTTTACCTCTTCCCAAGAATCATGAATGTTTTTAATTTATATCTAGAATTGTGAATCCTTTTCACCAGGTTTTCATTTACTTTGCCCAAATCAATCAGAGAAATTACCATCTACGGCAGCTATAACCTTACCAAATGTATTTCTTAAATAATAAGACTTGAAAGTCAAAATGACTCCTGATCTATGGCTGCAGAATGGATGTTGTATTTAGCAGGCACAAAAACAACATTAATCTCACGATATATCTCCATTAGCACTCAGAAGACAGCATTTTTTAGCAATAAATTATTTTAAATTAAGGTATGTACATTGTTTTTTTAGTCATATGCTCTTGCACATTTAATAGACTACAGTATAATATAAACATTTTTTTATGCACTGGGAAATCAGAAAAATAATTTGACTCACTCTTATAATATTTACTTTATTGTGGTAGTCTACAACTAAACTTGCAATATCTCTGAGGTAGGCCTATAAAATTACTTTGCATTTTATAGAATTTTATATAAATAAAATCATAAGCCATGTATTCTACTTAACCTATGATAGTCAACAATGAACCTTGAGATTCATCTACTGTGCTATATTTATCAATAAATCATTCCTTCTTATTACTGTAGTATCATTTGATATTGACATTTTACTATTATTCAAATCCATTACATGGATACATCACAATTTATTTATCCCCTCACCTGTTGATAGATATGTGGGTTCTTTTCAGGTTTCAGTTATTTTAAAAAAAAAAAAAATGCTATAAATATTTATATAAAAGTCTTATTGTGTTTTATTTGCTTTTGGATAAATACCTAGGAAAAGAATGTTTAGTTCAAATAGTAAGTGAAATGTAACTTATAAAAAGAACATTCAAACTGTATACAAAAATTATTATATCATTTTATATTCTCAGCACCAGTGTTTGGTAGTTGATTCCCTTTGTACCTTTATATCTATATTTATTTACCATTTTGAATATTCTTTATTTATTTGTATAAATTCAGAGTTCCCTCTGGTGTCTTTTTCCTATCCACGAAGCATATTTTAGAATTTCTTATAATGCAAATCTAATGCATTTTTTATAGTGCAATTCTGAGTTAAATTCTTCCAGTGTGTATGTAACTGAAGATGTCTATTTTGCCTTTGCTTTCGAAGATTTTTTTTTATTTTTTATAAACATATATTTGATGAGTGTATCAATCTAGGTTGATAGGAGTCTTTTTTTTCTTTCAATACATTAAGGATATCACTCCACCATCTTCTACCTTGCATTATTTTTGACAGTCACTATCATTCATTTTTCTTTACATAATGTGCTTTCCTCTGGCTACTCTTTAGATTTCACTCTATCACTACTTTTAAGCAGTTTAATTATACTCTTTCTGGGGTAATTTTCTTTATGTTTCTTGTGTTTGGGGTTTGTTGAACTTACTGAATCTATAGGCTCACAGTTTTTATCAATATTCAGTTTCAAAATAAAATTTTCAGTCATTATTTCCACAAATATTTTTTCTGTCTTGGCCTCTTTCTCCTCTCCTTTGGGTATTCTAATTTCCCATATAGTATGCCAACTTTAGTTGTTCTGCTGCTCATTGATGTTTTGTCCATTTTTTCAGTCTTTTTTCTCTGTGTTTAATAGTTTCTGTTGTGACGTCTTCACATTTATTAATCTTTTCTTCTGTAGTATCTAATCTCCTATTGATCCAACCCAATGTATATATCTCAAACCATGTATTTTTTGTCTCTTATAAGTTTTATTGGAGTCAATTTTACATATTGTTTTTGTTTCCTTAACATGCTCATGCTTTCCTTTATCTTCTTGAATGTATAGTAGAGAACTGTAATATGGTTTTAAAATTATTACCCATTAATTTCATCATGTAAATCATTTCTGAGTCCGTTTCTACTGATTGATTTTTCTCTTCATGATGGGTCATCTTTTTCCTTCTTTGCAAGCCAGATATTATGAATTTTACACTGTTGGTTACTAGATACTCGAAATATTCTTGAGTTTTATTCAATGAAAAGTTGGGTTATTTGGAAAATTTTATCCTTTTGAGGCTCAATTTTAGGCTTTATTAATCAGGAAGAGTACAGCTTTTGGTGAGGACTAATTTTGCCCCACTACTGAGGTATTACCCTTCTGAGTATTCTTAACTAATAGCTATGTATTTTTGCTGGGTAGAAATATAAACCAACTGTCTGTGACCTCTGGGAGTGTTCCACTAGCTCTTTTCCAGTGGTTCTTTTCTAGGTTGGGTAATTTCTTTTTATTCCTTTAAAGATTTTATTTATTTATTTGACAGAGAAATAGCACAAGTAAGTAGAGCAGCAGGCAGAGGGAGAGAAAGAAGCAGCCTCTCTGCTTAGCAGGGAGTCTGATGTGGGACTCGATCCCAGGATCCTGGAATCATGGCCTGAGCTGAAGGCAGCAGCTTAACCAACTGAGCCACCCAGGTGCCCCTAGTGTTGGGTAATTTCCTCACACATATGCAATGCTTGATACTCAGCTGAACACATGCAGAATAAATCTTTTGAAGATGTCTAGAATATATCTCTATAGGACCCTCTCTTTCATGATACTCATGTGATCATGATCATGTGAATTCTAGCTCCCTTGAAATCCTACAATCTCTCAACTCTATTTCCTCAACTCAGAGACATCTTCAGGTTCTGTTTGAGTTTACTTTTCCTCTTGGTAGACTGTAAATTCTCTCCAGGCAGTAGTAAGAAGATTCAAAGGCACATCTAATTTCTTTACTTTCCCTCAGGGATTAGTGTTTTGCTGCCTGCTGTGCAATGTGAAAATTCTTATTTCTATGATTTGAACATTTTTAAAATTGTTAGAGACAGGAGAGTCAATCTGGTCCCTGTTACTCCATCATGATTGGAAGCTAGAAATGAGAATACTGGTACTTTACATTGAGACAAGGTTTTGAGATATCTGTGATGAGAACTAATCATCTTTGGGAATTATTGTTAGAAAACAGAACTATCCTGAGAAGGTAGAGCCTCTGTTACAAACCAGAGCCAACTGCAACTGCATACCACAGCACAAGCTAAGACTTTAATATAGTTTCATTATTACACTTTAATAGATTTGTGTCTTAAAGTCTTAAAATTTAATCTTAAAAGAATATCTTAATGTAAGCTTAATTTAAGTGTCTTTACTTGCAATGCTCATGAAACTATGTGTTTTATTCATGACACAAAGAGAATAACGTAAATAATACAGAAATTTTTTATAAATTTTAGAATGAAGTTTCTGCCTGCTGAATCATCTATCAAGCCAAAATTATTCACTAATCCCCTGAAAACAGATTATTCAGTAATTCTTGATCAAAAAGTCATATGTATTTTAACAGCAACAACAAAACACAAAAGAAAGAGAAATTAAGGAGTCAATGCCATTTATAATTGCACCTAAACCATAAGATACCTATAAATAAATCTAACTAAAGAGGCAAAGAATCTATACTCAGAAAACTGTAGAATACTCATGAAAGAATGTGAGGAAGACACAAAGAAATAGAAAAATGTTTCATGCTCATGGATTAGAAGAAAAAATATTGTGACAATGTCTATGATACCTAGACCAATCCACACATTTAATGCAATACCTATCAAAATACCATAAATTTTTTTCAAAAAAATGGAACAAATAATCCTAAAATTTATATGGGACCAGAAAAGACCCCGAATAGCCAGAGGAATATTAAAAAAGAAAGTCAAAGTTGGTGGCATCACAATTCCAGACTTCAAGCTCTATTACAAAGCTGTCATCATCAAGACAATATGGTACTGGCACAAAAACAGACACATAGATCAATGGAACAGAACAGAGAGCCCAGAAATGGACCCTCAACTCTATGGTCAACAAATCTTTGACAAAGCAGTAATGTTCATTGGGAAAAAGATCATCTCTTCAACAAATTGTGTTTGGAAAACTGGACAGCCACATGCAGAAAAATAAAACTGGGCCATTTCCCTATACCACACACAAAAATAGACTCAAAATGGATGAAAGACCTAAGTGTGAGTTAGGAATCCATCAAAATCCTTGAGGAGAACACAGGCAGCAACCTCTTTAACCTCAGCCACAGCAACTTCTTCCTAGAAACATCACCAAAGTACAAAAATGTACTATTGGGACTTCATCAAGATAAAAACCTTTTGCACAGCAAAGAAAATAGTCAACAAAACAAAAGACAACTGACAGAATAGAAGAAATTCACAAATGACATATCAGATAAAGGGCTAGAATCCAAAATCTATAAAGAACATATCAAACTCAACACCCAAAGAACAAATAATCCAATCAAGAAATGGGCAGAAGACATGAACAGACATTTCTGCAAAGAAGACATCCAAATGGCCAAAAGACACATGAAAAAGTGCTCTACATCACTTGGCATCAGGGAAATACAAAGCAAAACCATCTCATACCAGTTAGAATGGCTAAAATTAACCAGTCAGGAAACAATGGGTGTTGGCAAAAATGTGGAGAAAAGGGAACCCTCCTACACTGCTGGTGGGAATGAAAGCTGGTGCAGCCACTCTGGAAAACAGTATGGAGGGTCCTCAAAAAGTTGAAAATAGAGCTACCCTATGATCCAGCAATTACACTACTGGGTATTTATCATAAAGATACAAATGTAGTGATCCAAAGGGGCATGTGCACCCAAATGTTTATAGCAGCAATGTCCACAATACCCAAACTATGGAAAGAGCCTAGATGTCCATCAACAGATGAATGGATAAAGAAGATGTGGTATATATATACAACGGAATAGTATGCAGTCATCAAAAAAATGAATTCTTGACATTTGCAATGACATGGATGGAACTAGAGGGTAATATGCTAAGTGAAATAAGCCAATTAGAAAAAGACAATTATCATATGATATCATTGATATGAGGAATTTGAGAAACAAGACAGATGATCATAGGGGAAGGGAGGGAAACATGAAACAAGACAAAACCAGAGAAAGAGACAAACTATAAGAGACTCTTAATCTCAGGAAACAAACTGAGGGTTGCTAGCATGGGGGTGGGGTAGGAGGGATGGGGTGACAGGGTGATGGACACTGGGGAGGGTATGTGCTATAGTGAATGCTGCGAATTGTGTAAGACTGATGAATCACAGAACTGTACCCCTAAAATAAATAATACATTATATGTTAATTCAAAATAAATAAATCCATATGTATTTTATTATTGAAAATAATAGCCTTGTTTTTTATTTAAAATATTTTCAAAAAATAAAATGAAAATATGTTCATATATAATATGCAATTATATATGTGTAAGTATATTGGATTTATTTCATATTGATCTTTCTGACAAGTCTCAATAAACATAATCTTAAAAATAAAGAATTTTGCTTTCTAAGTTTTGAGTTACTAAGTTATAAAAAATATAAATAGATTCACTTATAAAAATATTTGTTGAAGCTGTATTTTTTAAAAGCTTGGAAGAGGCTGTCTTTTATCAAAATATCTATATAGTGACCACAGATACTTTATGGGAAAAGACAGAGTATAAACAAGTAAATAAAAAGAAAAGAAAAACCTTCCTTGGTATGCCTATATTCAAAAGATCTAACCATCAGGCATAGCCCAAATATGTTACAGATTATTTACTTTTTTGTGTTTTTATTAAATTCTAAGATTCCACTGTCCCTTTATTATCTGTTACTTGAAAATTAAGATTCCATTCATAAGAATCCTAAAAGTCAAATGGGAAATGGGGCATTGCCTGATAGCTCTGAGTTCATTTATGTGGTGCATTTCTAAACAAGCATTCAGCTTTTAAAAAATAAAAAAAGTCATGGATAATTTAGTATGTAACAGTTAACATTCTATAAGACACACTCTACAGGTGTATCAGAGTTGTTTTGAAAACTCTGAAAATTCTCTCATCCTGCTTTCTCTTTATATAATCTTTAATTAAGTCCCTTCACACCCTCAAACCCAAAATTCATAAATATTACATTGCATGTTTTCATGTATTTTTTTTCCAGAGAGCCAAGTGAGTTTTCTCCAACTGAACACTGCCTTGTCTAATGTGATAACTGTCTTGGAAGATGAATTCAATTCAATTTCAACAATTTCCTGGAGTGCCTACTTCTGCACTGAGGTCCTTGACAGAGATTAATACAACATGCAATCTGCCCCAACAAATAATAATAGCAAAGATTCCTTGAGCATAAGGATATGTTATACACTATTAAGTCCTTTACTGTTTAGCATTACAAGTGCATTTTAAGTGCTAACTCACTTAATTTTCACAACTACCTTCATTGATCTTTTATATCAGAAGGAAGAGCCATACTCAAATGTATAATTTATCAATTTAAACAAAAAGGGGAGGAGGTAGGATTCTTCCAAGGCTCTTAGTACTCTCAACCACCACAGGGATGCAGAAAGAAACCCTAACTAGAGAACAAAGATTTCAAGAGAAGATATGAGTAGAGAGCTATTGAAATTCTGGGTGTTCAACTGACACCCAAGGGAGAAGCATTAGGAATGCCTGCCCATACTTAAAGCTTAATAATGAAGGAGGAGGAGATACCAGCTTCAACAGAACTGCTGAGAAGTTTAATATGTGATCCCAAAATGGGGGTGTGGTGGACGAGAGTCCGACATTCCCCTGGAGAAATCTAAGGAATACACCAAAGGCCAACTTCTCTGATGGTGAAGCCAGGTGAACCATTGCTGCCTGGAGACATGGCCTAAACTTTCTGAGTTGCTCAAGTCAAAAGATAAGTGAAAATTTCCCAAGTGAAAAAGTACTAGGATTGTCTTATGTCTGTCAAAGGGTAAATGGATCCTAGTAAGAGGAAATTGGAGATGGACTCAGGATTTCTAGGGGCTGCAGAGAGCTTCCCAGAAGAACACACAGAATAGTAATTCACATGAGAGGCATGGCAGGTAAAGAAGTCCCCAGATATGAGGTTCTGAGAAATCCACCAATGTGCTCCATGGAAGGAGTCATGCATCCGACATCTGTCAGCCCAGAGAGGCACAGCCAGTTCACAGCGCTAGTAGTTCCAGTGAGAACTTTCTTAACCCTCTTTTTCCTCCTTTCTCCCACATAGACCTACCATGAAAAGGCATGAATTCAAGATTGGACATACTGCAGATCAAGAAAAGAAGGAGGAGAAGCCTCCTTCCTTGGGAAGGGTATATATATATCCATATTCCTTCCCAAAAGCAGGTAGGCCACCCAAAAATTGTCCTATCTGAAAGAAGGGAGAAAATTTAATTTTAAATAAAGTTTAGAATTTTGATTATTAAAACTTCACATCCTATTTTCTAAATGAATACTGTACTTCATAATTTAGACAGTTGGTTTTTAAGTTTGCATTCAGGGGTAGAAACTTCCTCCACTAAATTAATTTTAAAGGGTCCATAGGAGAAAAAAATAAAATTTTTTATTCCATTCCTATAAGTTATCAACTTACTATCAACTTACTGGGCATATTAACATTATATACACATATATGAATATAATATATCAGAGGACACAATGTGTCCATACTATATATATCATGGAAATATAATACAATAACCCACACAACTTTGTCTCAGGTTTTAGTTTCATAAAGTAATATACTGGAAATTTTTTTTCTCTTGCCAACAGATATTATTCTACAACCTCACTGCTCCAATTGTCCCCAGAGCAGCAGCCAACAAAATGACCTAAGAGCTTTTTAGATATGAAAAGTCTCAGGATTTTTCCCAGAACTTCTAAATCAGAATCTGCATTTAAACAAGGCCACAAGTGATTCATCCTTCAGTGGTGTGCTAGAGGTGGCTGCATTTTAAGTGAACCAGTAGTGGACATCTCTCCCCAACTCTACATTCAGTGGCATCACTTTAGTAGCATTAAATCAGACATGGTAGAATATTTGAATCACATAAATCATCAAATACTTCACATAAATTTTTTTTTCAGAAAGCCAGTTGCTAAACATTTCTTAGAACACCCATTGATTCATATGTACATTAAAGCTGAGAGGCATTGATCTACATTATTTGTCATGATTGTGTTGTAGTGTATTAACAAAAACATGCCGTATTTAGTTGATCTATGCTTTATTCAGAGTGCTTGCATTTTTGCCATAGTAACACTGAAATGAACGTTCATATACATATATATTTTTTCATCTATACTTTTTTATTTCTTTAGGATAGAATTTTAATTGTGACTGCTGCATTTGTATATTAACATTTATCTTGGCACATATTACCAACTTCCCTTCAATTTTCATCTCTGCCACTGATCTAAAGAGGTAAGTCATTTTTTAGAATTCCCAGAGAAATCATCTATTAAGTATGCATAGCCAGAAAGCCAATAATCTGAAGAACACAGTCTATACATTAAACTTATTTTTTTTCTTTCTTTGTTTTCTTTTATCTTACCAGTGATATCTACCCCTCTCTAACTTAACCTGATCTCTACATTTCTTTCCCCAGTTATTCTTAATCTTAGAGTTCTACAAACTGCCTAATATTAAATTTAAAAATTTGAGTGTATCTGTATGTGTACATTTCTATTGAAGAAGTTCTATGAATTTCATCATATTCTTAGAATAGCCTCACTTCAGTTCCAGTGTTGGAAATTCAGGTAATGAACACTCATAAAGTCCATTTCGGATGTGAAGAAATATAACAGAGGACTAAAGAACACCTGCATACATGCAGTAACTGGGTTCCAACAATAGGGGCCAAATATAAGTTCACCTCTACAGTAAGTCTACTGCAGTACGGTCAATTGTTTGTTTACAGACAGTTGTCACACTGTTATCTACATGTAACAATCTCCATGCAAGTAGCCACCTTTCTACTACACAATATTCATCTGAGTAAAACTGTCTATGATAGTAGAAATTACACTTTTTTAAAAATCTGACTTGGTAGGGAAAGAATATGTGGAATCAAATAAACTAGACTCTTTCTTAAATTTTTAATTTAAATTCAATTTAGATAACATATAGTGTTAGGGGTAGAATTTTGAGATTTATCAGTTGCAACACCCAGTGCTCATTACAAAAAGTGCCTTCCTTAAAGCCCATCACCCAGTTACCCTTTCCCCCTACTCACCTCCTCTCCAGCAACCCTGTTTGTTTCCCATAGTTAAAGAGTTTCTTATGGTTTGTCTTTCTCTCTGGTTTTATTTTATTTTTCCTTCCCGTTCCCTATGTTCATCTGTTTTGTTTCTTAAATTCCACATATGAGTGAAATTATATTGTATCTGTCTTTCTCTGACTGACTTCTTTCGCTTAGCATAATATCCTAAAATTCCAACCATATTGTTGCAAATGTCAAGATATCATTCTTTTTGATGGCTGACTCATATTCCATTGTGTGTGTGTGTGTATACCACTTCTTCTTTACCCATTCATGTGTCAATGGCCATCTAGGTTCATTCTATATTTTGGCTATTGTGGACACTGCTGTTATAAATGTTGGGGGCATGTGCCCCCTTTGAATCACTATTTCTGTGTCCCCTGAATAAATACCTAGCAACATAATTGCTGAGTCATAAGATAGTTCTATTTTTAACCTTTTGAGGAACCTCCATACTGTTCTCCAGAGTGGCTGTACCAGTTTGCATTCCCACCAACAGTGAAGGAGGGTTCCCCTACCACCACATCTTGGCCAATGGATGTTGTTTCCTGAGTTCTTAATTTTAGCCATTCTGACCAGAGTGAGTTAGTAACTCGTAAACAAGACTCTAACAGATACTTTTCAGTATGAATTTATTCACTCAATCTATAACAACAGCACATATTTTGTTCAAGTGCACTATGGTTCATGTTTAATTTCCTTTTCTTTCCTGGGAAGTTATAAAATCTTGCAGACATTAACAATTTAAAAGGCAATGAAAATAAAATAACAATAAACTTAACAGTCAGTTCAGAATATGGAAGAAAGGATTATTATACAGATAAAGATACTCACAAAATACCAAAGCCTTCAAGATTGGAAGAATATAGTTCAGTTTAATAAGTAAATCACAAAGAGAAATTTAAAATAGTATATAATAAGCGTATTCTAACAGGCCCTAAAGAATAGCACTAGAAACTAGAAGCTGGTTTTTTTAAAGAATCAGTAAGATCAATAAACCATTGGCCACACTAATCCAAAAGAAAAGAGAGAAAGCTCAAATTAATAAAATTATGAATGAAAAGGGAGAGATCACAACTAACACCAAGGAAGTAGAAACAATCATCAGGAGTTATTATCAACAGTTATACGCCAATAAGTTAAGAAACCTAGATGAAATGGATGCATTCCTGGAAAACTATGGACTCCCAAAACTGAACCAGGAAGAAACTGACAACCTGAATAGACCATTATCTAGTAACAAGATTGAAGCAGTGATCAAAAACCTCCCAAAAAACAAGAGCCCAGGACCTGACGGATTCCCTGGGGAATTCTACCAAACTTTCAAAGAAGAAATAACGCCTATTCTCCTGAAGCTGTTTCAAAAAATTGAAGCAGAAGGAAAACTTCCAGACTCTTGTTATGAAGCCAGCATTACCTTGATCCCCAAACCAGGCAAAGACCCCACCAAAAAGGAGAATTTCAGACCAATATCACTGATGAATATGGATGCTGAGATTCTCAACAAGATCCTAGCCAACAGGATCCAACAGCACATTAAAAAGATTATCCACCATGACCAGGTGGGATTCATCCCTGGGTTACAAGGATGGTTCAACATTTGCAAATCAATCAATGTGATAGAACAAATCAATGAGAGAAGAGAGAAGAACCACATGATGCAGAAAAAGCATTTGACAAAATCCAGCATCTGTTCCTGATTAAAATGCTTCAAAGTATAGGGATAGAGGGAACATTCCTGAACTTCATAAAATCTATCTATGAAAGACCCAAAGCAAATATCATCCTCAATGGGATAAAGCCCACAGCCTTCCCACTGAGATCAGGAACACAACAAGGATGCCCCCTCTCACCACTCTTGTTCAACATAGTATTAGAAGTCCTAGCAACAGCAATCAGACAACAAAGAGAAATAAAAGGTATCCAAATTGGCAATGAAGAAGTCAAACTCTCTCTCTTCGCATATGATATGATTCTTTATATGAAAAACTCAAAAGACTCCACCCTGAAACTACTAGAACTCATACAGCTATTCAGTAACGTGGCAGGATACAAAGTCAATGTACAGAAATCAGCTGCTTTCTTACACACTAACAATGAAAACACAGAAAGGGGAATTAGAGAGTTGATTCCATTGACTATAGCACCAAGAACCGTAAGATACCTGGGAATAAACCTAACCAAAGAGGTAAAGGATCTGTACTCGAGGAACTACAGAACACTCATAAAAGTAATTGAAAAAGACACAAAAAGATGGAAGACCGTTCCATGCTCTTGGACCGGAAGAATAAACGTTGTTAAAATGTCTATACTGCCTAGAGAAGTCTATACTTTCAATGACATTCCGATCAAAATTCCACTGGTGTTTTTCAAAGAGCTGGAGCAAATAATCCTAAAATTTGCATGGAATCAGAAGAGACCCCGAATCACTAAGGAAATGTTGAAAAAGAAGAAGAAAACTGGTGGCATCACGTTACCTGATTTCAAGCTTTACTACAAAGTTGTGATCACCAAGACAGCATGGTACTGGCATAAAAACAGACACATAGACCAGTGGGAACAGAGTAGAGAGCCCAGCTATGGACGCTCAACTCTATGGGCAAATAATCTTCGACAAAGCAGGAAAAAATATACAGTGGAAAAAAGACAGTCTCTTCAATAAATGGTGCTGGGAAAATTGTACAGCTATATATAGAAGAATGAAGCTTGACCATTCTCTTACACTGTACACAAAGATAAACTCAAAATGGATAAAAGCCCTCAATGTGAGGCACGAATCCATCAGAATCCTAGAGGAGAACATAGGCAGTAACCTCTTCGATATCAGCCACAGCAACTTCTTTCAAGATATGTCTCCAAAGGCAAAGGAAACAAAGGCAAAAATGAACTTTTGGGACTTCATCAAGATCAAAAGCTTCTGCATAGCAAAGGAAACAGTCAACAAAATAAAGAGGCAACCCACGGAATGGGAGAAGATATTTGCAAATGACAGTACAGACAAAAGGTTGATATCCAGTATCTATAAAGAACTTCTCAAACTCAACACACACAAAACATAATCATGTCAAAAAAATGGGCAGAAGACATGAACAGACACTTCTCCAATGAAGACATACAAATGGCTATCAGACACATGAAAAAATGTTCATCATCACTAGCCATCAGGGAGATTCAAATTAAAACCACATTGAGATAGCACCTTACACCAGTTAGAATGGCCAAAATTAGCAAGACAGGAAACAACATGTGTTGGAGAGGATGTGGAGAAAGGGGAACCCTCTTACACTCTTGGTGAGAATGCAAGTTGGTGCAGCCATTTTGGAGAACAGTGTGGAGATTCCTTAAGAAATTAAAAATAGAGCTTCCCTATGACCCTGCAATTGCACTACTGGGTATTTAACTCAAAGATAGATTGTAGTGAAAAGAAGGGCCATTTGTACCCCAATGTTTATAGCAGCAATGGCCACAGTCGCCAAACTGTGGAAAGAACCAAGATGCCCTTCAACAGACGAATGGATAAGGAAGATGAGGTCCATATACACTATGGAGTATTATGCCTCCATCAGAAAGGATGAATACCCAACTTTTGTAGCAACATGGACAAGACTGGAAGAGATGATGCTGAGTGAAATAAGTCAAGCAGAGAGAGTCTATTATCATATGGTTTCACTTATTTGTGGAGCATAACAAATAACATGGAGGCATGAGGAGATGGAGAGGAGAAGGGAGTTGAGGGAAATTGGAGGGGGAGATGAACCATGAGAGACTATGGACTCTGAAAAACAATCTGAGGGTTTTGAAAGGGCGGGGGATGGGAGGTTGGGGGAGCCAGGTGGTGGATATTATGGAGGGCACATATTGCATGGAGCACTGGGTATTGTGCATAAACAATGAATTCTATTACACTGAAAAGAAATAATTTTTTTTAAAAGTACATGAATATATATATATATATATATCCTCTCCTACTACCCTGAAAAATATACCTTGACCAAACCCTGGGAAAGTAGGTTCAAACGTCTAACTCTGATTCCTCAAAGTTCCACACCAGTACCTAGGGCCACTGAGAAAATCATACCCCTTTCTCTGTCTCCATCTCACCCATGGCTTATCCCCTCTTCTTTTCCATGCCTAGTCTGTTCTTGCTACCTTAAACTCCTTCCACATAGCTACATCCCAAGTCTGCAGGAGTCCACAGGTGGACAGGGCTGCTTCATGAGAATCGACCTAAGTCAGAGGTTCCTCAAGCTCTTAAAGTGGATTCAGACCATTTAGTTACAGAATTTCAGGGTCTGGGTCCACATATCACAGTTCAGAGGCAGGCATAGGTACCAGATGGGCCCACCTCCCAAGCAGGCATATCTTTGTGGTCCTTTAGACTCCTAGTCCTTAGAGGGGCAGAGGGCAAGAGGAAGACCCAAAGGAGGCATTATGAGTAATAATGTAAACTAATATCTATATTAGTGTGGGGCTACCGTAACAAAATACTGCATACTGAGTGGTAAACAACATAAACTTATTCTGGAGGCTAGATGCCCAAAACCAAGTCATCACAAGGTTGGTTTCTTCTGAAATCCCTCTTCTTGGCTTGCAGAATACCACACCCTCACTGTGTCCTCACATGGCTGTCCCTCTCTCTCTGTTTTCTGTGCCCTAATCTACTTTTCTTATAAGGACACCAGTCAGGTTACATTAGAGTCAACTCTAATCCTATTTTGCTTTCATTATCTCTTTAAAGGCCCTTTCTCCAAATACAGTCACATTCTGAGATACTGGGGATCAAGACTTCAACATACAAATTTAGAAGTGGGAGGACACATTTGAGCCCATAACAATACCCAAAGAATAGGCTCCTTTGGTCTGGGTTTAAGGGTGGTACTAGAGATTACTATATAACCCGGAGAATTTCAGATCATGCATGATCAGGGAACCTAGCCCTCACATAGTAATCTCAAACTTCTACAAAATAATGAGGCAATGGAAAGTTGGCAGCTTGAGTGGGATGAAAGGAGTTCCATGAGTCATGAAAATTCACCCTGTGTTTTCAGAGTAAGCATCTTTATTCCTAGCCACCTATGGAATTTACATAAGGGACAGATACAATAAATATGAAAAAAGAAACAAAAAGCCTGAATCACCTTCAACCTTAGAAAAATCACATCCAAACCAGTGCTTATTGTTAAGCACCAATGCCTGAATTTAGTAAAATATAAATTATGTCCAAACCAAAAGAGCCTTCTGTATATTAGTGTTCAATACATATGTGAAGCTTTGGTTTAATAACAAAAAAATTTTAATATTTGTAAAACAGACTTGCAACTGAATTGTTTAAAGATTACTCAATCATAAAACTATAATATTAATCAAGATCTTAAAATGCTGTTTGTTGTCTAGTCTCTCTCCAATATCCTCACTGAATTCCCAGAAAGAATATACTCTAAACTTCTTTTAATCTATCCTATTGGGAAAGCCCCTATGAAAATTAAAGAGTATAATTTCCCACCACAAATACCATCTCTTAGTGACCCATTTCTACCCTCTTTCTCCCCACATGACTTCTCCAAAGGTAGGCAGAATTTCCTTCTAATATCTAATAACCCTCACCGCAATTAAATACCAATTCCTTTTTATTTTCTTCAGCAGAAAATGGACAATAAATAATATCACCCTCTGCTTATAAGATTTTCTTACAGTTGAAAACATTATTAAATTGCTTCTCAGTCTTCAGCCTAATAAGAAAAAATGAAGTTCTAGTAATTGTATATATCATGAGGTATAATCACTGAGCAAAACCAGGTATTCAGCAACTGCATTTCACCATCTGTAATGAATGCCCAGCTCTACTGGCTTACCCTATCAGAGTCATGGCTTACAAAAAGTCAGCTAGTTGGATCAAAGATCCAAACTTAGAACACACAAAACAACAACACAGGAATGAAGCAACATAATATAACTTTTGTATGCACACCTTTTTTTTCTTCATGCTAAATGCCTTAGGTGTTATAGTTGAAAAACTTTAAGACTCAAAAATTTTATAGTGTTCAACTAAGAGGAAAACAAGCAAGATGAATGTTGAAGGGTAAAATTAAAAAAGAAGTAGTTAATTTTATGACCAGTAATGATACTGTGGTGAGATTATCAAATCAAACAGATACTGGATAAATAGACCTGAGAGAACTCCTCTCTGCCAATGCTTGCTATTAACTCTACAGGTCCAGACTCCTGGAACAAATACAGTTTTATTCTTAACCCACAAAAGAATAATATTATTAGTGCACCTAAAAATCATCTGAATGCATTTTAAAGCTGCATAAACATAAAAAGAACAGAATAAACATGGCAAGAATAGCTAAGAGCCATGAGAACCTCAAAAGTCATGTTATAAGCAGCCCTACCCTCAGGTTCTTCACCACCGAGGAACAAACATTCCAACTGAAGAAGATTGTTTTTAATTTGGTTTTGTTTATTAATTTTTATTTTGGCTAGGTTTGTTATGGGAATTTTTGGTTTGTTGTTGTTGGGGTGGGGTAGAGAGAAAATAATATAATCAGAACAAAACAAAGAAGCAAGAAGCTCACTACTTGGAACCATCTATCATCTACAATACATTGCTAACAAATAACAGAAAATTGGTCTCCTATTTGCATCCATCCTTGCTTTAAAGAGAAAAGCCTTTACACAAAAATGGGTAAAATATATTTTTAAAAACATACAAAAGACCCCAAATAGCCAAAGCAATCCTGAGAAAGAACAAAGCTGGAGGCAACATCCTTCCTGATTACAAACTCTGTTACTATAGTAATAGTAATATATAATAATTAAAACAGTACATTATTGGCATAAAAACAGACACAAAGATCAATGGAACAGAACAGAGAGCCCAGAAATAAATCCACACATATATGCACAATTAACTTATGACAAAGGACTCAAGAATATACAGTGGGGAAAGTCAGTCTCATCAATAGTGATGCTGGGAAAATTGGACAGTAACATGTGAAAGAATCAAACTGGACCACAATCTTGCAGCATACATAAAGATTAACTCAAAATGGATTAAATACTTGAATGTATTTAAGACCTGAAACCATAAAACTCTTAAAAGAAAACACAGGCAGTAAGCTCCTTGACATAGCTCTCGTCCATGATTTTCTGAGTCTGACACCAAAAGCAAAAGCAATGAAAATGAAAATAAACAGATGGGATTACGTCAAACTAAAAGTCTTCTACACATCAAAGAAAACCATCAACAAAATATAACGACAACCTACGTAATGGGAGAAAATATTTGCAAGTTATATAAGGGGTTAATATTCAAAATGTACAAGGAAGTCATACCACTCAATAGACAAAAACACAATAAATCAGATTTTTTAAATGGGCAAATCGGCATAGATATTTTCCCAGAAAAGAAACAGAGATAGCCAACAAGTACATGAAAGTATACTCAATATCATTAATCATCAGACAAAGTCAAATTAAAACCACCATTAAATATCACTTCACAGCTGTTAGATTGACCATTATCAAAAAGACAAACAAGGGTTGGTGAGGATGTGGGGAAAAGGAAACCCTGTGCACTGTTGGCAGGAATGTAAATTGGTGCAGCCACTATGGAAAATAGCAAGCAGTTTATCCAAAAAATTAAAATAGAATTACCATATGATCTAGAAATTCCACCCTGGGTATTTATCCAAAGTTTAAAAAAAAGTCACTAACTCGAAAAGATATATGAACCTTCTACGTTCACTGCAGCATTATTTAAAAAACCAAGATAGGAAGAAACCAAAGTGTATGTCAACAGAAGAATGGATAAAGATGTGGTATGTATCTACAGTGGAATATTATGGAGCTATAAAAAGAAATGAAATCTTGCATTTGTAACAACATGAATGGACCTCAAGGGCTTTATGCAAAGTGAAATAAGCCAGACAGAAAAGGATAAATATGGTATGATGTCTCTTATTCCACAAAAATTATATATAAGGAATCTTAAAAAAAAAACTCATAAATTCATAGTAACCAGAAGCAGGGAGTATGGTGTGGAAGAAATAAGTGAAAGGGGTGAAAAGTTTAAATAAACAAACAAGCAAACAAGTAAATAAATAATTTAATGACTAAAAAAGTTTACAAGAGTTCCAAAGTTTACTTCAAACCTGTTTGAGGAACATAACAGATATGTGATATTTAGCTTGTTATTACATTTTTGTCCATTTATCAGTTCCTCACATAAGGTCATACTGTAGCAGACAGAGCCAGTTGGTTTCAGGTAATGGGTTTTGACCTGCACTCCTGGTCACTCATGGTTTACTTGTGTGAGATAAGGGAAGGAATAGCTCCTTTAGCTCTTCAACAAATCTAAGGACATCATGTCCTTGAAGTGTGGATTTATTTTTTAAGATCCAGATGAACACTTATATGTTTTTCTGTATCTTTTACATATATTTGTTTCCATATTTTTATGTATTTTTTCCATATTTTTAAACTTTCTCACCCTATTTCCGAATCTTAATGTCAACAAAGGTAACAGCTGTGCTCAACATTAACACTCTCAGGTGTCAATATAACAGAAATGTGGATTTTAATAAGCAACGCCTCTTGAAAATGAATTTATTTCTGTTTTCAACCTTGTAAATGAAAGACTCTTAATAAGAATTTTAAATTCAGAGCTAGATTTAAATATAGTGCACAAATTTGCTAGCTACTATTCCCTCACTGTGTATGTTAGATAGTGTCCACTTTTTCTTCTTAACTTGCAGACTACTGTTGTGCCTAACAGGGAGCAATTTCAATCCTTCCATAACTTTTTTAAAGGATTAAAATCCAAAAAGGATTAAAATCCAAAATTGGTGACTCTGTTTTAAATTCAGAGGGGCCTAACTAGGATGAGTTTTATCCCTGAATACTAAAAGGATTTACAAATTCAAAGCAGGACAAACGTCAGCATTTGAGACATTAAACTGAATAAAAGAGATGACAGAAGACTGAGGATGAGCAAGCAAACATTTCATTTTCCAAACATTATCTGAAAACTACAGACTTCTAAAATTTATTTCAACCACTGGTAAAACAAAAAATAACAATAAAAACAACCAAAAAGAAAAAAAAATCTGGAGCAAATCATTAAAAAGGTATGTAAACATTTGCAAGTGTTAATGACTAGGAGCCAGCCTGGCCTTTGAAGAATAAATCATGCAAATTAAGCTAATATTTTTTCTTATAGCCAGACTGGCATAGAATGCTATATTTGGATTACGGAAAGACATTTGAAGTTTTTAATGATATCTTTACTAATTAGGTGGAGAAATGTGATCTGGATAATATCACAAGTCAGTGATTTAATACCTAAATGAATGAGAACTACAGAGTGCTTAATAGATAAAAGTGGATAATAGATAAAATTCAAATTAAGAGTGGTTAATAGATAAAATTTAATATATAACATCATGCTTTCACTACCACGTGAAAGGAAAATTTGATTATCTATTTATAAAATTTGTAAATAAACAGAAATTAGAGAAATAATATGCTTGACACCATAATCCAGATCCAAAATATGCAGTAGCCTATACTACAAAACCCATTAGGAAGATACAAACATTTTAAAGGAAAAGTCTAAAATACTACCTATAGATTCCAAAATGCAAATACCCAAACGCAAAATTAGGGAAACATGCCTTAACTAGGTAGTTTGGTTTTTTGGGGTTTTTTGGTTTGTTTTCCAATTCTGCTAAGATTCTTACCAACAACCTCAGGGCAATGCTAACTTCCTAATAACCCAGGGAGGTAAAAAGACAATTCTCTAGACCTTGAACAAGATACATGCAAAGGACCAGAAGCAAATTATGCTCTTCAGGCTGAGAAGCCAGCAAGTAACTTTGGTTAACCAGGGCAGGGAGCCTGAGGTAAAGAGAAACAAGGAAAAGGAGCTAGACCAGAGGAAGGAACTGATGCAAAAATAGTCTGAGAATAACTGTTAGGGCAAGAAGCAAGGAAACAGCAAGAGACTTCAGAACAAAGAAACAATCATCCCAATGCCATCTTAAGTTTATAATTTTTTTGCTGCTCTGTGGCTTACAGACTACACAGTAGGATAGTGGCTTGAACCATGCTGAAAATGCTATATTACCATCCAGGTAGATTAGAGACCATCTGAGTAACAGTGAAAACACGAGGTAAACACCTGTCATACTTGAGGAGGCATGAATAATTCTCCCTACTGCCCTGTGTGGTTGGCCAGTTCAAAACAGAAAACTTTCAATGGAAAAAGTTGAATGCAAGGCATTGTGCGAGGCATTCTGGAAGAAACAAATATAAGCAAGACACATATGGGAAAGTTTTCATGCACATTTAATCCAAGGCAGTATCTGTTGTGTTCAATGAATAGGACAAACACAGTACTAGACACGTTTAAAAGATAGCAAGCTCCTTCTGGCTCAGTTTATGAGAAAGCTTTCTTGAAGCAAATGGCATTTAGCAAGTTAAAGTTAGTAGCATGGGCCTTCCCCAAATACAACAGCCCTCAAAATACAGAAAACTGTATGCTTAGCTTGATCTCTTCAATTTGCCCTTCAGATCCTCTTCCAGCCTCATCTCTTCCCTGGGAAACTGGCCTGTGGGGACTGCTGCAAGCCTCCAGTTGGGTTCAGTCAATCTGAGGCACCAGCAGGACAGCAGAAAGCAAGAGACTTATGAAATCAGAGTCTCTCTTGCTCCAGTTCCTCCCTGCCGGCCACCTAGATTACATGTGTCTGCCTCTCAAAAGCCAGCTCCTGTCATAGGGTCCTCTTTATACAGCTCTCTCAGCAAGTTCATGAGTCACTCTCTCCCCTTGCCCTTTTAGCCCTGTCCACAGCTTTATATATAGTCCTTTCATGAAACTCTGCTCAATTACCCAGTTTGAGTGTGGTATCTCTTTCCTGCCAAGACCCTGGCACATACAGTGAGCTTTTGGGTCTCATATTCATATTTCTAAGCTGAAGACTCTTATCAAGCCTTAAAATAGGAGTCTGTGAAAGGAGAATGAGATAGGGATTTCAGACCCAATCTGACTATAAAGGACTCTTAGAAAGGAGATGAGTTTAGGCAATTGGCAGAAAGAGGCACAAGGTCTTGCTCTTTCCAGCATCATTAATAACTTTGTGCTTGCATATTCGGAATCAGAAGGACAGATGTGAAATGTGAAATGCACTACCTCAATAAGATAAACAACCCTTAACTTTGCACAACTGGACTAAGCTAATGACAAATTAGTACTCTTGACTCACGCATGCCTAAGAAGTATGATCCCATTACCCCTGCCTCAGCTGTTGGCACCACCCATATCCAGTGGCTCCTGGCTACTAACTGCCCCAGGCGAAGCCTCCAAAAGACCAAGCAAAAGCTTCTGACTTAGGTAATAAAAATGAAATAAAGTAGGATTTGCCATTTGGGGGAATCTGTTGCTTGCTTTATTAAAATGTTGCAAAGGCAGAATTGACATTATTAGTAATATTATTCCTTAGATTGGGCAGATCCATGTGTTTATTTCCTTACTATGTTTTTCTCCTTTTTCTCACTCCATCTGGTCTCACCCTTGTCTCTCAGCAACCAAAGACTCAAAGCTGTGCCTGCAAGAGATTCCACAGAATTTGGAGAGAGCAGACAAGGCTCACATAACTGCACAGCACCACCAATTATTTACAATTAAGAATTAAACCCCCCTTCTACCACTTCCAACTTAGAGGAATTTTTCAATGACTGTGTCTTCCCAGGCCCCAGCCTCATATCAGTCTGTAGTCTCCACCCTCTTCTTACCCCTCTGCTCTCTTCCTCTTCCCTACCTAGATTGCTCAGCTCTGAACCCTCCAAATTTGTTTATTTCTTAGTACAGAGAAGTTTAGCAATCTCCCTATGCTTCACTGAGCCCCATAAAGCCTTATCTTGGTAATCAAATATCTCTATTAATCTAGGTTCCCAAATAAAGACAATTGTCTCATTGAGATAAACCCTCTACCTTTCCTTAGGTTTCTCTCTACCACAACTATGAATGCACTTTATAATGGAATGGATTTTCATGTGCATATTTTAAGAAAACTTGACAAAATCTAATCACTTCCAGCTTACAGACACCATCAGTGTCTATACCATAAGGTTACAGAAGAGATGGAGGAAATACACCATTGGAAACTTCCTTTCCATGATAAGGATTTTTAAATTTTGAGGCTTAAAATACACAGTACTTTTGAAGAATAAATGAAACAAGATGGGATTGGGAGGGAGACAAACCACAAGTGATTCTTAATCTCCCAAAACAAACTGAGGGTTGCTGGGGGAAGGGGGGTTGGGAGAAGGGGTGTAGGGTTATGGACATTGGGGAGGGTATGTGCTATGCTGAGTGCTGTGAAGTGTCTAAACCTGGCAATTCACAGACCTGTACCCCGGGGTATAAAAATATATTCTATGTTTATTTAAAAATAATTAATTAATTAATTAATTAATTAATTAAAACAAGCAACAACAACAACAAAAATAAAATACACAGTACAAACCTCCAGACTCTCACTCCCCTTTGCACTACAAAGCAAATGCCAGAATTGTTTCACAAGACAAGCTGACCCTGGCTGGCAGGCACAATCAACACTGCAGACTTTAGAGCTCTTGGTACAGATTTTTGCACACAGTGGGTGCTCAATAAATATTGCTGGCTGATTGATTCAGGCTCCAGTGATCCAGAGAGCTCACACAGAAGCAACCAGTTTGAAAGAGAAATTGTGCGTGAGTTGCAAGCTAATAACTATTATACAAGCAGAATCTGACTAGGGAAAACTGATTCTAGAGTAAACTGAATGCAGTTTTCACTTTTTAATTTTCAAACAAGTACTCTTTTGAGGGCTAAACTGTAATCCCCGCAAATTTATATGTTGAAGTCCTAACCTCCAATACCTAGAAGGTCACTGTCTTTAGAGATGGTCTTTAAAGAGATAATTAAGTTAATAAGAGGTCATTAGTGTGAACCCTACTCCAGTATGACTAGTGTCCTTATAAGAAAAGATGATTGGGACATAGACATGTACAGAGGGAAGAACATGTAAAGACACTGGGAGAAGACAGCCATCTATAAGCCAAGAAGAAGAGACCAACCCTGCTGACACCTTGATCTCAGACTTCAAGCCTCCAGAATTGTGAGAAAATCCATTTTTGTTATTTAAGCCACCCAGTCTATGATATTTGTTCTGGCAGCTCTAACAGAGCCATACATACTCTCATAATTTTCTAGTAATACGGTCCTGAATATCTGAGGGATGGGAATTTGCAGAATTCTCTAAAAGCCTGAAAAGTCTCTGAAATCTTCCTAAAATCTGCTCATAAGGGCAAAACCACAATTTTACATTTAATTCTAGGGGATTCATGGACTTTTTTGATCCCAGACCATAATTAAGATTCTCTGTGTGTTGTATCAAAAGCTATCAAAAGATATGCATGAAAAATTTGCTTGACTAGTCCTGAGAGTTCTACAATTGGTATACCCAAATCTCCAGTGATTTGTATAAGAGGTATGGTCATTATCTTTGCAACCAAATAATAAATAATACATTAATTAAATGATTAATTATATAATATTTTAAAATTTCACAAAGAAAAGTAAGAAACTAAGGAAACAAACCTTGAATATAACTTTGATTCAAAATTACAGTAAAATAGGGGCATGGGGCCCCTGGCTGGCTCAGTCAGTAGAGCATGCAACTCTTGATCTTGGGGTCATGAGTTCAAGCCCCACATTGGGGGTAAAGTTTACCTTAAACAAAATTGTTTTTGTTACAAAATTATAGTAAAATAATTGTGAAAAAATAATTTAAGGAGCAAGTTGAATATGCTTAAATATTTCTCCAATCTAATACTCAAGAAAATATTGATTGATGTTGATATTGATATTGAAAGTATTGAGTATATACCAATATTGAAATATTTATATTAATCAGGAGTTTTCAAAAAAGTGAAGAAAACTTCCATGCAAAAATGAAATGAACAGGGGCACCTGGGTGGCTCAGTGGGTTAAAGCCTCTGCTTTCGGCTCAGGCCATGGTCCCCGAGTCCTGGGATCGAGCCCCGCATCTGGCTCTCTGCTCAGCAGGGGACTTGCTTTTCTTCCTCTCTCTCTGCCCACCTCTCTGCCTACTTGTGATCTCTGTCTGTCAAATAAATAAATAAAATCTTTTAAAAAAAATGAAATGAACTAGAAAAAATATACTCTTTTTGAATTACAGTATTATATGATTTGTGTCAATAAAGGAGTTTCCACTGAAAAAAGAGAAGAAACCTGTCTCCACCAAAACAGGTTATGAGGTAAGATAACTCATGACTGGAAATGTTGGACCAGGGGACAGATAATCAGTTGTTAGGGGTATAAGAAAATATTCTGGTGGGGGACAGGGAGTTGAACTATATGTCTCAAACACCTACCTTTTACTAATAAGGGAAATGTTACATGCAAAATAAAATTCCACTGCAGAGTATACTGTGTCTTAACCCCTTTCCTTTGTTTTCCAGCTGATCACAGAGGTGAAGGGACAACATAATCAATTCAAGGTTACATCTCAGAGAGCACAAAAGGGGCGGCTGCCAACAAAAATCAAACCTGCTGCTTTCCCACACAAGCCAGCCAGGAAAGCAAAACCCACATCCACTTTAGAGGAAGGAGAAGGAAGGAACCATACAGGCACCATCAGCCAGCCACCAGCATGAGCACGCATTTCCACACCTGAGACTGATGAGATCTCCAACACCAAAAGATCTCCAACACCTGCCTTTCTCCATACGTGTGAAGTATTTCTTGTTAATTTTTAGTTTTAAGGTTCACCTTGAAATATAGCTTATTCCAGAATATTTTTAACATATTCTGTTAAAAATAGAATATATATTTAACATAAACATTCAGAAATAGATTTCCTCCTTAAAAAAATGAAAATTTTCCCCATAAAAGTTTATAATAGTTTGAATATTTTAGACCAAAAAATTTTAAGTCTTTAGCACTAGCGAAACTACCACATTAAAAAAAGCAGTTATTTTTATTTTTAAAAAATGCATTTGCAGATAAATATTACCTATCAATGTCTACTAAATGCCAGAGATGGTTTTTTTCTTAATTTGTAGAAGTGGAAAGATATGTGTTAGTGAGTCATTTAATTACTTTATCAATATAAGCTAATATTTATTGAGCCACATAATGTGTCAAGCACTTTACATGCTTTATAGCATCTATACTTCACAATGGCCCTAGGAAGCAAACACGATTAAAAACTCCATTTTATTGATGAAACAACTGCAGCACAGAACAATTAAGTAAACTAACCAGGATTACACATCAAATTAAGAGGTAAACCTACAATTTACTTCTGATTCCAAAGCACATGCCCCCTATGATATTCTGTTTAATTCTTCCCAGTCTTGGTTTGCTTGGTGTTTTTTGTTTGTTTGTTTGTTTGTTTGTTTTGCTTTCAGGAAGTGAGGGCCTAGGCCACCTATGGAGTTTTTAATAACCATAACAGAATAGCTTTGAGAAAGTAATTAAAAATTAGCAATATGCAGCCTAAAGATACAAGCAAAATAATATATGACACAAAAGCAAATATACAGAAGCAAATCATTTCATAGTATGGGAATCCCATTACTTTCCAATCAAGCACTTCATTTTTCAAGTACTATGCACTGAGCCACACTGCACTCCTCTAAGCATGGCACTCAGGCAACCACCTCCATCCCGTACACTCCACAAATTGTTCTGTCCATTTTTCATGAGTAGTTTATGACGATACCAAGACAAAGCTAAAGAAAGGTACTTCGGACTTCTCTGTAAGAGGAGGATTCTCTTGCTCTCCTCACTGCCACCCACCGATCTTAGGGACAGCATTCATCAACAGTGAGCTCCTTCTACTGTGGCTGGACCATGACAGCTAATTTTACTCACAATCATGATTCTCAACAACACCCGCTCAAAGGTGTTGATAATTTGATCTTACAGTAATTTGATCTTACAGTAGTCCCCCTTTATCTGCGGGGAGCCATCTCTCCAGTGGATGCCTGAAACTACAGATAGTATTGAACGCTATATATACAGTGTTTTTTCTATACTTACATACTTAGAATGAAGTTTAGCTTATAAAGTAGGCACAGTAAGAGAGTAACAACAATAACTAATAATAAAATTGAACAATTTTAACAATGTAAATGTGGTTTCTCTCTCTCTCTCAAAATACCTTATGATACTATATTCACCCTTCTTCTTATGATGTGAGATGATAAAATGCCCACATGATGAGATGAAGCATGGTGAATTATGAAGGCACTGTCATATAATATCATGCTACTATTGACTTCTAATGATTCATCATAAGGACTGTCTGTTTCTATGGTTGACCTCAGGTAACTGAAACTACTGAAAGTGAAACCATGGCTAAGAGGGGACTTCAGGCATACCTCAGAGCTATTGTGAGATCACTGCAAGAAAACCAGTATCACAATAAACCAAGTCAAACAATTTTTTTGGTTTCCCAGTGAATATTAAATTTGTGTTTACACTATGCTAGTAAGTCTATTAAGTGTGCAGTAGCATTATGTTTTTTTAAAAATACATACCTTAATTTAAAAAATACTTTATTGGGGCGCCTGGGTGGCTCAGTGGGTTAAAGCCTCTGCTTTCGGTTCAGGTCATGATCCCAGGGTCCTGGGATCGAGCCCCGCATTGGGCTCTCTGCTCAGCAGGGAGCCTGCTTCTCTCTCTCTCTCTCTCTCTCTCTCTCTCTGCCTGCCTCTCTGCCTACCTGTTATCTCTCTCTGTCAAATAAATAAATAAAATCTTTTTTTAATTGTTTTTAAAAAATGCTTTATTGCTAAAAATATTGCTATCATCTAGGCTTTCAACAAGCCATACTCACTGATCAGATAACCATAACAAATATAATAATAATGAAAAAGTTTGAAATATTTTGAAAATTGCCAAAAGGTGACAGACACAAAGTGAGCAAAAGTTGTTGGAAAAAATGGTGCCAATTGATTTGTCCAACAAAAGGCTGCCAGAATCCTTCAATTTGTGAAAAAATGAAATATCTAAAAAGTGCTATGACGTGAAGCATGATAAAACAAGGTATGCCTGTATTATATTCCATCCATTCACTGAAAGTTATATATGTTTCTATCTTGGAGTTCTGCTTACTGCCTTATTCCCAATGGTTTTAAGGATCATCTAAAAAACCACTTCAATATTACCTTTACTTATTGTTTATTATGGTCTTGATGTATAATTATATTTTCAGCTTAGTTCCTTCTGATTATTTCTGATTCTTTTTTTTCCTTCTCTTTATTGCTTAAATCCATACTCATATTTCTCTTTCACTGTATCTTAAAGCAAAGTCCCACTACATTCCAATTCTTATAAGACTAATGAGCAAATGTTTTTTCTACACAGGTTTTCTACTAAATTTAACCCATATAAATAAACATGCAAAAAACTGATATACTCTTGTGCAAATTAAAATGGGCAGAATACTAGTCAGAATGTGCCCTAAAGAAACCCAAAAACGTTATTCAGAAAAAAATAGCTAAAGTCTTTCCATGTAAAAAAAACTGATGCTGTCATTCACCCTCAACAATAACATTTAATTGGACATGTTGAAAGATGACATATGCTAGTTTTTTTTTTTTCAAGGAAGCCTTCAGATCTTTTCTTGGCTTGAAAGGTATATTTTAAGGAAAGAAAAACTTTAATTACCTAGATTAGTCTTGGACATAAAGGTAGGCAGGAATGTGGCAGAGACACAAAGGGGAACAGAAAGAACAAAGGGCCTAGTTAAGCAGTCATACAAAAATTCTGACACAATAATACAAAAGCCAATTACAGAATGACAAGCATTCTAAGTCATCATGCTTGAGTACTTTGGGTTACACTCATAATATTTAAAATCATGTTCTGTCACTGATATCCTTTAAGCAAACAGTGGTTAATACTCACCCTCCATAAATTATGGGATACCCCAAGCACATACGTGATGGCAAGTGGCAAGAAACTAAAAGTAAATACAGTCATCAAGTCTACAAATCTGAGCCAAAGAGGAGCAACAGCCATATGATGAGGCTCACTAAATAAGAAGACATATTCCTCAATACTGAACTTTTCAAATTACATATTATCAAATGTAGTGCCATGATCTTCCAATTGCTCAGACCAAAAACTTTGTACTTACATCAATTGACCAGCAAATCCTATGATACCTACTTTCAGATTGTATGCTGAGTCGCTTCTCCTCACCTAAACCACTACCTATCTCCTACCCCATTCCAATCCACTTCCGTCTCTTCTCTGGATTATTGCAATAACCGCATTCCTAAATATTCTCTCTGCTCCCAACACCCAACAATCTGTTCTCAACTGGGTAGCCAGAAAAGTCCTTTTAAACATAAGTAACATATCACTTTATGTTCATGATTTCAACAGCTTCTCATTCCATTCATTGTAAAAGTCGTGAGACCCACCATGATGGACAGTGTCTATGTAATTTGTCCATCCTCAGCTCCACCACTTTTCTGGTCTCTTTTATCATGCTGTCCTATTCCATTCCAGCCACACACTGGCTGCCAAGCTCTTCTGCCAACATTCTAATTCCTTCCCATCTATATTAGTTATGGTTCTCTAGAGAATAGAACCAATAGGATATACACAAGAGGAGATTTATTCTAAAAATTGGCTCATGCAATTCTGGAGACTGAAATTCCACAACTTGCTGTCTGCAAGCTGGAGAACAAGGAAACCCAGCAGTGGTGTACTCAGTCTGCGCCCAAAGCCCTGAGAACGGGATTGATGTAGTTTTGGAATGTTGATGAGGTCCAGAGCCAACCACTAAGAAAGAATTTCTTGAGATGTTTTGGTGCAAAAAAAAAAAAAAAAAAAAAAAAAAAGGTGATTATAGCCCAAGGACAGGTCCAGTGAGCCAAAGGAGCTGCTGCACTGGGATTGGGAGGAATGGCTGATTACACACTTGGGAGTGAGGGAGATAAGGAAAAAGGGAGGTTTTCAAAAGGACTTTGATATGCCAAAGAAGACTCTCAAGATATTGGAGGCCTTGCTATTGCCAAGCTAAGATTGTTTTTCTTTCTTCTAGGAATGCATTAACATTAAGACAGTTGGGAGTTGAAAAGCTTCTGGAGAATAGGTATTATTTCTTCTTTGAATGTTTGGTAGAATTCCCCAGGGAATCCATCAGGTCCTGGACTCTTGTTTTTTGGGAGGTTTTTGATCACTGCTTCAGTCTTGTTACTAGTTATTGTTCTAGTTATTGGTCTATTCAGGTTGTCAATTTATTCCTGTTTCAGTCTTGGTAGTTCCCAGGTTTCCAGGAATGCATCCATCTCTTCCAGGCTGTTTAATTTATTGTCATATACCTATTGATAATAATTTCTGATAATTGTATTTATTTCCTTAGTCATGCTCTTTCCCCTTTCATTCATAATTTTATTAATTTGGGTCCTTTCTCTTTTTTTGGGGGTAAGTCTGGACAGTGGTTTATTGACCTTATTAATTCTTTCAAAGAACCAGCATCTAGTTTCGTTAATGTGTTCTACTAATGCATTTCTGCTTTCTAATTCATTCATCTCCAGTCTAATCTTAATTATTTCCCTTCTGGTGTCTGGGTTAGGTTTAATTTGTTGTTGATTCTCCAGATCTTCAACTATTCTTCTATACCATACACAAAGATAAATAGACCCATCAATTGTCCTACTGGTTATTTACCCCAAAGATATAGATGTAGTGAAAAGAAGGGCCATATGCATCCCAATGTCCATAGCAGCAATGCCCACAATAGCCAAACTGTGGAAAGAGCCAAGATACCATTTATCAGATGAATGGATAAAGAAGATATGGTCCATATACACAATAGAAAATTATTCAGCCATCAGCAAGGATGAACACCCAACTTTTGCAGCAACATGGATGGGACTGGAGGAGATTATGCTTAGTGAAATAAATCTAGCAGAGAAAGTAAATTTTCATATGATTTCAGTTACTTGTGAAACATAAGGAATAGCATGGAGGACATTAAGAGAAGGAAGGGAAAATGAAGGGGAAGAAATCGGATGGGGAGGTGAACCATGAGAGATTATGGACTCTGGGAAACAAACTGAGGGTTTTACAATGGAGGGGGTGCAAGGATGGCTGAGCCTAGTGATGGGTATTAAGGAGGGCATGGATTGCATGCAAACAATGAATCATTGAACACTACATCAAAAACTAACAATGTACTGTATGGTGATTAACATAAAATAAAAAAAATAATAATAATAATTTACTTCTTATTAAAAAAAAAGAAAAAAGAAAAAAGACAGTTGGGAGTTTCCTGGAGAAATGTTATACTCTTACAAGTCCCTGTCAGTAGGCTGCAGGTCATTAAGAAAGTTAACTTTACATTTCCTTCTGCCTCTGTTTCCCACATCACACATGGAAGGGAAGGTGATGTTAGGACCCCGGGGATTTGAGTTATGAGTCTCTAGGAGTTAGGTTATTGATAAGAATGCTTTTTCCTCAGCTTCGGCCAATGGCTACATCTTATATAATTATAGTCAAGTATCAAAACTAGGAATTTTACAAATAAAGCTATTATAAACCATAAAAGATTTTTGTGCAAATAGTTTTCATTTCTCTGGGATAAACGCCCTGGACTACAATTTCTGTGTCATATAGTAAACGTATGTTTCGTTTTTTAAAGAAACTGCCATACTATTTTCTAAGGTGGCTGTACCATTTTACACTCCCACCAGCAATGTATGGCAGATTCAGTTTCTCAGCATCCTGGCCAGCATTTGGTATTGTCATATTTTCAAGTGTAACTGTTCTTATAGGTATGCAGTGGTATCTCATTGTGGTCTGAATTTGCATTTCCCTAATGGCTAGTGATGCTGAACATCTTTTCATGTGTTTATTTGTCATGTATACATCCTCTTAGTGAAATGTCTCTTCATGACTTTTGCCTATTTCCTACTTCAATTGTTTGCTTCTTAACATGAATTTTCAGAATTCTTTATGTATTCTAAAAACTGGTCCTTTTTCCAACATAAGGTTTGCAAATATTTTCCCCTGGTTTAAAGCTAATCTTCTAGACTTCTTAATGATGTCTTTTACATTTTAAAAAAAAAAGTCTTTAATTTTGATGACGTGCAATTTATTGATTTTTGTATTTTATGGATTGTGGTCTTTTGCGCCATGTCTAAGAACTTTTCACCAAGCTCTAGATCCAAAATATTCTTCTCCTATGCTATCTTCTAAAATTTGTATGTATTATCTTTTGCATTTATATTTATGATGCATTTTGGCTTAATTTTTGCATAAAATGTGAGATTTAGTTCAAGTTTCTTTGTTTTTATTTTTGTCTATGAATAGAAAATTGCTTCAGCACCATCTGTTGAAAAGATTGTCTTTCCTTCACTGAAGTGCTTTTGCACTTTTGTCAAAAGTCAGGTGGTCATACTTTGTGAGTCAATTTCTGGATTCTCTATCTGTTCCACTGATCTATGTGTCCACCTCTATGTCAATACCACACAGTCTTGATTATTGTTAATAGATAATAAATCTTGAAATTAAGCAGACTTTTTCTCCCACTTTATTTTTCTTTTTCAAAATTGTTTTAGCTATTCTATTTCCTCTATCTTTCCATATACATTTTAGAATAATCTTGAGTGTACCTGCAAAAAAATCTTATTGGGATTTTTAATACTTATATCAATTAGAGAAGAACTGACCTCTTTATTATACTGATTCTTCTAATCCATGAAATTGTCACATCTTTCCGTTATGTAGACCTTCTTTGATTTCTTTCATCAGCATTCTGTAGTTTTCAAAATAAAGGCCTGCAGATGTTTTGCTACACTTACAAGTAAGTATTTCTTTCTTTTTTGAGTGATTGTAAATGGTATTGTATTTTTAGTTTCAGTGTCAACACTCATTCATGATAAAAACTCTCAGAAAACTAGCAATAGAAGGAAAGTTCCCCAGCTTTAAAGAACATCTACAAAAAACCCTTAGCTACCATCACACTTAATGGTCAAAGACTGAATGCTTTCTCCTAAGACTGGGGACAAAGCAAAGAATATTTTAACTACTATTACTCAGCATAGCATGGGAGGTTTTACCCAGTACAATAAGCAAGAAATGGGAACAAAGGGTTTGCAGACCAGAAAGGAAGAAATAAAACTGTCCTTATTTGCAGATGACACAATGGCTTACAAGAAAATTTCAAGGAATCTATTTTAAAAAACAAAACAAAACAAAGAAAAACAAACAAACAAAAAATTCCTACAACTAGTGAGTTCAGAAAGGTTTCAGGATACAAGATCAACATACAAAATCAATTACATTTCTGTGTAATAGCAGTGGGCACCCTCTCTCCTACCTCCTTTTGGAAGCAAAGACGAATTTTTATAGCCCCATCTGTCCCTAAGGCTCTGTTCATTTTTTTCAGTCTATTTTTTTTCCTCTGTTTTTCAGATTGGATCGTTTCTATTGTTCTACATTCAAAGTCACTGATTTTTTTTTTTTTTTCACTCTGCCTCTCCATTCTTCTATTAAGGCTATCCATTGGATTTTTATTTGGCTTTTTGTTGTTGTTGTTGTTGTTGTTGTTGTTGTTCTAAAATTTCCATTTGGCTCTTTTTTATATCTTCTATTACGTTGCTGATAATTTCCAATTTTTGCCCAGACTTTCTGTTTTTCAATGGTTTCAAGTGTATCTGAAAGTGTTCACTGAAGCATTTTTATGATGTCTTCCTTAAATTCATTGTCAAATAATTCTAACATATTTAATATCTTGATGTTGGTGTTGATTGTCTTTTCTCATTCAGTTCGAGTTCTTCCTGATTCTTGGTATGAAGAGTGATTTCCTATTGAAACCTGAATATTTGGGGTCTTATAAGCATCTGGATCTTATTTAAATCTTTTTTAGCAACCTTTTAAAAAGATTTATTTATTTATTTAAGAGTGGGAAAGAGAGAGTACGCAAGCAGGGGGAGGGACAGAGGCAGAGGGAGAAGCAGACTCCCTGCTGAGCAGGAGCCCCATGCAGGGCTTAATCCCAGGAACCTGAGATAATGAACTGAGCCAAAATCAAGAGTTCGATGCTTAACCAACTGAGTCACCTAGAAGCCATAGCAACTTTCCTGTGATACCACTCCATTGCAGGAAAGGGGGCATCACTTCAGTACTACCAGGCAGTGATGGATACACAAGTTCTCCACTCAGCCTCTGTTGGAACCTGAAGGGGCTAGGTGTTCTTGATGCTGGACAGAGTGGGAATTTAGGATCCCACTAGGATGATACCCTGGCTGGGAGGGTAAGGGGTGCCATGTCACTGCTCCACTGACATGGCAAGCAAGGGAGGAGAGCTTCATTGTGCCCAGCAGGGATGAAAGTCTGTTTCTGACTCAGCCTTCTCTGACACCCCAGCATGAAGACTGAGGCAACTCCTACTGTCTCGTAAGGGTGGAAGTCCAAGGACTCTACCCAGTCTTCACTGGAAGGTGTCATCACAAAGCTGCAGTTTTCTTCTTTGATATTTGGCTGGAGCAGATCATTTATTGTCTACATATTTTCTGCCTTTCTAGGCTGCCCCTTCCCTCATCCTTTAGTAAGAGAGAACAGGCTTTTCTTGGGCTTTGTTTTGCTTTGTTGTTTGTTTGGGTTTTGTTTTGTTTTTGGGGGGTTTTGGGATTGTTGGGGTTTGGGGTGGGGGCTATTTGGTTTGTTTTGCTTTTAATTTTATTTTTGTCTGGCCTATTGGCATTCTAATGTGTAAAGCTTCTCCAGGACCTGGTTTGGGATGCACAAGGCAAGGCAAAAAGAAAACCCAAGGAATTCACCACTGTGTCATTCCTTGGTCCCAAGATACATAGGCAGTTTATCTTGTTCCCTCTACCTTTCAGGGTCTTCTTATGTTTGTGTTATATTTAAGTCCAGAGTTTTTAATTGCCCTAAGAGGAGGAACTAGAGAAAAATTAAATCTATACCATTGTCCTTCAAGTGAAACATCCTTAACTCTTTTATAGAAGAAAATGAAAAATAGTCCACTATAGCCAAACTCAAAATTCCCACCATTTATCTATTATTGAACTTTACTTTTATTTAATCATCAATAATTACTGAGTTCATCTATCACTAAGTACCTCTTAAAGAAAAACATTATGTTTAGGAGAAAATAACCTCTGTTGTACCAGCTTTGGAAACACAAACCTGTGAAGTGATAACAAATATTACCCTATATGCAGTAAAGAACATCAGGTTATAAGAATTTTGAGTTATTGGGTCAAATTATTCTTAGCTATTTCTGCCTTAAATTAAATATTTTTAAAAGGTGTAGTCTATATTATCATGAGTGTTTAATTTTCTAATTTTCTAAACGTATAATCCCCTCAGAGATCATAATGCTATAATTAGCATTATCCTAATATGACATATATATATATATATATATATATAATATATCACAGTAGCTCATATTGTTCTTAATTCTAAAATATTATAATTTTCCCCATAATTCTAAGCTCTCTGCTGAAGATGGCCATTGAAACATAGTTTTTCAGAATTGGAATAAATCTTATATCTTAATTATTGATCTACTTTCTACTCATTTTCCAAGAGTTTCTCTGCTAAAACTGAGAAACTTGGCAGACACTGTATATCACACTCCTCACTATATGGCTTTAAAATACGCTGGCAAAAATGGCCCTCAAATTCTGCTTCTTTACCATACCTATCACCTACCCTTTCCTTTTCCACTGAGAGGTTGCCAATCCAAATTATAAAACAGGTGAGGAAACTTTCTCTACTATGGATCCAAGACCTGGAGGAAAGATTAGCAAAGCTAAATTCATTATTAACAAGATTGGGAGTGGGAGATAGGAGGAGAAAGGGGGAAGTGACTGCCTTATCAAACCATGGACAAGAAGTTGGAAAGTACTGCCTTTTCACATGCAAAAAGTTCTTCCTATCTTTTTTGTTAAGATTTTATTTATTTATTTATTTATTTATTTGTCAGAGAGGAGAGGGGAGCGAGCACAAGCAGGCAGAAGGGCAGGCAGAGGGTGAAACAGACTCCCCTCTGAGCAGGAAGCCCAACATAGGACTTGATCCCAGGACCTAAGCCAAAGGCAGACACTTAACTGACTGAGCCACCCAGGTGTCCCAAGATCTTCCTATCTTTAATAATTTTTGCAAATATATTCTACTACTAACCCAGATACTGAAGACAGAAATGTGTATTTATCTTTCTTGTACATGGCAATAGTCTTTCATATACTGTACTTCTCAAATTGGTCTGTAAGTTTCTCAAAGGCAGAGGTCATGCCCTATGACCTCAGAATCTATGAATCTATGAATCTCTAAGCTCCAACCCAGTGTCAAGAACATAGTGATGTTCAATAAACATTTGTGAATAAAAAAAATGAATGTACTTGAAGATCATCTACTCACTACCTCCTTACCAACTTAAATTTCAAGGTCAATTTTTATAATTACTTCCTTAATCATACACACATATTATAACTCCATGTCTAGTTAAATCCAACACTCTACCTACAACATTTGCTTTAGCACTGAACATAGATAACTATAAGCCATACTTGACATGTCTGATCACTCTCCTTGAAACACTTTCTATACTTGACTTCTGTTATGAACTGAATTGTATCCCCCTAAAATTCATATATTGAAGTGTTACCTCCCATTGTGATTGTTTTTTTGAAATAGGGCCTTTAAAAAGGCAATTAGGGTTAAATGAGGTCATAAGAGTATACCTTAATGCAACAGGACTGGTACCATTAGAAGAGGTAAAACACCAGAGCTCATCTTTGTACATACACAGAGGAAAGGTGATGGAAAACATAGCCATCCACAAGACAGTTAAGAGGGTCCTTACCAGAAACCGAATTTGCCAGAACCTTCATCATTGAACTTCTAACTTCTAGAACTGTGAGAAAATAAATGTCTATTGTTTATGCTGAACAGTTTGTGGCAGTCCATTATGGCAGCCTAAGCAGACTCGTACAACTTCAAACACATCACACTGTCCTGGTTTTTCTCTTACTTCACTGGAGACTCCAAATCCATTTCCTTTGATAGTTCCTCCTCAGCTCTCCATCTTTCCATATCGGGATGCCCCAGTTTCTTTCCTCAGAAATATTCCCTTTACAATATATACTTCTTGTTTGGTAATCTGTCTCAACCTCTTGATATTCAGCATTAATTATGTGTTGATGATAACCAAATGTATGTTTCTTGCCCACACCCCTTTCCTGTTATCTATCTATTCAGCATCTCAAATTTAACATATTGATCTTTCTCCCACGGCATGCTTCTGCCACATTCTTCTCCATTTCAAGTCAGGGGCAAATTCATCCTTCCAGTTGCCCAGACCATAAACCTGGGAGCCATTCCTTGACTCCTCCATTTCTCTAATATAGTACATTCAATGTGTCTGAAAATTCTACTGGTTCAGCCTTCACAATTTATCAAGAACCAAACCACATCTAACCATCTCCCATGCCACCTCTATGGTTCAAGCCACCCTCACCACTCATCTGGATTCCTGCGGGGACCACTTGGTCTCTCTGCTTCCACAGAGGATTCTCAATAGAGCAGCCAGTGTAACCAGTTAAAACATAAATTTTACCATGGCACTCTTCTAATCAAAATTAATTACAGTAGAGTAGATTTCATTCTTTACAGTCACTTTAAGACCAAAATGATCTGTATCCCACACACCAATCTTTCCCCCACCACATCTTTGTTCTAATGTTTCCTCTCCTTTTTGCTCACTTTGCTCTATCCATAAAGAACTCTTTGATCTTTTTTCTAAAGAGAGAGCATGCATGAGGCAGGGAGGGGCAGAGGGAGAGGGAGAGAGAGAATCCCAAGCAGGCTCCATGCTCAGTGCAGAGACTGACACAAACAAGGTGCTCAGTCTCACAACCCTAAGATCATGACCTGAACAGAAATGAAGAGTTGGACACTTAAGCCACCCAGATGCCCCTCTTTGATGTTCCTCTAATATACCAGATATTTTTCACTTCTGAGGTTATGTATTAACTATGGCTTCCTGTCCTATAAAATTAAAATAATATTTACCTTGGGTGGGTGCCATTAAGGATTAAAGGTAATGTATAAAAACTACATGGCACATAACAGACATAGCTCTTAACATGGAAATTAAATTTCCTTATAAAAAGTTTAAAGCCTTATTTTTATTGCAGTTAATCTCAAATATTTTTCTGTAAAGAATTTAAAGAGTTTATTTAAGTCATTAGAAATTATATAAACTAAAGCAAAATATAATAAAAATATCTGAATTCTTGGGTCTTATCAAGATGCAGAAAGTCAAAAAAACATATTTCAGATACAAAGAACAAACAGCAAAACATAACATCTAACAGCAACAATTATTACCTATAATCCAGCATTCAAGACACATATCTCCTTGATTTTATATTCTAGGAAAGGGACACTAAGAAAATTCATAATATAAAATTTCTAGTTCATTGTATTTTTTTTCTTCTTTATTTTATCAAAAAAAAAAAAAAAAAAAAAGACGTACCTCCTAGAGAATGTGAGAAGATATTTTGGTTTGGTTTGGTTTTTCCAAGACCTGTAACTTCTCACCATAACACAATCCTTGGAATAAAAACAGACTTAGAGACAGACCTCCCTTCATCCCATTGTGGGCTCTGAATGAGCCTGAAAAAGCATGGGTTTCAGAATCAGACACATTTATATCTGAATCCCAGCTGTGATTACATGTAAGATGCTGGACAAGCTGGTAAACTTCTTAAATCTTTGGCTTCCTCATTTATAAAATCAAGATAGGAAATTTGCATGGGTTAAAGAAAATAAATGTGAACTCTCTGGCCCACTAGAAACTTAGGAAACGTCTCTCTTATTACTGTGGATTAACTTCATAATAAAAAAGCTCTAAGAGATGGTGTTTGGCTGTAGAGAACTTCTGTTGTACTAAATATTACTAGCTTTCATTTGATATTCTCTATAACACACTCAAATAGGTACACTTTCAAGCTTTTTTCCTGATACTTTTCTAACAAAATGGGAGAAAATTCCAACTCAAAGAATTATTGGCAAAAGCTGGTAGCAAGCTGTCTTTAGGTAATAAGCTTTACTACAGTATTTAACAATAGGTAAGAGAATGAATGAATGCTAGAATCACCATAGCTGAGGGTCAACATTGACTCTACTCAAGTGATTTTAGGGAACTCACTTAACCACTCTGCATCAGTTTCTTCTTTGTGAAATAGAGTTAGCTCATAAAATTCTTGAGGGTATTAAATGAAGTAATACATGCAAACTGCCTAGAACAGTGCCCAGAAGGAAACAGACATCCAATAAATGTTTTCTATTAATACTCTGAAAATATAAACTTAGAAACAACTTTCACAATTTCAAATATCAGATGTATTTTTCATTACCTGATTATTTTGTCATATGCAGATTTTTTTCTAATTCAAAAACCAGAAACTGGTACAAACAATTCCTTACAAATAGAATATATATATACCTATTATCCTTATAATCCTTATTTTTTCTGAGGGCAAGGAGAGCAAAAATTTATTTAAATTATTAATCAAGGGAGAAATTCTAGATTTTAATCAATTCCATGTATAATTTCTATATTGTCTGTGGTAAATTTTTAAAAATCAATTCCACATTATTTATATTCAAAATAACATGCTTTGGAAAAGTGTCAAAGCTTAATGTCAATTCTAAACAAAATTCAAAACTAAATTATCCACACGTGATCAATAGATGACTTAAGAAAATAAAATGTCAAGAGTAAATAATGTCAAACTAATCTAATTTCTTTCACTGGCAAGTTTTCTTCTGAAGTGGGACAGGAGAATCTTATTGATTTTGTGGTCTTTTTTAGATTTTTAACAAGATATTTGATGAAATAGTTCATATTACTTTTATGATAAAAAGAAGAAAGTATTACCTAAGTGAAATTACTACTAAAATGAACTTCCAATAATTTAAAAATAGCAGCCAAATTGGGGTGCCTGGGTGGTTCAGTCAGTTAAGTGTCTGCCTTTGGCTCGGTCATGATCTCAAGGTTCTGGGATGGGACCCCACATTGGCTCCATGCTCAGCAGGGACGCTGCTTCTCCCTCTCCCTCTGTCTAGCCACCACTCATGTGCGTGCGCACTCTCTCTCTCAAATAAATAAATAAAATCTTTTTTAAAAAAGCATCCAAAGTTGGAATTATGCACATAATGGTACATTAAAATCTATATGAATACACACACATATTTGTGCATTGCACAACCGGTTAAACTAAACAGAGGCAATGAATTATTAGTTTCTTCAACTATAAATTTGAAGGGATTTTAGCATGATCAAAAGTTTGGCATCAATTTAAAAGGGAGTCTCTAATGAAACACAGTAGAGTTCAACCCTTGGCTCTTTCCCACTTAATATTTCCAAATCAATTACTTGTATGAAAACAGAAAGCATTCTTCACAAATTTTCAGAAAGACAGCACTGGGATAATAGCTAATAAATTAAAAAAATAAATCAAGATCTAAAAGTCTGAATAAGCTGAATCATTAGCATGCAGTAATCAAAATGAAATTTAACCGTGTGGAGTTTTTTTTATTTTTTGTTTTTGTGGTGAGCTCTACACCCAATGTGGGGCTTGAACTCAGGACCCCAAGGTTCAAGAGTCACATGCTCTACCAAATGAGCCAGCCAGATGCTCCAAAAGTGTGAATTTTTTTTCCCCTAGTTTTCAAAAAATCAATTGTACTAGTGTCTCAAGGAGAAAACCTAACTTGGTAGAAGTTCTCATGAAAAACACCTGAGGGATTTAGTAGACTTCAAGTTCAATATGAGACAAAAGTATGATGGACTTTACAAAAGAGCTAATGCAATCTTAGATGGTAATTGAAGTATATTATGCAGGACTAAGTTACTGACAGTACCACTGTATTTTTCATTGGTGAGACTCTTCATGAAGCACTGTGTCCAGTCTGAGTAGCAGACAACAAGATACACTGTAATGGAAAGTACTAAATCAGGTTAAAGTTAAATTATGGTCAATAGTATCTTCACAGCTGGTACTTCAAAAAAGCTATACAATTATTTCCTTAACTTTCATCTTAAAATCAGCCAAATCACCATTTAATTTCAATGCATTTTTGAGATCTTTATATCACTATCATAAATGGAAATCCAGCACCACTTCCCAAAAGTAGAGAAAATGAAAATAATACTATTACATCTTAGCTGGTTACTGTTGTCAGCCAGGGCTCAGTTTAAGACCTGCTCCTTCTTTATAAGAAGTCACATTATGAAGTATTAGTTGTTAAATATATTCTACCATCAAACTTAGATCTTTCTTTACTAATGAGAAGAATTATAAAAGTTTAAAAAAATCTGTGATTAGATGTTATTTAAGACCATGTCCCTCAGGTGTACTGTCTAAAATTATCTCCTTTTTTAAGTAATGTGTGTCTCCACTTTGGGAAACTAAATTAAAATTTACTGGTATACCAGGCTATTACAGTCTGGAGATTTAATATAGAGAACACTAGAAACACTAGAGAGCTCCTTACTCAAAAATATCTCCCCTGAATAATGAGAAAATTATCTGGATATGTGTCTATTTGGTAATGGTGCCCCACCTACCATGATTTATCTGCTCTTGGCAACATCTATCATGGAGACAGTTCTTATGGGACAAAAGGATATGTGTCCATGAAAGATAGTGGGCTGAGGGGACGGGGGTGAGAGGGAATGGAAAGAAGTAGGAAAACTGAAGAAAAAGGAAAAAAGGATCCATGGTTTCTACTCTTTGGTTATCTTCTTCATCTTAATTCCTCTATTATTAACCTAAGTGTTCTGAAGAGACTGATATATCTGTGGAATTCATTGTCCTCAAATGCCTAAAACCAATTCATTCTCTAATCCAAGAAAACATCTTTGCTCATTATAATCCAAATAATTGAGATAAAAATTTCTACAGAATAAAATGTCCTAAATTCACAAATCATTAACAGACTCATTAAGATTATAAATCTTCTTGGCTTAAAGTTCTCTGACTTGGCAACTTGTTCAAAGGATGAATTTTCAATAACCCTAATTGCCTAGATAAATAGATAAATCAAAGAGTATATGAAATGTGAAAACAACCCATGATAAATCTAAAGAAAGGCTTCATTTTCACATCAAATATTTAACACTAACGCAGTGTCATACATACATTAAGTGTTCAAGATGAATTATTAAGTAGCTTTTCAGCATCACTCAAGAAACAACAATAGTTTGATTGAAAAAAAAAAAAAGAAGAAGAAGAAGTAGTAGTAGCATAGACCAGGAGAAAAATACATATATATTTATTCAGTGTCAAGAAATTCCCAAAATTCTTTTAAAATCCACTTAAGAGTTCTCCAAGTGAGAAAAACACACATACAGAACTGACAGAGTTTAAGTAATTTCTCAAGGCTAAAGAGTTAGTAAGTAGCAGGGCAGGAATTAAACCCAAGCAGTACAAACTTCCAGGTATAAGATGAATAAATTCTGCGGATGTAATGTACAGCATGGTGACTATAACTAACAATACTGTATTATATTCTTGAAAGTTGCTAAAAGTAGATCTTAAATATTCTCACCATAGAACAAAATTTTTTAAAAAGGCAATTATGTAAGTGATAAGGGTGTTAACTTACCTCATTGTGGTAATCATTTTGCAATATGTATGTATATGAAATAATCGCATGTATGTCTTAAACTTAATATTCTGTACTAATTATGTCTTAATAAGGCTAGAAAAAAAATGCCTTAAAAAAACTGAGGCAGCAAAAACCATCTGAGACTCAGTGACAGCAAAAGTTATCCTGATAATCATCATCATCATCATCATAGCATAACTTTCTCATCAGATCTTCTCAAATTAGATTCTCAAAACTTTGCAGGCCACAACAGACACACGAAAAAGTGTTCAACATCATTCAGCATCAGGGAAACACAAGTCAAAACCTCAATGAGATACCACCTCACACCAGTCAGAATGGCTAAAATTAACAAGTCAGGAAACAACAGATATTGGCGAGGATGCAGAGAAAGAGGAACACTCCTTAGCTGTTGGTGGGAATGCAAGCTGGTGCAGCCACTCTGGAAAACGGCATGGAGGTTCCTCAAAAAGCTGAAAATAGAGCTACCCTATGACCAGCAATCATACTACTGGGTATTTACCCTAAAGATACAAACATAGTGATCCAAAGGGGCACGTGCACCTGAATGTTTATAGCAAAAATGTCCACAATTGCCAAACTATGGAAAGAACCTGGATGTCCATCAAGAGATGAGTGGATAAAGATGTGGTGTGGGTGTGTGTGTGTGCGTGTGTGTGTGTGTGTGTGTGTGTGTGTTTAGGAATACTATGCAGCCATCAAAAAACCCCGAAATCTTGCCATTTGCAACGACGTGGATGGAACTAGAGGGTATCATGGTAAGTGAAACAAGTCAAACAGAGAAAGACAATTATCATATGCTCTCTCTGATATGAGGAATTTGAGAAGCGGGATTGGGAGTCATGGGGGGTAGAGAGGGAAAAAATGAAACAAGATGGTACCAGGGAGGGAGACAAAACCATAAGAGACTCTTAATCTCAGGAAACAAACTGAGGATTGTTGGAGGTTGAGGGGGACATAGCATGGCTGGGTTATGGACATTGGGGAGGGTATGTGCTATGGTGAGTGCTGTGAATTGTGTAAGACTGATGATTCACAGATCTATACCCCTGAAACAAATAATACATTATATATTAATTTAAAAAAAAAAAAACTTAGCAGGCCACATATTTTTTTTTTATTTTTCAGGCCACATGTTTTCAAAGATCTAGCATGTAATATAAAGAGACAGTAGTGTCTAATATTTGTTGTATATATGAATGATTGTGAATAAATACTATTTATGAGAATTATCAGCATCTATTGAAAATTACTTAAATTAGTTGTAACAGATACCCAAAAACTATGAAAATATATTAGTACTCCAATTACTCTTAACTTACAGTGTTTTCATAGCAATAATGAAGTAAAAAGAGATATAATTAATAAGTGTGATATTCTTTCTTGTACTTCCAAGTTTCTTAACTCATATCTATCATAAAGCACATACAGTATTGAGACTTTCAAATACGTCAAAGAAACCAGAAACTATGTTTGGGTAAATTATGTAATAGATGGAAAATTAAGAAGAAGTCAGGTTGGGCAAAACATGAATTTTCTAAAAGATGGTTTTTTCCCATATATTTAAGTAAGGTCAGACATTCTCTGCCAATAATAGCATTCTAACAAGAAAAAAAAAAAAACATTGTTATTGCAGACAAGATTTAACCTCTGTAAATTATGAAAAAAGAAATACATTTTTCCTCTCTGGAATGACATTATGACATGGTCAAGTATAGGAAGAAAAGTTTAACTTTTCAAAATAATTGCCATGCTTGTGCTTTCATGACTTTACTATTTCTGGTATTGTGTTTATAAAAATGTTAATGAGTCGCTAAGAGTATAAAGAATTTGCTTGTCCATCCTTTCTGCAGCCATGGGGAAAGTGGATGAGAGATAATGTATTAGCTCTCAACCTGTCAAATCAGCAGTATTAAAAGCCAATGATAAAATTCATTACAGGCTACTGAATAGGTTGACAAAAAGAGAGAGGAGGAAGGGAACTCAAACCGTTTTTACTTATAAATCAACAAATATAAATTATAAACTAAGTAAACCCGATTGCTAAGTGCTGTTGAGAATATAAAAACTTCATGTGACACGCAATTTCTATACTCAATAATGTGATTTTAAATTCAGAGAAATTTTTTAAAACACATAAAAATGAGTAAGCAATAGGAGCAAGCAATTATATTAAATGTAAATATTATCTTAGTGCTTCTCAACAAAGGTCAGCAGACAAAACAGACTACAAGCTTCCACTCTTCTTGAAATGTAGAGAATCACCTGAAGATGATATTTTGCTTTTATGATGCACAAACGTGAAAGAATTCTGAAACTCAGTAGAAGTCTATGAGGGATTAAGAGAGAGTCAACTATCATATGGTTTCACTTATTTGTGGAGCATAACAAATAGCATGGAGGACATGGGGACTTAGAGTGGAGAAGGGAGTTGGGGGAAATTGGAAGGGGAGGTGAACCATGAGAGACTATGGACTCTGAAAAACAATCTGAGGGTTTTGAAGGGACGGGGGGTGGGAGGTTGGGGTACCAGGTGGTGGGTATTATAGAGGGCACGGATTGCATGGAGCACGGGGTGTGGTGCAAAAATAATGAATACTGTTATGCTGGAAATAAAAATAAATAAAAAAAATAAAAAAAAATAAAAAAAAAAAGAAGATAAAAATTAAGTCAGAGGACTCATTACTACCACAGGCAGTAGCCAGGAAGAGATACAGAAGCATTTACTCTAAGCTGACTGACAGTTCCAACTGCTGAGGACATCCAAGGACTTCGAACTTCAAGTAAAGTATCACAAATCTATTACTAAATACATGCAAATTAAAGTCTGTGGATCAAAGTGTTACTGAAATATGCAAGTAATAAGAATTAGAAGAGTACCAAATGCTACAGAAGTTTGTGTTTATCCTGTTAAACACTATAAGAAATATTTCTCTTACTGTCTAATTTTGTTATTTACCATAGCATTTTATATTTTTAAGTAAAAGTAAAAACTAACCTGTATTTTATATAAAGCACTAGATGAATGAGACTAAAATGCCCAACCACCCGCTCAAGAAAACATGCTTCATTCAAGACAAACCTTAAAATCTTTAAATGATAGTACTGTGGGAAAAAAACCTAAAACATAACCACATGTACTACAGACACATAAGCATTTGAGTATAAACATCATATTAAAACAGTGGCTGACCTATATTTTATTTTTGTTGATGTTTATCACCACAGTTTAATCCAACAGAGATTTATTGAGCACCCATTATGGACTAACCAGTGTGAAAGATGCCGGGGTAGAGAGATGAATGAACAAATTAAATGGTGGTTCTGAATCTAGCATCAATTTTCTCCCCACAATTTTCACACTCCCTCTTCATCTCATCCCACCTAAACTGAATTTTGAACCAATAAAAATTAACCTGATAAAAAGTATTTGGATATGTGCATATCATTTTAGATTCGATCAGGATATTTTCCAATTTCAGTGAAATAAGCAAAGTAACTCAATAATAAAATTCAAAATAGACTATTGCACAGTTTTACTTCCACTTTGCATTTTACAGGAATAGTCACCCTTTTCAAGAGTCCTCTTTTAATCTGTCTGTCTCTCTCACACATACCCTTACAACATTAATCCACATTTAATCTTTTAGATGTCAATCATTCTGAGCTAATTAGTTAGCTTCTTGAATGATCACAATTTCCACATTTTCATTGGGTATGTATATTATTTAAAACCTAAAATCAAATAATGTGCTAACTCTCTTAACAGTATATGAAGTAAAGGCTATTAAAATAGCTGTATAGAGAGGCAAAATATAAAACCCATCTTGGATGTGAACTAATTTCTGCTGATTCACTGTGAGAAACAACATAGTGGGAAGGTAGAGGAATTTAACTTGAGCACTCCTGAAGCCTCAGGTAGGTAACAAGGTGGGCACAGGGAGTGCTTTGTCTGCCTCTACTGAATGAAGGTCATGATTTTGGAAATGAAAACTGAACAGCAACTACACAGATGTTGCACAAGAATAGGGTTTTATTCATTCATAAACCCTACGGTGCCAGGATAGTGGAAAGCATTAAGATGAGGGAGAAAGTGAATAATGAAATCACTAGAGATCCCCATATAGAAGAAAGGAGTGACACTTCCCTGACAGAGGTTACAAATCCAGCACAAAGGCAAGAGATTGTAATCTCAATTAATCAGGATATTATGCTAAAAATCACATCCTTCTTTAGAAATAAAATACTCTGCTCAGAAATTCTTCTTCTCTCTCTCTCCTGGCATTCTTGTTTCTCTGATAATATCTTCATGCACAAAATTGAAAAAAAAATAATATTTTATTTTGGACTCATTTGTAATGTAGATATGATAGAAATTTATATAGAGAATGGCCTCTTCATTTTCAAAATAAATAATAAGGAAGGAAATACTTGAAATAGTCCATCATAATCAAACTGCTGATACAAAATGTATTGAGAGAGAAAAGGAGAGAAAAATATGATGATCTCAAAGTTTTAAACACAAACATCACAACAGTGACATAAAGCCTTAAAATAGCTCTGGAAAGGTTTAAGCCCAGGATGTGCTGAAATTGTGGGAAATACAAAAAGAACTGAAATTCAGCTAATTCCAAAGAAGCAGTAATCAAGGAGTGTCTATTTCCCTGCTGGAGGTAGAGAATGGAATGTTAAGGCATAATAAAGGAAAGGAAGAAAGATCCATTAAGCAATTTCATTTTCATCTTCCCCAACGAGTATAATCTTTATCAATATGTTGTCTCATAAGCTTGCCTGAGCTGTTAAGATACCAACTGCAAATGCTAAACAACTTATGGCAAGCCAATGAGGCAGGACCAAGTAACCCTTTCCCATGGGGAACAAATATCAGCCATTTCATTTCACCCATAAATGTTTTAGGATATATGTCTACCAGAAAAGGATTCTTAAAAAAATACCAACATCATGCTTCTTAAGATTAACAACTTTTTCATATTATCAAATACCTAGTCAATGTTCAAGTGTCTCTAATTGCTTCATTAATGTTTTAGAGTTGATTTGTCTCAAACAAGAACCAAGTCAGGTCCATATGTTGCATTTGGTTAACATGTTTCATAAATCTCTTTAATTCACACATTCCCTCTCCCTCTTCCTTTCCTCACATTTTATTTTATTTTATTTATTTTAAAGATTTTATTTATTTATTTGTCAGAGAGGGAGAACAAGCAGGGGAGGAGCAGGCAGAGGGAAAGAAGCCAGCTCCCTGCTGGGCAAGTGGCCCAGTGTGGGACTCGATCCCAGAACCCTGGGATCATGATCTGAGCTGTAGGCAGCCACTTAACCAACTGAGTCACGCAGGCGTCCCACAATTTTTTTTTATTACTTTAAAAAACAGGACTATTTTTCCTACACTTTTCCACATTCTAAGGTTTTGCTGACTATATACCTATGGTGTCAACATATTATTCCATCTCCTATGGATTGTTGTATATAGAGGTCTGATTAGATTCAGTTTGGTATTTTGTCAAGAATGAGTCATATTTTTGTGGTGTACCTCTACTAGGAAGTAGGCGGTATTCAGTTTTCCCTCTTTTTGTGAGTTTAGGTGTTGCTGGCCTGATTCTTCCATGAAAATGTTTTTAACAGCTATTATTGGCTAGATATACTTTTTATTAGAAATTAGAAAATGATAATGGTCTCATCATTTGATTTCTTCTTTATTAGCTGGAATACTTTAGTAAAATCTACTTATGACCTATATGGCTACCCTAAGGTTCTTCATACAGGAAAGACATGTTTGATACACTCCCTTCCTTACCAGGATGGAGAAGAATAAGTTGGTTCTGTAACATTCTTCAAAGGTTATCAATGAGGATTTTTCTTAAGTTTTTATTTAAATTCAGTTAGTTAGCATACAGTGCAACATTAGTTTCAGGTGTACAATATTAGTGATTTAACACTTCCATACAAGACCTGGTGCTTATCTCAAGTGTGGTCTTAATGCCCATCACCTATTTAACCCATCCCCACTATCTACTCCCCTCCTGGTAATCATCACTTTGTTCTCCATAGAGTCTGATTCTTGCTTAGCTCCTCTCTCTTTTTTTTCCCCCTTTGATCATTTGTTCTGTTTCTTAAATTCCATACATGAGTGAAATCATATGATACTTGAGATTCTTCCTCTGACTTATTTTGCTTGGCATAATACTCTCTAGCTCCATCCACATCATTTCAAATGGCAATATTTCAAACTTTTTTATGGTTGAGTAGTATTTCAGTGCCTGTGTGTATGTGTGTATGTGTACCACATCTTCTTATCCATTTATTTGAGTATCATTATGAAGTCATGAAGTTTTACACATTTGATGTCCTTTTAATCTAATATAGTCATTAATCCTTATATGAGGAGGGCTCTTTTAGTTCCTATGCCATTTTTGTCATAATTCATAATAGTATTTGGTAGCTTCCTAATTTTCTGGTATAACAGGGTCTTTCTGACTCCTCTTGTACACTCTCTGCCCTGGACTTGGAAACACTCATTTCTGCAAAAACTGTGGGGATTTTTTATGGGAAAAAAATATTTAAAGACCACAGGTTGGGTACTATTATGTATTGTCTCAGGACTTTTATAGCAGACAGGGCTAGGGAACAACTCATTTGAAGAGAAAATATATCATCATGAATTTATGTTAGTATTTCCAATCCATATTTAGCTTGCTATTTTTAGTTAATTTTTTGTTTGTACTTTTTTTAAAAAGATTTTATTTATTTATTTATTTAGAGAGAGAGAATGAGAGGCGGGGAGGGTCAGAGGAAGAAGAAGACTCCCCACTGAGCAAGGAGCCCGATGAGGGTCTCGATCCCAGGACTCCAGGATCATGACCTGAGCCGAAGTCAGTTGCCAACCAACTAAGCCACCCAGGTGCCCTGTTTGTACTTTTATGTCACTTGACTTATGCTAAAAATATTGGTTCCTAACAGCCTTAACATAATTACTTATTAATTAGTTTTGAACAATATTATCACTAACACTGATAACTGAAAAAAACTATTGAATATTTCTTTGCAGATCTTTTTCTCCTTGGAACATCTCCACCAGAGTTGTACAGTCAAAAGTACTGTGTTTCAAGGTCCTTTGAAGAATCTACCCTCTGTGTCATTAACCTACCAACTCAATTTGTTTCATTTTGCTCCCAATTTTTTAGGAACTCCTTTTAATTTTTTATTAATTTATTATATAGCTATATAAAACATTCTCATGGTTCCAAACTCAAATCTAAAAATTAAAATTAAAAAGATAAACTCTGAGAACTCCAACTTCCATTTCAACCCCACTACTCTGTTCCTTCCGCATTCATTGTGATTCTCAAAATATTGTCCCCTAGGAACATTTGGCAATGCCTGGTTGTCACAACTAGATAGGTACATCGGTAGGTAGAGGTCAGTATGGTGTTAACCATCCTATAATGCACGAGATAGTCTTACAACAAGGAATTATGCAGTCCAAACTTTTAATACTGCTACTGTTGAAAAACCCTGCTCTATAAATAACACTTACTCCTTTTAGTTTGGGGTTACTCTTTCATTTTTCTAATACAAGCCAAAGAAAAATTACTTCCTTAGATAAACAGTATGCATAATACATAGTTTTCTCCTTAAAATTTTTTATGTCATGATCTACCCTGGAACTCATTTCAAAGCAACATATATATATATATATATTCTTCATTCTTTTTTTATAGGAGCATAGTACTTCATTATATGGGCACATAATAGTTTATTCAACTACTTCTTATTCATGGATATTAGACAGACATGAAACTTTCTCTATTGAAAACAATTCTGCAATGAATAGTGTTGTGCATATGTCCTCTTGTACTTTTGCAATGTCCACACATTTGGATGAACTTCTAGAAGTGAGACTGTTAGGTCAAAGAGAAAATTCAAATATAACTTGGTAGATATTGTCAATTCCCCTCTATACAGGTTGTACTTTTCTTCATTCTCATCAGCCAATGAAATGTGTTTTCAGATTCTTTATTCTTGAAGATGGAGAAATTGTATGTTGGTATAATTTTCTTTTGTGCTTTTCATTACATGTGAGTTGAATATTTTTCATTTCATCGAGGACTATGAGCATATATTATTACTTTTAGTAGTTAACTTCTGCCAATTTTTCTTAGTGTTAATGGTCTTGCTCTACTGTAGTTTTAGAAGCTCATTTTGCATTAGCAATAGTAACCCTTTGACTGTAATATAATCCACACTTTTTCTAGTTTGTTTTTTATTTTAATTTTCTTATAGTTTTTTCTTATGTGAAATTTCTTTTTTATTTTAGCACAATCAAATTTATCTGTGATTTCCCAATGTCTTCTAAATTTTTGAATTTTTAGTAAGAAAATTTTCCCATTTACAAATTATAAAGGAATTCCCCCATTTTTTTTCCAGTAGTTGCATGACATTTCTGATACATTTGGAATTTATCCTGGTATATAGTTCAAGGAAGGATAAAATTTTACCATTTTCCATGTAGCTATTCAATTATGCCAATACCATTTATTAAAGTATCCATCTTTTCAACATGGCTTTGATATGCCATCTTTATCTTATAACAATTTCTATATGCATTTGGGATTATTTCTGGGCTTTTTATTCTATTTGTCTAATTACACTATTTTGTCTATTACATTGGTCTATCTAATTCATGCACCAATAATATCTGTTAAAACTAGCATCCCAATCATTTCTCTTCTTTTTTAGGGCTTCCCTAACTATTCTTGCTTGGTGTTCTTTCAAGTAAAAATTGAATAAACTAGTGTATCTCCACTTTTCATTTGAATAATTATTTATAAATTAACTTAGGATGAGTTGTCATTTTTCATTTCTCCAAAGAAGACATACAAATGGCTAACAGACACATGAAAAAAAAGTTCATCATCATTAGTCATCAGGGAAATTCATATCAAAACCACATTCAAACACCACCTTACATGTCAGAACAGCAAAAAATTAACAAAGCAGAAAACAACAAATGTTGGAGAGGATGTGGAAAAAGGGAAACTCACTTACACTGTTGGTGGGAATGCAAGTTAATGCACCCACTTTGGGAAACAGGGTGGAGGTTCCTCTAAAAATTAAAAATAGAGCTACCCTATGACCCAGCAATTGCACTACAGGGTATTTACCCCAAAGACACAGGTATAGTGAAAAATGAGCTATATGCACCCCAATGTTCATAGTAGCAATGTCCACAATAGTCAAACTGTGGAAAGAGCCAAGATGTCCTTCAACAGACAAATGGATAAAGAAGGTATGGTCCATATATACAATGTATGCCTCCATCAAAAAGGATGACTACTCAACTTTCACATCAACATGGATGGGACTGGAGGAGATTATGCTAAGTGAAATAAGTCAAGCAGAGAAAGTCAATTGTCATATGGTTTTACTTATTTTTGGAACATAAGGAATAGCATGGAGGACATTAGGAGAAGAAAGGGAAAAATGAAGGGGTGGGGGATGAGAGGAGGTGCTGAAACATGAGAGAGACTATGTACTTTGGGAAAAAAACTGAGAGTTTTAGAGGGAAAGGGAGTGGGGGGATGGCTGAGCTTGCTGATGGGTATTAAAGAGAGCACAGATTTCAGGGAGCACAGGGTGTTATACTCAAACAATGAATCTTGGGACACCACATCAAAAACTAATGACATACTGTATGGTGACTAAAATAACATAATAAGGGGCACCTGGGTGGCTCAGTGGGTTAAAGCCTCTGCCTTCAGCTCAGGTCATGATCTCAGGGTCCTGGGATCGAGCCCCACATCGGGTTCTCTGCTCAGCAGGGAGCCTGCTTCAAAAATAAAATAAAATAACATAACATAATAATAATAAAAAAGTTAGGGTTGTCATCTTTATGTTATTCAGTCTTTCTGGTTAATAATATAGTGTGCCTTTCCATTTCTTCCAATCAAATTTTGTGCATTTTTATAGTTTTCCTCAGTTAGGCTTAAATATTTCTTAAGCTCATACCTAGATACTCTATTTTCAGTTCTTCTCATTTTCTTTTTTTTTTTTTTTAAAGATTTCATTTGTTTACTTGACAGAGAAAGAGAAGAGAGAGACAGCAAGAGCAGGAACACAAGCAGGGGAAGTCGGAAATGGAGAAGCAGGCTTCCTGCAAAGCAGGGAGCCCAATATGGAGCTCGATCCCAGGACCCTGAGATCATGACCTGCGCTGAAGGCAGAGGTTTAACGACTGAGTCATTCAGGCACCCCTGGTTCATCTCATTTTCTAATCATAAAGAGGATACTCCATTCCTATTGTATTCTAATAGATTATTATGTATAAATATCAATACTATTGATTTTGTCTATTGATTCTTTAACAAACTATTTTCCTAAATATCAGATGAATTTGAGACAGTTTTGCATTCCTTTATAATAGCTGGAAGAAGTCCAAAGAAATACTGCTTTATTATGTTTGAGAGTTCCTATTTTTAGCTTAGGTTGATGTGGCCAAGGGAAACAGATTGCCATGAATCAGAAGAGTAAAACAAGTACCACTGAGAAAAAATAGAAGCCCCATCAGAAAAGGAAATAGTAAAAGCACACTTAGGGGAGGCAATTTTCTGAAGTGATGGAAATACTTTGTGTATCTTGTTGGATTTGTGCGTATGCAAGTAACACGAATTTGTCAAGATTTATGGGATTGCACATGTAAGATTTCTACATGTCACTACATAGAAATTTTATTTCAATAACCTGTAAATAAAAAGAGTACCTAGGTTTTTTTTTTATTTCTTACTTTTTTAGCCTAAATAAATATCCACTGAAAAACATCAAACCAACTGCTATAGATGGTTAAAATTTTCCACCCCCTCCCCAAGCCTACTCTTCAGAGGAAATCACTGTCAGTACTTCGATGGTCATAGTCCCAGACTGCCTATAACATATAAATTCTCTCTGCATTCCTCCTTCTCTTCCTCTCTCTCTCCCTTTATTTCCTACCTCCCTTTTCTTTCTATCTCCTCTCCCCTTCCTCCTCCTCGTCTTCATCCCTCTTCTATTTCTTCTTCCTCCCATCCTCTCCTTGGTAAAGCCAAGAATCCACAGAATCCAAATTCAAGGAAGAGAAACATAAAGGAAGAATTTTCAGCAACCAAAAGCTAATATCAAGTTCTTTTATTTCTCAAATAAAGCAAACAAGACATATGCTTCATAGTAATATTTCTTAAAATCCCCCCCTTTATCTAAAAGATTTATTTATTTATTTAAGAGAAAGAGAGAGTGGGAAGGTGGGGAGGAGCAGAGGGATATAATCTGCAAGCAGACTCCCCACTGAGTGTGGAGCCAGACACTGGGCTCAGTCTCGGGACCCAAGCAATCATGACCTGAGCAGAAACAAAAAGTCTGCAACAAATCAACCAGGTGCCTCAAAATTCCCCTTCTTCCATCAATTTCTAGCACAAATGAAGTACCTTCATCAACTTCTAGGAACAATCCTCTGAATTATCTCTTCCCCATTCCCAGATTACACTCTTTTTACCTCATTCCTTCTCGCACTTCTACATCGCTAACACAAGAAGTACTCACAGCTTAGACTGCTGTTGGACCATTAGAAGGAAGAAAAAATGTGAGAAAGCAGAAGCCACCAAAGGGTGGGAAGGAAGCTGAGAACAATATTTGTCATAATAAAATTATATGCATATAGGTACAAAGATACAAATTATAATCCTATTTTACAAACATCCCACAGTATGATTTTCAATTTACTCAACTATAAATTCAAACTACTTAACTGTACCAAAGACAGATTCTTTAATTATTTCAAGTCACTAGATAGGTCACAAGACTCAGAGGTGTGAATTGGATAAAATAGCTAGGTCTGGTTCCTGTTACTGAGAATAGTAACTAGATTGCTGATTAATGAGTGCTGTGTTCTGGAGAGTGTTTTCTAGTGACTTGCTGTAGAATTCTATCCTTGTCCCTGCCCTATTCAACGTTTTTATTGCTAATTTAGATAGTGATATAAAAATCATGCTTCTGAAAATTGTCTGACACAAGTATAAGAGGAATTGCTAATGCAATGAGTGACATAATCAGGATTCATAAGTTTAATTAAACTAAAAATCAACAAGAAAAAATATAAAAGTAAAATATAAAGTTTGAAACAAATCAAAACCTCAATAACTTAAGTGTAAAATGAAAAAGACTAACAGCAATTCCAATAAAATAACCAAAAAAAGTACATGCCCAAAAGTACAACATTAAGTAATAATAACTCATGAAATCTAAAATAGCTAACAGATTTCCTCATTTGCATTAACAGGAAGTTAACATCCAGATCAAAGGAGGTCACAGTACTCAATACCCACTGTAACCTGACAATGGTCAGCAACATTAATTGACTTAATTCTTGGCACCACACATAAGAAGGACATTGACAACAGTGCATTGAGAGGACAACAAAAACAATGAGGTATACAAAGTCTACTTTATATGGGGTGTGACTTAAATAACTAAAAGTGATTTACCTATAGAGGTCCTAATTAAACATCTGAAGATCTGGCATGTGAAAAAGAGGACAGATACAGTATGTATCATCCAAAAGGAAAAAACAGGATCAATGTATTGAAATTAGTGAAAAGCTATGCTTATTAGAAATAGCCATACACAAATTTTAACTGTGCCAGCCTATATATAAAGAGAGAATAAAGAAAAATGTATATTAATTTTAGAGATAGCACATCATTTATTTAATGTGTATTTTTTCCTTTGTTAACTGAAAAGCAAATGAAATATTTTATACCTTAATGTGTTATTACCAAGATGTCTATTTTTGCAAACTCCGGTTATGTAGAAACCCCCTGTCTAACACAAAGTCCAACATGTCTAACGTGAGTAAGGTTAGTGACATAGAAGAACTGCATCATTTAAACTAGTGGTTTGGGGCCAGGAGTGGTGGTACCATACCACATTTCGAAGAATGTGAAGATGTTTTGATTGTCACAATAATTAAGGATGGTATTCCTACTTATTGGGTGGTACCATGGATAATAAACATTCTGGAAAGCATGTGAGGATACCTTAACAAACAAACAAGCAAAAATTACTCTGCCCAAACTCCCAATAGTTGCCATGTTGAGAGAAACAGGTTTAGACCATGATTGTGTTCATGACACACTGTGAATACTAGAATTTTTAGCTGCAAATTTAAAGGAAAGCAATTGTATCCATATATTATTACAGTATTCTCTTGGATGACCTTTATCTTAACTGTGAGAGTTGAGGTGTTTATTGCCTTGATTTCTATCTCATAAACTCCCCAGCCCAACTGCTAATTTGTTCCAGTAAACATGAACTTTTTGTTGGTGTTAACTCAGTGATATATGACACCTCTTATATGTTTCTTGTGCTCCACTCCTCACATCTTATAATGCTCACAGCCACAGGTTCAGTCTGTCAGACATTCCTACAAGAGTTTCTATTCTCCCTAATAGTCAAGACCCAGTGAGCAAACTCTAAGAACACATTTTGGGAGGATTTATAGCATGCATGCCACAGGAAACCAGTTGAGAATCAAGGACGTACAGACCATCAAATTTTAATTTTACAAATTTGCAAGTAAATTCCCCAAGCTCTTTCTTTTCTTATGCTAAGCCTTCCTTCCATATTTTTCACCTAAATGAATATAAAAGCTCGTAAGAATGATAATTTATCAAGAGTCTTCAAATTAACACTTTGTTTTTTACATCCTTTTCCAAATGAGGTATGCTCTGCTGTCAATAGTGATACCAATCATTGGTTAGTTAGGCCTTCTACTGCCTCCTTACCGTGGTCCACCCAGAGCTAGAACAGTTTCTTTGCCCTAGGATGCTAATCAAACTCGTTTTCAATAACAGATGGTTCAACAGCTGTTACCATTTGAGAAATCCTTTTGTTCTTATCCCAGAAAATTTTGTGTATTCTCACTAAATGTAAAGTGAAGAAATGAAAGAAAACCCAAGAGAGAGAACGTGGACAAAACTATTTTTCAGAGAACTCTGTAGCTTAACCTATGAGCCATGAAATTAGTGATGTGCTAAACAACGTAGAAATTTGACAATTTAAAAATCCTCACAATATAGTGTGGGCTATTTCCTTGCCCATGTACATAAAGAAATAAATTACGGACACAAACTGCCATTTATGTAAACACACAAATAGAACCCCTAAGACAGGGTTTGGTAAACAGGCCCACAGGCCAAATCCAGGCTGCTACCCACTTTTGGATGGCCCAGGAACTAAGAATATTTTCTACATTTTTGAATGTTGAATGACTGAATAAAAACAAAACAGAAATAATATTTTATGATATGTAAAAGTTAACTGAAATTTAAGTTTCGTTGTTGAAAATTATTTATTAGAACATCACCACACCATTGATTTATGAACTGCATAGTCCTGCTTTTACACTGTGATGGCAGAGTTGAGTAATCAAAAACATTTATGGCATGGCCATGGCTTTTTAGGGAGAAATAAAGGATGAAGAGTCTCAGAAAAAGTTTAATCATGCAAATAGATGCTTAGTAAATACTTTTGAAACCAGTGGTAGTGGAACAGAAGCATCGGAACTGCACTTCACTTCTCATTCAGTGGCCAACAACTCAGTCTTTAAAGTTTAGATAGCTCGACCATGAAATAGAAATGAGAATATTTAACTGGCCTTTTTAAAAATTAACTATGTAACTAAAGTATAATATACATAATATGCAAACTACAGGAGTTAGCTCAATGAACATTCACAAAGTGAACACACATTTACAACCTCCATGAAGATCAAGACATAGAATACAACAGGACCCTCAAAATCCCCCTTCTAAAGTACAATGCTCCTCTTCCCAAAAAGAAACTACTATTGTTGGAGTGCCTGGATGGCTCAGTCAGTTAAGCATCTGCCTTGGGCTCAGGCCATGATGCCAGGGTCCTGGGATCAAGCCCGGCATCCAGTTTCCTGCTCTGCGGAGAGCCTGCTTCTCCCTCTCCCTCTGCCTGCTGCTCTACCTTCTTGTGTGCTCTCCACACCCCACCCCCCAGCCCCCGTCAAATAAATAAATAAATAAATAAATAAACTAACACTATGAATTTGTTTTGCTTATTTCTTATCTTTATTTAAAGTAGATCAGACAGTATATATATCCTTTTGTGTCCAGCTTCTCCTGCTCAGTGTTGCATCTGTGAGTTTTACCCATGTTACTGTAGGTTGCAGGACTCCCTTCATTTCATGTCTGTATAGTGTGTCATTGTATGAAAATACTATATTTATTCATTCTACTGTTAATAAGCCTGTAGTTCTTTCTATGTTTTGGCGATTGCAAATAATGCTGCTATGAACACTTTGTGTGTTGGGGGGGTGGTGTGAGATCCTTAAGCAGGCTACATACTCAGCATAGAGCCCAACACAAGACCCCTGAGATCATGACCTGAGCAGAAATCAAGAGTTGGATGCTTAACTGCCAGAGCCACCCAGGTGCCCCTGTTATAACCATTTTTATGTGTCTTTTGTGCACATATGTATGGATTTTTGTGGCATATACAAAAGTTTCTATGATATATTTACTTATACCTCAAAGAGTATTAGACAGTTTTAACAATTGCTATAGTCAGGTTGGAAGTATTATTAGTAGCTACTGTTTAAACTCCACCTAAAGAAGAATTGTCTGTTAGGAATGAAAGGTAATAAGATTCTGAAAGTACAAACTGGAGAGAAATAATGAGACCAAAAAAACCACTCTGCATTTTTTTTCTTTTAATGAAGAAATGTATGGGTAAGAAAAAGCAAAAGAGAAGAGGAAAGAATTTACGGAGATAGAGAGATAAGACAATATGGCAGAAGGCTCTAGTCTATAGATGTAAGTGGTCTATGAGAAGTCACCAAAGAACTTTGAAGAAGAGGAATATTAAACATTCAATATTACGTTGCATGAACTGTAATGTGTAAACCATCTCTGTTTACTCCCACCTGAAAACTCTGCAGCTCATGCAAATGCCTTTGTGAGTAAATTGGTCAAATTGTTTCTTTCATGAATAGCAAAAAAAGAGGGAGTTACTGCACATCTAGAGTGATATAGCACAGCAAATTTAAGAACAGAGTTAGAATACAGAACAGCAAAAATAAGAAATAAGCGAATGTGTTGAGTGTCTGAAACAACTGTGTCTTATTTGTTATGGACTATGGAAGCAAACAAAGGTAAGCAAGATACAGTCCCACACTGAAGTCCTATATAATTGGCAATCTATAAATATTAAGCAAATTATTTTTTATAAGTTATATGACTTTATTTTTTAAAGATTTTATTTATGTATTTATTTGAAATACAGAGCACAAGGCAGGGGAGGCAGGCAGAGGGAGAGGGAGAAGCAGACTCCCCTCCCCACCCCCACCCTCACTGAGCAGAGAGCCCCTAGGCGCTCAACATCAGGACCCAAAGATCTTGATCAGAACTGAAGGCAGACACTTAACCCACTGAGCTGCCCAGGCACCCCTATACAGCTTTCTTTAAACATACAAAATAACAAAACAACAAAATAACAAGCAAAACATTTATAAATGTATTACCTATAGCATGAAGAGTCCATCTTCCACATTCATAGAAAACCTCTCTGATTAATTATTAATTCAGGGTGTTCAAAATTTTAACATAGAGATTAAAATAATCATTACAAAACTGCTAAACATTAAGTAGACAGCTTTTTCAACTTTTAATTTTAAGATTATTGTAAACTCACAGTAAATTATAAAAAGAAAAGGTAGAGGGAGGTATCATATGCTCTTCATCTAGTTTCCCCCAATAACATCTTTCATATTTACAGTGCAATATACCAAAGCCAGGTAAATTACATTGGCACAATCTACAGAACTTATTGAGATTTCACTAGTTTTTTATGTACTCACGGCTGTGTGTAGTCACCCGTGTAGATTTCTGTTACCACTACCACCATCAAGATACAGAACTGCTGTATCACAAGCTCCCCACCTCAAAGCCCCGATCTCTTTATACCAACTCCCACACCACACCCACCTCCCATCCCTAACACCTGGCAACCAACCATTTATCTCAATGTCTCCATTGCATTTACCTCCCCAAAGAAAGTCGGTCCAAGCACATTTCTGCATTCAGGAAGCGGAACTAAAACAAGGATATTTAGATGTCACAATAAAGGACATTCTTAGTTCATCCATATGGCCTAACTTACACATTTTTAACTCTAATTTTTTATCTAAATATAAAATTTGAGGATCTTCAAACAAGAACCTTAGCATGTTTCAACTACCCATTGAACACTACTCCTCTCTCATATCCCTTATTATTTACAAGGGTTTTGTCTTTTCTTTAAAAAAATTTTTAGAAAATTCTTTTAAAAAGACCCTAAAAAACAAATTCTTTTTTAGAATCAGTAGTTGGCTAAATGTATCAGAATATTTGCCATTTCCTGAATTTGTCACTGTTTCTCCCATTCCACTTCTCCCCTCCTCCCCGACCCAGCCCGGCCACAGCACATGTTTTGGTAGTTTTTCAATGAATATCTAAGTCCTCTTATTATTTCTATGTTTGCAAATGTCAGTATAATTCTACCCTCACTCTTGTAATAGGTTCACTGACATAAAATTTTAGATGACAGTTATTTCACCCCAGCATTTTGAGGATAATTAGTATATCACCTTCTGTTACAAGTTTCTGTTGGTGGGAAATTTGCTGTCTAATGCCAATCCTCTTACTCCTAGGTAAATTTCTTTTTTTCCTTTCTGGAAGCTTTAAAAATATTTATTTTTATTCCTCAATGTTACCCAATTTCACAAATCTGTGACTAGGTTTGAAATTACTTTTAATTATTCTACTTCCTCTTTGCAATACATTTTCAATCTCAGGAATTCTGAAAATTCCTCAAATTTTGAAAATTCCTCAGTCATTTGAATATTGAATATTTGTTTATTTCATGTTTGGAATTACTGTTAGTATTAAGTGCAAATATTGGAGCTTCTCTAGCTATCCTTCAAGTCTTTTCATTAATCAAAATCATATTGTTTATCTGGGCTACATTCTGAGCAAATTCCTTAGTATTATTATTAGCATATATCTTGCAATTAGTATTATCTTGCAATTCACTAGTTCTCTCTCTGATTTTGACCTCTCTAGGAGGAAGTCAACTTCCACCTACAGCTTTTGTTGAATGTGTTTCCTAAAATAAATTTTCCACATTTTGGAATTTGGAGCTTTTGGGTTCTCTACTTGAAAGACTTGAAAGTTCTTGATGACTCTCTCTTTCCTCTTCTCACCTCTCTCTTGTCCAGTATTTTGACAATCCAGAACTAAATCTCCTATCAGCAGCTCCAAGTTCCTCGCTCCCAGTAAATCTGAGCATACTACAAATCAGTTTGCTGCTCAAGACTGGTCAAAACATTATTTCCAGAAATCTCCATAGATTCAAGCTTTGCATAAGCCACAGCCCCAGGCAGTCAATGGTAGTAAGATTCCAGTCTTCCCAGCTGAATAGAGAAGTCCTGTTGTAGCCTCTGGATTCAAACCAAACCCAACTTGTTTTTTTGTTTTTTGTGGGGGGTTTTTGGTCCTTACGCCTTTACCTCACAGGAGTCAAACATCCAGAAGATCCTCAGCTTTAAATTTTCACTCCTTTATACTGCTGTATCATTTCTGATTTATAGAAATTCTGACTTTATTTTAATTTTCTCCTCTTATATTGTATCTAGCGTTAAAAATGGCTTTGGATGCAGAGAGTAGAGTGAGGTCCTGAAATACTCAAAAGAAGGAATTTATAATCTCAGTTCTTTCTGTTTTATATTTATTAATTAATATTTCTTATAAAATAAGGGAACCACATTCATTATTATATAAGACAAAATCCAATTTCATTAATTTAATTGATACTTAAATAAAATGATGTACATAATGCTTCAAATGCAAAAACACTGTGCTTGAGAGACATAAAATAAAAGACATGTAAATGATCACTTACCTTTTGTTGTCTGTTGGTTGAAAACAACTCCTAATACACAACAGCTTAGCTAAAATAAAAATCAAAAGCAAACATAACAAAGATTCAGAAAGAATATATTTGACGGTGTGTAGCAGAAAAAAAGTAGGAGTGAAAGGAAATCTAATTAAAAGTACATTTATATTTCAGCATTTACCATTAAATACTCCAAATTTTAAATAAGTGAATGAGTGCATGTGTGTGTGTGTCTGTCTATATGTCTGTATAAGGAGGAAAAACAGGTCTACAAGGAATGAAAATGCAGTTGCAATTTTGAATATTTTGGTCTAAGCCATTATTAAATGTGAGTAAAACAAAACATGCAAAATTAGGGCAAAATATTTTTATGCTTTGTTGAAAGATGATTCCTAAATTCCTAGTTCTGGGCACAAAGAGATACTCAATTACTAATTGTTGATCAATCAATAGTATGTGGCTTGACATACTGTATCTTGATTTCATGAACATAATTAACAAGGCTCTTGTTACCTGGGTAACAATTATAGAAATAAGACTGAATAACAAGTACAATTACATAAACTAATCATTAGCTCCTGATCTTCCTCAATGTTCATTTATTAGTGAATTGAAGTAATATGAATCAAAATGAAAATAAAATAACAGTTACAGACAATCTAATTCCAGGACAGACAGGAAGAATGCCAACTATAGTCACCCATCTGGAAAAACTGATAGGATCCATCTAGAGGCACTTCCTCTAACAAGGTGTCATTAGCTACATGAGTTGCCTTTTATTTTAACAGGCTGCTCCCTACATAATCCAGGGAAACCAGCCAAAATTCTATTTTCCCTTTCCCTTATACTTTACCTGGAGACCTGCTCTGGGTTGTCTGGCAACCCAAATGGATTTCACTGATGAGAACAATGTGTTCATAGTAAGCTCTACCCAGGTAGCAGGCAGAGGAGGGGAAATGTCATTCTTGTCTATATCTTTCCTAGCTCTCCCCATGAACCATAAAATAAATCATTCTAGCTAACTTTCTCCAGACTTCATGATGATTTCTCTTCAATCATCCTAGGTCAAATTACATAATTTGATCAAAGAAACAAGGACTGGTAAGAATTATAATTTGGACAAGCTAGAAACACTTTTATTTTATTTTACTATTTCTTCAATTAGCAAGCAAAGGAGATCAAGCACATTTAGAGGTACAGGTGAATTCTGCTTTCATGCTTCTCACAAAGTCAAGACTAGATTTAGTGAAGGATCCACATCCATATACCCAAGCATGCCAGAACTACTAATGTTTGGTTTTCATTTTCTTTTAGACAGGAAACATCAGTCCACCACACTAGTTTTTGGAAACAAGGTAGAGAGGACTGCATTGGAAAGCAACCTTTTCTCTTTGGGAGTGCTTAAGCAATCTCTTGCCTATGGTTCATTTGATATAAGTACTGATTCCTCCGTGTTATTTGGTCATAACTGACTCCTGCCTCGGCCACTGATCCCCTGTGTTTCTTTCTCCTCTGGGGTCCCCTCCCTCTAGGAGTGTCTTTGGAGGAAGACCTGCTTGGGGAGAATCAATCCAGCTTCCTTTCTGTTGGTGTACATCTAACCCATAAGAAATAACATAAGAACAAATGGCCAGATTTAGGGTTGATAAATTCTTTTTGTAATTTTTCTTTTTATAAGTTGTTTTATTTTCACTAAAATAGCATAGGCATATATTTTACAAATCAAGTAGTGCTAAAAAGCTTAAAACAAAAAGAGCAGTCCCCTTATGCCCTCTACTCCCTATCTACTATCCATTCCCACTCCTCAGAGACAGCGACTTTCAAATCTCTTAACTTGTAATGTGCGCACTAAGCATGTTTCTAGTTAATAGATACACAAATTTCTATAGGATTAGGTTGTTATCATTGGGTTATTTGTTTGTTTCAGTCTGAAGAAGCCAAAATCGGCAGTAAGAGAAAGCGATTAGCTACTTCTTAAGGATATCCTGGGATTTGCTTCTACTTTCAGTTAACTTTCCAACAGTTTCTCATAAAATGACAGGTTATCTCACAAAGAGATCAAATTACAAACCCATTAAGAAAAAAACTGAAAAACAATTAAGAGTACATGCCAGCAAAAAGCTCAATGTTTTCTGGGGTAAGTGCTACTATTAGGTTTTCAAATAAACCCATCCCATGATTATTGTGTACCAAAAAAATCCATGCTCCTCCCATGTATATATTTGCAAAAATATTTCAAAATAACTTTCAAAAACTAAAGCAGTCATGCTTACAATACTTAAGAGAAACATTCATAACAGTAAGGTTAAACCAGCATGTTTTACCAGTGAGCGATCTTAAACTTCACCAAATTAAATAAATATTAATTTTAAAAGGTCAATGTAGCCTCTGGTAGGAAGAAATACACATTAAAGATTGTAAAAGTCAAAGAAGCAAAAAACCTAATACACAGAAATCGTAATCAAAACAATCATTCTTACCCACCATGCAAATGTAAAAGTATGTGCCCCACATGGTGATTTGTTCTGCTAATTATATATGCAACGCCTTTTATGGATCCTAGAATGAAATGATGTGCTTCTCAATATTACTGGTATACACATATTCCTGGGATTACATTTCAGAGACAGCACTAGGCCTGAAAAAATTATGTGTTTAGGGTCCATTCTAGTTATAGTATACTTATTAAACATTTTCAAGAAGACGGTTACTTCATGTGTATTTCCAGCTACTTCTCTCAGTACAGAAAGAAGATGAAATTTGATACGTGATAAGGAATATCCACTCAATGACTTCAGATAACTTTTTTAAAGTGATTCTTCTTTTTATTATTTTATAGCCTTTTTTCTGAAATAGAGAATAATTCCTGAAACAAGATTCTGGAGAAGCCTGAAGAGGACAGAATCAGCGTGTAAACAGAAGAATCCGCCTCAGTCTCTCAGAGGTGAAAAATGGCTCATTCTCCAGAAGTGTGTGAAAATAGAATTGGAGGGATATGGGTCAGTTGGGAGACCATGGGAGACAGAGGGTAGGAGAGCTGGGAGTTGAGATATCTTACCTGGTTTCTCGGTAAGGATGAGTATGGGACGAAGGCATGAGGAGAGTGAGGGAGGTTTGGAACCGTCTCTGAGGAAAAGAGGAGGAATGTTTACCAAGGATAAGGGAGGAAATGTGAGCCCATGAAGTTTTTATTATCTAGGCCTAGAAGTAGCAGCTTTAAGTGCAAGGCCTGCTTTCTGGCCAGAAAGAAAATGGATTTTGGTGGACTCCCACATCTGGTCTGCAGCACTGTGACTACCTGAGCTACCCTCAGCATGCTGCATGGCTTTGCCTACCCCCTCACTCACTCCTATTCTAGTTGACACCCATCCAAACTCAGTTTTAGCAAGTTCCTCTTTTCATGAAGACGTCATAGACTTACTGAAGCTGGCAGGAATCCTAGATATTCTCTCAGCCAATCTTCTCATTTTGTGGATGAAGAAATCACATAAATAAATGATTTTCTGGTATTGTGGCATAGCTTGGAAACAGTGGAGTTGGGCTGACCGAGGTCAGTGCTACTTCCATGACGCCATTCAAATCCCATGTAACTATGATTAAAAGGAAAAGGATACTAGGCTTGTGATCATTACAAATAGTTACAGCAAAATTAAAGATAAGACTTGTGCTTTGGAAATTAAGCATCGTATCTATTAAAGAAAAAAGCATTCTTGGTGAAGGTAATATATGATATAAATACATATTGTAATTTATTTTATATGAAATCCATAAAGCAAGTGAGGACAAGAGGATAATTTGAATTGATGCTTATTTCTAATATCAGCAGCTTCCCTGAATCATAAAATTTGCTCCACATTTAAGAACTGCAAAACAATCAAGGCTATGCCATGCTTTTGGAAGGAGTACAGTGCCCTCTGCAGCTTCAGCAGAAATAAACACTGTTTGAAGGGAAAAACAGTAATTTAAACATCAACATGGAAGTGTGTGCAGTTAACATGCCTCAAAAATTTACTTTACCTTCCAAAACTGAATGAAAATATTTATGTAAAGATCACATTTTTAGCAAAGTGCACCAAAGCATGTATAGCAGGTATTTTTGTAAAAAGATACGCAATATGGGAAAAGAAATACATGTGCACATCTACAGATTAATTTGAGGATAACACTCTAGGAAATGGCAAAATTGCCTTTGGGAAGACAACAGCACCCTGGGGGTCAGATGTGACAAGAAGTTTTATTTTTTACTGTGATTCTTCATGTACTACTTAAATGTTTTCATCACATGCATGTATTAATCTTCCAGGTAAGAAAAAAATTAATCAATAAATGTCTTAAGTACCTTTTAGAGAAAGGATATTTATCCAAATCTTAAGCTACACTCTCTAGAAGTTCCATAACTTCAGACAAGTTGTTCAGTCTGTTAAAAACAAAAAAAAAAAGGCCCAAAATAAAGTCATTTATGCCAATACTCGCATCACCAAACTGAGACTTAATTATGGTTTCAGCTCTCCCAGAAATGGAATCTTCAAATCAATCAATCAATCAGGAATCACCTAATCTGCACTAAATAGGTAATACGCCTAATAAGCCCCTAGTATCCCCTAAAGGAAAGTAACTTTTCAATAACTGACCTCCTTTTTTTGGTTTAGTATGACTTCCTTATTCCCTTTCCCTTCTGCCTATAGAAGACTCATTTTGCACAGCTCCTCAGGGCTCCTTTCTGTTAGATTGGATGCTGCTCAATTCGAATCACTTTTTGTTCAAATTAACTTAAAATTTTTAATATGCCAGTTTATCTTCTAACAAATCTCTCTGCCCTCCCTGACAAATTAAAACATAGCTTCCTTCACTTTGTTTTATCTTATTAGATACAGCCCTGCATGTTCACAATTTAAAGTAGTCTATACTAGTTAACCAAAACCAATCCTGGATGAGTAGATATTTTACACACAGTTTTAAATCTATTAACTAATTTCTTAAAGTTGAGGGAAATAATTAATATTCATTAATTAAGATATTCATGATAATGAAATAGCATCCAATGAAAGGTAGGTCTATTTTCTAACACACTCCTCCCCTCCAAAGATTAGTTGTCCTCTGTGTAGCTTTCCAGAAATTATGTTAAATAAGTACTTAAAAAGTGACTGAATAAGCAATTTTATAATTGAATGTTTCCTAGACTCCAAGTCTCTTTCTAGGTGCAGGTGGTAAAGGATGAAAACCAAGTTGCTAACCTCATAGAGCTGACAGTTTAGTGGGAGGAGACAAATAATTTTTACATAAATTGATACATACATATTATTTCTGAAAGTTATAAGTCATCTTTTAAAAGAAAAGTAAAGAACGCAAAGTCACAGACAAGCGTGTTGTTATTTTATAGAGAGAGTTCTGAGACGGTGACATCTGAGCAGATACCAGATTTTTTTTTTTTAAAGATTTTATTTATTTATTTGACAGAGAGAGATCACAAGTAGGCAGAGAGGCAGGCAGAGAGAGAGGAAGAGAAGCAGGACTCCTGCTAAGCAGAGAGCCCGATGTGGGACTCGATCCCAGGACCCTGAGATCATGACCCAAGCCAAAGGCAGCGGCTTAACCCACGGAGCCGCCCAGGCGCCCGCAGATACCAAATTTATTTTTTTTTTTTTTTAAGATTTTATTTATTTATTTGACAGACAGAGATCACAAGTAGGCAGAGAGGCAGGCAAAGAGAGAGAGGGGGAAGCAGGCTCCCCCCCAAGCAGAGAGCCCGACGTGGGGCTTGATCCCAGGACCCTGGGATCATGACCTGAGTCGAAGGCAGAGGCCTTAACCCACTGAGCCACCCAGACGCCCCCGCAGATACCAAATTTAAATGGAAGAAGGAAAACATGGATGTCTAGGGTAAGAGCATACGAGGCAGAGAACAGCCAATGCAAAGGCCTTCAGAGAGTACCTGTCCAGTATCTAAGAAACTGTCAAAAGACCATTGTAGCTGTAGTGGAGAGAGCAAAAAGAATGGTAGAGGGTAAAGCCAGAGGGATAACAAGGGACAATACCATGTCAGGGAAACAGCTGAGACTATGGATCTTATTCTGAGAAAAATCAAGTTTAGGGTGGTACTGGGGGTCTTAAGAGAAAATTAACATGCCCTAACATATTTTTTAAGGATCACTCAAATCACTGTGTTGTGACTGACTGGTAGTGGAAGGTGGGCAAAGATAGAAACATGGAGATGAGTTCAGTGAGAGATAAGGGTAATTTGGACCAACAGGTAGCAGAAGTTGTGATAGATGGTCATATTCTAGAATTTTCTCAAGGTAGCCCCAACAGAATTTTCAGGCATGCCAAATGTAGACTTTGAGAGAAGGGAAGTAGCTGTAGTTTGGGTAATTGGAAGGGTGGACTTGCCATCAACTGAGATGTTGAAAATTGCAGATCCTCTAGATTTTGAGGGGAAGATCACAAATTTGGTATTTTAAGTTTGCAGTATCTATTAGATATCCAAGATGGAAGAAATTAAAGCATATGTTTGCTAAAGACCAGTCTATTAGAGAAGGGGAAATAACAACATCAGACAGAGAGAAATTAAGCAGGAGGGGGCAGGGTCTAATGCAAACATGGAGAATTTTTCAGAGTGAAGGATAGATAGTTGTTCATCTAGTTACAATCTGGAAGATGAGGTAAATGGGCACAGACAAGTAGGTGGGTAACCAGGTTGGCAGGAATCAGTGTAAGTTTCTGCTATTTGCTTCTATTTTCATAATGAAATAGAAAAGAAAATCTTGTTTCAATAAATTAACGAAAACCTTTCTATCCCCTTGCTTAAAACCTCCCATTGATTTTCTCTCACCATTGGAATAACAGCCAAACATTTATCACAGACCACAAGACCCCACAGGGCCTAGCCCTCACCTATCTCTCCATTACCCAAAATGTTTCAGCCACATGGGCCTTTATTTCCATGCCTCAGACATGTATAAGACAAACTCATACAAGCCTTGGGTTCTCTGACTGGGACCCTCTGTCTGGGACAAGTAAAAGAGGTACCCTATCTTCCCAAGTATGACTAATTCTTATCATACAGATCTTACCTCAGAAGTCCCTTCCCCAGACCTTTCTTGAGCATCCCATCTAAAGTAGCACCTCCTTTTATCAAAAGTTATTTTACTTATGTGTTACTGTCTGCTTCTTCCCACGAATGTTTCATGAGAAACCATCACCCCTAACTCGCCTCCACCTTCTCATTCTCTCTCCCCTGATCTGCTGTTAACTCTTCTCAATACTCATTACCACTGTATATATAGGGCATATCCATCTCCCCTAAGAGAATAATAGCTACATCCAGCACACAGTAGATACTCAATGAGTATTTCCTGCTCAACATATTTGGGAAATTAAATGAAAAAATGCATGTAGAGCACACAACAGAGCACCTGGCACATAGTAAATTTCAATAAATATTAGCTGCTATGATGATGACAACAAAGACTACCATGGCAACAATCACAAGCACAACTATGAAAGGCAAATCCTCTGTGCTCTTGAACCAATCCCCTTCGTGCTGTCAGAGACTTTTTCTCACTAATTGCATGTCCCTCTTTCCTCTTTACAGACTCCTTCCCTTCAGCTAAAATGTGCAATATTTCACCAGTATTTTTTTTTAAATCAGTTAAAATATATTTTTCTTAACTCTGACTTACTAAGTAGAGCTGAGTATCTTCACAGGGCAGCTACAAAAAAAAAAAAAAGGATATACTAGCTTACAGTTGGTTAAACAAACAAATCTTGAATGATCATTCATTTTATTTACTATTTTTTTCTATTAGCTAGTTTCTTCAAGTTGAACAAAACTACTTAATATTTGCATGGTTAAAATATTAATAATTATAAAATATTACACAACATAAGGTAGATATATTATCTCTGTCCTCCCTCTCCAAGGAAATCAGGTATATTTTGTGTATCTTTCCAGAAATTATGTATGCATATCCAGACATAAAAATATCCTTTGACATACCAAATAGGATCATATTGTGAACACAATTCCACACTTTGGGTTTCTTTCAGGTTATGAAACACCTTGAATGGCTTTCCAAAGTTCACATTAAGAGCTGTATCATTCTTTTACTGGCTACATACCATTTCATTGTATTGATAAAATGCCATCTATTTAACTAGCTTCACATGCATTATTTATTGGCATTTAACGTGTTTTCAGCCATTTCCTATTGTAAACAATGCTGTAACCCATATACATATATCCTTGCAAAGTCCTTTAAATACATGTATAAATAAATTCTTAAAAGCAGAATTGCCTTCATAAAAGGCACATGTGCCTTCAGTTTTTTTTTTTTTAATGTTATTTATTTATTTGACAGACAGAGATCACAAGTAGGGAGAGAGGCAGGCAGAGAGAGACGGAGAAGCAGGCTCCCTGCCGAGCAGAGAGCCTGATGTGGGGCTCGATCCCAGGACCCTGGGATCATGACCTGAGCCGAAGGCAGAGGCTTTAACCCACTGAGCCACCCAGACGCCCCGTGCCTTCAGTTTTTTATTGATATTGCCCAACTATCTTCCAAATAGTTTTATTAAATCACTAGAATTTTCTAGTCCTCTAAATAATAAAAATTATTAGTAACTGCAGGTCATATTTTTGGCGAGGGAAAGGGAATAATTCCTGAAGCTCCTTAAATCTATTAAGAAAGCGAATGAAATCACTCCTCAAGAAAATATTAATACTTTACCATGTTACGTGTTTTTTAAAAAGAAAGCAGCACTATTTCTGGGAAAGAATTATTTTCCCATCTTTGCTAATAAAAGTTCACCTCATTTCTGTTTTTTTAGCCCTCAATAATTCTTTTTCTGGGCAGCCTGGGTGGCTCAGTCGGTAAGGGTCTGCCTTCAGCTGAGGTCATGATCCCAGGGTCCTGAGATCCAGCCCGGCATGGGGCTCCCTGCTTGAGGGAAGCCTGCTCCTCCCTCTCCCACAGGAGCTGAAAGAAAAAGGAAAACATTAAACTCGGTTTCTAAGGAGCACGACAAGATTCTTACGTTTCTGGGCAGTGCAGTGCAGTGACTCTGAATTCTTGTCGTTAGAGATGTTTTTAATTAGAAAAACAAAAACTGTGAGTGGATTCTTTTAAAGGTCTTTAACTCTCGCCGATGAAAACATTTTTTCTCTGCCTTATTTTCCCTACAGATTGCAAACTCTTCGGGTGAGGTGGAGGACGGGGTTTGTAAACGGCTACCTGCATTTCAGGCGCTTTTAGCGGATAATAACTGTCCGAGCTTTAGCCAGAAGAGCCGCTCACCTCCTGCTCCCCTCAGCCGGGCTCTGCGACTTCTAGCCTGTCTCCTCCACATCCTTTAACCCCCCACCCCCACCCTTTATCCGTGGACGCGCCGCCGGCCTCGCGTCCCCCCGCGCTGGGCGCTGTGGAACAATCCGTGACGTCATGAGGCCGCGGCTCAATCAGACGCAGCGTTTGGGAAATTTTAAACTTAAAGGCGGGGCGACCCGTGCTCTCCGAAACCCAGAAGGTAGAGCGTCTGGGCCAGTTCTCGGGGGTCTAACCGAGCAGGATGGCGGAGGAAGGGGCTGTGGCGGTCTGCGTGCGGGTCCGGCCGCTCAACAACAGGTACGTAGGCCAGACCCAGACCGGGATCCCGCTGGGGCCTCGGGTGTGGGCCTGAGCCGGAGAGTTCTTGCTGCTCCTTCTCGGTTCCGCGGCTTGGGATCTCGGCCCCTTACCGACTTTGTGTCCCTCTCTGTAAGTGACGGAGAAGGATCGGAGGATCTGGAAGGTACTTTCCATCTGTAGGAGTCTCTTAAACGTGTAACTCGGGCTGGCCAACGTTAAAGACCTCGCCGCTGGCACCGCACCTTCTCCATCTGAGCCTCCTTACCACACCCCACCCCATTCCTTAAAGGATGTCTTATCGGGTAGTTCTTACAGGCACTCATCACAGTTGGTCATTTTGCACCTAACTCTCTCCCTCTTTGCTGTGTACTCCTTGAGAGCAAAGACTAGTCTGTCTTATTGCACTGTATTCCTAGGCACTCAAGACTTCATTCAGTCAATGCCTGAATTCAACGTCCGGAACGTTGAATGGCTGAAATTTATCAATCTTTTTTTTTTTTTTTTTTTTTTTTAGTTCAGTGTGCACTATTAAACAGACACTACCATCATTGCCCCTGTGGATCCACATTCTAGGAGGGCAGACAGGAAATGAAGTAAAAAATATAGAATGTTAAGTTGACATTCATGTTACCGGAGTAATAAATGCTATAGAGAAAAAGCAGAAAGGGGAAGAAATGAGGTCTTTGCTTCTCTAGTCTCTGGCCCTTACCCCAGAATACTAACATACTATGTGTTTGAAAAATATGTGTTAAATATCACAAGACGTTTAATAAATGACAATATCAAAATGAAGAATTTCCTCTTTTTAAAGGGCTTCTTATCTAATGCATTAGGAGACAGTTACATAAAGAAACCATTACAATACATGGTAAACAAGTGTTATGATAGGTGGAGAGTGTTTGCTAGAGGAGTCATTAATCCCTCTGAGATGACACTAGTGACAGGGGGTGTCAGGAAAATCCCGACACTTCATGAATTAAAGAATAGTTAAATAACTTAATGGAAAGGTTAGTCAGGGTATTCCAGACACAGAAGGGCTGCATTTCTTATTTCAATGGGGACCTTCAGGTAGCTGTATGGAGTTAGGTATATATCAGAATTTAGAGCAAGATAACATTAAAGAGAGAAAGAAACATGATCCAAGTCTAGTGTGCCATATTAAAAATTTTAGATGGTCTTTTTGAAGTTTTGAGCAAGAGGGACATAATCAGAGTTGCACTTTCAGTGTATCTTTTTACCAACCAGTACCGGGTAGGAGGGTGGAAATGAAGAACTTGACAAGGAAATCTCTATGAGAAGGCAGGAGGTCACTGGCCCCCACTTAAAAGTGTAGACTCCTCAAAGGTGGATTTTCCATATTTCTCATATATAGTATAAGTCAATACTGTCTTTTAAAGTATTCTTCAGAAGATGGAATCTTTTAACTTATCTGTCATATAACATGACTTCTATGATCAGTTATACTAAAATGCAGTGTTTTTATTGTTTCAGAGAAGAAGCTCTTGGAGGAGATAACCAAGTTTACTGGAAAACTGACAATAATGCTATTTATCAAGTTGATGGCAGTAAATCCTTCAATTTTGGTAGGCTTATCATAGCATCAAAAGTTAATCTGTTATCCTTTTCCTATTAGGAGTTAAAAGGCTTATCAGTGATAGTGGATTTGTCATTAAAGATCAGACTAAGCCTTATATAAACTGCTTCAGTAGAAACTAAAAAATTGTTCATCCATCATATATGATAAGTAAGATAATAAACTGATATTTAAAATGAAGTTATAGTCATAGTGCCTTATGGTTGAAACTAACATTCTTTCCTTTCTTCACTAGTTTTTTTGTGGACTAAAACCCCATAAGCCCTAAAGTATGTTGCTTAATGTCAATTCATGTTTATGATCTTTCAATTTAGTATATATTTCCCACAGTTATTTTTGAGAAAATTCTTTAAAGAATAAATAGTAAAGATAGTCCTTCATTTTCTGTTGGAATACAGCAGAGACCTACCCTGGCCTTTGTGGAACTTATCATAGGGTGAGAAAGACTTTAAACGAGTAATTATACATGTGTTGACATAAGCTTTGGGAGAGTTTACAGCAGGTCTAACTAGTCTAAAAGGATGTTTAAAAGGGTACCACTGATACTGGGACCTGCAGGATAAGTGAGACCTAGCAAAGGCAGAGGGACGTGGAGATTCCGAAGGTTGACAAGGCTGATTTGTGTATTGATTTAATATAGATGCATTGGTGACAGCGTGTCAGACACAGTTCTAAGCATGTCATACAGATTAACTCAATCCTTCTAACAAGTTTATATTGTAGGTACCTTTCTGTTTCAGTAAGGAACTGAGATAGGCCTGGAGTCACACAGCAAGCAAATGGAAGAGTCAGCCTCTAAATCCAGCCACACTAACATGCTGCCGCTTAGACACCTTAGAACAGCATTGAGGTCTTCTCAACAACTTGTAAGAATGGTTACGTTGTTGAACTAACATTAAACTAGAGAGCCATCATAAAAGGTTTTGGAGCGGGGCGCCTGGGTGGCTCAGTGAGTTGAGCCTCTGCCTTCGGCTTGGGTCGTGGTCCCGGGGTCCTGGGATTGAGCCCCGCATCGGGCTCTCTGCTGAGCCAGGAGCCTGCTTCCCCCTCTCTCTCTCTGCCTGCCTCTCCGCCTACTTGTGATGTCTGTCTGTTAAATAAATAAATAAATAAATTTTTTTTAAAAAAAAGGTTTTGGAGCAAAGATCTATGGAAGAGAAAATAATTTCTGGTTAAAGGACTGTTTTAGAGCATTAATATAATTTTTAAAAAGGTAAAACAATATATCCCAGAGATTAAAAAACCAAGAGTGAGGGATACACAAGCATTCAGACACATGTACTATAGATTCCCAGTAGCTGTGTATGTCCATAGAGGATTTAGAGTTATCCACCCATCTAAAGCAAATGGCATTAAGATTTGAATCATCCTACTATTCTCCTTGCTCTGAAATCATAACCCCTAAGCTGCCTTCAGATGGCACTTTGGTTTTCCATTTTGTTCTGCCAAAATGGCAGATGTGTAGTCAGAATGTAAGCAGTCTGACCATTGACTTTCTTGTTAGAGATGGATACATTTCCTTCCTGATTTACAAATCCATTTCTTGTGAGATTTTTAATATGAGACCAGCATTGAAAGAGTAGGCCATTTTTAATGTGCTGATTATGCTAACAAAACCAGAGAACCACATCCTAAACTAGTGAACTCATCAGCATGAATGCACTGTAAACCCAGCCTCCTTTAGCAGCCAGCCAACTAGTCATTCCCTGTAACCTTTTAGCTTTTCTCAGGTCTCCTCCATATGTGTGCATTTCTCAGTTTAGTTTGAGGTAGACCTTCTTGTCAAATATGTTATAAACTTTAAAATTTATCAAAGCATAGTAATAGTTCACATTTCATAAGTATTAACCATATATTCATAATAATTCTATGAGGAAGAGAACACATATCCATTTTGCAGATTAGGTAAGTGAGGCACAGAGACATCAAGCACCTTGCCCAAAGTAACACAGCTTATAAGTGGTAGAACCAGATTTGCAAAAAGTCTGATTCTATACTCCTGAACTCAGCCACTATGTCCTACTGTCTCTTGAAAATGCATAGGATAGCTGGGAAGTCTGATGTGTATTTTTTCTTTGTGAGGACCAACACATCTTACATTATAGAGAAGTATATTTTCAAAGGACCAGTAAGATGAAGAGAATATTGTGTCCTAAATATTTTATCTTACCATAGCCTGATAATCTTATTTCTTTGGACAACCACTAAGAAAACAAAGTTGATTTGTTTGATTTAACCACAGTGTGTATGTGTATTTTTTTTTTTAGATCGTGTCTTTCACAGTAATGAAACTACTAAAAATGTGTATGAAGAAATAGCAGTACCAATCATAGATTCTGCCATACAAGGCTACAATGGTTTGTATTCACTGTAGAAATATCTTAGTATGAGTTCTCTATTCAAGTATTAATCGTTTTACACCCCAAAGATTCATTTTTAATCTTTGCGTGTGTGTGTTTTGTTTTTACAGGTACCATATTTGCCTATGGTCAGACTGCTTCAGGAAAAACATATACCATGATGGGTTCAGAAGATTATTTGGGAGTAATACCCAGAGCAATTCATGACATTTTCCAAAAAATTAAAAAGGTAAATACCTTAGCTAAATTTCTGTTACATATAGGTAAAAGTATTAATAGTCTCTTGTAATGACGAAAGGAAGTAGATTTATAGTTGTCTCTTCATTAGCCATGGGTAAAGAAGGCATAACATAGATTCACTTTTTTCCCCACAAAATTACTTTGTAGAGCCTAAAGGCCTTTCGGTCATTCACTTAAATCCTGAAACAATGCCAATCACACCAAAAAGTGGTTGTTGAGGAACAAGAAAATCTTACCAGAATGGTTAGCTCCTCCTTACTTGTTTGTTTACCTACCAGTGATTATTAAGGAGTAGAGAAAAGTAGAGGTAGGAAAAAGGCCAGAATACGCAACCTAACTAAAAGTTTGTTTTAGGTTTATTTTTTCGTTACTGTTTTAATGTCCTTATTTGAGTATCTGTTGGTGGGGTTTTATTTATTTATTTATTTGTTTATTTATTAAAGATTTTATTTATTTATTTGACAGAGAGATCACAAGTAGACGGAGAGGCAGGCAGAGAGAGAGATAGAGGGAAGCAGGCTCCCTGCTGAGCAGAGAGCCCGATGCGGGACTCGATCCCAGGACCCTGAGATCATGACCTGAGCCAAAGGCAGTGGCTTAACCCACAAAGCCACCCAGGCGCCCTGGTGGGGTTTTATTTTGAGTTTAGAGAGTTGGACTGGGCATTCCCCTAATTATTTGATACTATACTTTTCATTATTTCTGAAACATATTTTTATATTTTTGTGTTTATCATCAATATTAAACCATATGAGGTTTCATTTCTTGTTTGCTTCACAAAGATAATTTCTGAGAATATTTTAATATTTAATGCTAGCACATAAGTATTCAATATTAGGTTTTTATAAATGGATGGTCTCTGATGTTTTTATACATTTATTTTTCCCTCTAGTTTCCTGACAGGGAGTTTCTCTTACGTGTATCTTACATGGAGATATACAACGAAACCATTACAGACTTACTCTGTGACACTCAGAAAATGAAGCCTTTAATAATTCGGGAAGACTTCAATGTGAGTTACAGAGTTGAAATAGCTCTAAAAATAGTTGCTTATTGGGATTATTGTTCTTGAACATTTACCTTTAATTACTATATTTTTTAAACTATCTCCTGTTTTATGTTTTATTTTTTCTTTCGTGTTTATAAAGATAACATTTGAACAATATGTATAATTTTAAACATTGGCAACTGTAATATTTTGGTGTACGTACCTTAATAAAGAATAAGATGGAAGTATAAGGTTAGAATTTGCTGTGCTTTGGTATAGGAAATAAATTGTACATATCATTAGTTTACTTGTTATTTTCATACATTTTCCACCAGTAACTTCCACAAATGAATTCTATTATAGTTGACAACTTCTTTTTGAGATGTACACTTTTTAGTGACTTCTCCTCTACTCTTTTCATAATTAAACTTGTTTCAGAGGAATGTGTATGTGGCTGATCTCACAGAAGAAGTTGTTTACACATCAGAAATGGCTTTGAAGTGGATCACAAAAGGAGAAAGTAAGACTTTATAGTGTATTTCCCCAAAACACTTATAAAAAGTATTCAGTTAAACGTATTTAGGCTTCAAGTCACACTTTTCACTCTTAAAAATAGAAGTTAATGTTTTTCTTTGGATTTTAATGTACACAGCTGAAATATGACTTACTTTTTACAGAGAACAGACATTATGGAATTACAAAAATGAATCAAAGAAGCAGTCGCTCCCATACCATTTTTAGGATGGTAAGTAACTCTCTGTTTGGCCTTTCCAATTAAAAGTACACTAATTTTTTACAAGCTTTCTTTTCTCTCTAGATTTTGGAAAGTAGAGAGAAAGGGGAACCTTCCAATTGTGATGGATCCGTCAAAGTGTCCCATTTGGTAAGTATTGATGGACCACAGTACTGTACTGTATGGGCCAAAGCGTAATTTAATTTGGCTGCTGAATGTTTGGTTTCATAAGGACTGTTAACTGAATCAAACAGGCAAAAACATGCATAAATTGGTAGTTTAACTAGTCTCATTAGTAAACATGGGATTACTAGCTAAAACATAGGAAGAATTCAGAGGGTCTTTCTTCCTGTTATGTTATGGCTGCCTTTCCTAAATTTAGATGGAAGGACTTTTCCTAACCAGAGTTGTTGGAGGGAGATTTTCGATATTCATTTAAGAGTTAAGAGTGTTCTTGGAACAGTGTGGGAAGAGGTTTCTTGGAACAAGAGTGGAAACCGTTCTGTTTTGTTGTTGTTGTTGTTGTTTTGTCTCAGCCAATAGAATTGAGACTCATGAGATCAAAAAAAACCTAGCTGGGACTGTTAAACAGTAAATCACATCATTTAAGTATATTCTTAAATATAATAAGAAAATGTTTTATGTTATAAACATAGTGTTTTAGACTATAAATTCCTTGAAGGAAAGAGTGATATCTTAGTCATCTTTATAGCCTCAACACATTATACATAGTTTATATTCAATACCTGTTTGTTGAATAGTGAATATATACATTATGGAAACCTTCTTTTTTTGGACCAAGTAAACCTTCCATTTCCTTCTTACTGCAATATATTATTTCTCTCTCTTTTTCTGTGCTTCCTTCCGTTCCTTGCCAATATTCTCTGTTTTCAAGGTCTAAATTTTTTAGCATGTGGGAAATGACTTAGGATTATTCTATACTATTTGAAAATTTCAGGAAAAAAAAATCTATAATATGTTTTTTCATTTTCAGATTTGAAAAATCAGTCCTGATTAAATATCTAATTCTAGTTCACCTCAGTTATTTACTTTACAGCATAAAATTTTAGTTAATGGCCTTGCTTTGATTTAGCAACAATAACACAAAACCTAACTTCTGTTTTGTCTTCTAAACCTAATCTGTGATACTTCACTACAATTTTAACATTTCTCTTAATAAATGTTTTTAATACTCTTGACATACTCTTGACATTTGGTAACTTTTTCCATATTCTTCGATGCTATATCAAATGGTACTATAGATACCTTCTGGTCCAACGTTTCACCTTCTCACTTACTCTAAGCATCTTCAGAAGAAATCTTCCCCAAAAAAGTCATTTTCAGGCTCTTTGGAGGTGGCATGCATGCATTTATTTACTTACTTACTTACTTATTTATTTTAGTGTCTTTTGCTCTTTCGGTTCTTAATACCCAGCTTCTTTCAGCTCCATTCCTTCTTTACTCCCTTTGTGGTTTCTTTTTCCTCCCTCCTATCAAAAACATAGGATTATTGTACTGTGGCCTTCTTACTTCTGTTTGCCCTCAGACATCATTGCTATGTTGATGATAGTCAAATATTTATTTTATCTAGAGTTTCTGAGTTCTAATTCATGACTGTAAAGATGATTATAATTGTGTGTCCCACTGTTATTTCAAACTTCAGTGTGTCTAAAACAAAATTAATTTCTTCCTATAGTAATGAGGATTCCTGTTTTCTAGTAGTACCAGTGTTACCCTGGTCACCTAGGTCAGACCCAAGTCAATTCTGACTCATCTTTTTCTGCCTTCCCCTTTTGTCCAGGTATTGACGTTTCTTATTCATTATTCCAATGGGTGTCACACTCATTTAGGCTCTCATCCCTTGAATTACTATATCATTCTCCTAGACCTGGCCTCAAGACTCTGGTTTTCCTTTCTGCAATCTGTTTGCAGATTTTTAATTTTTCTAATATTACTATGTACTGCCCATGTTGTTTCGCCACTCTTAACTAACATACTTTCACTTCCTTCTACTCCTCGTGAGCTCCTCTCTTATGGATACATTGGGCCTCCTGGTGTCTTTGAACAGTGATACTGGTTCCCATCTTTATTCCTTAATTTATGCTGCCTTTCTCACCATTTTGCCCCTTTATTATGGTTCTAGGTCTTCTGTAATAGAGATACCATACAAGAAAGATTACACTTTGAGCATTTTGGAGAAAGTGGTGTCTAGATAGGACATAATTAAAGCAGGAGTACATAATTACTGTCCATCCCTGAAAGTGTCCACAGAGAGAGAGAATTTAAATCTCTGACCTTGTTTTAATGCATTAAGAATATTTGCCGAAACTTCATCATGTTCTGTACATAGTACAGCTCCAAGATTCAAAGAATAAAGAAGATATCCCTCCACCATTTATGTCTCCATGACTACCTCCTTAGCCTAGGCCTCTCACTGAGATTCCTGCAGGACCCTCCTCATTGGACTCCCTCCTTCCACTCTTGCCCCTCTCCAGTCCTCCACCCAGGGACAACAGGCAATCCTTCAGAAAGTTAAATGAGGAGATGTCTGTCACTCTCGTACTAAAGCCTTTCCTGTCATATTTAGAAAATCCAGAGTTCATACTCTTCCTTACACTACCCTCCACAGTCTGACCCCTACCTATTTCTCTTACCTTATATTGTCCTATCTCTCCTTCACCATGCTGCTCTTGTATTTTTTGAATACACCCAGCTCATTACTGCTTTATGACTGAGTGTACTAGCTATTCATTCTATATAGAGTATGATTCCCTTGGTCTTTGCTTGGCTGGCCCTCTCTTCTCTGTCATTCCAGATCCTAGCTTAATGCAAGGCCTTCCCTAACGCCTGGTCCAAAAAACTTGCTCTGTACTTTCCTCTTCCCTCTTCCAGCACTCTTTTTAAATTATCTCTATTACATTTACCATGATGTGTTTATCTGTCTTTTTCTCATTTCTCATGAATGTCCTCCTCTCCCCATCCTGCCTCATGTGGAATAAAAGTTCTGTGAGAACAGAGAACTTATTTGTCTGGTTCATTACCATATCCCTTCCACCTAACACATGACAAGCAGTCACTTTTTTGTCAATAATATTTGTGAAATGAAGAAGAGACCCATGCTTTTAAAGATGCTGCAGTATAGTCATAGACATAAATGACTAGCTCAGCACAGGAAGTACTAAGGATTAAGTCGTATCTTTAAAGACCACTGGGTACGCTGTTGAAAGGACAGCTCATTCAAGGTGTGAGAGAGGAAGGATAAAGGTGGCAAAGTTTTACTAAGGAGGTAAAAATCAACTTTGGTCCTGAATAAAGAGTAGGGACAGAATAGAACATTAGAACTGAATAAACAAGGGAATGGTGAAAGGTAGCTCTTGGAAGTATAGAAATACATGAGGCATTTAAGGCATAGCGAGTAGGTCAGCTAGAATTCTGACTAATGGGTAGATTTAAGGCTGGAGCAACACAAGTGCCAGATTGTGAAGAATCATATTCACCGGTAAGGTTTTGAAATTTGTGTGTGAAATGGAGAACCTATTCTGAGAGCATTATGGGGGATATATCATAAAGAAGGAACAAGGTATACAGATGAATTTGACTCAGAAAGGGGAAAGCCTAATTAGCGCAATGAAAGACAAGCATCTAGATGGGGTATGCAAATAGGCTGTGTATTAAAATTTGTTCTTTCAGTAGTTGGGTTTTTTTAGTTCAAGTTAGACTTAGTTCAAGTTATCTACTTTCGTCTATCTTACAGAATTTGGTTGACCTTGCAGGCAGTGAAAGAGCTGCTCAAACAGGCGCTGAAGGTAATGGAAACTCATAAACGTGTTGTTCTCAATGTCATCTTGTTCTTTTACAGAATTAAAAAAAAAATGCTACTTACACTTTAGAAACTAATAAATCTATTAATTTTGTGATGAAAGTCTTTAACATAAAAAGCAGCTTCTGGGGGCTCCTATGTGGCCCAATCAGTTGGGTGTCCAGCTTCAGATTTCAGTTTAGGTCATGATCTAATGGTTGTGACATTAAGCACTGTATTAGGCTCCCACTGGGCATGGAACCTGCTTGAGATTTTCTCTCTCCCTCCCTTTGCCCCTCTCGTGTTCTCTCTCTTTCTCAAAAATTTCAAAAAAAAAAATTTTTTTTTTAAGTCCATTTAAAAGCAGCTTCTATATCTGGCAAATTATCTATTTTGGGCTTCTATAGCATCAGTTAAAAAACTAAAACCGTGCAGTTGATAGGATTGCATAGCTGTAAAGCTTGTGAGAGTGCCATGAAAACCATCTAGATTTTCATAATTAGTAAGGAAATTCAGAAAGGTGGTAGAGTACAAAGTTAATATACAGACATTAATAACTCATATTAATAACTCATATTAATAACTCATAATACAAACAAGTTGGAACATTTACTCCATCCATTTACAGTCTTAATAATGACTTAAGAGATCTAATACCTAAGTAGAAACTCAACAAAAATTACCCAAGACCAAAATAAAGAACACTTTAAAACAGACCTAAAGGACATAATCAAATACTTAAACAAATGGAAAAGCATACTTAGATGGGAAGTTTCATAATCATGAAGATGTCAAACCTTTCTATGTCAATTTCCTATAGCCTGACACAGAGACTGCTCATCTGAGCATGGCCTACATCCACCAAACCAGTGGATCCTGCAACTAATTGGCCGAACTAATCTAATGGCCCTCTGTGAACAAGAAATACATGCTCGTGTTTTAAGCTGGCATGTTACAGCAGTGTAATAGCAGTAGCTGAATCATGCTCCTGTGAAATAGCAGGTGTCCAAAATATTTGTTGTAATACTTTCTGCATATGTGGTAGATTGAAATCTTGCATGTCCCTCAATAGGGTGCTGAGCGAATAAATTCTGATACATCCATTCAGTGGAATTTTATGCTATAAAAAAGAATGAAAAACACCAATGTTTACTGATAGGCTATATTGCCAAGCTTAAAAAAAAAAAAATACAAATTAGCCTATATAATGTGCTACTATTTGTATAAAAAGGAAAAGGAAGAAATAAATGTATGTGAACTTGTATTTGTAAAAATCTCTACAAGAGTAGACTAATAAAAGTGGTTTCCTGGTAGGAGGATAGATCTGTTTGGATGGAGCATAAGAGTAGGAGAGAGCTTTTTCAGTGTTATTTTGGATTTTTTGGACATATGAGCCATGTGAGCATGAATTTAAAAATTAGAATTTTGTTGGTGGTGAGCTGATAGGAATTAATTTGATTAGTCTGTAGTTGCCTATATTTGGAGGTTTGGCAAAAAAAACAGACTTGAACTGAGGAGTTAGACAGGCTCTCTTAGGAAATGAACTTTTCTTCCCTCTAATTCTTTTTTTTCTTAGCCATCTGTTTCTTTTTGCTCTTTCTCTCAGGTGATAACATTTCTAGTTTACTTAATAGGCTGGAGGAATAGGGAGAGAGCTCCTTTTACTAGAGGTATTAAAAGTGGGCTCTGGGCGCCTGGGTGGCTCAGTGGGTTAAGCCTCTGCCTTCGGCTCAGATCATGATCTCAGGGTCCTGGGATCGAGTTCTACATCGGGCTCTCTGCTTGGCAGGGAGCCTGCTTTCTCCCCTCTCTCTCTCTGCCTGCCTCTCTGCCTACTTGTGGTCTCTCTCTGTCAAATAAGTAAATAAAATCTTTAAAAGAAAAGAAAAGTGGGCTCAGATCTAATCCAAAGCAGAGACTACAATCTGACCCTTTAATTTCTAATTTCTTTTATGACTTACTGATAAATAAGTTCATCATCTAATACAGAGGTTAACTTTAGATTTCATATTTGCCTAATAAATGCAGGTGTGCGACTCAAGGAAGGCTGTAATATAAATAGAAGTTTATTTATTTTGGGACAAGTGATCAAGAAACTTAGTGATGGACAAGTTGGGTAAGTTTATTCCATTGTACATTTACCTATTGTACTTAAAGTTGAAAATTATAGTACTTTAGTAACACTCAAATAATGTACTGATATCTTCCCTGTATTAAAAACCTTTTGTGATTCTGTGAGCATGGCTAGCTTCTTAGACATATGACTGTAACCTACTAAATTTACTTTTTTATCTTAAATATAATTTAGTTAGTAGTTTTGATCTGCCTCGTGTAACCTATAAAGAATTAATTTTTAAACTATACCTAATTTAAGGTTCTGCATTAAAAACCAATCACATTTGTTGTATAAAAATTCTACTATTTTTTTTTTCCCAAACCCCTTTCTCACTAAGCGGTTTCATAAATTATCGAGATAGTAAATTAACACGAATTCTCCAGAATTCCTTGGGAGGAAATGCAAAGACACGTATTATCTGCACAATTACTCCAGTGTCTTTTGATGAAACCCTTTCTACTCTACAGGTGAGTTTGATTTTTATTTCAATATGGGGGAAAATCATGTTTAAGCAGAAAAATTACACACTGAAATTAGGCATTTTTTTTTTAATTACATAACATACCTCCTGCAATAAAATTGACATATTGCCTACTAAATACTATTCCTTTATTTTCCCAAATTTCAATCATTCATATCCCAGCTCCATAATTTTTGCCACATCCAACACTTCTTTATAAAAAAAAAACTCACTTTTTCTACTTATTACAGAAGGAAACTGTGTCAGTCCAATGAATGAAAAAGTAGTATCACTTTCAACAAATAGGTGAACCAAAAAACGTGTGTGTGTGTGTGTGCATGTGTATTTATAACAAAGTAATTCTTGAACTCCTGCTAGCTGGTTGTTGCTTATCTTTGCTCTGAGCCTATGGCTTACATTTTCTGTTAAAAATGGCGGGGGGATGAGAAGTGTCAGTGAACAGCTGTCTCAATCAAGGATTCAGTGTTATTTAGTGGTCACCCTCATGGACCCACTTACAGTTACTTCTGCTGTTCACAAGCTAAGAAATATTATTCTAAATAGTTATCGAGCACTGCATCGAGGTAGTGTCAGAGAAACAAAGATAGAAAGTATAGTCCCTGACTTCACAATTTATAGCATCAAAATTTAGAGCCCTAGAGGGAAGATGAGACCTGTCTTCCAATGTGATTGCCTTGGATTAATTAACTATTAATAAATAGACTAGAGTTCAGAGGAAGGAGAAGATAAGTTCAAGTGGAAGCAAAGCTTCAGGATAGAGGGGGCAGTTGTGCTGGACTTGAGGGGTGGCTGGGATTCCAGTAAGCCAGTGTTTGTAGGCTCTCTGTTGGCATCCATCCATCTTCAAGATATTTCCTTCACTCTTCTGAGGACTAGCAGCCAAGGTAAGCTACAAGAACATGGACTAATCTCCATGTTCAAAAGTATTAAGCCACCAAGGAAGAGTATTGATCTTTCTTTATAAAACTTAATTATAAAAAACCTAAATATTATTAATTATGTTAATTTTTTATATTGAACACTTAACACTCGTATCTTTCCCCAGTTTGCCAGCACTGCCAAATATATGAAGAATACTCCTTACGTTAATGAGGTATCAAGTGATGAAGCTCTCCTGAAAAGATATAGAAAAGAAATAATGGATCTTAAGAAACAGTTAGAGGAGGTATGTATGAACCATGTATTTCAGTAAAGATCAGGGACAGATTGAGAACTAAGATCTGCCCACATGCCCAGAGATTCTTAATTCATCAGTATCCAAGGTCTGTAACCTCAATTTAAAACATCCTTCAAGGACAGAGAAATCAACTCATAAAAATTTTGGTTTAATTTACTGTAAACTAAAAACTTAGGTTTCTTGAAATTATTTTAGATTTTGTTTTTCATTTCCAAAGGGCAAAATTTGAGATTTTCAAATGAGCCAAGTAGAAACATTCTTTCTAAAATGTCACAAATACATAGGGAATTAGGTTAAAAAGAAAGACCATGTATAGTTACTTAAAACCTTATTTTTTGTATTTTCACAGTATCTTGAATTCTAACCTGAAGATAAAGTCTAATAAAGTAGCATAATCAGTTGTCATTGTAATTTGTTTGTGTTAACCGTTGTGGTTTTATATTTTGTAAAAACCTTGTATTTTAGTTATCTTTTTTAAAATAAGTTAAAATTTTAAAAAAGTAAAATAGAATGAGCTAAAATATCAAATGGAAGTCTTATGAAAACATCTGTTCTTTTACCATAGGTATTTAAGTCTCTGCTTTTATGCCTTTTCTGCCTATTATTTATATATTTATAGGCAGTTAATAGAATGGCTTTAACAGCCTTGCTATAATCTTATATATAGTATCTAGAATACACAGGAAGAAATGTATATTTTACTTTATTATAGGTTTGAGAAATTACTGATTATAGTAACTGCCATAGTAGTAGTATTTTGTAGGTAGGGTATATTTCATTTCAATAAAGTCCAATGCAGGGCTCGATCTTACAACACTGAGATCATGACCTTAACTCAAATTAAGAGTCAGACACTTAACTGACTGAGCAACCCAAGAGCTCCCACATACAAATTTAATATTCTATTCTTTTAAGTTACTTTCAAGATTTTAAAATCTACTACATTTATTATTAACATAACTTAATATTACATTCTATAGGTTTCTTTAGAGACTCGGGCCCAGGCCATGGAAAAAGACCAGTTGGCCCAACTTCTGGAAGAAAAAGATTTGCTTCAAAAAGTACAGATTGAGAAAATTCAGAACTTAACACGGATGCTGGTAACCTCTTCTTCCCTCACATCACAACAGGAGTTAAAGGTAAAACTTAAAACATGACAACTCAGACTTGTTATACAAAGACTAGGATTGGTATTCCTGTATGTTTATTACATAGTTACACATTTCTTATCCTTTAATATAGTATATTCAGAAAACCCAGAACATTTTGTGTGTTAGTCTATTCATCAGCAAAACCTAAGAAGTTCATTAAATATACTGATCTCTAATCCCTTAGGATCTAGAGATCCTAATTCAAGAAGTCTGAAATACAAGGAATATATATAAATATGCTTCTTAAGAAATTCTAATGAAGTTGATCAGGTGATTAAGAACCATCCCTATCTAGGTTGAATGATAATATTTTCTATTTAAAGAAACAGAAATATTAATCTCAAGAAAATTGATCTAGAATATAGATCAACATAGTGATCACAGTTCTGACTTCTAGTATATGTAGTTTTTGTTTTTACTAGAGCTGGGGGTATTTTCAGTCCAGTAGGCATTTTTTGACTGATGGTATCATGATTAAAAGGATGGCCTCTGGGAGCACCTGGGTGGCTCAATGGGTTAAAGCCTCTGCCTTCGGCTCAGGTCATGGTCCCAGGGTCCTGGGATCGAGTCCTACATCGGGCTCTCTGCTCGGCAGGGAGCCTGCTTTCTCCCCCTCTCTCTTTCTGCCTGCCTCTCCGCCTACTTGTGATCTCTGTCAAATAAATAAATAAAATCTTTAAAAAAAAAAAAAGGATGGCCTCTGGAGCTTGACTGCCTGGATTTGAATCCTGGTGCTGTCAATTCCTAATTCTTTACCTTAGGCAATTTCTTTCTTTTTTTTTTTTTTTTTTAATTTTTTATTTTTTATAAACATATATTTTTATCCCCAGGGGTACAGGTCTGTGAATCACCAGGTTTACACACTTCACAGCACTCACCAAAGCACATACCCTCCCCAATGTCCATAATCCCACCCCCTTCTCCCAACCCCCCTTTCCCCAGCAACCCTCAGTTTGTTTTGTGAGATTAAGAGTCACTTATGGTTTGTCTCCCTCCCAATTCCATCTTGTTTCATTGATTCTTCTCCTACCCACTTAAGCCCCCATGTTGCATCACCACTTCCTCCTATCAGGGAGATCATATGATAGTTGTCTTTCTCTGCTTGACTTATTTCACTAAGCATGATACGCTCTAGTTCCATCCATGTTGTCGCAAATGGCAAGATTTGATTTCTTTTGATGGCTGCATAGTATTCCATTGTGTATATATACCACATCTTCTTGATCCATTCATCTGTTGATGGACATCTAGGTTCTTTCCATAGTTTGGCTATTGTGGACATTGCTGCTATAAACATTCGGGTGCACGTGCCCCTTCGGATCACTACATTTGTATCTTTAGGGTAAATACCCAGTAGTGCTATTGCTGGGTCATAGGGTAGTTCTATTTTCAACATTTTGAGGAACCTCCAAGTTGTTTTCCAGAGAGGTTGCACCCAGCTTGCATTCCCACCAACAGTGTAGAAGGGTTCCCCTTTCTCCACATCCTCGCCAGCATCTGTCATTTCCTGACTTGTTTATTTTAGCCATTCTGACTGGTGTGAGGTGATATCTCATTGTGGTTTTGATTTGTATTTCCCTGATGCCGAGTGATGTGGAGCACTTTTTCATGTGTCTGTTGGCCATCTGGATGTCTTCTTTGCAGAAATGTCTGTTCATGTCCTCTGCCCATTTCTTGATTGGATTATTTGTTCTTTGGGTGTTGAGTTTGCTAAGTTCTTTATAGATTTTGGACACTAGTCCTTTACCTTAGGCAATTTCTTAAATCTACTTTGCTACAGTTTCCTTATCTATGAGATAGCTTGATTCCCAACTCCTAGGATTGTTACGATAATTAGGTGAAATAATACATAGAATGTGCTCAACACTACATTTTCCAAATCCTCAATAAATGAATGGTCTAAAGATAATTATTAATAGTATTAATAAACATTATATTCAAGTCACCATACTAGGTATATAAAAGACATTCCAAGAGCTATTTGTTGACTGAGTGTTGAGTAAGAAGCAGCCCAGTGGAACTTTCAGGGAAGAATATTTCAGGAAGAGATCCACATGTAAAAAAGCTTGGAGTCATAAAAACAGCATAATGTATCCCTTAGACTTAAAATGTTTTGGTGGCAGGAGCATTTTAAATCCTAGGATTTGAGGATTTGAACATTGCATTATGCTAAGGGCAAAGAAACGTCTTGTAGGTAACAGGATAACAGTTGTATTTCAGAAAGATATGGCAGCTTATGTGCATCATATTGGTTGGGGCTCTACAAGGACTGTAACTCTGGAGATGGAAAAAAATGGGTAAATTGGAGACCTATGTGGGAGGTAGACTCAACAGGACTTCGTGATTATTTACATGTACGGGGCAGAGAGAGAGAGAACGGTATCCAGAATGATTTGCAAACATTGCTGGGTAGCTGGTAGCAGTAGTCATTGTTAAGGAACACCGAATGAAGAGCAGTGCATCTCTCGGGGTTTTATTTGGGACATCTCCTGTTTAAGGTTTCAGACAATGAAAGATGTGAGGTAGAGATATCAATTTGGACATTAGCTACTGCAGATCTAAGTCAAGTCATGGGAATGAATGGGCTTGTTCTGAGAGCATGTTAGGAATGAAAAGAAGACCATACCCCAGAACAACTTTTAGATAAAGGTAGAAGAATCCCGAAGGGAGCCAGGATTCGCTCTAGAGTTAAGAAGGAAGCCGGGTGAATTGTGGTCACTAAGGGAAGAGAATATTTCAGAGAGGTAGTGGTCAGCGGTGTCCCATTTTGCTAAGAAGTTAATTAAGATAAATATAGACAAAAACTTTTTGGATTTGGAAACAAAAGCTCATTTACAAAGCAATTTGAGTTACGAACTAGGAGCGAAACCCACCTTACAGAGGGTTGAGATGACCCCAAGGGATGAGATCATGAACATAGTAGAGGGGATTAATCTCAGAAAAAAAGAATCATTTATAGATCAGCTCACCTATAAAAAGGATGTAGTAATAGGATATTTAGAAGGATCAAGTAAGAGGAGATAGTACTTATATCTCACAGAGGCTCAGGAGAAGAATGGTAGCTGTGCAATATGGAAAAACACAAGCAGAGGAGGAGAAACCAGCAAAGCCAAATGAGTGGTGAGGACAACTAGCTGGGTGGGATTAGCACCAGGAGACAGGTGTTCCTGAAAGGATGCGGAAGGAGTAGACAAATGATGAAGAAAGAGCACAAAAGAGAATCAAAAAGAAACCTGTAGCCAGAGAGAAGTAAGGAGTGAAGAGTTTGTTTTTTAAAAACCAAAAGCAGGGGTGCCTGGGTGACTCAGTGGATTAAGTCTCTACCTTCGGCTCAGGTCATGATCTCAGGGTCCTGGGATGGATTATCAGGCTCTCTGCTCAGCAGGGAGCCTGCTTCCCCCTCTTTCTCTGCCTGCTTCTCTGCCTACTTGTGATCTCTCTCTCTCTCTGTCAAATAAATAAAATCTTTAAAAAACAACAACAACCACAAAAGCAAACCAACTAGAGCATTCATTCATCAGGCTGTTATGAGGGAGTTGGTGAAGATAACAGACGAATAGATAACCCAGGGAGCAAGGTCCCCAGGGAGAAAGGAACAATGAGGTTAGGAGCGCTGAAGGAGGTATTAGTTTTACTTAATTGGAAGAGAACTGGCATTGTGAAGGCTGTGTGGAGATTGACTCACTGAAGGAAGTTCCAGTAGACCGTCTGTCCCTTTCCAGTTAGAGCTGGCCACCCCAAAGTGCTTTTGGTAGCTGTGGTATGGTGGCAGCAGGTTCCCTGCTAGAGAACACTGGATTATTTGGAAAGTTGTAAGCCTGTTCCTTTCCATTAAATCCCAGAAAAGTTTGTAGGGAAGCTTTCAAATAAAACATGAATTTTAAATAATAGTTTCATCAAATATTTTATGGGGTAAAAACTGATTTTAAAATTTGTTTTCTTAGGACATCCTTAGACTGGTATGCTATTAAAGTAGGCTTAAAAAGAATTCTACCAAGTCCATGGTTTCCAAAAAATGTAAACTAATTCCCTCATTTCATGATATTTGAGCCCAGATCTGTGTGAGGTAATTTTGATTTTGTTTCCTCTTTAGGCTAAAAGAAAACGAAGAGTCACTTGGTGCCTTGGTAAAATTAACAAAATGAAAGACTCAAATTATATAAATGAATTTAACATGTCAACAAATGTAACAAAAACACGTAAGGCGGCTGTAAACGTAGTGGGGGAAATTGATGAATGTGAGTGCTTTTTCAGCTGTTTTTAATTACAGAAGCATCCCTTTAAAGAACTACATTATTTATAACTCAGTTAATGTGATAAACACATTTAATAAATGTATGCATTTTAGATGCAATTACAATGGAGATAATGATAAATAATAGTGATTTCAAGAAAGTGAACATTCTATATTATTTTCACACTCTTAAGAATGATACAGTTTAGTTGAAATGTGAGACATTTTGTTATTGGTTCTAATCATTATCCAATTAAATTAGTATCCATATAACATCTGCCTTAAACTTTGTTTAATCTTGAAAGAGTAGCATTACACAGGTGTATTTCAAAATAATGTCTCCAACATCAGCAGTATTTTTAAAATCTATTTATAGGGATCAAATCTCAGAGTTAGTATTTGTCCCTGTTACCTATATTGTGTCAAGGATCAAATATTTTATTGCTAATTCTAACCAGGGATCTCAATTCATATAATAATATAAATGATCATATATGTTAATGTATTCTTGGCATTCATATTGTGAGCACATTAGCTAATTAGAGCTTAGTATTACCCCTGATCAGATATTTTTTTAGTCTTTGACTTTTAAGAATCTATGGATAAATTTCTTTTTCTCCCAATTCTAGCTTTCTGCTCAGAGTCTGATATTTTCAGTAATACTTTTGATACATTAAATGAGACAGAGTGGAATCCGGCAACAAAGCTACTAAGTCAGGTATCTTAAATGTATTTTATAAAACATTATCCTCTTTCTCTTTAAAATTCACTTTTTGTTGATGTTTACATTGTTGTAGCACCACATTGCTAGCTCTGACTTAATTTCAGTAACAGTTTTGGTTCTAGTCACTCGTTACACTCCTAGTTGATAATTGGCATATAGAAGGAAACTAAAAATTTTGTAATGCAGGTGTATGGTAATAAGTAAACCTTTGCATCTAGTTCTTTCCCAGCAGATCTTGGTATCTATGATTTTTTTTTAGTTTCTCTTTTTAGACAATCCCCTAAGGGTTTTATAAAGTGTCAAAATTCTCAGGTATATAGTAGAATGACACAGCAGGGAGGGGGTAATATTGCTAAACCATATTGAAAAATAAAAGCAAATGTATTATATGTGGTTTCACCAAAATTTTAGGGAATACTACAGTGAATACTTTAGTAGGTATATAGAGTCCATATTGACTTTCTAGACTACTAATGTCCAAAAAAGTACAGTATAGTTTTATAAATATATTGTTAAGAAAATTTCATTTTAGTTTTAGAATAAAATTGCAGTGATTCTTGGGAATTATTATTATCATTACTTAACCATTGTATTAGTTAAAATTAGGTGTTATGGTTAAAGTTAGGTGTTATAGTTAAATCTGGTTTTGGTTACAACAGGAAAACTTAGAAAGTGAGCTGAATTCACTTCGTGCCAACTATGATAATCTGGTATTGGACTATGAACAACTAAGACGAGAAAATGAAGAAATGGAATTAAAATTAAAAGAAAAGAATGATTTGAATGAATTTGAGGCCCTTGAAAGAAAAGCAGAGAAAGATCAGGAGGTAAGAGATATGAAAACATGAAACTAAAACACTTTTAAAAGAAGTATCATTCTCTTAAAGATATTTATTTCTATGCGTGATGTATAGAAAATCCAACCATTTTCTATGTGTACACACAATATAGAGAATTTAAGAAGTAATTCATTTATATTATTTTTTAAATATTTAAATCATTTGTTTCACATATGAATTATTTTGCTCAAACATTAATGTGTTGAGCACACCAGAAATACTGTCTAGAATATAACCATTTCCTGCTGAGACCAATATGAATTTTACTATCTGGCTGAATGTTTTATTCATGGATACTCTGTGTTAATGGATTTCATTTTCTTTAAAAGTATATTCCCAAATATTTAGAACATTATTAGAATAGCTGGTAAAGCTGATTTTGATCATGTCTTTTTCCATAGCAGAGAGTTATGAAAATTAGTGTAACTAATACTAAATACTAGTAATGAAATTTTTAGAAATGAAACAGATCACTTAAATTTTCCAAATATATAATATTAAGTTACATGTTAAGAGAACCTAATCCAGAAACACTCAGACTTCAGACACTTAGAAATTGCCCAAGAAATTCAAGAAATTTCTTAAGAGCAGACTGTCCTTAACCTAGAGGTCACAGACATTATAAAATTACTCTGCAGAATTTTTAAGTGCTTATTCATTATTCTGGAACAAAAATTTATAACCATTATCAGATGATGAAGCAATCTTTGGCTCCCCCTACCCCTCAAAATAAGAGCCAGTGTTCTGGTGTAGTTAAAATATGAGTTAATTTGCTGCTACTTCTGAGATTTCTGTGAGGATAGCCCAAAGGGCCACAATGTTTTTACCTCGGTATTGTTTCATTTCTTACCCCCCTTTTTTTTTTTACATAAGGAAAAAAGAATTCAGTGCCAAAAGTATTATTTCCATTCTAAATACAAATTAAAGTTAATCCTGGGATGCCTGCGTGGCTCAGTTGGTTAAGCATCTGCCTTCTGCTCAGGTCATGATCCCAGAGTCCTGGGATTGAGTCCCACATCCGGCCCCTTGCTCAGCAGGGAGCCTGCTTCTCACTCTGCCTGTTCTGCCTGCAGCTCTCTGTGCTCCGGCTCTCTCTGACAAATGAATAAATAAATAATCTTTTAAAAAAATAAAATAAAGTTAATCCTGCATTTCATGAGTATGTAGTCTAAGATGCAAAGTCTGTATGTTCTCTACAGAGTTTCATTTAACTTATTTTAAAATTTGCATGTTAACAAAATACAAAATGTTGTATATTGACCCGTAGACATCAGTCAATAAAAATGGAGTTTTTCAAAGAAGAGGGTGGTCTAGTGTCATGGCTAAGAGCATGGTCTCTGGAGCCAAACTTGCTTCTGAGTAGGATACAACGCCTTGAGCGAGTCCCAGAATCTCTTAGGACTTACTTCCTTTTTCTCTCCACCCTGGAGGTTGAACCAGGTGCTTGCCAAGGCCCTTCCTAACTCCAAATTTCATCTAATTGTATCTTACTTATTATAAATAATATGTCATAAAATTAACTTTGGGCATAAGTATAGCAATAATTTCTCTAAGTTTTTTACATGATTTATATAGTCAATTAATAATAAAAACTGAAGCTCATAGAGTATATGACTTGACTCACATCCTGATTTTTTTTTTCCTTTTATCCACAGTCAAGGGGGAAAATAATCCTATTCTTTTCATCTTCACTTGGACACAACTAAAATTCTAGGTTCTATATGGTAACCTAAAATATTAAGTAATATAAACTTACTCTTTTGAAAGGTAGTTCTATTCTATTTTAAACTAAAAATACAAGTCTGTATGCAGTAAAATATGTTCCCAAATCTCCATTTTGGGGAAAAGCTTAGCCAAAAGAAGTAAAAAATCAAATTATGGCCTTGGGACATGTGGTAATTGCCCTGGTTTGCCCTAATGATCTTATAAATCACCAGAGCCCTATATCATTTTCAAATGGGCATATAGGAATACAGTATGTTTAAATAATAATTTTTACAAGGAGGGGTAAACAAAGTCCAGTATCATCAAGCTCAGGGAACAAAGGAAATTCCAACCATCTACCTGATTTAACTTGCTTAATTTTAGAATTTTAACAGCTTGGAGGTTTTTGTCTTAAGGAATTAAATATTTTTGTTTAATCTGCTGAACATTACAGTTGAAATCTGTAATTTTTTTTATATAGCCGCCAACTAACTTTTAATCATATCATACATTTTCTCTTTATGCTTAGCGTCCTAAATAATACCTCATTCAGACGTTGTTGTGCGGGCCTTACAAAAGTTCATCTTTAGATTTAGATTAATGAGAACTAGTACTTAAAGTGCTATTTTAAATGAGAGGTGAGAGAAGTTTTCTTTCTAGATGTTTATTTTCTAAAATAAGAGTAATTTTTAGTTCTTCCTTATTGGTCAATGTGATTTTGTTGCACAGAATTTAGAAACAAGAAGAAAAAGATAAAAGATGGAGTTATTTTAAATTACAGCTAACACAAATGTCTAAAATCTTGCAGAACAGTTGATAGCCACTAACCACATGTGACGATTGAGTACTTGAAGTGTGGCCAGTCTGAACTGACTTAAGAACATGAAAAAAAGAGAATGTAAATTATTTAGTTTTTTATATTGATTACATGAATAAGTGGTAATATTTTGGATATATTAGGTTCAAATATATTTTTAAAATTAGTTCTATTTTTTTAATGCAGCCAGTAGGAAATTTTCAATGACTCACATAATATTTCTGGATGATACTGACCTACAATAGGAATGTCAACACTAGTCTGAATCTAAAACAGTTAGAACTGAATTAAGCATTCAGAAAATATTACTTTAAAAAGATGCTATTTTCATAAATCCCTTACATTCTACAAGAATTTGCCTTTACTTTTTTCTTCTTTTTTATTTTTTTTTTATTTTGTTTAAATTTAGTTAATTAGCAGGTAGTATATCATTAGTTTCAGAGGTAGAGTTCAGTGATTCATCAGTTGCATGTAACCCCCGGTGCTCATTACATCATGTGCCCTCCTTAATGCCCATCACTCTGTCACCCCATCCCCCCACCCACCTTGCCTTTCCTTTTTCAGGACTCATTGAATTATGAAGATTTCATAATTCTAAGAGAAAGTATGTTTATCTATGATAAGTTGTCATTTATGTGTTTTGACACAAAAATATGTAGTATTCAAATATTTAATGCTCCAGATATTTGATGGAAAGGAAACTTTAATAGAAATATATGTATCTTTAGGTATTCTTTATACTTTTAGACAGCTGAAAAATATAAAATTAATAACATCATCTTTCCAATATTTTCTGTGGAATGAACAAACAAGGTAATAATTGAAAATCTTATACATATCTCTGGCTTTAGTGAATAGTGATATTATTTTAAAAACACCACATGAAACTACCCTAATCCAGACCTAAATTTTAAAACCTAAATCCTTAAAAAGTATGCCAGTATAAAGCTAAATGGCTAATTTGTGGGAAGAAAACAAAAAATCTTGTAGAATAAATACATTTCTGCACTTAACTTCCCAAAACAAAAATTTATTAAGAGTTTTAAAGTTTAATTACCAGTATATCTCCTCCAAGGGATGCATACTAATTTGCTTTTGACATTTTTATAGCATTATTAACAGACAGCATAACTGTTACTTGGGTCATGCTGAGGTGTTTTTCTTGTTTGCTTGTTTTACAAGGTTTGGGGATATTTTTGTTTGACTTACTGGGTTCCTGTTTGTTTTGTATCTTCAAATAATGAGATGCTCTGTAACAGTAGCTTGAACAATTGATCTCTCAATCCCTTCTTACTGTTTTGGTGATTCTGAAGCAGTGAATAAATGCTATCTTTTGGGGGGAGTTTCTTTTTTTCTTCTTTTTTTTTTTTTTTTTTTTTTTGCTTTATTAACTATGGTTTGCTCTGTTGCCTGTTCACATGCTCTTACAGATGCAACTAATTCATGAAATTTCCAACTTAAAGAATTTAGTTAAGCATGCAGAAGTGTATAATCAAGATCTTGAGGTGAGCATTTATGTTGGTATTTCTATTATAAAGAACTAGAACTATAAAATGTACATCATACATAATTATTTCAGAAAATAAAAGGATCATTTTGTTTTTTAAATATCAACTTTTTAGGGGCACCTGGGTGGCTCAGTGGGTTGAAGCCTCTGCCTTCGGCTCAGGTCATGATCCCAGGGTCTTGGGATTGAGCCCCACATCGGGCTCTCTGCTCAGCAAGGAGCCTGCTTCCTCCTCTCTCTCTGCCTGCCTCTCTGCCTACTTGTGATCGCTGTCTGTCAAATAAGTAAATAAAATCTTTAAAATAAATAAATATATATATATATATATATATATCAACTTTTTAAATTTTACTAACAGTTTTAACTATTAAACATAAGTTCTTTTTAATCTCCTAAAATTTAAATCCAATAAAATATGTTTCACTTTATTTTTGTTTCACACTTATAGAATGAACTAAGCTCAAAAGTAGAGCTGCTTAGAGAAAAGGAAGACCAGATTAAGAAGCTACAGAAATACATAGACTCTCAGAAGTCAGAAGATATGAAAATGGACTTGTCGTACTCATCAGTAAGAATTAGGTTTATTTTGTTGTTTAATCATGTAGGCATTTATAGTACACCATCATCATTATTATAGCAAATGCTTGTATTGAACTCACCTTGTGCCAGATGTTGTAATTTTTTTACATATAGTATTTTATTTAATTTGTCAATGACTCTGGAAGAGGGACTGTTAGTATCATTGCTGTTTTTGGGTAAAGAATCATTCGTACAGAGTTGAGGATATCATTCTTTGAATATTAGTAAGTCAAGGACGAGTTTCCATTAAAAATCAGTAATTCAGGGGCACCTGGGTAGCTCAGTGGGTTGAAGTCTCTGCCTTTGGCTCAGGTCATGGTCCCAGGGTCCTGGGATCGAGCCCCACATCAGGTTCTCTGCTCAGCGGGGAGCCTGCTTCACCCTCTCTCTCTGCCTGCCTCTCTGCCTACTTGTGATTTCTGTCTGTCAAATAAATAAACAAAATCTTTTAAAAAAAAAAAAGTAATTCAAAATTTTTTATTTTTTAAATTGTTTTATATAAATGCATGCAGAAGTATGTAGTCAGTATTTTCAGGTGAACACTTGTATTGGTATTGATAATTAACTAGAACTGTACATATGGCATGTAATTGAGCATGATTTTATAAATTTTATTAATATTAATGCGTTCTTATAATTTAAATAACTATTTTAACAGTTTGGTATTTTTTGGAAACTGTAGCTCTAGATGATTTAAGTTGGTATAAGATATGTCATTGGGGCACCTGGTTGGCTCAGTTGGTTAAATGACTGCCTTCAGGCTCAGATGATAATCCCAGGGTACTGAAATCAAGCCCCCGCATCAGGCTCCCTGCTCAGCGGGGGTCCTTTTTCTCCCTGCCTCTGCTGCTCTCCTGCTCTCTCTCTATCAAATAGAATAAAATCTTCAAAAAAAAAAAAAAAATATGGCATTAAGGGTCTTCTGGGTGGCTCAGCAGGTCTGCCTTCTGCTCAGGTCATGATCCCGGAGTCCCAGGATCAAGCTGCATCAGGCTCAGTGGCGTCTGCCTCTCCCTCTGCCCTTCACCCCACAGGTGTGCTCCTTCTCTCAAATAAAAAAATAAAATCTTAAAAAAATAATAATAATAATGGCATTAAATAACATTTAATCTCATGGCAAAATTGTTAATTTTTGCTACGTGCTTTCTATTCTATTTGCTTTGATATTCCTGATTACTTCAAGAAAGTATCAGTTTGATTCTAGTTTTTAACACTCTTTTTAAGAAGGCAACAGTTTCTAGCTGAAATTTTGGTTTCTGTCATTCTTTGGTTTCCATTTGAGTTTTTCTGGAGTACTTTTTATTACGTTCTATTAGGACTCTTTGGTTACCTGTTATCAATGACAAATGATCCTTTGTAAAAGTAATCTTACTGTTTTAAGGCACTGGGAAGATAGGCATTTTCGTATCATCCAGGAGTGTCTGTTGATAAGAGTGGCAAGCAGAATTGCCCATTTTTTAAAAGTTGTTATTCCTTTCTCTTTATTCATCCAGTTCATTCATTCATTCATTTGTGCATTAATATGCTGCCAAGGATATATGTGGTTGAATTTATGTAAGCTAATTTTCAATTTGTGATTTCATATCCTTAATCTTAACTATGACTACTCACCTGCCATGTTTTAGAATGACTTAAAACTACACAAGAAATTTTAACAAGCTGGCTGAACAACAATTGTGTTAACCTTTTTTAAACAATAAGTTTCCTTAGTCTACATAATGCCTCTATAACTTGGGAAAGCATAATCAGAGTTTTTTAAATATTTTTATAATGGAAAATATTATTTCAGCTTTCATAAATAATGAACTTGATAATTAGCATATTTTCACCATTCTTTATTTATTCAGAATAACGTCTGTGTACATGTTCTCTAAAATCTTTTCCAACTCTCACCAAGTTAGATTTCACTAAATTCTTTTTGTCGTGTATATAGGAAATCACTGAAGACCTAAGACAAATGAAACAGACTTTGCTTGATGCTGAAACTGTAGCCCTTGATGCCAAGAAAGAATCAGCCTTTCTTAGAAGTGAAAATCTGGAGTTGAAAGAGAAAATGGTAATTGTTTTCTGTAATATTTATAATAAAACAGTTGTCACAACCAGTACATTTCTGTGAATTTGCAGTGTTTCTCCTAACAGAAAGAACTTACAAGTACATACAAGCAAATGGAAAATGATATTCAGTTATACCAAAGTCAACTGGAAGCAAAAAAGAAAATGCAAGTTGACCTGGAGAAAGAACTACAATCATCTTTTAATGAAATAACAAAACTCACCTCCCTTGTAGATGGCAAAGTTCCAAAAGGTATTTCATAATTTCAGACTTAATTCTTTGCAGATCTGACTTTGTCTAGAAACCTACCTGAAGGATTAGAAATTTTTTATTATCTTATCTAATTGTTTTAATAGCCTAATAATGAGTTTCAATATTATTTGAGATCAGTATTTATAACTGCTTTCCTGAAATTCTGATTCATAAGGGTTTAGGAATTATTTTTCAAATAAATTAGACCTGATTTTCAATAAGTGGTTGAAGAACTATTAACTGTTCACCTGTTAACCAACATTGACTCTTTCTTTCATAAATTTTATACAGTCTGATTAAATAATCTAACTTTGCATGTAATTTAGATTGTCCCAATAACTGCAGGCTGTTTTAATTTACCCAAAATGTCCTAGATTTGCTCTGTAATATGGAACTGGAAAGAAAGATTACTGACCTCCAGAAAGAACTTAATAAAGAAGTCGAAGAAAACGAAGCTTTGCATAAGGAAGTTAATTTGCTCTCAGCATTGAAATCTTTACCCTCAGAAGTAGAAATGCTGAGGAAAGAGGTAAACACATTTTTAAGCAAATAACTCTTCTTTTGAAATAAAAACCTTTGTAATAGCACTTTAAATATTTTGCTGTAGTATATCTTAAAATAGCAGTCAAGAGACTGTAAAGATTTGACTCAACTTGTTAGGAATAGAAATGAATGTAGTTCCTCCTCTAATTTCCTTATATTATTAGAAAACACATTTTCAAAGCCTATTTAACAGTATGCATAGTAACCTGATCAACGTAACAACCATTTCTACAGTCCTCAAATGTTTCACTTAAACAGAATTCTAGGAGGACCTGGGTGGCTCAGTTCGTTGAGCATCTGACTCTTGATTTCAGCTCGGGTTGTGATCTTGGGGTCGTGGGATCCAGCCCCACAGCAGCAGTCTGCTTATCCCTCTCCCTGTGCTCCTCCCCACTATGCTCACTCACTGTCTGAAATTAATTTAAAAAAAAATTTTTTTTTAAAGCAAGGTTTTATGGGGGCATCTAGCTGCTCAGTTAGTAGAGAGTATGAACTCTTAATCTCAGGGTTATAAGTTCAAGCCCCACATTGGGGGGAGAGATGACTTAAAAATAAAATCTTTGAACAGAGTTCTATGGTCCATACTTTTTTCATCGTTTTTTTGGTACTAATTCTGTCACTATGTTGAATAAAAAAGAGCAATGAGATATAAAGGAGGGAATTGATAAAGTTTAGGGGTAAATCTTGCAGTGTAAATCTTGCAGGCTAGTGAACAGTCCTATAAACCATCTGCCAAGCTTTCCTTTCTCTTTACCTTTCTAAAAGAAATAAAACTGACAAGTGGTTGAAGACCAAATGGCAGATATCATGCTAAAGGACTCTAGGAACATTAATTAGTCATTCTAAAAACTCTTTAAAGTAGGTGCTGTTTTTTAGCTCAGCAAGTAGTTATGAAGCCAGTAGTTGAGCCAAACAGAAGTGTCTCCTATCCTGAGCCCATGATTGAAACAACCCTGCTGTGTTACCCCTGTCCTTAGTCTCTGCTTTAAGTTTGCTTCTCTTCGTCGCACCATTTCTACTTTACCATTAACAAGGATTGTACTGTTCATAAGCTGGATATGGTTTATTTAAATAATAATTCAAATAAACCTTAATTATTTAAATCATTCAGGGATTACATTTTTAGAAATTGGAGCTGCATTCAAAGGCTTTAGAAAAAATGTGTCAAATTCTAAGAAAAAAAAACAAAAAATGATACACCAAGAAGTTAGAAAATACTTTAGAATGATAGATAAGGAAATAAAGGCATATCCTGAAATAATGTTTTTCTACTGAGTATCCTTCTCCATGTAATCCTTATTAGAACCCAAAGAGATTAGAAAACAAAACTGAAGGTAAAGTTAAAGAGGATAATATACAGGGATGGTAACAATAAAAATGTTGCCTTTAGGGGCACCTGACTGGCTCAGTGGGTTAAGCCAATGCCTTCAGCTCAGGTCATGATCTCAGGGTCCTGGGATCGAGCCCCACATCCGGCTCTCTGCTCAGCAGGGAGCCTGCTTCCCCCTCTCTCTCTATCTGCCTGTCTGCCTACTTGTGATCTCTCTCTGTCAAATAAATAAAACCTTAAAAAAAAAAAAAAAATGTTGCCTTTACTTAGTAAAATCTTTGCTTAATTTCAATGTCTTCCCCTCCCCCAACCCCAAGGAAACTTTGTTTCACCTAAAAGCTGCTTCAGTAGATCCTACAATGCTAACATAGCTAAATTTTACTTCTTTTCCATAGATGCATGATAAATCTGAAGAACTTTGTATAATAACATCAGAAAGAGACAAATTGTTTTCAGAAGTAGTTCAAAAGGAAAGTAGAATTCAAGACTTACTTGAAGAAATTGGGAAAACTAAAAATGACCTAGCAACTACCCAGTTGAATTACGAAAACACTGATCAAGAATTCCAAGATTTTAAAAATCATCATATTGAATTTGAGCAAAAGTATAAGATGGTCCTTGAGGAGAATGCAAGAATGAATCAGGAAATAGGAAATCTCTCCAAACAAGCTCAAAAACTCGGTTTAAGTTTGGATGCTTTGAACACAGAGGTTGGTACAAGACATCCTCTAGGGAAGCAGTCTTTAGCCTTCTGAGGTTTGGCTTCCATATGTATACACCACAGAATGCTCTGCTTTTCACATTTACTTTTTCTTATTTTAAAGCTTGCTCCCAAATCTGAAGAACTTCAGCCAAAAACAACTGAGAGTCAAAAAAGTTCAAATGAAGTGGAAGAGCTGAAGGAACAATTAGAAAATAGAGATTTGAGGCTGCAAACTATGGAAAAGGAAAAAACAATGATCGCTGAGCAACTTCAACAAACTTTAGCAGAAGTAAGAACCTTAACCCAAGAAAAAGAGGACCTAAAACAACTCCAGGAGAGCCTGCACATTGAGAGGGACCAACTCAAAAGTGACATTCAGGATACTGTAAACATGGTAAGGCTATGACTGAGTAAACTGAAAACGCAGAGCCTCTTTACAAACAGTACCGGAGCCATCACTCGTGATTAATGATCTAGTAGTCACTATACAATTACTTCCACTATTTCATATTATTCTAATGGAAAATGTTTTATTTCTCTGACAAAGAATATAGATACCCAAGAACAATTAAGAAATGCTCTTGAGTCTTTGAAACAACACCAAGAAACAATTAACACACTAAAAATGAAAGTTTCTGAGGAAACTTCCGGGAGTTTGCATACAGAGGAGAACCTAGGAGAAAGAGAAACTAAGGATGAATTCCAGGAAAAGGTAAATGGTGTTTCCATTCAAAGTTTTATATATGTGTAGATGAGCTTTCTCTTCTACCTCAAACACTTAAGTACATGCTGATAATTGCAATCTTGTCACAGTGCTGTTAACTAACAATACTTTATAAGCTGTAACCCTAATGTCTTTAAGATAATTTCAGATATAATTGCTTAAAATCAATTTAAAAAAATAAACAAAAATTAATTCAAACTTTGAGCTGATATTTTCTGAGGCCTGATGTATTTTAAATGTCTTTAAAAACCCCTCTGAATTCTAAGAATATAAGAGAGATTACTAATTATTAACCATGTCTAAAATATTTGTTTTATGACAGATTTTACATATTAAACTTGCTTAGAGATCCCTATAAAATCAATGTGTATATTTTATTTATGCCTGTTTTCTAGGGTTTATGCCATAATTTAACTATCAGGTTTTTAAATCTCACCTTAATTTATTCTAAGTAGTATGGTTTATTTTGTTCTGAGATCTTAGGAGAGTAAGGTCTTAGCTGGTTTTTTAATTATGTCCAAGAAAGGCTACGAGATGCTAATGATGATTTTTTTTTTTTTTTTAAAAGAGATATGTGTTAGACCAATAGGGCAGCCATCACAAAATATCACAGACTGCTGGCTAAAACAACAGAAATTTACTTTCTCCTGGTTGTGGAGGCTAGAAGTCCAAGATTAAGGTGCTAGAAAATTTAGTTTCCATTAAGTCTTCTCTTCGCTGCATACAGATGGCACCTTCTTTCTGTGTTCTCCCAAAACATTTCTCCTATGCTCAAGTTGAGAAGGAGCACTGGTGTTTCTTCCTCTACTTAAAAGGACACCAATCCCGGGGCGCCTGGGTGCCTCAGTCAGTTGGGTGATTTCAGGTCAGGTCTTGATCTCAGGGTTGTGAGTTTGAGCCCCACGTCTGGCTCTGCGCTGGGCATGGAGCTGAATGAATGAATGAATGGACACCAGTCCTGTGGTATTAGGGCTCCAGTTTTATGACCTCATTTAATTACCTTAATTACCCACCTTAAAGGCTTTCTTTTCACATATAGTCACATAGGGTTTAGGAGTTCAACATGAATATTGGGAGGACACAATTCAGTCCGTAACAGGTAATTGCCTATAATTTTACCCAATGGATTCATTTACTGTATACATTTCTGTTTTTCAAAAATGCCTTTGATATATATTATCAACAAGGTATTTTATACTCTCTTTCAATTTTATGCACTTAATAATATTTAATCCAAAATATTTGCTACTAGGAATTTAAAACATCCATCAGTGGAAGACTGGTGAAATAATCTTTCATACATCCATAGCTTGGAATTGCATATGTATATATAATATGTATCTATGTACATAGATAATGCAACTGGGTTTATACAGTCATAAAATTTTTTAAAACTGCATATTACATGCAAACAGAAAAATCACCAGGATGGACATATTATTAAATAAAAACAAATACTGCTTCAGAATAATTCAGTAAGCTTCAACTTATATAAATAAATCTCTTTATAGATGTATATGCTTTATAAAATGTGACTTTATATAATGTGCTTTTTTCCCCCATTTGCCGTGGGGTACAGTATTTTTGCCTTGGAAAAGCTTTTCCTCTCTCTCCCTATGCTTTAGTACGTCTCTCGTAGAAAAGCATTTTCACTTGTTCTATATGTTTTATGTTCATAGCTTATCTATAGTTTGGATCAATCAAATGAGCCAAAGGCATTTGACTTTGATTTAAAATTTATAACTTTCACTTTCATTGGGGGAAGGTTTTTTGAAAAGATTTTTGAAAGTAAGATACAACAATTAATAGCTGCTTTTAAACAAATGCAAAAATGCAGTCATAGGGCCTCATGGGAAGGGGTGTAATAGCAGAAGAGTAAGGGAAAAGGAGAGTTCTGTTCACTGGGACCAGCTGGTGTGTAGTATTACGTTTATGTTAGAAGCATCTATGTTGATAAAAAAGGTCCAATAGGCTTTTTTGTTTCCCAGGGGTTTCTCAAATCTGGGATGGAAGGCTGGGGTCAGCTTGGTCTTCTGTTACTATTGTTAATGATGGAATCCCACATGGACCCCTCTGTTCATCTGGGCCCCACAGGGCTGCATTAGTAGGTCTCTCATAAATCCCCTAAAGGTGCCCACATTGAATCCTACTTGATGTTTCTCTCTCTAGAAAGGCAGTTTCTCTAGTGTCTTGCAACAGAAAGTTTAAACAATGATTAGTAAGCTTATCTCATGTAAAGGACACAATTCTTTTTTTTTATTTAATAATAAAATCTGTTAGATTTTCTCATGGTAGCTGAAATACTTTCTAGGCTGAGTTTAGTTCTAAAATATCCTTTGGGTATTCTCACATACTTTGTCTCAGCCTGCTTTGTCCTTGTGTACAGTCCTATATTTAGGAGCACAGATGTAAGATTCTGAAGTACAGTATCTGACAAACTCATCCCAATGACTCTTTGTTCTTTACCTTAAGTTCTAATGTATTAGATCTGTGTTTGCCATTGTTAGAAACGCAAGCATATGCTAATAGTAAGAGAATAGTAAAATAAAGTATGATTTGTCCAAACCCATTCTAGAGAACTGAGCAACTACTCAAAATTATAATTTGAAGATTAGGTAACAGCATGGGAAAATGTATGTGATCTAAATGGAAAAAAGCAAAATTGAATATTTTATATATATATATATATATATATATATATATATATATATAATTACTGTATTCAAAAGAAATTTTTCAAGGACAGACTCTAAAAGGAAATATTCTAGAATTCTAGAATAGAATTCTATTATAGTGGGTAGTGGGTTGTGTGAAGCTGGTATGTTGGATGATTTTTTTTTTCTCTTTATTTTTTAGTTTTTTTCCAATTTAATTGTAGATTATTATAAAAACTTTTTTGAGGGCGCCTGGGAGGCTCAGTGGGTTGCGCCTCTGCCTTCGGCTCAGGTCATGATCCCAGTGTCCTGGGATCGAGCCCCGCATCGGGCTCTCTGCTCGGCAGGGAGCCTGCTTTCCTTCTTTTCTCTCTGCCTGCCTCTCTGGCTACTTGTGACCTCTGTCTGTCAAATAAATTTAAAAAAAAAAAAAAGTTTAAAAAGCTTTTTTTAAAGATTTTATTTATTGGAGCAAGAGAGAGAGCATGGGTAGGGACAGAGGTAGAGGAAAAGAGAACCTCAAGCAGACTCCCCACTGAATGTGGTGCCTGACACAGGGCTAGATCTCACAACCCTGAGACCGTAACTCAAGCCAAAATCAAGAATCAGATGCTTAACTGACTAAGCCACCCAGGTACCCCATTATTAAAATTTTTTAAAACTTCATCAAATACAGCCAATATGGAGCTGTATTTATTTTCTGGATGTGTAAAGTTACATAGTGATAACCTAATTTCACACCAATGATTTTAATGCCAGTCTTCATCTCACTTGATCAAGAAGGATACATGTTAGGTTACCTTTGCTTAAGACTTACTTATGGATAAATTAATTTATATAACATGCTTTTTTTAAGCAGAACATAAAAAGTATGTATTTTTAAAAGGTGGATTTTACTACTATAATATTAAATCTATTTTTATCAAAGTTATTTTGCCCTCTCATATGATAAAACTCCAACCTTTTGTGAATACGACTGCTTCTGAAAATAATGATTTGTTGTGAGTTGGGGCATAGAGAATCATTTTCAGCTTTTGATGAAAAGAACATGGTGGAGTTCAAGGTGGCTTACTCTTTCTTAAAATCAGGTTGACCCATCATCATACATGAAGATAATTGTTAATTATCTACAGCTGTTCAGGTAGTTCTTAACCCATGAAAAAGAGTACACTTAAGGGCACAAACTCTAGAGCCAGACCTCTTGGCTTCAAATCCTGAGTGACCTTGGGCAAGTGACCTATCATCCTCTCTCAGATTCATGTTCCACATCTGTCAAATGGAAATAATATTCCTACCTACCTCATAAGGTTAGAGTGAAGAGTAAATGTGTCAATAAATGAAAAGAATGCCTGGTAAATAATAAGTAATGTAAGTTTTGGCAGTTTTCATTACTATTAAAATTGTAATTAACTGAGAAATTCTTTATTTACATTTTAGATGGTTGATACAAATAAAAAACAGAATTTGAAAGCTAAAAATACTCAAGCACTGATTGTGAATGTTGAAGATAATGAGCTAACTGAGCAACAGAGAAAGATGTTTTCTTTAATACAGGAGAAAAATGAACTGCAACAAATGTTAGAGAGTATTACAGCAGAAAAGGAACAATTACAGACTGACCTAAGGGAAAATATTGAAATGGTAGGATTTAGCACATAATTAGCAATATATTCTTGTCTTGCATGTTGTGGATTTTTACTTTATTGAGGCATAATTTACATGTGAGAAATGCAAGTGTACAGTTTGATGACTTTTGACAAATGTCTCTATTTGTGTACCCTCCTCCCCAGTCAAGGTGTAGAACATTCACCTCTCCCTTCAGAGCTCTCTTGTGCCTGGACCCCCTGCAATTCTGATCTCACTCTCTACCCCATATAGTCGCTGTCCTGATGGTTTTTAACCGTAAGACACTTTGTCTCTTCTAGAACTCCATACAAATAGAATCATACAGCATGTACTCTTTTGTACCTTACTTTTTTTACACTCCTTTTTATTGCAGGGTAGTGTTCCATGTATGAATAGGCCACAAGTTGTTTAGCCTTTCTCCTGTTGATGGAAATTTGAGTTCTGTCCACTGTTTGGCTATTTTGAGTGAAACTGTTGTAAACATTCTTACACAAAACTTTTTATGAACATTTCTTTTTTAAAGTTCTCAAGTGTATCTAAATGGAATAGCAAGGTCATAGCAGATTACTAGACTGATTTCCAAAGTAGTTGTGCCATTTTACATTCCCAGCAGCAAATTAAGAGAATTCTGATGATTTCACATCCTCACCAATGCTTTATATTATTGGTGTTTTCAATGTTAGCCATCCTATTGGGTATGTACCTCATTGTTTTCATTTGCCTTTCCTTAACGATTAAGGATATTGATCATCTTTTCATATGCTTATTGGCCATTGCATATCTATCTATAAATTATCTGTTCTCTCGGTGATGTGTTGTAGATTTTAGTGTACATGTCTTTATTCACGTTTTGTTAAATTTGTCTCTAAATATTTCTTTTCATTTATTCTGTTGTAATTTTTAAACTTCATTGTTAATGTTTGCCATATTGTCAAATCTACTTTAGTTTTTGATTCCGTATTTAGAGACAATATAATATGTATAGATTTGAAATTGACATTTTTTTGAAGTTTGCTGTGGATTATAGGAGAACCTGAACTTTTGTGTAATTTCCCATATTTCTTGGGGTTTTCTGGTCAAAGAGCTAAGTTCAAAGAAGAATACAGACAAAAGTCATAGTCTGTTCTTGGTCTCATGTTTGTGGTGTTTTTGTGGTCATGACTTGAGACTGTCACTGTTTAAGCTGATAACTAGGGTTAGCCTACATCATGCTAGCAAAAGATAGCTGCCATTTTGAGCTTGCTGTTAACTGGTGCTCTAAATCATAACTATTCTGGCGTATGAAGAGCCCATAACTAGTCTTGTCATCAGCCCATGAAAGTTAGAAATAGTCTCCTTTGGCTTAAGGGTAGGAAATGGGCAAACCTCTCAGGATAAAATATTAAATCCAGTTCTAATTTTCATGATAGGAATGTAAGTGAAGTAATAATGAAACAGCATAAAAAAATAGATGTTTGGCATCTATATGATTAAATTAAAGACTCTCTAAGATAGCCTTTCCCAGTAGAGTTTACCATGATTTCTTCATTTTTAGGCTAAGGTAAATGCTGATTTTTACCTGATTTATAAATGTAAGGTAATATGTATCTTAATCTCAACTTTTTTTAAATTCTAGACTATTGAAAACCAAGAAGAATTAAGAATTCTTAGAGATGAACTTAAAAAGCAGCAAGAGATCATCGTACAAGAAAAGAACCACACCATAAAGAAAGAGGAAGAGATTTCTAGGACCTGTGAGAAATTAGTAGAAGTTGAAGAAAAGCTAAAGGAAAAGGTGAATTTTTAAGTTACCTTCCCAACCATATTATATTTCCTGACTAAACTTTTTTTTTTTTAACACATTTTGATTGCTCTAGAGCTAAATTCTAAAAATAGCATGTATCTCCCAAATGAACACATCTTAATGCTAATATTGTGGACAGTTTCAACTCATACCTATATTCAAACCAACACTCTTTTATTTTCCTTTTTTTTTTCTTCTTCTTTTTTTTTTTAAATTAACATATAATGTATTATTTGCTTCACGGATACGGGTCTGTGAATTATCAGTCTTACACAATTCACAATATTTACCATAGCACATACTCTCCCCAATGTCCATGACCCAGCCACCCTATCCCTCCCCCTATCCCTCAGGAACCCTCAGTTTGTTTCCTGAGATTAAGAGTCTCTTATGGTTTGTCTCCCTCCCGATCCCATCTTGTCCCTCTCTATCTCCCATGACCCCTCACCCTGCCTCTCAAATATCAGAGACATTATATGATAATTGTCTTTCTCTGATTAACTTATTCTGCTCAACATAATAGCCTCTATTCCATGCACGTCATTGCAAATGGCAAGATTTTGGTTTTTTGATGGCTACATAGTATTCCTGTGTGTGTGTGTGTGTCTATACCACATCTTCTTTATCCATTCATCTGTTGATGGACATCTAGGTTCTTTCCATAGTTTGGCTATTGTGGACATTGCTGCTATAAACATTCGGGTACATGTGCCCCTTCGGATCACTACCTTTGTATCTTTAGGGTAAATACCCAGTAGTGCAATTTCTGGGTCATAGGGTAGCTCTATTTTCAACTTCTTGAGGAGCCTCCATATTGCTTTCCATAGTGGCTACATCAGCTTGCATTCCCACCAACAGTGTAGGAGGGTTCCCCTTTCTCCGCATCCCCACCAACATCTGTCAATTCCCGACTTGTTAATTTTAGCCATTCTGCTGGTATGAGGTAGTATCTCACTGTGGTTTTGATTAATATTTCCCTGATGCCAAGTGATGTTGCGCACTTTTTCATGAGTCTGTTGGTCATTTGGATGTCTTCTTTGCAGAAATGTCTGTTCATGTCCTCTGCCCATTTCTTGATTGGATTATTTGTTCTTTGGGTGTTGAGTTTGATAAGTTCTTTACAGCTTTTGGATACTAGCCCTTTATCCAATATGTCATTTGCAAATGTCTTCTCCCATTCTGTCAGTTGTCTTTTGTTAACCAACACTGTTTGTGAGGATTATATTATTCTCATCTTCAGATGAGAGAGGCCTTGATTCATTTAAATTATCATATAATATATTCATTCATCAGAAACTTTTTGGAAACTACCATAGCCTAGATGCTGTTCTGGGTGCTTGAGATCCATTAGTCAATAACATAAAGATCCTGCCTTTATTAAGATACAGTAGTGATTCTTTAAAATGTAAGCTTTATGACTATTACCATCTCTTAGACGTTTACAGTTTCCTGTCTCGTTTCTTTTATGGAAGTAAGGTGCTGTTGTAGTATTTGTATAAGAGCTAAGACTCTTGTAATAATTGTACTGCCCATGTAATTCTAAAATGTACCACTAAGAGCTTTCTATTTACTCTAAGGACAGTGCCACATGCATTATAAATGATATATTAAGATTTCCACTGCACTTCTGTGAAGTGTTTTTCTCCTACTAAGTATTCTCTTATTTCTCCTTCCTTTCACTATAACCTAACTAAATTTACTAAAACCTGATGTCTGTTTCATACTCCTTCTAAAGAAGTTAAATTAATAGGCTTATGTAAATTTAATGCCTCAGTAATGAGCACTAGGTATTACATAAGACTGACGGATCACTGACCTCTACCTCTGAAACTAATAATACATTATATGTTAGTTGAATTTAAAAAAATAAAGAGATATAGACTTATGCATATTTATTAACTTAAAAAAGTTAATGACTCACTAAAATTAACAACTCAGGAAACAACACATGTTGATGAGGATGCAGAGAAAGGGAACCCTCTTACACTCTTCGTGGAAATGCAAACTGGTACAGCCATTCTGTAAAACGGTATGGAGGTTCCTCAAAAAGTTATAAATAGAGCTACCCTACAATCCAGCAATAGAATTACCGGGTGTTTATCCAAAGAATACGAACAGATTCGAAGGTGCATATTCACTCCAATATTTATAGCAACAATGTCCATAATACCCACAATATAGAAAGAGCCCAGATGTCCGTTGACAGATGAATGGATAAAGAAGATGTGATGGTATATATATTTATAATGGAATATGACTCAGCCATCAAAAAGAACGAAATCTTGCTATATACAATGATGTGGATGGAGATCATTATACTAAGCAAAATAAGTCAGAGAAAGACAAATACCATATGATTTCACTCATGGGTGGAATTTAAGAAACAAAACAGATGAACATAGGGGAAGGGAAGGAAAAATAAAATAAGACAAAAACAGGGAAGCAAACCATAAATTCTCAATTATAGGAAACAAACTGAGGGTTGCTGGAGGGGAGGTGGGTGGAGGAATGGGGTAACTGGGTGATGGGCATTAAGGAGAGGACTTGAAGTAAGCAGCACTGGGTGTTATATGCAACTGATAAATCACTAAATTCTACCTCTGAAACTAATACACTATATGTTAATTAAATTGAATTTAAATAAGTTTAAAAAAATTAGTGTCTCAGTGGTTTTTTGAGCTACCCCGTAAGGACCTTATTAGAAGTAAAAAATAGATTATCCAAAAATTTGTAGGAGATGAGGAATTATAGTTGTCAACTATACCTTTATATTTAATTAATCTTTTTTTAAGTTTTTCTCATTTTCACTTTGTTTCCTTGATTAACCTACTGCACTGTATTAGTTTCCTGGACCCTCTATCAAATTACCATAAACTTGGTGGCCTAAAGAACAACAAATTTATTGTTAGATATCTGGATCTTAGAGGCCCAAAATCAAGTTGCTGGCAATACCATGCTCCCTCTGAAGGCTCTAGGGAAGAATCTCTCCTTGCATCTAATAACTGTCCTTCACTCCCAGCTGCCCTTAGTGTCCTGGGCTTATAGCTTTATCACTCTTATCTCTGCCTCATCTTCACTGGACTTTCTCTGTATCTTCAAAGGAAAGTTTAATTACATTGCTCTTTCATTTTTTTCCGTTAAAAGATTCATTGTTTGGGGGATGCTTTCTTCATACTAAAATTTTATTTCCTTTCTCTTACGGAAGACTAACTTACTTAAAAGTATCAGTGACTATGTATGACTTGTTTTCATTTATTAGTAATAATTTGAAATAAAACCAAGGAAAGGGAATCTTTAAATCCTGGGATAGTGTAACTCCACAATCTCAAACTGACCTTACAAATTGTTAAGACAAAGATGAGATTCTTAGGATGGTTCATACTATGATTCAAAACCATTTTCTATTGTGGTATTATAGGTTGGTTAAAGTGATAGCCTTTTTTGATGGGTTTTGTTGTGTCTTGTGAGTAATTCATTACTATGTCTGATATTGGAATGGAATTATCACTACTGTATCATGAGTGGATATTTTGATTCTGTGGTTCCCTCAGTATTACAGCCTGACTTGTAATCAATAATGACTATTTCTTGATATTTAATGTATAGGACATTTATTTATACTCAATAAATATTTTTCAAAAGAAAAAAAAAATGTCTCTAATAAGGACATTCTGCATTTAGGGCCCACCCTAATCCAATAGGATTTTTTCTCAATGCTTAATTAATTACATCTGCAAAAACTGTACTTTCAAGTAAGGTGATATTCTGAAGTTCTGAATCGACTTGAATTTTGGGTAGGACACTATTCAGCCCACTACCGTCACCATGCTTAGAAGGATACTTTACTTTTAAAGCTGCTTGTCTGTATACATTGGGAGTGTAGCCAGGGCTGTGATAATGATTATTTCAGTTCAGCAAAGTATATTTCACATGAGATTTTAAGAGTATATAGGGAAATTGATAATTAAAAATTTTATTTCTTGGAGCACCTGGCTTAGTGGGTTAAAGCCTCTGCCTTCAGCTTGGGTCATGATCCCAGGGTCCTCTGCTCGGTGGGATACCTGCTTCCCTTCCTCTCTCTCTGCCTGCCCCTCTGCCTACTTGTGATCTCTGTCAATAAATAAATAAAAATCTTTTTAAAAATAAATAAATAAATAAAAATTTTATTTCTTAAGAGCCAACAACTACAAGAAAAACAGTTACAACTTCTTAGTGTACAAGAAGAAATGAATGAGATGCAGGAAAAGATGAATGAAATGGAGAATTTGAAGAATGAATTAAGAAACCAAGAATTAACATTGGGACGTATAGAAATGGAGAGGCTGGAGTTGGCTCAAAAGCTCCATGAAAATTATGAGGAAATGAAATCCATAACCAAAGAAAGAAATGATCTAAAGGAATTACAAGAATCATTTGAAATAGAGAGAGAGAAACTTAAAGGATACATAAAAGAAATCGAAGATACAGTAAGTTATTACCCTTATCTTTCATCTATTGAATGTTTCTTTAAAATGGAGCCAGTTGGAAAAGGGGGAGGCAATGTTAAGATAATGTGGCTGAAATATTCATTAAATATCACTTCCTACTAAGGGTCTAGAAACAAAAGAAGAACTAAAAATTGCCCACGTGCATCTTAAAGAACAACAAGAAACTATTGACGAGCTAAGAAAAAACATTTCTGAGAAGGCAGCTCAAATAATAAATATTCAGAAGCGTTTAGAAAAATCCAATACTGAATTACAAGAAAAGGTATGTCCCTTCTTCTCTCATTTGTCCCTTCTTTCCTTTTTTCTTTGAAGGAAAGATGAGCAATAAGTAGTGACTACGTTAATAGTTCATCCATTTATTGGATACTATTTATTGAGTGTGTAATATGGCAGGCAGAGTCCTGGGTTATAGAAATAAAATGGGAACAAGGTGAACAAAATTTCTATGATTATAGAGCTTACTCTAGTAGAAAGAGGTAACTAGTAAATTAGTAAATGAATGAATAAGATAATTTAACATAATGGCAAGTGCTGCAGAGGAAATAAAACATTGGGATAAGTGAACCAACTTATGTTAAAGGCTGCTGTGTGCAAGCCATTGAAACTATGGATATGACTAAGACATTGTTCTCTCCACACACACACACCCCAGTATGGGCATATAAAATAATCCCTCAATTTAAGTAGGACAAATGCAGAAATACGATATGCACAGTTACATGGAACCACAAATGACCATAGGAAAGAAGAATTAATCTGTAAACAAAAAAATTGGCACATAGCATTGGAGCTCATCCGAGAATTAGGGACCATTATTTATTGAGATATAATCTGCTCAGTGATTATTTTTCTCCTGTGGCATTTGGGAACTAATTTAGAAATGAAGAAGTGTGCAAGTGACAGAATTAACAGTGTGTTAGTCAAGTATAAGAATTGATTCACTTTGGATGTAAGCTAGAGCAAAAGAAAATTATGGCAGAATATGACCAGCAGAAAAGTCATAAATAGCTTCAGTAGGAATCAAGAGAAAATTAATAAGATGGAGTTCATGATCCACAGTTAGCTATGGTTTCAGGATCACTTATTTCTGTGGATAGTATCCTCATCTTGTCCCTTTAAAAAATTATGATAACATGGCAGCAGCTCTTTCTGGCCGTGGGTCCTGTCCCCCTATTTTGATAAAATCACCTTTTTGCACACACACAAAAAATTATGATAATAATCTCTAGATAGTAACCTTGGTGTTTTATGCATATCACAAGATCCCAGTGCTTCCTGAGGAACAGGAGCTACCGCGTAATGTGAAAGAAGTCAGTAGTACTCAGGGAACAATGGATGAAGTGGAGCTGTTGGAAAAGCAGTCCAAAGCCAAGGAGTCAGTGACACCGGCAGGCACAGAAATAGAAAGGATCGAGTTGACTGAAAAACTTCCAGAAAGTCATGAAGAAACAAAATCTCTGACTGAGGAAAGAGACAACCTTCAAACGATAAAAGAAGCGGTTCAGGTTGGACAAGATCAGCGGCAAGAAGACATTAGAGAAACGTTGGCTAAAGTAAGTTTCATCCTTTCCTTCCATTTAATAAGTGTTTTACGGGAATCAATCTTGGGAAAAGGAAGGCCTTGTGTTATTGTTACAATGTTATGATCATGTTTTCTTTAAATGTCTCTTGATTATGAAGTGATTAGAAATAGAACTAAAATTATAAATACTAAAAAAACTGCTGAAATTGAGAGAAAACATTTCAGAAAAGACAGCAGTCTTCTTTTTTTGTAAGATTTTATTTATTTGACAGAGAGAGATCACAAGTAGGCAGGCAGGCAGAGAGAGAGAAGGGGAAGCAGGCTCCCTGCTGAGCAGAGAGCCGTAGGATCATGACCTGAGCCGAAGGCAGAGGTTTTAACCCACTGAGCCACCCAGGCGCCCCGACAGCAGTCTTCTTAAATATTTAATAATGATTTAGAAAAACCAATTACAGGAAAGGATAAAGCCAGAAAAACCATGTTTTTCCCTTCTTTAAATCTATTCCTACAGCATCTCATAAGGCACTTCCTCAATCTGAGAATCACCCTTCCTTCCCAGTATCCTTTCCTCCCACTCATTCTATAATCCCAGCACCAAACCTTGTTGATTTTAAGTTGCTTATGTGTGTCTGGGTGCATGTGTGTATGCGTGTGTGTGAAATCTTCCACCTTTTCTCCCCACATTGCCAACACCTTAATCCAAGCCATCATTATTTCTGTCCCTGGCTTTCTGCGGTAGCCTTCTTATTGGTCTACCCATATTCATTCCTGTACTTCTGTAATTCATTCGCCATTCTGAACCCAAGCAATATTTTCTTCTTAAAAACGCTTTAATAGTCTTTCCCTACTCTTGAACCAAAGACTGGAATTCTTCACATGGCCTCTGAGGCCCTGGGTTCCATTCCTTGCTGGTCTCCAGCCTTATTTCTGCTCACTCTTAGCCCCGCTCATGATACTCCAGCTTATGCTTCTTCATCTCGTGGCTTCCAGATGTTCTGGTCTCACCGCCTGCAGCATTTTCCTCCGCCCACACCTAATTAATACTCTCACCCTTTAGTTCTCAACTGAAGATTTCCATCCCCCAGGAAGGCATCCTAACCACTCAGGGTAAATTAGGTTTACCACATACCCTGCAGGAACCCAGAAACTCCTTTGGTAAGATTTGGCATAATGTCTCTTTCCCTCTAAAGTGCAAGTCTCAAAAAGGCGAAGATTATGTAAGTCTCTTTTACCATTGTATCTCCAGCCTCTAAGAGGGTAGTAACAACACAGTTGAGCCCTCAGGAAATACCTGCTCAATACCTGAGTAATGACAAGTGGGAGAGTGAAAAGAATGCTCTGTAATGAGCCACTGAATCCTGACTTAATCATTTTAGAAAAGGTCCTGATTTCTTTTCCCCTATACTAAAAGATCTTTGGCTGTCAACACTATTGTTTTTAGGATTCGCTTAAGATCCAGGATCCTCAAGACAAACAAGATCAGTCCTTCAATGTGAAAGAAAAGTATGAGGAGGCTGAGGAAATTCTGAGTGAGCTGGAGCTACCGCAAGAGCAGCTCGAAGCTAGAGAGGCGGTACTGCCACGAGCCGGCGTGGAAAGGCTCGAGATGGCGGAGGGGCTGCGAGAAGGTCTTCAGTCTGAAACTCACCAACTCAAAGAAAACATGCGAGAAATGACAGCTATGGTAAGTTTCATCCTTTCCCCCGTGTGCTTTTTTTTTTTTTTTTTAATTATTTTATAAGCAGGTATTTTTTGTAAAAATTAAACCTTTGGGAAAAGGAGTTAGAGTATGATGGTTATAATGTTTCTATAAATTTCTCAATAATTTCCTCTAATAATAAAGTACCTGGCAACTGAAGAGGAACTGAAAGTTGCTCGTTGTCACCTGAAAGAACAGGAGGAAACTATTGATAAGCTGAGAATGAATCTTTCCCAGAGGGAAACTGAACTCTCCAGCCTTCGAAAGGAATTACAAACAACTAATAATGAATTACAGAAAAAGGTAAATTGGGGATGAAGGGCATGTAGGAAAAAACCTGAGGGAACTAGTTAACTGAACTACAGAAACTAATTTTGCATGCTAGATTGTTATGCAGAACATTCTGGGTGTTTTTCTTTTAGAAACTAAAACAGATCTGGGACTCCTGGGTGACTCAGACTGTTAAGCATCTGCCTTCAGCTCAGATCATGATCTTAGGGTCTTGGGATCAGGTCCCGCACTCAATAGGAAGCCTGCTTCTCCCTCTATCTCCACCTCTTTCCCCCCATCCTCTTGCTCTCTCTTTCTTTCTGTCAAATAAATAAAATCTCTTAAAAAAAAAAAAAAGGAAAATAAATCTGTACATATACACACACATACACATATATAAATACACACATTTTACATGTATGTATATTTTGGTTGTTAATTTATTATTATTTTAAGATCCAAGAGCTTCATGAGAAACAGGAACAATTTATTAGCACCAAAGAAATCACTGAGATGCAGGAAAAAATGAGTGAACTGGAGCAATTAAAGGAGCAACTCAAAGTCAAAGATTCATCATTGCAAAGTATAGAAAGTGAGAGGCTCAAGTTGACTGAGAAACTTCAGGAAAGTCAAGATAAAATAAAAATTATAATTAAGGAAAGAGATGAACTGAAAAGGGTGCAGGAGATTCTTCAGATGGAGAGAGACCAACTCAAAGAAAACATTAAAGAAGCTGTAGCTGAAGTAAGTGTCCTTCTTCTAATTTTTTTTAGGTACAAAAAGAATGCTAAGATAGTTAACAGTGATATTCCGTGTTATTTTATTAACTTTTACTCAATCAGAAAGGGACTGAAAATCAAAAAGGAACTAAAAACTACTTATGTTCTTTTGAAGGAGTACCAACAAACCGTTAGTATGAGGAATATTTCAAAGAAGACAGAACAAAAAGCAAATATTGAAAGAGATGCAGAAAATTCAGATGCTGAATCACAGGAAAAGGTTAGGTCTTATTTTGTTAAGTTGGAAAATGACATCTGATTATTGTGTTGCTCATTTCCCTGTGGAAGAAAACAGTATGTACATTAGATAAAATGTAAAGATGACTGACTTAATTTAGAAACAATTCCTCTTTTTCCTGCAAATTTCTGCCTGTGTCCCAACTTGTTTTATTTTCTCAGATTCCAGAACTTCAGGAAAAAGAACATCAGCCTCTTATGATGAAAGCTGTCAGTGAGACTCAGGAAAAAATATGTGACGTGGAATACTTCAAGAACAAGTTTGAGACCCAAAAGTCAATTCTGGAAAATACAGAAATGGAGAATGTAAGGTTAACTCAGAGACTTCATGAAAACCTTGAAGAAATGAGATCTGTTATCAAAGAAAGAGATGATCTTAGGAATATAGAGGAGACTCTCAAAGTAGAGAGAGACCAGCTCGAGGAAAACCTGAGAGAAACTGTAATTAGAGTAAGTTACCGTCTTTCCCCCATCCTGTAAATACGATTTTGTGTCCTAAAAGAACCATGGGTGATAGGGTTGGTGGGAACGTAAAACTGGTCCAACCTTGGGGAAGATTGGAGGGGGGATATTTGGTACTATCTTCAAATATTTCGATAAATTTATTCATTGACCCCAAAAGTCCAGTCATAGCTATTTATCTTGTACACATTAACACAAATTGTGCAAAGATACCTGTAGAAGGATATCCATTGCAAAAATTGTAATAATAAAACAAAGCAAACAAAAAAATAGGGAAAATGCTTAATGTCCATTAGCAGGGGACTGGTTAATTAAGTGCCACACATTCAGACCATAGAATACTAGGCCACCAGTAAAGAAAGAGGTAGTACCATGGTGCTGATTTGGAAATATCCTATTAAGGAAAAGGGTAAATTGTAGAGTAATATATCTAGCATGTATTGACATTTAAGATGAACTTAGAGGATGAGTCCTAATGGAGGTGGGGGCATAATTACCTCTTACCTTCTCACTGTTTAAATTTTGTTACTCTGAATATATCATTTTCCTTTTTCTAATGATAAAGGAGCTGGAAAAACAAGAGGAACTAAGAATTGCTTATATGCATGTGAAAGAACACCAGGAAACTATTGATAAACTCAAGGGCCTTGTTTCTGAGAAGACAGATGAAATATCACATATACAAGAGGATTTAGAAAACTCAAATGCTGCCTTAAAAGCACAGGTATTTTATTTTTTAATTTGAGAGTTTGAATTAGGTCTTCTGTGTAACGAAAGAGGATATGAATTATCCTACAATTAAAGGCAAAGATGAGCCTTCTTAATTTCAAAAGGGTTTTTAGCATTTTTTTCAGTATCTATCTATATCTTTATTTTATGATTATCTCAAGATCCAAGAGCTTCAGGAGAAGGAACATCAACTTCTGAAGGTAAAAAATTATCTCAGAGAAAATATGGATCAAACAGAGCAATTGAAGAAGCAATTAGAGACCCAGAATTCAACCCTGGAAAGTGTAGAAACCGAGAAGTTAAGGTTAAGTCTGAAACTTCACAAAAACCTTGAAGAAATAAAATGTGTCACTGAGGAAAGAGATGGCCTCAGAAGTGTGGAGGAAACCCTTAGGATGGAGAGAGACCAGCTCAGGGAAAGCCTCAGAGAAAAAGAAACTAAAGTAAGTCACTCTTCCTATACTAGTGAGTAAACGTGATGTTTTCCTGACAGCAATGAGCCTTTCTTTGACGTAAGTGGAGGTGTTAGTGTGAGTGAACTGATAACAAAATTTCAGACGGGTAATTTGGTATTGTTCTAAAAATATCAAATTCTGTAAGCAGTATTTTTTTTTTTTGTAGATTTCATCCTACATGTATATTTATATATTATACAAACACACATACATCACAGGTTGTTCATTGTAGTGATTTGTAATAAAAAGTGGGAAACCATCTAAATGTCCATAAGAAGGAAACTGTAAATATATCAGAATACTATGCAACACATTAAAAAAAAAAAGAAGGGCGCCTGGGTGGCTCAGTGGGTTAAGCCGCTGCCTTCGGCTCAGGTCATGATCTCAGGGTCCTGGGATCGAGTCCCGCATCAGGCTCTCTGCTCAGCAGGGAGCCTGCTTCCTCCTCTCTCTCTCTGCCTGCCTCTCTGCCTACTTGTAATCTCTCTCTGTCAAATAAATAAATAAATCTTTAAAAAAAAAAAAAAAAAAGAAAAAAAAAGAAAAGAAAAGAAAGCAAGAAGTAGATTTGAATGTCCTGATTTGGAAGCCCAAATCACTCAGAGGGAAAAGCAAATTTTGAATAGTATATGGATCATGTGTTAGCCTAAAGTAGAAGTAGGTTGTAGGGAAGTGAGGACTGGGAAAGGGAGACAGGGAAATCTTAAAACTTCTTCAACTTATTCTTAACTTATCCTTATCCTTAACTTATTCTACAACAAAGATATAGACTAAAAAGTAATGGTTTTATTATTTATACTAAGGAAATATATCATTTTCAGAAAAAAATGCTACTTAATATTAAGCTGTGTCACCATTCTTAAAATTTCTCTAATGATAAAGGACCTGGAAAAACAAGAGGAACTAAGAATTGCTTACATGCATGTGAAACAGCACCAGGAAACTATTGATAAGCTCAGAAACCTTGTTTCTGAGAAGACAGATGAAATATCAAATATACAGTTGGATTTAGAAAATTCACATGCCAAATTACAAGAAAAGGTATGGAGAATTTGCTTGTTTGGATATTTGATTTATTTGTGCCCAAAATCCTTTGGGGTTGTAAAACTGTTTAGCCACGTTGGAAAACATCTTGGGAGTTTTTACTAGCGCTGAACATATACCTCCCTGTGGCTCAGCATTTCTGTTCCTGAGTATGTACATAAGAGGAAACAATGCATACTTCCACATAAAGTTATGTACAAGAATGCTCATAACAGTTTTATAATCATAATGGCAAAAAAATGGAAGACAAGTGAAATGTCTGTCAATAGGAGAATGAATAAGTACATTGTGATTTTAAGTTCCAAAGCAGGCAAGACTCATCTAGGATGCAAAATGTTCAGAATAGTGGTGAGCTCTAGGAGGGGGTGCGCACAGGAACTTTATGGAGTGCTAGACAGTTTTTAAATTTTAGTCTGGGTTATAATTATATAGATGTATACCATACGTCAAGAATAATTAAACTTTACACTTAAGATTAATGTGCTTAAAAATATTATACCTCAAGAGTGCCTGGGTGGCTCAGTCAGTTAAATGTCTACCTTTGTCTCAGGTCACGATCCCTGGGTCCCAGGACTGAGTCCCACATCGGGCTCCCTGCTCAGCAGGGAGTCTACTTCTCCCTCTGCCCCTCATCCTGTTTGTATTCTCTCAAATAAATAAATAAATGAAAGTCTTAAAAAAATTTATACCTCAAAGAAAAATAAATTTTGTGTAAAATTATGCAGAATATTAATGAGCAACATAGGAAGACTATTGTCTTAATCCATTTAATAAACTATTCTTTATTTTTTGCTTGAAAACTATCTGTATCCTAACACATTATTTTATGATTATCTTAAGATTCAACAACTTAAGGCAAATGAACAGCAACTTTTTAAGTTAAAGGAAGATGTCAGTGAATCACAGAAGAAAATGTCTGAAATGGAGCGATTGAAGAAACAACTTAAGACCCAAAGTTTAACTCTGGATAAAATAGAAATGGAGAACTTAAATTTGGCTCAGAAGCTTCACGAAAACCTTGAAGAAATGAAATCTGTAATGAAAGAAAGAGATAATCTGAAATTGGAGAGAGACCAGCTCCAGGCAAACCTACAGGAAACGATAAGTAGAGTGAGTTGTGTGTGCTCTTTATATCTACCCAGTATATGTGGGGGTTTTTTCCTTTTTTTCTTTTTTTTCAGTATATGTGGTTTTAATGCCAGAAGCTTCCTTCTTATAATACTGTTGGTGAAAATTTAAATGTTTTAATCTTTTAAAGGAGACATTTTGACACTGCCTTATTAAAGATTTGTCAGCATATATATCTGCTACAGTGATTCTATCTGTAGTAATTTATCCTACCAATATATTCACACATTTGGGCAAAAATACAACATTTATTGCAACATTATTAGTGCTGACAGAAATCTAGAAGTATCCACTAATAAGGCACTGGCTAAGTGGGGTCCATTTGTATAATGGGTTACTAAGCATGAGAATGGGCCCTTTTTATGTGTTAGCGATTTAGAATGATGTCCAAGTGGTATGAAAGAGAAGAAAGCAGTGGCAGAGTGCACCAGGCAGCCCAAGGAGGATGGAGGAGGCTAGGGAAAGGGGTTTTAGTTTGTGTCCTTCTGGATACAATTCTGTATCCTTTGGATACAATTTGTATCCTTCTGGATACAATTCTAATCTGCCGGTGGTGTGCTGATTGCTTTTAATTACGAGCATGCACTTTTTAAGATTTTGTTTAACTAGTCCAACACTAAGGAAAGGTAATGTGCCTTGATATAATGATATTTCTCAATTTTTTCTAATAAAGGATTTGGAGACACAACAAAAACTAAAAATTGCTCATATGCATTTGAAAGAACACCAAGAAACTATTGATAAATTCAGAGAGAGAGTTTCAGAAAAGACAACTCAGATTTCAAATATTCAAAAGGATTTAAATAAATCTAAAGATGAGTTACAGAAGAAGGTATGTGTTGTTTTGTTCTAAGAAACTTCATAAAAGCCTTGAAGAAATAAGAATTTTAGCTAAGGAAAGAGATGAGCTAAGGAAGATAAAAGAGTCTCTCAAAATGGAAAGAGACCAATTCAGAGAAATCTTAAGAGGAATGATAGCTAGAGTGAGTTCAGAATCTTCCCTTATTTAGTAACTGTTTATAAGAATCAAGCTTTTTTGGAAAGGGGAATAATTTGGTTTTATTGTTGTGGTGTTTTGGGGTTTGTTTGTTTTTGTTTTGGGGGGACTTGTGGGTTTTTTTTTTCTTCTTTTTGGAAATTTCTACTAACAATAAAGAATAATGGGGAAGCTATAATTTTTTACATAAATAGAAGATTATAGTGTTTTAAAAGAAGCCAAAATGTTTTTCAGGAAATATCATTTTTATTATTTACTTTTAAGAAAAGATTTGTTGGGGCACCTGGGTGGCTCAGTGGGTTAAAGACTCTGCCTTCGGCTCAGGTCATGATCCCAGGGTTCTCTGCTGGGCAGGGAGCCTGCTTCCCCTCTCTCTCTGCCTACTTGTGATCTCTGTCTGTCAAAAAAATAAATAAAAATCTTTAAAAAAAAAAAAAAAGAAAGAAAAAGATAAAAAATAAAAGATTTGTTACATAATGCGGACTGTTTTCTTTAATGTAATTTTTAAAGGGGTTTTTTAAACCAGAAAATGGCATTAACCTCAATAGGAAAAGATATGAAGGACTAGATTTATAAAACAATAAGTGCCCATTTCTCTGCCTCCACAGGACAGAATTTTAGGCATGCGCCCTTCTCAGTAAAGTTGAAGGGAGGTGGCCAGACACACAGAGGAAGGAAGTTCAGCCAGTGTGACTGTCTTAATGTATTTACAATCAAGTCTTAAAAAACTCAGCTAATCCTCTAGAAAATAACATAAATTTCAGATAAAAAAGAAATTGTATAAAATCTATAAAACCCTTTTTTTATTTTCATAATTCAACAAGAATAGAAGACCGTATCATTTGCAGTATTATCAATAGAAACATGAACACTTAGGAACCATCCTTATGAGGACCCTAACTAAATTTGTAAAGAAATTTAATTCATTCAACAAATATTTATTAAACAGTCATTCTTCTAAGTAGTGTAGTGAATAAATGGGAGAAAAGGTTTTATTTTATACTTCTAATCAGAAGTACAAAACGTAACAGGATATGCATTTTGTGTTCCAAGGTACGGGGAAGAGTATGAATAGAGATATTTCAGGTGGTTTTGCTAATGTATTATTTGGCAGCAATTCTAGAGACTAATTCTAATTCAGAGACTTGGAATTGTAAGAATCAGGTATAAATCTAATATCTAGTTTTCAACTCTGATGGTTATAGGAATAAATCCCACCTCAAAAAATATGTGGTTCTTCCACATTTTTTCTCAATGAGTTGAGGCCACTCACTACAATACTTAGTAATAGTG